>NC_035444.2:119023178-120487065 GCF_002127325.2 Helianthus annuus
TGCATTGATTGCACAAAGGTGCACTTCCTGAATAGGGCTTCTTTGCTGGAGGCTGGTTGGGAGCTGCCTGGTTAGCTTGGGCAGTGACAGCATAGTTTTGGGAAGCCTTACGCTTCCTTGACCCCCTTGAGGAACCAGAATCCTTTCCCTTCTTGTTTTGACCTTTCTTGCTATCTTCTTTGTCAGCCGACTGCTTCTTGCCCTTGTCACCCTTCCTATGTAATTTATTCATTCGAATCTGCGACTCAGTCAGTGTCGCTGATAACTCGATTGCCTGACGGAGTGTGGTAGGGTTGCTACCAGTAAGGATGTCTTATACTGAGTCAGGTAGGCCATCGATGTACCTTTCGATGGCCTTATCGAGTGGGGTAACCATAGTCGGGCAAAGAAGACTCAACTCCTCAAACCTATCCGTATAAGCCCTGTGCTCGCCACTATCTTGCTTCAAAACATCAAATTCTTTCTCCAACGCTCGTTGCTCATGACGAGGACAAAATTCCCTCATCATAAGAGCTCTCA
Organism: Helianthus annuus; assembly: GCF_002127325.2. Taxonomy (NCBI): domain Eukaryota; kingdom Viridiplantae; phylum Streptophyta; class Magnoliopsida; order Asterales; family Asteraceae; genus Helianthus; species Helianthus annuus. The sequence goes on from NC_035444.2 coordinate 119,023,698, forward strand.
GTTCAGCCCATGTTTGAGCTAGAGCAACTTCTGCACCTTGATCTCTCATAACCCCATTCCACCATGTAAGAGCCCTCTTCTGAAACACGCTTGAAGAAAACTCGACCTTGCGATTGTCAGGACACTGCACATGACGGAAAGTGTTCTCGATGCTTTCGAACCACTGAAGAAGCCCAGTTGCTCCCTCAGAACCACTAAACTTGAGTGGCTTAGCCGAGTTAAAATCCTTGTATTTGCATGTACCATTGTTGTTGTTATTGGCCTGGTTCCATTGAGCAAAGAGATTTGGGAATTGAGCAGCCATCTGCTGCGCAATAATCTCCGCAAGCTCGGCAGTAGCTATCTGGTTGTCGCGTCGAGGAGGCATTCTAGAAGAGAAAAACATGAAATGAAACGAGTGAGATGATTGGATGAAGAGAATGAGATGAAGCAATATTATCAAAAGCAAAGATGGCGGTTATGCATCGCAAAGCAAACAAGCGAGATGATATGTCTAGTCAAAGTAAATGGGTCAGAATTAGAGTATCGCGAAGACATGCTCGCCTATAAGTGAACACTCACCCCAAGAGTTCCCAGGTAAGAGTGACTGGTCCGATTATGTGGATTTGTACGAACACTCTAGCCTTAGACAGAAAACCCAGGGTACAGGCATTCACTCTTCCAGTTCGCACGTGTTCACACTATTAACCTAAAACTTTGACGGGATTTTTGAAATCCAAAGAGGTTCAAAACCATATAACAGAGGGTTCAAAACCTAGTAATCAATCACCCTAGAACAGATGATTAATTTTCAAAGCGGATGCGGAACCGAAGTTCCCGTTGTGGTTATCACCTAAGGATAGGTGATGTGCATGTTTTAAACTCTAAACACAAGATAACTTGTGTTAGGGTCCTAGAAAGTTATAGTCTAGGTCAAAGCATTACTAATAACCTAATTCCCTATAACCATTGGCTCTGATACCAACTCTTCTGTCACACCCCGACCGCGTGTAACATGCAAACGCGGCGGAAAACGTCGGGGAGTGTTGTGAACAGAATTAATTGTTATACAACCATGGAAATTAAAGTTACATTTCATTTATCAAACACGGGTGTTACATTGTCTTAAAAGGAAGTACAGAATTCAAAACACAGTTATTCTAGTTCTATCTTCAGTTTTTAGTCTCTAAGGCACAGATCCGCCCTAGTGTCGTGTTCATCGTCCTATGGAACAGCTCCTGAAAACACATGTGAAAGTAGGTACACATGTGAAAGTAGGAACAGCTCCTGAAAACGTGGTTTAAATCAACGTTATGTTCTGTGGAAAAATGCATGCTCTATTGATATTAACATTTATGCGGTATTGTAAACTATGCATACATCTAAGCCTTGAGACTGCGGCGATAAAGCCTTGAGACCAAGAAAAGAACGAACTTCAGTAGGAGTAGTAGGTGTATCCCAATCCTTGATCGCACTGATCTTGGAGGGATCCACATGAATACCTTGTTCGTTTACAATATGTCCTAAGAATTGAACTTCTTTAAGCCAAAATTCACACTTGGAGAATTTGGCGAAAAGCTGCTCTTTCTTTAGGAGTTCCAATGTAAGACGTAGATGTTGCTCATGTTCAGCTTGCGTCTTAGAATAAATCAAGATGTCATCAATGAAAACGATGATGAACTTATCCAAATAAGGCTTGCAGACCCTATTCATCAAGTCCATGAAAACAACAGGAGCATTAGTCAAACCGAATGGCATGACTGTGAACTCATAATGTCCATAACGAGTACGGAACGCTGTCTTGGGAATGTCTTCTTCATGCACACGAAGCTGATGATATCCAGATCGTAGATCAATCTTTGAAAAATAAGAAGCGCCTTGCAATTGATCAAAGAGATCATCAATGCGAGGTAGGGGATATCGATTCTTGATGGTGAGTTTGTTAAGCTCACGATAATCGATACACATCCTGAAAGATCCATCCTTCTTCTTTACAAAAAGAACGGGAACACCCCAAGGTGAAAAGCTAGGACGGATAAAACCTTTGTCAGAGAGCTCCTGAAGCTGCTTAGATAATTCTTGCATCTCTGATGGTGCAAGACGGTATGGAGCTCTGGCAATGGGATTTGCACCAGGTACGAGATCAATACGGAACTCGACTTGGCGTGCTGGAGGTAGACCGGGTAACTCTTCAGGGAAAACTTCAGAATAATCCCGAACGACAGGAATATCTGAAATAGTCTTACCCTTGCCTTTATCTGCTGTAACATGTGCTAAGAAAGCCACATAGTGCTTTCGCAGATATTTCCGAGCTTTAAAACAAGACATGAGTTTGAGACCACCGGCAGGCTTCTCACCACGAACCTGTAGGATCTCGCCTGTCGACAACGGCACAAGAACAATCTTCTCAGAACAAACTATCTCTGCGCGATGCTTAGATAACCAATCCATGCCCACTATAACGTCGAAGCTTCCAAGTTGCATTGGCGTGAGGTCAATAGGAAAAATATGGTCGTTAAGGTTTAACTGGCAGTTGCGTAGAACAGAATTTAGAATAATGGGTTCACCACTGGCAACCTCTACTGTCAAAGGTTTACCTAGTTTCGTTCTAGACACGCGAAGTATTGTCTCAAAAGACAATGACACAAAGCTCTTGTCGGCATCCGAATAAAAAAGAACAGATGCTGGCTGATTATTAATAAAGAACATACCGTTCACCACTTCGTTGTCTGCTTGTGCCTCTTGTGCATTCATGTTGAAGACTCGACCCCGAGCCTGTGCCTGATTCTGGTTTGCATTCTGGTTCTGGTTGGCAAGTCTTGGACACCGATTTCTGTAGTGGGTCAGATCCCCACAGTTATAACAAGCACCTGGTGGGTAGTTTGGTCGTGCAGCCTGACCCTGTTGCTGAGCAACTTGTTGAGCAGGGTTCTGAACTGCGCGGTTCTGAGCAAACCGATAAACATCGGCAAGATGACCCGACTTCCCACAGTTAGTACAGAAACGGCACTGATATTGCGGCTGATGGTGACTGTTGCATTGATTGCACAAAGGTGCACTTCCTGAATAGGGCTTCTTTGCTGGAGGCTGGTTGGGAGCTGCCTGGTTAGCTTGGGCAGTGACAGCATAGTTTTGGGAAGCCTTACGCTTCCTTGACCCCCTTGAGGAACCAGAATCCTTTCCCTTCTTGTTTTGACCTTTCTTGCTATCTTCTTTGTCAGCCGACTGCTTCTTGCCCTTGTCACCCTTCCTATGTAATTTATTCATTCGAATCTGCGACTCAGTCAGTGTCGCTGATAACTCGATTGCCTGACGGAGTGTGGTAGGGTTGCTACCAGTAAGGATGTCTTATACTGAGTCAGGTAGGCCGTCGATGTACCTTTCGATGGCCTTATCGAGTGGGGTAACCATAGTCGGGCAAAGAAGACTCAACTCCTCAAACCTATCCGTATAAGCCCTGTGCTCGCCACTATCTTGCTTCAAAACATCAAATTCTTTCTCCAACGCTCGTTGCTCATGACGAGGACAAAATTCCCTCATCATAAGAGCTCTCAGTTCAGCCCATGTTTGAGCTAGAGCAACTTCTGCACCTTGATCTCTCATAACCCCATTCCACCATGTAAGAGCCCTCTTCTGAAACACGCTTGAAGAAAACTCGACCTTGCGATTGTCAGGACACTGCACATGACGGAAAGTGTTCTCGATGCTTTCGAACCACTGAAGAAGCCCAGTTGCTCCCTAAGAACCACTAAACTTGAGTGGCTTAGCCGAGTTAAAATCCTTGTATTTGCATGTACCATTGTTGTTGTTATTGGCCTGGTTCCATTGAGCAAAGAGATTTGGGAATTGAGCAGCCATCTGCTGCGCAATAATCTCCGCAAGCTCGGCAGTAGCTATCTGGTTGTCGCGTCGAGGAGGCATTCTAGAAGAGAAAAACATGAAATGAAACGAGTGAGATGATTGGATGAAGAGAATGAGATGAAGCAATATTATCAAAAGCAAAGATGGCGGTTATGCATCGCAAAGCAAACAAGCGAGATGATATGTCTAGTCAAAGTAAATGGGTCAGAATTAGAGTATCGCGAAGACATGCTCGCCTATAAGTGAACACTCACCCCAAGAGTTCCCAGGTAAGAGTGACTGGTCCGATTATGTGGATTTGTACGAACACTCTAGCCTTAGACAGAAAACCCAGGGTACAGGCATTCACTCTTCCAGTTCGCACGTGTTCACACTATTAACCCAAAACTTTGACGGGATTTTTGAAATCCAAAGAGGTTCAAAACCATATAACAGAGGGTTCAAAACCTAGTAATCAATCACCCTAGAACAGATGATTAATTTTCAAAGCGGATGCGGAACCGAAGTTCCCGTTGTGGTTATCACCTAAGGATAGGTGATGTGCATGTTTTAAACTCTAAACACAAGATAACTTGTGTTAGGGTCCTAGAAAGTTATAGTCTAGGTCAAAGCATTACTAATAACGTAATTCCCTATAACCATTGGCTCTGATACCAACTCTTCTGTCACACCCCGACCGCGTGTAACATGCAAACGCGGCGGAAAACATCGGGGAGTGTTGTGAACAGAATTAATTGTTATACAACCATGGAAATTAAAGTTACATTTCATTTATCAAACACGGGTGTTACATTGTCTTAAAAGGAAGTACAGAATTCAAAACACAGTTACTCTAGTTCTATCTTCAGTTTTTAGTCTCTAAGGCACAGATCCGCCCTAGTGTCGTGTTCATCGTCCTATGGAACAGCTCCTGAAAACACATGTGAAAGTAGGTACGTCAGCATAAAAATGCCTGTGAGATACATAGTTTTTGTGAAAATGGGATTCATGACTTATGTTTGAGAAAATGTTAGTCATGAACCTTGTATTTTGCTTTGTCTTGTGAATTATTTGAAAACGATAATATCAGATGATATGTATGGATAAGTGCAAGGTTAAACGAATAACCAAGTAAAATGAGTTGAATAAGATAAGTTGTCTGTAAATCAATGTCTTGTGAGAAGCGTGTTATTTGTATAAAATGATCTATGTCTCAAAATGAAATGATTCAAATAACGCTACGATGTGTAATACCATACAAACACTTATATATAGGAAGTACCAGCGGCGTATCCACCATGCTTTTATCATATTATACACGCTTCGTTACTTAATCACTTACTCAAACCAAACCATCAATGTAAACATGTTAATGTATAAACCAAATGTCAAGTGTTATTATGTAAACCATGTCAAATGTTTATGTTCAATGTAAACCACCAAATGTGTATATCAATGTCAACGAGTTTATGTTCAATGTAAATTATGTAATGTGTATCCCAAAATGTATCATGTATGGTAAGCGAAATGTATCAACTTAAACCATATGTAAAATGCACAAAACAAGTCGTTGAAGTAAAACGTGGTTTAAATCAACGTTATGTTCTGTGGAAAAATGCATGCTCTATTGATATTAACATTTATGCGGTATTGTAAACTATGCATACATCCAAGCCTTGAGACTGCGGCGATAAACCCTTAAACAAATTAAAGGTTTATCTAAGTTATGTATATCGAATTCGGTCACTCCTTCCAGTCCTATCAAACCCAGGACTTCAGGAATGGGAGTTGTCAATTCCTATGGTACCACTACCTACTAACGAACGGCGTAGCTAATGTTAATGAATGTATTGTCCCATGTTAAACAAACTAAATGTCATAACAAAATGAAGGCATGTGATGTAAACAATTGTACTAAGTATGCTAAGTAAACATACGAAGCAGAAATGTTCATGTAAATCAATGTGCCCATATGCTGGGTAAACATATGCAGCAGAAATGTTCATGTAAATCAATGTGTCCATATGCTGAGTAAACATATGCAACAGAAATGTTCATGTAAATCAATGTGTCCATATGCTGAGTAAACATAGCAACAGAAATGTTCATGTAAATCAATGTGTCCATATGCTGAGTAAACATATGCAACAGAAATGTTCATGTAAATCAATGTGTCCATATGCTGAGTAAACATATGCAACAGAAATGTTCATGTAAATCAAAGTGTCCATATGCCGAGTAAACATATGCAACAGAAATGTAATGTAAATCAATGTAATAAGTACGCACACAATGGGCATACATAGCATAAAATGTGATGAAATCATGTACTATAATGTACTAATGAGCATAGCAGATATACGATGTGAAAACATGGAAAGCATGAAAGTAACAGATAGGCACATGTGTTTCACCCCAAAACAGTTTGGAAAACAGTAAAAGAGGGTTTCAATGTACTCACCTGAGATTGCCTTGAGTTCTTGTATAATAATCAAACAATGCTAGATCACGGAATATCAAACGGCACCTAATAGGTAGCTATGTTAATATACCGGACCTAAATCGGAAGGATCGAATAGTATGCGGGTTCGTAAACCAAGCGAGTATGGAGACTCGTGTAATATGGTTTAACAAAGCCTACATACTAAAATGAAACCTAACCTAAGTGCTTGCGACCCATCACGACCCGTTTAGGTAGCTTATGCTACCTTACGCGTCGTTCGCGTAGAACGCGTCTGGAACGCCTAACATCGTGACCACAAGGCATAACCTCGGAAGGTTATAGCTATGGTCACCTAATGTGTTTGGTCGGATCCTAATGATCGACCAAATGGGTTGGGTTCAAAAGTATAAGCGATTGTTTAAATCGCTTACCTTACGACCCTATATAAGCACTAAACTAAAAGTGACGAGCTAAGCATGTTAGAACATGCTTAACTAAGTTTAGAAAACAGGTTTGGCATCAAAACAAACGGCTTTGATGCTCACGAGTAGTTTGGTTACAAAACACGCAAGAATGCGCATTTTGGCCGAAACTACGACTCGTCACTGAGCCTAGATAACGGGGTAATCAGTAGGTATGGTCACTATGGACCATAACCATCGTGATCACGCTCACGTTATGAAGTTCCAACGAACTTCGCATCGACCATAAGCTGGTCAACGCAGAAAGTCAACAAAACGTCGACTTTCGGACTCGAAAAGCGATAAAACAATGAAAGAATACTTACGGAGGGTCCCCGAATGCTAATCGAGATCAGAGAAACTCAGGTATGAAGCAATACTTCAACTTAGAGCTTTTTAGATCTGATTCTTGTGATTTTTACACAAAAGCGGGGGGTATTTATAGGAAAAGTGGAACCGTTAGGATCGTTTTATCGAATATCGTGCCATGATCTTGTGCGTACATGTGTTACAATGCTAGATTCACTAAATATGGCCCTTGGCCTTTCATTGGGTGAAAAGGCAATCGGACCTTTCACGATCTGAAGAGTCAATCAGCATTAAATGTGGGTTCTGCTGTACTGGGGACCCCTTACGGACCGTATGGGCTTTGGCTTACGGTCCGTAAGCCCCTAGTTTGGCAGATTTACCATTTTAGTCCCTGCAGCACCAAAACTTGGTATTTGATGCGTTTTTGGCACGTTTAAGCCCCGTTAACCTCATTTCAAAGCTCTAAAATGATGTTAAAGTATAGGGAACTGAAAATGTGCTCAAAAATATGTCGGATGTCGGTTCGTTTGGCCGTACGGTCGCGATGTTCGGTTAATTACGACGGAATGCGCATAAGCGCGAAAGACGATCCAAATTGCGCGACGAACGGATTTTTCTCATGCCATACACTAAGGCATAATATAAGGATGCTTACATAAATTTTTGGATGTCCGGGTGTCCTCAGAACGTAAGTTATGAGCAAAAGTGCAAACTTGTGCACTTTTTGACACTTTTAGCCCCTGAATGATCCAAAAGTTTGTTTTATCATACCAAACCCCTCAAAGCCTATTTCTAAGCTATGTAAAGGATATTTATGGTATGTTTAACTTATGGACATGTTCTGGAATGTTCGTTACAGTTCAAATTGGCATACTTTCGCAGTTTGTCAAGTTTAGTCCCTGTAAGCGAATTAACTTGTTTTTGCCATACCAAAGCCTTCAAAACTTATTTCTAAGTTATGTAAAGGTTATTTAAGGTATGTTGAGTATATGTTGATGTTCCGGAGTATTTGTTGCATTAAACTGAGTACGTTTACGTACTAGTTTGCGTATAATTCTCCAGAAAGCGATGTAGAGTTTGAAATTGAACAAAAGTTAATATATGAAAAATGTAAAACATAATCAAACAATCATTGGGATAAAATAACATTGTTTTATTGATAATTGAACTGTTCATAATGATTACAAGCACAAATGTTACATGAGGAATTCAACCTGTTTTCAACACATAAGATTTGAATGACTAAAGTTTTAATTTCCCTCTTTCATGCTATCAAAAACACTAATGTTTTAAGAACATAGGTTTTTGTTAATCTAAGGTTCATACTTTAGCATTTAGTGAAAACATCACAAATATCAAAACAACAATTGAAATCAATTTTGAAAATATCGAACGATCTCATAATTTATCAGATTTTTTACAGATCTGAAAAATATGTGTGATTTGTGCATGATATCACTTGTTGTGTGAAATTTGTGTGTCATATGACATCTTGGTTGTTTTACAGAGTCTCTGAATAATCATTTTGATCATGATTCATTTGTTACTCTGTTTTTCAACTGAGTACAACCAACCTCAGTATCAATGAATTGTGAGCTGAATTGTTATGTCAAATTGATTGTTAGATCGAATTTGACTGTCCAAGCTCTGATACCAATTGTTATGATCCGAGGCTCTTATTATTGTGCTTGTTTGTATGATTTGAACATTCATAGTATATGAAATGATGTAAAGTGCAGCGGAAATGAATACAAACTTTGTTAAACACAAACATAGAAGAGAATAGTATGTTTAAACACTTGTTTCACCTTGAGTCGAATGATTATAATGAAAATCAAAAGGTTACAATGCAAGCTTACAGACTAAAACTCCCCCTCAGCCTGATACTCCAGAGTTGGTTGCACAAGATGAAAGGATTGAATTGAGGAGAAGAACTCACTCAAAACGAACCAAATATAACAGTACAGCGTACTGTTATATTTATAGGCAAACCAAACTACTGATGTACTTCAGCTGACGTCACCATGATAGTGACTTCTAACAGCCTAACAACCTATAGACACTGATCTATACAAAACTACTGATGTCTAACAACTGATAGATAATACAATACAAAACAAGTCTAACACTGTTCACGTTCCACTGTTGTAGCCTAAGCACCGATTACTTGATTCATCAGTGCTTTCTTCAAAAGGTGATCAGTCTTTGAATGAGCAGTGCTTGGATCTTCAGCAGTACTTAAGAGACATTAGTAGATAGAGCTCAGCGTTTGCCTTTTAGCAGTCTTTAGTTGTTCCATCAGTGTTTGGTTCATCAGATGTTCTTCTGAGCAGTGTTTAGAGTGTATCAGCAGATAGATAACCACTGTCAAGGGGAGAGCTTACTGTAAACATCTGCTTATTGTGAATCCACTGTTGTGACCAGGTTTTGGCTTTACATTATCTGTTCCTCTGGTAGGGTTCAATCCCAACAATGGGCCACGTTTAGATTCCCAGCGAACTTTGACCAACCGAATCTGTTTGCTCTTCAATTGTTTAAATGTACGGTCCACTATCTCCACAGGTTTCTCGACAAAGTGCACTGTGTTATCAACACGAATTTCATCGAGTGGTATGTGGAGGTTCTCATCAGCTAAACACTTTCTGAGATTGGACACGTGGAATGTTGGATGAACATTTCCAAGTTCAGGAGGTAGCTCAAGTCTGTAGGCTACTTTTCCGATTCTTTCAACGATCTTAAATGGTCCAACATAGCGTGGTGCAAGTTTTCCTTTCTTTCCAAATCTAATCACACCTTTCCAAGGGGATACCTTGAGTAGGACGTGATCACCGACTTGAAATTCTAAGGGCTTGCGTCGTCGATCCGCGTAACACTTTTTGTCACACCCCGGCCGCGCTAAAACAACAAAACCGCGGCGGAAACACCGGGGAGCTGAGTTGCGACAGAATTATTGTTTCAACAGCCATGGCAATAAAAGTTTTGTATTATTAAGATTAATGTTAGATTGTCTTTAAGTTCAAACTAAAATAACATAATAACTGTCTTTTAAGTCACTAAGGCCCGAGTCCGCCTAAGTGAAGCACACACATCACGCATTAGCACCTGAAAACACATGTAAAAATAGGTACGTCAGCATAAAAATGCCTGTGAGATACATAGGTTTTGTTTATGCAGATTCATGACTTGTGGTTTGAAAAGTGTTTAACAAAACGTAGTCATGAATCTTGTAAAATGTTTTTCCTTTGTAAAACCATGTGAAAATCGATATGAAAATCAAATGATAATGAAAGGATAATGCATCGTTAAATGAATAACCAAGTAAAAATGAATCTGGATAAAATGTGTACATTGTAAAACGATTTCTTGTTCTTGTATAAAATGTTTCATGTCTTGCCCAAGTGATTTATATAACGCAACAATGTATAATACAATAAAAGCACTTATATATAGGAAGTACCAGCGGCGTATCCACCATGCTTTTATCATATAACACATAGCCCCATTACATAAGTCACTTATCAATAACCAACGAAATGTCATGTTTAATGTCAAAATGTTCATGCATAAACCATGTTTAATGTCATGTGTGAAATGTATCATGTATAACCAATGAAATGCATAGCAAGTAGGAAATCATCTACTTAAACTATGTGATGATGTCAATGTATAACAAATGTCATGTATGGTGAATAACTAGAAGCTACTCAACCCCATAGAAAATGTACAAAACAATGTTATTGAATAAACCTAAGTTTAAATCAAATGTTATGTTTTGCAGAAAAACAATGCTTTATGATTACAAACATTTATGCAGTAATGTTAATCGCATACATTCAAGCCTTGCGACTGTGGCGACAAACCCTTAAACGAATTAAAGGTTTATCTAATTTATGTAGTCGGATTCTGTCATTCCCAACTTCCAAACGAACCTAGGAAGTCGGAAACGGGAGTTGTCAATTCCTATGGTACCATTACATAAGTCCGAGCGGTGTGGTCAATGTTAATGAATGTATTATTGTCCCGATTTAACATACCAAATGTCATAACCAATGTAAGCATGCTATAAAAACCATGTACTAGGAATGCTAAATAAACATGCCTAGTAGAAATGTTCATGGAAAACAATGTGTACATATGCTAAACAAACATATGCAACAAATGTGTAACAAATCAATGCGCTAGCATGCTTGACATACGTAGCAAAACACAATTGAAAACATGTACTATAAGTGTACTAGGTGAAACTAGCATGTTTATGTCATAAAAGCATGAGATGCATGAAAGTAACACGTATGTACATGTGTATCACCCCAAAATATTTGAAAACGGTAAAAGAGGGGAACTATGTACTCACTTGGGATTGCTAATTAGTCTTAAGAATAAGACCAATTTAAGCTCCAAGTATCACGGAATCAAACGTCACCTAGTATAGATAACTATGTTAATAATCGACTCCTAAATCAGGAGATAAGATAGAATGAGGTTCTATAAATCCAATGAGTAATTGAACTCATATGGTATGATTTATTAGTCCCAACATTCTGATTGGAAAGTCTTACTAAGTGCTTTTGACCCGTTTCGACACATTATGGTAACATAAGCTACTATAAGGCGTCGTTAGCGTAAAACTATGTTCGGATGGTTATCTATGTGCTATGTCAAGTCTTACATGCCCAATTATCCCTAAACATGTTACTAAATCAGATTATATGTCAAAGATATGTTCACATTGTCAAAATACGGATTTATGCTTCAAAAGGACGTTTTGGTCATTCATATGGGCATACAAGCTAACTAGCAAATGACTAACCAATCCTATGTGATCATAAGGTATAACCTCTGAGGTTATTCCCTATGTAACTATGATCACTAACTAAGCTTGGTCGAATCCTAAAGATCGACCAAACGGGTCGTGTTCAGAAGTATAAGCGGTTGTTTAGATCGCTTAACTTACGACCCTAAACAAGCACTAACTAATAGTGTCGAGTTAAACATGTCAAAACATGTTTAACCTACTGATTTGGTATCAAAACAAAGTGTTTTGATACCCTAAAGTAGTTCCGTTGCAAAATCCGTGCTAAAACGCATTTTGACCGAAACATTGACTCGACACTACACCTAGCTAACGTGGTAATCAGCGGGTATAATCACTAAGGATTATAACCAACGTGATTACAATCACGTTGCAAAGTTCAACCGAACGTTGCATTGACCAAAGGCTGGTCAAACTGAAAGTCAAACACTTGTTTGACTATTTAAACTAGAAAGCAAATAAAAGAATGAAAGAAGGCTCACCCAAGTCCTTGCTATCTTTTCTACAAAGAAGACAAATCCCAAACTCAGTTGAGAGAGCTCCAAAACATATATAAAGAAGAGAAGAGAGGAATGAGCAAAGAATGAGTTGAATGGCCTTGCTATTTATAGGAATCAAGAGCCATTCGGATCATTTTGTGTGGTGATCAAGCAATAATCTTGACCCTACACTTGTTACAAGCAGGTACAAAGCCTTGGTGATCACTTAAACTTGCTCACCACACTAGAAAATTGCATAAACAGCCCCTGAATTTGCAACAGATTGCTGAAAACACATTTCTGGTCGCTGGGGACTTTACATGGCCCGCATAAGGATAGGCCTGGGCCTTACGCGCCCCGCCTGAGGTCCCCAGATCAGCAAAGTTTGAAAAATGACAGCTTAGGTCCCTGCATGCATTCGAGTCCATTTTTTGGCACTTTTGACACCCGTTAAGCCATTTTAAAGGCTATACAAGGTCAATAAGGTTTAGAGGACTCAAAATATGCTCGGAAAACTCTCGGATGTCGGCTCGTTTGGTCGTACGGTCGCGTTGTTCGCTAAATTACGATGAAACTCAAACGGACATGAAAACGAACCAAATTAAGCGACGAATGGAATTTTTTGCATGCCGATCACTAAAATAAAAATATTTTAGTGTGTACAAATATTTTGGATGTTCAGATGTGGTCAGAACGTAAGATATGCGCGAAAATGCAAACTTACACCGTTTTTGACACTTTTAGTCCCTGTAAGATCATATAAGCATGTTTTCGCACACCGAACCTATCAAAGCTTATTTCTAAGCCATGTTTAGGTTATATATGGTATGTTTAACTTATGATCAAGTTCCGGACTGTACGTTGCCTTACGAAACGGCAGACTTTTGCAAGTTGACGCAAATAGTCCCTGAGAGCGAATAAACTTGTTTTTGCCATACCAAAGCCTTCAAAACTTATTTCTAAGTTATGTAAAGGTTATTTAAGGTATGTTAAGCTTATGTTAATGTCCCGGAGTGTTTGTCGCGTTATACTGATCGTGTTTACGCTTCAGTTTGCGTATAACTCTCCCGAAAGCGATATAGAGTTCAAAATCGATCAAAAATCAACATGTGCATAAAACCAAACATAAATGACAAACATTGGGATCAAAACATATTGTTTTATTAATATTGTATTGTTCAGAGTCTGTACAATGGTATCACAAGCACAGATGTCACAGTCTCCCCTACTGCAGGAAATTTCGTCCCGAAATTTATTTAGAGGAAACTTGTGAGAATAGGTGCGGATATTTCGCTTTCATCTGATCTTCACGCTCCCAAGTAAACTCTGGGCCTGGTTTAGATTCCCAGCGAACTTTGACTAACCGAATCCGCTTGTTCTTCAACTGCTTAAATGTACGGTCCACTATCTCCACAGGTTTCTCAACAAAGTACATCGTGTCATCAACACGAATTTCATCAAGTGGTATGTGGAGGTTCTCATCAGCTAAACACTTTCTGAGATGGGACACGTGGAATGTTGGGTGAACATTTCCAAGTTCAAGAGGTAGCTCAAGTCTGTAGGCTACTTTTCCGACTCTTTTAACGATCTTAAATGGTCCAACATAGCGTGGTGCAAGTTTTCCTTTCTTTCCAAATCTAATCACACCTTTCCAAGGGGACACCTTGAGTAGGACGTGATCACCGACTTGAAATTCTAAGGGCTTGCGTCGTCGATCCGCGTAACACTTCTGACGGCTTCTAGCTGTCTGAAGGTTATCACGAATCTTCTTGACCTTATCTGTAGTCTCTAGAATGAGCTCAGGTCCAGTAAGCTGAGCTTCACCTATCTCATTCCAGCAGACCGGTGAACGACATTTTCGACCGTATAAAGCTTCGAAAGGAGCCATATTGATGCTAGAGTGATAACTATTGTTGTAGGAGAATTCGATCAAAGGTAGATGCGAATCCCAACTACCACCAAAGTCAATCACACACGCTCTAAGCATATCCTCCAGTGTCTGGATTGTTCTCTCAGATTGACCATCTGTCTGCGGATGGTACGCTGTGCTCAAAAGCGAGACGAAAATCGAGCATCTCTGTCAGATACAATGTTCAACGGAACACCATGTCGAGATACAATCTCATCAACATAGATTTTGGCCAACTTGTCAGCAGGTAGATCCTCATGGATCGGTAAGAAATGTGCTGACTTTGTAAGATGATCAACGACAACCCAAATGGCGTCATGACCTCTTTTAGTGCGCGGTAACTTGGTAATGAGATCCATAGAAATGTTTTCCCATTTCCAAACCGGAATCTCTGGTTGCTCCAATAATCCAGAGGGATGTTGATGTTCTGCCTTAACCTTAAGACAAGTAAGGCATTTTGAAACATATAAGGCAATGTCTTTCTTCATACCCGGCCACCAATACTGGGTTCGAAGATCCTTATACATTTTGTCTGCACCCGGATGAATAGAATAACGAGACTTGTGAGCTTCATCCATTAGCAAGGTGCGAAGATTGTCTATACTTGGGACCCACAAACGGCCCATGTAATAGAATATCCCAAAATCTCTCAGTTCAAGCTCAGGATTAGTATGACACGGTAACTCTTTACCCATCAAGTCTTGTGTAACACAAGTATGTTGAGCCTAAATTATGCGGGATTGAATGTCAGATTGAACCTGAACACAGTGAAGCTTGACACGTTCCTTACGACTCAATGCGTTAGCCACGACATTCGCCTTACCAGGATGGTAGCGAATTTCGAAATCGTAGTCGTTTAGGAGTTCAAACCAACGTCGTTGCCTCATGTTTAGTTCTTTCTGATTGAAGATATGCTGGAGACTTTTGTGGTCAGTAAACACTACGCACTTTGTACCATAAAGGTAGTGTCTCCAGATTTTGAGAGCAAAGACTACTGCACCTAACTCCAGATCATGAGTTGTGTAGTTTTTCTCGTGCACTTTCAACTTTCTTGATGCATAGGCTATAACTTTGTTTCTTTGCATAAGAACACAGCCAAGACCTAAATTAGATGCATCACAGTACACGACAAAATCGTCGTTACCCTCGGGCAAAGATAGAATAGGTGCATCGCAGAGTTTCTGTTTCAAGGTCTGGAAAGCTGATTCCTGTTTAGGTCCCCACTCAAAAGGTTTGCTTTTCTGAGTTAAAGCAGTGAGAGGAACCCCAATCTTGGAGAAGTTTTCAATGAAATGGCGGTAGTAACCCGCTAGACCAAGAAATGAACGAACCTCGGTAGGAGTAGTGGGAGTATCCCAATCCTTAATCGCACTGATTTTGGCGGGATCTACATGTATACCTTGTTCGTTGACGATGTGTCCCAAAAATTGAACTTCCTTAAGCCAAAATTCGCACTTGGGGAACTTGGCGAAAAGCTGTTCTTTCTTTAGGAGCTCCATTGTAAGACGAAGATGTTGCTCATGAGTAGCGCGAGTCTTAGAATAGATCAAAATATCATCAATAAAAACGATGATGAACTTGTCCAAATAAGGTTTACAAACCCTATTCATTAAGTCCATGAAAACAGCAGGAGCATTTGTTAAACCGAAGGGCATAACAGTGAACTCATAATGACCATAACGCGTACGAAAAGCTGTCTTGGGAATATCTTCTTCAAGAACTCGAAGTTGACGGTACCCAGAACGTAGATCAATCTTTGAAAAGCAAGTAGCACCCTGTAGCTGATCAAAGAGATCATCAATGCGAGGTAGGGGATATCGAATCTTGGTGGTAAGCTTGTTAAGCTCACGGTAATCAATACACATCCTGAATGATCCATCTTTCTTTTTCACAAATAGGACAGGAGCACCCCAAGGTGAAAAGCTTGGATAGATGAATTCTTTGTCAGAAAGCTCCTGAAGCTGTTTAGATAACTCTTGCATCTCGGACGGTGCAAGACGATAAGGTGACTTAGCAATGGGATTTGCACTAGGAACAAGATCAATGCGGAACTCAACTTGGCGTACAGGGGGTAAACCAGGTAATTCTTCAGGAAATACCTCTGGATAATCCCGAACAACAGGGATATCTTGGATAGTCTTACCCTTGCCTTTATCCTCTACGACATGTGCCAAGAAAGCAACATATTTCTTTCGCAGGTATTTGTGGGCTTGGGTAAAAGACATAAGTTTAAGACCACTGACGGGTTTCTCCCCACGAACTTCTAAGATCTCACCAGTCGAAAGCGGTATACGGACCAACTTCTCAAAACATACCACCTCAGCATGATACTTTGATATCCAATCCATTCCTACTATAACATTGAAGCTCCCGAGTTGCATCGGTGTGAGGTCAATTGGGAAAAGATGGTTATTCAGATTCAACTGGCAATTTCGAAGAACCGAGTCAAGGACAACAGGTTCACCACTAGCTACTTCTACTGTCAAGGGCTTTCCTAGTTTTGTTCTAGTCATCGCAAGCAAAGGCTCAAATGCTAAGGACACAAAACTCTTATCGGCACTCGAATCAAATAGAACAGAAGCAGGATGGTTGTTAACAAGGAACGTACCGTTCACCACTTCGTTATCTACACGTGCCTCATTTGCATTCAGATTAAAAGCTCTACCACGAGCCGGTGCCTGATTTGCGTTTGCCAACCTCGGGCAGTTGTTCCTGTAGTGGGTCAGATCCCCACAATTGAAACATGAACCAGGAGGAAAGTGAGGTCGTGCAGGATTCTGGGCAGGGTTCTGTACTGCTTGGTTTTGAGCTGCCTGATTTTGGTTAGGGGCAAAACGGAAGGTGGTTGCAAGATGACCAGACTTGCCACAATTTGTGCAAATGCGGCATTGCAACTGTGGCTGGTGGTGACTGTTACATCTGTTGCACAAAGGTGCATTACCAGCATACTGCCTCTTGGCAGCAGGTTGTGCAGCCTGATTCTGTGCAGCCTGATTAGGAGCAGCCTGGTTTGTCTGAGCAGTGACGGCGAAGTTCTTGGAAGCCTTACGCTTCCTTGATTTCTTCGAAGACTCAGCAGCCTTCTTGCCCTTGCTATCCTTGGTACTATCAGACTGTTTCTGCTTCTTATCACCCTTCCTGTGGAGTTTACCCTTCTTGATTTGGGATTCAGTAAGGGTTGCAGCTAGCTCAATGGCCTGTCGAACGGTAGTAAGGTTGCTGCCAGTGACAATATCCTGAATAGGATCTGGCAAACCGTCTATGTACCTCTCGATTGCCTTATCCAAAGGCGTGACCATTGTAGGACAAAGCAAGCTTAACTCCTCATATCTGTCTGTGTAAGCCTAGTGTTCACCACTGACTTGCTTCAGATCATTGAACTCATCTTCGAGTGCCCTCTGCTCGTGACGAGGACAAAATTCTCTCATCATGAGAGCCCTGAGTTCTTCCCAAGTCTGACCCAAAGCAACATTTGTACCTCGGTCTCTCATTACCCCATTCCACCAGGTAAGAGCCCTCTTTTGGAATACACTAGAGGCAAACTCGACCTTACAATTGTTCGGACACTGAACATGGTGAAATGTGCTCTCAAGACTCTCAAACCACTGGAGAAGCCATGTTGCTCCTTCAGTACCACTAAACTTGAGTGGTTTAGCCGAGTTAAACTGTTTAAAGTTGCACGGAGCAGGTGCATTAACATTGTTATTGGTGGCTTGGTTTATTTGAGTTATGAGACCAGGTAGCATAGCAGCCATCTGCTGTGCTATAATAGCTGCCAGTTCGGCATCAGCTTGAGGAACGTTACCTCGAGGAGGCATTCTAAAAGAGGAAACATGAGAGAAAACGAGTGAGATGATGTGATGAAAATGAGATAACAATAAAATCGACAAAAAGCAAGGATGGTGGTCGTTTGTTTGTTACCACAAAGCAAACAAACAACACACAGTGACAAATCAAAGTAAATGAGTCATAATAACGTATCGCGAAGACATGCTCGCCTATAAGTGAACACTCACCCCAAGAGTTCCCAGGTAAGAGTGACTGGTCCGATACTGCGGATTTGTACGAACACTCTAGCCTTAGACAGAAAACTCAGGGTACAGGCATTCACTCTTCCAGTTTGCATGTGTTCACATTATTTAGACCCAAACTTTGACGAGATTTTGAAAATTTGGAATGCACGAGGCCAAAAGAAATCATCTAAGGATAGATGATTGATTTCAAATTCATTTTGGAAAATTGTGTTCATGTTTTGGTAATCACCTAAGGATAGGTGACGGGTATTGTTTTAAGATCTAAACACAAGTAAACTTGTGTTAGGGTCCTAGAAAGTTATAGTCTAGGTCAAAGCATTGCTAATAACCTAATTCCCTATAACCATTGGCTCTGATACCAAATCTTCTGTCACACCCCGGCCGCGTTAAAACAACAAAACAGCGGCGGAAACGCCAAGGGAGGTGAGTTGCGACATAATTATTGTTTCAACAACCATGGCAATAAAAGTTTTGTATTATTAAGATTAATGTTACATTGTCTTTAAGTTCAAACTAAAATAACATAATAACTGTCTTTTAAGTCACCAAGGCCCAAGTCCGCCTAAGTGAAGCACACACATCACGCATTAGCACCTGAAAACACATGTAAAAATAGGTACGTCAGCATAAAAATGCCTGTGAGATACATAGGTTTTGTTTATGCAGATTCATGACTTGTAGTTTGAAAAGTGTTTAACAAAATGTAGTCATGAATCTTGTAAAATGTATTTCCTTTGTAAAACCATGTGAAAATCGATATGAAAATCAAATGATAATGAAAGGATAATGCATGGTTAAATGAATAACCAAGTAAAAATGAATTTGGATAAAATGTGTACTTTGTAAAACGATTTCTTGTTCTTGTATAAAATGTTTCATGTCTTGCCCAAGTGATTTATATAACGCAACAATGTATAATACAATAAAAGCACTTATATATAGGATGTACCAGCGGCGTATCCACCATGCTTTTATCATATAACACATAGCCCCGTTACATAAGTCACTTATCAATAACCAACGAAATGTCATGTTTAATGTCAAAATGTTCATGCATAAACCATGTTTAATGTCATGTGTGAAATGTATCATGTATAACCAATGAAATGCATAGCAAGTAGGAAATCATCTACTTAAACTATGTGATGATGTCAATGTATAACAAATGTCATGTATGGTGAATAACTAGAAGCTACTCAACCCCATAGAAAATGTACAAAACAATGTTATTGAATAAACCTAAGTTTAAATCAAATGTTATGTTTTGCAGAAAAACAATGCTTTATGATTACAAACAATTATGCAGTAATGTTAATCGCATACATTCAAGCCTTGCGACTGTGGCGACAAACCCTTAAACGAATTAAAGGTTTATCTAAATTATGTAGTCGGATTCTGTCATTCCCAACTTCCAAACAAACCTAGGAAGTCAGAAACGGGAGTTGTCAATTCCTATGGTACCATTACATAAGTCCGAGCGGCGTGATCAATGTTAATGAATGTATTATTGTCCCGATTTAACATACCAAATGTCATAACCAATGTAAGCATGCTATAAAAACCATGTACTAGGAATGCTAAATAAACATGCCTATAGAAATGTTCATGGAAAACAATGTGTACATATGCTAAACAAACATATGCAACAAATGTGTAACAAATCAATGCGCTAGCATGCTTGACATACGTAGCAAAACACAATTGAAAACATGTACTATAAGTGTACTAGGTGAAACTAGCTTGTTTATGTCATAAAAGCATGAGATGCACGAAAGTAACACGTATGTACATGTGTATCACCCCAAAATATTTGAAAACGGTAAAAGAGGGGAACTATGTACTCACTTGGGATTGCTAATTAGTCTTGAGAATAAGACCAATTTAAGCTCCAAGTATCACGGAATCAAACGGCACCTAGTATAGGTAACTATGTTAATAATCGGTTCCTAAATCGGGAGATAGGATAGAATGAGGTTCTATAAATCCAATGAGTAATTGAACTCATAT
This sequence comes from Helianthus annuus, assembly GCF_002127325.2. NCBI lineage: Eukaryota > Viridiplantae > Streptophyta > Magnoliopsida > Asterales > Asteraceae > Helianthus > Helianthus annuus. The sequence continues at coordinate 119,043,972 of NC_035444.2, forward strand.
GGTATGATTTATTAGTCCCAACATTCTGATTGGAAAGTCTTACTAAGTGCTTTTGACCCGTTTCGACACATTATGGTAACATAAGCTACTATAAGGCGTCGTTAGCGTAAAACTATGTCCGGATGGTTATCTATGTGCTATGTCAAATCTTACATGCCCAATTATCCCTAAACATGTTACTAAATCAGATTATATGTCAAAGATATGTTCACATAGTCAAAATACGGATTTATGCTTCAAAAGGGCGTTTTGTCATTTCCTATGGGCATACAAGCTAACTAGCAAATGACTAACCAATCCTATGTGATCATAAGGTATAACCTCTGAGGTTATTCCCTATGTAACTATGATTACTAACTAAGCTTGGTCGGATCCTAAAGATCGACAAAACGGGTCGGGTTTGGAAGTATAAGCGGTTGTTTAGACCGCTTAACTTACGACCCTAAACAAGCATTAACTATTAGTGTCGAGTTAAACATGTCAAAACATGTTTAACCTACTGATTTGGTATCAAAACAAAGTGTTTTGATACCCTAAAGTAGTTCCGTTGCAAAATGCGTGCTAAAACGCATTTTGACCGAAACTTTGACTCGACACTACACCTAGCTAACGTGGTAATCAGCGGGTATAATCACTAAGGATTATAACCAACGTGATTACAATCACGTTGCAAAGTTCAACCGAACTTTGCGTTGACCAAAGGCTGTTCAAACACTTGTTTGACTATTTAAACTAGAAAGCAAATTAAAGAATGTAAGAAGGCTCACCCAAGTCCTTGCTATCTTTTCTACAAAGAAGACAAGTCCCAAACTCAGTTGAGAGAGCTCCAAAGCAGATGTAAAGAAGAGAAGAGCGGAATGAGCAAAGAATGAGTTGAATGGCCTTGCTATTTATAGGAATCAAGAGCCATTAGGATCATTTTGTGTGGTGATCAAGCAATAATCTTAACCCTACACTTGTTACAAGCAGGTACAAAGCCTTGGTGATCACATAAACTTGCTCAACACACTAGAAAATTGCATAAACAGCCCCTGAATTTGCAACAGATTGCTGAAAACACATTTCTGGTCACTGGGGACTTTACACGGCCCGCGTAAGGATAGGCCTGGGCCTTACGCGCCCCGCCTGAGGTCCCCAGATCAGCAAAGTTTAAAAATGACAGCTTAGGTCCCTGCATGCATTCGAGTCCATTTTTGGCACTTTGGCCACCCGTTAAGCCATTTTCAAGGCTCTACAAGGTCAATAAGGTTTAGAGGACTCAAAATATGCTCGGAAAACTCTCGGATGTCGGCTCGTTTGGTCGTACGGTCGCGTTGTTCGCTAAATTACGATGAAACTCAAACGGACGTGAAAACGAACCAAATTAAGAGACGAATGGAATTTTTTGCATGCCGATTGTGACACCTGTGTCACTTCAACCGTCAAACAAATACCAAAATCAATGAAATATTGTATTTCATACTTGGGATTTGTATAAATATGTGTATCGTTTGCACATATTGATTCTTGTTCGATTTCGGGCTTTAAATCGCTTTCTGGAAGGTTATACGCGCACTGATGCTTAAATATAACCAGTTTAATGCAACAAACACTCCGGAACAGTGACATAGGCTTAACATACCTTAAATAACCCTTACATAACTTAGAAATAAGTTTTGGATGGTTTGGTATGCCGAAATCAAGTTTATTCGCTTACAGGGACTAAATTCGACAAACTGCGAAAGTATGTCAATTTGTACTGTAACAGACCTTCCGGAACTTGATCATAAGTTAAATATGCCCTAAATATCCTTTACATAGCTTAGAAATAGGTTGTGAGGTGTTTGGTGCGCAAAAATAAACTGTATACTCATTCAGGGACTAAAAGCGTCAAAAAGTGCATAAGTTTGCATTTTCGCGCATATTTTACGTTCTGAATACTTCCGGACTTCCAAAAATTTATCTAAGCATTAAAATATTTTATTTTAGTGTTTGGCATAAGAAAAATCCATTCGTCGCGCAATTTGGATCGTTTTTCGCGTTTATGCGCATTCCATCGTAATTAACCGAACAACGCAACCGTACGACCAAACGAACCAACATCCAAGATATTTTTGAGCACATTTTAAGTTCCCTATACTTTAACTTCATTTTAGAGCTTTGAAATGGGGTTAACGGGGCTTAAACGTGTCAAAAATGCATCAAATACCAAGTTTTGGGGCTGCAGGGACCAAAACTGCCAATTTTGAAAGTTGCTGACCTGCAAGGTCCTTACGGTCCGTATGGACCTTTGCTTACGGTCCGTAAGGCTTCCCCAGATCAGCAGAAATGTGTTCTAGCTATTTCCAGCCTGTTCCAGCTGTTTTGGTGGGTTGCAAATGGTTTTCTAACTTACTAGGGGCTGGTTTTGGGTGCCCATTGTATTGCAAATCAGTGGGTACAAGTGTAAGGATGAGATTTAAGCTCGGGAATCGAGGAACAATCCTAACGGTTGTGCCTTTTGTAACGCCCTAACACGCTTTAACTAAAAGACGCAGCGGAAAATACGTACCATAAAATTTCTTTCATTATAAACCTTATATCTTACTTGAAAGTTCACTTTTAAAATAACTCCTCTATATTAAACACATCAGACTAACTCAATTATAGAATAAAACATAACTTATATATATAACAAATTACATTCTTATACACCCCGTACAATCCTTCATGTGACTCGATCCTCGATCTCTATTCCTTGATGATCCTCATGACTTGTGTTACCTGCGCTCACCACATAAATTCATAACGTTAGTACGCATTATAAACATACACGATTTATTCTTGTTTACTTATTGATCCATTAACTCTTTACATCCCAGCTTTCCATCTGATCATACATTCCGTGGTGAGACTTCTTTGTTATTCCTGCGTTACACTTCCTTCACCATGCACGCTAATATTAACGTTAGTACTCAATTTCATTGGATACTTGCGTACCTACCTTCATACATATTTATATGTTCACACATGACCATCTACGTACATACGTACATACCCACACATATACTCATGTACATCATTACATACATATCTACTTACAAACATACCTACTCACATACATACATACATACTTGCATCCACGTATATACATTCGTACCTATACGCGTATGTACCTTCGTACCTAAATACATAATGCTTACGCCCATACATAGCTACTTGCGTTCATACATATACCGATACCTACATATATACCGATCTTGCATACATAATTACATACTTACATGCATTCATAAACGAATCATAATTACACACGTGCATACCTTCGCTCACACGTACATATACTTACATAATTACATAAATACATTCATACATACATACTAACTCGAACATATCACTTACCTAATTCTCCCCGAATTACTGTCGTATCACACATAACCAATTACATACATACGTTCATACTCTTATATAAACACGTCTACGTCACTTCATGCGTATCTACATACGCCGTAGTCCACGGGTAACAAACCGAAGCCTACGATACATAAATCAACTTAAATAACAAGATTTCAGCTTTTGAGACTTGGGGAGGCCGTCGGCGACGGGCCTTGCCTTTACCCGTAGCCAGAAATACCCGTAAACAGCTAAATAAGGCATCTGGCAAAACTGATGTTTTGTCGTTCGTACGCGCTAAAACGAGCATAACTTTTGAACCGTTTATCCGTTTAACCTCTCGTTCTTCCTACATGCTTGTAAATTCACATTTTATTATATTAACTTAAAATCCTACCTCCGGATTAAGGAAATTCTTAACTTAGAATCCCACATTTAGGTACCATATTACTACATATGCTTTAGGATCCCACATTTAGGTACCATATTACTACATATTCTTTAGGATCCCACATTTAGGTACCATATTACTACATATTCTTTAGGATCCCACATTTAGGTACCCTATTACTACATATGCTTTAGGATCCCACATTTAGGTACCATATTACTACATATTCTTTAGGATCCCACATTTAGGTACCCTATTACTACATATGCTTTAGGATCCCACATTTAGGTACCCTATTACTACATATTTGATCTCAACATCATGTTTAATTAATTAAAACATTATATTACTTAAACGATCTAAGAAGTGATTACGGAAATCACTTACCTTGTGCATCCGTGTTCATACCCGCTTCCTTGCCTCATCTTGACCCGTTTAATCCCATCAGATTACCTTCGACTTAGATAACTTCCCTCATCTAAACTAGATCAATACATATCTTAAAACTTTCATTATTTCATATTCTTACATAATTTCCCATACTCATGAACATGAAATCTATATGCATACTAAGAAGTGAGTCGGAAGTCACTTACCTTGAGCGTCCAAGTTCAAGCATAGGTTCCATGCTTTCTTTTGACCCATTAGCCTCCGTGCTTGCGCCCGTAGACATGCTATCTATCCTTACATGACCATACATTGATACCCTTGTTAGTAAACAAGGCCACACAAAGCATCAATCACAATAAATCTATGCTCAACAATTGACTTTCATTAATGGATTTCTTGCAACTCATAGCATAGATTAACAATGAGATCCTTTCTACTCGCATAATGTAAACACGCCATTACATATCTTGCTATAAATATTTCGTGCATCACTTTGACTTCCTAAACCGTACATTTATGATAAGAGATCTACCTCACAACATTCCTACCATTGTTGACTTTCCAGAAAGTCAACTATCAAGCATTTCAACTTCCAACTTGGACACACATTCATTCACAAATTAACATGTTGGAATATAGTCATTATGCCATCTACGCTTCATACTCATTTTGTAGGACATATTTGGCCGCATAATCAAATAATTACATATACACATATACATACGATTCCGTTCATAACACATCTTTATAGTTAACGCCAATATCAATTAAGTTTACTCTTTTCTAGGATTCTCATTCGTTCCATAACCATTCTTAAGTTGAAACTAATACGATCAAACATTCCATATATATTCATCACATCATTCAAGCGTATGGTACGAATTTCACATATTATTGTCATTTAGGCATTTCATCAAACACCTTGTGTGCGTACTACCATCTAAGCTTAATGTACAACTAATTCATGCATATCCTTCTAACCTCATACATAATTCACCAAAATTCCTCCTTCTAATCATCATGAATCATTTCTACATAATCATTAAACATACTAGAATCACATTTCTTTCAATTCCTCTAACAAGAATCTACCATGCATGCCAAAATACATCAATATTAAGCAAGAATTGGACATGGGTGATCATTCAAGTTGTTATCATCACCATAACCAAATGGGTTTCACATATAAACATCAATTTAACCCAAACCATGCATAATCCATGTTCTACATGATGATTCTAACTCATAAACAAGTTCAATTTCATACTACTTCAAAGATTAATCAAAACCCTTATCATTAACTAGCATCAAATCACATAATTCGACTTACCCCATGATGGGAAACCCTTAGATGACTAAGGAATTGATCACATGCATTCGATTGACCTTCAATTTCCTTCTTAATTTGATGATTTGAGAGGTGTTAGGGTTTTGAGGGGAAGGTTTCCCCTGGTCTCTCCTCACGATCGCACACACACCCACTTCCATTCCCTGGGCATTTTTTTTGTTATGTGTTTTAATAACACATTTTTCATTTTCAACCCCTCATTTATTCATAACATGTCATCTTCCCCCATTTCTTCATACTAATCTAGCAAACCTTCATGCATACCTAAGAATTTTAGATTTACTAAAATTTATAAGACTTTACTAATGGTAAAAATCTATGTTTACCATTTCCTTCCGTCAAATACTGCGATTAAAACATTATATTATGTCATACGAAATTTGGGGTGTTACAAGTCTACCCCCCTTAAAGAAGGTTTCGTCCCCGAAACCTTTCTCACTTTCCTCTTACACACACACATCTGTGTTTGACTTAATAGTCACATTTTAATTATAAGTAATCGTTCTATCTCATTTCGTAATTATTCATACACTTGACTTCTTCTTAACAAGTCTATACTTTCCATGGCATACTTTCACATAACATTCTCATTTCCTCGACCCGTTAGTAGCAGGTCAGTATACATATTCATTTAAACTTATAATAATGCTTACCTTCATATGATCTGTTTAAAATAGATTTAATACTTTTGCCTCATCCTTTAAGATTTCATTCCAAGCACACGTTGTATAACATTTAACTCTTGTTTTGTTATCACAACAAAACTACTACTTCATAGTTACACCTACATGCTTAGCTCCATAGTTAGCGTCGTTCTACGTTTTCTACAGTTACTTGTACCATGCGTACTTTTACATTACCTTTAAATCATCCCATTAATTTTACATTACTTTTTCTCTTATTTAATACATTATTTAGTTTACATAAGTATACGGGTCATACTAGTCAGACATCGCGTACCATACCATGCCTATCCTAACATTCATTTTACTAAGGAGTTACTCACCTATAACTCTTCTACCATTTCCTACGTACATGCTATAACATATCACACATTCCAATTCTTACACGCATTTCTTTCATTTTATTAGTCATTTCGCCAACTTGCCACATTTTGACTTTTCAAGGTCAAATTGCACTTCTTACTTATCGTAAATGTATTGAAGTACATGCCCTTACTTCTTTCCTTTCATGCTTACTTGCAAAGACTTTACTACATCGTTTCAGTATTTCTTACCAAACTTACCCATCCCGTCAATACTTAAGTTATTGTCCGGGTCGTAGCCCTTCATCCATCCTGACTCCCAAGAGTCGATTTCTAACACATCTAATGCGTAACTCATACAAAACTTCTTTCATTACACTATCACCTTTTACTTTATACTAACTTACATGGGCCGTTCAACTCAATCATGGTCGAACCATCGGCATCTTCTTATATAGACTAATTTCATCCCTTTATATTTTAAATCCGTTTCACGAACTCAAACGTCACATTCATGCCTTTTATTGCTTTCATGTTTTGAATCCGTCTAGCGGTTCCAAACATACCATTCATACATTTTCTTCCTTTCGTGCTTTGAATCCTTTTCGCGGATTCAAACATTTCATTTACATCATCCATTCACATCTTTCATTCATTATATGTGCTGAATCCGTCTCGCAGATTCAAACATATCGTTTTCTGCATTTCATTCCTTGAATCCGTCTTGCGGATTCAAACATTCCATTCATGCCTTTCATTCCTTGATTCCTTCTTGCCGATTCAAACATTGCATTTTACACCTTTCATTCTTTGAATCCGTCTCGCGGATTCAAACATTCCATTCATGCCCTGTTGATCCGTACTTTCTTACGGATTCAACATTCTTCATTTTTATCACTCATACTTTTCATTCCTACATAGTACTCTCAATTTCCCGAGAGCCTTACTACCCACTTCACCCGCACGCCCACCTGCTACCCAATTCTAACGGACATACCTGCGATAATTACCACGGTCTCACGAACGTCATATGCTTCTTGCGTACTGGCCAGGTGCGCAATTCACATACTAATTCCGTGCCTTCAGGTAATCATCGCCTTATGTCCGCATTAGTGGGTCTCAGTTCGTGCTACATTTTTACAATTTTACCAAGACAATATCGTTGTCTTCCGTTTAGTACTTACCCTCCCAAGGAGACTTCTTCCTTTTTCTTTTAACAACGGTACCCATACATATCAACATTGTGTACCTGGGGTCCGTCTGTCTATTCGCATCCTTGATTGCCTTAGCATCCACCTTAGACTGCATTCACGGATCATCCTCTCCAAACTTTTAAGCTTACCTTGCACATAGCAAACCATTAGCTTCTTCATATGAATACATACATACACGTTTTCATACCATTTCTACCTTTAGATCTTGATCGAGTCATGGATTGTACAGGTTCCTTATCACAAGAGCACATAGGTTTGAGTTCAAGTACTTACTTTCTCGTACTTGATTCCCTCAAACCAGGGCTCTGATACCAACTTGTAACGCCCTAACACGCTTTAACTAAAAGACGCAGCGGAAAATACGTACCATAAAATTTCTTTCATTATAAACCTTATGTCTTACTTGAAAGTTCACTTTTAAAATAACTCCTCTATATTAAACACATCAGACTAACTCAATTATAGAATAAAACATAACTTATATATATAACAAATTACATTCTTATACACCCCGTACAATCCTTCATGTGACTCGATCCTCGATCTCTATTCCTTGATGATCCTCATGACTTGTGTTACCTGCGCTCACCACATAAATTCATAACGTTAGTACGCATTATAAACATACACGATTTATTCTTGTTTACTTATTGATCCATTAACTCTTTACATCCCAGCTTTCCATCTGATCATACATTCCGTGGTGAGACTTCTTTGTTATTCCTGCGTTACACTTCCTTCACCATGCACGCTAATATTAACGTTAGTACTCAATTTCATTGGATACTTGCGTACCTACCTTCATACATATTTATATGTTCACACATGACCATCTACGTACATACGTACATACCCACACATATACTCATGTACATCATTACATACATATCTACTTACAAACATACCTACTCACATACATACATACATACTTGCATCCACGTATATACATTCGTACCTATACGCGTATGTACCTTCGTACCTAAATACATAATGCTTACGCCCATACATAGCTACTTGCGTTCATACATATACCGATACCTACATATATACCGATCTTGCATACATAATTACATACTTACATGCATTCATAAACGAATCATAATTACACACGTGCATACCTTCGCTCACACGTACATATACTTACATAATTACATAAATACATTCATACATACATACTAACTCGAACATATCACTTACCTAATTCTCCCCGAATTACTGTCGTATCACACATAACCAATTACATACATACGTTCATACTCTTATATAAACACGTCTACGTCACTTCATGCGTATCTACATACGCCGTAGTCCACGGGTAACAAACCGAAGCCTACGATACATAAATCAACTTAAATAACAAGATTTCAGCTTTTGAGACTTCGGGAGGCCGTCGGCGACGGGCCTTGCCTTTACCCGTAGCCAGAAATACCCGTAAACAGCTAAATAAGGCATCTGGCAAAACTGATATTTTGTCGTTCGTACGCGCTAAAACGCGCATAACTTTTGAACCGTTTATCCGTTTAACCTCTCGTTCTTCCTACATGCTTGTAAATTCACATTTTATTATATTAACTTAAAATCCTACCTCCGGATTAAGGAAATTCTTAACTTAGAATCCCACATTTAGGTACCATATTACTACATATGCTTTAGGATCCCACATTTAGGTACCATATTACTACATATTCTTTAGGATCCCACATTTAGGTACCATATTACTACATATTCTTTAGGATCCCACATTTAGGTACCCTATTACTACATATGCTTTAGGATCCCACATTTAGGTACCATATTACTACATATTCTTTAGGATCCCACATTTAGGTACCCTATTACTACATATGCTTTAGGATCCCACATTTAGGTACCCTATTACTACATATTTGATCTCAACATCATGTTTAATTAATTAAAACATTATATTACTTAAACGATCTAAGAAGTGATTACGGAAATCACTTACCTTGTGCATCCGTGTTCATACCCGCTTCCTTGCCTCATCTTGACCCGTTTAATCCCATCAGATTACCTTCGACTTAGATAACTTCCCTCATCTAAACTAGATCAATACATATCTTAAAACTTTCATTATTTCATATTCTTACATAATTTCCCATACTCATGAACATGAAATCTATATGCATACTAAGAAGTGAGTCGGAAGTCACTTACCTTGAGCGTCCAAGTTCAAGCATAGGTTCCATGCTTTCTTTTGACCCATTAGCCTCCGTGCTTGCGCCCGTAGACATGCTATCTATCCTTACATGACCATACATTGATACCCTTGTTAGTAAACAAGGCCACACAAAGCATCAATCACAATAAATCTATGCTCAACAATTGACTTTCATTAATGGATTTCTTGCAACTCATAGCATAGATTAACAATGAGATCCTTTCTACTCGCATAATGTAAACACGCCATTACATATCTTGCTATAAATATTTCGTGCATCACTTTGACTTCCTAAACCGTACATTTATGATAAGAGATCTACCTCACAACATTCCTACCATTGTTGACTTTCCAGAAAGTCAACTATCAAGCATTTCAACTTCCAACTTGGACACACATTCATTCACAAATTAACATGTTGGAATATAGTCATTATGCCATCTACGCTTCATACTCATTTTGTAGGACATATTTGGCCGCATAATCAAATAATTACATATACACATATACATACGATTCCGTTCATAACACATCTTTATAGTTAACGCCAATATCAATTAAGTTTACTCTTTTCTAGGATTCTCATTCGTTCCATAACCATTCTTAAGTTGAAACTAATACGATCAAACATTCCATATATATTCATCACATCATTCAAGCGTATGGTACGAATTTCACATATTATTGTCATTTAGGCATTTCATCAAACACCTTGTGTGCGTACTACCATCTAAGCTTAATGTACAACTAATTCATGCATATCCTTCTAACCTCATACATAATTCACCAAAATTCCTCCTTCTAATCATCATGAATCATTTCTACATAATCATTAAACATACTAGAATCACATTTCTTTCAATTCCTCTAACAAGAATCTACCATGCATGCCAAAATACATCAATATTAAGCAAGAATTGGACATGGGTGATCATTCAAGTTGTTATCATCACCATAACCAAATGGGTTTCACATATAAACATCAATTTAACCCAAACCATGCATAATCCATGTTCTACATGATGATTCTAACTCATAAACAAGTTCAATTTCATACTACTTCAAAGATTAATCAAAACCCTTATCATTAACTAGCATCAAATCACATAATTCGACTTACCCCATGATGGGAAACCCTTAGATGACTAAGGAATTGATCACATGCATTCGATTGACCTTCAATTTCCTTCTTAATTTGATGATTTGAGAGGTGTTAGGGTTTTGAGGGGAAGGTTTCCCCTGGTCTCTCCTCACGATCGCACACACACCCACTTCCATTCCCTGGGCATTTTTTTTGTTATGTGTTTTAATAACACATTTTTCATTTTCAACCCCTCATTTATTCATAACATGTCATCTTCCCCCATTTCTTCATACTAATCTAGCAAACCTTCATGCATACCTAAGAATTTTAGATTTACTAAAATTTATAAGACTTTACTAATGGTAAAAATCTATGTTTACCATTTCCTTCCGTCAAATACTGCGATTAAAACATTATATTATGTCATACGAAATTTGGGGTGTTACACCTTTCCTATAAATACCCAACCCATTTGCCCATCTTTCCCACATTTGATCTGAGTTTTTCTCTAAGTGGTTGTGTTTGTGCACTTCCTACCTGAGATTACTTGGAATCAAACCTTGTGGGGACCTTCTGTGCCGTTTGATTCCGTGATCTTCTAGCTTTGCTTGGTGGTTATCCTAGGACTTCTAAGCAATCTCAAGTGAGTACATAGTCCCCTCTTTTACTGTTTTCCAAACGTTTTGGGGTGGAACACATGTGCCTACTTGTTACTTTCATGATTTCATGCTTTTATATCATATACTTGCTATGTTCACTAGTACACTATTAGTACATGATTTTATTACGTTTTTGCTACGTATACCCATTGTGTGCATATCTAGTACATCGTTTTACATGACATTTTATGCTATGTATGTTTATCATACTTAGTACATTTTACATCACATGCTATGTATGCCCATTGTGTGCATATTTAGTACATCATTTTACAAGACATTTTATACTTTGTATCATGCTATGTATGTCCACCCGTCGCATACTTAGTACATTGTTTGTGCATTCTTACCTATGGTTTGGTTGTTACATATTTCACTTGCCATACATGACATTTTGTTTACACATTACTTGATTGACATTTGACAACGGTTTAGACGTGGGCAATTTACATTGATGGTTTATGTGGGTAAGTGATTTGAGTAACGAGACGTGTGTAATGTGATACAAGCATGGTGGATACGCCGCTGGTGCTTCCTATATATAAGTGCTTGTATTATATTACATGGCGTAGCGTTATTTAAATCATTCATTTGGATTTATACATTGTTACACAAATAACATATTTTTCACAAGACATTGTTTTACAAAACAGTTTGTTTTATACAAACTCATTTTTCACTTGGTTATTCATTTAACCTTACATCATTCTTTTAACTATACATATCTATCATCGATTTTCAAACATTTTATAAAAGCAAACACTTAAACTGGATTCATGACAAGTTTTTGGTTAAACATTTTCTTAAACCTAAGTCATGAATCCTGTTTTTCATAAGACCTATGTACTCGCCGGCATTTTTATGCTGATGTATTTTCACATGTGTTTCAGGTACAACAGTTGATGATGTCTGATGATGATATTGATGCATGCTCACATAGGATTGGACGAGGCCTTAGTGACATTAAAAGATGCAAGACTAGTTAATTTTTGTTATGTTTCTTTATTGTTAAGACATTGTAACTCATTTAATTCAATAAAACGAAATTTGTTTAATCCATGGTTGTGAAACAATGATTCTGTTACAACACTCCCCGACGTTTCCGCCACGTTTTGTTGTTTTACGTGGTCGGGGTGTGACACCGATCACTAAAATAAAAATATTTTAGTGTGTACAAAAATTTTCGATGTCCAGATGTGGTCAGAACGTAAGATATGCGCGAAAATGCAAACTTACGCCGTTTTTGACACTTTTAGTCCATGTAAGATCATATAAGCATGTTTTCGCACACCGAACCTATCAAAGCTTATTTCTAAGCCATGTTTTGGTTATATATGGTATGTTTAACTTATGATCAAGTTCCGGACTGTACGTTGCCTTATGAAACGGCAGACTTTTGCAAGTTGACGCGAATAGTCCCTAAGAGCGAATAAACTTGTTTTTGCCATATCAAAGCCTTCAAAACTTATTTCTAAGTTATGTAAAGGTTATTTAAGGTATGTTAAGCTTATGTTGATGTCCCAGGGGGTTTGTCGCGTTATACTGATCGTGTTTACGCATCAGTTTGCGTATAACTCTCCAGAAAGCGATATAGAGTTCAAAATCAATCAAAAATCAACATGTGCATAAAACCAAACATAAATGACAAACATTGGGATCAAAACATATTGTTTTATTAATATTGTATTGTTTAGATTCTGTACAATGGTATCACAAGCACAGATGTCACACTTTTGACGGTTTCTAGCTGTCTAAAGGTTATCACGAATCTTCTTGACCTTATCTGTAGTCTCTAGAATGAGTTCAGGTCCTGTAAGCTGAGCTTCACCTATCTCATTCCAGCAGACCGGAGGACGACATTTTCGACCGTATAAAGCTTCAAAAGGAGCCATGTTGATGCTAGAGTGATAACTATTGTTGTAGGAGAATTCGATCAATGGTAGATGCGAATCCCAACTACCACCAAAATCGATCACACAAGCTCTAAGCATATCCTCCAATGTCTGGATTTTTCTCTCAGATTGACCATCTGTCTACGGATGGTACGCTGAGCTCAAATGCAGTTGGGTACCCATGGCAGATTGCATGGTTCTCCAAAAGCGAGACGAGAATCGAGCATCTCTGTCAGATATGATGTTCAAAGGGACGCCATGTCGAGATACAATCTCATCAACATATATCTTGGCAAGCTTGTCAGCAGATAGATCCTCACGGATCGGCAAGAAATGTGCTGACTTTGTAAGACGATCAACAACAACCCAAATGGCGTCATGACCTCTTTTAGTGCGCGGTAACTTGGTAATAAGATCCATAGAAATGTTTTCCCATTTCCAAACCGGAATCTCTGGTTGCTCCAATAATCCAGAGGGATGTTGATGTTCTGCCTTAACCTTAAGACAAGTAAGGCATTTGGAAACATATAAGGCAATGTCTTTCTTCATACCCGGCCACCAGTACTGGGTTCGAAGATCCTTATACATTTTGTCTGCACCCGGATGAATAGAATAACGAGACTTGTGAGCTTCATCCATTAGCAAGGTGCGAAGATTGTCTATACTTGGGACCCACAAACGGCCCATGTAATAGAATATCCCAAAATCTCTCAGTTCAAGCTCAGTATTAATATGACACGGTAACTCTTTACCCATCAAGTCTTGTGTAACACAAGTATGTTGAGCCTGAATTATGCGGGATTGAATGTCAGATCGAACCTGAAACAGTGAAGCTTGACATGTTCCTTACGACTTAATGCGTCAGCCACGACATTCGCCTTACCAAGATCGTAGCGAATTTCGCAATCGTAGTCGTTTAGGAGTTCAATCCAACGTCGTTGCCTCATGTTAAGTTCTTTCTGATTGAAGATATGTTGGAGACTCTTGTGGTTAGTAAACACTACACACTTTGTACCGTAAAGGTAGTGTCTCCAGATTTTGAGAGCAAAGACTACTGCACACCTCACTCAAGATCATGAGTGGTGTAGTTCTTCTCGTGTACCTTCAGCTGTCTTGATGCATAGGCTATAACTTTGTTTCTTTGCATAAGAACGCAGCCAAGGCCTAAGTTTGATGCATCACAGTACACGACAAAGTCGTCGTTACCCTCGGCCAAAGATAGAATAGGTGCATTACAAAGTTTCTGTTTCAAGGTCTGGAAAGCTTCTTCCTATTTAGGTCCCCACTCAAAAGGTTTACTCTTCTGAGTTAAAGCAGTGAGAGGAACTGCAATCTTGGAGAAGTTTTCAATGAAACGGCGGTAGTAACCCGCTAGACCAAGAAATGAACGAACCTCGGTAGGAGTAGTAGGTGTATCCCAATCCTTAATCGCACTGATTTTGGCGGGATCTACATGAATACCTTGTCCGTTGACGATGTGCCCCAAAAATTGAACTTCCTTAAGCCAGAATTCGCACTTGGAGAATTTGGCGAAAAGTTGTTCTTTCTTTAGGAGCTCCATTGTAAGACGAAGATGCTGCTCGTGATCAGCTCGAGTCTTAGAATAGATCAAAATATCATCAATAAAGACGATGATGAACTTGTCCAAATAAGGCTTACAAACCCTATTCATCAAGTCATGAAAACAGCAGGAGCATTTGTTAAACCGAAAGGCATAACAGTAAACTCATAATGACCATAACGCGTACGAAAAGCTGTCTTGGGAATATCTTCTTCGAGAACTCGAAGTTGATGATACCCAGAACGAAGATCAATCTTTGAAAAGCAAGTAGCACCCTGTAGCTGATCAAAGAGATCATCAATGCGAGGTAGGGGATATCGATTCTTGATGGTAAGCTTGTTGAGCTCACGGTAATCGATACACATCCTGAATGATCCATCTTTCTTTTTCACGAATAGGACAGGAGCACCCCAAGGTGAAAAGCTTGGACGGATGAATCCTTTGTCAGAAAGCTCCTGAAGCTGCTTAGACAACTCTTGCATCTCAGACGGTGCAAGACGATAAGGTGACTTAGCAATGGGATTTGCGCCAGGCACAAGATCAATGTGAAACTCAACTTGGCGCATAGGGGGTAAACCAGGTAATTCTTCAGGAAATACCTCTGGATAATCCCGAACAACAGGGATATCTTGGATTGTCATACCCTTGCCTTTATCCTCTATGACATGTGCCAAGAAAGCAACATATTTTTTTCGCAGGTATTTGCGGGCTTGGGTACAAGACATAAGTTTAAGGCTACTAGCAGGTTTCTCCCCACGGACTTCTAAGATCTCACCAGTTGAAAGCGGTATACGAACCAACTTCTCAAAACATACCACCTCAGCATGGTACTTGGATAACCAATCCATTCCTACTATAACATCGAAGCTCCCGAGTTGCCTCGGTGTGAGGTCGATAGGGAAAAGATGGTTATTGAGATTCAACTGGCAATTTCGAAGAACAGAGTCGAGTACAACAGGTTCACCACTAGCTACTTCTACTGTCAAGGGCTTTCCTAGTCTTGTTCTAGTCATCGAAAGCAAAGGCTCAAATGCTAAGGACACAAAACTCTTATCGGAACCCGAATCAAATAGAACAGAAGCAGGATGGTTGTTAACAAGGAACGTACCGTTCACCACTTCATTATCCGCGCGAGCCTCATTTGCATTAAGATTGAAAGCTCTACCACGAGCCGGTGCCTGATTTGCATTTGCCAACCTCGGGTAGTTATTTCTGTAGTGGGTCAGATCCCCACAATTGAAACATGAACCAGGTGGAAAGTGAGGTCGTGCAGGATTCTGGGCTGGGTTTTGTACAGCTTGGTTTTGAGCTGCCTGATTCTGATTAGGAGCAAAACGGCATGCGTTCGCAAGATGACCAGACTTGCCACAATTAGTGCAGATGCGGCATTGCAACTGTGGCTGGTGATGGTTGTTACATCTGTTGCACAGAGGTGCATTCCCAGCATACTGCCTCTTGGCAGCAGGTTGTGCAGCCTGATTCTGTGCAGCCTGATTAGTCTAAGCAGTGACAGCGAAATTCTTGGAAGCCTTACGCTTCCTCGATTTCTTGGAAGACTCAACAGCCTTCTTGCCCTTTTTCTCACTGGTGCTATCAGACTTTTTCTGCTTCTTGTCACCCTTTCTGTGGAGTTTACCCTTTTAGATTTGCGATTTAGTAAGGGTTGCAGCTAGCTCTATGGCCTGACGGACGGTAGTAGGGTGGCTGCCAGTGACAATATCCTGAACAAGATCTGGCAAACCGTCTATGTACCTCTCGATTGCCTTATCCAAAGGCGTGACCATTGTAGGACAGAGCAAGCTTAACTCCTCATATCTGTCTGTATAAGCCCGGTGTTCACTACTGTCTTGCTTTAGATCATGGAACTCATCTTTGAGTGCCCTCTGCTCGTGACGAGGACAAAATTCTCTCATCATGAGAGCTCTAAGTTCCTCCCATGTCTGACCCAAAGCAACATCAGCACCTCGGTCTCTCATTACCCCATTCCACCAGGTAAGAGCCCTCTTTTGAAATACACTCGAGGCAAACTCGACCTTACAATTGTTCGGACACTGAACATGGCGAAATGTGCTCTCAAGACTCTCAAACCACTGGAGAAGCTCTGTTGCTCCTTCAGTACCACTAAACTTGAGTGGTTTAGTCGAGTTAAAGTGTTTAAAGTTGCACGGAGCAGATGCATTAACATTGTTATTAGTGGCTTGGTTTATTTGAGTTATGAGACCAGGTAGCATAGCAGCCATCTGCTATGCTATAATAGCTGCCAGTTCGGCATCAGGTTGAGGAACGTTACGTCGAGGAGGCATTCTAAAAGAGGAAACATGAGAGAAAACGAGTAAGATGATGTGATGAAAATGAAATAACAATAAAATCAACAAAAAGCAAGGATGGTGGTCGTTTGTTTGTTACCACAAAGCAAACAAACAACACACAGTGACAAATCAAAGTAAATGAGTCATGATAATGTATCACCGAAGACATGCTCACCTATAAGTGAACACTCACCCCAAGAGTTCCCAGGTAAGAGTGACCGGTCCGATACTGCGGATTTGTACGAACACTCTAGCCTTAGACATAAAACTCAGGGTATAGGATTTCACTCTTCCAGTTTGCACGTGTTCACATTATTTAGACCCAAAACTTTGACGAGATTTGGAAAAATAGGAGAGATCAAAACCTTGTAATCAATCATCCAACGATAGATAATTAATTTTTGAAGCGGATTTGTTATTGTGTTCTCGTTGTGGTTATCACCTAAGGATGGTGACATGTATTGTTTTAAAATCTAAACGCAAGTACACTTGCGTTGGGGTCCTAGAAAGTTATAGTCTAGGTCAAAGCATTGCTAATAACCTAATTCCCTATAACCATTGGCTCTGATACCAACTCTTCTGTCACACCCCGGCCGCGATAAAACAACAAAACCGCGGCGGAAACGCCGGGGAGTGAGTTGCGACAGAATTATTGTTTCAACAACCATGGTAATTAAAGTTATGTATTATTAAGATTAAAATTTACATTGTCTTTGAGTTCAAACTAAAACTACATAATAATTGTCTTTTAAGTCACTAAGGCCCGAGTCCGCCTAAGTGAAGCACAATCAACATCATGCATTAGCACCTGAAAACACATGTAAAAATAGGTACGCCAGCATAAAAATGCCTGTGAGATACATAGGTTTTGTTTTTGCAGGATTCATGACTTGTGGTTTGAAAAGTGTTTAACAAAATGTAGTCATGAACCTTGTAAAATGTTATATGAAATCATATAAAAATCGATATGAAAATCAATGACGATTAAAGGACAATGCATGGTTAAATGAATAACCAAGTAGAAGTAAATTTGTATAAAAATGTATACTTTGTAAAACAATGTCATGTTCTTGTAAAAATGTTTCATGTCTTGCCCAAGTGGTTTAGATAACGCAACAATGTATAATACAATAAAAGCACTTATATATAGGAAGTACCATCGGCGTATCCACCATGCTTTTATCATATAACACATAGCCCCATCACATAAATCACTTATCAACAACCAACCAAAAATGTCATGTTTAATTTCATAAATGTTCGTATATAAACCATGTTAAATGTCATGTGTAACATGTATCATGTGTAACCAACAATCATAAATGGTCCAATTGTATCGTGATGTGAACAGAACGTAAGATCAAATAAGCATGTTTTCGCACACCAAAAATATTTTAGTGGGTACAAAAATTTTGGATGTCCAGATGTGAACAGAACGTAAGATATGCGCGAAAATGCAAACTTACGTCGTTTTTGACACTTTTAGTCCCTGTAAGATTAAATAAGCATGTTTTCGCACACCAAACCCCTCAAAGCTTATTTCTAAGCTATGTTTAGGTTATTTATGGTATGTTTAGCTTATGATCAAGTTCCGGACTATTCGACATCATACGAATCGGTATAATTTCGCAGTTTGACACAAATAGTCCCTGCGATCGAACAAACTTGTTTTCGACACACCAAACCATCCAAAACTTATTTCTAAGTTATGTGAAGGTTATTTAAGGTATGTTAAGCCTATTTCACTATCCCGGAGTGTTTGTCGCGTTTAACTGATTGCGTTTACGCACCAGTTTGCGTATAACCTTCCAGAAAGTGATTTAAAGCTTGAAATCGAATCGGATCGAATTGTTAAACCACTAAACACATAAAACACATAAAATAACACCAAAGCACATTGTATTAATGATAAATAACATTGTTTTGCATTGTTCATCGATTAAAGAGCACAGTTGTCACATCGGAAACGGGAGTTGTCAATTCCTATGGTACCATTACATAACTCCGAGCGGCGTGATCAATGTTAATGAATGTATTATTGTCCCGATTAAACACACCAAATGTCATAACCAGTGTAAGCATGCTATGAAAACCATGTACTAGGAATGCTAAGTAAACATGCCTAGTAGAAATGTTCATGTAAAACAATGTGCTAGCATGCCTATTAAACATACATAGCAGAAATGTCATGTAAAAACAATGTGTACATATGCTAAATAAACATATGCAGCAAATGTGTAAATAAATCAATGTCCTAGCATGCTTGACATACATAGCAAAACACAATTGAAAGCATGTCCTATAAGTGTACTAGGTGAAACTAGCATGTTTATGTCATAAAAGCATGAAATGCACGAAAGTAACACGTATGTACATGTGTATCACCCCAAAATACTTGAAAACGGTAAAAGAGGGGAACTATGTACTCACTTGGGATTGCTAATTAGTCTTAAGAATAAGACCAATTTAAGCTCCAAGTATCACAGAATCAGACGGCACCTAGTATAGGTAACTATGTTAATAAACGGATTCTAAATCGGGAGATAGGATAGAATGAGGTTCTATAAATCAAATGAGTATTGGAACTCATATGGTATGATTTAATAGGCCCTACATTCTGATTGGAAAGTCTAACTAAGTGCTTTTGACCCATTTCGACCCATTATGGTAGTATAAGCTACTATAAGGCGTCGTTAGCGTAAAACTATGTTCGGATGGTTAACTATGTGCTATGCCAAGTCTCACATGCCCAATTATCCCTAAACATGTTACTAAATCAGATTATATGTCAAAAATATGTTCACATAGGCAAAATACGGATTTTAGCTTCAAAAGGGCATTTTGGTCATTTTCTATGGGCATACAAGCTAACAAGCATACGACTAACCAATCCTATGTGATCATAAGGTATAACCTCAGTGGTTATTCCCCATGCAACTATGATTACTAACTAAGCTTGGTCGGATCCTAAAGATTGACCAAACGGGTCGGGTTCGAAAGTGAAAACGGTTGTTTAGACCGCTTAACTTACGACCCTAAACAAGCACTAACTAATAGTGACGAGTTAAACATGTCAAAACATGTTTAACTACTGATTTGGTATCAAAACAAAGTGTTTTGATACCTAAAAGTAGTTCCGTTTCAAAATGCGTGCTAAAACGCATTTTGACTGAAACTTTGACTCGTCACTACACCTAGTTAACGTGGTAATCAACGGGTATAATCACTAAGGATTATAACCAACGTGATTACATTCACGTTGCAAAGTTCAACCGAACTTTGCGTTGACCATAGACTGGTCAAACTGAAAGTCAAACATTGTTTGACTTTTTAAACAATTAAGCAATAAAAAGAATGAAAGAATACTCACTATGGGTCCTTGCTATCTTTTCAACAAGAAAACAACTCCCAAATTATATTAGGAAGTTCCAAAGCAGGTGTAGAGAAGAAATGAGCAAGGAATGAGTGAAATGGCTTAGCTATTTATAGTTGTAGCAAAGTTACAAGATCACTCCAAGTGTTTGTGTATTCCCCAAGCATAAAATCATGGCCATACACTTGTTGAATGCAGGTTCAAAGCCTTGGAGAAGGTATAACTTGCTCATTACACCAAGAAAATGCATAAACAGCCCCTGAATTAGCAACAGATTGATGCAAACACATTTCTGGTCGCTGGGCACCTCACACAGCCCGCGTAAGGATAGGCATACGCCTTACGCGCCCCGCCTGGGCTCCCCAGTTCAGCATAAGTTTGAAAAATTACAGCTTTGGTCCTTGCATGCTTTTGAGTCCATTTCAGCCCCTTTTAACCCCCGTTAAGCCATTTTCAAGGCTCTACAAGGTCAATAAAGTTTAGAGGACTCAAAATGTGCTTGGAAAAGTCTCGGATGTCGGCTTGTTTGGTCGTACGGTCGCGTTGTTCGCTAAATTACGACGAAACTCAAACGGACGCGAAAACGAACCAAATTAAGCGACGAGTGGTATTTTTGCATGCCGATCACTAAAATAAAAATATTTCAGTGTACATAAAAAAATTTTGGATGTCCAGATGTAGCCAGAACGTAAGATATGCGCGAAAATGCAAACTTACGCCGTTTTTGACACTTTTAGTCCCTATAAGATCATATAAGCATGTTTTCGCACACCGAACCTATCAAAGCTTATTTCTAAGCTATGTTTAGGTTATATATGGTATATTTAACTTATGATCAAGTTCCGGACTGTACGTTGCCTTATGAAACAGTAGACTTTTGCAAATTGACGCAAATACTCCCTGAGAGCGAATAAACTTGTTTTTGCCATACCAAAGCCTTTAAAACTTATTTCTAAGTTATGTAAAGGTTATTTAAGGTATGTTAAGCTTATGTTGCTGTCCCGGAGTGTTTATCACGTTAAACTGACCGCGTTTACGCATCAGTTTGCGTATAACTCTCCAGAAAGCGATATAGAGCTTGAAATCGATCAGAAATCAACATGTGCATAAAATCAAACATAAATGACAAACATTGGGATCAAAACACACTGTTTTATTAATATTGTATTGTTTAGAGTTTGTAAAATGATATCACAAGCACAGATGTCACAAGGACACGGTCGTTAACCCCCAAAGTTTATGTTATCAAACAATATAGATTAAAATAGGTTATTCAGATTTATTAAATCACAATCTGATTAAATGGTCTCATACTTGACCAAGCAGTAATAATTTACCGTATCCCAAGCCCGTATAAGGGAAAATAAGTTAAAAGTATTTACCTGAGTTAGTTATGCAAAGGATGCTACTCAGCCGTATATTTACTAAGACCTTATGCAAATATCTTCTACCGAAGCTACTTAATCTGTAAGGAAGGTTTTTATTAACGTATTAGGATACTAACGGGTATTATTTAAGTCAAGGACTTAGACCGGCTAGTTATAAAGATTTTTTACGGTTCGAAACGCTAGATTAAGCAGAGACCGGAATGGAATGTGATTTAGACCCGAAAAGTATGAATACTTGTATAATATGGGTAAACTAAATACATTCTGGATTTTGAAATTTAGATGATAAGGTTTAACCCGTTTCGGTTAATTTATGTGAACTAGTCACATAAACTGAACCGAGCGCGTATAAGCATGACGGATAACCGAATGGGTCATATGCAAGTCCCATATGTTGTTCTACTTAAAATATGTTAAGATGTCAGTAGGATATCAAGATATATGCCCAAAAAGATTTTAAAACCGAATTAAGCCCCGTAAGGGCGTTTTGGTCATTTTAGGATTTATAAAAGAGGTTTATAGGTAAACTGAAGTTCTGGTCAAAAACATTTTGTAAAAATATTTATTTTATGATGTTATAACAGTAAGATATCATACATATGTGTGGTTTACCATTTATGGCCAAACTATGCCTTAAAAGGGCATTTTGGTCATTTCACCTATGCTTTTAAGGACATAACTGGAATTCTGAGTTTATGACTTGTACCTACTATAAAAATATTTAAAATTATTTATAACATCAGTAGGTAATAAGTCTTGGGTGCCAAATATGGTTTTAAACCATACTATGCACCTATTTAGCGTAAAAACTGATAATTGACGATATTTGCAATGTTTATGTGACTCTGAGATTTTGACCAGCCTTGGATGGTCAAAATATTTTATTTTTCAAATTAGATCAGTAGCAAAAAGTTTTGCATGTTAATTATATGTAAAACTCATTTTATTCATAAAAAGGGCATTATCGTCAATTACAAGCTATATATACAAAGTCAATGATAAGGTCAGTATATAATCTGACCCAATATTCTAAAAATTCCTAAAAATAATATCTCAACTGTAGGTAAAGAGTTTTGAGTCAAATTATGGTGTAAAGCTTGATTTATATACCAAAGGGTATTTTAGTCTTTATAAAAGCTTAATTTACGATCTTTAGCATAACATCAGTTTATGACCAGAATGTAAGTGTTAAAACATTTCATATATGTTTACTAATCAGTACCTAATCCATTTACATGTTCATTTATTTAAAAATCCTATTTTTAGACCATAAGGGCATAATAGTCAACAATATGCATAATAACGGAAACATCTATATAATTCAGATTAATAGGTGACCATGTAATTATATCCTCATTGGGTTATAATATAATATTTTATGGTCACAATGGAAGCTTAAAACATAAAGGAATTAAGCTAAATCGGGTCAGAACTGAAAGTCAAAGCAAAAGTCAAGCTTTTGCGACTTTCGGTTGCGAATCGAGCCTAAACTTTGGATTGTAGGGTTAAACATGTTTAGACATGTTCTAATAGTATTTACCAAGTTATTTAATGTGACAAAATATGATTTATAACTTTCACATTATCAATTTTGATTATTATTTAAAAATCTGACTAGTTTGACTTTTTGATTAATTACTTTGACCCGACAATTAACTAAGTAAACGTGATAATTAGGAGGTGCCCTTTTGAGGGATTAACACCTACCTAATTATAATCACGTAGCCATATTCGCCTTGAACAATAACTGGACCATTTAGGTATAAACTGAAGGTCAAAGCCGTTTTGCGGCAACTTTGACTTTCGGTCTTTAAAAGTATAAAAACTGAACTAAAGTGGCTAAGGACACTTACAAAGGGTCCTAGCTCGAACTTTAAACTAGAGGGAGCTTCCTTTTGATCAGGAACCTCAGAGATAGAGAGAGAAAGATTGAATTTTTTAGATGAGCAAGGAAATGAGGCACCAAGAGCTCCTACTTATAGTTGAGGAGGATGATCAAAGATCAAGCCAGGTGTTAAGGGGTATCCAGAGATCATCACAGGTTTCCTTGGTGGTTTTAAAAACCATCAAAATGCTCCAGGTTTTGAATTATGAGAGTAAAGGGCGGTTTAAGGGAGAAACTTGCAGTTGTCCAAAAATTTCTACCCAGATACTGGCTTTACGGACCGTAAGCATAAACCCCATACGGTCCGTAACCGATTTAAAATATTTCACCCAGATACGGTCCTTACGGACCGTAAGCCTGACCCCTTTACGGTCCGTATCCGATTGATCAGAGAACTAAATTTTGAAACTTTACATATTTGACCCCTCAACTTTTATATTCAATATCAATCATTCCCGAGAGCATGTTTTAACATTATAAAGCCTCGGGTTTGGTAAAAGTTCATTCAGAGGCATAAATTAGCATGTTGATACTTTTAGTCCCACCACATACATCTTTTCAAAGTTGTCAGGTATAGTCTTTCAAGATCAAATCTTTTACACGTTTAGGGTTTTAGGACACGTGTCTCCACATAATTGGACACGATTTTACGAGGTGTTACAGCAAGCATGCCTATCAATATATAGTATAGCTAAGGTAAGTACCTAAGTATCAATATGTGGACACGAAATATATTAACCTATCTCTTTCGTAATATCCTAAGTAACTTTTAATAATCAAGAGAACATTAAACAACCTAATGATTAAGTTTGCGAAAACAGTTATAAGAAAGATAACCAGTTAGGTTTAGAATCATCTTAATACTTTTACAAAGCAGTTGATTATGGTTTTTTTATGAAAAGCTCGTCACATTTGACTCTAATAATGAGGGTGTAGTGTTAAAAAGTTAGAGCACTCTCAGGTTAACCCCATGTCCCCAAATAACCAGGCTATAGACACACCTATATATTTGGTTTTAAGTAACTAATTCATTTACTCATCCCTTGTAATTAAAGAGTTTCTTATATTGTTCAAGCAATAGTAGATTAACGAACCGAGCGAATTACTATCTATATTACTCAACTTAAAGTAAACTCTTAACTAGTTTCCAAACCCTTTTATTCAGATTCTTCCCATAGGTGACCCATATGATTTCCCAACCCTCAAACAAGTTTATCCTTTACCTGCTAAGTATACAGCCCTAGACTAACAATCGATATATATAGCCTAAAGATAAACAAAGTAGATCTAACATGCATAACCTCATAGAAACACCTAAATCATTCACACAAACTCATTCAAACATCAATACTTATCATATAGATTACACAATCACAAGTTCATAAGTAACAAACAGAACTAGGGAATTCATCCTAACCTAACCAGCTATAGCTCCGTTAGCTACTGATATGCACCAAATGCAACATATAAATTACATCAAATAAGGTATAAAATCAACCATTTTTAGTACTAATGTTGGAAAAAATGTGTTTCTTTGTATACTTCTGATTTTCAGAATTAAAAGAGCTTAAATGTATAAAAGGAACAAACTCACGCCAAAAACCAGCATAAATACAAAAGAAGAGAAATTGATCTTCACCCCAGGACCAAAAACAACAAATCAGAAGACAAGCACGGGGTCGTGCCACCAAGGCATGGGGTCGTGTCCCACTCTAGATTCTATGAAGAAAAAGACAAACTGAAGCAGACAAGAGATACGGGGCCATGTCCCATGGACACATGCCGTGGTCAACTCCCAGATATGCAAAATCTTGGATAGTACACTATGTACAATGACCATGGGGCCGTGCCATTGACATACGGTGTCGTGTAAGCATATGGACTAAAACGACTCATTAAATAAAGAAAGAGAAGAAGGAGGCACGGGGTCGTGCCCTCCAGGCATGGGGCTATGTAAACTATCTATTTTCAGCTATAAATAGGGGTGCTTGGCTAAATTGCAATCCATACCTTGGCAAACCACTTCTCTCACACCTGTCGATCCTTGGCAGCCCTCTCTCTTACTTTTCCACCACTCCAACACCATCATCCACCACAACTGTTAGAGTTTAGAGTGTGTAGTAGTCTCGAGATCCAAGATTGATCATAAGAGCCTTTATCAAACTATGACTATGCTTGGCTAATCTCTTACATCACTTGGTGAAGACAACTCTTTTATGTATTACTTTTGATTTCCAAGATTTGGTTAACTTTTTAATTGGTTTTGTATTAATGACTTTAATAACTAGTTTTTTTATATTGAAAGTGAAGTTTATTCAATCATCTCTTCATGTTTTGTTGATTCACTCATTCGTGTCTTTATGGTCTATATAAAGCACGTTAACTGCCTGGAAGGGGGTTAGAAGGGTGGTTTGGATAAAGTTCTTTCCTCGTACAGTGTATAGATCCTGCGAGGACTTGATTCAAGCTTATTAAGACTTCCTTTGAGGCAGATAGCATCAAATAGGGGGAAGTAAGAACGACTTGAATGTAATGCCCCTAATTTTAAAATCATTAACCACTAAGAAAACCCTAATTAAGACACCCAAGTAATTCTGCACTAACCCTAAAATTTTCAGAATCATCAGAATCAGGATCAAGGCCCCTAAAACTCAGGGGGGGCAAAACCCTAGTTACGATTATCCTCATAACTATCTGTCAAATTCGAAATTTAAGAAACTGTCAACACAGCAAGCCTAGTTACACACGTAGCTACCCTATAAACATAGGTTACCCCTCGCGTAGCGCGACGCCCATGGGGGTACCCCTCGCGCTACGCGACAGGGTCAAATTTCGGGTATAAATAGAGGAGTCTGGGACTTGAAATTGGGCACTTGAACGACGAAAAAACTCACAGTATACGCTGAGTTATAGCAGAAATCGTTCACAACACACACAATTCACGAATCGCTGCCGCAATCAGGGTAATAACTCGATCGCTATTACGATTCAACATCCGATCGATTATAACTATCCGACGATTGTCCGAGTGCTGCTCAAAATTGAGCTTATACTTTATTGTTCATCGTGATTTCGACTTGAATATTTGAGTGCTGTTCGAATTCGGACTATGCTCTGTTATTCGTTGTGAATCCGATCGAATTATTAAGTATTATACTTTGTCGTTTGTCGATAATTCGATAAATGAGTTGAAGTATTGCACTTGTTAATTGTTGTGAAGGTTTAATCTCGTGAATTGACGTAAATGTTGTATTAAGTTACTAACCTAGTTTGTGTGCATGTTATTTAAATTAGGTTAAAAGATTAATCAGTAGTCTAAACTCTGCCCGTATAAATCTAAAACATTAGCACAAGGTAGCTTCACTTTGGAGTTATTAAGGTACGGATCCTTACCCCACTCTTTATTGCTTCATATTCAAATGATTATAAAACCACTAAATTACTATATCTGTTAAAAACTCCTCACGTCTTTGATTATCGATTCATTTGACAGTCCGTTTGATTCCTATCCTAATCATTTGATTTAACTTGCATGTCATGCGATAGTATTACGTTATTATACTCATTATCGCATGTTCCAATATATGTTCCGTTTTGTTATGAAAATAAGTTTTATAAGTTATGTGAATAAGACCATTTGTACTCTGATACCCTGAGTATCGCTTCTCGTGGAGTGTCCCACGAGCATGTTGTTGTGGCATCAACATCATGTGCTCCATCCGTGACGGAGAGATCAGTTCACGGCGTCTCTTAAGTACAAGTGTGGTACATAAGGCTATTAGGAGGCGTATGGATCGATCCTAGGATTTAAGTATAAGGAGGTGGATAACGGGTATGCCAATTCGCCATCTCATGTGATAATTATGCAGGAGTAGCTACCTGTGTATTGTCACGTTTTAAGTTTGCTCATGGGTACATCCGTAAGATATGATTATGAAATTTTGTTCTTGCATCGTATCATTTTCGCCTAAAGTTCCATCCGGATAATATTTCATATGAAGCATTATTTGTTATTTGAGCCTAAAATTCCGTACTGAGCATTCGGCTCATTCCGTAAACTTTTTGTATATACAGGTCCACAGATTATTTTGGGAGGGGAAAAGAGAGAAGAATAAAGCCTAGGAATAAATCTGAAGATGTTAGTTAATTAAGATGATTGTCTCCGCTTGTATATTAATCTTAATTTTAATGGTCGTGTGGTTGTATCCTTATCAAATAAATAAATGGAATTATGACTTTTGTTTATGTTACCGTTATTGTGACACGTCAGCCCTTCCGGGTTGGGGTGTTACAGCTATGGTATCAGAGCAAAGGCTCTTTCCTGTAGAAAACTTGAAGATAGTAATTAAGACCTGTGAGGAATGGGTAGATATCTATGATAGGATTCAACTTGATCTCTTATTTGATTTAACTCCTATGTCTATTCCTATAGATGCCTCCTCGTCGTCCGCCACGTAGGAATACTCGTACTAACCATGAACGTAACAACACTTCTTCGAATGAGACTCCAGTTGATCCAAACATAATTAATGCTATCAACCAGGCTGTTACTGGGTTGCTTCCAAACCTGGTTGCTCAAACAGCTGAGGCCGTTATTCAACAAACTCTTCATCCAGAACGCACTAACACTAATCCAATCTCTGGTGGTGAAACTCGTGAGAATACCACTAACAATATTACTTATAGTATAGACATATGGATTAGTAAATTCCAAAAAACAAAAGCCGAAATCCTTTAGTCACGCTACTAATCCAGTCGAAGCAAGAAACTGGATAGCTCATGTTGAAAAGATCTTCGGAGTTCTTGGAGTTCCGGAGCAATACAAAGTTAGACTGGCTACCTACAAATTTGAAGATGACGCACAAACTTGGTGGGAAGAATATAAGCAAGTCAAAGGAGGGGATGATTTTGACGCTAATCTTTCATGGGTCGACTTTCGTAATATCTTTTACGATAAGTATTTTTCGACCGCTGATAAAGAAGCTTATATCAGGGAGTATGCAATAATTCGACAGGGGAATGATGAACCAGCCTCTGAGTTCATTACTCGATTTTCAAGGTTGGCTAGTATTGTAGAAGATGTTGCAGGATCAGCAGAAGTCCAGGCAGAAAAATGCAAGTGGGCAGTTAATGATCGAATTCGGAAATCGATCATGTACATGAAATTTAAGGATATCACCGAAGTTGCTGATGCAATCAAAACTTTTGAATTCGAAAGGAAAGAATTCCTATCTCGAACTGGGGATAATAAGAAGAGAAATAGAGAAGGCCAATTTAAGCAAGAAATCGGCCAATCATCCACTGCGCCACAGCATCAAGATCGTAAAGTGCAAGGAAATCAAAACTCTGGAAATCAAGCACGTCCATGGCAACCTAGACTTCAAAACCTGAGGCCTGCTCAAAACCAGATTCAGTTGTATGCAGAACCTATTAGAGCTCAACCACTGAATCAACAAGTAAACCCGAATCAGATTACATATCCTCTATGTAATACTTGTGGTAAGAGACATCAGGGCGTATGTCACCGAAGTACAGGAGCATGCTTTAGATGTGGCCAAACTGGACACATGATCAAGGAATGTCCTAAGAAAGATACTAAGAAGAATAATCAACCCAATGTTGGAGGAAGAATTTTCGCACTTTCCGCTACTGACGCTGCTAATATTCCAGGTACTGTATCTGGAACCCTTCAGATTGGTGAACGTAGTATCTATGTGTTATTCGATACAGGAGCGACTCATTCTTTAGTATCCCACTCGTTTACTAAGTACCTTCCTATAAGACCAACTCCCTTAAATCATACCTTAACCATTTCTACCCCCATGGAAAATTCATCCGTAATCACTTACGTATATAAGGATTGTCCGATCCGTATTGAATCTATTGTGTGTAAGGCAGACCTATTTCCAATACATATGTGTGACTTTGATGTTATTCTAGGAATAGATTGGTTGTCTAGACATCGTGTAACTATAGATTGTCATTCTCGCCGAGTTATTTTCGGTGATCTTCATCATCCTGATATTATATATCAGGGAACTCAAGCCCATAAATCTCTTAAAATTATCTCTGCACTTAAGGCTCGAAAATCCATATCAAACGGCTGTGCTGGATTCCTAGCATCGATTAAGGATACTTCTGCTAGTATTAAGAGTATCGATAGCCACTCCGCTGTTCATGAATATCCTGACGTATTTCCGGATGAACTCCCGGGATTACCACCCGACCGTCAGTTAGAATTCACCATCGACTTGATCCCTGGTGCCGAACCTATTTCTAAAGCTCCATACCGTATGGCCCCGATGGAACTGAAGGAGTTGAAGGAACAATTGCAAGAATTGTTAGATTTAGGATTCATAAGACCCAGTGTTTCACATTGGGGTGCTCCGGTCTTATTTGTGAAGAAGAAAGACGGTAGTATGCGTTTATGTATTGACTACCGAGAGCTGAACAAGATTACTATTCGTAATCAGTATCCTCTGCCTCGCATTGATGATCTCTTTGATCAACTTCAAGGGGCTTAGTTCTTCTCAAAAATCGACCTAAGGTCTGGGTACCATCAGTTAAAGGTCAAGAATGAGGATGTTCCCAAGACCGCTTTTCGTACTCGATATGGTCATTACGAATTTTTGGTTATGCCCTTTGGGCTAACTAATGCACCCACAGTCTTTATGGATTTGATGAATCGCGTATTTCACAAATTCCTAGACAAATTCGTTATTGTCTTTATCGATGACATTCTGGTATATTCTAAAAGTCGCGAAGAGCATGAAGCACATCTACATGAAGTACTTGGAACCTTGCGGCATGAGAAATTGTACGCGAAGTTCTCCAAATGTGATTTTTGGCTTAGCCAAGTATCATTTCTAGGTCATGTCATATCAGCAGAGGGAATTATGGTAGACCCAACAAAGGTTGAAGCTATTACAAAATGGCCAAGACCCACTTCTGTTACCGAAATACGAAGTTTCTTGGGTCTTGCTGGCTATTACCGAAGATTTGTTGAAAGATTCTCGGTAATTGCTTTACCACTCACAAAACTCCTCAGGAAAGGGGTGAAGTACTCATGGAATGAAGAACAAGAGAAAAGCTTTGAAGAATTAAAGAAACGACTCGTATCCTCTCCGATACTCGCTCTTCCTTCTGGATCAGGAGGTTACCAAGTCTACAGTGATGCCTCAAAGAAAGGATTAGGTTGTGTGCTAATGCAACATGGGAAGGTTATCGCTTATGCCTCCCGTCAGTTGAAGCCTTATGAAGTTAACTATCCTACACATGATTTAGAATTAGCCGCAGTCGTCTTTGCACTTAAGATTTGGCGACATTATCTGTATGGTGAAAGTTGTGACATCTTTACCGACCACAAGAGCCTCAAGTATATATTTACGCAGAAGGAGCTAAATATGAGGCAAAGAAGGTGGTTAGAACTTTTAAAAGATTATGACACAAATATTCAATACCATCCAGGCAAAGCCAATGTAGTAGCTGACGCATTAAGCCGAAAGAACTCCGGGACTATATCTTGCCTACAAATTCAACCTCATGTTAGGAGGGATCTCGAAAGGATGGACATTTAGCTTCAGGTTAGTAACTCTGATGGATATCTAGCTAGAATGCAGATTGAACCCAACCTCATATCCCGGATCAAAGAAGCACAAAAGCAAGATGGAGAACTTTGGGCAATTGTGCAAAATCTCGAGGTGGGTAAGCAATCTGAATTTAGTATAGACCATCAAGGGGTGATTTGGTGCGGCAAAAGACTTTGTGTACCCGATGACTCCACCCTTCGTGAGTCATTGTTAGCCGAAGCTCACAGCTCACCATTTTCGATTCACCCAGGATCTACCAAGATGTATAGAGATTTAAGACAGAACTTCTGGTGGAATGGCATGAAGGAAGACGTTGCTCGATACGTAAGTAAATGTCTCACTTGCCAACAAGTGAAAATTGAACACAAACGAGCAAGCGGTCTGTTGCAGCCATTGGATATTCCCATATGGAAGTGGGATGAGATCACAATGGATTTTGTTACTGGTCTACCTAAGACATTCAAGAAGAATGATGTTGTATGGGTGGTTGTCGATAGATTATCAAAGTCAGCACATTTTCTACCAATTCAGCAAGGATTCTCGGTTAATAAGTTATCCGAAATATTTCTTCAAGAAATTATTCGACTCCATGGCACACCATCTTCCATTGTTTCCGATAGAGACCCACGTTTCACCTCACGATTTTGGAAAGGTTTTCAGGCAGCTTGGGGGACACGACTAAAGTTTAGTACGGCTTTCCATCCACAAACAGATAGGCAGTCAGAACGCACGATTCAGACCTTGGAAGACATGCTCCGAGCATGCGCACTTGAATGGTCTGGAAATTGGGATGAATATTTATGTCTTGTTGAGTTCGCTTACAACAATAGTTGGCAAGCAAGTATTGGCATGGCACCTTTTGAGCTTTTGTACGGTCGGAAATGTCGCGCACCATTATGCTGGGATGAAGTCGGAGAAAAGATTATTGAAGGGCCAGAATTAGTTCAGATTACAAATGAAAAAGTCACTATGGCCCGAGAAAAACTGAAAGAAGCTCAGAGTAGACAAAAGAGCTATGCAGATCAAGATAGACGACCCCTCGAATTTAAAATTGGTGACCACGTATTCTTAAAGGTATCACCTTGGCGTGGTGTTCGTAGATTTGGAATTAAAGGGAAACTTAGTCCCCGTTTCATCGGTCCATTTGAAATCCTTGAAAGAATTGGAGAAGTGTCATATCGAATGGCTTTACCGCCTCAACTCTCTCACGTTCATAACGTTTTTCATATATCCTCTTTAAGAGGATATAATTATCATCCACTCCACGTCATTAGTTATCCGTTACTTACGATTCACGAAGATTTGTCCTACGAAGAGGAACCAGAAGCCATCTTAGATCGACAAGAAAGAGTTTTGCGTAGGAAAGTAATTCCGTTTGTTAAAGTCCTGTGGAAAAATCACTCTGAACACGAAGCAACATGGGAATCTGAAGAATCAATTCGTTCTCTATACCCTAATCTATTCTCGCAATAGAATTTTAGTCGAGTAACGGTAAATCTTGCTATTTGATATATGTTCATTTGTTTCTGTTTACGGTCATTTATGCTTTACCTTATGAGAAGATATTTTAGCTATGACTAAGTATATCTATGTAGGAAATGTCAGTACTAATAGTCACTCTAAGTATCTGTAAGTCTCTATTAACTTTTCATACGGAAAGAATATTTTAAGAAGGACCATTAGGGCACATATATAGGATAATTGACAAGTATAGTCATGACCTTAGTTATAAATTTCAGATACACATGTGTGGTTAGGAGGTTCTAGTTATATAAGTTAGTAACTCTGCTATAAAATTTTCATTTCTGGTACTTATGCGATAGGTTATATGCTTATTTGCAAAAATTTCGAGGACGAAATTTCTTTTAAGGGGGTAATAGTTGTAATGCCCCTAATTTTAAAATCATTAACCACTAAGAAAACCCTAATTAAGACACCCAAGTAATTCTGCACTAACCCTAAAATTTTCAGAATCATCAGAATCAGGATCAGGGCCCCTAAAACTCAGGGGGGGCAAAACCCTAGTTACGATTATCCTCATAACTATCTGTCAAATTCGAAATTTAAGAAACTGTCAACACAGCAAGCCTAGTTACACACGTAGCTACCCTATAAACATAGGTTACCCCTCGCGTAGCGCGACGCCCATGGGGGTACCCCTCGCGCTACGCGACAGGGTCAAATTTCGGGTATAAATAGAGGAGTCTGGGACTTGAAATTGGGCACTTGAACGACGAAAAAACTCACAGTATACGCTGAGTTATAGCAGAAATCGTTCACAACACACACAATTCACGAATCGCTGCCGCAATCAGGGTAATAACTCGATCGCTATTACGATTCAACATCCGATCGATTATAACTATCCGACGATTGTCCGAGTACTGCTCAAAATTGAGCTTATACTTTATTGTTCATCGTGATTTTGACTTGAATATTTGAGTGCTGTTCGAATTCGGACTATGCTCTGTTATTCGTTGTGAATCCGACCGAATTATTAAGTATTATACTTTGTCGTTTGTCGATAATTCGATAAATGAGTTGAAGTATTGCACTTGTTAATTGTTGTGAAGGTTTAATCTCGTGAATTGACGTAAATGCTGTATTAAGTTACTAACCTAGTTTGTGTGCATGTTATTTAAATTAGGTTAAAAGATTAATCAGTAGTCTAAACTCTGCCCGTATAAATCTAAAACATTAGCACAAGGTAGCTTCACTTTGGAGTTATTAAGGTACGGATCCTTACCCCACTCTTTATTGCTTCATATTCAAATTATTATAAAACCACTAAATTACTATATCTGTTAAAAACTCCTCACGTCTTTGATTATCGATTCATTTGACAGTCCGTTCGATTCCTATCCTAATCATTTGATTTAACTTGCATGTCATGCGATAGTATTACGTTATTATACTCATTATCGCATGTTCCAATATATGTTCCGTTTTGTTATGAAAATAAGTTTTATAAGTTATGTGAATAAGACCATTTGTACTCTGATACCCTGAGTATCGCTTCTCGTGGAGTGTCCCACGAGCATGTTGTTGTGGCATCAACATCATGTGCTCCATCCGTGACGGAGAGATCAGTTCACGGCGTCTCTTAAGTACAAGTGTGGTACATAAGGCTATTAGGAGGCGTATGGATCGATCCTAGGATTTAAGTATAAGGAGGTGGATAACGGGTATGCCAATTCGCCATCTCATGTGATAATTATGCAGGAGTAGCTACCTGTGTATTGTCACGTTTTAAGTTTGCTCATGGGTACATCCGTAAGATATGATTATGAAATTTTGTTCTTGCATCGTATCATTTTCGCCTAAAGTTCCATCCGGATAAGATTTCATATGAAGCATTATTTGTTATTTGAGCCTAAAATTCCGTACTGAGCATTCGGCTCATTCCTTAAACTTTTTGTATATACAGGTCCACAGATTATTTTGGGAGGGGAAAAGAGAGAAGAATAAAGCCTAGGAATAAATCTGAAGATGTTAGTTAATTAAGATGATTGTCTCCGCTTGTATATTAATCTTAATTTTAATGGTCGTGTGGTTGTATCCTTATCAAATAAATAAATGGAATTATGACTTTTGTTTATGTTACCGTTATTGTGACACGTCAGCCCTTCCGGGTTGGGGTGTTACATTGAATCTCTTATACACAAAATGCTATTAAAACTTTAATCCGACCTTGCGAGATTGTATCCCTGCTGATCAGACTAATATGGCCGAGGGTAGCGTTGCCTCCAAAAGAGGGTTGCATTAATAACTTACTTAATTATCTTTCAATATTCCAGCCTTGCGGGACTGTATCCCTGCTGACTCGGACCAATATGGCCAAGGGTAGCGTTGCCTCCAAAAGAGGGGCATGCCACTATAACTATGATAATCTCTTAAAAAACCCAAAGTGCGAAAATCATCAAAGGATACGTAAAAGATAAGTCGGAACCAAGTGATTAAAAATCTTTTATCATTTTAGTTTCTTTCTTTATTTTAGCTATTAAAAATCTTTTCTCAAAATTTGGTTAGATTAGACGTTGACGTTAATCTGGTATTAAAAGCTCTTGTGTCCTTGGATGACCTCGGTATCTTACCATCACTATACTATGCCAACGATGGGTGCACTTGCCCTAGCGTGTTGTAGAGAGTGATAGTGTTATATCATGTTTTATAAATTTATAGCTTGATAAACGAGTAAAAGTGCTTAAAAATATATTAAAAATCATATTATGCTTGCAACCACGTCAAGTTTTTGGCGCCGTTGTCGGGGACACAAGGATCTTAAGAAAGCTTAAAATCGACGGCCTAATCAGTTTTTAGTTTTTTCGTCCAAATTCTTCTTCATTTCTCTAAAAATTCCAGTTACAGAAACTTTACACGGGGCCATGCCACACTGACACGGGGCCGTGTCCAATCTGCAGTAACTAAAAAACAACAAAACTTTTTCACAGAAAGTTCACATGGGTCCGTGCTGCATTTGACACAGGGGCATTCTAAAAACTCCCATTATCAAATAAAATGCAGTCTTAGACACGGGGCTATGTCCAAACAACATAGGGCCGTGTCCAAACAACACTGGGCCATGCTAACCTTCTGTGTTCACAAAAAAATTATTTCCCGAGAGTCGTAATCTTCTGGGTATTATCCAAAGAATTGATTACTACATGGGAGATTATGACTACTACCATTATACTGATTACGAGGAACCACATTGTACCATATGTGCTGAATCCCATTTGGTACAAAATTGTTACCTTTTTCAACCATCAAACTCATACACAACATATGAGGAACCAATGTTTGAGCTTCCAAAATCAAGCTTTGATTTGGACACTCCACCATTTGAAACATACGAGACACCAGCCACCATCATCCCCGACGCCAAAAGCAAAGTCTCAAAAACTTTGAGCTCTTGATCAAGAAATCTCATGAAAAAGAAGAGACCGTTTATACCAAGGAGGTAATCATAGAAGAGCTAAAACCTCAAGAGCAGAAGGAAGAGGAGCCTCTCATAGAAAACATAACGCATGAAGATGAAGAACCCAAACTAAGCCACACGGAAGGTAAGTCTACAAAGGTAAATTTCAAAGCGGAACAACAAGACCTACAAGAAATACACATTCTACAACCCTCTTTTGAAAATCATAATTTGGTTCCATCTCATGCTAAGTTTTTAAAAGACATGACCACTAATCCTAACATCAAAGAAATAGCTAGTGTTAATTTAACTAAAGATCAAACTTCACTAATACAAGATGAACAAATTGAATTAAACATAAAACTGGTAACATGTTTTATTCAAAACATCTATATCAGTAACATTTCAATAGATAAAGATCTTTTTGTTAACATAATGCCTAGCTGTGTATTCAAAAGATTGGGTGTTGGTGATTTTCTTCCAATTAAAATTCCTATCCTCTTGGCTAATCGAAAAATTCAACATGCTACGGGAATGGTTGAAGACGTTCTCATGGGTTGTACCAACAGACTTTATCATCTTAGATGATGCTCCACTCGTGCTGGGAAAACCATTCATAAAAACCCAATAAGCTTTGCTCAAACAAAAACACCAAATTCTTCCCACTAAACTTGGGGCCGTCAAAGGAAATTTTAACATAAATAAATCAATGAAATATCCAATCGGCATTGACGACCTCTTGTTGGAAGATGAAGTAAAACCACCCGATGCGGAGGAATAAAATGGCCAATTCGTTGAAGAGGAAGCCACTACCGAACAAACCTTTTCGGTCATCGACCGCGATGACGAACCAAAAACTAAGCCATCTATTAAAGACCCACCTTCTCTCTAACTTAAAGAACTTCCAAAAGGCTTAGAATATGCATTTTTAGATAGCAAAGGTAAGCTTCCCGTTATCATTTCCTCGTATCTCACTTCTGAAGAAAAAGAAAAATCACTATAAAAAAACTGTGAATGCACTATGTCTGTAGCTTTCGTCTGTATTGAGTCTTTGTTTAACCTGTTTGATGTCTTTGTTATGTTTATAACATGTTTTGTATATAATACGGGATGAAACAAAGGTTAAGTATTGGTTTGTAAGTCCATCCGGACGCATGGAGTCCATCCAGACGGATGGACATAACCCATCCGGACGGATGGGCAGTAGATGTATTTCACCCGGATGGGCAACCTCTACAAATAGAGGTGCTTGGGTCCTGATTTTGGACTGATCATTTGATACCTAGGTGAAGCCTTGTCAAAATTCTCTCAAGTTCTGTAATCTTCTTATTATCAATGAGAATGATGTTAAACAGTGTCTATGGTGTTATTCTCTCTACTACTTTCTTGGATTCCGCACAAGTCTGTAGGTGTTAAGATCCGATCTGAGCATTCGAAGACTCGAACTCACGGTCCTCACAAGTGGTATCAGAGCTTGGAGGCCGGATTCGGAGAAGATTATCAATAAGATACCAGAGATCTACATCAGATTCAACCAATTTTGATCTACACTTCTCTACTTCTACTCACTTCTTCATTTTTCTTGACTTTTTCATACAAAAACACAAATTAGACACTGAATTCATGAACAAAATCACCTGAAATTTGGACATAATGTGCGAAATGTGTGTTTAATCAATCCTTACAAAGTTTCAGATCTTAGTTCTAACTAAAACACATCAAAATCAGTGAAAAACCATGAACTTTGGAACTAAGTTTGCTGGCATCATCATCCATCTGGACGGATAGCCTAGCTCATCCAGACGGATATACTGTTCTTGAGTGTATTTTGTTCAAAGTGTATTGTTCATCCGGACGGATAGATATCTTCATCTGGACGGATAGACTTTTATTGTCCATTCGGAGATCTTACTCATCCGGATCAGTCCATCCGGACAGTGTTCATTCGCTAACTTTGTCCATTCGGAAACTTACTCATCCGAACCACGGCCATCCGGACCAGCAGTATTGTGTTGACTTTGTTTTCAAAAGTGTTTGAAGTTCTTTGACTTCTCAGGTAGTTTTAAAGACAGTAATCATGTCTGATGAATTCTTGAATCCATTCTATGATACTTATGCTTTCAACACTTCGGAACCAACTTCATCTGACCCAAATCCGAAGAATGCAACAAAGGTGTTTTTCGAGTCGTTAAATGTCGACAATGCGTACGGAACGTATAACAAGCCTCCGAAGTTGATGAACATAAAAGACTACAACAGATGGGAGAAATGTTTCGACAACTAGTTAAGGACATTTGCTTATGAAAGCTGGAAGTTAGTTCAGGTCGGATATACAAGTACAACATCAGTATATACAGAGTTGGGGTCAGATGGATAAGAATTGTTTATTGCCGAACAGAAAGATATCGCGCTTTTTCATCAATCGGTTCGAGATGACATAATCTCATTGCTCGAGTATGATACATCAAAACAGTTGTGCGAAGCATTGAAAAAGAAGTGTACAGGTGGTGAAGAAATCGTAAAGAACAAAAAGTCTTTGCTCAAGAAGGAATTCGATCTGTTTGCTTGTTTGAAGGGTGAGAATGTTTGCCAAATGTTCGAATGATTCTGGCACTTGAAGGTAGAGCTGGAAAGGTTCGGGATAAAGAAAGATCAGGATGAAATCATCGAGAAGCTATTCGAGGCACTACTAAATGAACAAGACTGACAATACTATGTGATAGTTCTAAAAAACACTAAACCGATGAATGAAATGACTCTAAACTGGCTAATCGAGAAATTAGAGGGTCACGAATTAGAAATTAGAAAACAGAATAAAATGAACAATGTCAGTTATCAACAAAATGTAAATTTGTACTACCGTGGTAGTATGCTTTCGAACAACTTGTCACCTAAAATTGGAACATCGTTCAGTGCCGATAACTCAAACGAAACATCTAAAGGCACTAGTGGGGGATCAGCTGGTAGTAGTGGTTTTGGTTACCCAAGTTCAAGCTCAAACACTCAAGCGTAGTCTACACCAAATTCTCAACAGAATCAAAACAGCTCTAATCCGAATGTTATTCAATGTAACATTGCGGTGAATCTAAATAATGCTCTGAGTTTCAATGCTGATACAGCCAAACAGCAGATGGTGTTCTTGGCATCAATCCTCGAATCTTATGAAAGCTTAGTCGCGGGGGAAGATTGGAAACCCCAATATGACTAAAGAGGATTATGACCAAATTGACCCTGAGGAGATGGAGCTAATTAACATCCGTTGGTGCATGGCCAGCGTTATTCGTCGAGCTCAGCATTTCATGGAGATCACGGGAAGGCAGACTATCAGTGGTCCATCTACAAAGCTCGGTTTCGATAAGTCGAAGGTGACTTACTTCAAGTGTAAGCAATAGGGTCACTTTAAACGAGAGTGTAAGAATTCAACTACAGATGAAACTGCTAGTGAAAGAAAAGTCCAGAGCGTTAGCGGTGATTCATGATGATGAAGGATTCAACTGGAACGATTATATTCTAGATGAAGATCAGCAAGGATCAGCTTTCGTCGCTACGACAACACCGGTGACTTTCAATAGGGAAAGAGAGATCGCTCATGTGAGAATGAACAGAATTTACAGAGCCTACAAAGAAGCTAAAAAGGCAAAACAGTGGGATGCTGTGAGGGAATGTTACCTAGATCCTAAGGGGAGATCATCTCAAAACGCTAATTTCACAAAATCCATCAAAATCAAAGAGGAAATCGGGTTAAAAATCAGTGCTTAAGCTTAATTCGTGGTCATTCAAGTTAGGAGATCACAAGGTATGTTAAATTTTGGTGTTTGGTGATGTTGTGATTTTGTGATGAACATTCATAATTGTGATTCAAATATGAATGGTAGATGTTACAGTAAGACTGAAGTGAATACAAGTCTAGGAACAAACCCTAGATGAGAAATAAGTAATTTAATGCCATAATTTAAGTGTTTAAATGACTAACCATGTTTATGTTAAATGGGTTTTTGATTACTATGATGAACACTTGAATTGTGATAGAGAAATGGTTGAACTTGATGGTAAAATGTTGAATTCTAGGTGTTAATCACACACACTAGATATAGAGATTTGAAAACAATGTTAATACATGATTAATCGTAAAGTCATGAACTTGATAATAGAAATATGGGAACCTCGCCCACAAGATGCTCGATATAATGCCTAAAGTGATCTAGAAATGTGAAAATATGAAAGAATCACGTAATTGACTAGTTTGACAAGTCGCGTGTAACATATTGTAATATGCGTTCTAAACGATAAATCGGATTGAACTTTATAGGCAAATTGTGCGAATCATCAAGTGGTCAAGACGGAGCGGACACTCGCTTAAAAGGAAAGCTTTGAAGATACGTAGCTTATGCTTCGTAGAAATTCTTGTTTGTTTTGTATTAACATATGATTGATTGTTATAGACAAGTTGTAGAATTCGGTTTGTACATATTCGATACATTTCGTATGCACGAACCAGGAAGTTTAAATAATGAACAAATGATAAGTTTGAATGTTTGAAAGTAATGGATTTCACTAAAACATTCAAACGGGTCAAAATAACGAATCTATGACAGGTTTGGTTACTTAAAAGCAATGGATTTCGCTAAGTAAACCAAACGGGTCAAAATGATAAGAGCATGAAAGGTTTGGTTACTTAAAAGCGATGGATTTCGCTAAGTAAACCAAGCGGGTCAAAATGATAAAAGTATGGATGGTTTGGTCACTTAAAGGCGATGGATTTCGCTAAGTAAACCAAACGGGTCAAAACGAGGTCTTAATGCATACAGGAATGGTTGCATAAGTAATGACTTCGGTATA
Source organism: Helianthus annuus (assembly GCF_002127325.2). NCBI lineage: Eukaryota > Viridiplantae > Streptophyta > Magnoliopsida > Asterales > Asteraceae > Helianthus > Helianthus annuus. Next base: position 119,085,327 of record NC_035444.2, read on the forward strand.
ATACCCGGATAATGGGTAGGAGATCAATTATACGCGTAAACCGAGAATCGGGAACAGTAATTAAAAGTCAAAGACTCGGGTCATGAGTATGACTAGAAGATGCACAATTCCGTATATGGGAATCATGTTAAGTATGTTTGACTACTTGTAGTTGAACGAGTCAAATAAATGAAACACATAATAGATAACGAGTGCATAAATCTCACGAATAAAGCCCTGGATATTAGGAAACATTCATTGTTATGATGTTCGTATGAAATTGAAAGTAATTAGACAAGTTTGTTTGTTTAAAACATGAACGGGTCAAATAATTTGAAAATAAATATAAAGCCGAGAGCTAAAGTTAAGAATTTTTTTAATCCAGAAGTTGGATTTCAAGTCTAAATGATAGAGGATCGAATTACGATCACGTAGGAAGAAACGGGAAGTTAAACGGATAAACCAAAAGAAAGTTATGGTTGTTTTCATATCAAGGGAAAATTGGATTAAATTCTGCATGTTCAAACTGTAACCTACGGTCCAGGACCGTAGCCTACGGTCTGTGGTTGCTATTCGTTGTCCACATACAGACCGTAAGCTATGGTATAGACCACCCCCTACGGCGGGGAAATGAGAAATTTTTTATTTTCTTGTTTTCTTTTGTTATTTACATTACCAAGCTATATTTAACTCTTTTTAACTAACATTTGACATTGTTAAATGTTATATAGGTCTATGTTACCATGTACATGGATGGATCAAGCTCGTACAAAAACCGAACACGTATAAAGTTGAAGCTTCCGCACTCGTTTTAGTCATTTTGCTAATTTAAACTTATGTAAATGTTTTTAAAACTTACTTTCGAATAGTTCTAAGATCTGAAACAAGTAACAATCATGTTGGGCGTTTTGTAAATTTGCATTTTTGGAATATAAAATGCAATCTTATTATATATTATACGTTATAAATGGACACGGGTCTTGCACATACCCAAATTAAATTAAATTGATAACTTCCCCGACCTCGCGCCAGCTAAACAGATGTGTCCCAAGTCGCGCACGAGGTCAAGACCAGTGGCGGAACCAGAAACTTTAACCGGGGGGTCAGTATTGATCTAAACAAATAAATGTAAATAATAAATTATCTATATTTTTTATGCTCTCTTGCCTAATGGCATCATGCATTTATCACGGAGTTTAGAAGTAAATAACAAAGGGGTATTGACCTATTTAAAAAATTAACTAAACGCTAAAGAAAAAAACCCTGAAAATTTGAAGTTGAAAGTGAACAAGTAAAAAAATAAATTAACTAAATGAAAAAAAAAAAAAAAAAAAAAAAAAAAAAAAAAAAACCCTTAGAAAATTTACAGCTAAAAGTGTTTCGATTGAAAAAAGATTAATTATTAATAGTAAATAACAAAATAAAGTAGAAAAGGTTAATGTCAACCGTGGTTCAGTGGTTGACTTGTTTTCTATAGGTTGAACTTAAAAAAAAGAATAAAATTTAAAGTAATAAAGTAACATAGTTATAAATTTTTCACACGACTTTGATATCTTCCACACAGGTTTTTCTGCAAATTCTTGGTAAAAGATATTCCAACGAACATTATTTTTTTATTTTTCTTCTTTCACTACATATATTCTTTGCTTTAAGCACTTTTACCAAAATTTTGAACGGTCAAATAACCAAGAATTACTGGTTGGATGATATCCTCTGTAAGTAAAACTTGTGTGGTGGGGGGGTCAACGGACCCTCCTGACCCTCCAGTAGTTCTGCTTCTGCTGATGGTCAAGACCAAGACGAGATCGGTTTTGACACTTAGCTCCTATGGCAATGGACCTATCTTCCTTGACCTTGCGCCGAGTACTCAGATTATGCCTGGAGTCGCGCAGGTAAACATCGGACAAGTACAAAAGGTACAAATGACAGAGCAGTGTGCCAATAAGCGTCCAACAGGCTATACCTGATCGTGCCGCATGATGGACCATCGTACAGGAGACAAAAAAGTACACAAGGACGTATGCATGGCACCAATCAGCGTGCGCCGACCATTGCTCCACGATCTCCACTCAGCTGCTGATGACAGGCCGGACAACAAGGAAAGTCGTCAAGACACGTGGATCCATTCAGCGTGCGCCAGCTACCCTCTCGCCAAGAATCACTAACGGTAGTGGCAGAGGGAACAGAATGGATATTCCTTGTTGTCGTCTACAGGCCCAAGCCCCATTAGCCTATCTCCTTCAAAAACCACCTCGGATATAAATAGTGAGCTTCATCTCCAGGTTTAAGGATCGCTCTCTTGCTCTCTCACTTTATACACACACTATTATCCTCAAAACCGATACTTATTCTCACACCCGAGGGTGGTTACAAGGAGAACCCCCGATTCTCCTCCTTGTAACGAGCTTACGGTGTGTTGATTGTTTTGAAAGATCTTCATAGCTGTTTGGACGAGAAGAAAGAAGATTAACCTTTATTTGTTGGCCACAAAACACAAACTAATCACCAGATTAGTTTGATGTTTCTTAATATAACTTATTTTGGTGAGTCAATCGGATTTTATGTGTTATTATGTAGTATCTGAAGTTAAAGCAACGACCTTGTTAAATGTGGAAGAACTTTCTAAACATTCATTTGTAATCTAGTATGCACATACTTGGCTATTCTACTGTTACATGTATATGAGAGACACAAGTTAATGTATTATATAACTCTTTCAAGTATGTTCACGTGCATAGTGGACTTGAGGGGGATTAATGTTTTCTTAAGATTTAGAAGGGCCAGCAACCACAAATGCATATTCAGGATGAGTGTGTGTTCCCTTACCCAAAGGCTAATATCACTTGCCACAAACATCTACAAATCACTAGTTTCATCCTTCATCAAGGTGGCGGCTAGTGAGGCATCAAAAAGTTTAGGAACTTCTAACACACCTTTAATTAATTAATCGTTGACGAACTCTGCAAGGATATACAAGAGTGACCAGAAACGCGCATTTAGGCACATTTCCACATACAATCTAAATTTATACCCGTCACAATAACCTAACATGTATCGAATTTCAAAATGAAGACTAGTCCCCGTTACCGAGTAGAACTTCATTGCACATGTACGGAGGGGCCAATTCTTTCATTACAGAAAGTTGACTTCCGCCTATTTGGTGTTGTTTTGGGGAAAAAATTGTTCACGGTTTTTGTTTACTGCGATGTGAAAAAAAAGGGCTTTTAAATGGTCAATATAGACCTGAAATTTTTAAAAGCGAACTTAGTTTAACACCCATTCTTCTGTTTTCTTAGTTCTGAGCTCGATTCTGATGCAAGCATTTTTCAGAAAGCTTGATTAATTCTGATGTTGATGGTTTTGGGTATAGTAATTCATTGTTCATTTTCTGTCCAGCAACACTTATTTGCAAAACACAGACAAATGGATCTAAAACAAGAGCACAGCACAAATTATCCTTCTCCCTAATCGTTACAGTCCAGCTCCGTTCAAAACTGCTGCAATGTCGTCCACAATCAGAGCTATACAAACACCCTCACCCTCGCAAACTACAAACCTGTTCACAATTTATCAGTCATTTCAATTACACCTAGCAAAATGAGACCACCAAACAGTTTTTTTTTTTTTTTTTTTTTTTTTTTTGTTTTTGTTCTGACTAAAAAAAAATTATCAACAATATATTTTTGGGGAAAGTTCCTGTACAAATAAAGTTAACGTACTAAACGTATGAATAGCATGAAAAAGCAAAAAGCACACCGCCTTTCTTTGTCTTTTGTGTTTTCTTTCCTTGTGATTAGTTGCTTGTTGAGGGCATTTTTGTAATTATCTGCATGTAGGGTAATTACAAAATTACTCTACAAAATGATACTGTAGAGTAATTTTGATCTTGTAGAGTAATTTTGTAAAATGTTCTTGTAGAGTAATTTTGATCAAAAAAGCTATACCTAACCAAAAAAACACCCAAAAAAGCTATACCTAACCAAAAAAACACCCAAAAAACCTAACCCCCCCCCCCCACGCCTTAAACTAAAAACCAAACCATAAAGCTAAACCCCATAACTAAATGCTAACAAAATTACTCTACAAGATAAAAAATACTCTACAGGATCATTTTACAAAATTACTCTACAAGATCAAAATTACTCTACAGGACCATTTGTAGAGTAATTTTGAATTGTATGTTGTTTGCATAGTTATCAAAAGCGCACGCTTTTGGCGCCTAGGCAATTTTTTAGAGTGATGCGAATTAAATGTGCTCCTACTTCCTAGGTAAATATAGCGCACAACTAATATTCACAAATCCCTAATATTCTGCAGTATTTATAGGGATAACCATCCGATTATATCACTAATGATCCAGATCTCAGTTTGAAATTTTCAAATCCAAATTAGTATATTTCTGATTTAAATCTACATATTCTGCAGTATTTTTTTTTATTTAGTTTTGTTCGTATTCATTATCAGCTTATTATTTCTGATTTGGTTTCCAAGTATTTTGTTCTCTTATACTTTTTAAGTGCTATGAACATTTTGGTTTCAAGTATTTTGTTATCTGAGACTTTTTTAAGTGCTAGTATGAACATTATTGTTTTGGTTTTGAGTACTTTATTCCCTTAATGAACTTTTTAATTTTTTTTATTTAATTGCGCTTTTTTTTTTCTCGGGCCCACGCTTTTTTTGCGCCTATCGCCTAGGCCCTAATCGGAGCCTATGCGCCTAGAGTGCGCTTCGCGCCTTTAATAACTATGGTTGTTTGATAAACTTGCAGGGTAATTTTGATTCACTTGTAAAGTAATTTTGATGCAGAGTAATTTTGATACACTTGTAGAGTAATTTTGATGATTACCATACAAGAACAAAATTACTCTATAAGAACATTTTACAAAATTACTCTACAAGAACATTTGTAGAGTAATTTTGATAGTTACTGGTAATTACAAAAATGCCACCGCGTTTTTGTCTTTTACTTCAGTTTGTACGTTAAAGTTATTTGTATTTGATCTTTTGTCTATATTTTTATGGGTCATTAAGTAAATGGGTAAAAAACATCAAGATCAGGCACAAGAATGACTTACTCATTAATCAAAACAGATATGGATGTTTAACACAATATCAAGAAGTTGGCCTCTGTTGCAACACCAAATCATCAGCAGAATAGTAATCTGCAATGAGACGGTACATGTATGATGGATTATGCCCTCCCCTGCAAACATAGAGGATTTAGTGAACAACGGTGCATTATTACCATATATATAGATTGAAAAGTGAGCTTACGTGTCAGTAATAAATAGGCTGACGAGCTTTGGCGGCACATAATCGAAAGCAGGGTTGACAACATGAAGAAGAGGGGAACCGGTGCCAGTCCCAAAATCCATGCAATCTGACATCTCCCCGAAGTCCAGCAACTCAGATGGGGACTTGAGCTCATTCAGTAACACCTCCGGATTATGAGGATACAGGGGGCATAACTGTCATATGCCCCAAAACAACAATTATTACACTTTTTTCTTCTATTTTTTGTTTCCCATTAGTTGCTTTTGAACTCTCATCAAAAGATATTAATTGTAACTTTAAAAACACAAAAACTAAGAGGCATAGTTACCTTGTGAATGCCAGCAAGAACAACGAAAGGAACAGCGTGCCTCTGAGCTGCTAGTGCAACCATATTTAACCCGACAGGAGCTATCACTCCGCCATTTGCCATGACAGCATGAGCCCCAACAATCACCTACCACCATGACATTCCAAAGTGAGTCCGAAACAAGGAAAGCAATTATTAAGTTGATGAGAAATCCACATACCATGTTCACACGTGAAATCATGGCGAACACAGCAGAATCAGTTATTACTGTAGTCTGTAGTCCCCTAGCAACCAGTTCCTTTGCAAGAGTATGTCCTTGATATCTACATAAGATAGAAACCGTCACTTGCTTATTAGGCAAGCTTGTAAAAGAAACGGAAAATAGCATCTCTCAAACAAAGCAAACCTTGGAGCACCCTCTGCTACAAAAACCCTAAATGATCTTTTCTTCTCCTTAGCGGCACAAAGAAATTCAATCACTGTTCCCGAACTGCCTAAGGTCAATATAACCTCACTGCAGAAATCATTATTTTGACTAGTAAATAGCTTTTAACTTGGCACATGAAAATGAAATACGCGTGGAAGAGAAAAAACAGATTTTATTCATACTACAACTCTCCTGTCCTGCATCAGGTTAAGGTACATCAAACAGTCCAAAACTTTCTTCAATAACGTCTTATCCAAAAACAGACCCACAACATATGAGTCCTAAGCAGAATTTAGGAGATGCAAATCCTTCACTTCTTGTAGAACAACAATACTTGTAAATGACCAGACAGTAATGACACATACTATACAACTAACTAGTTAAATAACATGTTTACTTGTAGTAGAAATAATAATGAATGAAGGAATGAAAAAAATACTTATGGTGAATATGCTCCACGGCCTGCTCCGCTATCAGTTCATGACAGGTGGCGATATCCTGGATAAGCTCATTAACAGCCTCAATCACATTATGCTTTAGCTTTCGGCTCCTTGAATTTTTATCAGTAGCTGCATGCAAAAATAATATAAAGTATATAAAACTGTCTGTCTGTCTGTAAACCAGCAAGAGAGAATATTTTTCAAACTAAACTAACATTTAGTCTTATCTTCAGAATCACCAGCGGAAGAGGAAGAGTGATGAAGAGCTGCTGCTGCGGCTGAGGCTGCTGCAGAGTGAGGCGGAATGTCTTCAAGAAGAGTCTGCAAAGAAGGAGGCCTGAGAGTAGTTCTGGCAGCGGCGGCAGCAGCGGCGGCTGATACAAGTGGATTATCATCATCATCGTCATCATCACTCAAGCCTTGTAAGCTCAAGCCACCAATTGAAGCTGTTGTTAGTGAAACATCCTCCTCTCTGATGATATGTAGCACACGCCTCACAATATTTCCAACAGCAACTTCTGCAGAGTAGCTGTTAAAGTCCAAAGAGAAAGCAAAACTACAAAGTATAGGATGGGGGGATGGGTGTGGACTCACCAACAGGATTAGCAGCAGTGAGTTGGTCTCCAATGGCCTTGATGGCGTGAATAAGAGCCCCAGCTTGGTTGGTGTTGGGGAGCCTCTGCTGTGAAATCACCGACCGGAGAAGCTCCGCCGTCAGCTTCGCAGTGGCCTTCGACCCCTCAATTTTACTGCCCAAACAAATAAATACATACATTAATTAATCAATCAAAACTAATAATCGACAGGCAGGCACTCACCGCTTTTTAAGCTTGTTTAAGAAATCCGAAACTAGGGCATGTGTGTCCGGCATGATTGCTGCGTATGCATAAACCTCATGTGAGTTAGGGCAGACTATATACATACATATAGTAATAATAAGGGCAGAGTGACGAATGTACCGGCAGTTGAAAACTAGGGCAACCCAGCGGAAGAGGAGGACGGGGACGATTTTGATGCAGCCAACCGCCTAATCGATTCTACAACTTACAAAAAGCTAATAACTAGTTTTACTTATTTTATTTTAACATCATAATAACACAATTATTTTTTTTTTCTTTACATTATCTATATCTATAACTAGGTTATAACCCGAAAATTTTCCGGATAGGAAAATTTAATTTACAACAAATCTATATCTATATATATATATATATATATATAAATATAAATGAGATGGATTTGAGCCATGTGGCATGTGATTTTGGAGCTTTTTGATGATGTGGCAACCTATGATGGAGGTGGATTGTGAGTTTAGGAGGGAATCCATCTCAATTCTCAATACACAAACCAAAAGGACTTTGGACGCGGGATCCGGATGCATTCGGGTCGGATATGTTTTCAAATGGATCATATATATATATTCCTTTTAATGCTTTCTTCTCTCTCATAACTTCACTTTTTTCACAAACCCTAAATACAAAGCTTTCATCCGCTCCGCTGCTTCATTGTTCTTTGCAGATTGTAGTAAACCACAAAGATAGAATCGGATCCCTTATATTCTTTTGTCTCTATTATTGATATCTTTCACACTTTCCCTTTTTTCCAAACCCTAAACGAAACCCTTGCTGCATCCGGTTCTTCGACGATTCATCAATATGTTTTTCGTTCTTGATCTTTGATGTTTTTGTTCTCTGATTCGAATCGTGTTGAGCATCCCTCCCCACCCTTATGAAAACCTTGACGCACACGCGTATTTTCTTTCACCCACTATAAACAATTCCATCGCGAGAAGCTTCAACCATGATATCAGGTATGCACATCTTTATTGTTATGTTGTGATTATAAAATCTAACAATTTTGATTTTGTTTGGTAGTTTGGGCATCTTTATTTGTTAATTGTTCTTTATCTTCGATTACCTATCATTGTAATAGGATTTAAGGCTTCCAATTTTATATATTGTGATTATGAAATATGAAATTTGATGATTCAATTTTGTTTCTATTGTTCTGTTTTTTCGATTACCTATCATTTTAATAGGATTTAGGGCTTTCCATTATGGCAGTGCATTTGGGGAACATCAAAAATATGAAGACATAAGGTGCAATCTTTCTCTGATTTGATAATTTTATCTCAAATTTGTCACACCCTGCTAGTAGCGGAAACGTATTGTGTGTGACGTAAGAAAGGTAATCATTGCATCCAAATGTATTAACAACATGAACCAACAACGATGCCATAGATATATAACTTCCAACGAATATTTACATATTTTCCCAAAAGTAGTTTCAAGTACCATACATGTTCACAACCTTAGACATAACATAGTTTTCAGTTTGTTTTACACATCACAAAAGATAGTTTTAACATAAAACTTAGTAAGGCTTTGTTTCCTATATACCCATACGAAGTTGTGATATAGAATACAAACCCTTCAAAAGTGGCAATCGTTGTCAATTTGTTTTCCCGAATCCCATAGTGAATCACCGGCTCAAGACCTGTTTCCTGAAATACATGTAGTTTTAAAAAGTCAACAAAAAGTTGAGCGAGTTCATGCAGTATTTGTTATCATATGAAATCTCGTAAATGTTATCTTGTAATCATGGTATGTTTTGATTCATTCATGGAGTCTGTTAAGGATCTATCAGTGGGTAGCGAGCCCCCTGAGATAATGTACCATAAGTAAATAACCAAACCGAGAACACTTTGTCATCATTTGGGATCACAAAAGCACTCCAGGGTATACCAACCAGGAGTGGGGCGTGCCTCAAGCCCAATAGATCTACACCTTTTGCACCTTGGTCACTAAGTGATTAATGGTTACTAATGTTATCTCCCTACTTATGCACATTGATCATGTTATCTACTACTCCGTAACTAACATACCAATAGTTTTAGCATGTATTTCCCCTCGATGTTTTTGAAAACAAAACATTGAAAACAGTGAAAGGAGGGACATGAACTCACAAGTTTGCGTTCCGTGTATTATGATATCGAAGTGAGCGTCCGTACGTGTCAATAACCTACATGTGTACTAATCTCGTTAGACACTAGGTCTTTCGGACCTCGTACAAGTTGTTCATCTTGAATTTTTTATTATGTTCTCGTTTGTCATTTTTGGAACAACTTTGTATTTTAGAGCGTTGATAGTTTACTCGCTCGATTGTTATGTGTATACATGTATTCTATTCATATTGAATTCATAAGTGCATTCATGTATTCTATGTGTATTGACTTATGTGTGATCGGCTTCGTTCTTCACACGTCCTCGTGCAGTGCACGCATGCCATTGAGCCTTTGATCATGTCATTGGGCCGAGCCCATGTCATCTATGTTATCGTATCTAACCCATGTTTTAATGTTATTGGGCCGAGCCCATGTCATTGGGCCGAGCCCATGTTATCTATGTTATTGGGCCTAACCCATGTTTTATTGTTACTGGGCCGAGCCCATGTCATTGGGCCGAGCCCATGTTATCTATGTTATTGGGCCTAACCCATGTTTTATTGTTATTGGGCCGAGCCCATGTTATATTGCCATTGGGCCCTAGCCCATGTATTAAGGAATTTGGGCCTAGCCCATTACGAACTTTGATAGGCCCAATTCTAACTTTATGAGTCCATTAACATAATCTTGCAATTTTTACCAAAATGTTACCAGGTAGCAAACTTTAAATAAGTTCATTTTTCTTATGAAAAATACTTGGTAATTTTTATAGTTTTCGACTTTCCGGATTCTTGTTATAGGTCACTTACCTATGTGCTCGTTTAAACGTCCAAAATATGGTATTTTAGACTCGACTTTGTAGTAACTTGTTTACGGTGTCGATACGCCCAAATTGTCGTCATCAAGTGTTATGTATGTCCATTTCGGCCATTTTATTTAATTGTCCGATTTTACTAGCATTTCTTGGACCATGTAGGAACATGTATGTGTATTTATTTTGATCACCCTTTAGGTATCTACTACATACACATATATAGCACACATTGCAAGTACTTAGAAAGTTTTCGAAAATATATAATTTTTCTTACCAAAAATTATATTTACACATTGTTATATTTTTACCCATTTATTTTTGTAAAAAAAAAATAAGTTTAAGTTCATAAGAATTTCTTGAATATTTAAACCTTAAATATTCCCATCAAAGTTTCCATAATGACTTTTAAGACCACTAATCGCGTTTAACATTGTTAATCACCCTTTAATCCCTTCTTTAATCGCGATTAGATTTTTAGAAAAATTCCCATAGTTTCCCCTAAACTATGACGTTTCCCACGTTACAAAAACGCGTTTAAATCAATAATCAATTCACTAAATCACCATTATTCACCAAGTTTCTTTTAAACATGTTTATATGTTAACATAACTTCCAAATTTCATGAACTTTCATAATACACCTTTTATACATAAAAGTTAGACCTTTTAAGATGATTTTCATAATAAACGAGTTGTTTAATTTATCTTGTAAAAACAAAGTTCACTAAACCTCCCAATATTAAGCTTTAAACCCATTTAAACACTTGTTTCTTTATGTAATCCAAAAATTATATGATTAGTTCATGAAATGAGTATGATGATCTTTCTTGATTTAAACATAACCATGTTTAAATCACATATTTATGTTCATCATGATAAGATGAACACAAATATAAAATACTACATGAGGCTAACAACATGATCATCATACATACAAACTTTAAGCTACTAATCTCAACAAAATAACATAATCAACAAGATCACATGAACATATTAACACTAAACAACATAAATCAACACAGAATATATTCATATTTAGTGTTTATTAGCTTTGTGTTTAGGGTTTTTGTTTATGTTAAGCTTTAATTTCAAGATCAACAACTTGTGCTTCTATGATTAACTAGTAAAATAAAGCATAAATATTATGTTTAGAAGACTCACAATCTTGCAAGTGATTAAACAAGAAGAATAGAAGAAAATAAGATCCAACCAAGCTTCTAAGTGTTCTCCATGCATGCATCAATGTAGATGATCTTGTAAAGGGACTTAGTAGGCTAAATTTGTGATGGAAATGAATGAAAAAGAAGAGTGAAAGGGGGGTGTTGGCTACCGTAAATGATGAGGGTGTTGGGGGGTTTTCTTTTGTTGAAATCTCTAAGTTAGAGATATGTAAGAAAGGTGATGATGATATATGGTAAGGTGTGTTACAATTTTTCAACAACAACTATCAAGAACCATACCTCTAATCTCTAAATTTTCAACAAAGATCATGAGAGTGGGGCCCACTAAAATCGGCCATACTTGAGTGGGGGGGGGTAATATGAAAAATTTTTATAAAGAAAATTAATTAAAACTAGATATTTTGATCATTAATTAAGGTAGGGTGATTATGGTTTAAATCACACTGTTAGAGGGTAATTAAGGTTCCGGAATAAAAATTAATATTAACTAGTTTAATAACTAGTAAAATTCATGTCTTGATGTTTAAAATGCTTTTCATTTCGTCGTCGGCTCGTTTACGGTACTTTTATGTCGTACCGACAAGAAATTTCGTAAGTTGTTTTCTTGCATCCGAAGTTTGTATGAAGTGATTCCGAGTCCCAAATTTAGCTTAACTAGCTCGCTAGATTCTTCGTTTGCTTGTTTCCTGACCAAAAATGTCGCTTACTAGTTCGTCGAGTCGCTAACGGACTAATTTAGTGCATAGCGACGTAACGTCGGAAACTTGTGATTATGAACATTCCGTTGATATCATCTTATTGTTTTAGTATGTTTTTCATCAATTGACATTATTCTGAAGTCCCGGAAATGCTTTGTTATAGGTTCGGACGCGTTAAAAGTGCTATATTTTAAGCCGAAACGGACGTTTTTGAGGTTAGGGTATTATACCGGAAAGTCTTGTTTCTTTGCAAGATGTGTTTTCTTAATAATGCTTTCTTATATAAATGGACTCAGTTATGTTATCCGAGTGTCGTTTTTCAGTGTTTCGGTCTGATTTCACGGTTTGCTGGCATGAATAGTGTAACCGTGAATAGTGCACGCAACACTTTCTACCAACACTTTTAGGACATTGTTTGTTTGGTTTCGCATTACGACAAAAACCAACATATGTTTTAGCTTTGTTTTCTTGTCCTAACACTGTTATCCAGTATACGACACAGTTACGTAATTAAATTACGCAAAATGCATGAGATTTAGAAATATAAATAGTGATTAGATTGTACGGAATTACCAGTTATTTGCCAGTTGTCACAAAATTAAATATGATTGCACACCATAAATGACATTTCATCTCTTAAACAGTGACTATATGATGGATACGATATACACTTTGGTTACTTGATTACTTGAAGACATAAGGTGCAATCTTTCTCTGATTTGATAATTTTATCTCAAATTAAATATGATTACTTGATTATAGTTTATTATTGGCTATATAATGCATACTCTGACTATATGATGGATATGATATACACTTTGATTACTGACTTTATTATTGATGGTTCATATGACATAGAGAATGTAGAGATGATGCCTTTCATGGACATGTTTAGATAATGTGGTATGCAGAAAGGTGAGTTGTTATATAGTTGTTACCTAATCCCTTTTAAATATATCACTTATAATAATCATAGGGATACTAATTGATGCTGGTGTTTGTCACTTCAAGGTTTATCCGTTGCCAGCAAGAATAATCTTCTTTTTGGCCTTGCTCATAAAAGGTAACTTTTGTGAAAAAACTGGGTAAGTTATAAAGATGTATGTTTGGAAGTTTTCGTTTATTCTTGAAATGGGTATCATAACATGAAAACTATTGTTTGGTTTATGCATGGGATTTCGGTAACGTTTTTTAGTATGATGTGTGGTTTCTTATATCTTGGTATGATAATACAATTATACGAGAATCTAATCTTTTGTCCCCTTAAAGATTAAGAGATTTTTTGGAGTGCCATTGCCAAGTTTTAGAGGCATTTGAGTTATTTTATCTGATTTTGTAGCTGATGTAATTAAAAAGAACTGTTATAGGCCGCTCTTTGTTCTACACAACTTGATTATGTTTATAGAAAAGTTGGCACCTTTGCGGTTCTACACAACTCGATCAATATTGTTCTACACCACTCTTCATCAATCCTAACGTGTATCTCAAAATCAAACATCTGAAACCAAGGACCCAAAACAGTCAGCCAAACGGTGATGGTGGTGGTTCTGAATGCAAACGGCAACGACAGTCAAGGAGATGTAGTGGTGACCGTCTGGGGGTCAAGGTAACGTTCAGCTCTTTTTTGGTTCTTTTTCTGCCTACTGATGTCTTTTTCCAATGGTATTTTACCTATAGCCGGCAGCTCACGGTGGTTAGGGATCGAGGTCTTTGCTTTCAATGATTCCAAACATGATGAGGTAGACTTTGTTTCTCTTCTTAACCAGTGAATTAGGTTATAATCTTTAGTTGGAATACGGGAGGATAGCTGAGCGTCTTCAAGCGTAACGGTGTTGGCCCTTTCTGTTCCCTCAATCATATATCTCTGCTCCATCAATTTTGAACTTTCTATTTTCGTTCTCTTTAGAAATTGGTAATTTTATTATTGTTTCTTTACATTTAGAATTAGTATTTATTGTTATAAATAAACTATATTATGGTGACTATCCACATTCTAACTCCCGTCTCTTCGTGTCCTTTGTATTAATGTAAGAACATTATATATAGAGGTTCTTTGTATTGTATGTTTACAACTCAATGAATAAGAATTTACATTCTCCATATTCTCTTTTTCTACCTGATCTCTATAGTCGTGTTCTCTTGTTGCTAATAGACCGTAGTTTTACAACACGTTATCAGCACGAATTCGTTCGTTTTTCTCTGCTCATGGAGTAATACCATCACAAGTCCATTGGCATTGTAGACACCAGAATAAGAAGCGATTGTCTTGACCATAGGCGAATCAGAAAGGAGGAACGACTGAATCGATCTCTATTCACAAATCAGGTAATAAATACTCATAGTTTTCCTATCGTTATATTTGACTTACACTTGGATGCTTTGATCCTGGTTCTAAAAAAAAATTCCAGCCACGAAAGAAAAATACATATGATGAAGGTAAACTGTAGGATCGTTCGACTGACCCGAATGAGTCGTTCAGAGGAGTTTTGATCAGTTACAGGTGCAGAAAACAAGTAACTGACTTAGGAACAGCAAATTCTTCACTTTTAACACTGATTGTATTGATTAGAACGTGAATACACTCAGTCTTCACACCGACAGCAGTTCGGCGTGGAATACAAGGACTGGATTATGATTTCGCTCATAAGAACACATATATATAGTGTTCTGATTTCGCCCGAAATGACATAGAGTCATTTGGAGCGGAATCAGCTCTTGTGATTCCGGGCGAAATCACTCACACAAGCATGTAGGAGTGAAATCAGCATCTAATACATACACTCTCTCCTATTTTCTCGTAAAACGTGCCCTGATCTATACAATATCATCTAAGACTCGATACAAGACGAAGTCGACAGATGTATGCACCAACAGACCCCCCCTCAGATGTTGACGAGTCGTAAGTGTCGAGTCTTCTAGTCTTCAATCTTGATCAGTCTCTGGGCTTCACTCTTTCTACCTTCATCAACAGACTCCCATTAACAATGTGCTGGCATTCCTTTAGTTCTTCAGCATCATCTGCTTCAGGATCGTTGTCTGGCTTTCCCACTTTGTCCTCAGAGTCCACAGGTATCAGAAATCTGGCTTTTTAGATACATACGCTTCTCAGGATCGATCAGCCTGGCTCTTCAGGAGATTGTATCAAGATCGTAATCTGGTTCTCTTCAGACATCAGGATCGATTAACCTGGCTCAGACTAGCATACAGCCTTGATTTCAAGAACATCACCTGGCTTTCGTCTAGCTCAGGTTATCTGCAAAACCTCTACCTCAAAGTAAATTTCACATATTTCAATATTTCAAATATGAGGCATGCACCAACACACACTCTCCCTCAGATCAATACCTACATGATGAACCACTTGTAAAAATAGGATTTAAACGATTTGGTTTCAAACACAAGCTCCCCCTCACCACATAGTCATCATGTTTAGCACTCGGAATTTTGAAAATCAGCTTTCCAATATCAGTTGTCGAAAATCTTTTTGACTTTTTCAAAATTTATGCTAAAACACACACACTTGGATTCTCTGAAAGAAAGTAAATGCAGTAAAGAAATATTTACAGACAATATTTTTGTGAGTTTGTGTAAGAGAATCATATCAGTTTTTGAGACCTGTCACCAACACCGTTAAGCCTCATTTCATTTTAAGTTCTAAACAATTCACCTAGATTGTCAGTATATTTGTCCGCTTAAATTTTTACACAAAGTTCAACTGATCCGAGATATGATATTAATGTCTTAAACACTTGAACTTATCCGCGTGTCCCACTACTTGAATATACTCCCGTATCCAGATCCCAATATTCAGTCTTACAGGTGAGTATACCACATATGATATCTGTAAAGGGGTTATATTGCGAGGGCCGTGAGAGCTCAGGTCGATACTTCCGTATACGCAGAGAGATGACGGCTTCATCTTTTGGTGTGTCCCCTTTAGAGGATCTTTTGTTACAACAGCAGTGACTATCAATTTTATTGTTTCATCAACTTGCTGAGGGCGAGCTTATATTTCAAAGCATTGCAGAAAGTATTATTCGGGGACTAGGTCAGAACTTCCATTCAACAGAAGTCCCGGAATAATACCCCAGATATCACTGAGCATAAAGACCTAGTATCTCAGAATAAGTGACCTTTCAAACAAGATTTCAGGGGCTACCTATATATCCAAGAAGTTGTTCCCCACGATCTAAGCAAGTTTGAATATTTAGGTTTATATCTCGTCACAATCTACTAAATGTGCAAAAACCTACTGACACATCCGCAGTGAGATTGTTTATCACATTTTAACTTTCCAAATCTTTAGCATGTTGTGACAGTCCACTGATGTACTATCATTTCCTCTTTTATACAACAAAACTCATTTTTGAATTTTATCATGTTTTTGGCTTTTTCAAATTTTCTAATGTTTTTGGATTTTCTGAAATTTTCTACTCCCCCTAAAATGCAAACACATTAAAGAAAATTGAAAACAAACTAAGCTCTTGACCCACATGAAACACAAAATGTAAAACAAACTATACAGAAACTTTGACAACCAACATCGAACCACATCAATTCGCCATTCACCAGGCATAAACAATCAGATCCCCCTTTCAACAAACCATTTTCTCATTTAGATTTCAAAACACTTAAGTTTGTTTTAATCAAAATGATTTTTCCGGAAAATGAGTTTGTTTTTATCACTTGTAAGTTTACCACTTGTTAAGTACGGGGATATGGTTCATCATCTTGTCTGTTTTTATCATGTGTAGTAAAGAAAGTACAACTTAATGTCCCTGATTTACCGTTTTGCAATTAAGCAACCTCTGTACCACTTGAAGAAAATACAGAGAATACCAGCTGTAGGAATATTACATCTACATAAACCATTTTACCAATCAGATGCCGATTCCTGCTTCGCACTTACCCACCTGGAAGCTCTGGCGTAGTCATTCAACCTATAAAATTTAAACATTTTTCAAAATCATTCAAACTCATTAAACATGCATGATGCCGATTCCTGATCCACGATTACAAACTTGGGATCTCCGGCATAGTCCTAAGACTTTAAGGGAAAATAATTTCCACCCAAGTCTTTTCAGACTTGAGGGTTTTCAGTTCTTGCTGTGTGGGGTTGTAAGTAGCCTTTTTAGTTGCATCAAAATCTTTAACCCCCTTTGCTTTCCCATTAAGCATTTTCCCAAAAATTTTCTTAACATTCCCATTGAATGTTTTCTCGACATCAAACTCAGTTTTCTCGGTGTAAAACTGATCCGAGATTTCAACCTTTCCAACTTTCTGTTTAACTTCTTCAAATTTTTGTGATGGAAAATCATCATCATTCACTGAAACTTTATCCTCAACCTGTGGCTCTTTTGGCTTTGTGAAACCAGATTCATCGCCGACTTTCTCATCAATTTTCTTAACAACCCAAACTTGGTTGTCTTTGGCTTTCTTTTTGTAAACATTCTTTTTATAACACTCACCAACCTCATAAGTTGAATTTTCAAAAATTTTAAATTTTTCGGTTGGTGGTTCAACATCAACAACTTCTTCTTTTAGCTTCTTAGAAACTCCCTGTTTTGTCTTGATATTCTTTGGACAGTTCCATGCAATGTGACCAGCTTCATTGCACTTGAAACAGGTTCGAGTCTCTTTTGGATGAAACACTCCAGTTCCATTCCTCTTCTTTTCAGCAAGAAACTCCTGGTTTGATTATCTCCAGAATGGTTTCTTCTGTTCATCTTCTGCACTTCCACCTGAAACAAATTCTGTTTTTGTTTTAGAATTTTTCTCATTTTTATAGTTTTCTGGTGGAATATAACCAAGACCTTTCTTTTTGTAGCTACCATTTTGGTTTGGTTTCTTTTGAAAACTAGAACCAGAATTGTAACCCTTTTTCTTGTTTAAGCATTGTTGAACTCTTGAAGTGTATTTTTTAGGTTTTCCAGTAAGGTTTAAATCTTTTTTTCAGAAATATTAATTTCTGTCATTTTGAAAACCTTTTTGATCATGTCAAAACGAACACTTCTTATTGGAAACTCTTTGTCAGAATCATTTAAAGTATATGCTACTTCAAATGTTTCATCATCCAAATTTGCTTTTGATAACAAAAATTCTTTGCTATAAGACCGTTTAACCGGCGATTTTGGACCGTTGACCGACGAACATGAACCTCCTGACTCTGACTTTGACTCAGACTCCTCATCAGTATCCAACACCTGATCGACCACTTTTTTGATTAACCCAGACTCATGATTAGTGTCAGACGATGTGTAAGTAACATCAATGTTTTCTGGTAATTCGTCAGTTGTGTCGGTTTTTAGCTTAATATTGACTGCCTTTTCAAGTTGCTCCTCGTTTGGTTTTCTAGGAGAATACCCTTCCCAGATTGGAGGCAGACACTTGTTATAGCTTTAGTCGGTTTCTTACCAGTATCCTTCTTCTTCGGCTTCTCATCTTGGAAAGCTTCCATACCTTCAACAGTTGGGTAAATACGATCAATGAGATAATCAGAACTAGAATAACTTTGCAATAAACATCTAATTCTCTCATTTTCAATCTTCTCCGTTTCCAACTCTTGCTTCCACATTGCACTCTCCTCGATGTAGAAGTTGATAGATTTTTGCTTTGACATCATCACAACATTCATCATCATCAAAGCATTTTCTCTTTCTGTGTTTGTCTTTTGGAGACCAGTCACTATTCTGTTCAAGACATCATAAGATTCTTTCACATAGTTGAGATTGAACAACAACTGCTCCTTCTTCTTTTCATACTCAGCTATAATCTCATCTTTGACTTTGCATTCTTTGCAAGCTTCAAGACACTTTTCACAAGGTTTGACAACTTCAACAATCTTTTCAACTTCTATTATCTTCTCAACTTCAATCACTTTTTCTTCTTCTTTCACTTGCTCAATCTCAACCATCTCTGCAGCAACACTTTCAACTTTCTCATTCTGAACAACATCTTCAGTTTTCATTTTTTGTTGTTCTTTTGCAGCTCTTTTCTCCTTCAGCTTCTCCAAGCGATCTGCAAAATAGAAATGAAAACTTTCAGGAGATAGATGAGATTTTGAGCCCCACTAGCTTCTCTGTTCTTGCATTCTCTCTTAAAATGACCTTTCTCCCTGCATCGAAAACAAGTAACTTTAGATTTATCAAAACCCAAAGTTGAAACATGTGCATCAAGAAAGTCATTTCTCCCAGTAATCAGCTTGAACTTTTCAGCTCGTCTAAGAACACTAGCTAGACACCATTTAATGTCCATCAGTTCCATCTCTTCGGCGTCTATCTGATCGTAATCCTCCTTTGTGAGCATAGGATTCCCAATCCGACCTGCAACTAGACCTTCATACGAGAGAAGCACAGAACCAAATAGAGCCATGTGGTCTTTTGCAACCTCTTCTGAAAAACTTTGACCCTCTGGAAGATTCAATGCGATGTTGCATTATATCACATAACCATTTCCTGTCTTTGTGCTTTGAGAATGGAAACTTGTAGTTGACTCTTTCGGATTAACACTCGGAAATGAAGAGAATCTACTACTTTTGTTTGAAGTCTGATCAACTTTTTCCGTTGAATCCCCAGCACTAAACGCAGTTTGTATTTTTGGACTTCTCTCAGCTTCCTGAACACTGCCTTTGTAATACATCTTTACATCTTGTTGACCACTTGGACTGTTCATCCTCACGATCTTTTGTTGTTCCAGATCTTGGCTTTCGATCTTTTCAATAAACTGTGAAATCGTTAAACCATCATAAACCCCGGTATTTTTCAAGATCATCAAATATGTTCCCCACTCTTTCTGTGGTAACGCGTCGGCTAACTTGTCTACCCACTCTTCCCAATCTTTTGTAATACTCAACATTGACATAGATCGCACCAAGTGGCAGTATCGTTCTATCAGCTTCTTCGTATCCTCTCCTGGTAAACTACTGAACAGATCAAACTCTTTCTTGAGCAAAGCCTTCTTGCTCTTAATCATGTTCTCACTACCCTCAAATTTAACACGAAGAGCATCCCAAATTGATTTTGAAGTCTTGTCATGCTGAAGCAGAATGAAGATGTCTTCTTTGATGGCTTGCTGAAGCAAACTTATCATCATCTTCTCGGCACGATACATATCTCTTTCTTGATCACTTCTGATAATTCTTTGATAACCTGCAAATCTGTTCGTGGCAAAACGTACTTTTTCAAAATACATTCCCATGACCTAAGATGGTTTGCTTGAACCCAGTTTTCAAATCTGTTTTTCCATCCGTAGTATTCCTCAATACTCATCAATTTCGGGGGCTTTTGTAACGTTCCGGTCTCGTTTTCCAAGTTCATGTTCTGAGCAATGGAAGCCGGAGTAGTTGGTGTAGCAAACGCGTTATAGAACTCATTATCCATTTTTCAATGCACGTATATCAAAAATAACAACTTTCGAGCGGAATTAGCAAATAACAGTTTCGAGCGAAATCACCCAAGTGAAGTTTGGAGCGAAATCTCAATGAACACTGGAGCGAAATCAGATGATTGGTTGACAGGAGCGAAATCAGGCACAAGCTTCTGAAGCGAAATCACTTGATTGGCAATCAGGAGCGAAATCAACAGAAATTTTGGAGTGAAACCTCAAACTTTGTATCCTAGGAGCGAAATCAGTAGCTATCTTGAGCGAAATCAGAAAACGTTTCGAGCGAAATCAGATATGATCTTTTCGAGCGGAATCAGATCGGAGGTCATTTTTATCCAGTTTTAGATTGATTTTAGCAGTGAAACTTTCAAGGGTTTGTCTATGTCCAATTTTAAACAGTCTGTGAGAATTTGATTTGGTTTTGACCGTTAAAACGTCCTGAAATGTTAAAAAGGTATAGAAGCTAGAAATTACGATGAAATTTAGCTGTAAACTGCAGAACTCCTCCAACTGGCTCTGATACCACTTGTAGGATCGTTCGACTGACCCGAATGAGTCGTTCAGAGGAGTTTTGATCAGTTACAGGTGCAGAAAACAAGTAACTGACATAGAAACAGCAAATTCTTCACTTTTAACACTGATTGTATTGATTAGAACGTGAATACACCCAGTCTTCACACCGACAGCAGTTCGGCGTGGAATACAAGGACTGGATTATGATTTCGCTCATAAGAACACATATATATAGTGTTCTGATTTCGCCCGAAATGACATAGAGTCATTTGGAGCAGAATCAGCTCTTGTGATTCCGGGCGAAATCACTCACACAAGCAGGTAGGAGCGAAATCAGCATCTAATACATACACACTCTCCTATTTTCTCGTAAAACGTCCCTCATCTATACAATATCATCTAAGACTCGATACAAGAAGAAATCGACAGATGTATGCACCAACATAAACCAAAATACCATAATTTTGTGAAACTAATTTTTTTTTTGAAAAAAAGTAATCCAAATTAAAATTTCTATGGCAAAGCTTTTAATATTCTAAAAAGAATTCCACCACAACATTCAGTAGGTTGTAAATGGATCTTTACTTTAATTAGGGGTGAATAAAAGGTTTAATTAGAGTAAATGGTAAATGGGGTGAGATATTAAATCCTCACTTATCTCGGTTCTCATTCATCGGTTAAGAAAATGAAATATGCTGGTGGGTTACCTGAACCTCCCCATTAATTACTTAAATTAAAAAAATGATGAAAACTCAATTAGCATTTCCTTGACGCTTTGACTTTCACTCCTACATATGATTCTAGAGTTTTTATTTACAAGCCCTTCACCTTTAATAATTTACAAATTTGATCTTAGCATTTGATTTGACTTTTCTTAAATTTTAGACCATACAACAAATCATTTGATTACATCGTTTTATGAGAAATTGTTGTTTTATGTAAGATAAACTAAGTTTTAGTGAATAATGTTTATTGTCGAATTATAATATGATTATTTGAATTTGGTATGTCCCTAAATAAATTACAAAATACTATATTATTTCATCATACACTTTGGTGCTTTAGATAATCCATGTCCTTTTAAACAATTTATATGAATTTTGATGCTCTATTTTGTTTGGTTTTTCTTTATGCTATTCTTTCGATCAAATATGTTTAAATCATCATGTTTTAAACTTATATAATATGAAATAAAATCATATTATTTGTCATAGTATATTTATTTGATAATATGTGGAAATATTGGCATTGATATAACAATTATTATTATTATTATTATTATTATTATTATTATTATTATTATTATTATTATTATTATTATTATTATTATTATTATTATTATTATTATTATTACTACTATAGCATATATAAAATATGATTATGGCTAAGCGTCAAGTTTATAATCACTTTTGATAACACTAATGATCTATAATATTTGTAACTTCCTTAATGTGTATTAATTTCATATTTATATTAATTGTTTGAAATATGAAAGGGCTATAGGTTTTAATACTTCCCAACCGTTTCTAGTTTATCACTAAATGTCAATTGTTTCTTTAATACCCTAATAATCTTGGGGAAGATGATTTGTGGGTGATGGCGTTTGATCCGCCCATCTCTAAATTAGGCAACTACTAGATGAGAAAATACAAGGGAAGCAAGTCACGTATATTTTGTATTTAGTTTTTAAGAGGACACAGTTACATCACTAAGGAAAAACAAAAATGTCCCATCTTGGTTCTAATTAAAAGAAAATTAGTTATCTTATTAATATAAATTAATTTAGTCATCAAACGCAAGTTTGTTTTCAATTTAGTTTTATCCTTATAAATGGGTTTGAAATGTTGGTAAATGATTTTCAAGAAAGTTATATTTCTTAAATGGTAATTATTGTTTTCACATCGTTTTAAAGATTTATAAGTCTTGATAAATAATGGAATTGAAATTCAAATGTTATTTAAGGGATCATGAAATAGTAATCGTTACCATGAATTTTTTAGTTGTTTAATGTAGTGCTAAAATACTTTTTATGTTTCTACTTGAATTATATAAATATGCATTTATCTTCCAAAGAATACTATGAAGTATCTTAGATACGTGCTCCAACGTGTGGTTTGTATGATTATAAATACTACACAAAAATTTTTTTATGGTGTAGTGTTTTTAAAATACGGTATTACTACAAGTTCAAGATTAACAAGTAATGTTATTAATATTTTTATTCAACATATGAAATTGTATTTCGTATACAAATGTTTTTGGTCTTGTGGCCGATTTCGATGGAGATGATTGAACCATTGATACAATAGAATTAATGAATTTTCTATCTTAAATGATGTTATCAAAAGTGAAAAATAATGGTTACAGGTAATATATATGATTTAAATATTTGCTTTTAAGTGTGATGAAAACGCGTATTTCATAAAGTTTTCATACCAACTTTTATGTGGTCACATATTGTGATAATAATAAATTGTTTTATGTGGTCACATATTATATTATGATGCCATGTTTTATATAATTCGACTTTATTTTATATTGTGTATTTCATACGTTATCATATACTCATTTGTAGTATTCAATCAATCATCTAAAATGATTTAATATCTCTCATGAAAGAGAATCGAAAGTTTAGACATGACACCCGAGATGTCATACTCCCTAAATCTCATATTGAGTTTGTAGAAGGTCATAAAATGTTAGACCATATATGATTCGGACATGTAATTACTTCTCTATGGTGTTACGCAAAGAGAAGATTATTTACAAGGTAAAATCGGATAAAACAATTTCATTTGTCGATCTCAAATATGCTAAAGTAGCAATATTATGGAATAAGGATAACAACTTTGAAATGATTTCATATCCGTTTGTCCGAACCATGAAACTTGGTTGGTTTACATCATTCCTTGAAGTGAATATGATTATAAGATCTTTAAAAATGTCGGGATGATGGATGTAATTGAGAAACTTATATTGCTGATCATGTTACTAATGAGATCCAACTATCAAAAGTTGTTAGATAGCCAAGTTAATAATGAGATCGACTATCAAAATTGTAATAATGGTCACAATGAGATTGACCACTAGAAGTGAGGAATTATGGGAGTGATTATAAGAACACATTGTTATCTCACATCTTATGATATTGATCATAAATCAAAAGTTTATGAATCACGATTATTTGATTAATTGGCATGATCGGTTAGACCACACTGAGTCAATAATGATGTGAAATTTAATGAAGAACTACAAGATTATTCTTGTTAAGTGCGTGCAATATTTGCTCTCAAGGGAAGTTAATGATATACCAACTAAAGTATGGTTTAGATCCCTAAATATTTTGGAAATAATAAGGAAATATGTGTATCCCGACATGATACCATTTAGTATTTTAAAATCGATGCATCGTCTAAATGGTTATCAAATCCACAACCTGAAGCTTGTGTGATTGTGGCTTAGCTAATGTGATAGCAAGCATATTAATCCAGATTACTATTGGTTACAAAAAGCCAATGATCATGAGAGGAGCAAAAGTTCATTTAGGTACATGTAATTTATATATAGTATCATCAATTCACATCAAGCCAATAAGTTAAAGTTCTCCCCATACAATTGGTTTTTGGTCAGAAACCAAAGATGTCTCATCAAAGATTTTGGTTGTGCGACATATATTGAAACTCATCCACCAAACCGCACAAAGATGGGACTTATAAAAAGGTTGAGAATATGTTGGATATAAATAATCATATATGATTGAATACTTAATGCCATTAGTGAGAAATTTGTTTATGGCTCATTGGTTTTCACTTTAGTGAATGAATGTTCCCAACATTAGGGGTGGGGGGGGGGATAACAAGCAGTTGGAAAGTGAAAAGTGAAATGAATTATCATATCATCTTGATCCTCAGACTATAAACTATGAACTAGAAGTTTAAAGTATAATTCATTTACCAATATTAAAGAACAAATTACCAGACAAGTTCACTAACCTAAATAGAGTGACTAAGCAAGTCACATAATCAACTGCTTATGCTCCAGTTATATTTGTGTCCAATAGGACAACCATATATTTTGTAATGAGTCTATTGCACGCCTGAAGCGTGGTAGACTAGTCGATTCCATTAATAAAATTCCTCGAAAATTGGAGCAAGTAATTAAGATGGTCAAGTCAAGGTTATAATAATAAGATCTACTGAAGAGACAATAGACATGATGGTTCAAGAAGAACTTCATGTACCTGAAAATAAAGAGATCTCGATAAGTTGTATCATGTCTTAGATATGTATGGAATCGAAATAAAATCGACGTCGTTATACTTTTGTATATAATATAGAGCTTGAAATGATGAAGTGACGAGGATCAAGTTTTAAGATCTGCCTATGAAAAACATATAAATGATTGGCTAAAATGGAAAGACACAAATAAGGCAGAGTTGAATTCTCTAATAACATGGAAAGTTTCTGGACCAACAGTCCATACATACAACTGAAGTTGTAAAATATGTTGGATACAAATGAGTCTTTTATGTGAATTATGTGAAAATTAAATAAAGTGATATAAGGAAAAATTGGTGGCATAAGTATTTTCACAAAGACCTATGACTAATTATGAGGAGACGCATTCTCCGGTGGTTGATGTATTGGCTTTCCAATATTTAATTAGTCTGGTAATATAAAGAGAGAGTTGATATGTGTCTTATGAAAGTTATGAATCACTGGATACTAAAAGTTTACATGAAAGTCCCTCAAGGATTTAATTTATTAAAATCATGTAAAAATAAGTTCTCGAGAACAATATGACCGTTGTATACAGATTCATATTTGAATACATTGAATATAATTGGAACTCCTGATGAGTATCCTAAAGCATCTAAGTGCTTATAAGGTTAAGTGGAAACATCTTATGGATGTAATTCTTGTGCACCAATAAACATACATAGAATACCCGTGCTTGGTGATTATGGTATCTCAATGTACAGTGTATAAGCATGGTACAACATGTATTATATAAATGAAGCAAGTGTTCAAGACATCGTTGCATATGATATAGAAATCAATAAGGAGGTTTATGTAACAAAACTCCTAAAGAGTGTATGCACATACATTGTTTTTCAAAATGGAAAGAAGTAAGTGAATGATTGTAAATGCCTGAAGCATTGATTTCAAAACCTCATGAATGTATCTTTATAAACTTAAAAAGATAGTATGGATAAAATAGTTGGATTGAGTGTTGTACAACTCATGAGATATTATGATAAAGAGCAATACGAGTTTGATAATAGTTTCCATCTTTATCAAAAGTCCTCTCCTAAAAGTTCACTATAATCGCAGTTTACAGTGATGATGTCTATGCACCATCGAGAGAAACTGTCGAGCTTTTAGAGGGAGAATTTTTAAATGACCTTGACACATTGTAATTATCGCTCGACCTGTAGTTCGAGTATATGTGTAATCAACCAAACTATATCTATTAGAGGTTGACGCGTTTTACCATGGACAAAGTTTATCCTTTAACTACGTTAAAGGTTGTTCAATTACTTGATATATAAAATGGCTGTTATAGCTTCATATGAAAGAAATTGAAATTTTTGGTCTAGAGGTACCATCTTTAAGTGCAATTGTGCATTAGTATTTCTTGCTATCTATTCATGATTTTATATATCTTTATTGAATTTATCGATTTAATATAGCATGTGTTAAATGACGAAATATTCAAATAGGAAAACATCTATTTCAATACATCTAAGGTATGTAAGATATGAATTTATAGTTTACTAACCTGTCAAAACAAGTTTGGTTAGTTTTGTAAATGCAGGGAATGTAACAAATCACAGGTGTGGATCTTATGATATTTATGTAAAAGAAGAGGCACTAGAAAGCTCATATGAAGATATACAACATTGCGAACATAAAGAATTGCACATTAAGGGATCAAGCGGCAAATCATTGACTACAAAAACTTTGAGCAACTTTCAATAAAAATGGGCACTAGTCACTTGAAGAATACATATTCAAATGAGGGGGAGTATTACACAAGTTGAACTCTTTTTCCCTTCACTAAGTTTTATCCCATTGGGTTTTCTTTGTAAGGTTTTTAATAAGGCAACATACCTGATCCAAAAGTATCAGGGGGAAAATTACGCGCTGCACTCTTTTTCCCTTAGCCGAGGTTTTGTCCCACTGGGTTTTCCTAGCAAGGTTTTTAACGAGGCAGCACCACCAAGCGTATAATACATTGTTTTATTTTATCACGTGGATAGTCAAGGGGGAGTGTTATAAATAAACTATATTATGGTGATTATCCACATTCTAACTCCCGTCTTTTCGTGTCCGTTGTATTAATGTAAGAACATTATATATAGAGGTTCTTTGTATTGTATGTTTACAACTCAATGAATAAGAATTTACATTCTCCATATTCTCTTTTTCTACCTGATTTCTATAGTCTTGTTCTCTTGTTGCTAATAGACCATTGTTTCACAACATTTATCAAGTAAAGTTAATAATTGTAACTAGATTGCTTGAATTTTAGGTTACATTATATCGGGTTGATGATTTGGGTTTTCATGTTTTTAATTGGAATCTCAAATTTGACTTGAATTGTAATATGAATAATGATGTTGAAATCTATACAATAATGAATGTTAGTATGACAAAGTTTGTGTTTAGATGTACGTGATATCACAAATAGGAGTTGGAATGGAACCTCATGTTTGTGTTATTAGGATATTGCAGGTAAATTAGCAACTGAGGCAACAGAAGACTATGCACAAGTAGCAAAACTCTATTCAGCTCTATAGTTGGTTGATCACAAGATAAGAAAGGTAAGCCTGCTACTTTTTATTGTGATTTATATATTTTTGTTTTTATTCAGATATATTCTATTATATTATGATCAAATTCTACAATATATGAAAGGTTCATGTTTGGCTCTTAATGTTTTGTTTATAAGCAAATTTTTGGTTTTATGTTATAAATTTAAATCATTTTTTTCATTATACAGCTTATTATCACTTACTGTGTTTAATTTGATTAGGTAATGTTCGGTGCGATTTTGAAGAATATATGTAGTGAACAAGGAGCTCAAATCTCTGCCATGGAATTTCTCTTCATGGCATAGAACAATGGCAACTGCTATGGCGAAACATCTGGCCTTTGGAATTTCTCTTCAGCCAAAACTATATTCTCACTACCTGCACTGTTGACATTTCATGAATAACAACGACCCAAACACTGTGGATGAGTTTTTGGAAAGAAAAGAAAATTTTTGATGAGAGTATGAAACTGGAACAAGGGTCTGCGACTTCATTACTTGAGGAATGGTAACATGATAGTTTCGAACTTTAATATTTTTAGTTTTTAAGGTTTAATTTAAAGAAGATGTGTATTTTTAGTGATTCGTTCCTTTATTAATTATAATTCTTTCAGGAGGATTTATGAATGCATGCCTTCCCTTTTTTGGGCTGCTTCATCTACCTTCCCATTATTAATTATTTTTTTTGTTAGAATGATATTATTCATGTATAGGTGAGTACTTGAGCTAGCAAAAACCAGATCTTATTCAGTATCAGTTAGGTGTATAATGCTGGACATATGGTTCCACTTGATCAAGCAAATGTTTCATTAAAGGTGTTAAAGATGTGGATACAAGGAATCCATACATAAGTAAGTAAGTAACTAAAAAGGGAAGGTTCATACCTCACATTATTTGGAATCATAAAATAATGAATTATTAAAAAGGTTATTTTTTTCTTTATAACTCCAGCAATACATTATTTTTGTTAGTTACCTAAGTTTGAGTCGGCGGTTTGGAAGAATTCAACTTGGCCATAATTACGAAATGGTGGTGGAGGTTTAGAAAGGGGTCGGGTCAGTTTTGGGCCCAGGTTGTGCATTCTATCCATAGCCCTCACAAGGGTGGAAAACTCATTCCGGTGAAGAACACCATCCCGGGGTGGTGGAAAGACACTGATTCGATTGACGGTAGTCTTGCGAAATGGGGTATAAAGATTACGGATAAGTTGAAGGTCCGACTTGGTAATGGTAAAAGTGTTCTGTTTTGGAAAGACGACTGGACGAGCAAGGCGCTCTAAAAGATCTTTGGTTTATCGACTGTCTTAGGATAAAAATGGGCTTATTTCTTCATATGTGCTGTTCGTTGGCAGCCTGGCCCAGTGGAGCTGGGGCTGGGTAAAAAAACCCGACGACTAATACGGAATGGGTGCAACTCGGCATTCTGAGCAGCCTACTGCAACAAGTTAATTTTAGCAAGGGAGATGATAACTGGGTGTGGGTAAATGATGGAGGGGAGGGTTTTTTAGTTTAAGATTTATGGCTAGAACTTTGCTCAAAGCTCTCGGTTCAGAGTGTTGTTGCGCTGGTTTGGTGGAATCCTTGGGCCCCTTTAAAAGCTAATTTGCTGGGCTGTCGGGCTGATTTGGACAAAATTGCCTCAAAGATGGAGTTGATTATGCGAGGAATCCCCATCAATCAGCCGTTTTATACTGGGTGCGGGATAGAGGAGGAATCATGTGACCACATATTTGCTTTTTGTCTCTGGTCAAGGACTGTTTGGTGGCATGTGTACAGGTGGCTGAAGATCCCCATCATGGTGCAGGTGAAGACAGTGGCTCAGATTCTGGATTTCTTTACGTCTCAGATTGGATCAAAGAAATGGAGAAGGCCGATTCACTTGGTGGCCTTAGCTACTATATGGAGGCTATGGGCGATCCATAATGACAGAGAATTTAATGGAAAGAAGATAACGGAATTGAATGTTTGAAACTCCATCATCTTTGCTTTCACATTCGCCAATCTTTGCTTTCAATTTTAAAGACCTACTGCAAGCGGTAATTCTCACCACCTGCTGGTCATATGGAAGGGCGAAACAGACTTATTTTTTTGGGCAGAAGAGTTATTCTTGAGCAGCTCCTAAGCGAGATCAAAACAATGTCATTCATGTGGGTCAAAAATAGAGCGAAGCGTATTGAGGTAGAATGGGACAACTGGCAAATATTCGAGGTTCAAATGTTTAGCTTTGTCCATTTGCAGTAGGAAGTAATGTTGTACAATCGGTATGATTCAGTATGGTACGGTATCGGTACTGTATTGTTGTCAAATCAACGCCACCTGATTTGATGGTGTATGATCAGTAACTTTGATTTTTTTTTTGTTGTAATTGTAGATTTAGTGAAACAACTTATTGTAATGTGCAGGAGGAAGCAGGGAAACAAGTTTGTATGCGTATCGAATGATAAAATTGATGAACATATGATGTGGTATCTACTGTTCTCTCTTAATTTGCATAGTTAATGTTTTTTCACCTTGATGAATGGTTCAGTATGTAAATGATAAAATTGATGAACATATGTATTTACAGGTTAATTGGACTAAAGAATATATTTGCAAGGAAACTACCTAACATGCAATACATTGTTCGTCTTGTGATAGATAGGTATGCTGTAAGCAATATAGTATGATTTCTCTCTACGAAATAGTTCAATAATGTAAACATAGGAAGCAGACTATTCTCTACACGGGAAAATTGGGGGGGGGGATTATTTCAAATAGAAAATATAATATAGTTGGGTGACATTAATTGATCTGTAGATAAAATCTGATTAAAGTGTTTAGATATCTAATAAACCAGAGAGGAGGGAGGTGTCATATGATGTTGCTGTATTTTGCATTTAGACTTGATATCATTTTACACCTTTCTGTGTTGTATCTAGCATTACCGGGAGTTTAATGGATGCCGTCTATCTTAATAAAACAAAATTGAGTCAACTAGGTTTGTTTGCTTCCATTTATTCGTAAGCTAGATTGTTCGAAGCTGCTGGGTTTAACTTCTAATGTTTCATGTGGTTCTTATATGATTGTTTTTTGTTTTCTTTATAATCATATATGAATTGTGGGCATACACTAAATGACCCTGTAATATTATTTTATGCAGAAGCCACAAATCTGTAATGGCTATCAGGCGTAATACAGGTACGGGTCCAAAAAACGAAAAATAGTAATAATAGCAATAATAATTCTTTTGTTGCAGAAAGTTTTGGCAGCTCATGGTGCAACCAAGGTCAGTGCATATGTCACTCATTCAGTGTTGTTGGATCTGAGTTTGATTTTGATTGTATTTTATGTTTGAAATTAAGATGAAAGTGGATGAGTGTGCAGCGGAAATTAAGATGAAAACAAACTTTGCATACAATCAAACGAGAGTAATACTTTTATCAAACATCTTTACACAATGAACCAAAGGATTGAATTTATTTCAAACACGATTACACTAATTGATGAATGAATGCAAACTCCCCCTCAGCCAGAGCTCAGCAGTTTGTTCGTGCAAAGAAGACGAATGATGCAAAGAGCTAATAGAACAGTACAAAGTACTGAACTATTTATAGGCACTTGCAAACTACTGAGTATCTTAGCTGACGTCACCATGAAAGTGACATCTAACCTCCTAACAAACTCTAACCTCTGATCTATACAGACACTGCTTGTGTTAACTACTGCTAATACATTCTATTACAAAACAGACTTTAGAACAGCTGCTGCAACCTTCTACTGCTGTGAACCCAGCAGCACTTGTCCGGATCAGCAGTGCTTGACTCAAGGCAGTAGATTGAATCAGCAGGACTTTAGTCTTCCATTAGATCTTTACTTGAGCAGCAGTTGTAGGTCAGCACTTTGCCAGATCAGCAGATAGGAGGTCATCAGTTGTTGTAATCACTTTCAAGGGGAGAGATTTGTATATCAACATCTGCTTATTCAGGATCCACTGCTCTGATCCAGTTTTGGCTTTAATTATCTGTTCCTCTGATAGGGTTCAATCCCAACAATCTCCCCTGGAACAGATAATGCCAAAACCCTTCATTATTTGTGGACATTTTATTGCCTCATTAACAGCTCCCTTATCTGACCTTTAAATTGTAGTTCAAAGTCAAGGGCATCTGTATCTTCATCATCCCTGCTAAGTGGAAGATCAAGGAGATCCTGCAAATCTTCAAGACTCAGGCCAAGAGCTTGTTCCCTTGATATTTTCTCCACTTCTCCACCAGACCTGAGCAAGGTCAATACGCAGGTCTGTTTGTCAGTTTCCCACTTTTGTATTTTTGAGCCTGGTGGGTTTCTTGGGAGATGCTTATTTGCAGAAGTATTTGGTGAGGCTGGTCTGTTCATCACTGGCTGAGCAGTTGTAGCAGAGTTTTCCAGTTTAAATTCTTCTTTAAACGTTTTCAACAAGCCTTCTTTTACAACGGCATTTCCAGTAAGAATTTCTTGAACTGTTTCAGCACCTAACTCCTAACTGGCTTTGTCTCCTTCTTTTGTAGATGGCAGTACCAGTTGGAGCAGTGGCTCTCCTGATTTGCAGCTTTGTTGGCCTTTTTGAAACCTCTGCTTCAGGATAGTCAGGTTTTTGAGGAATTTTTGGATCTTTCTTTCTTAATTCCTCTAACCTTTTGTAGGTTGACCTGATCACATCTTCTTTCCATCTAGCAATTTGTCTTTTTGTACCAAAATCAGCAGCAACCAGTTCTTCTTTCATTCTCTTTAGTTCCAACTGTTTGTCAGGTACATTCTTTTTGAACTTTGTCCAATCAGGAGGAGTGTGAGTGACTTTCCTTTTTATCATGTCTTGAATTCTTGCTGCTTCAACTTCAAGCTCAGGAACAGTCCACTCTTTGTACATGTGTCTCTCTCCTTTGTATCTCTTGTGAAACATAATGCTTTCAATGTAGTCTTTCTTCAAAGTTTCAGCTGCTCTTTCTGAAATTTGTTGACTGACATTCTTTGCAAAACGTTCTAGGGAACTGACTTGTGTGAGCAGATATTGGTAGTATCTTGATATCTTTGTCAGATTTCCCTTGTGTGTTTCTTTTCGAGATATCCTCTGCTTGCTTGGCCTTTATCTTCAAATATTCATCAATATTTTTGGGCCAGGGATATCCTTTGATTGAAGGCAAAATCCTTTTGGCAGGGTCATCCTCAGTATAGAAAGATTTTATTTCTTCTCTAACAGCTTCTAGTTCAAGAGGAAATTGAACACCTGCAGGAGGTAAGGGTTTGTGCATTGGAACTGAAGAAAGTGGAACTGGTTTTGGTATATTGACAAGAGCTAAAGGTTTTGAAGCTGTTTGGGATGGTGCGGTGACATCATCTTTAGGAATTAGCCTTCTCCTCTTTATTTGAGGAGGGACTGATGATGTTTTGGATGGAAAGGTGGTTGTAGTGGCAGTGGTGGGTGATAGACTAACAGCTGTTGAAACAACTGGTGTTCCAACCACTGTTGTCTTTACAGCAGAAGTTATAACAACTGCTGTCTTCTGCCTTTTGACAGGAGGTGATTTTGATTTTGGTGGTGATGGTGGTAAAGCAGTGGATGTAGTGTGTGTTGAGATGGTGTGTGTTGAAGTGGGAGCAGATGTTGAAACTATTGAAGTACCAGCAACAGCTGATACAATAGGAGTTACAACAGCTGTTTTAGGTGGTGGTTTTTGAGCAGACTTTGATCGTCTGACTGGAATGGATTTGGGTAGCCTTACTTTTCTTGTAGGCTTCTTCTTTTCATCAATAAGATTTTCATCATCTCTTGACCCTGAAGTACCCTGATCCGGATAATCCACCTTGGCTTTCTTTTTGGCCTCTCTATCCCTTTTCACACATGCAAGTGCTTCTGCAAGTGCATTTGTGGTCACATCAATTTTCTTACTCCCATCTGGCAAAGGAATCTGTTTGGTCATATTTGAATTTTCTGGTGCAAGGTAGAGACCATCTGTTATTCCTTTCCTTCTCCATTCCTGAATTTTCTCCCCCTTTTTGGCATTATCTTCGGGGAGTTGATCAATGAAGAACACTGGTGGAGGAGCAGTGCCAGAGTTGTGCAGGATCTGAGTTTTGAGAGCCTTTAGATCAGCCTGAGTGTCTTTGAACCTAGACTCCATAGCATTTCTCAGCTCTTGAACATGTTTTTCATGTTGCTGATCTGCTATTTGTGCTTGATGATGGAGAAAAGGTTGAAATAGATTCCAGAGCTCATTTGTAGCAGGTGCCTGTTGGAGAGCAGGTGCTTGAGGTGGAACAGCAGTGGATTGTACCTTTTGTACCTGTAACAACTGTTGGAGCATATCTTTGAGCTCTGCAACAGAGTTATCAAGTTTTTCAACACGAGCCGTCAATTTCTGGTACTTTAAATCATCACCCAAGTTAATGGGATCATCTGATTTCCCACTAACAGTGGTTTTATCAGTGGTAGAGGTAGGGAGTTTACTCCAAACATTAACCACTGATGCCCCTTTTTCTTGGTACTGGGGTCTTCTTCCTTCAACACTTGGCAACCTTTTGATGATGCCAGTAGGATAAATAAATCCACTGGTGGTTGGCAGAGGTGCTATAAAAGGAATTGCCTCTAAGGAAGTCTTATTGATGTAACCACTGTCCAACTGTAAACCAGTGGGTTCAACAGTTGTAGTGGCTGCTTCACTTGGATTTCCACAAAGAGTTACTTGTAACTCAATGGGTGTAACCTCCTCAGGTTGTGTTGGTGGGTTAGCAATGAATGATACAGCAGGCTCAGTCATTTGTTGAGGCATATTCTCATTGACAGGTGATTGAGAAGGACTGAGTAATGCCTGGTTCAAATCAATTGCATCCAACAGTAGTTGTGTTTTTGGTGGAATTGTGGATGTGATGGTTGGTGTAGAAGGCAGACTTGCTCCGGGCATTGAGCTGTGGATGATGGAAACGAGTGTATCCAGAGCATCATGATGTGGTGGCCCTTTGTGTACAACCTGTTCTTTTTGTGAAGAAGCAGGAGGAGTTATGGTTATGGGTTGAGATATTTGTACCAACTGCTGTGAGGAAGAAGCAGCAGTGGTTTCTTGTGACATTTGTGTTGTCACAGACATTAACTCTGGTATCTCATCCTCCAGAGTTGCCGTTTTGATTGGTTTGGGGGGGGGGGGTTTTGATTTTTCTTTTTGTAAAGCTTTTTGGGTTTTGTAGGTGTGGGTTTCAAAACAGTTGGTCTGCTGCTTTGATCACCTAGAGCAGTAGGCTCAGCAGCAGATACCTGAGGAGCAGTGGTAGCTGCTAAATTCTGCTCAGGCACCTCTGCTTGTGTTTTGCAAGGTGCTAACATTCGTGAAAAAGTTTCAGATGTTAGGCAGTTTATTACAGGTTATTTCACCTTGGTTTATTAAAGCTAAATCATTCTTACTGAATTTCTTTTCAAAATAGTAACTTAAAAACCTTGGAAATAGTAAGAATGATTTGGTTTCAACATTTTTAACCAAATCTTTAAAGATTTCCCGAGAATAGTTATAATTTTCTTCTTGAAGAATTGCATATCCCAGATTTTGAATCTTTATAGGGATCTCATTAAAAGAAGTGGTTTTGTTTGAAACACATAGTAGGAGGGTATGAAATAGGAATCTGGGTGCCGGAGGAAAATAACCTTTTTCTAAGGTTAGTTTCGTCATCATTGTGGCTTCGTACCCTCTTTCAATGAAGTTAGTGTGCAACTCGTTTTTAGTGAAGGAAGTTTTACCTGCCTGATCATCGAGTTGGAAGACCTCGGAGATGGATTGTGGCGTGATTTGGACCTTTTTACCCTTTATAGAAGAGTGTATGGTGGTTGCAATGTCTCCTTGTTTTTCAAGGGTTGCATTCTTCCAAAACTCCCTTTGGGTCGCCAAATAGATTGGTGCATCGGCGGTGAGCAAAGTTTTGTACTTTGATTTTGCCAAGATGTTAATAATGGAGTCGAAAACATCTGTGGTTCCTGGTTTTGTGAGAAGACCCAGGAGATTGTGAGATTTTTTGTATGGAATTTCAGTGGAAGTTGCCTTTTGAGAGGCTGTTTTCGATGATGATTTGGATGAGGGTTTTGCAGATGGCTTCGATTTTGTCATTTTTGAAACGAATGATCGAAGAAATTTGTGAGAAATGAGAAGAAAAACTGCTTTGAGAAGAGAATTTTTAAGAATTCAATTCGACAGTAAAACCCTGTTTTGATGGTGAGTGTGGGATTTTATGGGGAAGAAAAGTGAATGCTGACGTGGCAGCCGTTACAAAAGGTCTGACTGCTATGTACTGCCCACGTGACAACCACTGGTGAAAATGAAGGACAGTACTTTTGATGAAAGCAACTGATGAAAGCAGTGGTAAGGGGGCAGTGGATGATTTTTACTATCAGTGGATAGCATATCAGTGGATAAGACACTGCTTTTGAACAACAGAGGTTATCAAGAAATGAGAGAATAGAGGTTGCCTTTCAGCAGTGGGCAGGCTTTTTGAAGTAGAGCAGACTTTTGAACAATCAGTGGTTATGGCAGACTTTTAAGGATTTTAATGAAATTTTCATTTTTAGCTATTTTTAAGGATGGATTTTTGATTTTCTGAAAACATTTTGTTGCTTTTATTCATAGAAAAACAAGATGTTGCTTGTTATTCCATGTTTAGCATCCCAATCCTAGAGACCAAGCTTTCAAAAGTGGCTGTATCAAGTGCTTTTGTGAGCACATCTGCCAGCTGGTCTTTAGTTGGGACATGATGCAGAGAAATCAAACCTTTTTCATAGCAATCCCTCACAAAGTGATGTCTGATGTCGATGTGCTTTGTGGTAGAGTGGGAAACTGGATTTTTTATGATATTTTCTGCTCCCTGGCTGTCCAACATGAGTGGTGTCTTTAAGGCAGTGATACCAAAATCCAGCAACTGATTTTGAAGCCACAGGAGTTGGGCTGTACAGCTTGCAGCAGCAATGTATTCAGCCTCAGCAGTGGATGTTGAAACTGCTGCTTGCTTTTTGCTTTGCCAAGAGACTAAGCAATCACCTAGAAACTGGCACCCGCCTGAAGTGGACTTCCTTGTGGTGTGACATCCAGCAAAGTCACTGTCTAAAAAACCTGAAAGCTTGATATTCCCATTAGCTGGATACCAGATACCAAGTGTGGGAGCACCTTTTATGTATTTGAGAATCCTTTTTACAACAATGAGATTTGATTTTCTGGGAGCTGATTGACTTCTTGCACAGACACATGTTGCAAACATGATGTCTGGTCTAGATGCAGTTAGGTACAATAAAGACCCAATCATGCTTCTGTAAAGTGTTTGGCCAATCAGCTCATCCTTTTCATCAGACATGACCAGCTTATTTGTGGCCATGGGTGTGCTGCATGGTTTACAATCATTCATATCAAATTTGGTTAAAAGTTCTTTAGCATATTTGCTTTGATGAATGAAAGTTCCATTATGCAATTGCTGTACTTGGAGACCAAGAAAGCATTGTAGCTCACCCATTGCACTCATTTCAAACTCAGCTGTCATGAGTTCTCTAAACTCTTCACACATTTTGGTACATGCGCTTCCAAAAATAATGTCATCCACATAAATTTGGACAATCATTAAATCATTCCCTCTCCATTTAAGAAACAGTGTTTTATCAATGGTACCTCTTTTGAAACCATTTGAGAGTAGAAAGTTGGAAAGAGTTTCATACCAGGCTCTTGGTGCTTGTTTCAGGCCATACAAGGCTTTGTTTAGCCTGTAGACATGATCAGGATAAAATGGATCCTCAAAGCCTGGAGGTTGACATACATACACCTCTTCTTGCAATGTACCATAGAGGAAAGCACTTTTGATATCCATCTGAAACACCTTCATGTTGTGGTTGAGAGCAAAGGCCAGGAACAGTCTGATAGCTTCCAATCTTGCAACAGGGGCGAATGTTTCATCATAATCAATCCCCTCTTCCTGTCTGTAACCTTGAACAACAAGCCTGGCTTTGTTCTTGACAACAATGCCCCTTTCATCTGTTTTGTTCTTGAAGACCCACTTTGTGCCAATGGGACTAACCTCTTTTGGCAGTGGTACAAGCTCCCATACTTGTTGTCTTTTAAACTGTTGGAGCTCCTCTTGCATGGCTTCTACCCAGCTGTTGTCTTTTAGTGCCTCTTGGTACTTGACTGGCTGATGGAGTGATAGAAAACCAGCAAAAAGACAAATGTTTTGGGTTTGGCTTCTTGTGAGCACCCCTTCATTTATGTTGCCAATGATTTGATCAGGTGGATGAGATCTCAAGAAGATTAAGTCTCCTTGGTATGGTATGATGGCATTTGTTGGTGAAGACTGCAAATGTGTATCATCTGAGCT
Source organism: Helianthus annuus (assembly GCF_002127325.2). NCBI lineage: Eukaryota > Viridiplantae > Streptophyta > Magnoliopsida > Asterales > Asteraceae > Helianthus > Helianthus annuus. Next base: position 119,123,444 of record NC_035444.2, read on the forward strand.
AACCACTGCTGGAGACTTTGATGACCCAGCAGTGGCTTCAAAAGGTGGTGGAATGGGTGGTAATGAAGTGGACCACTGCTGACTTTTATCCACTGTTTGAGGACTTTTGTCAGCAGTGTTTGAGGATGTGGAAGCAGTGGTAGATGGGCTACTTTGGTCAACAACTGTTGAGGTAGCAATGGTTGAGCTTTGGCAGCTGTTTTGAACAACTGGTGCTTTTCCCTTTGTGGCAAACCTTTGAGGGATGATGATTTCATACCCATAGTCTGGTGATGTATCCTCTGATGAACCTGCACTGTTAGTCTTGATAGCAGTATTTTCAAAGGTGAATTTTTCAAGATCAAACAGATCAGCAGGATTTGCTGGGATTTTCATTGATGAAAGTTCATTGAACTTTACATCCAAAGTCTCCTCCACTACCTTGGTCCGTGCGTTGAACACTTTGTAGGCCTTGGCAGTGGTTGAGTATCCCAGAAAATAACCACAATCAATTTTGGCTGCAAATTTTGAAATGGAATCTTTTAAGTTCAAAATAAAGCATGGGCAGCCACACACCTTGAAGTATGAGATCAGTGGTTTGATTTTATACAGAATTTCATAGGCAGTCTTTTTGTGCCTGGGGTTTATTAAAACTCTGTTCTGGACATAGCAAACAGTGTTTACTGCCTCTGCCCAGAAAGTTAATGGCAAACCTGAATCTGCAAGCATAGTTCTGGCAGCCTCAATCAAAGTTCTGTTCTTTCTTTCAACAACCTCATTTTGCTCTGGTGTTCTAGGGATGCTGTACTGCCTTACAATCCCTTTCTTCACACAGAAGGCATCCAACTCCTTATTTTTAAATTCTGTGCCATTGTCACTCCTAAAGCTTTTTACTGGAAGATCAAATTACTTTTCAACCTGTGTCACAATGTCTTGCAAAATGCCTGCAGTTTCATCTTTAGAGTGTAAAAAGAAAGTCCATGTAAACCTAGAAAAGTCATCAACTATAACCAAACAATATCTTTTCTTTTTGAGGCTCATGACTTGAACTGGGCCAAACAAATCCATGTGTAGCATTTGCAAACACTGGGTTGTTTTGGACTCTTCAATGGACTTGTAAGAACTTTTATGCTGTTTTCCTTTTAAACAGGAAATGCAATGTTCAGGACATGAAAACAATTTTTGTGGTAGGCCTCTCACCAAACCATTTTTTGAAATTTCTGTGATAGTCTTAAGATTTGTGTGCCCCAGCCTTCTGTGCCAAAGTTGTGTCTCTTTGTTAGAGGTAGCTGAGAACAGACAAGCATCAGCTCTGGGACACTCTTTTGACATATCAACAACATAAACATTGCCACTTCTTTGAGCAACAAGTTTAGTTTGACCAGTTTTGATTATTGCTTCAATCTTTTTGACCATTTCTGGTCCAACAATCCTACAACAATCTTTTGTGAAGAATGACCCAAACCCTTTGTCACTCATTTGTGATACACTCAGAAGGTTGAATTTCAGATTGTCTATTAGATTGACATTTTCAAATTTTACATTTCCAGATTGCACTGTCCCAGACCCTAGAACTTTCCCTTTACTATTATTCCCAAAGGATATATCACCCCTTCCATGGATTTTAAAGTCTTTGAGGAGGGCTTTACATCCTGTCATATGCCTGGAGCCTCCACTATCTACATCCCACAGACTATCAAAGCATGCAGAAGCTCCCTGCACATGAAGTAAAAGGATTAGTTCATTAAGGGCTCCAAAGCCAACAGGGCTTTGGATGGGGATTCAGCAGTGTCTGGTATGGATGTAGAGTGATGGACAGTGGTTAGGTCAGGGGTTTGGATAGTTTTAGTACTGTTTCTTGCTAACCACTGTTGAGGGTCTTGACCAATCACCTGCTGGTAACCAAAAGGATGCCTATTCACTTTAGGTTTAGAGGGCCTTTTGTAGGTCTCATAAACGTGTGGAATCCTTTGGTAAGACTGTTTTTCCTTGCCTTTTCTGAACTGATTGGCTGGAGGTGCATCAGTAACCTGAACATCTCTCTTGACAGATGTTTGGTTCAGCTGTTTTGTGACAGCTGTTTGAACTGGTACAAACAGTGGTTGCTTTTTGGTGAATTTGACCGATGGTGATGCTGATGGACTCAAGGATGTTTTAGCAAGGTACTCATTCTTTTTGATATCAAAGTTTTTGAGATACACACATGCTTGAGTTTTGTGGTTTGTTTTACCACAAACAATGCAGCTTTCAGCTGAAACTATGACACTTGTTTTGTTTATATCATAAGCTTTTAAGTGGAAACAATCTTTTGTTAGATGGTTCCTTTTCTCACAGAATTCACAAAACAGGTTATCAATTTTTTCTTTCTTCTTTCTCTTTTCAGACTCCTTTGCAGCAGAGGTTTTAACCACTGCTGGGATGTCCTTAAGAGGAATGACTTTAGCTTTTGGAGCTTTAACACCATCAGTTGATGTAAAGTCCATTGGCTTGAAATTTTCAAGAATATCACACTCATCAGACCATCTTGGTTTAAATTGATGATTTTCAATCTCCTCAAAAATAGAGGGGCCCATTGGTCTGTCAAGTGTGATTTTGTTACCAAGTTTGTCAGTGATTTTCACTTCTTGGCCATTCTTGTTTGTGGGGATGAACTCAACAGTTACATCAGTGGTTGAAACAGATTTTTCAAAAGCAGTGTTTTCGTCATCATGTTTTCTATAACCAACCCAAATTTCACATTGCTTTTTATCTGTTTCTCAAGCATAACTTCATACCCTTTGCATGATTCCACCCATCTCTCACATGTGATCTGGGTGGATTCTAACTCCTTTTTGCAACCTTGGTATTTTTCTACCAAGGTTTGAAGTTGGGTTTTGGTTATGCTTTGCTCTTCTTTCATGCTGCAAATCTCTTTCTCTTTTTCAGCCAATTTGTTTTTAAGTTCTTTTAGAGACCTTTCAAATATGACTTCATCAGATAAGATTTTATCACGAAGATTTTCATTCACCTCTTTGATGTTAGCAAAAGCAATAATGCAATTGTCAGAACACAGTTTATCAAGAACTTGAGGTGATACCTTTGCAGCAGCCATCATTGCACAATCACATTTAGGATTTTCCTCATCTTCAGCTCTCTCTTCTATCTCACCTGTCTTTTCTTCTTCGGACCATGGATCTGTCAGTGGTTCAATCAGGGTGCCTGAACTTTCTTCCAACAGTACTTCATTTGCCACAGGAGTAATCACTTCTTTAATCACCTCATCCACTGTTTCAGAGACCAGCTGTTCCTCTTCAGATTCAACCCCCTCCTGTATTGACTCTAATGCCATCAAACAAAATTCATCATGAGAAGAAACATTAGAAGCATAGAGTGCAAAATTTTCATCACTGAGGTCTTCAGGCATACTGCTCCAGTTAACAAATTCTTGAGTAAAGAAACTTTGTTGATCTGGTTGTTTTGCTACTGGAGCAGTGGTTTGTGGTGCAGGTTGCACTTGTGCCTGGGGAGCAGGGGTTTGAACATATTGGATCTGTGGAGCAGTTGTTTGGACATAATGCACTAGCACAGGAGCAACAGCATAGTGAGCAGTGTTCACATGTGCTGCTGGGGCATATTGGGCATAGTGCACAGTGTTTTGATTTTGAGGTCTAGGATTTGAACTAGGGTGAGTGATTATGGGACCAGTTGTTTGACTCCTACACTCTCTAGCAAAATGTCCTAACCTGTTACACTTATAACACTTGATTTTCGATTTATCCAACCCAACCCTTAGATTCCCATGCAACCCTGGGAATTTTCGCCCTGTTCTTTTATAAAACTTGCTAGTTCTAACACTTAGCAAGGCCAGTTGGTGCAGGATGTCCATTTCCTCTAGATCTGTGGGGTCGAAATGCTGTAGATCATTGAGTTCAAAGCTTAAATTGTCTGACATCTGGTTTTCATTTGCAGTGAATGCATAACCTGTAGAGTGAGGATCAGGGTTGTTAAAATTTGCACCAGCAGTTATGTCAATGAAGTGATCATAACCCTGATCCTTACCACTACCACCAGATTCTTCTTGACCCAGAAGAGCAGTGTTACCGAATGAATAATCATCAACGGTTTTCCCTGACTCTTGTAACTTCCTTTTCTGGTTCAACTCCCTTTCGTAGGTCAGGAGTCGACCATGGAGTTGGGTCAAGGTCAGATCCTTGAACTCAGGTGAATTTCGGGTGACAAAAGCTATTGTGTCCCATTTTTCTGGCAGTGACCTGAGGAACCTGCTGTTTTGAGTTGAGTATGTAAAAGTGGTTTTAACAAGCCTCAGTTCACTGATGAGACAACTGAAACGCTCAAATTGTTGCGTCAGTGATTCACCTTTAACATGACAAAATGTTTCATAATGTTGGTTCAGGATTTCCCTATTGTTTTCTATGACTTCTTCGGTACCTCCAAACTGTTCCTTAAGCGCGTCCCAAAACTCTTTGGCATTGTCACAATGTAACAATCCAGCATATATTTCGTTGGGCAGCGCTGATGCTATGATACTAAACGCTTTAGCATCTAGTTCAAATTTTTTATAATCCGTTTCAGTATAATTTTCAACAGGTTTTGGAACTTGTTTTTTAGCATCTTCAGCGCTTGGCACTGTAGGAACATGAGGACCAAAGATGACAGATTCCAATGTAACACCCCCAAAATTCCACCTGCGGAAACCCCGCGAGGCGTGTTACGCATCAGAGTTCGAGCCACCAATCACATTGAACCAGCAGTAAATACTTAATAAAACATGCCATTAATTACCAATAGAAATTGTTAAACATGATATCAATTCTCAAGATGTTGTGTAGCGGAAGCATGTAAATAATCGTTTAGCAAATGTTTCATAATAACACTTAAAACCAATGTATCAAATGTAAGTTAATCCAAGAGCCTCGATCCATGACCACTCCAGCACTCCCAGATAGCAAGTCCATGTTCCAAACGTTAATGACCTACAAGCATGCAAACAAGTGTGTTAGACTACGCTGGTGAGTTCAAGGTTTTGTTAACGTGTTTTGTTACCAGATGTATGTTAATGCGATTCAATGTTGCGTTACGATGTCGTTCACGTTAGATACCCTAGGGAGTGTGCCCATATGTATCCGGGGAGTGGGTACCCCTTAACGACCGATGCTATGTTGTACCGTATGCAGCGTCAATGATGGGAATGCCTAACCCCAATGCCCATAACCAGGCATTGGTCAAAGTCAAGGTATCAAACAACCTTGACAAGCTGTAGGAGGTCTTATATCCGCGTTGTATTCACAAGTTGTCCCAGTAATTAGTTCACGCCCGTCCTTACGGCCCGGTGTGAGGGTGCCAAACCTAATAGCGCTATCAACTAATTACCCCATTGCCCTCCAGGCAATCCGATGATAGATCCCATGTTCAATAACCAAAACCGATTAAGTTGTTTACCCAAAGTTTCCCTTCCAAATGTTTACCAGTTGTCCCAAACCACCGGGACGCATGCTTGAGAAAATGCAATGAACTCACCTTGGAGTGCTCGGTATGTTATGTTACACTATCCGTTCCGATTGATCAACCAAACCCTAGTGTTGTTACCAGTAACAGTCAGTTTCATATGCACATACAACAAGTATTCTCTACACATATCACGCTTATCGCGTACACAGATTTCACATAACATCATACCAGTCACAACAGTAATTCATGCGACACACTAGTTCGGTATTGTCGTATATTCACATAGCATATATTCGGGTCACATACCAGATCACATTGCAAGTTCATGTTTCAGCAAACACCCAAACAGTCCATTATCATTTATCATAAAAGTATGCGGCCCATTAACATAGTTTAGCCCAACAAAGCATGCGGCTACCCATACTTGTAACAGTTGCGCGTCCCATTGTGTTATCCCTCGGCCCACTACAAATGCACGTATACCCCAACCCTGTTAACTAAGTCCGTGTACGTTAAGACTAGTGCGGCCCAGTTACGAATGAAACCCAACAATAAATCTGATATAAGCGAATGTGTGGGCTTGGCTGGTGACCCGGGGTCATGCAGCCCAGCCATGCTCGAAAGAAGTTAAGCAGGCCTTCACCCCACTCCTCGGCCCCATGTTTCAAATGTTTCAGCCAAATCAATTGTAACAGTTTACAAACTCTAACTAATTTCCTAGTTTCCATGGCTTATTAATATAATTCTTGTACATCATCAAAGCATCATATTAACCATTCGAAACTGTTATATCTTTAACATTATACCATCATAGATTACAGCTCAAACATCATATGGTTCAACCAACATTAATAGAGTTTAACGTTAACATCACCATTTAACCAATCATTCGCACACTATACTAGAAATTATGTAGCTGTAATATACCGTTACGCATTACCGACTAACATTACTAGCAGATTTTCCCCTCATCAGATGTACGGCGGCTGCCCTACCCATCTCGCAGCCCAACCCAATATTACATTACCAGCCCACTATATGTATCCTATTTTTTTTAAGTTGCAGCCCAAATAGCTTCCGACCCACCCAGTACCCTGTTTAGTCGCATGGCCCAAAACCCTTTTGTATAACTAACTAATTAACTTACAAATCTGATCATCATACAAGCCCAGGTATATTTTTATTATTAACAGTAACTTATTAATAGGCAAATAACAATCCAAAAACAAATAACAAAATATCTTTGATCACCGATCCATGATAATGATCAACACTTTCGGTCCAATCACATGGCACAAATATCCAATCCTACCATCGCAAGGTCAATTATTAATAGTTTCTATCATGTGCAATACCCTAATCATCTTTCAATCATTAACGGCAATTAGCACATATTCCATGCAAGGTCAATTATTAATAATTTCTATCATTATACTACTCGGATCAGTAGATCTCATTCATGCGACTTCAGATCATGAACACAATTCAAGAACAATTAACATTCACCACAATAGATCACAACCACTTAAACCAAAGAGAATTAAATTAAGTCATGGTAACTACACTAACCGAGATAGAATGTGTGAATCACAAGGAGTGGAGCTTCGAATGCCAAGTTTGTCGTCAATCATCAGAGGAGGAGAGGGGAAAGTAGGGTTATGTTGCAATACTCTACGTGCCCTCATGTATGCGCAGGGTTTTTAAGAGTTGGACTTGGGCGACTTGGGCCTAAAATGTTTGGGCCAAGAGTAACCAAGAGGGTATGAGGGAGTGTGTGATCGAAGCCCAAAATAATATGCGGCTGACTGAGTTTATAAACCATCACTAGCGTCTAACAACGTAACAATCATGCATAATCAAGTCACGTTGGTCCATCTTACATCACACACACCTAAATACGTGTAAACGGAACATGATGAGCAATAATACAAGTTAGGTGTTACGAGATTAGGCGATTCCAATCCTTGAAAGTTTGGGTTGTCACATCATCCCCAACTTAAAAGAAATTTCGTCCCGAAATTTGAATAGCGGTCACAGAAGAGTGAAGTGATAGATCAGGATGACTGTGGGTTTTCCTCGGGTGCCACATCATCCCCAACCTGAAAGGGAATTTCGTCCCGAAATTCACCAGTTGCATCCGGATTCAATTCAACATTGCCAAATAGGTTAAGGTGCTTGAGCTTCATCTGATCTTCACGTTCCCACGTGAACTCCGGTCCATGTCTTGAGTTCCAACGAACTCTCGTGATTGGGATTTGACTATGTTTACGCACCTTGACTTCCTGGTCCATGTGTTCGATAAGTTCCTCCAGTAAAGGTATCGCACGTGTTTCATCAGACAACCACTGCCTTAGATCGAAACATGAATGACATCGCGTACGTCACCTGATTCGTCGGGTAACTTGAGTTTGTAGGTTACGCTACCGATTCTTTCCAGACTGTTGAATGGTCCATTGTGACGTAAGTTAAGCTCGTCATACTTCCCAAGCATTCCACACCCTCCCAGGGTGAGACTTCCAACATGATGCGATCGCCTACAACGATCTTCCAGCATTCTCCAAGATTATCAGCTTTCCTGATGGTCACGCGTTGCCGCCAATCGACTTCCGATCCAAACAACCTTCTCAGGAGTTTCGACTACCATTCCTAGGCCAGTGGTTAGGTTGTCAACCATCTCAGTCCAACAAGGGGATTAGTGTTACTGTTGCCTGATAACTCAATCAAAGGCAGATGTCCTTCCAATTTTTACTAAGCCCATCACACACATGCTCGCAGCATGTCTTCGAGCGTCAGGGTGGTTCATTTACTTTGACCGCTTGTCCTATGGTGATATGCAATGCTCACGTGTAGATGTGAGCCAAGGGTGTTGTGTAAACCCTACCATAAATCAGGTATAGATCAAAACCAGAGATGACAGGAGTTGGTACCTCGTGCCCGAAACGCCGCCTCTCTCAGAGGAATGTTCACAAGCTTGTGGAGACTCGTCAGTTTCCTTGATTGCAAGAAAGTGTGCTGGTAACTTGAGTCCATCAATGATCATCCAAGTGATAATATTTCTGTTTCAAGTTGTAACTAGACTAGTAACAAAATCCTTAGCAGTCTGCTCTCATTTCCATATGGGTGTTTCTGGTTACTGATACTTCACTTTGACTTTCCCACGAGTCAAACATCATTCGCATACATAGCTGGGGGGGGGGGGGGTTCATGCCCGATCACCAGTGCGATATTTATAGATCCTAGTATTTCTCGTCAAAACTCAAATGACTAGAATATCGAGGCCCGTGTGCTTCGCCTGCACCGATTCCCTAAGGTTGTTGTATGGTGAAGTCCATATTCGTTCCATGAATTAGCAAATATCGTCCGTCAAGGTTGCTTCCCCATGCCCTGCATGGGTTAATCTTGAGAACTCTCTTCCCTTAGTTCTTCAAGTTGAACAAGGCAAGTCTGATCAGGTATGTTAAGTTGATAGTGAGCTGCAAAGCTCGTGCACATCCAAGTTTCACGGTCGTAATCCTTCAAGAGTTCCATCCAACGATGTCATTGCATGCTTTAGGTCTTTTCGAAACAACGATACACGGGAGGCCCTTGTGATCGGTCTAAGTAATGTATCTGGTACCGTCCAAGTAATACCTCCAGCTCAAATCCGAGATCGTGGCTTCAACCCCAGGGTATGAGTCGCGTAGTTCATCCAATTAATCCTCCACGTAAGTCATTGCCCTCTCCTGTTGCATCGGTGTGTAACTGAGACTCTGATTCGGACCATCGTGGTATACCACTGAATCACCCGCACCCTCGGGTAAAGATGATGCTCAGTGAGTTGTAGGGTTGGAATTCAAAAGCTGAAAAGACGCCTTGCTGTTTTGTCTTTCACAAACGCAACACCCTGCTGCACTAAAGAGATTTAAGCTGTGCAACCTTCGAATATCCGGTGAGTAAGCTGCGATAGTATCTAGCAAGGTCAAGGAGTTGCTGCGTCCCCGAAGGAACCTTTGGTGTCGGTCAGTTTCTAACAGGATGCATCTTGGCGAGATTCACGTGCATTCCCACTTCGTTGGTTATATGACCCAAAAAGGGTACATCTCGCATTCAGAAGTTACTTTTATCAAGACTTCGCGCGGTGTGGCTCCTCCCTCAGGAGCTCTCAAATAAGATACAGAGTTGTCCATGATGTTCTTTTCTCCTGAAAAGGGTTCAAAGTGTCACCCAACAGCATGGTCGGTTCGCATGATCCATGAGGCTGCTGGTGTGATGATCACTCTAAAGGTCATGGAGTACAAAGTTGTATGTCCGAATTGCGTCTGGTAAGCTTCTTTAAGAACTTTCTTCCCTTGGATTTCCATCTAAAAATAATGCGCTCGTAATTTAATCCTCGAATGAAAGCTCGTCTCTTGTAACTAGTCGATCGGTTTTCGATACATGGCCGCGGTAAACGGTTCTCAACTGTCGTCCCGATGGGTGCTCGATAATTGGTACGTACACACAAAAAAACTTATCTTCACGGATATAACTGGGGCTTCCCAAAGTGAGAATTAGGTCCAACAAACTCTTGTGCAACAATTCTCGTAGTAGATTACACGGTTCTTGCAACCCTCCTGGTGTAAGGCGGTAAGAGTATGAGTATTCGGAGCTCCCTCTAATCGTGAGATCACCGAGTTTCTGACTAATAGTTGTGGTAGTAGACCTGAAAGCTCCTCCAATTGCACTTTGAGATGAGTCACAACAATCGGTGGGTCCTCGATCCTATCCTACTTAGTCTGATCATTAGATATAGTTGCTAATACAGTGAGGTCCTCCTTCCATAGGCGCTTTCGAGGCTGTCATTACTGCCATGATGCTAATCTTTTCACCACTCTGGTACTTTAGAGCATATAGTGACGCTAAATTTCTTCTCACAGGGTACGTCCGGGCGATATGTCCTAATACCCACCAACACTAACTATTGCGCCGTAACTACCAAGGATAGCAGAGGTAACACCGGTGTCGAATGTCTGTCCCCCGCAATATCGAGTTTGCATCCCAACTAACATATGCGGTTTCCGCTGGCCTGCCATCAGCCGGTTTCATAACAGGTTTGGTTTCAAGAAGCATCAGGGTTAAACGGAATCGAGCCGAAGCGATTTGCTATCCATCCATACTACCATGTTGTTATTGTCCTGTCGTCGCCCACGTCAATCCTAAATATCCTTTCGCGAGCACCACTGCTGGTGTTATTGTTACAATCACACGGATTCCTACCATACTGTCATCGCTCCCTTGGTTGTTGTCGTCTTGAATTATCAACTGCCATTACATGCCGTAGGCACCTTCATTTCCATACTGTAAGCTACTATTACAAGTACCTTGATGTCACGATAATTGTTGCTTCTAATGTCGTTGCTCGAAACAGGACTCTACGATCCTTCACCAACGATGTCCATCTCTTCATATTTTGTGCTACTCGTTGTGTTGGAAGTTACACAGTCCACATCCTGGTCGATTGTCATCGTTTACGTTTCGATTGATTCATAAAAGTCGGCTCCCATAAGTTGCTGACTAGAATTAAGGATTCGTTTGGAGTCAATTCGTTGATGTTCATTGTCAATAATTGAAGTCGTTCAAATGCTGAAGTCGGTAGAGTACTATATTTACCCTTATGCCCATCGTTCTTACAAGTTGACTGGGTAAAACACGGTAGGTTTCCAGAGTGTTGCAGGTGTGACCGCCCTTCAGGGTCTGAGATGTGGGTATATTGAGTTCAATCAACAAAGAGGAGTGAGGGGAAAGAAAAGGGGTATAAACCAATCATGGACGCTGCAACATCCACTCAGGGACGTTCGTGCAAGCACCTAGCATTCTACTTAGTTCGCTAGACGTTCAAAGGGACGTTCAAGTAATACTCGATAGCATTGCGATTTCAAAAGGATTCAAAGAGAGGTGAGAAGGTCACATTTGAGTAGGAGACGATCACTGTTATGACTCCTATTAGTTTGTTACGTTTCACACTGATCAATTAACAGAGCGGAACCCCTCCTTCACTTGTTAAGCCTCACTGGGACTCGCATGCACCCCACGTTATTATTATGTGTGCACCCACAATAATATCGTGATTTGCATGCTCATCTCAGCTCCTCCTAACTCATGTCGAATGGTTCCCCCAACTCGAATAGTAAACAAAGAGCATCACATAACATAAGTCACGAATGTTTAGGGAATTACCACCATATCAGTCATATAACACGTGCAAGGGATACGTAAGTTCATACTATCGTGTTTAACGTGCACCAGCGTGCACCACAATGTAACAATCCAGCATATATTTCGTTGGGCAGCGCTGATGCTATGATACTAAACGCTTTAGCATCTAGTTCAAATTTTTGATAATCCGTTTCAGTATAATTTTCAACAGGTTTTGGAACTTGTTTTTTAGCATCTTCAGCGCTTGGCACTGTAGGAACATGAGGACCAAAGATGACAGATTCCAATGTAACACCCCCAAAATTCCACCTGCGGAAACCCCGCGAGGCGTGTTACGCATCAGAGTTCGAGCCACCAATCACATTGAACCAGCAGTAAATACTTAACAAAACATGCCATTAATTACCAATAGAAATTGTTAAACATGATATCAATTCTCAAGATGTTGTGTAGCGGAAGCATGTAAATAATCGTTTAGCAAATGTTTCATAATAACACTTAAAACCAATGTATCAAATGTAAATTAATCCAAGAGCCTCGATCCATGACCACTCCAGCACTCCTAGATAGCAAGTCCATGTTCCAAACGTTAATGACCTACAAGCATGCAAACAAGTGTGTCAGACTACGCTGGTGAGTTCAAGGTTTTGTTAACGTGTTTTGTTACCAGATGTATGTTAATGCGATTCAATGTTGCGTTACGATGTCGTTCACGTTAGATACCCTAGGGAGTGTGCCCATATGTATCCGGGGAGTGGGTACCCCTTAACGACCGATGCTATGTTGTACCGTATGCAGCGTCAATGATGGGAATGCCTAACCCCAATGCCCATAACCAGGCATTGGTCAAAGTCAAGGTATCAAACAACCTTGACAAGCTGTAGGAGGTCTTATATCCGCGTTGTATTCACAAGTTGTCCCAGTAATTAGTTCACGCCCGTCCTTACGGCCCGGTGTGAGGGTACCAAACCTAATAGCGCTATCAACTAATTACCCCATTGCCCTCCAGGCAATCCGATGATAGATCCCATGTTCAATAACCAAAACCGATTAAGTTGTTTACCCAAAGTTTCCCTTCCAAATGTTTACCAGTTGTCCCAAACCACCGGGACGCATGCTTGAGAAAATGCAATGAACTAACCTTGGAGTGCTCGGTATGTTATGTTACACTATCCGTTCCGATTGATCAACCAAACCCTAGTGTTGTTACCAGTAACAGTCAGTTTCATATGCACATACAACAAGTATTCTCTACACATATCACCTTATGGCGTACACAGATTTCACATAACATCATACCAGTCACAACAGTAATTCATGCGACACACTAGTTCGGTATTGTCGTATATTCACATAGCATATATTCGGGTCACATACCAGATCACATTGCAAGTTCATGTTTCAGCAAACACCCAAACAGTCCATTATCATTTATCATAAAAGTATGCGGCCCATTAATATAGTTTAGCCCAACAAACCATGCGGCTACCCATACTTGTAACAGCTGCGCGGCCCATTGTGTTATCCCTCGGCCCACTACAAATGCACGTATACCCCAACCCTGTTAACTAAGTCCGTGTACGTTAAGACTAGTGCGGCCCTGTTACAAATGAAACCCAACAATGAATCTGATATAAGCGAATGTGTGGGCTTGGCTGGTGACCCGGGGTCATGCAGCCCAGCCATGCTCGAAAGAAGTTAAGCAGGCCTTCACCCCACTCCTCGGCCCCATGTTTCAAATGTTTCAGCCAAATCAATTGTAACAGTTTACAAACTCTAACTAATTTCCTAGTTTCCATGGCTTATTAATATAATTCTTGTACATCATCAAAGCATCATATTAACCATTCGAAACTGTTATATCTTTAACATTATACCATCATAGATTACAGCTCAAACATCATATGGTTCAACCAACATTAATAGAGTTTAACGTTAACATCACCATTTAACCAATCATTCGCACACTATACTAGAAATTATGTAGCTGTAATATACCGTTACGCATTACCGACTAACATTACTAGCAGATTTTCCCCTCATCAGATGTACGGCGGCTGCCCTACCCATCTCGCAGCCCAACCCAATATTACATTACCAGCCCACTATATGTATCCTATTTTTTTTAAGTTGCAGCCTAAATAGCTTCCGACCCACCCAGTACCCTGTTTAGTCGCATGGCCCAAAACCCTTTTGTATAACTAACTAATTAACTTACAAATCTGATCATCATACAAGCCCAGGTATATTTTTATTATTAACAGTAACTTATTAATAGGCAAATAACAATCCAAAAACAAATAACAAAATATCTTTGATCACCGATCCATGATAATGATCAACACTTTCGGTCCAATCACATGGCACAAATATCCAATCCTACCATCGCAAGGTAGTTTCTATCATGTGCAATACCCTAATCATCTTTCAATCATTAACGGCAATTAGCACATATTCCATGCAAGGTCAATTATTAATAATTTCTATCATTATACTACTCGGATCAGTAGATCTCATTCATGCGACTTCAGATCATGAACACAATTCAAGAACAATTAACATTCACCACAATAGATCACAACCACTTAAACCAAAGAGAATTAAATTAAGTCATGGTAACTACACTAACCGAGATAGAATGTGTGAATCACAAGGAGTGGAGCTTCGAATGCCAAGTTTGTCGTCAATCATCAGAGGAGGAGAGGGGAAAGTAGGGTTATGTTGCAATACTCTACGTGCCCTCATGTATGCGCAGGGTTTTTAAGAGTTGGACTTGGGCGACTTGGGCCTAAAATGTTTGGGCCAAGAGTAACCAAGAGGGTATGAGGGAGTGTGTGATCGAAGCCCAAAATAATATGCGGCTGACTGAGTTTATAAACCATCACTAGCGTCTAACAACGTAACAATCATGCATAATCAAGTCACGTTGGTCCATCTTACATCACACACACCTAAATACGTGTAAACGGAACATGATGAGCAATAATACAAGTTAGGTGTTACGAGATTAGGCGATTCCAATCCTTGAAAGTTTGGGTTGTCACATCCAACAACCTGTGCTTTGTTGAGCGAGGATGTGACCCATCCTCCTCTGCCAGATGTTGTACTCATTTCTTTTTAGCATAGGTGGTTTAAAAAGAGAACCAATATTGTTTTTATCATCCTGAGATTGTGTCGTCATTCTTGTTGTTTTACAGGTACTGAGAAATCAACTTTAATGGTGATTAATCCTTACTCTGTTTTTCAAGGACGAACAAACGATCAGTATCAACTGTTTTGAGCTGAACTATTTACGTCAAAATGATTGTTAAATCAAATTTGACTGTCCAAGCTCTGATACCAATTGTTGGATCTAAGTTTGATTTTGATTGTATTTTATGTTTGAAATTAAGATGAAAGTGGATGAGTGTGCAGCGGAAATTAAGATGAAAACAAACTTTGCATACAATCAAACGAGAGTAATACTTTTATCAAACATCTTTACACAATGAACCGAAGGATTGAATTTATTTCAAACACGATTACACTGATTGATGAATGAATGCAAACTCCCCCTCAGCCAGAGCTCAGCAGTTTGTTCGTGCAAAGAAGACAAATGATGCAAAGAGCTAATAGAACAGTACAAAGTACTGAACTATTTATAGGCACTAGCAAACTACTGAGCATCTTAGCTGACGTCACCATGAAAGTAACATCTAACCTCCTAACAAACTCTAACCTCTGATCTATACAGACACTACTTGTGTTAACTACTGCTAATACATTCTATTACAAAACAGACTTTAGAACAGCTGCTGCAACCTTCTACTGCTGTGAACCCAGCAGCACTTGTCTGGGTCAGCAGTGCTTGACTCAAGGCAGTAGATTGAATCAGCTGGACTTTAGTCTTCCATCAGATCTTTACTTGAGCAGCAGTTGTAGGTCAGCACTTTGCCAGATCAGCAGATAGGAGGTCATCAGTTGTTGTAATCACTTTCAAGGGGAGAGATTTGTATATCAACATCTGCTTATTCAGGATCCACTGCTCTGATCCAGTTTTGGCTTTAATTATCTGTTCCTCTGATAGGGTTCAATCCCAACAAGTGTTTCCGAAGAACTCTTGGAAGAAATTTGTTCACAAAAATGGTGGTAAGCCTCTCTCTTTAACGCTCTTTATGTCTTTCTGTTTTACATTACACATATATTTGCAAAAAAAAAAAAAAATTCTGATGTAAAATAAGAAGTGTTAGTTCACAGTTTGGACCAAAAAATATGTCTGTGATTTAAAATATGTTGGTCTTCTGTTAATATTTCCATTGTTATACTTCATGCAGATATCAACAAAGATTATGTTTACATATATTGTAAGTTACCGAATCAACAAGTTTCAATTTTGACTGTTGTGTTTGACTTGACTGATATGGTTTCTTTATTCAAGATGGGAAGCTTCCTGCAAGTTATGTGAATAATGAGAGTGTTGACTATCTCAAGAAGTTTGAGCAAAGGAAAGTCAACAAGATTTTAAATCAGTACATTGCTTTCTGTGGTCAGGTTAGAATAGAAAACACTCATATGAAAAATGTAAATATGATGATGATGATAAAAAGATTTGAACTTTTGGTCACAGGTGCAAACGGAAACTCTGAATATAGCGAAATACAATGAGCCGATACCAAAAAGAATCTTACAGGTTATATCGGGTCATCGGATATGCAAGCTGGTGATAGGAATTACATTCTTGAAATCATCTTCAATGTATGTTGACTTTTAACTTCTTTCATTCTTTGACTTTGTGATATTGGCATATTGCAAAGAATAGGGTGGTACTTATGTATGCATGTTCTTGATTTGTGTTCTTGAAGGAAATGTAATAATATATTTAGTAGATTGAAGTATATTCAGAGAAATAAGCCTTATTTCTGTGAATTGTATTTGACAAGTGGAGGGAGATTGTTTTACTTGAAAGAGAGAAACAATTAGGAAGTTATTGAAGATGATCAAGGAGATACAGTAGGTAAATTGAATAAAAAGAGGGGTAGATCAAAAGAACCAGATATCCCTACAGATTTGGTAATTTTTCGTTAGTTAGGCGAATAATTATATTTTGTTGATTATATCTTGAAAGTAAAAATATATCTTTTCAAGGCTGTAACCAGAATCCCATTCAGAAAAGAAAACAACGGAGTTCTTGAGAATCAATGTAGGCGAAGCAAGAGACGCCATTCATACGTACAAAAGAGAAGCCAAAGAAAGCGCGAAAAGATGCTTAAAAGCAGAATGGGCGATTAATCTGTGTACCTCAAGGGTAATTTATCAATCTCAACGTTGAAATCATAACCGTTTTTAATAATTCAAACTATGACCCATTGGCGACGACATTGAAAGTTGAGGAGTGACATTGGTGACACTGTCTGTATGGATTATTATCGGCCGATGAGTTATAGTTTAGAATTATTAAAATCCAAATTGCCTTTTTTTCTTTATTATTTTGATTTTTGGGTATGCAGGTATCGGATCGTGAAACTCTATTAAACAAAGAAACCATGAAACATCCTTCTGGACTATAACAATGTAGCAAAACTACACGGGTTTAGGCTAGATATGTTGCATGATGAGTCTGATGTTAGGTCTGATATTCGGGATTTTGGGAGTTTGTTGTTGCAGCTTTTGACAGGGAGGAATTGGTGTGGGCCATTAGATGAGGTGTTAGATTAGCAGGCCAGGGATTGGCCGTTGGAAGTGGCGATAGAGATTGCGAGAATAGGAATAAGGTGTTCGTGTAGGCATGGTGAAGACGAGGTTTATACGAGGATGACGATGGTGATGAAAGATATGGAAGAGGTGCGGAAGATGGTTGATGATTGGGTAGCGGATGTTGGATGTTTGGTAAACGAGTTTAGCACGGATTTGGAGATACCGTCTTTCTTCTTCTGTCCAATATTACAGGTTAGCATTTCTCTTTGTTGACTGTTGCATATGGTGTTTGTGTCTAATGGGAGTTTGTGTTGGTTGCAGGATGTAATGAAGGATCCATACATTGCTTCGGATGGATTTTCATGTGAACTCAGCGCCATAAAGCAATGGCTAGATATGTGGAACAATACGTCACCAATGATAAATTTAGAATTAGAACACCAATGGCTTACGCCTAATCACACCCTTTGTTCGTTAATACAAGATTGGCACAAGAAAAGATCCATCCCCATCCCTCTAACATAAACCATATGTATCAAAGTATACAATATGTTCATTGTTTGAATCATAGAAAATTGACAAAGTTTCTTGATATTTTATACTTAAACTAGCATGATGCAAAATCGAGTTTAAACACACTTACAGGTGTTGTATATGCGTCAGTCCTGCAGTTGCTTATTGCATATGCATGTTTAATGCAAGACTCAGTTAACATTTTGGAGACGGGTATGCCTAAGCTACGTCCTATATACCACCAGTTGTCAAGAAAAATGCAGACAACCATGTAGTCAAAGGGACCTGCAGAATGACTAATAGCGTTGGCACTGATATTATTTAGCTGGTATTACAAGCATGAGTCAAGTGTACGTCTTTATGTAATATACACGTACCACACATACCACGTATATTTGAAATACTCGATTCCAAAGAATAGATACTCAGCAATAATATCCGAGGAAGACTGGTCTCAACACAACTACCGGCTTGAGGGAAACCATCTACAATAGTAGGTGCAATCATAACTAGATTCATCAACCTGCAGTGAATTGCAGAATGTAGATAATGAGATAAAGATATGATAATAACAAATAAATACTTCATTTTTTTAATAATGTAGTTCTCTCATTATGTGTCTAGATTTCTGTGTAGTGTAAATTTGTCGCAACCCCCGATCCCAAATCCCCGGGAACGAGCGGCCACAAGCCAGTTTCGGTGGTATCACGTTATCTGTCTAATTTGGCAGCGGAAATTTTCATCAGGACCGTAGTTAGGAAATATTTTATCAGAGTAAACCACCACATTTTATAATATTAAACATATGGGTAAAACCCAAGTTTGCAGTACACATAATTTCATAGGGATACACCCTATTTTATTTAAGAAAAACATCTATTTCTTTTTTTTAGGTAACTTTATTGCCACTTCTCCAAGCCTTCAGTGCTGTCCAGCTGGCTTCTATTTGGCTTTCACATTTTGTTACCTGAAATGCATTTTAAAAACATTTTGTCAGTGGGAAATACTAGTGAGTGAATCCCAGTTTAATCAAGTTTAAGTAAAAACCATTTCACAGTATTGAGGGCGCACCCACAATTACATTTGTTTCCAAGATATAACAATTAACATCAGTGGTAATGTCATACTCAACTTGTGGAATGTTACCACGCCAGTAACAAATTTTGTATACAAAACCCCAACATACCCACTATAATTGTATTCTTACAAATACTCAATAACTGTTTAATATATGTTTAATTAAGTGAGGTTTTGTAAAAACATTTAACAAAAAGAGGATTACTCACATTGCTGTCTTAGGGTTTTCAGTAAGGATTTCCTTGAAATAATCTATCAATTATATAAATGCACGTGTGTTAGTATAATAACCCATTTTAACATTAGTAATACCCTCCCCGAGACGACATTCCAACGACTACGTCGGGCAGAACCAAGACAGCCGTTACGGAACCCTAGATCAATCGGGCAGAGTATCTAATACGTCTCCAGGGGTTATAATACTTACATCGTAGCAGAACCTTGCTATTTAGGGGGTATAAGACCCGAGTATAATTTCTACTATTCAGAAATTGAGATTTAAGAAACGATTGTGAGCGATCGGAACTGAAAGCCGATGCCCTTCTTATATAGGGCCTGATTCTGGTCCTCACGCGGCCCACGTAAAACAAAGACAAGGGTTACGCGGCCTGCGTCTACCCTGGTCAAACGTATAGCTAGTCCGAGTCACTATGTAGGGTCGCCGGGTGTTGGGCCACGTGGCCGCACCGGGCTACGCCATCTTTTGAGACTCTCGCGGCCCGCGTTAGCTTAATGGGGTCTCACGCGGCCCGCCTGATCTTAAGAAATCAAACGAAATCAGGTTCCAACCTTGAAACCGCCCGCGTAAGAGTTGGGGTGGGTTCTACGCGGCCCGCCTCAGCTTAAGTTTCAGATTTTTAATTTATTTTTAATGCTATATTGTATTTCGGGCTCGGTTTTTCACATATGGTGTGTATTTAAAGACATATTGGGACATTTTAAAATATATTAGGGTGTTGGAAAAATTACAAGGGTGTCGGGTTTTCTTGAGGATTGTTACATCCTCCCCACCTTGTTTTAGAGCTCGTCCTCGAGATCTACTGGAATAAGTGCGGATATTTCCTTCGCATTTCTGATTCAAGCTCCCATGTGTACTCAGGTCCTCCTTTGGAGTCCCACTTTACTTTAACCAAAACTAATCTTTTATGCTTGAGATTCTTAACTTTCCTGTCTTCAATCTGTAGAGGCCTCTCTACAAACTTAAGTTGTTCATTTACCTCTATGTCCTTAAGAGGCACCACTAGTGATTCATCAGCTAGGCATTTCTTGAGATTAGATACATGAAATACATCATGTATTCCTGCCATTTCCTCTAGCAGTTGTAGCTGATAGGCTACAGGTCCTATTCTTTTAATAATCTCAAAAGGTCTAACATACCTGGGACTTAGCTTTCCCCTCTTGATGAATCTGACTACTCCTTTCCAAGGAGAGACTTTTAACAATACCTTATCTCCTACCAGACATTCCAATGGTTTACGTCTGTTATCAGCGTAGCTCTTCTGTCGATCACGTGTTGTTTTCAGTCGTTCCTTAACTTGAATGATCTTATCGGTTGTCTCCTGTACTATCTCAGGTCCAGATAGTTGTTTTTCCCCAATTTCTGCCCAACAGACTGGGGTTCTGCACTTTCGTCCATAAAGTGCTTCGAATGGTGCAGCATTGATACTTGGGTGATAACTGTTATTATAAGAAAATTCTATTAAAGGTAAGTGATCGTCCCAATTACCTCCGAAATCAATTACACAAGCTCTAAGCATATCCTCCATTGTCTGAATTATCCTTTCGCTTTGTCCGTCCGTTTGAGGATGGTAATCTGTGCTTAGATTCAACTTGGTTCCCGTTGCTTTTTGGAAACTTGCCCAAAAATGAGAGGTAAAACGGCTATCCCTATCAGAAACAATTGATAAAGGTATTCCATGTAATGAAACAATTTCATTTACATACAATTTGGCTAACTGTTCCATGCTGAAAGTTTCTTTCATTGGTAAGAAATGAGCTGACTTGGTTAGTCTATCTACAATCACCCAGATTGTATTACTACCTTTTCTTGTTTTGGGTAATTTGGTAACAAAATCCATTGTTATCAATTCCCATTTCCAAACTGGCATTTCTAACTGCTGTAGCAATCCTGAGGGTTTCTAGTGTTCAGCTTTAAGTTGTGAACAGGTTAAACATTTAGAAACATAAGCTGCTATATCCTTTTTCATTCCTATCCACCAGAAATTTTTCCTTAAATCCTGGTACATTTTATCACCTCCTAGATGCATTGTATATTTAGACTTATGGGCTTCTTCTAATATACGGTGACGTAGGTTTCCTAATTTAGGTATCCACATTCTCTTTTTATGGAATCTCCAAATTCCATCTGTTCCTTGTTCTAATTCTTTAATCATTTCTTTTAAATTTTCAATATCATCCTTAATTACTGATTCTTGTGCTTTTCTAATCTGATCGTTTAAATCTACTTGTAGATTTAATTTAAGAGAACGTATCCTTTTTGGCTTTTCATGATACTTTCGACTTAAAGCATCAGCCGCTACATTTGCTTTCCCTGCATGATACTGGATATCACAATCATAATCACTATGCATTTCCATCCAGCGTCTTTGTCTCATATTAAACTCTTTTTGCCCAAAAACATACCTTAAACTCTTATGATCAGTGAATATGGTAAACTTACTACCATAAAGATAATGTCTCCAAATCTTAAGGGCAAAAATTATGGCTCCTAGTTCTAGATCATGGGTTGAATAATTCTCTTCATGACTCTTAAGCTGTCGAGATGCGTAAGTTATTACCTTTTGACGTTGCATCAATACACATCCATAACCTAACTTAGAAGCGTCACAAAAGACTACAAAATCTTTAGTTCCTTCTGGTAATGCTTTTATGGGTGCATGGGTTAATTTTTGCTTAAGGATTCTAAAGGCTTCTTCTTGTTTTGGTCCCATTCAAACTTAATGGATTTACAGGTTAATTTGGTTAAAGGAATGGCTATTCTAGAAAAATCTTGAATAAATCTTCTATAATAACCGGCCAATCCTAAGAAACTTCTAACCTCGGTTGGTGACTCAGGGGTTTTCCATTGAGTAATTGCCTCAATATTTGTTAGATCCACATGAATTCCTTCATGATCAACTAAGTGTCCAAGAAATTGTACCTGCTCTAACCAAAACTCGCACTTGGAAAACTTAGCATACAACTTTTCTTTTCTTAATAGACTTAAAAGTAGGTGCAAGTGCTTTGCATGATCCTCTTTATTCTTAGAGTAAATTAGAATATCATCTATGAAGACAATTATGAATTTATCCAAATATGGTTTACATATTCGGTTCATCATGTCCATAAATGCGGCTGGGGCATTGGTTAAACCAAATGGCATGACAGTAAATTCATAATGGCCATACCTTGTTCTGAATGCAGTCTTAGGAATGTCTTCTTCTTGTACCTTTAATTGATGATATCCTGATCTTAAATCGATTTTAGAGAAAAATCGAGTTCCTTGCAGTTGATTGAACTGATCATCGATCCTTGGTAATGGGTACCGATTCTTAATCGTGACCTTGTTCAACTCACGGTAGTCAATGCACATACGCATTGATCCGTCCTTCTTTTTGACAAACAAAATCGGTGCTCCCCATGGCGATGGGCTTGGCTGTATAAATCCTTTCTCCAACAATTCGTCTAACTGTTTCTTCAGTTCCTGCATTTCAGCGGGTGCCAAACGGTAAGGTGCTCTGGCAATCGGTACTGTTCCTGGTAGTAGGTGGATTCTGAATTCAACTTCCCTATCTGGCGGTAGTCCTGGCAATTCTTCTGGAAATATATCTGAAAACTGGGAAACTACTGGAATGTCTTTTAGCTCTTTTCCTTCAGTGTTAGTGATTATAGAAATCAAATACACTATGGATCCTTTTCTTATATAACTTGCATTTTTCATCACAGAGATGAATTTAGTGGACCTAGATAATTTATCTCCTTTAATTGTGATCTTTTCACCCCTTGGTGAATTTACTTGGATTGACTTTTGATCACATAAAATATTAGCTTTATTGGTTGTTAACCAATCCATTCCTAACACAACATCAAATCCTGCCAGATTCATTGGGTAAAGGTTTGCAGTAAACTTTTGATCAAATCCCTGCAAGATTTCAGAAATCCTAACGGTTTCTCCATTTGCTATCTCTACTAGACATTCTTGTGGTAGTTTAGTTAATGATTGATTTAGGAGTTTGCAAAATGAAGTATTAATAAAACTTTGGTTTGCACCAGAGTCAAATAATACTTTAGCAAAAATATCATTAACTAAAAACGTACGAGCTATGACGTCCGGGATCATCTTGGCTTCATCTGCAGTTAGAACAAATGCTCTAGCATTTTTAGGGTTCTTGTTGTTTGCAGCTGGTGCCAATTTCGGACAATTTGCCCTGATGTGACCTTTTTCTCCACAATTGAAACACATTCCATTACTGGATTTCTTCTTGCAATCTTCTTCCTTGTGTCCTGGGGCCTTGCAGAAATTGCAGTGAATGGAGCATTTTCCTGAATGCTTCTTTATGCAGGTTTTGCAGTATGGTGCAGAGGTAGAACCTACATTCCTACGGTTGGAATTCCCAAAGCGGAATTCTTGGGTAAGCCTTTGGGTTAGGTTTCTCCTCTGATCTTCTTCTCTAGTACGCACTGGTTCATCTGTCAAGGTATTGGCTAGTTCTACAGCTTCTTCTATGGTTTGAGGTCTAGCTGCCTTGACTACATGCCTAATCTCTCCAATTAATCCCCAGATGTAACGGGAGATTAACACCGGTTCAGGTGATGCAAGGGTTGGCACTATTCTAGCATATTCAAAGAATGTAGTAGTGTACCCCTTACTATCTACTCCAGTCATTCTAAGGTTCAGAAACTTATTTGCTATCTGCTCCTTTTCATTGGGAGGGCAGAATTTCCTTTCTACCATGTTTTTAAACTCCTCCCACTCCATGTTATAAACCTTATCACTTCCCCTTGACTGGAGGATAGTGTTTCACCATTCTAGGGCTGAATTCTTAAACAAATTAGAAACAAACAGTATCTTATCTTCTTCAGCACACTTGCTTATTTTCAGAACAGCTTCAGTTTTCTCTATCCAGCGTAGAGCTGCAATGGGTCCTTCATTGCCCGAGAATTCTATTGGTTTGTAGGACCAGAATTCTTTGTAAGAACAACCATATGGCATGGTTCTTCTTCTTTTGGGAATGGGCACCTGAAGTATGGGTCCATTGTTCACGCTATTTTCCGGTTCAATTGGTCGCTTACTGCTATGCTTACTTTTATTATTCGCTTCTTGAACCGTTTGAATAATAAACGGCATTGCATCTATAATTCCTTGTGCCACTATATGTTGAACGGCACTATTATCCATTTGGTTTCCATTGTTATTGTTGTTCGGATTCTCGTTATTCAGATTATCATTATTCGAGTGGTTGTCGTTCTGGATATTATCATTCTGGTTTTCCTGATTCACTTCGTTGTCCATCTGAATTTTAAACATTTACCAAATATTAATATCACCAATAATATTTGAATATAGCCAATCACATGTCACACACTTTTGGTCAAAAGCGTCAATCATTGCGACTTACTCTATTCATATAGTATGCATCTATTACACACCAGTACTGAAATAGAAATTACAATACCGACTGAAATTTAAAACTACACTACTAGTATTAGGCATCCGTAGTTTTTTTTCATATGTTATTATATTATTATTTCTACCGTCTCTACCATTAATTCAGGGATATGGATTCATCCAAAAATCCATATTGCGTTCCTCGTATTTCCATACGAGACGCTCTCCCACTTGGCGCATTCTCTCACTGTTTTCTAAAATTTCCTCACCGAAAGTCCTAAGTTCTTGCACGTTTTCTGCACTCATTGGGGGTGCAGGTTCTAGTACTGGGTTCGAAATCTGGGGTGCGGGTTCCTAATATGGAGGTATAGGGGCCGGGTATGGGTAAGGATTCTCTAAAATCTCCCTAATATATGCATCGTTATTAAAATAGGGATCTAGAGTATCTAACCCTGGATAGGCTCCTAGGTTGGGCATTGGCACATCTTCGTGAATCGGGTAGCATTGCACATAGTCCCTAACATCATCCCACCAGGGGTCGTAATTTGGGTCTAGGGGATTTGGTGCAGGTACCCTAGGTATCTCCTCCGGGTTGAAATCATGCATTTCTACTTGATTTCTAAGGTTTTCTATGTAATGCCCATGAAATTAAAATCATTAACCACTAAGAAAACCCTAATTAAGACACCCAAGTAATTCTGCACTAACCCTAAAATTTTCAAAACAATCGGAATCAGGATCAGGGCCCCTAAAACTCAGGGGGGATAAACCCCGGCTGGATGTTTATCTACTTAGAAACGTTGTTTAAATTCAATTGGACCAGATTTTGACTCAGCTAAGCTACTTAGACACGAAGCAACCTAGGCTAGAAAGTAGACCCGTCGCGCCACGCGACGGGTACACATGTCTCTTTCGCGTGGCGCGAAGGAGACTATTTTCCAGCTATAAATAGTCGGGTCTGGGACTTGATTTCTGGCACAAAATCGACGGAAAAACTCACAATATACGCTGAGTTATAGTTCAATTACTACACAAACACACACGAATCACGAAGTGCTGCCGCAATCAGGGTAATTACTCGATCGCTATTACGATTCATTTCCGGGATCAATATATCCAAAGAATGTCTAAGTGCCGCCCATATTGGGTTATGCTTTGTCGTTGTCGATAATTCGATAATGAGTTGAAGCATTGTACTTTGTCGTTGTCGATAATTCGATAATGAGTTGAAGTATTATACTCTGTCGTTTGTCGTTAATACGATAAATGAGTTGAAGTATTGCACTTTGTCATTCATTGGGAGAATTTGATCTCGTAAATTATCGTAACTGCTGTATTGATCACTAACCCTGTTTTGTGTGCATTATTGTGAAATTAGGTTAAAAGATTAATCAGTAGTCTAAACTCTGCCCATATAAATCTAAAATATTAGCACAAGGTAACTTCACTTTGGAGTTATTAAGGTACGGATCCTTACCCCACTCTTTATTGCTTCATATTCAAATTGTTATAAAACTACTAAATTACTATATCTGTTAAAAACTCCTCACGTCTTTGATTATCGATTCATTTGACAGTCCGTTCGATTCCTATCCTAATCATTTGATTTAGCTTTCATGTCATGCGATAGTATTATGTTATACTCATTATCGCATGTTCCAATATATGTTCCGTTTTGTTATAAGTTTTATAAGTTATGTGAATAAGACCATTTGTACTCTGATACCCTGAGTATCGCTTCTCGTGGAGTGTCCCACGAGCATGTTGTTGTGGCATCAACATCATGTGCTCCATCCGTGACGGAGAGATCAGTTCACGGCGTCTCTTAAGTACAAGTGTGGTACATAAGGCTATTAGGAGGCGTATGGATCGATCCTAGAATTTAAGTATAAGGAGGTGGATAACGGGTATGCCAATTCGCCATCTCATGTGATAATTATGCAGGAGTAGCTACCTGTGTATTGTCACGTTTTAAGTTTGCTCATGGGTACATCCGTAAGATATGATTATGAAATTTTGTTCTTGCATCGTATCATTTTCGCATAAAGTTCCATCCGGATAAGATTTCATATGAAGCGTTATTTGTTATTTGAGCCTAAAATTCCGTACTGAGCATTCGGCTCATTCCGTAAACTTTTTGTATATACAGGTCCACAGGTTACTTTGGGAGGGGAAAAGAGAGAAGAATAAAGCCTAGGAATAAATCTGAAGATGTTAGTTAATTAAGATGAATGTCTCCGCTTGTATATTAATCTTAATTTTAATGGTCGTGTGGTTGTATCCTTATCAAATAAATAAATGGAATTATGACTTTTGTTTATGTTACCGTTATTGTGACACGTCAGCCCTTCCGGGTTGGGGTGTTACAGCTATGGTATCAGAGCAAAGGCTCTTTCCTGTAGAAAACTTGAAGATAGTAATTAAGACCTGTGAGGAATGGGTAGATATCTATGATAGGATTCAACTTGATCTCTTATTTGGTTTAACTCCTATGTCTATTCTTATAGATGCCTCCTCGTCGTCCGCCACGTAGGAATACTCGTACTAACCATGAACGTAACAACACTTCTTCGAATGAGACTCCAGTTGATCCAAACATGATTAATGCTATCAACCAGGCTGTTGCTGGGTTGCTTCCAAACCTTGTTGCCCAAACAGCTGAGGCTGTTATTCAACAAACTCGTCATCCAGAACACACTAACACTAATCCAACCTCTGGTGGAAATACCACGAACAATATTACTTATAGTATAGACATATGGATTAGTAAATTCCAAAAACAAAAGCCGAAATCCTTTAGTCACACTACTAATCCAGTCGAAGCAAGAAACTGGATAGCTCACATTGAAAAGATCTTCGGAGTTCTTGGAGTTCCGGAGCAATACAAAGTTAGACTGGCTACCTACAAATTTGAAGATGACGCACAAACTTGGTGGGAAGGATATAAGCAAGTCAAAGGAGGGGATGATTTTGACGCTAATCTTTCATGGGTCGACTTTCGTAATATCTTTTACGACAAGTATTTTTCGACCGCTGATAAAGAAGCTTATATCAGGGAGTATGCAGTGATTCGACAAGGGAGTGATGAACCAGCCTCTGAATTCATTACTCGATTTTCAAGGTTGGCTAGTATTATAGGAGATGTTGCAGGATCAGCAGAAGTCCAGGCAGAAAAATGCAAGTGGGCAGTTAATGATCGAATTCGGAAATCGATCATGTACATGAAATTTAAGGATGTCACCGAAGTTGCTGATGCAATCAAAACTTTTGAGTTCGAAAGGAAAGAATTTTTATCCCGAACTGGGGATAATAAGAAGAGAAATAGGGAAGGCCAATTTAAGCAGGAAATCGGCCAATCATCCACTACGCCACAACATCAAGATCGCAAAGCACAAGGAAATCAAAACTTTGGAAATCAAGCACGTCCATGGCAACCTAGACTTCAAAACCCGAGGCCTGCTCAAAACCAGATTCAGTTGTATGCAGAACCTATTAGAACTCAACCACTGAATCAGATTACATATCCACTATGTAATACTTGTGGTAAGAGACATCAGGGCGTATGTCACCGAAGTACAGGAGCATGCTTTAGATGTGGCCAAACTGGACACATGATCAAGGAATGTCCTAAGAAGGATACTAAGAAGAATCATCAACCCAATGTTGGAGGAAGAGTTTTCGCACTTTCTGCTACTGACGCTGCTAATGTTCAAGGTACTGTATCTGGAACCCTTCAGATTGGTGAACGTAGTATCTATGTGTTATTCGATACAGGAGCGACTCATTCTTTAGTATCCCACTCGTTTACTAAGTATCTTCCGATAAGACCAACTCTCTTAGATCACACTTTCACCATTTCCACTCCCACAGGAACTTCATCCGTAATCACTTACGTATATAAAGATTGTCCGATCCGTATTGAATCTATTGTGTGTAAGGCAGACCTATTTCCAATACACATGTGTGACTTTGATGTTATTCTAGGAATAGATTGGTTGTCTAGACATCGTGTAACTATAGATTGTCATTCTCGCCGAGTTATTTTCGGTGATCTTCATCATCCTGATATTATATATCAGGGAACTCAAGCCCATAAATCTCTTAAAATTATCTCTGCACTTAAGGCTCGAAAATCCATATCAAACGGCTGTGCTGGATTCCTAGCATCGATTAAGGATACTTCTGCTAGTATTAAGAGTATCGATAGCCACTCCGTTGTTCGCGAATATCCTGATGTATTTCCGGATGAACTCCCGGGATTACCACCCAACCGTCAGTTAGAATTCACCATCGACTTGATCCCTGGTGCCGAACCTATTTCTAAAGCTCCATACCGTATGGCCCCGATGGAACTGAAGGAGTTGAAGGAACAATTGCAAGAATTGTTAGATCTAGGATTCATAAGACCCAGTGTTTCACCTTGGGGTGCTCCGGTCTTATTTGTAAAGAAGAAAGACGGTAGTATGCGTTTATGTATTGACTACCGAGAGCTGAACAAGATTACTATTCGTAATCAGTATCCCCTGCCTCGCATTGATGATCTCTTTGATCAACTTCAGGGGGCTCAGTTCTTCTCAAAAATCAACCTGAGGTCTGGGTACCATCAGCTAAAAGTTAAGAATGATGATGTTCCCAAGACCGCTTTTCGTACTCGATATGGTCATTACGAATTTTTGGTTATGCCCTTTGGACTAACTAATGCACCCGCAGTCTTTATGGATTTGATGAATCGCGTATTTCACAAATTCCTAGACAAATTCGTTATTGTCTTTATCGATGACATTCTGGTATATTCTAAAAGTCGCAAAGAGCATGAAGCACATCTACATGAAGTACTTGGAACCTTGCGGCATGAGAAGTTGTACGCGAAGTTCTCCAAATGTGACTTTTGGCTTAGCCAAGTATCATTTCTAGGTCATGTCATATCAGCAGAGGGAATTATGGTAGACCCAACAAAGGTTGAAGCTATTACAAAATGGCCAAGACCCACTTCTGTTACCGAAATACGAAGTTTCTTGGGTCTTGCTGGCTATTACCGAAGATTTGTTGAAAGATTCTCGGTAATTGCTTTACCACTCACAAAACTCCTAAGGAAAGGGGTGAAGTACTCATGGAATGAGGAACAAGAGAAAAGCTTTGAAGAATTAAAGAAACGACTCGTATCCTCTCCGATACTCGCTCTCCCTTCTGGATCAGGAGGTTACCAAGTCTACAGTGATGCCTCAAAGAAAGGATTAGGTTGTGTACTAATGCAACATGGGAAGGTTATCGCTTATGCCTCCCGTCAGTTGAAGCCTTATGAAGTTAACTATCCTACACATGATTTAGAACTAGCCGCAGTCGTCTTTGCACTTAAGATTTGGCGACACTATCTGTATGGTGAAAGTTGTGACATCTTTACCGACCACAAGAGCCTCAAGTATATATTTACGCAGAAGGAGCTAAATATGAGGCAAAGAAGGTGGTTAGAACTTTTAAAAGATTATGACGCAAATATTCAATACCATCCAGGCAAAGCCAATGTTGTAGCTGACGCATTAAGCCGAAAGAACTCCGGTACTATATCTTGCCTACAAATTCAACCTCATATTAGGAGGGATCTCGAAAGGATGGACATTCGGCTTCAGGTTAGTAAATCTGATGGATATCTAGCTAGAATGCAGATTGAACCCAACCTCATATCCCGGATCAAAGAAGCACAAAAGCAAGATGGAGAACTTTGGGCAATTGTGCAAAATCTCGAGGTGGGTAAGCAATCTGAATTTAGTATAGACATCAGGGGGTGATTTGGTGCGGCAAAAGACTTTGTGTACCCGATGACTCCACCCTTCGTGAGTCATTGTTAGCCGAAGCTCACAGCTCACCACTTTCGATTCACCCAGGATCTACCAAGATGTATAGAGATTTAAGACAGAACTTCTGGTGGAATGGCATGAAGGAAGACGTTGCTCGATACGTAAGTAAATGTCTCACTTGCCAACAAGTGAAAATTGAACACAAACGAGCAAGCGGTCTGTTGCAGCCATTGGATATTCCCATATGGAAGTGGGATGAGATCACAATGGATTTTGTTACTGGCTTACCTAAGACATTCAAGAAGAATGATGTTGTATGGGTTGTTGTCGATAGGTTATCAAAGTCAGCACATTTTCTACCAATTCAGCAAGGATTTTCGGTTGATAAGTTATCCGAAATATTTCTTCAAGAAATTATTCGACTCCATGGCACACCATCTTCCATTGTTTCCGATAGAGATCCACGTTTCACCTCACGATTTTGGAAAGGTTTTCAGGCAGCTTGGGGGACACGACTAAAGTTTAGTACGGCTTTCCATCCACAAACAGATGGACAGTCAGAACGCACGATTCAGACCTTGGAGGACATGCTCCGAGCATGCGCACTTGAATGGTCTGGAAACTGGGATGAGTATTTATGTCTTGTTGAGTTCGCTTACAACAATAGTTGGCAAGCAAGTATTGGCATGGCACCTTTTGAGCTTTTGTACGGTCGGAAATGTCGCGCACCCATATGCTGGGATGAGGTCGGAGAAAAGATTATTGAAGGGCCAGAATTAGTTCAGATTACAAATGAAAAAGTCACTATGGCCCGAGAAAAACTGAAAGAAGCTCAGAGTAGACAAAAGAGCTATGCAGATCAAGATAGACGACCCCTCGAATTTAAAATTGGTGACCACGTATTCCTAAAGGTATCACCTTGGCGTGGTATTCGTAGATTTGGAATTAAAGGGAAACTTAGTCCCTGTTTCATCGGTCCGTTTGAAATCCTTGAAAGAATTGGAGAAGTGTCATATCGACTGGCTTTACCGCCTCAACTCTCTCACGTTCATAACGTTTTTCATGTATCCTCTTTAAGAGGATATAATTATCATCCACTCCATGTCATTAGTTATCCGTTACTTACGATTCACGAAGATTTGTCCTACGAAGAGGAACCAGAAGCCATCTTAGATCGACAAGAAAGGGTTTTGCGTAGGAAAGTAATTCCGTTTGTTAAAGTCCTTTGGAAAAATCACTCTGAACACGAAGCAACATGGGAATCTGAAGAATCAATTCGTTCTCTATACCCTAATCTATTCTCGCAATAGAATTTTAGTCGAGTAACGGTAAATCTTGCTATTTGATATATGTTCATTTGTTTCTGTTTACGGTCAGTTATGCTTTACCTTATGAGAAGATATTTTAGCTATGACTAAGTATATCTATGTAGGAAATGTCAGTACTAATAGTCGTATCTGTAAGTCTCTATTAACTTTTCATACGGTAAGATATTTTAAGAAGGACCATTAGGACACATATATAAAGTAATTGACAAGTATAGTCATGACCTTAGTTATGAATTTCAGATACACATGTGTGGTTAGGAGATTCTGATTATATAAGTTAGTAACTCTGCTAGGGAAGTTTCGTTTCTAGTACTTATGCGATAGGTTATATTCTTATTTGCAAAAAAATTTCGAGGACGAAATTTCTTTTAAGGGGGTAATAGTTGTAATGCCCATGAAATTAAAATCATTAACCACTAAGAAAACCCTAATTAAGACACCCAAGTAATTCTGCACTAACCCTAAAATTTTCAAAACAATCGGAATCAGGATCAGGGCCCCTAAAACTCAGGGGGGATAAACCCCGGCTGGATGTTTATCTACTTAGAAACGTTGTTTAAATTCAATTGGACCAGATTTTGACTCAGCTAAGCTACTTAGACACGAAGCAACCTAGGCTAGAAAGTAGACCCGTCGCGCCACGCGACGGGTACACATGTCTCTTTCGCGTGGCGCGAAGGAGACTATTTTCCAGCTATAAATAGTCGGGTCTGGGACTTGATTTCTGGCACAAAATCGACGGAAAAACTCACAATATACGCTGAGTTATAGTTCAATTACTACACAAACACACACGAATCACGAAGTGCTGCCGCAATCAGGGTAATTACTCGATCGCTATTACGATTCATTTCCGGGATCAATATATCCAAAGAATGTCTAAGTGCCGCCCATATTGGGTTATGCTTTGTCGTTGTCGATAATTCGATAATGAGTTGAAGCATTGTACTTTGTCGTTGTCGATAATTCGATAATGAGTTGAAGTATTATACTCTGTCGTTTGTCGTTAATACGATAAATGAGTTGAAGTATTGCACTTTGTCATTCATTGGGAGAATTTGATCTCGTAAATTATCGTAACTGCTGTATTGATCACTAACCCTGTTTTGTGTGCATTATTGTGAAATTAGGTTAAAAGATTAATCAGTAGTCTAAACTCTGCCCATATAAATCTAAAATATTAGCACAAGGTAACTTCACTTTGGAGTTATTAAGGTACGGATCCTTACCCCACTCTTTATTGCTTCATATTCAAATTGTTATAAAACTACTAAATTACTATATCTGTTAAAAACTCCTCACGTCTTTGATTATCGATTCATTTGACAGTCCGTTCGATTCCTATCCTAATCATTTGATTTAGCTTTCATGTCATGCGATAGTATTATGTTATACTCATTATCGCATGTTCCAATATATGTTCCGTTTTGTTATAAGTTTTATAAGTTATGTGAATAAGACCATTTGTACTCTGATACCCTGAGTATCGCTTCTCGTGGAGTGTCCCACGAGCATGTTGTTGTGGCATCAACATCATGTGCTCCATCCGTGACGGAGAGATCAGTTCACGGCGTCTCTTAAGTACAAGTGTGGTACATAAGGCTATTAGGAGGCGTATGGATCGATCCTAGAATTTAAGTATAAGGAGGTGGATAACGGGTATGCCAATTCGCCATCTCATGTGATAATTATGCAGGAGTAGCTACCTGTGTATTGTCACGTTTTAAGTTTGCTCATGGGTACATCCGTAAGATATGATTATGAAATTTTGTTCTTGCATCGTATCATTTTCGCATAAAGTTCCATCCGGATAAGATTTCATATGAAGCATTATTTGTTATTTGAGCCTAAAATTCCGTACTGAGCATTCGGCTCATTCCGTAAACTTTTTGTATATACAGGTCCACAGGTTACTTTGGGAGGGGAAAAGAGAGAAGAATAAAGCCTAGGAATAAATCTGAAGATGTTAGTTAATTAAGATGAATGTCTCCGCTTGTATATTAATCTTAATTTTAATGGTCGTGTGGTTGTATCCTTATCAAATAAATAAATGGAATTATGACTTTTGTTTATGTTACCGTTATTGTGACACGTCAGCCCTTCCGGGTTGGGGTGTTACATTCTATCTCCATGGGTTGGTTAGGAATTTGTGGTTGTGGTTGGGGTGCTAGCATTTGCTCCAGGTTTGGGTCAGCTGCAGTGGTTGCTAAAATATGGATATTGGCTATACCCCTATTAAGCATATCCTGGGCATAGGCATCCGTTTCTCTTTTTGCTACAGCTAGTGCTATCTGGTCTTGTAACTTTTTCATACATTTCCTACGCTCGTGTGCTCCCCTACTGAACCATCCCCTCTTTTTATGAGGAAATGGCTCTTCAGATTGAGCCTTAAACACAAAGATTCCTTCTTCCATATTAGCAGAGTACCCTGAGAGGGCAGGCTGAGAAGAGGAGGTGCCTTCGCTTCTAGGCGAACCAGACAATTGACGATACACGTCAGATGGTCCTTGGTCGCTCATACTGTAAACTAACAAATAGTCAAATAACACATAACAAGAAAATACAATTATGCATGTATTCCCGTTATTTATTTCCTAACACTTTGAATTTTGATGTCAGTAGAACACTTCTGTGGCTGAATCAGTGGCATAGCTCTGATACCACCTGTCGCAACCCCGATCCCAAATCCCCGGGAACAGGCGGCCACGAGCCAGTTTCGGTGGTATCACGTTATCTGTCTAATTTGGCAGCGGAAATTTTCATCAGGACCGTAGTTAGGAAATATTTTATCAGAGTAAACCACGACATTTTATAATATTAAACATATGGGTAAAACCCAAGTTTGCAGTACACATAATTTCATATGGATACACCCTATTTTATTTAAGAAAAACATCTATTTGTTATGAATATATTTATTATTAATGTGGTTATCAACACCAAAAA
The DNA here is from genome assembly GCF_002127325.2 of Helianthus annuus. Classification (NCBI taxonomy): domain Eukaryota; kingdom Viridiplantae; phylum Streptophyta; class Magnoliopsida; order Asterales; family Asteraceae; genus Helianthus; species Helianthus annuus. The sequence continues at coordinate 119,157,985 of NC_035444.2, forward strand.
TAGATTATCTTTCTCTCCAAGTTTAGTACACCTATATATACCACTATTGTAATCATATCTATCAATGAAATATCACTCTCTTTCTCCCTACATCTCTTCCTCTTATGGTTTGCTATTAGGTTAGTAGGTCGTTGTTTCACAACACGTTATCAGCACGAAAGTGCTCTCACAAAAACCCTAATCCCCATCTCTAGTCTTCAGACAAACAATGGGCGAAGTAAGTAGCTTTTCATGTGTTCAATCAAACTATCCTACAAGTAAGTTTTATATATTCAAATACATGAGATTTATTGGTTATTAATTTTTATTATTTATTCGTATAACTTTCTTGGATGATTTGTTAAATTTTTATATCTAGTCATCCAAAAAGCCACGGTAAATATCACCATTGAAGGCACTAAAATCTAATTTTCTGATATTATAAATAAATCTTTTGGTTCCGAAATCGATGAGATTTTATTCAATTATATCAAATATATTATTTTTATACAACTTAAACTCTTTTGTTAAAGGTATTTAATCATAGATCTGATTATATTCATTCATAAAAGATAATAAGAAACATAAAAGTAATCCATTTAAGTTATCATCGTTGTAATTATAAATTTACTTTTAATGTAATGTTTGTTTTTAGTTTAACAAACTAGAAATATAACATGTGGTCAACTGATGTCATCCGAATTTATTTTCTAATAAACTTATTAATAATCACGGGAGAAATTGTTTTTATTGTATTTCTAATTGGCAATTGAATAATCTTTTAATTTTGTTCTAAGTTTCTGCGTTGAATGACATGTTTGATGAACATCTATCCATTTTATAAAATAATTATTATCCGAAAGTGTTTAAAATTCTTTGTTAAAATAATAAACTAAATCAAGAGATTTACTAAAGGTATAATACTTATTTTGGTTTCATATCCATTCAGGGTGTATATATGATTGTATGGCTTAGATTCTATCAGTATAATGTATGAGTTTCTCTCTTGGTTTGTTAGAAAATGGTTTGTTAGAAGTTAGAGAGTAATTGTAGTTTGTTCTTATTTTATCCTCTAATGTTATGTTGGTATTATATGTATAATTTCTCATAAGATTTGAGGGTTAGTTTTTTCAAGTCTACATATGCATACGTGCTTGAATATACTACATGCACCGTGCACGTATTGAATTAGAGACTGAAAATTTCTAGTTTGTTGTTAGGACATGTTTTATTGGCGATAAATTTTAGAAAAAAAAAGTTATTTACAAGGGATGTTGATTTCATCAGTCATACACATAATTTAATACTTTATATAGTCATTCATGACTATTGATATTTTTATATTTTATTTATGACGCTAAATTTAAGCTTTCTTGGGAGTTTATTTGAAAAATATAAGGTTAAACAAGGATATAGGTGAATTATATAAACTAGTGGTTTCGTTAAAGGTTGTTAACTATTTAATGGAATGATGCCTTTTGCCTATTTAATGGAATGATATTTGTTACGATAATTGTGAATTTCATCATATCATATTTTTATTTTAGCTAAATCTATAATTCTATATGATAAGAATTACATACTTGACCTTAGCATAAGATATATGTATTAGTTATCTTAGCAGTGTGATCATCATATCAGGATATATATATATTTTTTTTGGAATAAGGTAAGATTACTATGTATATATATATATATAAAAACTTATTTGATCAAATGTTACTAACATATCATGGGAATTACCAGATATTGGTTTAGGTTTCAAGGTAAGAGTGACATGTATAATTGGTTATGTCATGAATTAACATCGAGTATTGTATATGTAGTTACTTCTCAAATGATGTTATGTAAAGAGAAGATTATTTATGAAAAAAATGACGTATAATTACTTCTCATTTCAATTATTGTTATGGGGTAGAAGTTTATTTATAAGGGAAAATCGGATACAAGAAACTTTGGTTGTCAAACCTCGAATATGTTCTTGAAATAACAATATCATTAATAGAGTATTAAATGTTTGAAGTAACTTTATATCCGTATGTCCGAGAAAATAATGAAAAAAACCATGAACCTTGTTTGGTTTTACTTTGATCCATGAAGTGAATATATAATGATCATTGTGATCATGGACATCATTGAGAAATTGTAATGATGGTCATATTAATAATGAGATCGACCATCTAAAATGCAACGATGATCATGTCAATAACGAGGTAGACCCCTAAAAGTGTCGTAACATGATTGTTGAACTTTGAAGTTATAATACATTTATTGTATCTTATATTTTGTATTACATAAATGCAAGTAATACATATACGATCATAAACCAGAAGTTTATGGATCATGATTATTTACTTTATTGGCATGACCGGTTAGACCACACCGAGTCTGTGACAACTCGAATTTCCAAGATTTCTATTTCGCATTTATTGCACGTTCATTGTTCGTGTAGTTAATTATTTGCACAATTGATTGCTATGGAATGGTATATGTTTTGATGCAATAAATCGTATTGTGTGATTGTGCATGGTTGTTTGATTAATTGTGATAGACTTGGCAATTATGTGAACTTGGTGGTGAAACTGTGAAATGCTTGTAAGATGGTATGCTTGTGTAAAATATAATTATTCAGGGTGTATTGAGTAATTAGTGAAAATTTAATTATACTTAACCCTAATCCTTCACTAAACCACACACACAAAAATCCAAGCACGTAGTTCACAATTCTCTGGCAATCATCACCAAATCATTGGCAAGACATCACAAGTTTGATTCCTCTCTTTCTCTAGGATCAACACAAGGTAATTGTTAATCATTGTTTATTGATTGTTTGATTGTTATTAATCCATGATTCTTGTAATTCTTGAAAACCCTAGTTTATCATATGATGGCTCTGTGCTTTCAATTGATGTTGATTATTGTGATATGATGAATGATTGGCAATAAGATTGTTCACCGAATGATTGTGGTAATCGTTAATTGATTGTTTATGAAATCTACACCCTGTATACATGAATTAGGGTTTCTAGATCATATGAACTATAAGAACGTAACTGTTGAATGTGTGTGTGTAACTGTTCCGATTGCGATTGTGATTTGTCTGAGTTTGATTTGATATGTTAGTCCGAACATTGAATGAAATAGTCTGAGTTTTAGTATAACACAATGAACTCCGAACTTTGATAAGGAAATTAAGGTCCGACCTTAAACATATTGTGTTGTCCGAGTTTCATGTGAAAACAACAAAAGGTTCCGACTTTTAAAAACCCTCACAAGGTCCGAGTTTTGTTGGGTTTCCTTGTCCGACCTTTAAAGGTTAAGGTAAGGGGTCCGACTTTTATTCATGAAGGGGAGGGGTCCGACTTTTGAACAAGGGATTAGGTTGTCCGAGCTTTTGAAATGAAACACCCCATGTCCGAGTTTCATGCATCAAGCCCCCCCACACTTGGTCCGAAGTTTATGTATGGATATAACATGCCGTCCGAGTTTTATAAGTGTGAAAGGGTCCGAGTTTTGTGAGCCCATCTATGGTCCGACTTTTTAACCCATGACCCTATGTTCGAGCTTTACTTGCCTTGAGATGTCAGAGCTTTACTTGCCTTGTGATGTCCGAGTTTTGGGACATGATTCCTTATCCGACCTTTAAACAGGGGAAGCCCCCCCCCCCCCACACTTGTCTGTCTTGGTGTGATGATTAACTGAAACTGAATATATGTTATTACATGCTTTAACCTGTTAAGTGTTAATTGTATTATATTCATCAGATTGGTAAATCATGCAACTGTTGTTCAGCCTGATGACCCATAAGGTGTGTGATTGATTAACTACGCTAGAATTGACCAAGGACTCGGCCATATGATGCATAATTGGTTAAACGTGAATTATAACTGTTATGTGTTGCATGATGATGATTGCTTAAAGACACATCGTTGCATATGTTACATGCGAAATCCTTGAGAACTTAACTGATTGTATACACATGCATACTATAGGACGGGATTGAGTATTCGTGAGCACATAGTTTAACATACCGAGCAAACCAAGGTGAGTTCACACCCTTACTAAGGCATGGGATTCCCAAGGGCTTGGGAATGGGATTGAAGGAATAAGGTTGAATAGATTCGTACTGACACTAATACTAGACTACCATACCAGTGTCCTCGGTTGTGCAGGACACATACTTATGTTTCTTACTGTCCTCGGTTGTGCAGGACACATACGTAAACCTACGTATGCTTATACTATTTACTGTCCTCGGTTGTGCAGGACACAGGCGTAAAGCCCACATATGCATATGCTTCTTACTGTCTTCGGTTGTGCAGGACACATACTTATGTTTCTTACTGTCCTCGGTTGTGCAGGACACATACTTATGCTATTCACTGTCCTCGGTTGTGTAGGACACATACTTACAATCTACGTAGACTTATACTTATCACTATCCTCGGTTGTGAAGGATACTCACGTAAAACCTACGTGTATTTATACTTACTACTATCCTCGGTTGTGAAGGATACTTATGGTTACGAATAGTCTAGTGGTTATACAACATGGGAAGCCCCCCACCAATAGAACGTACTAACGGCCCAGTAGAGCCACCTGTTACATACAAACTTACTATTGCGCATTTACTTTCTGTGAACTCGCTCAACTAGTTGTTGATCCTCTGTTACATGCCTTGCAGGTCGTTAGGTACATGCAGCTTGCACATGGAGGAGCTGGTCGTTGTGGGCTTGGATCGTGATTATCTTATTAAACACTTATGACGTTTCGTACTTAATTATGTTGGGTTTTGATTATACGCTTCCGCTAAACAATGATAACTTACTTATGATTTTGGATCACCTTTCATATGGATTTGGTTTGGTTTAATGGCAATTACTTTTACTATATATATTGTTCTATATGATTGGTGGCTTGATCCTGGTCAGTCACGCTCCCAAGTGGTGATACTCCGCACGTGGATTTTGGGGGTGTGACAGATTGGTATCAGAGCCATTGGTTATAGAGAACTCGTTTTTAATATGGGAAAACGTTTTTATTAAAACCAGACTATAACCAGAACAGTGCTCTCAACGATCCACAACGACGCTTCGCTCCACGTGCAAGACTCGACATACTAGGTAATAAGGTTTATGTTTATTACCTGCTTGCTAGAACTGCATAGAACTTTGCTCGAAGTATGCTTACATCATTTTTGCTCACTACTTGTTATTGCTTAAGAACATCTATGTGCTTACACTCTTCTGTCATCGCACTATTCGCGAACCTCTCTCACTTACGTTACATTTGCTATGAAGATCATGGCCGGACATATCAACATGACACAAGCCCAGTTGACGGCTCTCATTAATGAACGAATTGCTGCGGCACTGGCAGCCATACAAGCAAGAGGTCAACACGCTCAGTCACCTGCTTGCACCTTCAAAAATCTCAAGGATTGCCAACCTAGTACCTTCAGTGGAACTGAGGGGGTTGAAGGCCTCCTCCATTGGTTCGAGAGACTCGAAACTGACTTTGAGGTGCATGATTGCCCTGAGTCACGTAGGGTAAAGTTTGCTACTGGAACACTCGAAGGTGCTGCATTAACCTGGTGGAAAGCACAGGTTCAGATGTTAGGGCTGGCAGCTGCTAATGCCACCCCCTGGAACGAGTTCAAGGACTTAATTAAGGAAGAGTTTTGCAGTCGAGAGGACATCCACAAACTTGAGGTAGAGTTCCTCAACCTACAGATGGTGGGGTCTGAAATTGAAGTTTATACGAGGAGATCAAACGAGTTAGCCACACTTTGTCCTACTATGGTAGACCCTCCCACCAAACGCATCGAACTGTATCTCAAGGGTCTGGTGCCTGAAATTCAGAATCATATGACCACAGCTAACCTTGGCACTATCCAGCAAGCCACTCGACTGGCTCATCGTCTCACAGACCAGGCTGTAGAACAGAACAAACTACCGAAACGAGCTAAGACTGATACTGCATGTGCTTCTAGAGATAACAAACGCAAGTGGGATGAAAACCTGAGCACGGGATTAATTTTGGTCCAGCCTCTGACGCAGCAGCAAGAGATAGATGACTACAAGAGCCCCAGACAGCAGTTTTCTAGTAGTCATGGGCAGAAAAGATATCGAGGAATTCACCCATGGTGCAACAAATGTAACAGACACCACGGTGGCCAGTGCAACAGGGGTCGTTGCCAGCGGTGTCTCAAGATTGGTCATGAAGCTAAGGATTGTCGAAACTCACGTCCTGTAACTCAAGAACAACAACGACCGCCTCAATCTTCACAGAATCAACAGCAACAACAAAGTTTTAAAGGATATTTTCAGTGTGATGCTAAAGATCACTACAAGAGGCATTGTCCGCATATGAACCAGGACCAGACTCAGAACCACGACCATGGAAACAGGGACGACAATGGTGATAGCGTTGCGGGAAACAGAGGAAACAATGACGCCGGGGCCGCGCGTACGTGATTTGGGTAAGTTTCTTCTTGTCGACTTCTATATTACTATATTGTCTGATTTGGGTGTGAATACCAATTATATGTCTTTGAAAGTTAGTCGAATGATAAAACGTACACCAACTCCCTTGAACACCAAACCTGTCGTAGTGTTAGCTTATGGTACAAGTCTAGAGGCCATACATAGTTCAGGGTTGTAAAATTATCCTCGCTGGGTAGACGTTCCCTATCGACTTCATTCCTATAGTTCTGGACAGCACCTACACCTCGCGCACCGTATCGCTTAGCTCCATCCGAATTGGAAGAACTATCGACGCAGCTACAAGAACTCTTGGATAAGGGATTTATCCGACCTATCTTTTCGCCTTGGGGAGCTCCAGTACTATTCGTGAAAAAGAAGGATGGCACTTTCAGAATGTGCATTGATTGTCGCGAACTGAACAAGGTCACAGTGAAGAACCACTATCTTCTTCCTCGTATTGACGACTTATTCGACCAGTTGCAAGGGTCGAGCTACTACTCCAAGATTGATCTAAGGTCTGGTTATCATTAGCTGAGTGTCCGGGATGAGGACGTCTCCAAGACAGCATTTAGAACTCGCTACGGCCATTACGAGTTTCTTGTCATGTCATTCGGGCTTACGAACGCGCCTGCAGTTTCCATGGATCTTATGAACAGGGTGTGCAAACCCTATCTAGACAAGTTCGTCATTGTCTTCATCGACGACATTCTGATCTACTCCAAGACTCAGGAGGAACACGAGCAGCACTTACGTCTTATCTTGGAACTTCTTCGAAGGGAACAACTGTACGCCAAGTTTTCAAAATGCGACTTCTGGCTTCGTGAAGTCCACTTCTTAGGCCATGTGGTGAACGGGGATGGGATTCATGTCGATCCATCCAAGGTAGATTCGATCAGGAACTGGCCTGCACCGCGTACACCGACGGAAAAACGCCAATTCTTGGGTTTGGCAGGGTACTACCGACGATTCATCAAAGACTTCTCCAAGATCGCACAGCCGCTCACAATGTGAAACAGAAAGGTGTTACCTATCGTTGGGGTAATACACAAGAAACGGCTTTTCAGTATCTGAAGGATAGACTATGCAGCACACCTATTCTCTCACTGCCAGATGGCACAGATGATTTTGTGGTCTATTGTGACGCATCGATACAGGGGCTTGGTTGTGTATTGATGCAACGGGATAAAGTTATTGCCTACGCCTCTCGTCAACTCAAAGTTCATGAACGGAATTATACAACGCACGATTTAGAGCTGGGAGCTGTTGTTTTCGCGCTTAAGATATGGCGACACTACCTGTACGGTACCAAGTGCACAATTTACACCGATCACAGGAGTCTCGAGCATATCTTCAAGCAGAAGGAATTGAACATGCGTCAACGACGATGGGTCGAGTTACTTAATGATTACGAATGCGCCATTAAGTACCATCCAGGCAAAGCCAATGTTGTGGCTGACGCTCTCAGTCGAAAAGACACCTTACCTAGGTGCATACGAGCCTTGCAGCTCACTATCCAGTCCAGTCTTCCTGCACAGATACGAGATGCTCAGGTAGAAGCATTGAAACCAGAAAACGTGAAGGCTGAAGCTTTACGTGGCCCAAGGCAACGATTAGAACAAAGGGAGGACGGCGCCTACTATGTAACAGGACGCGTTTGGGTCCCACTATATGGCGGCTTACGAGAGCTTGTGATGGATGAAGCTCATAAGTCTCGCTACTCGATACATCCAGGTACGGATAAGATGTATCACGATCTCAAAACAACATATTGGTGGCCTAGCATAAAAGCGCACATCGTTACTTACGTCGGCAAGTGTTTGACATGTGCCAAGGTCAAAGTGGAGTATCAGAAACCAGCGGGCCTACTTCAACAACCCAGGATACCACAGTGGAAATGGGAAGAAATTTCCATGGATTTTGTTACAGGCCTACCTAGATCCCAGCGTGGGAATGATACCATATGGGTGATCGTGGATCGACTCACCAAGTCTGCACACTTCCTGGCTATTAAGGAAACGGATAAGTTCTCCACTCTCGCAGACATCTATCTTAAGGAAGTTGTTTCAAGGCACGGGGTGCCCACCTCCATCATCTCGGATCGGGATGCACGATTCACGTCAGAGCTATGGCAAGCGATGCACAAAGTGTTTGGCTCCCATTTAGACATGAGCACAGCTTATCACCCTCAGACGGATGGGCAGTCTGAGCGAACGATCCAGACTCTTGAAGACATGCTTCGAGCATGTGTTATCGATTTCGGCAACGGCTGGGAAAAGCACCTCCCTTTGGTGGAGTTTTCTTACAATAATAGTTATCACACCAGCATACAAGCTGCTCCATTTGAGGCATTGTACGGACGTAAATGCCGGTCACCTCTCTGCTGGGCAGAGGTGGGGGATAGTCAGATTACGGGTCCAGAGATTGTAGTGGACGCCACAGAAAAGATTGCACAAATACGACAACGCATGGCGGCAGCACGCGACCGTCAGAAAGCCTACGCGGATAAGCGTAAGAAGCCATTGGAATTTCAGGTCGGGGACCGGGTTTTACTTAAAGTCTCACCCTGGAAGGGTGTGGTTCGATTTGGTAAACGAGGCAAACTCAATCCACGGTATGTTGGACCGTTCGAAATCACTGAAAGAATAGGCCCAGTAGCCTACAGACTAAACCTACCAGCGGAACTCGGGGCAGTTCATAATGTTTTCCACGTGTCGAATCTGAAGAAGTGCCTGTCAGATGAGACCCTCATAATTCCTTTTAAGGAACTCACTATCGACGAGCGGTTGCAGTTCGTCGAGGAACCAGTTGAAATCTCGGACCGGGATGTTAAGGTCCTCAAAAGCAAGAGAATCCCTCTTGTTCGAGTTCGTTGGAACTCCCGACGTGGCCCAGAGTACACCTGGGAACGCGAAGACCAAATGAAAGAAAAGTACCCCCATTTATTCGGAACCAATGCAACCACTACTGAGGCTGAAGCTACTACTACTGAATTTCGGGATGAAATTCCAAATCAACGGGGGGATGATGTGACACCCCAGGAAAACCAGTGAACAATACAGCTTACCTAGCTTCCTCAGTGAGTGCGTACCAAATTTCGGGACGAAATTTCTTTTAAGTTGGGGATAATGTGACAACTCGAATTTCCAAGATTTCTATTTCGCATTTATTGCACGTTCATTGTTCGTGTAGTTAATTATTTGCACAATTGATTGCTATGGAATGGTATACGTTTTGATGCAATAAATCGTATTGTGTGATTGTGCATGGTTGTTTGATTAATTGTGATAGACTTGGCAATTATGTGAACTTGGTGGTGAAACTGTGAAATGCTTGTAAGATGGTATGCTTGTGTAAAATATAATTATTCAGGGTGTATTGAGTAATTAGTGAAAATTTAATTATACTTAACCCTAATCCTTCACTAAACCACACATACAAAAATCCAAGCACATAGTTCACAATTCTCTGGCAATCATCACCAAATCATTGGCAAGACATCACAAGTTTGATTCCTCTCTTTCTCTAGGATCAACACAAGGTAATTGTTAATCATTGTTTATTGATTGTTTGATTGTTATTAATCCATGATTCTTGTAATTCTTGAAAACCCTAGTTTATCATATGATGGCTCTGTGCTTTCAATTGATGTTGATTATTGTGATATGATGAATGATTGGCAATAAGATTGTTCACCGAATGATTGTGGTAATCGTTAATTGATTGTTTATGAAATCTACACCCTGTATACATGAATTAGGGTTTCTAGATCATATGAACTATAAGAACGTAACTGTTGAATGTGTGTGTGTAACTGTTCCGATTGCGATTGTGATTTGTCTGAGTTTGATTTGATATGTTAGTCCGAACATTGAATGAAATAGTCTGAGTTTTAGTATAACACAATGAACTCCGAACTTTGATAAGGAAATTAAGGTCCGGCCTTAAACATATTGTGTTGTCCGAGTTTCATGTGAAAACAACAAAAGGTTCCGACTTTTAAAAACCCTCACAAGGTCCGAGTTTTGTTGGGTTTCCTTGTCCGACCTTTAAAGGTTAAGGTAAGGGGTCCGACTTTTATTCATGAAGGGGAGGGGTCCGACTTTTGAACAAGGGATTAGGTTGTCCGAGCTTTTGAAATGAAACACCCCATGTCCGAGTTTCATGCATCAAGCCCCCCCCCCCACACTTGGTCCGAAGTTTATGTATGGATATAACATGCCGTCCGAGTTTTATAAGTGTGAAAGGGTCCGAGTTTTGTGAGCCCATCTATGGTCCGACTTTTTAACCCATGACCCTATGTCCGAGCTTTACTTGCCTTGAGATGTCAGAGCTTTACTTGCCTTGTGATGTCCGAGTTTTGGGACATGATTCCTTATCCGACCTTTAAACAGGGGAAGCCCCCCCCCCCCCACACTTGTCTGTCTTGGTGTGATGATTAACTGAAACTGAATATATGTTATTACATGCTTTAACCTGTTAAGTGTTAATTGTATTATATTCATCAGATTGGTAAATCATGCAACTGTTGTTCAGCCTGATGACCCATAAGGTGTGTGATTGATTAACTACGCTAGAATTGACCAAGGACTCGGCCATATGATGCATAATTGGTTAAACGTGAATTATAACTGTTATGTGTTGCATGATGATGATTGCTTAAAGACACTTCGTTGCATATGTTACATGCGAAATCCTTGAGAACTTAACTGATTGTATACACATGCATACTATAGGACGGGATTGAGTATTCGTGAGCACATAGTTTAACATACCGAGCAAACCAAGGTGAGTTCACACCCTTACTAAGGCATGGGATTCCCAAGGGCTTGGGAATGGGATTGAAGGAATAAGGTTGAATAGATTCGTACTGACACTAATACTAGACTACCATACCAGTGTCCTCGGTTGTGCAGGACACATACTTATGTTTCTTACTGTCCTCGGTTGTGCAGGACACATACGTAAACCTACGTATGCTTATACTACTTACTGTCCTCGGTTGTGCAGGACACAGGCGTAAAGCCCACATATGCATATGCTTCTTACTGTCCTCGGTTGTGCAGGACACATACTTATGTTTCTTACTGTCCTCGGTTATGCAGGACACATACTTATGCTATTCACTGTCCTCGGTTGTACAGGACACATACTTACAATCTACGTAGACTTATACTTATCACTATCCTCGGTTGTGAAGGATACTCACGTAAAACCTACGTGTATTTATACTTACTACTATCCTCGGTTGTGAAGGATACTTATGGTTACGAATAGTCTAGTGGTTATACAACATGGGAAGCCCCCCACCAATAGAACGTACTAACGGCCCAGTAGAGCCACCTGTTACATACAAACTTACTATTGCGCATTTACTTTCTGTGAACTCGCTCAACTAGTTGTTGATCCTCTGTTACATGCCTTGCAGGTCGTTAGGTACATGCAGCTTGCACATGGAGGAGCTGGTCGTTGTGGGCTTGGATCGTGATTATCTTATTAAACACTTATGACGTTTCGTACTTAATTATGTTGGGTTTTTATTATACGCTTCCACTAAACAATGATAACTTACTTATGATTTTGGATCACCTTTCATATGGATTTGGTTTGGTTTAATGGCAATTACTTTTACTATATATATTGTTCTATATGATTGGTGGCTTGATCCTGGTCAGTCACGCTCCCAAGCGGTGATACTCCGCACGTGGATTTTGGGGGTGTGACAGAGTCAATGATGATGTGAAACATAATGAAGAACTTGAAGATTTTTCTAGCTGATAACATGTATTGTTTGCTCTTAAGGGAATTTATGTATTTGTCAATTAAGGGTGTGTAACCCTAAATATTCTGGAAGTGATCAAGGGATATACATATCCCAACGTGATACCATTTAGTGTTTTAAAACGATGCATCGTCTAAATGGTTATCAAATTCAGAACTTGATGTTTGTGTAATTTATGGCTTAGCTAATAAGATAGCAAGCACAATAATCCAGATTGCATGTATTTATTAGTAGTGACAATAAGTTTCTTTCCCTATCTATTAATGATCGGTAGAATAAGTGTTGAACTTCTTGTAGATTATGTTCATACACAAATTGCTTTTGTTAAAACGATCATTGAACTTTTACGTTTACGATTGATAGCAAAGCAACTAATCATGTGAGCAAGTTCATGTTTATATATGCGTACATGTAATTTTACATGCAATAACATTAATACACATCAAGCCAACATGTTGTAATAATTTTTCCCCATTATAGTTGGTTTTTAGTCAGAAACCAAAGATATCCCTTCTAAGATTTTGGTTGTGCGGTATATATTGAAATTGATCCACCACTACGCACAAAGATGGGACCTTAAAAGGTGGTTGGGAATATATGATAAATTAATTGATATCCATCTTAATGGATTAACATTCCCAACATCAGGGGGAGATAAAAGCAGTTGGAAAATAAATGAGTTGGTATGAATTATCATTGATCCTCAAAACTAAAAGTGTGAACCAGAAGTTCAAAGAATAACTCACATATAAAGATTAGCGAATCTATTACCAGACGCATTCACTGACCTTAAAAAGGTGACTATGTCACATATACCAACTGCTAATGCTCCAATTAAGATGAGTGTCCTAGAAGGACAACCACATGTTTGTAATGAGTCTATTACACGTCTGAAGCGTGGTAGACTAGTCGATTCCAATAATAAACTTCCTCGAAAGTTGGAGCAACTAATTAAGATGGTCAAGTCGGGGTTATGTTAAAAAGGTCTCCTGAAGAGACGGTAGACATGATGGTTCAAGAAGAACCTCAGGTACCTGAAACTAAAGAGATCTCGATAAGTTGTATCATGTCTAAGATATGTATGGAATCGAAATAAATTCGACGTCGTTATACTTTTGTATATAATTTAGCGCTTGTAATGATGAATTGATGAGGATCAAGATTTAAGATCTGCCTATGAACGAATATCAAGAAATAATTGGCCATAACGAAAAGACGCAAATGAGGCAGAATTGAATTCTCTATTGAAATGGAAAGTTTTTGGACCAGTAGTTCATACAACAAATGTTGTAAAACATATTAGAAACAAACATGTCTTTTATGCGAATCAATAAATGAAAAGTAAATGGTATAAAGGAAAAATTGGTGGCACAAGAATTTTCGCGAATACCTATGATTGATTATGAGGAGTGTATTCTCCAATGGTGGATGCATTGACTTTTCAATATTTTATTAGTCTGGTAATATAAAGAGAGAATTGATATGCGTCTTATGAATAATATTTATCACTTGATACTGAAAGTTTACATGAAAGTCTCTGGAGGATTTAAATTATCAAAATCATGTAAATAAAGTTCTCGAGAACAATATGATCGTTGTATACATATTCATATTTGAATACGACTGAACTCCTGATGAGTTACCTAAAGGTGAATTGAAACATGTTAACGATGTAATTCTTGTGCACCAATAATGATACATAGAAAACTTGTACATGATGATTATGATATCTCAATAAATAGTGTACACGCATTGTACAATATGGATTTTGGAGATAAAAGCAACTAAGCAAGTGTTCATGACATTTTTGCATATGATATAGATATCTATGTGTTAAATGGGCAAATTTATGTAGCAAAACTTCTGAAGAGTGAAAGCACATGCATATTTGGATAAGACGGAACAAATTCCCTCATGGATTGATAATGGCAAAAGCATTGATATGAAGTTGATAAAATATATATGGACTAAAATAGTCGGGTCGAGTGTTGTACAACTCGAGATATTCGCCTAAAGAGGGATATAAGTTTGATTAAATTAGCCATGTTTTATCAACATTCTACTATTAAAAGTTCACTATAATCGCAGTTTACAGTGATGATGTCTAAGCATCATCGAGAGAAACTGTCGAGCGTTTAGAGGGGGAATTTTTGAGTGACATTGGCACGGCCTATTACTCGAACTGCAGTTCAAGTATATATGTAAAAATATATTTTATCAATCCCTCAAGTACATCTAGAAGATGATGTTGGGAATAGTTGAACCTTAAAGTATGTTAAAGGTTGATAAGTCATTTGTTATAAGAAATGCTTATTATCATCTCCTACCAAAGTCGAGATTCTCATTCTAGAAGTACCATCATTAAATGATGTGTGCACTAAAATGTTTTGCTAGATATGTATGGTTATAATATCTTTCACTTGAGCTTATTGTCGTAATATAACCTTTGTCAAGCGAAGAGACATTGGAATGAGTTCAACAAAATATTTCAGGTATAAACGATATTTGATTATATTTTACTAACCCATCAAAACAAGTTTGGTTAGTCTTGTAGATGCAGGAATGTAACTAAACACAGTCCTGGACATATGATATTTTTTGGAAGGAGGTACCTAAAGTCTTGTTAGAAGATTATACAACATTGATCAACATAAAGAATTGCACATTAAGGGATCGAGAGACAAATCATTGACTACAAAAGCTTTGATCAACTTTCAAGGAAGATGGACACACGTCACTTAAAGGATACATGTTAAAATGAGGGGGAGACTTATTTAAGTTGCACTCTTATTCCCTTGACTAAGTTTTGTCCCATTGGGTTTTCTTAGTAAGGTTTTTAATGAGGCAACATACCTGATCTAGAAGTATCAGGGGGAGCTAATGCGCATTACACGCTGCACTCTTTTTCCCTTAGCTATGGTTTTGTCCCACGGGGTTTTCCTAGCAAGGTTTTTAACGAGGTAGCATCAAGCGTATTATGTTGATAACCAAGGGGGAGTGTTATGAATATATTTATTATTAATGTGGTTATCAACACCAAAAATAGATTAGCTTTCTCTCCAAGTTAGTACACCTATATATACCACTATTGTAATCATATCTATCAATGAAATATCACTCTCTTTCTCCCTACATCTCTTCCTCTTATGGTTTGCTATTAGGTTAGTAGGTCGTTGTTTCACAACACTATTTCTTTTTTTTAGGTAACTTTATTGCCACTTTTCCAAGCCTTCAGTGCTGTCCAGCTGGCTTCTATTTGGCTTTCACATTTTGTTACCTGAAACGTGTTTTAAAAACATTTTGTCAGTGGGAAATACTGGTGAGTGAATCCCAGTTTAATCAAGTTTAAGTAAAAACCATTTCACAGTATTGAGGGCGCACCCGCAATTACATTTGTTTCCAAGATATAACAATTAACATCAGTGGTACTGTCATACTCAACTTGTGGAATGTTACCACGCCAGTAACAAATTTTGTATATAAAACCCCAACATACCCACTATAATTGTATTCTTACAAATACTCAATAACTGTTTAGTATATGTTTAATTAAGCGAGGATTTGTAAAAACATTTAACAAAAAGAGGATTACTCACATTGCTGTCTTAGGGTTTTCAGTAAGGATTTCCTGGAAATAATCTATCAATTACAGAAATGCACGTGTGTCAGTATAATAACCCATTTTAACATTAGTAATACCCTCCCCAAGACGGCATTCCAACAACTACGTCGGGCAGAACCACGACAGCCGTTACGGAACCCTAGATCGATCGGGTAGAGTATCTAATACATCTCCAGGGGTTATAATACTTACATCGTAGCAGAACCTCGCTATTTAGGGGGTATAAGACCCGAGTATAATTTCTACTATTCAGAAATTGAGATTTAAGAAACGATTGTGAGCGATCGGAACTAAAAGCCGATACCCTTCTTATATAGGGCCTGATTCTGGTCCTCACGCGGCCCGCGTAAAACAAAGACAAGGGTTACGCGGCCCGCGTCAACCCTGGTCAAACGTATAGCTAGTCCGAGTCACTATGTAGGGTCGCCGGGTGTTGGGCCACGTGGCCGCACCGGGCTGCGCCATCTTTTGAGACTCTCGCGGCCCGCGTTAACTTAATGGGGGTCTCACGGGGCCCGCCTGATCTTAAGAAATCAAACGAAATCAGGTTCCAACCTTGAAACCGCCCGCGTAAGAGTTGGGGTGGGTTCTACGCGGCCCGCCTCAGCTTACGTTTCAGATTTTTAATTTAGTTTTAATGCTATATTGTATTTCGGGGTCGTTTTTTCACATACGGGGTGTATTTAAAGACATATTGGGACATTTTAAAATATATTAGGGTGTCGGAAAAACTACAAGGGTGTCGGGTTTTCTTGAGGATTGTTACAAAATTTATTTAAAATGAAAGAAACAGGAATGAAGAACTATGTGATCAAACAAACGTACATTTTGGTTTTTTAAATGTTGTTTTATTCTTTAAGTGTGATTATTTAGCAATTCAATCCATTCGATTGAATTGGTCTTTTAAAATGTATACATTTTTTTAAATGTTTTGAGTTCCCGGAACAGTGAGCCCTGAGTTCTATAGGCATTGGCGGAGGTTAATGGAGGCTCGAGGTGCCTGTCCTCTACCAATTTTTCGCTCGTAGTGTTTAGTTTTACTGAAAATTTTCAAAATTTATTTTCTATAGTATAAAATACTGAACTTTTAAGAGTCCGGCTCCCACCAAGTTTTCGTTCAAGCTCTGTCATTGCCTATATAGTTGTCCACCCTACACTTGGCTAGGCCGACCCTGCTTTATGATGATAAATTTCATGGTTTCATACAGAGTTTACAAAAGGGGCAGTGCTCTAGGGGTATTCGTTTTTCTAGGGGTGGTTGTCGGTTTTAGCTATTGGTTTTATCACAGTGAGCATTCAAGCAGTGAGTTTATCGACAATTTCAAAACTTTTTTGTATTTTTTTATATAAGATTAACTTGAAAAAAACGTAGCAAACAAACAAATACTTAACTAGACTCATCTATCTGGCGCCTTCCCCTTCGTGAAGTTTCTACAACCGACCCGCAAACAAACACCTCCTTTCCTAATTCTTTTATCTCCGTCTTCTTCGTCAGTCCACTGTCCCTTAAAACTATTTTTATATGATATTTGTTCATGTATTTCATTTAAAGAAAAACGATTTTATTAACTAATAAGAATTCTATTTAATATAATGTTTGTTTTTAAAACTATGGAAAATGGTAATGGGTAAACCGCAAAAGGGTCATGGTTCGGGTTGAAAAGAGAGATTATTAATTTAGTTGGTGATTTACGGCTCCTAATTACGTGATTAACAGGCGATTAATGCTATAATAAATAGTGATTAAGGCGAAGACTGACTTAATTAGGCCTTTGGAGTGTCTAGGAACGTCTATCCGGCTTTACAGTGCGCGAACAGTGATTTGCGGAGAAGCAAGCTAAACGTTAAGCGATAACGAAACGAAACCGTACGAAATACTGACTACACCGACTAATTTCTTTTGTTGAAATTTCGACTTTCACACTTACTGAGTAGATTTTCGTATCTCTACTCCTCTTAATGGTCGTTGTGTCACGATCATCTCTTTCAGTATAGCGAATATTCATTTGCTTCATTTCTTGAAAATTCGTGTGTTACACATGCATCGTTTGTTACGCATGTGGTTTTGTTTCGAATAAGCGTTTCATCAAAGTTCAAATATTATTTCGCTAAATCTAATTATTGATTTGTGATTCGAATGACCCGCATTATTGAAATTGTTGGCTTCTTTGTTATCAAGTCAACACATTTTCTTGAAATTTCTTTTCTTTTCAAGTTACATACATGTTTTTTCGTTGTGACCATGCCGAAAGTCTTTCTTGTTGATACATGTATTTATTGTCGGATTGCGTCGAAACCAAGTTCGTTTGTTTGAACTTGTTCATTGCACATATTCGATTCAAGACACCATATGATGTATTAGGAGCATCATATTCAAATCAATTTAACGAGCACTTCAATTGTTCCGAGTCGTGGTAAGCTTGTTTGGTATTTGACTCCATTAAATTGTTTGTTGACTTCGACAACTTGTGGTGGTGTTTTCACTTATTTGAAGCTTGCGCTAAACTCGTTTGCATATCTCTTGCACGGATTAAAATATTTATTTATTGATTTGTTTTAAATCCACTTTGAATTATCGTATTAAAGCAGTCTTAACACAATCGTGTGTTAAGACCATGGTACACAAATTCATATTATATTCCGGTGTACCTCCCAACGGCTCTTTCATTATCGATCGAATGTCTTGAGATATTCATTCCTTCTTCATCTTCGATCGAAAACATTATTTCTTTGATGTTTCATTTTCAATTGAAAATTCTATAATGTCATTTGAAACAAATTTTCATATTTACTTCACTGCGCTTTCAATTGAATGCAAAACACAGGTGATACTTGTTCGATCACCCCTATTATTGACTTGTTTCATTCATTGCGACACCTTGTGGCGTCGGTATAACTTGCAGCTTGTGCTAATCAAGATCGAGCGTTTCATGCAAATTATTATATTTGAGATTGTTGATTCTAAGTTCATCCAATGGATGTTATTGCTTCTAGAACTCATTTACTTATTAAGAATGTTCATACGGAATTCGATTGGTCGAAGTTCCTGTTCATTGTTGGATCCCTGTTAACTTAGTCACATTAGTGACAGTACCTATACGTCTTGTTTCTTTTGACATCAATTTTTAAAACACATTTCTTTTAAACCGTTGGGTTCTTATTGTTGAGGAATGTCCTTGAATTCACATGATTCAAATAAGTCTTGATCCAATTTCGTGGTCATCCACTTTGATACTATTCATATTTACCTACACAGAATGTAACTCTAGGGAGTTAACGTAGTCTAAATTTCGAGGACGAAATTTCTGTAACAGGGGGAGAATGTGACAACCGGTGATTTACGGCTCCTAATTACGTGATTAACAGGCGATTAACGCGATAATAAATAGTGATTAAGGCGAAGATTGACTTAATTAGGCCTTTGGAGTGCCTAGGAACGTCTATCCGGCTTTACAGTGCGCGAACGGTGATTTGCGGAGAAGCAAGCTAAACGCTAAGCGATAACGAAACAAAACCGTACGAAATACTGACTACGCCGACTAATATTAAATTTGTATGATATATTTGAGATTCACAATTAAATTCTAATAACCGTGGTCGAAACCGGATCGGAAAACCAAGTAAAACGGTGAACGACGCGTTTTACGCAAGCTACCGCAACCGACTAACGAGGGCGTCCAACGTCGAATACTGACACTATTTTATATATATTTTTTTAAAATCAAAAATTTCAATTTATGATATTTCTTTCTACGATAATCGGGTTATTACGACGGGTCTCGTAGAAGATCTTCGGGCCACTTAAATGCGGGAATTGGGCTTGTGGGCCTTGGGCCCAAGCCCAAAACCCACAAACTAGACATATGTATATATATAAGACAATCAAACAAACAAACCAACCAAACACACACACACCACGTTTCCCTCTCTCCCTCCGGCGAACAGGTGCGGCGGCGGTCCGGCGAGATGCCGGGGGTCACTTTTCCGGCTAAACACCCCCTCCCTCCTCCGATCGTCCTGTTTTCCCGACAATCCAAACATCAAACACCCCTTTCCCCTTTTTGCTTCATCAAAACGGAGCACCACCACCACTGCCGGGTGGTGGTGAGTGACGGATAGGTCAGGAGAGAGAAGAGAGAGGAGAAAGCAGAGGAGAGAGAGAAGCTCCGGTCGTCTTCTCCGACACCGGAAACAGTGGTGCGGCGGCTTCAAGCGGAGAGAGAGCAGAGAAGAGTGAGAGAACCGGTGGTCGGTACCTTTGACTGCCGGACATCGTCTTTAGCCGGCGAGTTCACCGGTTTCGGGTTCGACTCGGGTCTATGTCGAGTCGGTTTTGGGGGTTCGAGTAGCAGAGAGCGAGGTGGAGACTCGGATCACCGGTCGGTTCGTTTATCCGGCGGTCCTTACCATTGTCCGACAAGTTTCACGGATTTTTGTTTGGATCGGTCAACCACCGGTCAGCGGGTTCGAGATATGGTTCGAGTTAGCTTCGGTCAGGATTCGGGGTTCCGGTCAGCTGGTCAACGGAAGCCGACGGTTCGATTCGAGTCAGTCGGCTCGGGTCAGGTGTGAAGCGGTTCGGGTTGACTCGGTCAAACCGAGTCAACTCGGTCAACTCAGTCAAACGTATCGACACGCGAAGACTTGGTAAATATTAGCGGCACATTTATTTTGTTATTTTCATAGTATTAATATTACGTGAAAAACGAGCTCGAATCGATTATATATAATTCACATCTCAAAATATTCGAGAAGATTTACATAAATATTGATTACGTTGTTTGAATATTGATTGATTTTGAAAAATAACAACAACTTGTGTTGTCGGGGCGTCCAAAAACAGAGGAAACTCTGCCCATTTTCGAGAAAACCCGTAGACAAAAAGTGTTTTATTATGAGACAAACTTCTCGGATTCAAATTAAATTACAAAACAAATAAAGTATCACATTTGTTTTAAACAAGACGACGACTCGAATGTTATTTACAAAAATAAACATAATTATTATATTTACTCTAAACCTCGGAGATTCGACAATCCTTCTACTAAACTAAAAATAGTTTAGATGTAATCATCTCAAAACCGTCAACCAACATGAAACTTTTATAAAATATATATATAGTTTATATTTAATTCAATTAACGAACGATATGAATTCGTTTTATAAAAATAAATATAGTTTTACATATTTATTTCAAATGTCGAAAAACATGAATTCGTTTTTACCAAATAAATATAGTTTGTATATTTATTTTAAGTATTAAACAATACGAATGCTTTTATAAAAATAAACACAGTTTATGTATTTGTTTCACGACGATTCTTTTGCAAAATAAATATAGCTTTTATATTTAGTGCAAACATCAAACGACTTGAATTCGTTTATAAAGTAAATATATTTTATATATTTATTTCAAACTTCCAACGACGATCCTCTTATTAAAATAAATATCGTTTATATATTTATCTGAAACATTAAACGACAAGCATTCGTTTTATAAAAATAAATATAACTTATATATATTTATTCTAAAGTTCGCACATCACGGATCCTTTTATGAAATATATACAGTTTATCTATTTATTTCAGACTTTAAATAACTCGACGATTCTTTTACTAAATAAATATAACTTTTTATATTTATTTTAAAACGCCTAAACGGCATCTACATATACTTTGACGAATATATACAAGACACAATATATGTTGCGAAATTGTTATATGATATTTTCATATAAACAACCTTTTTATACGCGTACGACTCCTCGGAGCGACTAACATTATTTTGTCGATATATTGATATTTTTATATAAATATTTATATATTTGAAATTCTCAAAAACTAAGTACATTCAAGACTTAGTAAACTATTAACGACATTAGACGATACTTATAAAAATATGACTTAATCATTTCCGATAAGTTAACTACTTACCGTTGAATCGTTCGATTTAAGATTCGGTAGAGCTCGGTAACACGTAGTTTAGTTACTACGTTTACTTAGAAACTTATTAGATATTCCGTGTTAGGAATATTGTAGAATGCACGCTAGCAAGTCAAGCCTTGGAAACGACATCGCGAAGTCGTATATAGCTAGCTTTGCACAGGAATATTCAGGCGAGTTCATAACCCCCACTTTTTGCTATTTTACATTTTATGTAAATGTTTTCGGGGTGGAAAGACATGCACAATTTTCAGAAACATAAAAGTTTTCGATAAACAAAGACTCTATATTTTTAGACAAAGCACGTTTTGCAAGAACATACAAAGTTTTGAACAAACGCAAAACTCGTATTTCTAAAACATATTACGAATGGATTTCGAGGAACTCAAATGATTTATGAAAGGTTTATACTAAACATACTGGTTTTTACACAACAAATACGTATTTTCGAAATGTCAATGATTTTCATAACTAGGGATGGGTCGTCTAGGGATAATATATGGAGACTAGGGAGTTGGCCTTAGAGGCTGGGGGTTTAGCCTTAGAGGCTGGGGAGGTTCAGCCTTAGAGGCTGGGGTAAAATACATATTACAATTATTACAAACATTTATGGTATGGTTAGCGTAGGGAGGGTTTATACTACTAGATCATGTGAGGGGTGGGCAATAACACTTGAGGCCATTAATCCTCTTTGTTAGGACCGAGGGACACAAGAGTGGTAGATCTATTTGGGTGTAGCGAGCCCACACCCGTGAGGCCGGGGCGGCCCATAGAGGTGACTGTGTCTTCCAGCTGAAGCCCGGTAACAAATTTGCTAGGTTTGAGTTTCCCTGCACTTTCTCACACATACCAGTGGCTTTGCAACCCATTGGTGATCTCTTTTTCCTTATTGCTACATACCAGGGATTTTTATCATACACACTTACAAAATACTTGATTTATACAAACTAAATACCATGTTTTATACAAACTATACAAAACTTTACAAATACAAGAGTTTACAAAAACATGGTTTTACAAACATAATGCGTTGCAAACACAAAGTTTCTATATAACTTGGCAAGAAAATGATTTCTAAATTCGTTTTCTCAGTATTATTTCACAAACCGGTTATTCAAGAAGATTTATTTCAAATATTTTACAAACAAACTATGAACTTGCTCAACTTTATGTTGACTTTTTCGCATGTTTCTTTCTCAGGTTACTTTCAGAAATCATGGCACGGTTGGAATAGGAGAACCATTGGAGATACGAGTACTTAGCGGCGTTCAAATTCTAGAAAGTCTTTGCTTATTTGCTTCCGCTGTGCAATGAAGATACCCGTCCAGTCACGCCAGCTATGATAATTTCGGGGTGTGACATCATGTTTGGAAAGAAAGTTCTTTAATTATTTGAATTAACCGATAAATTTATACTTGATGTTTATTTTTAATCAAGTTACGTGTTCTTAAGTTTAGAAACCACTGACCAAAATGGTATTGCTCACCCTTTATACAAGTCATTGAAAAGCCTAATGTAAAAAGTCAAATAGGCCACCTTTTCTTTTAATACGTTGCTTTTGTGGCTTTATTTAGGTCTTAAAAAATTGTAGAGATGGTTTAGGGATGCGGGAATTGAAGGAGTTTGAACAGAACATGATATATTGATATAAAATAATTTTTTTAACAATGGGCATGATGTTCCCTTTTAGATAGCAAATGTGAAACTGTTTTCGTGAGTAGCTGATCGGTTTGTCTTGCGTCTAACTAAAAACCAATATGAACTTGAAAGAACCTCTTTTCACCGTTACAAAATCGATCAAACGGCTCCATTTTTTATTAACCCTAAATCGATACACTAGATGTTGTTGTTAAGACCGTTGGCCTCTACTAAGAGTATTCTTTTATCTTTTGTTATTGCACTGTAGATAGTGATAACAGTTTGATTTTTATTTTTTTTAAAGTTATTCATTATGAATATTCTCTGGTTCTTTCTATGAAGGATAATGTGTGGTTTTGGGTGATAAAGTACAATAATTTAAGTGTGGATGGCTAATGGTTCTTTGGTGGTTGTAAAATGATGGTTAGAATATAATAATAATTTGAGCATGTGTTAGAATCTACCTCTTAGAAATAGTCCTTAACTAAATACTTGATTCCTAATATACACATAAATTTGATTCCTAATAATTATCAATAGTTACATGTTGAAGTAGTTCAGTATGTTGTCATACCATATATTGGGTTTACAAATGTCATATTAGATTCTAGATAAAAAAAGGAAATGTCATCATCACCTTTAGAAATATCCGAACCATACATTGAATTTCGATGCAATATGAACAGATGCCATAAGTCAAGAATGCGATTTCTCTATTGTATCATTTTATTTAACATGTCATACTTTTTATGATTTTAAGTATGTATTAACCATAAATAAAAGTTATATAAGTAATTTCCTCGAGCCCGAGATGCTCTCATGGGTGATAACCTGTATCATTAGTTTGCGACTCTTCTAGCGACTTTGGATTTGAAATTTAGACCTTTAAAAATGGATTAATTTCAAGTATTTAAAAGTGAGTAAGCCATTAGCTTGGGTTTAAAATTTGTGCCTTTAAAATCGTTTAAACTCCAAGTATTAAAATTGATTGGGGCATGTATACAAGTCTTTAATTAATCGATCGAATATTATCAGCCATGGGATTTTGGGTTTTGAGGAATATGTTATTACGATGGTTTGTGTAAGAATTTATGTTTTAGGGAACCGAATTTATTTTCACTCACCAAAGGCTTAAAATTTTGAAAAAGTTGTACCAAAAGAGCATCAAAATGAAGTAACGATGTGAGACCACATTTCATACATCATAGTTGTGTGTGTCTGATGCAGGATTGCCTCGACAACCAAAGTGGTAATCTTTAATGAATCATTTGATTATGTTGAAACTCAAAATTTGCAGGTATCTTGATAGTTTGATCTTTTGGGTTCATTTCATGATATTAGGTCCATGAATGCTCTTGAGGTCATGTGAATTAAACAACTCAACTTCAATAAGTTGAATACTAATCAATATGTGTTTTGATTTGAAAAAATAACATT
Organism: Helianthus annuus; assembly: GCF_002127325.2. Classification (NCBI taxonomy): domain Eukaryota; kingdom Viridiplantae; phylum Streptophyta; class Magnoliopsida; order Asterales; family Asteraceae; genus Helianthus; species Helianthus annuus. The sequence continues at coordinate 119,182,868 of NC_035444.2, forward strand.
ATTAATTATTAATTCAGTTAAGACTTAAGACCAATAGCATTTGAAAGTAATAACTTATTCTTTATATCTGAGATTAGCAAAAAGATAAATATTTGTTTTGTTATAATTAAATAAGAGTTAAATAGTTTTTACCCAAACTCTGCAGTTTTGTATTGGATTTGTTTCTTTGGTTTATATTGTAGTGATTTGCACATTAACAACCTCATGTTAGATAAGCTATTTAATAATAATGAGATGGATTGATAATTATGAATTTAATTCTTAATTTATACAGTAATAATAATACTAAAATCAGGTGTAATTTGCATTTAGAGAATAAATGTTGTTAATGCAACAACACAAACCAACTAATTGTAGACCACCCCACGTTATATGAGGTTGACTATCGTGGTCGGGTTTGGTTTAGCTAACAAATTCGGTTTGATTAAGTGGTATTACATACACACATGCTTTTCTTTATTTATTTTTTACTGTAAAAGTGAGGCGTGGTGTGGAGTTTTTGAATGGTTTAGTGTTGGAAGAAAAAGTAAGTTTGTAATAGTTGAGGTTTGGAATGATGTGGCAAGTGATGTGACGGGTTTGGATTTTGGGCTTTAACCAGCGTTTTGCACGCTCTTAGTATGAGACTGATTATGATTAAATGCTTTTAGTATGATAACTGATATCTGAAGCACCTTATGTCAAGAGAGGAGATGCTTCCAACAACTCATAAAATTTTGAATAAAAGTAGAGTTGCATTTGTCTTTAAATTTAATTGTCCAACTAATCTATATTTGAAAATTATTTTTAATTTTGAAGACGTTAACATTTAATTAATATACCTTATTAGTCACGCATTATTCATTATTTAATATATATATATATATATATATATATATATATATATATATATATATATATATATATATATAGTGGAGGGTTCAAATGAGAACAAAAATTTTGTAAGAATAAAAAGAATAAGTTTTAAACCAATAGAAACGCTCCATTTTACTTCATTTAATATGTTATTTAATGTTATTAATAAGGGTATATAAGTAAATTTCTAATTGTAATCAATTAGCTAACTAATTAAAATTGTAACTCCCTTTTAAATATACTCTTTCAAGATAAAATAATTTAAGATGAATGACAATTTTCGACATGTGTAGGATAAATTTTAGTATGTGTAGGATAAATTCTTAAATGTGTACGATAAATTTAGATATGCGTAGGGTAAATTTCGCTAAGTGTAAGATATATGTAGGATAAATTTTGAAATGTGTAGGATAAAATGTTTTGTGCTTTATTAATAAGAGATAACATAATTAATGGGATGAGTTATAAACTATTTAATGTTTTACCATTATGCCCTTTCTTCTTTTTCTTCTCACATTAACTTTCTTCTCAAATGAACCTTCCCCTATATATATATATAAAATTGTGTTTAAGAAAATTTAAATATCCGATCCGCGAGTACTCGCGAGTTATAACCTAGTAAAAGTATAAAAATAACACTTTTAACATCTAAAGTATCATCTTTCCATTTTCATAAATTTTTAATTCGGTTTCTTAAACTTTTTCTTGTTGTAAAGAGCCATAAAAACATACAAAAGCAAGAATGTATATTAATCATGTATATTTTTTCAGTATAACGGATTATTTTTTAAAAATTTGTATACACGTATAGACAATACCTCACTATCACTCTACACTCTAAATCAAACTGTTTTGACCCGACTCATACCTATTCCCAACCTTGCCCCACCCATATCAGCTACAACAAAAAAAACTCAACCAAAAAAATACATGTTTGGATTCTTATATTATGATACAATGACACCTACATCAGCTACAACAAAAAACAAAACCAACTAACACTAATATATAAACATGGAAAAAAGTAAACTACAAATCCAACCCAGATGGCTCGGTTCGTTAAAAAAAATCCGTGAAACATTAATATACATTACTCAATGGAAAATACATGAGAATCTGTTGGTGGAGGTAAGATAGTTGGTGGCTATATAAGTTAACAATCTAAATTCTATATAATCCCTTCCATCTATGTTAGTGCATACGTCTGTCGACTTTGTCTTGTATCGAGTCTTGTATTGTACTAGTTAGATCAGGGCACGTAAATCAAGAAATCATGTAATTTTGCATGAAGCATGTAATTTCGCATGAAATGAACATGTGTCATTCCGCACGAAATTACCATGTAATTTCGTACGGAATTCTAATTTTGCATGAAAGTGATTTCGTGTGAGCTGGTTCATGCGGAATTACCTTGTCTATAAATACCTCTGATCTCGTTTCATTTGGTACGAAATTAGATAATTGTTTCCGGAGTCGAAGTGCTGCCGAAGTGTCGTCTTGCTGTAAAATTTTGTCAATTTAATCAGAAAGACATTTAAAGTGATATTCTAGCTGAATCGAACTCAATATGTTTGTTTCCGCCTTTCATACTAAGTAGAACGCCTCTGAACGACTCATTTCGGGTCCGTATACGATCCTACAAGTGGTATCAGAGCACAGGAGGAGGAGGAGTTCTACCGATTTCAGCTTGATTTCATCAGATTCTCATACTTCTTCACCTTCTTTTCTAATTTGAACAAGATTACACGGTTAAAATGGTTTGAATTTCTCACATTATAAGTGAAACAGTGTTTTAACAAAGCCTTGAGAAACCTAGACCGTAATTCGATCTAAATCTGATAAAATTTGTAATTTCGTTTTAAATCCGATCGAAATGATGACATCAGCATAATTTCATTTGAAATAGCATCATAATTTCGCACGGAATTACAGTTTGAGGATAATTTCACTTGAAAATTGCTACTAACTCCGCACGAAATTAGTATTTCGCTTGAGAAGTTTCATACGAAATTACAATTTCGTTTCAAAGTAGTAATTTTGTTTGAAACTGAGTCTGATTTCGTAAGAAATTACTAATTTCATTTGAAATATTGATTTCGCTTGTGTTGTAATTTCGTTTGAAGTCATTTTGCAGGTAATTTCGTTTGAAAGACTTAATTTCATTTGAAAGTGTTTGTCTTGATAAACTTGTTACCGAATCATGGAAGAGGAATTCTACAACGCATTTGCCACAACCCCGACTACTCCGGCTGCCATTGCTCAAAGCATGAATATGGAAAATGAAACCGGAACTTTACAAAACCCCCCGAAGCTTATGGGCATTGAAGAGTATTATGGATGGAAAGATCAGTTTGAGAATTGGGTTCAAGCAACTCATTTGAGATCTTGGGAATGTATCGAGAAAAAGTATGTTAGACCACGTACTGAGTTGGGAGTTATCAAAGCAATTTCTGAACTAAATGACAAAGAACGAGACATGTATAAAGCAGAAAAAATGATGATCAGTCTGCTACAGCAAGCTATTAAAGAAGACATCTTCATATTGCTTTAACACGACAATACTTCACGATCGATCTGGGATGCGCTTAAAACCAAGTTTGTGGGAAGTGAAAAGATGATTAGGAGCAAGAAAGCATTGCTAAAGAAAGAATTTGATTTATTTTTGAGTTTGCCGGGAGAAGATATAAAGAAATTGATTGAAAGATATTGTCACTTAGTTCGTTCAATGTCGTTGTTGAGTATAAATAAAGAGCGAGAGGAATGGGTCGACAAATTAGCTGATGCTTTACCTTAGAAAGAGTGGGGGTACATATTTGATGATTTTAAAGAACACTGGAGAATATGATGGATTGACGATTTCTCAGTTCATCAAAAAGATTGAAGGTCAAGATCTGGAGCAACAAAAGATAGCTAGAATGAACAATCCGAGTGCACAACAAGATGTTAAGATGTACTTCAAAGGGAGTATTCAGAATGTCGAAGCAAGTCCGAAAATTCAAACTGCTTTCAATGCAGAAAACTCATCCGGATCAAACAATCAAAGTCCAAACAGTAGTAGTGGATTTTCTTCATATCCGAATGTTAATCCGAATGTTTCAGCTTCAAGTTATCAGTCTCAAGGGTTAAAGAATGGAAATGGGTATGTGATACAATGCAACATTGCATTAAATCTTCCAGGTGGTCAAAGTTTTTCTGAAGAAGTTGCAAAAGATTACATGGCGTTACCTGCAACTGTGCTGGAATCTTATGAGGGATTGGTTGCAGGAAGGATCGGAAATCCTATGCTAACAAAAGAGGATTATGATCAGATCGATGCTGAAGAAATGGAGCTCATGGATATTAAGTGGTGCTTAGCTAGTGTGTTAAGAAGAGCTGAAAAGTTTAAGATGATTATAGGGAGAAATGATTTTCTAGATGCAAATGTTTCTACTTTGGGTTTTGATAAATCTAAAGTTACTTGTTTTCGATGCAGGGAGAAAGGTCATTTTAAGAGCGAATGCAAGAATCAAGAAGCTAGTGGAACAAAGAATCCATTTGGAAAAGATGATTACTATAAGAAAGCCATATATCAACAAGTTGCTCATCAACCACATCAACAAAAAGAACCACAAACTTCACATGCAAAAATGATCGAAGATGCAAATAGGAAAGCTTATTATGGTATCATTGATCAAGATGATGAAAAAGTGACAGAAGGCTTCAGCTGGGATAAATACATTCCACCTGATTCAAAAGTTGTAGCTCTTATTGCATAAATTGTTCAAGAGCCTGATCTGATGACAGAATGGATGAAAGCGTTTAATAGTAATGAAACAAGTCAAGGAGAAGAGTCTGTTTCATCAGATGAAGGTTCAGAAAGAACAACAGTTTTTGATCAATCACCATCTAATTCTGGTTCTTCAGATGACAGTTTAGAAAAGACGATAGAGTTTGATCCCTACTGATGACAGTGGTGATGAAGAGGAAGAAAAGCATATTAAAGTTGCAAAAACTCATTTATCTCCTGAAAGTTTTCAATTTTATTTTGCAAATCTCTTAGAGAAGTTGAAGGAGAGACGAGCAGCAAAAGAAAAGAAAATGGTGAAATGTGAAAGTGTTAATAAGGAAAAGAATTCTGAACAATGCAAGAAACTTAATGTTGCTGAGAGGAATGGTGAAGCTGAGAAGGTGATTGAGATTGAGAAAGTTGTTGAAGTGGAGAAAATAATCGAAGTTGAAAAGATTGTTGAGGTTATCAAGCCGTGTGAAAAATGCTTGGAATCTTGCAAGAAATGTGAAGAAAAGGATGTGAAGTTGAGTGAGCTAGAGAAAATGAAGGAACAATTACTGTTTAATCTCAATTATGTAAAAGAGTCGTATGACGTGTTGAATAGGACAGTGACTGGTTTACAAAAGACAAATTCTGAAAGAGAAGATCCATTGACAATGATGAATGCTGTGATGATGTCCAAGCAGAAAGCTATCAATCATTACATTGAGGAGGGTGCACAGTTAAAGCAAGAGTTGGAGACTAAGAAGATTGAAAATGAAAGAATTAGAAGACTGTTGCAAAGTTATTCTAGTTCTGATTATTTGATTGATCGAATTTATCCAACTGTTGCAAGTTTTTGAAGCATTTCAAGATGATGAGAAGTAGAAGAAGAAGGATACTGGTAAGAAACAGAGTGTTAGTTATAACAAGTGTCCGCCTCCGATCTGGGAAGGTTATTCTCCCAGAAAACCAAATGAGGAGCAAGTAAAAAAGGCGGTCAATATAAAGCTAAAGTCCGATATAACTGATGAATTACTGATGTGCTAAAAGTGGGTTAATTAAAACTAGCTAAATTACCCTAATTCTAGACTCTCTAAGTTTTAAATTTATAAAACTAAGACTCTCTAAACCCTAAACCACACAACCGGCAAGTGTACCGATCGGTGTAGTATAGCCTAAGGAAGTCCGAGTATCGAACCCAAGAGACTCTACTGATTACGCTAATGACTCTATCTAGACTTAGACTGACACGACTTAACTAATTGTTTATTGATTGGGGGGGGGGTTTCTAAATATTCTAAAATTATAATTAAAGATTAACTAGATTAACTAAACGAACTAGACGAACGAGACACGAACTCACACGAAGGTTAAACTCAAGGATGGTGAAGGAACTACCTAGACAGGAATCCTGATTGCTTTTAGTTATGATTATAATTGGAAGTTGTCTGCTATGGAACCGGGATCTTGAAATTCTCACCCCTAGGGAAATCTAAGGACCCCTAATCCCTCTCAAGAGCACGCTAAGATCCCCTAAAGGTTGTTAAATTACCGGTTATTAGACTCCTTTACAAGACATCTAATGGGTTTATAAAAGTATCCTAAAAGGCTCACTCCCTTACGAGACCTAAACCTAGGATAGGCTTGTTTTCTCAGCTAGACTTGCTAGACAGCAGCCAAAAGGTTAACTTCCTAAGAAGGACCCACCTTACGGTTTAATCACTTAGACCTAGCAATAATCTCGCACCTTACAGCTATTGACAATTAGTAGAACACTTGATTTTATAAGATTACCAATTATTACTTCTAAGGTTACTTCACGTGATTTTCACCCTAAAGGATTAAAGATTTATTATGTGATATAGACACTCACCAAAACCTAAAACCCTAGCATGACTCTATTATGTGATAAAGACCGTCACCAAGATTCATGCGAAGCAATAATCAATATTCAAATAACATCAAGCACGCAAACACATCTAACTGATAGAACAAGCCGTTTACAATTTATAAATAAACCATAGCTTCCAAAAATCCATAATATAATCAAAACATATAGCAATCATTCAACCATATCTAGGTAGTATAAAAGATTAGCCAAGAATCATAGTCACTAAAAAGAAATAAGTCTCAAATAACAAACAATTCATAGTATCGAGTTTGATGACAAAAAGTATATCGAAACTAATAAATTAATTATTTGCAAACCCGAGATTAAATCTTGATCGTGTCTTGAACCCTCAAACCAATCCTTTTTCTTTCCTCTTCTTGATCGCAGCCGTTAAAAGAATTATAATTTTCGTTGATCGAACTCTACGTCTTGCTGCCGTCTGATGTCTGGGATCCCCCTTTTTAATTCCCCAGCGGATGCCAATCTCTCCCCCCTTTAAAACTGTTTCTGTTGATGTATATGTATGATATCATTTAGGGTCCAAACTCCAATTCACTTTTCTGCTGGGCTTGGTTGACATCTTTGGCGGCCCCAGCCCTTAAAATTCGTCCCACATGAATTAGCTGTCCATTGTTTCGTATATATGCTAATATATATGGCCCTTTTGAAAATAACAGTAGTAATAATAAGTATTGGCAGCAACCCCAAATAATAATGGCCTCCCTTTTAAATAATATATGGCTACCCTTTAATCTGTTGATTTGTCCACCACATAATATGATATTTCTTCCAACTTAATTAGACGCAATATGCCATCATACTTTTTGTCCCTTAACGTCCACTTTATTTGGGCATTGGCCTTGGCCCACCTAAACTTGTCAACCCTTTAATAAACTATGGCAGCCCATTTTATAACATAGAGATAGCAGGCTTTGTCCACTCGAGAAAATAGTTGCAATTTTACTTCGGTCACTGGCATCCTACTCTGCTCAACTGTCTGGTCATTTCCATGTTACTCATTTTCGCTCCATTTGCACCAGGATCTGCCAAAACACAAAATAATATAATATACTACTAATACTAAAAATAATAAATAAAAACTATACAAATATTATACAATTTACATGGGACAAATATGTGTATTTTACCCCACATCAAATATCCCCACACTTAACCTTTTTTCGTCCTCGAAAAAGAATTATGCAAACGGAATTATAGTCGGAATAATTATTCGGGAACAAAAGCTTAAATTACTTATTAAAAACCGAAACTTATGTTAGCCGCGATTGCAAGTATTTTGATCCTCTTAAACCTAACCCGGTTCCAAGCCCTTATCATGTAATTTTAGTTCAATTATGGTCAATCTACCTAGGGTCTCACACTAAAAATCGCAGGTACACTTAATCCCACCTCAAACTTATAGGACAAAGAGAACGATCACTGGACCAATTCCCAACCGTCTTATATCAAAACCAGGAGAGTTTACAATCAAAATTTTTTTTCTCTCTCTTTTTTTTTTTTTTTTTTTGCTTTTTTCGCTCGTGAGTCTAGACGGTGCTTTCCCAAAACAAGAGGCAGTCCGGCTGTAGAGTCGCTATCCCCAACCACAAACTACTTAGCTTCGGTACTTTTTATTATTTTTTTCTTTTCATTGCTTCGCACGGTCGATTTCACACACACTAGCGGTAATCCGGCTGTAGAGTCGCTATCCCCAACCCAGACTACATAGGAATGGCTACTTTCATTTAGTTTCTAGCTCACTTTTTATTCTATTTTTTTTTGTGACCACAAACTCTAACGGTTTTAACTTATAACGGTGCCCCTTATGTTATTTTTGGCGGTTTCAATTTCCCACTTTTCCTAGATGAGAACCCACTAGTAGACCGACATTAGGTATATTAAGATCAAAGGAACTCAAAACCGAACCGAGCCTACCCGCGTATCCCAAACTAGACACAAGCACGATTAAATTATCTCATATTATTTATTTGAACCCGAACAAAAATCCGACTTTTCTATCATTTTCCGCTTTTATTTTTGCAAATTTCTATTTTCAAAGGACATTTTCTATTTTTTCAATTTTTATTTTAGCTTTTTTTTAAGACTCAAGACACTACTAACTAGACACTAAACGATAGTTCCCATCCCCACACTTAAACTTTACATTGCCCTCAATGTAAGATGGAAACCGACTCAAAAAACTAAAAATAAATAAGAAATAAAAAGACACAAGGGCATAAATGGAAAGGACTTAGCTGGTTAAATAATACGTATGCTCCCATGGTCTCGTCCAATCCAGCTCAATCGTATAGCATTTCGTTCGCGATCGGCTTGACTCCAACTGGTATGCTCGATAAATGCCTGATCTCTGATAAGCAGCTCTAAAATCACCCGAATGGAGATTGAGTACGGGTGGTACATATTCAAACCTGCATAAACACAAACAAGCAAACACCAAAGCAATACCGACTCGAAACAGACAACTGACTCAATACTACTAACTTAGACTCAGTATACAAAATAAATGACTCACTATACAAACTACCGAAAATATACCAAATATAAAAAATTACAAACTCTACAAAACCTCCCCACACTTGAATTTAATCAGGAAGTTTCTCTTTGACCTGGACCCGGTCCAACCCATTTAATTCCACCCGTTCCTCAAAAATACTTAAAAATATAATGGTGGAATTATAGAATATTTTAAAATTTTGAAATGGGTCAGACCACCAAAATTTAAACATACCTGGAAGAAACCGAACGCGTGGCATGTAGCGAGAAGAATGATCGTGCGTGAACGGCTCCTTCCTTTTCATCTCGCCCCAACCTTCGATCCTCTTCCGGTTCAGAACCTTTCTCCTTCTTTTCTTTGCCTTCTCCCGTGGCCTTGAATCTTCAATTATCTCTACCACGGGCCAGCTGTGGTGCTCTTCCTCTTCCACCACCACTTCTTCTTCTTTGATGTCCATCATTAGGTTTCCTTCAAGTAAAGCTTCTAAGTAAGCAAGGTCTCCCTCTGGATCAAACTCCTCTATCTCTTCATCTACCGGCAACCCATCTAGTTCGTCCCTAAATTCATTTTCCCAGTACATCTGATCTTCATTAGATGGCTGCTCAACTTCTTCATCTTCCTCTCCTTTTCTTTCTATCTTTATTTTTTCTTCCTTACTCTCCACATATCCCCATATTGTCTCTCCATCAGCAAGTTCGGGGAGCACTATCGCCTTATAATATGAGCTTTGAACTGTAATCCACTCATCATCATAATCACCCCATTGTATTTGTTGCTTCTGCTCTCTGTTTTCCCAACTCATTTCCAACCGAGCGGCGATCGCACATTCTTCATACCAGTGTGGTCCACCACATTCTTCACACCTTGGATCCCTTTGCCGATTGAGGTCACGCTCTATCATTGGGCCTATTTGTCCGATCATTCAATCAAGTATGCCGACCATTTTCGGAACCCTTGGATCCCCGCACTTTCGAAACTCTTTTATTATTCGCACGCAATTCATAATTAATTCCCTGAGCTCGAAAAATTGGGGAAACCTCTCCTTAGCATTTGTGGGATACCCCTGCAAAGAATATTGCTGTGGCTGCACAAAGGGGTTAGTATCATAATCCGTAGAGGACCCCTCATACTGGGGGCATTTAACTGTAAAGTGAGGCCCTCCACAAATTTCACACATATCTACTAGACTCAAGAAAAATAAAATAAATAAGAAAACAAAAAAAACACGGACAATTAGACTCCTATGACTCAATCTACAAAAACACTAGCACGTATAATGTCAGTTAAGTCCAAACAAAGTAATCAACGCAATCGCCAAGAGTCCCCGGCAACGGCGCCAAAAACTTGATGTGCTAAATGTGGGTTAATTAAAACTAGCTAAATTACCCTATTTCTAGACTCTCTAAGTTTTAAATTTATAAAACTAAGACTCTCTAAACCCTAAACCACACAACCGGCAAGTGTACCGATCGGTGTAGTATAGCCTAAGGAAGTCCGAGTATCGAACCCAAGAGACTCTACTGATTATGCTAATGACTCTATCTAGACTTAGACTGACACGACTTAACTAATTGTTTATTGATTGGGGGGGTTTCTAAATATTCTAAAATTATAATTAAAGATTAACTAGATTAACTAAACGAACTAGACGAACGAGACACGAACTCACACGAAGGTTAAACTCAAGGATGGTGAAGGAACTACCTAGACAGGAATCCTGATTGCTTTTAGTTATGATTATAATTGGAAGTTGTCTGCTATGGAACCGGGATCTTGAAATTCTCACCCCTAGGGAAATCTAAGGACCCCTAATCCCTCTCAAGAGCACGCTAAGATCCCCTAAAGGTTGTTAAATTACCGGTTATTAGACTCCTTTACAAGACATCTAATGGGTTTATAAAAGTATCCTAAAAGGCTCACTCCCTTACGAGACCTAAACCTAGGATAGGCTTGTTTTCTCAGCTAGACTTGCTAGACAGCAGCCAAAAGGTTAACTTCCTAAGAAGGACCCACCTTACGGTTTAATCACTTAGACCTAGCAATAATCTCGCACCTTACAGCTATTGACAATTAGTAGAACACTTGATTTTATAAGATTACCAATTATTACTTCTAAGGTTACTTCACGTGATTTTCACCCTAAAGGATTAAAGATTTATTATGTGATATAGACACTCACCAAAACCTAAAACCCTAGCATGACTCTATTATGTGATAAAGACCGTCACCAAGATTCATGCGAAGCAATAATCAATATTCAAATAACATCAAGCACGCAAACACATCTAACTGATAGAACAAGCCGTTTACAATTTATAAATAAACCATAGCTTCCAAAAATCCATAATATAATCAAAACATATAGCAATCATTCAACCATATCTAGGTAGTATAAAAGATTAGCCAAGAATCATAGTCACTAAAAAGAAACAAGTCTCAAATAACAAACAATTCATAGTATCGAGTTTGATGACAAAAAGTATATCGAAACTAATAAATTAATTATTTGCAAACCCGAGATTAAATCTTGATCGTGTCTTGAACCCTCGAATCAATCCTTTTTCTTTCCTCTTCTTGATCGCAGCCGTTAAAAGAATTATAATTTTCGTTGATCGAACTCTACGTCTTGCTGCCGTCTGTTGTCTGGGATCCCCCTTTTTAATTCCCCAGCCGATGCCAATCTCTCCCCCCTTTAAAACTGTTTCTGTTGATGTATATGTATGATATCATTTAGGGTCCAAACTCCAATTCACTTTTCTGCTGGGCTTGGTTGACATCTTTGGCGGCCCCAGCCCTTAAAATTCGTCCCACATGAATTAGCTGTCCATTGTTTCGTATATATGCTAATATATATGGCCCTTTTGAAAATAACAGTAGTAATAATAAGTATTGGCAGCAACCCCAAATAATAATGGCCTCCCTTTTAAATAATATATGGCTACCCTTTAATCTGTTGATTTGTCCACCACATAATATGATATTTCTTCCAACTTAATTAGACGCAATATGCCATCATACTTTTTGTCCCTTAACGTCCACTTTATTTGGGCATTGGCCTTGGCCCACCTAAACTTGTCAACCCTTTAATAAACTATGGCAGCCCATTTTATAACATAGAGATAGCAGGCTTGGTCCACTCGAGAAAATAGTTGCAATTTTACTTCGGTCACTGGCATCCTACTCTGCTCAACTGTTTGGTCATTTCCATGTTACTCATTTTCGCTCCATTTACACCAGGATCTGCCAAAACACAAAATAATATAATATACTACTAATACTAAAAATAATAAATAAAAACTATACAAATATTATACAATTTACATGGGACAAATATGTGTATTTTACCCCACATCAATTACCAGAAAACATTGACGTCATTTTTACATCGTCTGACACTGATCATGAGTCCGAGTTAATAAAGAAAGTGATCGATCAGGTGTTGGATAAAGATGAGGAGTCTGAGTCAAAGTCCGAGTCTGGAAGTTCGAGTTCGTTGGTCAACAGTTCAAAGATGTCGGTTAAACGGGTTTATAGTAAAGAGTTTCTGTTATCAAAGTCTAATTTGAATGATGAAACATTTGAAGTTGCATATACTTTGAATGATTCTGACAAATTATATTCTGATAAAGAATTTCCAATAAGAAGTGTTCAAATTGAAAAGATCAAAAAGGTTTTCAAAGTAACAGAAATTAATATTTCTGAAATAAAAGATGTAAATCTTAATGCAAAACCTAAAAAATACACTTCAAGAGTTCAACAACGGTTAAACAAGAAAAAGGGTTACAGTTCTGATTCTGGTTTTCAAAAGAAACCAAATCATAACGGTAATTTCAAAAAGAAAGGTTTAGGTTTTATTCCACCTGAAAATTATAAAAAAGAGAAAATTACTAAAGCAAATACACAATTTGTTTCAGGGACAAGCTGTGAAGAGGAATCAAAAAGCTCATTCTGGAAGCAATCAAACAGAGAATTCCTTGCCAAGAAGCAAGAGAAAGTGAAGAATGGAGCTTATCAAAGAAAGGAAACAAGAACCTGTTACAAATGCAATGAAGTTGGTCACATTGCATGGAACTGTTCTCAAGTAACAAAAACAAAATAGGAAGTCTCTAAAAACTCAAAGAAAAAGTTGTTGAGAAAAATGAACCACCAACTGACAAATTTAAAATTTTTTAAAATTCAACATATGAAGTTGGTGAGTGTTCAAAGACAAGTTTTTATAAAAAGAGAGCTAAGCATCACAACCAAATGTGGGTTGTTTAGAAGTTTGTTGAGAAATTTGGCGATGAATCTGTTGGGATTTTAACATGTTTATCAAAGTAATTTCATCCATATGAAATAAAAACGCAGCGGAAATAATGTTTATTTAAAACATGTTACTTACAAGATATGAAACCATTTTATATGTAAAACCCAATCCCCGATCCATATACGAACATGCATGCTATCAAAATTAAAACACAACCATAGGGTGTTTAGAATACTACCTTCCAAGGAGTAATGGATATGAAGAAGATGATGATTCTTGAACGGTTGCCTTCAAGTATAGAAGACCTCAAGCTTGTATACCCCAAGCATTCCAACAAACACCTTATGTTTAGCTAGGATTTATACACTTATAACTCACTAAAATTCTCTCATGAATCCAACTCTTGGAAACCTTCTTATGGCCGATTTTTGAGAGAGAACAAAGGTGATTTTACACTTGAAATAACTTGTAAAATCAAAACCCTTGAAGCCCTAACCTTGGCCGAAATTATGAGAGTGTTTCTTGGATTTTTTCACTTGATTTGTTTCAACATAAGAGCCTCCTAAATCAGCCATAACATGACCGAAAATTGAGAGCTTCTCTTGTTGTTTTTCTTGCATTTTTCATACAAAATGTATATATAAAAGTATGAGAGAGGATGCCACCCATATAAGCCAATCATAACCTTCCTACACATGCAAAATGCATGTGCATGCATTGGACCAAAAGTCTTCCCCAATCAAGAGCCATGCAATTGCATGTAAACTAATTGGCTTAAAGTGTCTAGGGAAGAATACCCAATCAAATGCCATCTAACATGTAAGAAGTGCATGTAAGTTGATTGGCCATTTTGTCTTGGGAAGGGGGGGGGGCTAGCTTATTTTTTTATAAAAAAAAATTAATTCTTTTATAAAATTTAAGTCTTGTTTATTTTATACCTTTTATAAAATATTACATCATATGTTCACAAGACTTTATACAACTTTTTATCATGTTATTTAACCCATTAAATAACAAGATAAAATATTCTCTCAAAATAAATTATCCATATAATTTATTAGTTTATCAAGTGTAATTATTTAGAAAACCAATTTCTAAATATTGTAAGTGTTAAAATTTATTTGTTTGATCATATCATAAATAAATATTCTAAGTGTTTGTTTAGCTTGTTATTGGGTATGACTCGACTTGGATGATAACGTACTAGCCACATCAATTTAATATGTGTCTTGGGCATACAGAGTCCAACAATCTCCCACTTGCACAAGACACATAGAAGATTGATGCAAGCAGTAAATAACGCCTAACTACGGTTTACTACCCCTAATACGTATGACTATATGTGCCATTCAATAACATCATTCCCTTCAAGTCCCTTACTTGAAATGATTTAGGTGAATCTATCATTTATCCTTTCGTTACAGATGTCATGTCAAATCCAGAGACACAGAGTGATCACTCTCTGTTGATTTAACTTTAGCAGGCCTTAGACATCTTACTCTCAACGAATAAGAGGAACAAATCCCATCTTGACTACATACGTCTCTCACAATCACCTTGTACCATACCTGAGCTTAGCCTTATGTACTGTCATATTACTAACAGCGAAGAAAAAGTCAAGGTACAATATTTGGTGAATATCAAGACCCAATATGTATCTCAGGTCTGAGGATACCATGATATTCTCCTTTACTCAAATTTACTTATGATCAATCATAAATGATTCCATGCAGTAATATTTGAGAGCGAGTCAGTCCAATATTTGTATCCCACAAATATCTACGAACTTTGGCAGCAACACTTTGCTCCATATTCATGTCTAATGAATATCCACCAATCCAAATTCATAATAGTCTTTCATTCATATTTGTTCCCAAAAGTATGATCGACTACGGACATTTAGAATAAGTAACTTATTCACGGATTTAAACATGCTAACATGGAACATAACTCAATATACCATAAAGAGTTATAATAACAATTGTTCCAATATCCAAATACAAAATAGATCAAATCCAATCACTAGAATATCGAAGTCCTAAGGCACAAGTATGGCCCTTTCATGCTTTGCCCGTTCAAGGAGCTTTGTGAGTGGATCCGCAATATTTTGATCAGTGTGAACTTTGTGAACACATATCTTTCCTTTTTTCAACTTCATCCCTTATGTAGTTGAAATTCCGCTCAATGTGCCTAGTCTATCGACGTACACGAGGTTCCTTGATTTAAGCAATCACACCATCGTTATCACAAAGATCTCTAGGGGTCCTGAATGGTAGGGACTACCCCTAGATCGGCAATAATTCAAGTGGCAGATCCATATGAATTATCTTAATCAATGAAGCGGCGATGTATTCTGATTCTGTAGTTGACAATGCTACCCTGATTGTGTTTGAAGAATATCTCGATCAGTTTGGAAACTCGTATCCATGTAACCCTTTACAACGAATTCCGAAACTCGCATCCATGTAACCTTTTACAACGAGTTCTTTTCACCAGATCCATATATTAGAAATATATCCTTAGTCCTTCTAAGATATTTCAATATATATTTTAACCGTCACCTAATGACCGTTATTCATTGGTATCTACTTGTCATGATTAAAGCGCATAACTTATCCAGTCTAGTGCATATCATTACATACATAATGAATCCTATAGCAGACGCATATGGGATTCCCTTCATCCTTTGAGCTTGGATATTGAAACGCATTCAATATTGTCCCTTCCTTGAATAGGTACCAAACCTTTCATAGAGTTCTCTATCTTGAACCCTTTCAAGACTTTGTCAATGTATGCACTTTAGTTTAAACCTATCAAGCGCCTTGATCTATCCCTATAGATCTTTATTCCCAAAATATAGGTGACTTCACCAAAATCCTTAATGGAAGAACAACTTCCAAGCTAGGCTTTTACACCTTCCATGGTTGGAATGTTATTTCCAAATAGTAGAATGTCATCAACATATAATACTAATACAGTGATGATGCTCCCACTAGCTTTTCATACACACAAGCTTTATCGACGTTCTTGATGAATCCATATTCCCTAATCTCTTCATCAAAACGGTGATTCCAACTTCTAGATGCTTGTTTCAATCCACATATTGATTTCTTTAACTTGCATACTTTGTTAGGGTGTTTTGGATCAACAAAACCTTCAGGCTTAACTATATAGACATCTTCCTCAAGATATCTATTAAGGAAAGCCGTTTTGACATCCATTTGCCAAATCTCATAATCATATTGTGCAAGTATGGCAAATGATATCCTAGTTGACTTTAGCATCGCCACGGGCGAGAAGGTCTCATCATAATCAACCTTTTAAGTTTGAGTGAAACCTTTTGCTACAAGTCTCCTTTTATAAGTATCCAAGTTTCCATGCATATTTGTTTTCTTCCTGACAACCCACTTACTTCCAACTACTTTGGACTTAAGAGATGACACAACCAATTCCCATACTTGGTTGTCATACATGGATTGCATCTCTACGTTCATGGCTTCAAGCCATTTGTCACAATTGGATTTTGACATTGCATCATGGTATGTGGTAGGTTCACCCGAATCTACCACGTAGCATCCATCCATGAAAAATCCTTATCTTTCAGGTGGACTACTAATTCTACCAGTTTGCAAACGTTTTGTGTGTAATGATCAACCACTTGATCGTTTTCAACAACCTCTTGTTGATTGCTAGTATTAACCAAACGTGTATCGTCTTGTGGTTCTTGATCCTCATCAAGTTCCACTGTTCAACTAATTCCTTCTACAAGGAACTTTGCTTCCAAGAACTCAGCCTTTCGAGCAACAAATACCTTTTGCTCTGTTGGATCGTAGAAACAATATCCTATATCATCTTTAGGATATCCTACAAAAATACACTTAGTGGATCGTATTACCAATTTATTTGGGGTGTGTTGCTTCACATAAGCTTCACAACCCATACCTTTAAATATGATTAATAATGGAGCCTTTCCATTCCATATTTCGAAAGGGTGTCATATCCACTTTCTTGGTTTTGGGCCATACTTAATATACGGACCACGGAGAGCAAAGCGTAACCCCAAAATGATAGAGATAATGCGCTCCTAGCCATCATAGATCGAACCATATCCAAATAGAGTTCGATTCCTCCTCTATCAGAACGAAGAACTTTAATTGAGTTGATATTGTACTTCACCTTTTGAAGGCTTTGAACATTTCAAAACTTCAATTTCGTGTCTTAACAAGTACACATAACTATAACTATTACAGTTGTTTGTAAAATTAATGAAGTATCTTTCACCATACCTAGTCATTGGCTTAAAAGGATCACATACATCTGAATGTATGATACGTAAGAAATCTATTGCCCTTTCCCATTAAAGGGTTTCTTAGTCATTTTACCTTGTAAACAGGATTCACATGTATCAAATGAACCAATTTCATTTGTTTCCAAAAGACAATTCTTTCGAAGTGTTTACATGCGACATTTGTTTATATGACCAAGGCGATAATGCCAAGGATAGGTTTTACTCAAATCCATTTTGAGTTTCTTGGTGATTGATTGGTACATTAAACTATCAAATGATGTATTATTATGAACCAATTCATAAATACCATTTGAAGGCATAGGTTTAAAGTAAAACATGTCATTCATCGATATAAATGTCAATGTTTGCAAACTTTAAGTCAAAACCATATTGTCTTATAAGGGAAACTTGAATAATGTTCCTAGTCAAACTAGGAGCATTCAAAACATTTTAAAACAATTTCCAAACCATTAGGAAGTTTCAAAACATAGTCTCCTTTCTTGTAATGTTTATTTCTTTTGAACCTTTTGCAACGAATTGCAAAACATGAGTTCCACATCCGGTATCTAATACCCATGTGTTAGAAGAAATAACATTAAGGTCAATATGTATCATTAAGATTGTACCTAAGGTTTGCCTAGCATCCCTCTTGTTTTTCAACTCTTTGAGATAGGTTGGACAATTCCAATTTAAATGCCCTATCTCACCACACTCAAAGCATGGATCGTTCATGGCAACCTTTGCTTTCTTCTCTTTTGGTTTCGGTGGTTTTGCTTTAGCCTTTCTAATCATTTCCCTTTGAATTACCCGTTTCCATTTTCAACATTTGCTTTGGTGTCGGGGTGATGCCCTTTCTAGTTGCCACCCTCATTGATCGTTAGAATGGATAAAACCCTTTTATCCATATTGAGCCTTTCTAGGTGATCAATGTGGCCTTTCATCTTAAAGACATAAGATGAGACTGATTGGTTTTCCTCCATTCGACATGCATGAAGCGCCCAAAGCGTTCTACCCTTGCATATTGTAGGAGCATTTCCTTCAATTGGGTAATCATGTCGTATGCCCATGATGTTCAAAACCCTTTTGAATTTCGGGAATCATAATTCCTAACATGAGACAACTTGCATAGTATCCTCAATATACTTAATCCAATCGTTATAGGCATCCTTATCTTCCATAAGATGTTCATTGGGATTAGGATCGTTCAACACATAGGATATCTTATCTTACTTGAGAACGATTCTTAAGTTTCGATATTAATCCATAAAGTGTTTTCATTGAAGCAATCCTTTTTAAGGATTGTTTTTAGTGATAGGTTACGGACGGTTTGGGTAATATTGTTAGCGGCCATCTACAAAATTTAACAAGTTTCAATTTTAGTATTTTTGATATTATTATATTTTAATCATTAATACCCTTTTGTGTCTCATAGACAATTAATAAATAAAACCTAGAATCCAACGTTACATTTAAATATTGGTTAGGTGACCTTTATCCCTCTATTTAAATTAACAAGGTAGTCAACGTTTGACAATTGCAACTCTTTGCAATTTCTAGCCATATGGGATCGGTTAAACATCTTTATGTTTAGTTGGCATGTTTAATCCCATCAACACCTTTTGTTCGCCATGCTTCGGTGACCCTAAGTTCATGGTTTCCAAATCAAGTCGTCCAACTTACACACACATGTGAGTTTACACACATGAGTGGTTAGGTGACCTTTATCCCACAAACATGGTAAACCCACCTCGAATATATAAGTTCCCTCAAATGTGGTTAGGTGACCTTTATCCCACAAGAAGAGTTCCTAAGTGTTTCGAGTGTTGTATAAAAGGATGGTGTTTGACTTGTTTTATAAAAGGGATTTTGAGTTTTCAAAAATTCTAGTTTAGAAAACTTTATGTACCATACATTTGCATGCATTCAAATCCTTGGTACTTTTGTCGAAACAAATTTTTTAAAGTTCTTTTAATAAAACCCATTTTATTATAAAATCATTAATTTTTAATAACCTTTATTAACCATTTTTAATGATCTTTTAAAGAACCAATTTTAAGCTTGTTGTTGATTATTAGTTTGTTAAGCATGCATATCCAAGTATCATCCAAACAATAAAATTAAGCAACCACACAAGCATAACATACATAACAATAAGTGCATAACCATAGCCAGCTATTTTGACAACACTTGTTAGCCGAAACAAGTGTGCCAAAAGGTCCTTCTTAAGGGGTGAATATTGACACAAGTAATGCGTCGTTGAACTCCCACTTGATCCCGCATCCAAATGCTTCAAGTCTTCTTCTTGTGTTGTGATTTCTTCACATTCTTTGAGCTTCCAAATGTCTTTTATATTCAGCTCCAAACTCCTTTGGACTTCAAAAATGTGTTTTGGTTATCGGGCTAAAATCCCATTAAGAACTATGAAGTCCTTTAGGCCCGAAGTTAGCCAAAACCAAAATCGCATTTTTTTGTGTGCATCTTCTTTTACAAAAAATATCCTAATACATTTTTTTTAGTAAAATAAAATCCACCTAATCTATTTATTTTACATACCAAATAAAAATAAATAAATTACATAACTTTACAAATGGAAGAACCAAAAATAATAATTATTACAACCTTTGAAATAATTAAATACAAATCACAAACACAAATATTCAACATATTCACACAAGGTCATGGCTAGGTTATGAACACCAAAATATATATATATCCACATATATAAAATTCAAGAAGCAAAATGGTTTCCTTTTTACAACCTACTTTTCGGTCAAGAATGAAAAAACCGAAAAAGTGGGTTTTTGTCCAAACAAACAAATCATCCAAATGACATAATTTTTCAAGATACTTTTATGCATGTATTAAAATAATCTTGAAAAACAAAAGGATAACCATATATAAAATTTCGGCCATAGGGTTTTAACCAAACCCGAAACCCGAAAATTTCAAATCCTATGAAGCATGCACTCATATAAGCGGCTCTAGATACCATTGTTGGGATTTTAACATGTTTATCAAAGTAATTTCATCCATATGAAATAAAAACGCAGCGGAAATAATGTTTATTTAAAACATGTTACTTACAAGATATGAAACCATTTTATATGTAAAACCCAATCCCGGATCCATATACGAACATGCATGCTATCAAAATTAAAACACAACCATAGGGTGTTTAGAATACTACCTTCCAAGGAGTAATGGATATGAAGAAGATGATGATTCTTGAACGGTTGCCTTCAAGTATAGAAGACCTCAAGCTTGTATACCCCAAGCATTCCAACAAACACCTTATGTTTAGCTAGGATTTATAAACTTATAACTCACTAAAATTCTCTCATGAATCCAACTCTTGGAAACCTTCTTATGGCCGATTTTTGAGAGAGAACAAAGGTGATTTTACACTTGAAATAACTTGTAAAATGAAAACCCTTGAAGCCCTAACCTTGGCCGAAATTATGAGAGTGTTTCTTGGAGTTTTTCACTTGATTTGTTTCAACATAAGAGCCTCCTAAATCAGCCATAACATGACCGAAAATTGAGAGCTTCTCTTGTTGTTTTTCTTGCATTTTTCATACAAAATGTATATATAAAAGTATGAGAGAGGATGCCACCCATATAAGCCAATCATAACCTTCCTACACATGCAAAATGCATGTGCATGCATTGGACCAAAAGTCTTCCCCAATCAAGAGCCATGCAATTGCATGTAAACTAATTGGCTTAAAATGTCTAGGGAAGAATACACAATCAAATGCCATCTAACATGTAAGAAGTGCATGTAAGTTGATTGGCCATTTTGTCTTAGGAAGGGGGGGGGGGGGGCTAGCTTATTTTTTTATAAAAAAAAATTCAATTCTTTTATAAAATTTAAGTCTTGTTTATTTTATACCTTTTATAAAATATAACATCATATGTTCACAAGACTTTATACAACTTTTTATCATATTATTTAACCCATTAAATAACAAGATAAAATATTCTCTCAAAATAAATTATCCATATAATTTATTAGTTTATCAAGTGTAATTATTTAGAAAACCAATTTCTAAATATTGTAAGTGTTAAAATTTATTTGTTTGATCATATCATAAATAAATATTCTAAGTGTTTGTCTAGCTTGTTATTGGGTATGACTCGACTTGGATGATAACGTACTAGCCACATCAATTTAATATGTGTCTTGGGCATACAGAGTCCAACAGAATCTGATTCCACAAAGTCAGAGGAGCCACAAGTTGAAGTTAAAGAAGAAAACTCAGTGCCTCCAATGGACGATGCAAAATTTCCACCATTGAGTACCGAAAACTTTAAATCAAAGGTTGGTAAGGTTGAGATCTCGAATCAATTCTATTCTGAAAAGAAAGAATTTGATGTTGAGAAAGCATTTAATGGAAATGTGAAAAAGATTTTTGGGAAAATGGTTGAGGGAAAGGCCAAAGGGGTAAAGGACTTTTATGAAACAAAGAAGGCAACTTTTTACCCAAGTGAAGTTGAGGAGGAAACATCCAAGTTTGGTCAGGCTTGGATGGCAGTTTTTCACAAGTAAAATCCTGACTTGCCGGAGCTTCCAGGTTGGTAAGAGTGAAGCAGGAATCGGCATCATTCTTGATATCAGGTTTGATTGTGCATTCTTACAAGTGGTAATTGTTTTGTCCTACAAGTGGTAAATCAGGGACATCAAGTTGTACTTGATTTTCTACAAATGGTAATTGATGATGAAATTTAAAATTGTTAAATTTTTCTAATGGTCAAAAGAGCAAGATGATGAACCCCAAGCCTACATGTGGTAAAATCAACAAAACTTATTTTCCGGAAAAACCATTTTGATTAAAACAAACTTAAGTGTTTTAAAATCATAATGGGAAAATAGTTTGTTGTAAGGGGGAGTTCTGATTGTTTATGCCAAGTGGATGGCGAATTGAAGCAATTCAAATTAGTTGTCATTTTACTTGTACAGTTTGTTTTCAATTTTCTTTAAATGTGTTTTCATTTTAGGGGGAGTAGAAATTTAATTTCAGAAAATTCAAAAACATTGAAAATTTGAAAAAGCCAAAAACATGATAAAATCCAAAATGAGTTTTGTTGTGAAAAAGAGGAAATGATAGTACATCAGTGGACTATCACAACATGCTAAAGAATTGGAAAGTCAAATGTGATAAACGGTCTCACTATGGATGTGCCAGTAGGTTTTTGTACATTCAGTAGATTGTTTTAGGGATATAAACATAAATATCAAATACTTACTTATATCGTGGGGAACATCTCTCGGATATATGGGTAACCCCCAAAATCTTGTTTGAAAGGTCCCTCTTTCTGAGATACTAGGTCTTTATACTCAGTGATATCTGGGGTATTATCTCGGGACTTTTCATTTTGCGGAAGCAATGGCCTAGTCCCCGTATAATACTTTGCATTTGCTTGAAATATAGCTCTACCCTCAGTACAAAAAGTGATGAAACATTGCAAAATGCTAATCATGTGCTGTTGAAGAAAAGATTCTCTAAAGGGAACACACCAAAAGACGAGCCGTCATATCTTTGCTGAACGGAAGTTCTGACCTGAGCTCTCATGGTTTCGCATTTAATCCTTTACAGATATCATCTAGGTATACTCACCTGTAAGACTGAATATTGGGATCTGGATACAGGAGTATATTCGAGTAGTGGGACACTCGAATAAGTTTAAGTGCTTAAAACACTAATCTCGTATCTCGAAACAGTTGAACTTTGTGTGAAAATTTAAATGGACCAGTATACTGACAATCTAAGTGAATTGTTTAGAGCTTAAAATATTTAAAGCTTAACGGTGTTAGTGATTTGTCTCAAAAACTGATATGATCCTCTTACACAAACTCACAAAAATATGATGTGTAAATATTTCTTTACTGCATTTCATTTTCATTTAAAAAAATCCAAAAAGATTTTAAGTGTGTTTTAGTATAAAATTTTAAAAAAATCCAAAAAGATTTTCGACAACTGTTGATTGAAAAGCTGATTTTCAAAATTCCAAGTGCTAAACATGATGATCATTTCGTGAGGGGGAGTTTGTGTTTAATATGAAACCAGATTTTGAGTGTATGGTCTACAAATGGTTCATTAGATATTAATTCCTGCAAGTGTAATATAAATTTGTCAAATGTTAAATTTGTGAAATTTATTGTGGGGAAGAGAATGTGTAGGATAGACAGTTTTCAGATCCTGATTCTGAGTGATAGAGAGCCAGGTTCCGATACTATAAGAGCCAAGTAACGATTCTAGAACTCAAGTTCATGCAAGCTAATGATGCTGATGAACTTAAGGAATCAAGAGATCTGATCAAGAGAATTAGAAAGCTTGAGAGCCAGATTGCAATCTTGATTCGTTGAAGATCAACATCCGAGAGGAGATTATTTGTTCAAGGGGAGTCTATTGGTGCTGAAGAAAAGAGAAGAAGAGGAACATGAAGAAGTTTTACACTGTCAGATACTTCAAAGAGAGCAGACAGACTGATAAAGACTGAAGACGTTGAAGACTCGACACTTACGACTCGTCAACATCCGAGGGGGAGTCTTTTAGTGCATACGTCTGTCGACTTCGTCTTGTATCGAGTCTTGTATTGTACTAGTTAGATCAGGGCAAGTAAATCAAGAAATCATGTAATTTCGCATGAAGCATGTAATTTCGCATGAAATGAACATGTGTAATTCCGCACGAAATTACCATGTAATTTCGTACGGAATTCTAATTTTGCATGAAAGTGATTTCATGTGAGCTGGTTCATGCGGAATTACCTTGTCTATAAATACCTCTGATCTCGTTTCATTTGGTACGAAATTAGATAGTTGTTTCCGGAGTCGAAGTGCTGTCGAAGTGTCATCTTGCTGTAAAATTTGGTCAATTCAATCAGAAAGACAGCTAAAGTGATATTCTAGCTTAATCGAACTCAATATGTCTGTTTTCGCCTTTCATACTGAGTAGAACGCCTCTGAACGACTCATTTCGGGTCCGTATTCGATCCTACAATCTATAATATGAAGTATATAAATCAAATAATGTATTCAACACATGAAGACCTATGCAACCATCAACTAATTAAATGAGCAGTTGAGCAACTTCGAAGGCCATTAACCAGTAAAAACCCACAATGACATTAAAGTTATAGTTTTCAATCATTTGTTTCTTATGTAGACATTTAATTTAAGATCTATCTAAGATTGTGATTCACTCGGTTCTCGATCATAATCTGCAGAAGAACAAACAATATCAACATTCAAAAACAAATAAGATTCAATTAATCAAACAAATCATTTTGCATTAATCACCTGTGACTTCAATTTCCAATCGATTAAGCTCGAGTTTCAACGAATCCAAACCGTGGAACAACTTTATAAGATTGTCCGTGTCTAAACTTGGCCTCACCGTAGACCCCCTACAACTTGTAGTACCCGAACCCCTACCTCATCCATTTCCTCTGTTGGTGCAGTTGTCCGTCGACTTCATCTTCGTTCGAGTCTTAGATTAGATCTGACAGATCTAGGCACGTTTTACGAGAAAGCAGAAACGAAATTAGGGTTGGAGCTAATTCCGCACGAAATTACCAAGGGTAATTCCGTACGGAATTAACTACCTAATTCCGCTTGTATGTTATTCTCGTTTGTAAATGTAATTTCGTTTGAAACGTAATTCCGCTTGAGTCTGTTCAAGCGGAATTAGTTGTCTATATATAGGTGCTAGGTCTTGTCATTTCGCACGAAATTAGTTCCGGTGAGCCGAAGTGCTGCCGAAGTGTCTACTGAGTTGTAAACCGTGTGTTTTCAATAAAAGCGACAGTTAATAGTGATTCCGGTGTTACACAAGCTAAACGAAGACTATTTCAATGAATTCGGCCTTTGATATAGTCTAAGAACACGCTAAAGAATTGGAAAGTTAAAATGTTTAAAGCTTAACGGTGTTAGTGATTCATCTCATAAACTGATATGATCCTCTTACACAAACTCACAAAAATATTGTCTGTAAATATTTCTTTACTGCATTTCATTTTATTCAAAAATCCAAAAAGATTTTAAGTGTGTTTTAGCATAAGCTTTTGAAAAATCCAAAAAGATTTTCGACAACTGGTGTTGAAAAGCTGATTTTCAAAATTCCAAGTGCTAAACATGATGATCAATTTGAAGGGGAGTCTGCTGAATCTAAAAATGTTTGAATATTTTTTTTTCTGCAAGTGGTCATCAGAAGTTTTAAAATGTAAATCATTCTGGATTAATTTGAGGGGGAGTTTGAATATATAGATTTGTCAAATATTAAAGTTGTGAAATTTATTGTGAGGTAGAGAATGTGCGGGATAGCCAAGTTTTAGATCTTGACTCTATGTAGAATGTGAGCCAGGCTATGATCCTGAAGCTAAAGTTCACGCAAGCTAATGATGCTGATAATCTTAAGGAATCAAGAGATCTAATAAAGAGAATTGGAGAGAAGATAGAGCCAAGTTCAGATCCTGGTTAACGATAGACAGAAGATGAAATTGTTCGAGGGGAGTGTGTTTGGTGCTGAAGAGGAGAGTAAAGAGAAGATTGAAGAAGGTTTGCACTGTTAAGTTACTTCAAAGAGAGCAATCATACTGATAAAGACAGAAGACGTTGAAGACTCGACACTTAAGACTCGTCAACATCCGAGGGGGAGTCATCTGTTGGTGCATACGTCTGTCGACTTCGTCTTGTATCGAGTCTTGCATTGTTCATGGCACGAAGATCGAGAAAACTTGGAAAAAGTTAATTCCGGTTGAAAAGAACTAATTCCGCTTGAGATGTTTAATTCCGTTTGTAGTGTCAATATGTAATTCCGCACGGAATTACAAGGTAATTTCGTGTGAGTATGTATGTAATTTTGTTTGTATTGATTCCGTGTGAGCATGTTTCGTACGGAATTAGAAAATCTATAAATAGGAGTAGGTCCGTTTCATTTGAAACGGAATTAGTCAGTGGTTTTCCGACGGCGAAGCTCCGTCGAAGTGTCGTCTTGCTGTAAAACTGTTTCAGATCAATAGAAAAGACAATTAAAGTGAATATCTAGCTGAATCAAACTCATCATGTCTGTTTTCGCCTTTCATTTTGAGTAGAACGCCTCTGATCGACTCGTTTCGGGTCCGCGCACGATCCTACATCCTCGGTCCTTATAAGATCCGGAAAATGTCAATGGCGTCGTATACTACAATAGAAACACAAATTAAGATAGAAAACACAAAACAATTTATGTCGAGGGCAAAAGCTATTTATATGAATAATTTTCTTATGAGTGACAATTTGGGACCTGTGGAAATTTCAAGCAGTTTGGAATCATTTACTTATACACTAACACTAAGATTAATGAAAGGGGCAACTTGTAGTCCTCTCACAAAACCACACTATCAGATGAAGAAAAGTAACAAAATCTTTTGACTTCTCTCACAAAAAAACGCAAACATAAATCAACTAAATAGCTTAATTTCCACAAATAATGTATGACTTCAAGAATCCGAATTCCGTGATACCAGTGAAAAAGAAAATAAATCACAGATTACAAATAAGTTATTTATAATAGGCATATAAGTCATAAAATGTTGAAATCCGAAATATCCGCCACACGCATACAACCATATCAAAATAGCAACAACTCAAACATGTAAAGCAAGTGAATCAAACATGGAAAGCAGCCATAAACAAATGATAAGTGTTGGTGCATACGTCTGTCGACTTCGTCTTGTATCGAGTCTTGTATGTATTTAGATAGACCAGGGCACGTTATATGTGAAATCTGTCAATTATGGGCTTGAAGGTGATTTCGCACGAAATTAAGTAATGATTTCGCACGAAATCTAATTTCGTGTGAAACTTAATTTCGCTTGAGTTGATTCCGTGCGAAATTACAGGCCTATAAATAGGAGTGTCTTGATTTCATTTGTAACTTTCCGACTTGTGTACCGAGGTCCTGCCGAAGTGTCGTCTCACTGTAAAAAGCTGTTATATCAATAAGAAAGACTTTTAATGTAAACATCTAGCTGAATTAACTTGATTCGTTTGTTTCCGCCTCTCGTTTCAAGCAAAGACTCTTCTGATCGACTCGTTCGGGTCAGAAAACGATCCTACAAGTGGTATCAGAGCTCAGGAGGAAGAGTTCTTACCAATTCAGCTTCAAATTTCTGTTTTCTACACCTTCTTTTCACAATTAACAAGTTTTCATGGTCAAAATGATTTGAATTTCACACATCATACGCGCATTACTGTTTTAACAGACCCTAGAAAGTTTCAGAGCTAAAATCAACCAATAACCTGTTCAATTTGACAAAAATCAGCTCGAGATAATGACATCAGCAGTATTTCGCACGGAATAGAGTTTTGGTTTCGCACGAAATTACGTTTTGGGATTGATTTCGCTTGAAAGTGCTTGTTATTTCGCACGAAATAAGTATTTCGTGTGAGTATTTCGTACGAAATTACTATTTCGCACCAAAGCTTCTTATTTCGTGTGAAAACCAGTTGATTTCGCACCAAATCAACATTTATTTGGTAATTTCGCACGAAAACATATTTCGTTTGAATTTGAATTTCGTGTGAATTGGTATTTCGTGTGAACTTATCATTTTGCTTGAGATTTGCTCGTTCAGGTTGATTTTGTTTGAAAGGCTGATATTGTTAAACTTTTTATTGAATCATGGAAGAGGAATTCTATAACGCATTTGCTACTACTCCGACTACTCTAGCTACCATTGCTCAAAACATGAACATGGAGAATGAAACCAGAACTTTGCAAAAACCCCCGAGGCTAATGGGCATTGAGGAGTATTATGGTTGGAAAGACCGGTTTGAAAACTGGGTTCAAGCTAATCATTTGAGATCTTGGGAATGTATCGAGAAAAAGTATGTTAGACCACGTACAGAGTTGGGATTTATCAAAGCAATTTCTGAATTGTCAGACAAAGAAAGAGACATGTATAAAGCAGAAAAGATGATGATCAGTCTGCTACAACAAGCTATTAAAGAAGACATCTTCATATTGCTTCAACACGACAATACTTCATGATCGATCTGGGATGCGCTTAAAACTAAGTTTGAGGGTAGCGAAAAGATGATTAGGAGCAAGCAAGCATTGCTAAAGAAATAATTTGATCTATTTTCGAGTTTGCCAGGAGAAGATACAAAGAAATTGATTGAAAGATATTGTCACTTAGTACGTTCAATGTCTTTGTTGAGTATAAATAAAGAGCGAGAGGAATGGGTCGATAAATTAGCTGATGCCTTACCTCAGAAAGAGTGAGGTACATATTTGATGATTTTAAAGAACACTGGAGAATATGATGGGTTGACGATTTCTCAGTTCATCGAAAAGATTGAAGGTCAAGATCTAGAGCAACAAAAGATTGCAAGAATGAACAGTCCGAGTGGACAACAAGATGTCAAAATGTATTATAAAGGTAGTGTTCAAGAGGTTGGAATGAGTCCGAAAATCCAAACTGCTTTTAGTGCAGAAAACTCATCTGGTTTAGTCAATCAAAGTCCAAGCAGCAGCAGTGGAATCTCTTCATATCCAAGTGTTAATTCGAAGAATTCAACTTCAAGTTTTCAGTCTCAAAGCTTAAAAAGTGGTAATGGTTGTGTGATACAGTGCAACATTGCATTGAATCTTCTGAATGGCCAAAGTTTTTCTGAAGAAGTTGCTAAAGATCACATGGCATTACTTGCTATAGTGCTAGAATCCTATGAGGGATTGGTTGCAGAAAGGATCGGAAATCCTATGCTGACGAAAGAGGATTACGATCAGATTGATGCAGAAGAAATGGAGCTCATGGACATCAAATGGTGTTTAGCGAGTGTTTTGAGAAGAGCTGAAAAATTCAAAATGATTACAGGAAGAAATGATTTTCTGGATGCAAATGTTTCTACTTTGGGTTTTGATAAATCTAAAGTTACTTGTTTTCGATGCAGGGAGAAAGGTCATTTTAAGAGAGAATGCAAAAATCAAGAGGCAAGTGGAACAAAGAATCCGTTTGGAAAAGATGATTACTATCGGAAAGCCATATATCAACAAGTTGCTCATCAACCGCATCAACAAAAAGAACCACAAACTGCTCATGCTAGAATGATCGAAGATGCAAATAAGAAAGCTTATTATCATATCATTGATCAAGATGATGAAAAGGTGGCAGTAGGTTTTAGCTGGGATAAATACATTCCACCTGATTCAAAAACCGTAGCACTTATTGCATAAATTGTTAAAGAACCAGATTTGATGACAGAATGGATGAAGCGTTTATGTAACACCTTGAAAATTTATGTCCAATAATGTATTGACACGTGTCATAAGCTTTGAACGTGTGAAAGAATACTTTAAAGGGGCTAAAGTTGACAAACAAGGAAACTATGTGAGTATAAGGGTCCAATGTGTCAACAATGGATAAATATATTTTAAAATAGCCCTACATGATGTTTATACCCTTAAACAAATAAATCATGGATCATACGAAACTAATTGTGAAAGAAAGTGAGAGATTACAAACTACAAGGGTTAAAAGTGTCAACATGTTTAAAGTATACCTCTGAGTGACCTTTTAGCAAACCCGAAGCTTCGTAACGATTAATTATGCTCACAAGAATAAGTGATAAAAATTTCACGAGGTTTCGATAAAGTATGAGAAAGTTATGATAACATTCGTATGTAAGGGGTTAGAAGTGCAAATATTACAATTCTTTGTTCGGAAGTCTTTCTCAAAGTGTTCACGGCCTTCCAATGCATGGCCACACTTCCAAAGACATGCAAGACCTGTCCACACTGCCCATGCATGCTGAAAAAGACAAATATTCGCGTTCAGAAAGTGCAGGGACTGATCTTGCAAACAAAAAAAAAACATTTTTGAAAATGAGCCTCTCGCGTGGCGCGCCAGGATCTCCTTTCCCTGGCGCGTGGCGCGACGGAGAGGGTTTTTCAGCAGTTCTGGATAGCTGCAGGTTCAGCAGGTTAACCGACTTAAAAGTCTGGTTTTTCGAAATCAGAGGCTGCACCATTGGTTTTTAAGGTATAGGGACACCTGGAACTGATCAAGGAACACTTATAGGCTTGTGTGTAACAATCTTGTTGCATTTTGATTCCTATTTAAGGGTCTTGAGTTGCAACCAAAAGACTTGCTCATTTCCAATTCATTGCAACATTTCACAACTTCTATTCTGGAGCTCTCTGGTCATCAAGCAAGCCTCCTAATGGTCTCTAGTCGTAATTAGGACTCTTGTAAGCATCCTTAACCTTTCCTAATTCAGTTTAGCTTAATTAATTAGCTTAAAGTCAAACCATCGCAATTAAGGTTTGACTTCATGATTATCTAAAATTTGTCCAGCCAAATCACGAATTAAAAGTACCTATGAATGGGTAATTATGTGGGTAATAAACCCTTAAAAGGGTACTCTCTGATTCCCACTCTGACTAGGTCAATTGTTGGGTCAAAGCTTACTTTAAAAAGTCAACATAATGCTTATTTTCAAATTAATGCATAATTAGCAATGTAGGATCCATGCAACCTGTTTTATCACTAATATAACTTGCTAAATAATGTAAGAACATGTCTAAACATGTTCACCCTGACAATTTTCAGTTTAGGCTCGGTTCGGGACCGAAAGTCGCATAATTTGACTTCTGCTTTGACTTTCAGTTCTGACCCATTTATGCATGTTTTAGAAATGCCTTAGAGTTTATTTAGGACTAGGTTTCATGTTAGTATAACCCCATCAGTTTATACAACTTGATTCACTAGTTACCCGATTCACATGCATGTTTCCGTTAATTGCTTATATGTTAACCATTATGCCCAAATGACCTTAAAATATGATTTTTGAAAATGTAATAGGATAGACACCTTAGCTACTGATTTATAAACCTGTACCTAAAATTTGACATCAGTTTGAGGTCTAGATTGAGAGTTATGCTCATTAGCGTAATTAGAAGCCTTTTTAATAAATAAATGGCATAATTAGCATATAGCCTATCTAAACCCAAATTTTTATACAAATCTTTTTATCTACTGATATAAAATAATATTTTGGGATTTTTGAAAATTTTTATTCATTTTTAGGCTGAGCATAACTTAGTGATCTCAGCTTATTTCGGTTAATGCCGGTTTTGCCCTTTTGGGCTATAAAATGAGTTTTATAAATCCTTTTGACCCCAAACCTTTTTCTACTGATCTAATATGTTAAATAAATTATTTTGAGCCTTCTGGAATATTAAAAATATCAGCTTTCTATACAAAACCCGGAAATGGCTCCAAATCGTCTTTTTAAGCGTTTTTAACACATAGTATGCATCAAAACTAGTTTAAAGATATAAGGGTTGATGCCTACTGATTTTCTCAGTAAATTTTTATAAATTAACAGTAGGCAAAAGTCCTAAACTCAGATTTTCAGTTTTTACCTTCTAGGCTCATGTGAAATTACCAAAATGCCCCTACGGTGCATAGAATGGTTAAATTGATAAATTTCACATATAATTAATACCCTACTGTTATAACCTATTAAAATGAGTATATTTACTGATTTATTCAAACCTGTAACTCAGGTTATTATATAAACTCTTTTATACCCTTTAAAATGACCAAAATGCCCTTACGGGGCATAGTTTGTGTTTAAAAGCATTTTTGGCATAATAGAAGACATCTTACTGATGTCACAACATATTTAAGGCATATTAACTTAGGAAACTTGTATATGACTCTTATGGTTTCTCGTTACGCATTTTACGCGTTCAGATCGGCGTATGTAACTAGTTTACACATATTAGCCGAAACGGGTCAAACTATATCATTTTTGTCTCAAAATCCAGAATGTGTTTAAGTTACCCATATTAAGCAAGCATGCAAGCTTGTCGGGTCAAAACCACATTCTAAGACGGTCTTCGCTTAATCATGCGTTTGAACCGTATTCTTTCTTAAAAACTAACCGGTCTAAGCTTAGGCTAAATTAAAGACCCGTTAGGATTCTAATAGGTTATTATAAACCTTCGTTCCAGAATAGGAGATCCAGTAAAAGCTATTTGCACTTGCTTATTGTGACTATACTTGCTCATGTAAATACTTTTAACTTATTTTCCCTTATACGGGCTTGGGGTACGGTATATAAAATACCGCTTGGTCGGGCATTTGACCTTAATCGATTGGTGGTTAAGTATTATCAAGATGACCCGTTTGAAAATTTGTTTTGTTTGTTTAACGCCTTTGGGGGTTTAATGACCATGTCCCGGATATCCTTGGCATCATTCATGAAATGGCCACGACCTTAGCACGCGGGTGTAGGCGTACACCCGTCAGTGTATT
Organism: Helianthus annuus; assembly: GCF_002127325.2. Classification (NCBI taxonomy): domain Eukaryota; kingdom Viridiplantae; phylum Streptophyta; class Magnoliopsida; order Asterales; family Asteraceae; genus Helianthus; species Helianthus annuus. The sequence continues at coordinate 119,215,723 of NC_035444.2, forward strand.
TACATTTATTAAGGTATAACCGCTGGTTTCCCACCGCGGGACTATACTATGTGGTGTGTCTATTAATCTTTAACCCGACACGAACCGGGCGACTGAACGCATAACAAACATGTAATTCTTTTACGAGTTTATATTCAAATAATTATCCCAAGTTATAAAAATCTTTTGTGCCACGTGCATTCAAATCAATTTTAAACCTTTTCAAAATGAGTGAGTTAAATTGTATTTACCAATGTAAACTGACGTATTTTCCCAAAAAGGTTAAGTGCAGGTACTACGCGTAATAGGCTGGCCTCTCCTTAGCATCGTTTAGAGTCTCGCAAGCTTGGATGCAACTTAAATCTGTTGAACAAGTTTCTTTTTCTTTTTGATCCGCCTGTGGATCTATTTCAACTGTTTGTGATACTTAATATTACAATATTTATTCGGTTGAAATAAATCTATCTTTTACTTCCGCTGTGCATTTAAATATTGTGTTGTTTGACTATGACGATATCAACTACGTCACGATACCCCCACCGGGCCCACCGGTGACACGTGGAAAATAGGGGTGTGTCAGGTTGGTATCAGAGCCAACAGCCAACACTGAGGTAATTAAACACTAGCCTTTTGTGTTTAATCTCAGTTATATAAATGCACATTCCTCGAGTTCCGAGTCTAGACAAAGAACATAGGCAAATTCTATTTTGCTTTATTTTGTCTTTTATTTCATATTATATATTTTGTTGTTATCTTTGTCTTGTTGACAGGTTTGAAAATGCCACCTAGGATGAGACGAGGACGAGGTAAGGCTCCATTTACTAGCCACGACCACGAAGCCGGACTTTCTCACCGGCGTACACCCTCGATTACTATGAGCACAAGTCCTCAGGAGCCATGGAGGACGTATGTTGAACCCGGGAGGCGATCTGTCTCCCTAAGCTCCTCACCTTCCTACCTACACTCTTTTGGGCCACAGTCTGAGAACGAGCCCAACAACCCTCAGTCATCCTTCATACCTTTGCAGCGATCAAACTCGCATCATTCGTTTGGCGACCCTACTCCCACCTTCCAGAGTCGGTTCAACCCGGCTAATTATATTCAAGAACCCGTGGATTTTATCCCACTAGGACCCGAGGATCACTTCTCGGGTGGAAACGACATGGATGAGGATACGGATCCCGTGGAGCCTGCAACCGGGACCCCAAACCATCCCATCGAGATCTCGGATGGGTCCTCATTTAACGGATCGCCTTACCGTGGTCCGGATAGCTACGAGGCGAGGTTCAGACAGATTGATTGGTATTTTACACCCTCTCACCACTCGTCTCCAGACCAGCAACAGCAGCAGGATCCTTCCGAGGATTCTCGATTTGTGGTAGTCACTCCGCCACCACCACCACCAGTGGAGCAACCGCCTCCGGATCCACCGAGGCGGAGAAGATCGAACGCGCGGATGTCCGTGCGAGGCTGAGTCCGCATCAGCACTCCTCAGCCCTCGAGTGGCAGTCACCCGATTAGGCAGCCGCGGCCATAGCCATTGACATTAGAGGCATTGTATGGTAGAGTGGAGCAGGTTAGGCAGGAGATGCGGGATGGTATTCAGGTTCTTCTTGATCACTTCCAGTTACCACTACCAGCATCTTGGCAGCCACAGCAGGAGGATCCTGCAGGCGGGCAGCAGGGTGGAGCAGGAGGAGCATGCGGATACGTGGCAGTGCTTATGGAGCTTATATCTTTTGTTTTTATTTTATGCTGTTTTGATCATCATATTTTGGTCCGTACTGATATTATATACTGGTTGGTAGGGTTTTGGGGTTGGTCGATACTTGGATGATTGTTGATATTTTGATGGTATATATTATGTTGGTTTGGTATGAGTTGAGTGTTAGGTTGTTGTTGGTGCCGCTTCCGTTCGCGTGTTCGAGTTAGTACAGTTTGCTGAGCGCGTTTTGGATTGGAGGGCATGTGTGGTATCGACTGGCACACTGACAGTCTCACATATTTATTCAGCTAAGTCATTCCACTTGTACACTTGTATATTTGTTTATTTATTTATTTTGATTTTTAGGTTTTTAGGAGTCGTGTTTTCATCCTTGCATTAGGGACAATTCAATATTTAAGTGTGGGGATGGGACATTTGAGTCTTGAGTCGTTAGTTTAGTGAGTCGAGTCAAAAATCCAAAAAAATTAAAAAAAATTATTAGAAAATGTCTTTTGAAATAAGAAGTTTGCAAAATAAGAAACGGAAAATGATAGAAAAGTCGGGTTTTTGATCGGGGTCAAATAATAATAATATGAGAGTAAATAATCATGCTTGTGTCTAGTTTGGGATGCGCGGGTAGGCTTGATTTGGTTTCGGGTTCCTTTGATATTAATTGTACCTAATTGTCGGTCTACTAGTGGGTTCTCATCTAGGGAGAGTGGGGAAATTGAAACCGCCAAAAATAGTATAAGGGATGCCGTTATAAGCTAAGATCGTTAGAGTTTTTGGTCATTATCTCGTGGAAAAGAAAAACAAATAAATAAATAATCGAGCTAGAAACTAAATGAAAGTAGCCATTCTATGTAGTCTGTGGTTGGGGATAGCGACTCTACAGCCAGATTACCGTTGGAGTGTGTGAAATCGACCTTGCAAAAATAAATAAAAAGTACCGAAGCCTATGTAATCTGTGGTTGGGGATAACGATTCTACAGCCGGAATGCCTTTGGGATTAGGGAAAGCAACGTCTACGCTCGTAAAAGAAAGAAAAAAAAATGAGAAAAAGTGATGAAAAAAAAATGGAAAGAATAGATTTGATTTTAAACTCTCTTGATCTTGGTATAAGGCGGTTAGGAAATAACCCAGTGGTGGTTCCTTTAAGTTTAAGTGAAGAAAGAACGAAGAAAAAAATCAATTCTGGAGCTTCTAGGCGGGCCGCGTAAGTTTAAGTTGCCTCTTACGAGCCCCGCATCAACTTAAAACAGATTCCGGAGTTTTGAAATTAGGGCTGGCCGCGTGAACTTATGTTCACATATTATGCGGGTCGCGAGAGAGGTTAAAACGTGCAATCCACTCAACAGGCAACGACTAGTAGGGTTTTTTGAGGTTATAAATCAACATCATCATCAACAGCCGGCACATAGACGAATTTTGGAGTTCCTTGGCACCATTGAAGGCTGTTGAAGCATTCTTGAAGCATCTTGGAGGCGTGGAATCATTCGGGTAACATCTTGGAGCATTCGGGAGTGAAGATTTAGGTTTTATCATCCTTATTCCTTCGTTTTCATTTGTTTAAACTTTGTTGCACAATGAATTCAGAATATATATTGATTTTGATTATGTTCTTGACCATGTTTTCTGGCTAAACTTCATAAACTACCTAGGCTAATGACAATAGTTAAATAAAGTTTGGTTCTTTATTCGATTTTTGGCGTGGTTGTGGATTTTTCTTGTATTGTAAAAGCTTCGGGAATTTAACTTGGTGCATATGCATGCTTGACGATTATTTTATTACTGTTTATTGCTTCGTATAATCCTTGGTGACGGTCTTTATTATATAATAGGGTTGTGCTAGGGTTCTTGATTTAGGTGACGGTCTTTATCACGTAATAGATCATTAATCCTTTAGGGTGAAAATCGAGTAAGTAACCTTAGAAGTAATATTCGGTAATTTAATAAAATCAAGTGTTCTGCTAAACTTGTCGCTGTGAGGCTCGAGGTTATTAATAGGTCTCGGTTTGGTTATAAGTCCTTAACATTCCATTGTCTATTAAACCAAGATTAAAACCCGTCGTTGCTTTAGACGTTCGCGCTGTGAGGTAGAGCGTCTTATATAGGCACTTTCAAGAAACTAGAGGACTGTGAGGAAATCTAGAAAACCGGTAAGCGTAACAGCCTAGGTAGTGCCACAAGAATTGCCTTGAGAGTGTTTGAGGGGCTTAGTGGTGTCTTAATAGGTTTAGTATCTATAGATCCCGGTTCCACACCAGAAAATCATCGAATAGAAATCCATTCTGAGTTTAGCTTGCGTCTAGCCTAGGTAGTCTTCATCATCTCTGGTCAAAGTCTTCGTTCGAGTTCGTGTTAGTTATTTAGCTAATCTAGTTATTCGTTATTTGCATTCTTAGGATTTTTAGAACCCCCCCCCCCATCAAATAAACAATTAGTTAAAGTCCGTGTCAGTCTAAGTCTCGATAGAGTCATTAGAGTAATTTAGTAGAGTCTCTTGGGTTCGATACTCAGACTTCCTTAGGCTATATTACATCGATCGGTACACTTGCCGGTCGTGTGGTTTAGGTTTTAGAGAGTCTTAGTTTTATAAATTTAAAGCTTAGAGAGTCTAGTTTAGGGTTTAATTTAGTTAATTTAATTGAACCACTTTTAGCACATCAAGTTTTTGGCGCCGTTGCCGGGGACTCTTTGGCGATTGCGTTAATTACTTTGTTTGGACTTACTCGACATATTACGTGCTATTTGTTTGTTCGTTGAGTCATAGGAGTCTAAGTATATACAAAAAAAATCAAAAAAATATTTGCTTTAGTGTCTTTTATAGCTTGTCGAGTCATTCGTTAGAGTCTTCTTGTAGGATCGTTCTCCGACCTGTTTGAGTCGTTCAGAGAAGTTCGTATCCGAATTAAGAGGCGGAAACTAATAATTCGGTGCTATTGAAGCTGTATTCACTTTAATATTGCTGTTTTATTGATTACTTGCAAGATTACACGATCAGACAGCACTTCGGCAGAGTACCGGAACAAAACACCATCAACTATGTGTTTTGGATCGCCCCTAAGACCTATATATAGGCTTTCTGGTCCGCTCATACGTACATGTACGTATGAGCGGTCCTACATTGACAGAAAAGCGGTCCTACATGATACCACATAAGCGATCCATGACCTATACTGACACAAGAGCGGTCCTAGATGTGTACATATAAGCGATCCTATACAAAACTACTATTTCTAGGATTCCGTGTCATTTCTGATCTGTTTAACTTCAAAACTCGATGGAAGACGTAGTCAGCAGACGTAAGTGTACCAACACTTCTTACTTGCTTGCATCCGGTTTGTGCAGTTGATGCCCCATACGCGCTCGCAGGGTCCGCCACCGCTTCCGTTTGCGATCAAGTCTTCCGTCTCATCTTCTGCACTTGAGGTAAGTTCTTCTAACTCACCTTCGTTTTCGCATTCCACCCCCGATCTCGATTTTCCACTTTCACCAAAGACATCACCCCACGTTTCCCCACCACCCTCCCGTTCTCGTACACCTAGTCCTCCACCCGCTATGGTGAACCGCACCATTTACCAGTAGGCTACCACCGATTTCACCGGTGCTACATCACCCATCACCCTTTCGAACATCGCAAATGATCGGTCCTGGCAGATTCCTTCTTACATCATGACCGCCATCACTAATTCATGTCAGTTCCATGGTCGTGACGACGAGGATGCACCCGCTCATATCAATCGCATCACTCACCTTTGCAGCACCTTCTCCATCGAGGGGGTGAACCTCAATGCTCGATACCTTCAGGTCTTTCCATTCTCACTCGCTGGACGCGCAGCCGTCTGGTTCGATTCTCAGCCCGCAGGCACTTTTACTACTTGGGCAGGCCTTCGTGATGCTTTCTTAGCCAAGTACTTTCCCCCAGCCAAGGCGTCTCGCCTTCGTGACCAGATTCACTCCTTCCACATGGAGCCAGATGAGCCGTACCACTTAGCTTGGGAGCGTTTTCAGACATTGATCTCCCGTTGTTCTCAGCATGGTCTGTCCGACTGGGCGTTAGTTGAAAAATTCTACAATGGTCTTACTCCTGAGATTAGAGCTCGTTTCGATACTTCAGCTGGAGGGCAGCTTATGGGTAAAAAGACAGTGAATGAGTGTAACGATTTGTTTGAGAGTTTCGCCCACTCTGATATGGACTACGGCACTATCAGCAGGACTTCCATTCCTGTGCGTACCTCCTCGGCCGGTCGAGGGGTAAACCAAGTTAGCTTGGATCCATCGGTAGCTGCTGTAGTCGAGAGTTTGAGGCAAGAGATGAGACAAGGGTTGGAAGAGATCAAGAAGAAAGTTGATAGGTGTGAGGTATGTAGAGGGGGTCATGATACGATAGATTGTCCTACCCTTACTCTTGAGCAGGTAGAGTACATAGCCGGTCAGTCTAGGGGTCCTACGAATCCATTCAATAATTCCAATTACAACTCCAACTGGCGCGGTAGTGCTAATACTAGTGGTTATCGTTCGTCTGGAAATCCTCCTGGATTTCCATCTGGTTTGTATCAGAGCAGAGGGCCTGGGATATACACGAGTACTGGTTCGGGTCAGAGTGGTCAGTTTAGTGGCTCAGGAGGTTAGTTTGCTAGTGGGGGGTCGAGTCAAGAGAGTCAAGGAAGTGACAAGGCTTTACAGGGTAGTTTGAGCAGGATGGAGGAGATGTTCGCTCAGATGATGACGCAGAATCAGGCGTTCGCTAAAAGTCAGGAGCAGATTAATAAAAGTCACGAACTTCAGCTCAAAAGTCAGCAATCCACACTTTTAGATCTTCAAAGGACAGTAGGTGGAATTGCTAAACAGTTGCAGGAGCATCCACCGGGTCAGTTTTCGGGAAATACCTTCACTAATCCGGCGAACCATTTGGCTAAAGCTATTACAACCCGCAGTGGAAAGAGTTTGGGAGAGGTTGTGAGGGAGAGAGTTGAGGAAGAGAAAGAGGATGAAGTCGATGAGGAGATCGAGATGGAGGCTCCAGGCAAGGTGCACATGAGGCTAGACCCAGCAAGTACCGCACACGCCTAGGAGTCACCAGTAGAGAAGAAAGTGGAGAAGCAGCTGACGAAGGTTCGGCCATCACCAGTGATTGATTATTCTCGCCTTCCGTTTCCCGCCCGCGCTAAGCAGCAGAAGTATGATCAAGAATACGGGAAATTCCTTGAGATGTTCACGCAGTTGAAAATCAATCTTCCGTTTATCGAGGCGCTTCAATCTATGCCTAAGTATGCTAAATTTCTCAAAGATCTTTTGAAGTGCAAGGAGAGGATCTGTGAGCTTTTGAATATTCCATTGACAGGAGGTTGTTCCGCGGTAGTCTTGAATAAGCTGCCAGAGAAATTAACTGATCCTGGTACTTTCACGATTCCATGTTTCTTTGTGGGAGCCGTTACCCCCGCTCACGCTCTAGCCGATTTAGGGGCCAGCATCAATCTGATGCCGTTTTCGTTGTACGAGAGGCTTGGTTTAGGAGAGTTGACACCCACGCGTATGTCGTTGTCTTTGGCTGACCGATCAGTCAAGTATCCTCGTGGGGTAGTGGAGAATTTGTTGGTAAAGGTTGATAAGTTCGTATTTCCGGTAGATTTCGTTGTGCTTGATATGGAGGCTGATGAGAGAGTTCCTATTATTCTGGGCCGTCCATTCCTTAGAACCGCCAAGGCGATTATCGACGTCTTTGATGGTAAGATTTCTCTTCGAGCGGGTGATGAGATTGTCACATTCGAGATTGATAGAGCGATGCAGCATCCAAGAGGTCGAGATGATGATAGCGGGTCGTGTCATTCTGTTTACTTTCTAAATTCTTTCATATCTTGTGTCGACACGTGTTTCGAATACATCAGTGGAGCTGATTTAGTAGGCGAGGGAGTTGTTGACGAGCATGATGAAGAGAAGGTTGAAGAAGTTGAGGAGGAGCAGTTAGATGAGAGTGATGAGTTGTGTGTTCCTGAGCCGTTAGAGCTCGACGCGATTAGTGATGAGAGTACTCCTGTAGAGATTCCACCGCCTTTAGAACTTAAGGTTCTTCCATCACATCTCGAGTACGCATTTCTAGGAGAGAAGCCGAATATGCCTGTCATCATATCTTCGAAATTGACAGAGGAGGAGAAAGGGAGGTTGATTGAGGTGCTGAGAGAGCACAGTGATGCGATTGCCTGGAGGCTATCTGATATCAAGGGCATTAGCCCTACTTTTTGCACGCATCACATTTTGATGGAGGATGTTTACAAGCCTGTAGTGCAGCCGCAGCGTCGTTTGAATCTGAATATGCAGGATGTCGTTAGGAAGGAAGTGATGAAGTTGTTAGAGTCTGGGTTGATTTACCCGATTTCCGATTCAGCTTGGGTGAGTCCTACGCAGGTCGTCCCGAAGAAAGGGGGGATAACAGTTGTTCTGAATGCGAAGAATGAGCTTATTCCGTCTCGTGCTATTACGGGTTGGCATGTGTGCATTGACTATCGAAAGTTAAATGACGCCACTCGTAAGGATCATTTTCCGCTCCCATTCATTGATCAGATGCTTGAGCGTCTCGCGGGTCAGCAGTTCTATTACTTTCTCGACGGGTTTTCGGGGTATTTCAAGATCCCTATCGCACCAGAGGATCAGGAAAAGACCACTTTTACATGTCCATATGGCACGTACGCATACCGAGGCATGCCTTTTGGTCTATGTAACGCTCCAGCTACATTTCAGCGTTGTATGATCGCGATCTTTCAGGATATGGTAGAGAGTTCGATGGAGGTGTTTATGGATGATTTTTCGGTATATGGAAATTCTTTCAATCAGTGCTTAGTGAATCTTGAGAGGATGTTGAAGAGGTGCGTGGAAACGAAGCTGATGTTAAATTGGGAGAAGTGTCACTTCATGGTGACTGAGGGTATTGTGCTAGGGCACAAGATTTCGCGAGCTGGCATTGAGGTTGATAGAGCGAAGATAGATACGATCAGCCAGCTTCCTCCGCCGACTAGTGTTAAGTCGGTTCGTAGTTTTCTCGGTCATGCGGGGTTCTATCGGCGCTTTATCAAGGATTTTTCAAAAATTACACGCCCCATGAGGCGATTGTTGGAGAAGGACATTCCTTTCGTCTTTGACGAGGAGTGCCTTAAGGCGTTTGAGTTTCTGAAGGAGAAGTTAGTGAGTGCACCGATCCTTGTGTCACCTGATTGGACCTTACCATTCGAGCTTATGTGCGACGCGAGCGATTACGCAGTTGGTGCGGTGTTAGGGCAGAGACGGGAGAATCATTTTCACCCGACTTACTACGCGAGTAAAACTTTGAATGATGCCCAAGAGAATTACACCACCACAGAGAAGGAGTTGTTGGCAGTCGTCTTTGCATTCGACAAGTTCCGTTCGTACCTTGTTCTTTCGAAAACAGTTGTGTTTACGGACCATTCCGCTCTGCGTTATCTGTTTCAGAAAAAGGATGCGAAGCCGCGCCTTATACGATGGATTCTGCTTCTTTCCGAGTTTGATATTGAAATTGAAATTAAGGATAAGAAAGGGGCAGAGAATGTGGCGGCAGACCACTTGTCCCGTTTAGAGGACCCGAGGAGAGAGGAGATTCATGAGGAGGCGATAGGGGACAGATTCCCTCACGAGTCTATTGATGCTGTTACGGGCAGGGGCCGTGGATTTACCGTGGTTTAGCGATATAGCCAATTATTTGGCCTGAGGGTTCATGATGGATGGTATACATCGCCAGCAGAGGAGAAAGCGTTTGAATGATGCGCGGAAGTATATTTGGGACGAGCCTTACCTCTTCAGGATAGGCGGTGATCGAGTTTTGAGGAGGTGTGTGAGTGAGTAGAGAGGATGGTTGGGACATCATTCACAGGAGGACATCATGGTGCGCATGTGACTGCGCAGAAGGTGTATGATTGCAGATTCTTTTGGCCGACAGTAGTAGATGATGCGGCTGAGTTTGTGAGAAAATGTGACCGTTGCCAACGGACCGGCAACATCTCATCCAAGGATGAGATGCCCCAGAATCCTATTCAAGTGTTGGAAGTCTTTGACGTTTGGGGCATTGATTTCATGGGACCGTTTCCATCTTCGAGTGGAAATCGGTACATCCTCGTTGCGATTGACTATGTCTCGAAGTGGGTGGAAGCTCAAGCTTTGCCTACGAACGATTCACGAGTGGTGGTGAGATTCTTGAAGAAATTATTCACGCGATTTGGTACTCCGAAGGCAATCATTAGTGATCGCGGTACGCATTTTTGCAATACCGTTATGGAGAAGGCGTTGGAGAGATATGGAGTTACGCACCGCTTGTCCACCGCGTACCATCCGCAAATGAGCGGTCAAGTGGAGAACGCGAATCGAGGTGTGAAGCGAATCTTAGAGAAAACGGTAGGGAAGAGTCGAAAGGATTGGTCCGACAAGTTGTACGATGCGTTATGGGCGTTCCGCACCGCCTATAAGACGCCATTAGGTACGACGCCGTTTATGATTGTGTATGGGAAGGCGTGCCATTTACCGGTCGAGTTAGAGCATCGGGCTCTTTGGGCGCTCAAAACGGTAAATTTAGATTTGACCGAGGCCGCTAGGAGACGATTTTTCCAAATTCATGAGTTGGAGGCGCTTTGTGACGCCGCGTATGATCGTTTGTGGAGCATCAAGGAAAAGTCGAAAGCTTTGCATGATAGAAGGTTACGGAAGTTGAAAGAGTTTAAAGTGGGCGATCAAGTGCTTTTATTTAACTCAAGATTGAAGTTAATTGCCGGAAAGTTGAAGTCGAGGTGGTCCGGGCCGTACGTCGTGAAGGAGGTTTTCCCGTACGGTACCGTGGAGTTGTTTGATGAAGAGAATTCGAATTCGTGGAAAGTGAATGGACATCGGTTGAAGCACTACTTAGGGGGTCCCATCGACACCACCGAAGAGGAAACCGTTCCTCTTTCGGACCCGCCTAGCACCACCGCGTAGTTTCTTGAGTGAAAACTCAAGTGTATAGTTTGTACATTGAGTCGTCGTTCGTGTCGCGTCGTTAGTTAGAGTTTTCGTGTCTTTGCGTCGTTTTTCGTGATTTTCATAGTTTGTTGCGTCTATTGTGTGTCGTCAAGTATTTTGCAGGTTTCATCACCTTCACGTGGCCGAAGTCAATATACGAGCAGCATCACAGGTACGTTTAACATTAAAAACAACAAGAATAGGTGCAGGGGGCATTTTGGGAATTAATAAAAACCAATTAAAACACATCTGCTGCTGCTGTCATGAAATTCTTGCTGTTTATTGTGCTCGCGGCCCGCCTCACCCATGCTCTCACTTTCACGCGGCCCGTATGGGCTAAAAAGGATTTTAACAAAACTTGGGTGCTCGCGGCCCGCCTCAACTTAGCCTAAACGTTACGTGGGCCGCGTGAGTCTTGTTTGTCGATAAACATCAGAAAACCCCCAAATTAGTCTCAGTTCAGCTTTACAAACCCTAACATCACCACCCCCATATCCCGGCGAATTAACCACCAACACCATCACCTTCCTCTGCCCAGCTCACCACCACTACTAATCACCATCGTTTCCACCGTCACCACCATTACACCCGACCACCGCTGATCACCACCACTTTCCGTTTCCACCGCCACGCCACACTTTCATCACCACCGGTTCATCACAGCCTTCGACCCGTTGTGTGTGCTAAGTTCGAGTCGTCGACGTTCAGGTATGTTTTCCTGCATTTGCTTTTGAGTCATTTACGTTTGGTGTAGATGGTCGAGTCTCATGTCTGTCCGTTTCGAGTCCATAAGTTTGTGTCAGGTCAGTCATTGTTGAGTTTTAGTTATTTGTGAGTCTGTGTTCTTATTGTCGAGTTAGTTGGTCTGTGTATCATGTCGAGGCAGTTTTGTTTTGTTTAAATCATGTCTAAATGCAAGTCTGTTTGGGGATTATCAAGTTGTGTTTGGTACAGTCAGTCGAGTTGGGTCATTCGTGAGTCGGTTATTGACTGTCCATGTTATTTATGGTTGTGAATTGAGTAGCGTTTCGACTGGGGTATTTTGATCAGTAGCATGAATGAATTTAGCAGGTATTTGATGGATAGGTGGATGTTAAAAGGTGAAAATTTTGCGGCTAAGTTTAGCATGGATACGGATGGCTCGGGTTGGGTATAGTATTATGCAGAAAGGTATAAAGGTCCTGTGATTATGGTTGAATCGAGTCGGCCAAGTCTGTGGTTCGGGATGATTATATTGTTATGAGGGGGCTGTGTTAGTTGCTGAGTAGGACAGGAGATAATATGAAAGATATTTGGCTCGGAAATTGTTCATAAAATTCATTTTATAAACATGATTGTGGTTGTTTTGGTTTGGTTTGCTGAATAGAGTATCTGTAGGGGCTGTGCCAGCTTAACTTGGTTTTGCGGCTGAATTGGTTTGGGCACTAGTTAAAACATAAGTGTGGGGATACGGGTCGCGAATTTTTGACATAAAAATGTGATTTTCACCAAACTGCAACCCGTTTCCGTTGTTTCCACGCTTCGGTTTTGTTTGATGTTTTGACGGCACTTGGGATTGCTCGAGGGCGAGCAAGGTGCCGAGAGGGGGTAAAAATGTAAACTTTGTGTTTTTGCGTCTAGGTGTCTAGTTTTGCGTCATTTAGGGTCGTTTAGTGTGTTTCGAGTCGTATTTGAGTCTTGTAAGTGTCATTGTGCGTTCTATCACATCGCTTGATTACTAAACCGCTTCGCTCGTACTCAATCTCCATTCGGGCGAAATTCAGTTTGTTTTCAAGTCGTTTTGCGATAAGTCACTTGTTTCGAACAACGGCCGCGAACGAAATGCTATACGGCCGTCGTTTAAGTGTATATTATTATTATATTATTATATAAAAAAAATCATAAAAAAAATTTCAAAAATTCATAAAAAAATCAGAAAAATTCTTAAAAATTCCAAAAAAATTAAAAAACTAAAAAATACCAAAAATAGCTTGTGTTTACTAACTGTTCACCTGTTTTGCACGTTTATTGAATTGTTTGAACAGGATGTCAGGTGAGGGATCTTCATCGGGAGTGAAGCGCAAGAGGCGTGGTACTAGAGCTCAGGGAGCTGCTCAGGAGCAGCCGGCTGATACACTACTTAGAGAGATTACATATAGGGATGACGGGACCCCACATGGTCAGAGTAGGAGGTTAGTGGATAGCCCGTTGTTACGATTTACTGTTGGGTTGGCTGAGTATTTGAAGTTTGATACTATTAAGAAGCTGAAGCTACTGGAATTTAGAAGGATAGATTGGGGTTTGGTTGGTCAGTTGGGGCAGGTTGAGAGGCTGCAGGAGCTATCAGGGCCAAAGTTTAGAATGGCGTTGGATTATGACGCGCCACAGTATTACGAGCTCACCATGGAGTTTCATTCCACATTTTACTATAGGCATCCAGGGGGTTTTGATGAGCCGGATGTAGTATCATTTGTGTTGGGTAAAAGGATCTTCAACATGAGTTTACCACAGTTCGCAGAGGCAACTGGGCTTTACACAGTTCAGGAGGTCGAGTCTGAGGAGTTTAGGGGTTTGCTGAGGCAGGTAGTGAAGGAGGAGCATGATTACTGTGTGTTGAAGGAGGAGTTAGCGAGGTTTTGGCGCACTATTGCTATTTCACCATTTTCAAACAACATGGTGGCATCGGATATCAGAGATCCTGTTTATAGATTCGTGCACAAGATACTGGCATCTACATTGATAGGCAGGCACGAGGGGGATAACAAGGTGAATCAGCACAGTTTGTTTTGTCTGATGTGCATGGTGGAGCGTCGCCCAACAAATTTAGCGAGCATTCTGGCATGGTCGTTGGTGAGGCTGAAGAAGGGAGGAGGAAAGGCAAGGCTATATGGTGGGCCGTATATTACGATGTTGGCAGCGAATTTGGGTATATTTGCTGATTTGCCTCCTGAGAGGATGCGTACAGGACCAGCTCCATCACTTATGGAGCTAAGGAGCTTTCAGATGGCGAAGATAGTTACATGGGATGATCCACCAGTCTGGGAGGCGGTGTTAGAGGGGCAGCAGGTGCCACCTCCACCAGATTCAGCTGCCGAAGGGGCGTTGCAGGCTGCAATTCCACAGCGTTATCAGGTGCCGCTTCAGAGGCATCAGTTGCCGGCACGCGAGCACCCGATTAGGCAGCCGCGGCCAGAGTCGTTGACATTAGAGGCATTGTATGGTAGAGTGGAGCAGGTTAGGCAGGAGATGCGGGATGGTATTCGGGTTCTTCTTGATCACTTCCAGTTACCACCACCAGCATCTTGGCAGCCACAGCAGGAGGATCCTGCAGGCGGGCAGCAGGGTGGAGCAGGAGGAGCATGAGGATACGCAGCAGTGCTTATGGAGCTTATATCTTTTGTTTTTATTTTATGCTGTTTTGATCATCATATTTTGGTCTGTACTGATATTATATACTGGTTGGTAGGGTTTTGGGGTTGGTCGATACTTGGACGATTGTTGATATTTTGATAGTATATATTATCTTGGTTTGGTATGAGTTGAGTGTTAGGTTGTTGTTGGTGCCGCGTTCGTTCGTGTGTCCGAGTTTGTACAGTTTGCTGAGCGCGTTTTGGATTGGAGGGCATGTGTGGTATCGACTGGCACACTGCCAGTCTCACATATTTATTCAGCTAAGTCGTTCCACTTGTACACTTGTATATTTATTTATTTATTTTGATTTTTAGGTTTTTAGGAGCTGTGTTTTCATCCTTGCATTAGGGACAATGCAATATTTAAGTGTGGGGATGGGACATTTGAGTCTTGAGTCGTTAGTTTAGTGAGTCGAGTCATAAAAAGCCGAAAAAAAATTGAAAAATTTCAAAAATCCAAAAAAATAAAAAAAATTATTAGAAAATGTCTTTTGAAATAAGAAGAATGCAAAATAAGAAACTGAAAATGATAGAAAAGTCGGGTTTTTGATCGGGGTCAAATAATAATAATATGAGAGTAAATAATCGTGCTTGTGTCTAGTTTGGGATGCGCGGGTAGGCTTGATTCGGTTTCGGGTTCCTTTGATATTAATTGTACCTAATTGTCGGTCTACTAGTGGGTTCTCATCTAGGAAGAGTGGGGAAATTGAAACCGCCAAAAATAGTATAAGGGATGCCGTTATAAGCTAAGATCGTTAGAGTTTTTGGTCATTATCTCGTGGAAAAAGAAAAAAAAAATTAAATAAATAATCGACCTAGAAACTAAATGAAAGTAGCCATTCTATGTAGTCTGTGGTTGGGGATAGCGACTCTACAGCCGGATTACCGCTAGAGTGTGTGAAATCGACCTTGCAAAAATAAATAAAAAGTACCGAAGCCTATGTAATCTGTGGTTGGGGATAGCGACTCTACAGGTGGAATGCCTCTGGGATTAGGGAAAGCAACGTCTACGCTCGTAAAAGAAAGAAAAAAAATGAGAAAAAGTGATGAAAAAAAATGGAAAGAATAGATTTGATTTTAAACTCTCTTGATCTTGGTATAAGGCGGTTAGGAAATAACCCAGTGGTGGTTCCTTTTGTCCTATAAGTTGAGGGGGGATTAGGTGGACTTGCAATTCTTAGCGTGAGCCCCTAGGTGGATTGACCGAACTTGAACCTAAATTGCATGATAAGGGCTTGGAACCGGGTTGGGTTTAAGAGGACCATTATACTTGCAATCGCGGCTAACACGAGCATCGATTTAAATAAAATAACTTAAGATTTTGGCCCGTTCGATTATTCCGACTATGATTCCGTTTGCATAATTCTTTTTCGAGGACGAAAAAAAGATTAAGTGTGGGGATATTTGATGTATTGTAAAATACATCTTTATTCGCGTCCGTTTTAGTCGTTAGATATTCGGTTTTTGTCCGTTTTTAGAGTGGAATGTACATACTTTTGATATTTTGTGTTTTCCAGGTCTTTATAGCCAAAAGGAGCAGAAACGAGTAAAAACCTGAAAAGGCGAAAGGCTAGAGCGGAAATCGAGGAGCTAGGAAGCAAGAACGAAGAAAAAAATCAATTCTGGAGCTTCTAGGCGGTCCGCGTAAGTTTAAGTTGCCTCTTACGCGCCCCGCATCAACTTAAAATAGATTCAGGAGTTTTGAAATCAGGGCGGGCTGCGTGAACTTATGTTCACATATTACGCAGGCCGCGAGAGAGGTTAAAACGTGCAATCCACTCAACAGGCAACGACTAGTAGGGTTTTTTGAGGTTATAAATCAACATCATCATCAACAGCCGGCACATAGACGAATTTTGGAGTTCCTTGGCACCATTGAAGGCTGTTGAAGCATTCTTGAAGCATCTTGGAGGCGTGGAATCATTCGGGTAACATCTTGGAGCATTCGGGAGTGAAGATTCGGGTTTTATCATCCTTATTCCTTCGTTTTCGTTTGTTTAAACTTTGTTGCACAATGAATTCAGAATATATATTGATTTTGATTATGTTCTTGACCATGTTTTCTGGCTAAACTTCATAAACTACCTAGGCTAATGACAATAGTTAAATAAAGTTTGGTTCTTTATTCGATTTTTGGCGTGGTTGTGGATTTTTCTTGTATTGTAAAAGCTTCGGGAATTTAACTTGGTGCATATGCATGCTTGACGATTATTTTATTACTGTTTATTGCTTCGTATAATCCTTGGTGACGGTCTTTATCATATAATAGGGTTGTGCTAGGGTTCTTGATTTAGGTGACGGTCTTTATCACGTAATAGATCATTAATCCTTTAGGGTGAAAATCGAGTAAGTAACCTTAGAAGTAATATTCGGTAATTTAATAAAATCAAGTGTTCTGCTAAACTTGTCGCTGTGAGGCTCGAGGTTATTAATAGGTCTCGGTTTGGTTATAAGTCCTTAACATTCCATTGTCTATTAAACCAAGATTAAAACCCGTCGTTGCTTTAGACGTTCGCGTTGTGAGGTAGAGCGTCTTATATAGGCACCTTCAAGAAACTAGAGGACTGTGAGGAAATCTAGAAAACTGGTAAGCGTAACAGCCTAGGTAGTGCCACAAGAATCGCCTTGAGAGTGTTTGAGGGGCTTAGTGGTGTCTTAATAGGATTAGTATCTATAGATCCCGGTTCCACACCACAAAATCATCGAATAGAAATCTATTCTGAGTTTAGATTGCGTCTAGCCTAGGTAGTCTTCATCATCTCTGGTCAAAGTCTTCGTTCGAGTTCGTGTTAGTTATTTAGCTAATCTAGTTATTCGTTATTTGCATTCTTAGGATTTTTAGAAACACCCCCCATCAAATAAACAATTAGTTAAAGTCCGTGTCAGTTTAAGTCTTGATAGAGTCATTAGAGTAATTTAGTAGAGTCTCTTGGGTTCGATACTCGGACTTCCTTTGGCTATATTACATCGATCGGTACACTTGCCGGTCATGTGGTTTAGGTTTTAGAGAGTCTTAGTTTTACAAATTTAAAGCTTAGAGAGTCTAGTTTATGGTTTAATTTAGTTAATTTAATTGAACCACTTTTAGCACATCACCCATTGTACAACATGTCTTGGGAACAATTTGTGACGTTGATCAAGGAAAATTACTGCCCTCAGCATGAGGTTGAAAAGATTGAAGCTGATTTCTTATCTCTGGTTATGAAGAACCTAGATTGTCAAGCCTACCTTACGAGCTTTAATACAATGTCTAGGTTGGTTCCTGATCTTGTGACTCCGGAACCCAAGAGGATAGCACGTTTTATTGGGGGTTTAGCCCCAGAGATAAAGGCAAGTGTAAAAGCCTCTCGGCCAGCTACATTTAGGTTTGCAGCTGATATCTCCTTGTCCCTCACACTGGGCGCGGTCAGGCAGAGATCGCTGAGGAACACGGACGCCGAGAAAAGAAAGCGTGAAGATGACAACTCGCGACACTCAGGCAAGAAGCACAGAGGAAGCAATGACCACAAGAAGGGGTCTGAACCCAAGAAAGATGGGCATCAATCTGGAGATAAGCCCAAATGTAAGGTTTGCAAGAAGCACCATTTTGGGAGGTGCAGGTTTGAGCAGAAATCCCAATCTCAGCCAAAGGTATGTGGGATTTGCAAGTCTTCTGAACATAGGACCCTAGACTGCAAGAAGCTGAAGGATGCGACTTGCTACAGTTGCAATGAAAAAGGGCATATTAAGACAAATTACCCAAAATTGGCAAAGAAAGCTGATGAGGGGAAGAAGACCAATGCCAGGGTCTTCCAAATGAACGCACAGGAGGCGATCCAGAATGATAATGTCATAACAGGTACTTTTCTTATTAATGATATCTACGCGAGAGTATTGTTTGATTCTGGAGCAGATAAATCATTTGTAGATAATAAGTTTTGTGAGTTGCTGAAATTGCATGTTAAAGCCCTAAGTGTGAAATATGAAGTGGAATTAGCTGATGGAACCATAGAAACAGTTTCGACTGTATTAGATGGATGTGTCCTATCCATTAGGAACCACTCTTTTCCTCTGTCCTTATTACCTTTACGCTAGCTGGCTTTGATATAGTGATAGGCATGGATTGGTTATCGCATAACCAAGCCCAGATTGTGTGCAACAAGAAGCAAGTGGTGATCAGGACTCCATCTGGTGAGCCACTCACCATTCAGGGAGATACTCAACATGGATTGCCTGAGCAAGTGGCTATGCTCAAGGCATCCAGATGTATGAAGAAGGGTTGTGTCATTTATATGGCACATGTAACCATCAATGAGAAGAAGCCCAAGATTGAAGATATACCAGTCATTTCTAAATACCCTGAAGTTTTCCTGAAAGAACTACCTGGTTTGCCACCAGATAGGCAAGTGGAATTCAGGATTGACATCATCCCTGGAGCAGCACCTGTGGCGAGAGCACCATATAGGTTGGCACCAACAGAGATGAAGGAATTAGAACACAGCTGGATGATTTACTAGCCAAAGGATTCATTCGACCTAGTTCGTCTCCATGGGGAGCACCAATCTTGTTTGTCAAGAAAAAGGATGGTTCGATGCGTTTATGCATCGATTACTGTGAGCTTAATAAGGTCACTATCAAGAATAGGTATCCTTTGCCCAGGATCGACGATCTGTTCGATCAGTCACAAGGGGCAAGCTATTTTTCCAAGATTGATCTAAGGTCAGGCTATCATCAATTGAAGGTCAAGGATGAAGATGTTCACAAAACTGCATTTAGGACTCGTTATGGTCATTACGAGTTCCTAGTGATGCCTTTTGGGCTCACTAATGCACCTGCTGCATTCATGGATCTCATGAATCGCGTCTGCAAGCCTTATCTAGACAAATTTGTCATCGTCTTTATCAATGACATCCTCATCTACTCGAAGAGCCAAGCTGACCACGAGAAGCATCTCCATTGCATTCTGAAGCTGCTTCATCGAGAAAAGCTCTACGCCAAATTTTCTAAGTGTGAATTTTGGCTTCTTGAAGTCTAGTTTCTTGGACATGTTGTGAGTGAGCGTGGTATACAAGTGGATCCCGCTAAGATCGAAGCTATTATGAACTGGCAAGAGCCGAAGACGCCTACGGAGATTCTCAGTTTCCTAGGATTGGCAGGATACTACAGACGCTTTATTGAAAACTTCTCAAGAATTGCAGCACCCCTGACTCTCCTCACTTGCAAGAATAGCAAGTTTGATTGGGGGCCTAAGCAGCAAGAATCTTTTGACATTCTGAAGCAGAAGTTGAGCAACGCTCCAGTGCTGACTTTACCTGAAGTTGTTGATGAGTTTGTAGTTTATTGTGATGCATCACACCCCGGGATGTAGAAAGGCAAGGTCATTGCCTACACTTCACGTCAGTTAAAAGTGCATGAAAAGAACTACATCACCCATGACTTGGAGCTGGGTGCCGTTGTGTTTGCACTAAAGCTTTGGAGGCACTATCTGTATGGAACTAAGTGTGTGATCTATTCTGATCACAAAAACCTTCAGCATCTGTTCAATCAGAAGGATCTAAACATGAGGCAGCGACGTTGGATGGAAACTTTAAATGATTATGACTGTGAAATAAGATACCATCCAGGCAAGGCCAATGTAGTCGTGGATGCCTTGAGTAGAAAAGAACGAGTGAAGCCGATAAGAATCAATGCCAAGAGCATTAAAATCAAGAATAGCTTGAATGAAAAATTGTTAGCTGCACAGAAGGAAGCTGTTTTAGAAGCTAACTATCCTGGGGAAAAGCTAGGGGTAATTGAAGAACAGTTAACCTATGGCAAGGACGGAATCTTAAGATTAAATGGAAGAATATGGGTTCCTGTTTATGGAGGACTTCGGGATGTGATCCTTCAGGAAGCCCACAGTTCCAAATATTCCGTTCATCCTGGAGCTGATAAGATGTACTAGGATTTAAAGGCAAACTATTGGTGGATAGGCTTGAAGAAGTCTATAGCTGCTTATGTAGCTAAATGCTTGACGTGTGCACAAGTCAAAACTGAACATCAGAAGCCGTCAGGTTTGCTACAACAGCCTGTAATTCCCACTTGGAAATGGGAAATGGTGACGATGGATTTCATCACCAAGCTGCCAAAGACAAGGAAAGGAAATGATACTATATGGGTGATAGTAGATAGACTGACTAAGTCAGCACATTTCCTACCCATTAAGAAAACTTACAGTTCTGACATGTTAGCCCAGTTGTATGTTGATAAGATAGTATCTCTGCATGGAGTACCAGTGGCTATTATCTCTAACAGAGATACCAGATACACGTCACACTTTTGGAAAAGTTTCCAACAGTCTTTGGGCACGCGCTTAAATTTCAGTACGGCTTACCATCCTCAGACGGATGGGCAGAGTGAGCGTACCATCCAAACTCTGGAAGACATGCTGCGTGCATGTGTAATTGACCTAGGTGGTAGTTGGGATAAACATCTACCATTGGTCGAGTTCTCCCATAACAATAGCTACCATACCAGCATTCAGGCTGCGCCTTTTGAGGCATTATATGGTAGGAAATGCAGAACGCTATCAGGTCCTGAAATAGTCTTCGAGACAACGGACAAGGTTGTCCAGATTCGTGACCGCCTGAAAGCTGCCAGGGATAGGCAGAAAAGCTATGCTGATAAAAGGCGAAAACCTCTCAAGTTTGAGGTTGGTGATAAAGTTTTACTTAAAGTGTCGCCTTGGAAAGGGGTGATGCGATTTGGCAAGTGTCACACCCCGGCCGCGTATAACATGCAACCGCGGCGGAAACGCCGGGGAGTGTTGGGACATAATTAATTGTTTCATAACCATGGAAATCAAAGTTACATTTTATTTATCAACAAACGTGTTACATAGTCTTCAAACAGGAAACAAAGAGTTTATAACATAATTCACTAAGTCTATCTTCGCTTTTATGTCTCTAAGGCACAGGTCCGCCCTAGTGTCGCGATCAACATCCTAAACAACAGCTCCTGAAAACACATGAGAAAATAGGTACGTCAGCATAAAAATGCCTGTGAGATACATAGGTTTTGTGAAAATGGGATTCATGACTTGAGTTTAAAGAAAACGTTTAATAACAGTCAGTCATGAACCTTGAAATTTGTTTTTGTTTTGTAAATCGTATGAAAAACGATAAGATCAGATGATATGTATAAATAAGAGAATAATGTAAGGTTAAATGAATAACCTAGTAAAATGAGTTTGTATAAGATAAGTTGTTTGTAAAAGTAATGTCTTGTGAAGAATATGTTATTTGTGTAAAACGTAATATGTCTAAACTGAAATGATTTAGATAACGCTACGACATGTAATATTATACAAACATTTATATATAGGAAGTACCAGCGGCGTATCCACCATGTTTGCATCATATTACATACGCCACGTTACTCAAACCATTTACCCAACCCAACCACCATGTAAGATGTTCATGTATAAATCAATTGTCAAGTGTTATTGTGTAAACCATATCGAAAAGTCTATGTTCAATGTAAACCACCAAATATGTATATCAATGTCAAAATGTTTATGTTTAATGTAGATCATGTAATGTGTACCCATAATATATCATGTATGGTAAGCGAAATGTATCAACTAAACCATATGTAAAATGCACAAAAACAAGGTGTTGAAGTAAAACATGGTTTAAATCAACGTTATATTTTGTGGAACAAATGCATGCTATACTGATACAAACATTTATGCGGTATTGTAAAAATGCATACATCCAAGCCTTGAGACTGTGGCGATAAACCCTTAAACAAATTAAAGGTTTATCTAAGTTATGTATATCGAATTCGGTCATTCCTTCCAATCCAATCAAACCCAGGATTTCAGGAACGGGAGTTGTCAATTCCTATGGTACCACTACCTACTAACGAATGGCGTGATCAATGTTAATGAATGTATTGTTCTATGTTAAACAAACCAAATGTCATACCAAAATGTAGGCATGTGATGAATAATTGTACTAAGTACGCACATAATGGGCATACATAGCATAAAATGTAGTGTAAAATGATGTACTAAGTACGCACACAATGGGCATACATAGCATAAAAGTCATGTAAATCAATGTACTAGCATGCTCAGTCAACATACATAGCAGAAATGTAATGTAAAACAATGTACTAAGTACGCACACAATGGGCATACATAGCATGAAGTGTAATGTAAAACTATGAACTAAGTACGCACACAATAGGCATACATAGCATGGAATGTAATGAAATCATGTACTATAATGTACTAACGAACATAGCAGATATATAATGTGAAAACATGGAAAGCATGAAAGTAACAAGTAGGCACATGTGTTTCACCCCAAAACAGTTTGGAAAACAGTAAATGTGGGGTTCAATGTACTCACCTGAGATTGCTTTGAAGTCCTTGTATAACAACGAAATAATGCTAGAGATCACGGAATATCAAACGGCACCTAATAGGTAGCTATATTAATACACCGGACCAAAATCGGAAGGATCGGATAGTATGCGGGTTCGTAAACCAAACGAGTATGGAGACTCGTGTAATATGGTTTAACAAAGCCTACATACTAAAATGAAACCTAACCTAAGTGCTTACGGCCCATTACGACCCGTTTAGGTAGCTTATGCTACCTTAACGCGTCGTTCGCGTAAAACGCGTTTGGAACGCCTAACATCGTGACCACAAGGTATAACCTCGGAAGGTTACAGCTATGGTCACATAATGTGTTTGGTTGGATCCTAATGATCGACCAAATGGGTCGGGTTCGAAAGTATAAGCGATGGTTTAGATCGCTTACCTTACGACCCTATATAAGCACTAAACTAAAAGTGACGAGCTAAGCATGTTAGAACATGCTTAACTAAGTTTAGAAAACAGGTTTGGCATAAAAACAAATGGCTTTGATGCTCACGAGTAGTTTGGTTACAAAATACGCAAGAAAGCGCATTTTGGCCGAAACGACGACTCGTCACTGAGCCTAGATAACGTGGTAATCGTTAGGTATAGTCACTACGGACTATGTTCACCTCTGGTCTCCGTCTCTCACCTCGGTTCCAAGGACCCTATTTCAGTATGCAGTTTTTTGATCTGATCGGAGGTGCAATTACCGACCAGATCGAGTGTCCATGTAAGCAGTCTCCATCTTAGCTCATTAACTCCATCTGATCTGAAATTTTAGGATTTTGGTGATGTTTAACAATTGAATGTGTATTGTTTCTTTGCTCTTTATTTGCCAAGTTTGATTCATGTTTTTAGGATTTTGTGTTTTGATAGCTGCTGACAGCATACATTGATCTATTCAGGTATCGGAATGGATCATAACATGTTGAGAGTTCCTGTTCATGAAGTAGGATTTGATGAAGAATCGATTAAACGAAGGGATAATGGTTCATTAATTGCTCATATTGCTAAACTTGAAGCACATGTTGTTATTCTTTTCCACGTTGTTGACAACTTTATTGTTTTGTTAATTGGATTCAGTTGTTAGGACTGATGATCAATTTTTTTACTTGCTAAAGATTTTATTTTTAAGCAACATACTGACTAATTAGCTCCTAAAAATGTTGACTGGAGGTGGAGATGGTCAAATGAATGATTTAGTTTGCTGCTATTATCATTGGAACCACGATTGGTTTAAACGTGGTAAATGGAGTTAGTTGAGCCAGTCCTCAGAGTGTTGTCATAACCGAAAGGTAACCTCAAATAGTTACGTTTTATATTTTTTATGATATTTTTTATGTGTGAATGTTTCAAATTTTGAAAAAATTGATCGGTAGAATTGATTGATTTACTTCAAATGCTACTCAATTAAGAGCATTAAAAGTCTGACCCAAATTAAGCAGACAACTAATTTTGGTTTTTGTTTTTTGTTTTTTGTTTTTTTTGTTTTTTTTTTTTTGCAGATTACTTCTTTGGTTGTGAAGATCGTGTGATTTTGGAATAAGAAGTCTGGGCTGAGATTGTAGTGGGTACATGCTAATGACGAATTTATGATAAAATTGTTAGGGTTCTATGATGTTTGGTTGAGAGTTTGGATTTGGGCGCACAAATATTTTTATCAAGAAGATTTTACCGTTTTATACCTTCATGGTGTCCCTTTGTTTAGGATATTTTATGTAGTATCATATTTTAGAATAAAAAAGAAATTACAAACAACAAATAGTGGCGGGTGCAACTTGGTCGATTTCATTTGGGTTTGATTAATTTTTTGTCTTGACCTACTTCAGTGGTATTCATTCTTGATTTATGTCTGAGATTCTTTATTTGTTTATAAAATCTTAATCTTCTTCATGAAACAAATTGATAAGGTTCTACTAAATCCAAACATGTATTTTTTTGGTTGATGTTTTTTGTTGTAGCTGATGTGGGTGGGGCAAGGTTCCGTGGCTTGGTTGTAACTTCATCGTTCCACCGCGTCAAGAGGTAGTCATTTTCACGCGGTCACTGATTTGCAAATGAGTGGGATTTGCCATCTCCGGCGTGTCACACCCCAACCGATGGCGGAAACATCGGGATGAGACGAACAAATCGCTCAAAAGCATCATAACACTATTTGTCACAATATAGATTAAATCAAACTTCATAAATGACTAAATTCAAATACATTGTTTCAAATAAAGACAAATTGCAACAAACATGGTTTACTATTAAAATGGGTATCTAGCTCCATCCTAACTTGATTTCTTCATCACTTCGTCTATCAACCTGCAACATGTATTAAAATAACATCAACAAAAAAATGTTGGCGAGTATACAAGTTTGATACATAGCATAAAGTAGAATAAAAAGTTTAAATACTCATATCTAACATGAACAACATAATACAAGTTACCAATATGCTGAAACGGTGTCACTATATGTCAAACCCAAATTTCCAACGCAAACACCCCAAGACTCACTCAAGGGCGGTGCGTACTCCTATAGCATAGGAGTTTAATAAGTATAAGAAGTCTAATAAGTCTCAGAAGTCTCAGAAGTTTAACAAGTCTCAGAAGTCTCAGAAGTTTAATAAGTTTAGCCAGGTTAATGATCATATAGACACGAAAAGTTTACATAGCATACGAGATTAACAAGCATCAAATTGTTTCGTGTTTAAATATGGATAGAGTGTGCATATAACAAGTTTCAAGCGTTGCGTGTTTTTGTATAGAACACATGTTGCACCCAAAAGTGTTAAAAATAAAAATGGATCGAGTATACTCACATTGGTCGCGTATGAGAATTCCTTGAAAGTACGCAAGAGTAAGATTGGAAAATCCAAAAGAACGAACAAGAGAGATTATCCTAGATATGAAATACGTGAACGTCTTAGTTAAATAAATACATAACGAACACGTTAACACTCGTAGGTTAAATATAATTCCTAACATTTAGAGTCTACAAATTAATAAATTTTATTTCGTTCAAGATAAATTTTATTACTTGTTGTACTGTATTTTTATTTTCAATCATGTTGTAGTTTGCTTCCAATCTTTGTATGAAACCATTAATCAATGAAATGAAACTTAATACTTGAATACTTGTTGTATTTTATTTACTTTAAAATTGTGGTATTTCTAGTTCAAACCATGTAAAATGTAATTATTAAATACTCGTCACACTTAGTGTTATGAAGTCTCTTGCAATCTAATTTTCATCTCATCCCGATGTTTCCGCCATCGGTTGGGGTGTGACACGGCGTTTGACGGGTGGTCCATTGGACAACCCTTAAGCATGTTAAAAGATGAAATAATCCTTCACTTAATCGTGTAATTATCTTGAATTAGATAACTACGGTTGCTTATGTTTCAGGTGCGGTTCGGGAGCTAAAAGATGGATTAAATGCAGCTTTAGGGACTTCGGTGATGAACGGGTCGAGCGTGGAACAAGAGACAAAACAAAGAAGGCAAATCAGCTCACCACCGTAAATTACGGTCCTACCGTAATTTACGGTGGACCTGGATTTCATTTGGATGTCACCGTAAATCAGTTTCCTCACACCGTAACACTTTATTGTCCACCGTAATTTACGGTGGAGCCGTAAATTACGGTGGTGTCTGACGGAAAAAGTGTAACTGCCACAATTAAGTTAGTTTGATGGTGTCTTTTCATCATTCTTCATCATTGAACGGTTAGAGAACTCACGAGGGGCGAATTTGGCTGTGCTTGCTTGGTTTTGAACAATTCCTATCATTCGGTTTGTATTTTCGATTCGCATGAACATTGGATTTGCTATTATGATGATTCACCAAGCCATGTCCGGCTAAACTCTTCGGTGATCATCTTAGGTGAAGGTTTCTTGAACTTTTGTGTGTTTTATTTCAGAATTTCTAGAATGATAACTTGCATTGCTTGAATATCATGGTGTATGTTTGGTTGATTGTAACTTGTTAATCGATATTGCAATTTCTAGTCTTAATCGTACGTTCTTGGTGCCGTTGGCAATCGAGATATCACGGGAAGGGTTAGGGTTGGTTATTGATTAATTGGTCATCGGGAAACAACCTCGCGTTTATATAATCCGAGTACTTTGTTCCCTTTTATCACGTCAATTATCTATACACGAGTTATGTCTATGTAACTCTTTCTAATTGGAATTACACACAATTGTTTAAAGAAACTGAAACCTAAGATGTTCATTGTTCTCTCCTAATCTGTTTTACAACCACATTTGATTTGAAATTAGTTTTTAATTTAGTTTTCTAAAACAACAATCCAAACTCTTGAATTTTAATTTCTGCAATTTAGTTTAATATTAGTTTAAGTACAAAGCTATATAATCGACACACCTTCCACTTACTCCCTGAGTTCGATACCCTCTTACTACTATCTATAGTTGTTTTTGGGATTAAATTTGATAGTGACCACGACTTCACGTCAAATTTTGGCGCCGTTGCCGGGGAGTAGTGCACAACGTGTGTCAGTTTATTAGTTTTGTTTTGTTATTTTCGGGTTTACGCTGGTTGTGTTTTAGTGTGCAGGTACTTCAGGTGTATGCATACTAGGGGCTCTCACAGGTCATCACCGCTATCGTTTGATCCGGAAATTGAAGGAACGCTAAGACAAAACAGAGTTTTAGTACAAGAAAAAAAGATCATTGGTTCACCTACTTCACCCATCACACCGAGAAACATCATGGCTGATTCTCAAATTCCACCTACAACGGGTCAAACGACCTCATCCTTTATACCTACTTCCACTCAACCATCACCAAACACCACATTACCCAATACCACCGCTGAATTCACACCATCCAATGTCACCCAACCAATTACCACTCAAGCTGAACCCGCCATCACCTACAACCCATCCACCACAATCCCACCATTATCCCACTTCTTTCCCCCAACTACGGGTCAATCATCATCCACTTTCACAATTGCACCAAATTCAACTATTGTGCATACTACTTCATCTTTTAGACCACAACAACAACAATCGGGTTTTCAGTATTCGACCCTTCCATTTGGGCAAACTTCGGGAATTCAAGGAGATGGTTATGATGAGGGGTTTGAAGATTTTGAGGGGTATGATGATGATGGTTACGCTTATGGAGGTTATGGTGATCAAGGGGAGTTTGGGTATGTGCAAAGTCAATCTCAAGGGATGGCAAGTGTCGGTGGAATGCCACAACAACAACTTATACCACAACACATTCGGCCAAGACCACAAGGGCCACCAATGCAACAACCTATTCCATTGCAACAAGTCCGGCCACAACATGTACAACAACAATTCCAAAGACCACCTCAACGCCCACCGATGTGACAACAACAGTTTCAACAACCAATCGCACCACAAGGGCAAGTACCAAGGCCAAATGGTCCTATTATTCCAAGAGGTAGGTATGGTGTACCAAGGAGACACCTTAGAGAAAATGTGAGGGGCATCGAAGCACATTTTCGGCCGGTAATCACTCAAAACCCTTCACCGGTAGTCATTCCTCATAATGATCAAGGGCGAACATTTGAAGTAAGGACCAACTCTTTGCAAAGTTTACCAAAGTACAAGGGGTTGGCAACGGAGGAGCCTTACTTTCATTTAGAGGCTTATGACTCGATTTGCAACACTCTTGGGAGTCAAGGGTTTTCGACCGACGATATCAAATTGGTATTATTCCAATTTTCTTTGGAAGATAAGGCGAAGAAATGGTTTTACACGTTACCTTCGGCATCCATATATACATGGGGGGAGATGCAACAAACTTTCTTGGATGAGTTTTACACCGCCCAAAAGACTAACGATGCAAGAAAGGGGTTGAGAAGCTTCCAACAACAACATGGTGAGATGTTTCACGAGGCGTTTGAACGCTTCAATATGATGATAAAGAATTGCCCTCACCATGGAATTGAATTGTGGGAGTTGATGAATGCCTTTCACGAGGGGTTGAGTGCCGAAGATGCACGTGATTTGATGTCTATTACCGGTGGGACTTTTGGAACAAATTATGAGAACGATGATTGGGAGTTCTTGGAAAGCATGGCAACTACATCAAAGAGGAAAGCTCAAGCCTCAAGAAGAGCCCGACCGGCCATTGCCCGACCTCAAGTGCACGCCATAGATGATGGTAATGTTCAAACTACTAACCAAATTTATGATGTTTGTGCTTTATGTAATGAAATAGGTCACGCGGCTGAAAATTGCCAAGGGATGTTGGAAGGGCAATACGAAGAGGTCCATGCGGTTCAAGGACAAGGTCAAGGAGGAGGTGGTAGGAATTACAACAACATGAACTCTAATACCTACCACCCCGGGTTGAGGAACCACCCGAATTTTCGGTATGGAAACCCTTCAAATCAAGCTAACCCGAATTTCCAAGGAAACCAAGGATTTCAAGGGCAATATCAAACGGGTCAAAGATTTTCGGGTGGAAATGAGATGATGGAGATGTTGAAGGCGATGCAAAGTGAAATGCAACGAATGAACCAACGTGATGAGGTTCGGATGCAAAAGGACGAGGTTCGTGACAAAAGCATCCAATCATTGACCACTCAAATGGGTCAACTTGCAAGTGACGTGGCTATATTGAAGAAAGCAAAAGGTCAATTACCAAGTGACACGGTGCCAAATCCCAAGAACACAAAAAGCATTAACATCAATGTGGTAAGCACCGTTCCAAATACTAAATTTAATGAAGCATTGCTAACTTCTTCGTATCAAATGAATGCAGGTTTGGAAAAAGATGCCGAAGTCGAGAATGATAAAGAGTATGGAGTGCCAATCGTGCCTATTCGTGTGGGAAAATTAAAAATCCCTCACGCATTGTTGGACTACGGGGCAAGCATGAGTGTGCTACCAAGCGATCTATACGATATGTATGACTTTGGTCCACTTGAAGGTATAGACACCATGGTGAGCTTGGCGGATGGAAGTTGGAGGCGTCCACGGGGAATGGTTAGGAATGTTAAGATTCAGTTGGGAGAATTTGAATACCCGGTGGATTTCCTAGTTTTGGACTATGCTTCTACCAATATGGCATCACAACAAAGGGTAATTTTAGGTCGACCGTTTCTATACATAGCAAATGCTCAAATTAATTGTAGAGACGAGATTATTACCATGACCGAAAAGAACCGTAGGTTGTATTTTGATGTTCAAACTAGAGGGATTAGTTATGAGTCCATTGAGAGGAAGGGTGATGAGTCTAGTGATTGTATGAAAAAGGTGTTACCACGAATGAGAAAAAAACACCCACCGGACCGTGAAGAAACATATATGGGTGCGAGCAAGAGTGTATTTGATTACCCACCGAGTCAAAACAAGATAGATGTATTTTGTTCAATGGCACAAGGAAGTGATGGAAGTGATAGGAACCGGTTCTTTGAGCCACCATAAATGGGGGTGGCACGGTCTGGCTGAAGACCTGAAAACTTAGCGCTGATCAGGAGGCAACCCGAGGTTTTTCACTGATCTTGTTATTTCTTTAGTTTTCTATGTTTCAGGGCCATGGCAACACTCAAGTGTGGGGAAGATGTGCGGATATTTGTGTGAAGGTGGTGATAGGAAATTGGATCATTTACAACATCTGTTGTGGAAAACTTCACCAGGTCAATGTACTCTTTCCTTAGTCTTGTTGTGTTCTTTAGCTTTGAAATATTGGTAGTAGTAGTTTGCTTTTGTTTATAAAAATAAAAAAAAATCAACAAAAAGAAATTTGTGGTTTGAGTGAAGAAGCTTTTGTTGATGTGGAATGAATTTAGTGATCAAAGCCTCCTAAAGCCATACATTGGGGTCAATGTATCCCAAGTGTGGGGACGGGGGGGGGGGGGGGGAATTTTAAAGATTTTGAAAAATTTTGAGTCAAGCGGAACGATGTGAAAATTTGAACACCCTAGATTAACCCCGAGTTGGTGCACCGGCAACCCTTGATACCTTTTTCATTCTTGGTGAGAGTTATAGCCACACTTGTACATAAATAATGATTGTCTTTGATGAGAGTGGCTACGGGTGGGGGTGCATTAGAACTTGTGCTTGAATGCGATTTGAGTCCTTAGTTAGACATGAATGTAGAAAGGATAAGGGCATTTAGGTAGCCTCGTCGTTGGTGTGAGCGAGTGTGGGATTTGGGGGGTTGGACCTCATAAGTTATATATATGAGCATGGTTGCGAGAGGGGCGGGGGTTTGGACATTTAGTTGCCCATTTTGTGCCTTTAAAGCTTATCATTTGTTCCCCCTAGCTACTTACTTAAAAATTTACCCAAATTTGACCCGGTCTTATAGTGTTAGTGATAGTATTAGTAGTTTTGCTAGTTTGAAGTAGATATGGTTAATGCGTTATTGTATGGTTGTTTGCTTAGTCTAAAAAAAAAGGGAAGTTTAATTGTCTTGTATATAGTAGTTAAGTTTGTTTGTTCGTTTGTTTATGTTTGTAATAAAAAGACCGGGTCGAATTTTCGCTACTTCATATATATTCCATTTCTTACCTATACACCTAGCCGCGTTACAACCTTGAAGTCCCTTTGATTTGCATTCATGTTTGACCCATTTTAGGAGAATGATCGATTTAGGTACAAGCTTATGATTGTGCAACCACCCGTTTGCCTAGTGTGTATCTAGCTTATCTTTGCTAGTTTTCACTTGTAGCCGAGACGAGAGATTTAGAGAGGGGTGCATTGCTTGGGTGTTAAAAAGGGGTTAGTAAAAAGATTGCATGTTTTGCTTGGGTTAATTTGATCACTTGTTTTGAAATTGATTTGATGAGTTGCTTGGGACAAGCAACGGTTAAGTGTGGGGATGTGACGGGTGGTCCATTGGACAACCCTTAAGCATGTTAAAAGATGAAATAATCCTTCACTTAATCGTGTAATTATCTTGAATTAGATAACTACGGTTGCTTATGTTTCAGGTGCGGTTCGGGAGCTAAAAGATGGATTAAATGCAGCTTTAGAGACTTCGGTGATGAACGGGTCGAGCATGGAACAAGAGACAAAACAAAGAAGGCAAATCAGCTCACCACCGTAAATTACGGTCCTACCGTAATTTACGGTGGACCTGGATTTCATTTGGATGTCACCGTAAATCAGTTTCCTCACACCGTAACACTTTATTGTCCACCGTAATTTACGGTGGAGCCGTAAATTACGGTGGTGTCTGACGGAAAAAGTGTAACTGCCACAATTAAGTTAGTTTGATGGTGTCTTTTCATCATTCTTCATCATTGAACGGTTAGAGAACTCACGAGGGGCGAATTTGGCTGTGCTTGCTTGGTTTTGAACAATTCCTATCATTCGGTTTGTATTTTCGATTCGCATGAACATTGGATTTGCTATTATGATGATTCACCAAGCCATGTCCGGCTAAACTCTTCGGTGATCATCTTAGGTGAAGGTATCTTGAACTTTTGTGTGTTTTATTTCTGAATTTCTAGAATGATAACTTGCATTGCTTGAATATCATGGTGTATGTTTGGTTGATTGTAACTTGTTAATCGATATTGCAATTTCTAGTCTTAATCGTACGTTCTTGGTGCCGTTGGCAATCAAGATATCACGGGAAGGGTTAGGGTTGGTTATTGATTAATTGGTCATCGGGAAACAACCTCGCGTTTATATAATCCGAGTACTTTGTTCCCTTTTATCACTTCAATTATCTATACACGAGTTATGTCTATGTAACTCTTTCTAGTTGGAATTACACACAATTGTTTAAAGAAACTGAAACCTAAGATGATCACTGTTCTCTCCTAATCTGTTTTACAACCACATTTGATTTGAAATTAGTTTTTAATTTAGTTTTCTAAAACAACAATCCAAACTCTTGAATTTTAATTTCTGCAATTTAGTTTAATATTAGTTTAAGTACAAAGCTATACAATCGACACACCTTCCACATACTCCCTGAGTTCGATACCCTCTTACTACTATCTATAGTTGTTTTGGGGATTAAATTTGATAGTGACCACGACTTCACGTCAGCGTTAGTTGCAGATCCGTCACACACGTACATACACTTTGTTTCTCTCTGTTATTGTTATTCTGATCTAAATCGGCGCCTCCCTGTTATTTTGCTCTTACTCTCAAAGGTATGTTTAGAACCAATAAACCTTTTCTGT
Organism: Helianthus annuus; assembly: GCF_002127325.2. Lineage (NCBI taxonomy): Eukaryota > Viridiplantae > Streptophyta > Magnoliopsida > Asterales > Asteraceae > Helianthus > Helianthus annuus. Next base: position 119,248,321 of record NC_035444.2, read on the forward strand.
TACTTGGGATATTTAGATTTTTGATGTGGGCGTGAATGTGTACATTATGTAGGTAGCTCCAATCGATGAGTAGCAGGCCAAAATAATCTTTGCAAGTCTCCTTTTCCTCAACAGATTTAGCATATTATAGATTTGCTTATGTTCTATCAATGGTTAGGCTAAAAAAATAAGAGTTGCTAATTTCTACACATTTAGTGGGTCAATTTTTGTTTTATTTTATGGTTCCAATGTAGAAAATTAGCTAGAAATGATGGGTCAACAGTTGCTTAATGTGTATTCATATGCTTTTAGTGCTCTTAATTATCTTATTTTAACGAAATTAAAGTGATGTTAGTTAATTACAAAATTAGGGCTCTTACGTTTGTGAGGTACCTTACTTTTTTTGCTTAGTTATTTCGGATACATGTTCAATATATAGTAGAAACTGTAGCATCATGAATAGTGACTTTATTACATTTTTTTTCATTATTTACAGAGACTTGCCTGTTTCTTTCGTAACACGTATCTACAAATGATGGTACATAAAAGCCTAAATTTCATACAGACACATATCACACAGTCAAATGCATGAAGATAGGACCTGCATTTAAGTTTGCTGATGAAACACGGTCACAGAATTGAAGCAACTTAGTTTGGACTATTAACAACTTATTGTAGGATCGTTTTCTGACCCGAACGAGTCAATCAGAAGAGTCTTTGCTTGAAACGAGAGGCGGAAACAAACGAATCAAGTCAATACAGCTAGATTTTTACATTAAAAGTCTTTCTGATTGATATAACAGCTTTTTACACTGAGACGACACTTCGGCAGCACCTCGGTACACAAGCCGGAAAGTTACAAATGAAATCAAGACACTCCTATTTATAGGCCTGTAATTTCGCACGGAATCAACTCAAGCGAAATTAAGTTTCACACGAAATTAGATTTCGTGCGAAATCATTACTTAATTTCGTGCGAAATTACCAATTGGTAATTTTGTGCGAAATCACCTTCAAGCCCATAATTGACAGATTTCACATATAACGTGCCCTGATCTATCTAAATACATACAAGACTCGATACAAGACGAAGTCGACAGACGTATGCACCAACAGACTCCCCCTCGGATGTTGACGAAGTCTTCAATGTGTCGAGTCTTCAATCTTCAGTCTTTATCGGTCTTCTCGAATTCTTCCGAAGTATCTAACAATGTAAAGCATCCTCAATCTCTCTATCTTTTCTTCATCTCCAAAATATCGATCTGGCTCTTATCTCACTCTAATTCTCTTTACATCAGCATCATCAGCTTGTTTGAACGCAGCTCCAGGATCATACACTGGCTATAATCATCTACAAAATCCTCAGGAATCGTAACCTGACTATCCTTCACACAACTCTACCTCACAATAAATTTCAAAAATTTAATATTCGACAAATTTATTCACCACTTGCAAGTAAACATCAATCAATAAATGATTTTACAATGTGAAACACTGATGAACCATTTGCAGGAAAAATCACTTTTCATATTAAACAAACTCCCCCTCACAGATTGTCCATCATGATTAGCACTTGGAATTTTGAAAATCAGATTTTCTACATTAGTTGTCGAAAATCTTTTTGAATTTTACAAAATTTTATGCTAAAACACAATAAAATCTTTTTGGATTTTTTAATAAAGAAATGCATTAAAGAAATATTTACAAACAATATTTTTGTGAGTTTGTGCAAGAGGATCATATCAGTTTATGAGACAAACCTCTAACACCGTTAAGCTTTAGACATTTTAAGTTCTAAACAATTCACCTAGATTGTCAGTATACTGATCCACTTAAATTTTCACACAAAGTTCAACTGTTTCGAGATACGAAATTAGGGTATTAAAGACTTAAACTTATTCGCGTGTCCCACCTCAGAATATACTCTCGTATCCAGACTTCTATATTCAATCTTACAGGTGAATGTACACTAATGATATGTAACATTTGTGCTTGTAATCTTTGTGAACAGTTCAATTATCAATAAAACAATGTTATTTGATCCCAATGTTTGTTTGGTTGTGTTTTACATTTTTCATGTTTTGACTTTTGTTCAATTTGAAACTCTACATCACTTTCTGGAGAATTATACGCAAACTGGTGCATAAACGTACTCAGTTTAATGCGACAAATACTCCGGAACATCAACACATACTCAACATACCTTAAATAAGCTTTACATAACTTAGAAATAAGTTTTGAAGGCTTTGGTATGGCAAAAACAAGTTAAGTCGCTTACAGGGACTAAACTTGACAAACTGCTAAAGTATGCCAATTTGAACGGTAACGAACATTCCGGAACATGTCCATAAGTTAAACATACCATAAATATCCTTTACATAGCTTAGAAATAGGCTTTGAGGGGTTTGGTATGCTAAAATAAACTTTTGGATCATTCAGGGACTAAAAGTGTCAAAAAGTGCACAAGTTTGCACTTTCGCGCATAACTTACGTTCTGAATACATCCAGACATCCAAAAAATTTATGCAAGCATTATAATATTATGCCTTAGTGTTTGGCATGAGAAAAATCCATTCGTCGCGTCATTTGGATCGTTTTTCGCGCTTATGCGCATTCCGTCGTAATTAAGCGAACATCGCGATTGTACGGCCAAACGAACCAACATCCGGAACATTTTTGAGCATGTTTCATGTCCACAATGTTTAGACAACATTTTAGGGCCTTAAAGTTGGCTTTACGGGCCTTAGAAGTGTCGGAAATGGCTTAAACATGCAACAGGGACCAAAACTGCCATTTTTAAAGTATGTGTAGATCAGATATGCCCAGGCGGCCCGCCTGAGTTTTTTCTGATCCTGATGTGGGCCGCATGGCACCTTCAGTAACAGAAAGTTTGTCTTTCTTGCAAACTTGGCCTTTCAAACACACCAAAGGGCAATGCCCTTTCACCATCTCAGGAGCTAAGGGTCACATTAAGCCACCACAACTTTGTGACAAGTGTACGCTTAAGATCGTGGCACGATATTCAAGAAACGATCCTAACGGCTTTACTTTTCCTATAAATACCCCCCCCCCTTTTGAGTAAAACCCACAAAAAATCTGATCAAAAGCTCTAAGATTGGAACCTTTGTTTCATACCTGAGCCATTTTGATCTAGATTAGCATTTGGGGACCCTTCGTAAGTGTTCTTTCGTTCTTTTATTCGCTTTTCGAGTCCGAAAGTCAACGTTTTATTGACTTTCTGCATTGGCCAGCCTATGGTCAACATGAAGTTCATTTGAACTTCATAACGTGAGCGTGATCACGATGGTTATAGTCCATGGCGACTATACCTACTGATTACCATGTTATCTAGGCTCAGTGACGAGTCGTAGTTTCGGTCAAAATGCGCATTCTTGCGTATTTTGTAACCAAACTACTCGTGAGCATCAAAGCCATTTGTTTTGATGCCAAACCTGTTTTCTAAACTTAGTTAAGCATGTTCTAACATGCTTAGCTCGTCACTTTTAGTATAGTGCTTATATAGGGTCGTAAGGTAAGCGATCTAAACCATAGCTTATACTTTCGAACCCGACCCATTTGGTCGATCATTAGGATCCGACCAAACACATTAGGTGACCATAGCTGTAACCTTCCGAGGTTATACCTTGTGGTCACGATGTTAGGCGTTCCAAACGCGTTCTACGCGAACGACGCGTTAAGGTAGCATAAGCTACCTAAACGGGTCGTAATGGGTCGCAAGCACTTAGGTTAGGTTTCATTTTAGTATGTAGGCTTTGTTAAACCATATTTCACGAGTCTCCATACTCGTTTGGTTTACGAACCCGCATACTATCCGATCCTTCCGATTTCGGTCCGGTATATTAACATAGCTACCTATTAGGTGCCGTTTGATATTCCGTGATCACTAGCATTGTGTGATTATTATACAAGAACTTCAAAGCAATCTATGGTGAGTACATTGAACCCCTCTTTTACTGTTTTCCAAACTGTTTTGGGGTGAAACATATGTGCCTACTTGTTACTTTCATGCTTTCCATATTTTCACATCATATACCTGCTATGTTCGTCAGTACATTATAGTACATGATTTCATTACATTTCATGCTATGTACGCCCATTGTGTGTGTACTTAGTACATTGCTTTACATTACATTTCATGCTATGTATGCCCATTGTGTGCGTACTTAGTACATTGCTTTACATTACATTTCATGCTATGTATGCCCATTGTGTGCGTACTTAGTACATTGGTTTACACTACATTTTATGCTATGTATGCCCATTGTGTGCACACTTAGTACATTGCTTTACATTACATTTCATGCTATGTATGCCCATTGTGTGCGTACTTAGTACATTGGTTTACACTACATTTTATGCTATGTATGCCCATTGTGTGCGTACTTAGTACATTGTTTTACATTACATTACATGCTATGTATGCCCATTGTGTGCGTACTTAGTACATCGTTTTACATTACATTTCATGCTATGTATGCCCATTGTGTGCATACTTAGTACATTGTTTCACATTGCATTTCATGCTATTTATGCCCATTGTGTGCATACTTAGTACAATTATCTACATCACATGCCTTTATTTTGGTATAACATTTGGTTTGTTTAACATGGAACAATACATTCATTAACATTAGCTACGCCATTCGTTAGTAGGTAGTGGTACCATAGGAATTGACAACTCCCGTTCCTGAAATCCTGGGTTTGATTTGTCACACCCCGACCACGTAAAACATCAAATCGTGGCGGAAACATCGGGGAGTGTTGTAACAGAATTATTGTTCCACAACCAAGGTAATTAAAATAATATTTTATTCATCACCCAAGGGTGGAATACATCGTTCAAAACAAGAACCAACGTGTTACATTGTCTTAAAACTACTGAAATAAAGAGTACATAACCTATTTAAACTAGGTCTAGCTCTGTTTTATGTTACTAAGGCCCGAGTCCACCCTAGCGTGTCACGATCGTCCTATGCATTAGCTCCTGAAACACATGTGAAAATAGGTACGTCAGCATGAAAATGCCTGTGAGTAACATAGGTTTTGTGAAAATAGGATTCATGACTTAAGTTTAAGAAAAGTGTTTAATAAAAGTTAGTCATGAACCTTGTAAAATGTTTTGTTTTGTAAATCATTTGAAAAGCGATAAAATCAGATGATATGTATAAATAAAAGAATTATTTATGGTTAAAGTATAACCAAGTAAAATAAGTTATATAAAACAAGTTGTTTTTGTAAAACGAAGCCTTGTGAAATATGTTATTTGTGAAAAAATGTGCAAGTCCAAACTAAATGATTTAAATAACGCTACGACATGTAATACAATACAAGCACTTATATATAGGAAGTACCAGCGGCGTATCCACCATGCTTGTATCATACTACACTCATATCGTTACTTAAGTCATTAAACAAACCACCAATGTATAAAGTCCATGTTTAAACCAACCATCAAATGTTCTTGTCTAAACCATTGTCGTATGTTTAAAAGTCCAAAATGTAGTCATGTATGTGTAACGAATGTCATGTTAAGTAAAATATGTTCACTTAAACCAAATGTAAGAATGTACAAAACAAAGTATTTTGAGTATATCAAAAAGTTATGTTTTACAAAGTAAAAGCATGTTTTAAATGATACAAACATTTATGTGGTAAGTTAACGCATACATTAAAGCCTTGAGACAGACGGATAACCTTAAGTAAAGGTTATCAAAAGAAATGTTTTCGGATTTAGTCATTCCTTTCATCCAAACCAACTCAGGAAGCGATATAGAGTTTGAAATCGAATAAAAGTCAAAACATGAAAAACATCAAACATCAACAAACAAACATTGGGATCAAATAACTTTATTTCATTGATAACTGAATTGTTTCCAATGATTACAAGCACAGATGTCACATGATTGGATTGGAAGGAATGACCGAATTCGATATACATAACTTAGATAACCTTTAATTTGTTTAAGGGTTTATCGCCACAGTCTCAAGGCTTGAATGTATGCATATTTCACAATACCGCATAAATGTTTATATCAGTAGAGCATGCATTGTTCCACAAAACATAACGTTGATTTAAACCATGTTTTACTTCAACACCTCGTTTTGTGCATTTTTCATATGGTTGAGTTGATACATCTCGCTTACCATACAAGATATGTTTTGGGTACACATTACATTATCCACATTAAACATAAACATTTTGACATTGATATACATACTTGGTGGATTACATTGAACATAGACATTTCGACATGGTTTACACAATAACACTTGACAATTGATTTATACATGAACAATTTACATGGTGGATTGGTTTGGGTAAATGGTTAGAGTAACGTGGCGTATGTAATATGATACAAACATGGTGGATACGCCGCTGGTACTTCCTATATATAAATGCTTGTATAATATTACATATCGTAGCGTTATCTAAGTCATTTCAGTTTAGACACATTACATTTTACACAAATAACATACTCTTCACAAGACATTATTTTTACAAACAACTTATCTTATTCAACTCATTTTACTTGGTTACTCGTTTAACCTTACACTTATCTATACATGTAACAACTGTCACTAAAATCCCTAATTAGGATAGTAATTAGCTATTAAGGAAACCCTAATTGAGACACCCAAGTGATTCTACACAAACCCTAAAATTTCCAGAACAATCAGAATCAGGATCAGGGCCCCTAAAACTCAGGGGGGGATAAACCCTAGCCAACGATTATCTTCATAACTAATTATAAAAATCGAATTTTAAGAAACTGACAACACAGCAAGCCTACACGCACGAAGGGCTACTCTATGAAAATAGGGTGGTCACTCGCGTAGCGCGACGCCTAAGGGGGTACCCCCTCGCGCTACGCGACGGTGTCAAAATCTCAGTATAAATAGCAGGGGTTGGGACTTGAAATTTGGCACTTGAACGACGAAAATCGGAGTTACGTAGATCGAGTTATAAGCAAAACAGTCCAACACACACACACAATTATCGAATCGCTGCCGCAGAACAGGGTAATTACTCGATCGCTATTACGATTTAGTTTCCGGGATCAATATATCCAAGGAATGCCTAAGTGCCGCCCACATTGGGCTATGCTTTATCGTTTGTCGGTAATCCGATAAATGAGCCGAAGCATTGTACTTTGTCGTTGTCGATAATTCGATATACGAGTTGAAGTACTATACTTTGTCGTTTGTCATTTTGATAAATGAGTGAAGTATTGCACTTGGTCATTCATTGCGAGTATTTGATCTCGGGAAATTATCGTAACTGCTGTATTGATCACTAATCCTGTTTTGTGTACGTTATTGTTAAATTAGAAATAATCAAGGCTAATCAGTAGGCTTATACACTGCTCGTTAAATCTGCAAAGTGAGTCATTCTCTTTTTATCAACTGTTTTACAATACTCCAAATTATTTTCAAAGTGTTATAATTACAGGGACTAAGTCATGGATATCTTGATTTATTGGTTAGTGGGGTATTGTGCACATTACTATTTCTCTCAGTTAGGTTCATTGACCTACTAGGGAGAAACGTCACTATTAGAGTTCATTAACCTAATAGTGGTATGACCATCGTCACCATTGTGACTTGTCACCATTGTGGCAGAAAGCCAGATAAAAATAAGATATGAACCATTGTAATCGCTCTTATGCTGTAATTTATAACTATGGGTCATTTCCTAAAAACTGAATGAACTCACTCAGTATTTCCCCGCTGACAAAACCTTTTTCAAACATGTTTCAGGTAATCTGTTGTGAGCAAAGAAAAGTGCCAGGAAGCACTACCAGCTTAGAAAAGTGGCTCAGTGTAAAAATAAATACAGGAACATGTTTTAAAAATAAAGATTTCCATGGAAATCACATTATTGTAAATTACTGGGTTTTATCCCTAAATTATGTAATGAGCAGTTTTAAATACCAAAGATCCTGTTTTAAAAAGACTTCCGCTGTCGCCTAAATTAAATACCGCAGGATTTCTGTCCCGCGGCTCCTGAAACGGGTCAAACCGGGTCGGGGGCCGTGACAGAAATAAGGTGGTATCAGAGCCACTTCTCAAGCCACTGATTTAAGCCAATTAAGTATTTAGAAAATACTTAATTTCCATTAATTGCTATTTTGTGATTATTTGTTTATTTATCTGACTAGTTGTGTACAGTATGAGCAGATCTTTATATCCTAGTCAATGTAGTAAGTAATGCAAATTCTTAAATAATTTGACTTAAGTATTAGTACCTTTATTATCTACAGTCTAGAAGTCTTATCAAGAAAATCATAAAATTTACAAATAAAACCTCGTGTGATGAAAATTTCAATAGTACCCAGTAGGAACTAATATTTAAAAAGTTTTCTATAAATTTTATGAATTCTGACTATGTCTATTTTGCTAAACAGCATGAGTAACTTGTCTGAGGCCCTTCAGAATTTAAATCTCTATCCAGTAAGAGTAGAAGTTTCCAGAGATTTCAATAGATATATACCAAATATAGAGGAACCTATAGAATTCGATGCTTTACCTCTCGAGAAACCCAAGCCCAAGGAAATAGAAATTGGGGAAAGTTCTAGGCAAATTGAAAAGTTACCATCTCAGGAAGAGTTAGATTCTATAATGGCAAGCCATAATATTATTAAGACTGTTAATGAAAATATTTTTAATCGCTCTTTTGAAACACAACTACCAATGAACTTAGAACCAGCTATTCCAAATCCTTCAATCCACTCGCAAATAGACGAATGGTTAATTAACGAAATACAGTTACAAAACCATCCCTATAAGCCTTTTCCTCAGTTCAATCTAGAACCTTTACCAAAATTTCCCAATAAGTAATATAACTGAACTCCGCCACTTTGACCAAAAACTAATAAATGTTGGGAAAAGGATCCAAGAGATTGGGAGACAGATCTCCTGGAACTACGATAAGAGGGAACACAATTACTAGAATATCGTTGACAAAAAGGATAGGGGATTTATGAAACTGTTATTGTGTAATAGTAATAGTAAAATCAGTATGTGTAAGATAAATAATAAAACGGTTGTATATAGAAGCATGAAATTTTAGAAAATTTACAAATTTTGTTCGTATATGTGATTATGTGCAATTAAGTATGATATTGGATTATTTCTTGTATACTAATTATTTATCTATAAATTAGTTGTCAAATGGAAAACGCTAATAATGAACCAGTTAATGAGGTTAATGATTCTGAGCAACAACCGGGAGATCAATATATGACTAGGCAGGATATAGAAAATATCGTTGCTCAAGGGATAGCCAACACTATTCCAACAATGATAGCTCAAGGGATAGCCAACGCTATTCCAGCCATCGTTGCTGCTGTTAAAAATCCAATAGAACCACAACAACCCGTTCCTAGCAAACGTATTTCTGAAGATAACTTCAGTAATAGCGTAAACGGAGGCAATGATCATGTTAATCATGACAATGAACCACAACCAGCGCCGCTCCCTAAGAAAATGAAAGTTGCAACGCCTGGTTGCACTTACAAGGAATTTCTTGCTTGTAAACCATCTGAGTTTGCAGGCAACGAAGGAGCGACGGCGGCACTACGTTGGTTAGAGAAAACTGAGGCAGTAATTGCCATAAGTAAATGTGCTCAGGATGATCAGGTCATGTACGCGTCAAATCTTTTCAAAGAAGGAGCGCTAGAATGGTGGAATACGGTGTTACAATCAAAAGGAAGAAGGATGGCGTATGCTATGAACTGGGAAGAATTTAAGAGCTTGGTAGAAAGAAAATTCTGTCCCGAATATGAAAAAGAACAAATGACAAACAAGTTTTTAACCCACCGAATGGTTGATGTAGATTGTCGAAAGTATACTACGACATTCTTCGAATATGCTCGAGTAGTACCAACCCTGGCTTCGCCAGAGCCAGTACTTATTTCTCGATATATTTGGGGATTGATTTCTGAAATCCGTAACATCGTCAAAGCTGCGAAACCTCGCACGATTGATGATGCGGTAGATTTAGCCAATACTCTGACTGACGAACTAGTACGGACAAGAGAAGAAAATAGAAGGAAGGAAGTAGCCCAAAAGATTACCCAGGTAATCCGTTCGGATAACCATAACGATTTTAAGAAAGGAGGGAATGGGCAATCTTCTACTAGTTCATTTTGCAATTTTTGCAAAAGAAAGCATTTTGGAAGATGCAAAGGATACTGCAATTTTTGCAAAATCCCGGGGCATCAGGAAGAAGACTGCAGAAGGAAGAAATTTTCAGTTTGTTACAACTGTGGAGAAACTGGACATCTTAGGCCAAATTGTCCAAAACTAAACAAACCATCTGACACTAAAGCCAAACCTGCAGAAGAAGCAAAAAGGAATGCAAGAGCCTTTCAATTGACTGCTCAGGAGACAGAGCTCATTCCAGATGTAATAGCCGGTACGTCCTAGGTTACAACGTTTACACAAAAAGTATTATCTGACTTTGATACGCACCAAAGTTCTATAAATACTTCATTCTGTTAAACTCTTAACTTAGACAAACCTGTACAGTCAAAACATGCAAAAAGGAAAATATAACTCTCAGGTCATATAATTCTTCGCTAACCTAATTCCTATGAAATTAGCCGAGTTTGATGTTGTGTGAGAAATAGATTGGTTAGTAACCAACCCTACTCAAATTCTCTGTGACAAGAACTTTATAGAAAATCCAGGTACCCGCCGGAGAAGTATTTATGATTATAGGAAATAAACCACGTAAGGTCACATGATAAATCATGAAGATATTCACTTAGATCCTGCTAAGATAGCAATGGAAGAGTTCGCAATCTTTAAATGGAAAATAGGTATTTTGTAAATTTAGCCGGATACTATAGGCAGTTTATTAAGGATTCTTTTAGATAGATACATCCTTAACTAAGTTAACACAGTTAATTCTAAATAAGAACCTAAACAAAAAGAAGCCTCTAGCTAGCCTTACCAGAAGAAACAGAAGATTTTAAAGTATACGGTAATGCTTCAAAGTTAAAATTTAGATATATGGTAATGCGACACAAAAAGGTAATTGTGTATGCATCAAGGCAATTGCAAAAGCACGAAGAAAGCCTTACCACTTGTAAGCCTAAAAATTAGAAACCACAAGTTATCCTTAAGATTAGGAAACATTATCTAAGCAAGCTTACTATCCATATGGGTCATAAGAATTTAAGATACATATTTGAGCAACAAGAATTAAACATGAGGAAAAAGGGAAATCCTCGGTGATTACGACTGTGATATTCGGTATCACGAAGGAAAGGCTGAAGACGGTTAGAAGAACTATACATATAATCGAAGTCCGAGTTGGAGACAAAATGCTATTGAAAGTATTTCCTTGGAAAGGAATTTATAAATTCGGTAAGAGAAGAAGCTAAGTCTCTTATACGTAGGACCATTACCAGTAATCCAACGCATAGGACCAGTAGCTTATCATTTACAACTACCAGAAGAATTAGCTGAAGTACATGATGTGTTTCATGTTTCCAATCTCAAGAAACATCTATCAGGCGAATCCTTGGTAGTACCTCTTCAAGATATAGAGATAAATGATAGAGAAACCCCTACAAATAGAAGATCGGAAAATTAAGTTTCTCAAACACAAACGACTAGTGTTAGTGAAAGTCCAATGGGAATCCAGAAGAGAACAAGAGTATACTTGGGAACTAGAATCAAAAATGAAGTGAAAATACCCTCATCTATTTTAGTGAATCTCGAGGACGAGATTTTTCTTAAGGTAGGGAGGATGTAACAACTGTCACTAAAATCCCTAATTAGGATAGTAATTAGCTATTAAGGAAACCCTAATTGAGACACCCAAGTGATTCTACACAAACCCTAAAATTTCTAGAACAATCAGAATCAGGATCAGGGCCCCTAAAACTCAGGGGGGGGGGGTAAACCCTAGCCAACGATTATCTTCATAACTAATTATAAAAATCGAATTTTAAGAAACTGACAACACAGCAAGCCTACACGCACGAAGGGCTACTCTATGAAAATAGGGTGGTCACTCGCGTAGCGCGACGCCTAAGGGGGTACCCCCTCGCGCTACGCGACGGTGTCAAAATCTCAGTATAAATAGCAGGGGTTGGGACTTGAAATTTGGCACTTGAACGACGAAAATCGGAGTTACGTAGATCGAGTTATAAGCAAAACAGTCCAACACACACACACAATTATCGAATCGCTGCCGCAGAACAGGGTAATTACTCGATCGCTATTACGATTTAGTTTCCGGGATCAATATATCCAAGGAATGCCTAAGTGCCGCCCACATTGGGCTATGCTTTATCGTTTGTCGGTAATCCGATAAATGAGCCGAAGCATTGTACTTTGTCGTTGTCGATAATTCGATATACGAGTTGAAGTACTATACTTTGTCGTTTGTCATTTTGATAAATGAGTGAAGTATTGCACTTGGTCATTCATTGCGAGTATTTGATCTCGGGAAATTATCGTAACTGCTGTATTGATCACTAATCCTGTTTTGTGTACGTTATTGTTAAATTAGAAATAATCAAGGCTAATCAGTAGGCTTATACACTGCTCGTTAAATCTGCAAAGTGAGTCATTCTCTTTTTATCAACTGTTTTACAATACTCCAAATTATTTTCAAAGTGTTATAATTACAGGGACTAAGTCATGGATATCTTGATTTATTGGTTAGTGGGGTATTGTGCACATTACTATTTCTCTCAGTTAGGTTCATTGACCTACTAGGGAGAAACGTCACTATTAGAGTTCATTAACCTAATAGTGGTATGAACATCGTCACCATTGTGACTTGTCACCATTGTGGCAGAAAGCCAGATAAAAATAAGATATGAACCATTGTAATCGCTCTTATGCTGTAATTTATAACTATGGGTCATTTCCTAAAAACTGAATGAACTCACTCAGTATTTCCCCGCTGACAAAACCTTTTTCAAACATGTTTCAGGTAATCTGTTGTGAGCAAAGAAAAGTGCCAGGAAGCACTACCAGCTTAGAAAAGTGGCTCAGTGTAAAAATAAATACAGGAACATGTTTTAAAAATAAAGATTTCCATGGAAATCACATTATTGTAAATTACTGGGTTTTATCCCTAAATTATGTAATGAGCAGTTTTAAATACCAAAGATCCTGTTTTAAAAAGACTTCCGCTGTCGCCTAAATTAAATACCGCAGGATTTCTGTCCCGCGGCTCCTGAAACGGGTCAAACCGGGTCGGGGGCCGTGACAATACATATCATCTGATATTATCATTTTTCAAATGGTTTACAAAGCAAGACAAATTACAAGGTTCATGACTGACTGTTATTAAACATTTCTTTAAACTCAAGTCATGAATCCCATTTTCACAAAACCTATGTATCTCACAGGCATTTTTATGCTGACGTACCTACTTTCACATGTGTTTTCAGGAGCTATTGTGTAGGATGACAATGGTGACACTAGGGCGGACCTGTGCCTTAGAGCCTAAAAATGAAGATAGAAAAGTTTAATTATGTTCTGAACTCTTTGTTTTCCTGTTTAAGACAATATAACACTCTTGTTTATAAATAAAATACAACTTTGTATGCCATGGTTATGAAACAATTTAATTCTGTCCCAACACTCCCCGGCGTTTTCCGCCGCGGTTGCATGTTATACGCGGCCGGGGTGTGACAGAAGAGTTGGTATCAGAGCCAATGGTTATAGGGAATTAGGTTATTAGTAATGCTTTGACCTAGACTATAACTTTCTAGGACCTTAACACAAGTTATCTTGTGTTTAGATTTTAAAACATGCACATCACCTATCCTTAGGTGATAACCACAACGAGAATTTCGATTCCGAATCCGCTTTGAAAATTAATCATCTGTCCTAGGATGATTGATTGCTAGGTTTTGAACCCTCTGTTATAAGGTTTTGAACCTCTTTGAATTTTCAAAAGTCTCGTCAAGGTTTTTTTTTCGGGTTTTAATAATGTGAACACGTGCGAACTGGAAGAGTGAATGCCTGTACCCTGAGTTTTCTGTCTAAGGCTAGAGTGTTCGTACAAATCCACATAATCGGACCAGTCACTCTTACCTGGGAACTCTTGGGGTGAGTGTTCACTTATAAGTGAACATGTCTTCGCGATACATTATTTTTGACCCACTTACTTTGACTAGACATTTCGTGTCGCTTGTTGCTTTGCGATGCGTAACCACCATCTTTGCTTTTGTTGATTCTGTTTCATCTCATTCTCTTCATCCAATCATCTCACTCGTTTCCTTTCATGTTTTCCTCTTTTAGAATGCCTCCTCGACGCGAACACCAGATAGCAACTGCCGAGCTGGCAGAAATTATTGCGCAGCAGATGGCTGCTCAATTCCCAAATCTCTTCGCTCAATGGAACCAAGCCAACAACAACAACAATGGTACATGCAATTTCAAGAACTTTAACTTAGCTAAACCACTCAAGTTTAGTGGTTCTGAGGGACCAACTGGGCTTCTTCAATGGTTCGAGAGCATCGAGAATACTTTTCGCCACGTGCAGTGTCCGGATAATCGCAAGGTCGAGTTTTCTTCAAGCGTGTTTTAGAAGAGGGCTCTTACATGGTGGAATGGGGTAATGAGAGACCGTGGTGCAGAAGTTGCTCTAGCACAGACATAGGCTGAACTTAGAGCTCTTATGATGAGGGAGTTTTGTCCTCGTCATGAGCAACGAGCGTTGGAGAAAGAGTTTGATGACTTGAAACAAGATAGTGGCGAGCACATGGCATATACTGATAGGTTTGAGGAGTTGAGTCTACTTTGCCCGACTATGGTCGCCCCACTCGACAAGGCTATCGAAAGGTACATCGACAGCCTGCCTGACTCGGTACAAGACATTATCACTGGTAGCAACCCTACCACACTCCGTCAGGCAATCGAGTTATCAGCGACATTGACTGAGTCGCAGATTCGAAAGAATAAACTACACAGGAAGGGTGACAAGGGCAAGAAACAGTCGTCTGACAAGGAAGATAGCAAGAAAGGTCAAAACAAGAAGGGAAAGGATTCTGGTTCCTCAAGGGGGTCAAGGAAGCGTAAGGCTTCCCAAAATTTTGCTGTCACTGCCGAAGCTAACCAGGCAGCTCCCAACCAAGCCGCACAGCCTCCAGCAAAGAAGCCCTATTCAGGAAGTGCACCTTTGTGCAATCGATGCAACAGTCACCATCAGCCGCAACATCAGTGCCGTTTCTGTACTAACTGTGGGAAGTCAGGTCATCTTGCTGATGTTTGTCGGTTTGCTCAAAATCGCGCAGTTCAGAACCCGGCTCAACAAGTTGCTCAGCCTCCTGCTCAGCAACAGGGTCAGGCTGCACGACCAAACTACCTACCAGGTGCTTGTTATAACTGTGGGGATCTGACCCATTACAGAAACCGGTGCCCAAGACTAGCCAACCAGTACCAGAATGCAAACCAGAATCAGGCTCAGGCTCGAGGGCGAGTCTTCAACATGAATGCTCAAGAGGCACAAGCAGACAATGAAGTGGTGAACGGTACGTTCTTTATTAATAATCAGCCTGCATATGTTCTTTTTGATTCGGGTGCCGACAAGAGTTTTGTGTCATTGTCTTTTGAGCCAATGCTTCGCGTGTCTAGAACGAAACTAGGTAAAACTTTGACAGTAGAGGTTGCCAGTGGTGAACCCATTCTTCTTAATTCTGTTCTACGCAACTGCCAGTTGAACCTTAACGACCATATTTTTCCAATTGACCTCACGCCAATGCAACTTGGAAGCTTCGACGTTATAGTGGGTATGGATTGGTTATCTAAGCATCGCGCAGAGATAGTTTGTTCTGAGAAGATTGTTCGCGTGCCGCTGTCGACAGGCGAGATCCTACAGGTTCGTGGTGAGAAGCCTGCCGGTGGTCTCAAACTCATGTCTTGTTTTAAAGCACGGAAGTATCTACGGAAGAACTATGTGGCTTTATTAGCACATGTTACAGCAGATAAAGGCAAGGGTAAGTCTATTTCAGATATTCCTGTCGTTCGGGATTATTCTGAAGTTTTTCCTGAAGAGTTACCTGGTCTACCCCCAGCACGCCAAGTCGAGTTCCGTATTGACCTCATACCTGGTGCAAATCCCATTGCCAGAGCTCCATACCGTCTTGCACCCTCTGAGATGCAAGAGTTGTCTAAGCAGCTTCAGGAGCTCTCTGACAAAGGTTTTATCCGTCCTAGCTTTTCACCTTGGGGTGCTCCCGTTCTCTTTGTAAAGAAGAAGGATGGATCTTTTAGGATGTGTATCGATTATCGTGAGCTTAACAAGCTCAACATCAAGAATCGATATCCCCTACCTCGCATTGATGATCTCTTTTATCAATTGCAAGGCGCTTCTTATTTTTCAAAGATTGATCTTCGATCTGGATATCATCAGCTTCGTGTGCATGAAGAAGATATTCCCAAGACAGCGTTCCGCACTCATTATGGACATTATGAGTTCACAATCATGCCATTCGGTTTGACTGATGCTCCTGCTGTTTTCATGGACTTGATGAATAGGGTCTGCAAGCCTTATTTGGATAAGTTCATCATCGTTTTCATTGATGACATTTTGATATATTCTAAGACGCTAGCTGATCATGAGCAACATCTTCTGTCTTACTTTGGAACTCCTAAAGAAAGAGCAACTTTTTGCTAAATTCTCCAAGTGTGAATTCTGGCTTAAAGAGGTTCAATTCTTAGGACACATTGTCAACGAACAAGGTATTCATGTAGATCCCTCCAAGATCAGTGCGACTAAGGATTGGGATACACCTACTACTCCTACTGAAGTTCGTTCTTTTCTTGGTCTAGCGGGTTATTACCGCCGCTTCATTGAGAACTTCTCAAAGATTGCAGTTCTTCTAACTGCTTTAACTCAGAAGAACAAACCCTTTGATTGGGGATTCAAGCAAGAGGAAGCTTTTCAACACTTGAAGCAGAAACTTTGTGACGCGCCTGTTCTAACTTTGCCCGATGGCAATGATGATTTCGTCGTTTATTGCGACACATCTAAATTAGGTCTTGGCTGCATCCTGATGCAAAGAAACAAAGTCATAGCATACGCATCAAGGCAGTTGAAGATACATGAGAAGAACTACACCACTCATAATCTTGAGTTGGGTGCAGTTGTCTTCGCTCTTAAGATCTGGAGACACTATTTGTACGGTACAAAATGTGTGGTTTTCACGGACCACAAAAGTCTTCAGCATATCTTCAATCAGAAAGAACTCAACATGAGGCAACGACGTTGGGTTGAACTTCTAAATGACTATGACTGCGAAATTCGCTATCATCCTGGTAAGGCGAATGTCGTGGCCGATGCTTTGAGTCGCAAGGAACGTACTAAGCTTCATTGTGTTCGTGTCCAATCTGTTATTCAAGCTCAATCTGATATCCAAGCCCGTATTTCTCAGGCTCAACAATCTTGTGTTTCACAAGGTCTGATGGATAAGGAATTTCCTTATCACATAACTCCTGCTCTAGAACTGAAGGACAATGGATCATATTACTTCATGGACCGTTTGTGGGTCCCAAGCCAAGATAATCTTCGTACCTTGCTTATGGATGAAGCCCATAAGTCTCGTTATTCTATTCATCCTGGCTCAGATAAGATGTATAAGGATCTTCGTATTCAGTATTGGTGGCCTGGTATGAAGAAAGACATTGCCTTATACGTATCCAAATGCCTTACTTGTCTTAAGGTTAAGGCTAAACATCAGCGTCCTTCCGGATTATTGGAGCAACTAGAGATCCCAGTTTGGAAATGGGAAAACATTACTATGGATCTCACTACTAAACTCCCGCGCACAAAGAAAGGTCACGACGCCATCTGGGTAGTTGTTGATCGTCTTACTAAATCAGCGCATTTCTTGCCAATCTGTGAGGATTTTTCGGCTGACAAACTTGCTCAAGTCTACGTGGATGAAATTGTAGCTCGACATGGTGTTCCTTTAAACATCATTTCTGACAGAGATGCTCGTTTCACTTCTCATTTTTGGAGAACCATGCAATCGGCTATGGGGTCCAACTTAATCTGAGCACAGCTTATCATCCGCAAATGGATGGTCAATCTGAAAGAACAATCCAGACACTGGAGGATATGCTTAGAGCTTGTGTGATCGATTTTGGTGGTAGTTGGGATTCACATCTTCCATTGATTGAATTCTCCTACAACAACAGTTATCACTCTAGCATTAACATGGCTCCCTTCGAGGCTCTCTATGGTCGAAAATGTCGTTCACCAGTCTGCTGGAATGAGATTGGCGAGGCTCAACTTACTGGACCTGCCCTCATTTTAGAGACAAAAGATAAGGTAAAGAAAGTTCGTGATAACCTTCAGACAGCTAGAACCCGTCAAAAGAGTTACGCGGACCTAAAACGCAAGCCCTTGGATTTTCAAGTCGGTGATCGTGTATTACTTAAGGTCTCACCTTGGAAAGGTGTGATCAGATTCGGAAAGAAAGGAAAACTTGCACCTAGATACGTTGGACCATTCAAGATCGTCGAAAGAATCGGTAAGGTAGCCTACAGACTTGAGTTACCTCCTGAACTTGGAAATGTTCATCCAACCTTTCACGTGTCCAATCTCAAGAGGTGTTTAGCTGATGAGAACCTCCACATACCGCTTGACGAAATTCGTGTTGATAAAACACTGAAATTTGTTGAGAAACCGGTAGAAATCATGGAACGTGAAGTCAAGTGGCTTAAACGCAAGCGCATTCCTTTGGTCAAGGTTCGCTGGGAATCTAAACATGGACCCGAGTTTATTTGGGAATGTGAAGATCAAATGAAGGCGAAATATCCGCATCTTTTTCCACGAGTTTCCTCTAAATAAATTTCGGGACGAAATTTCCACAAGTAGGGGAAACTCAAACATTTGTGCTTGTAATCTTTGGGAACAGTTCAATTATCAATAAAACAATGTTATTTGATCCCAATGTTTGTTTGGTTGTGTTTTACATTTTTCATGTTTTGACTTTTGTTCAATTTCAAACTCTACATCGCTTTCTGGAGAATTACACGCAAACTGGTGCATAAACGTACTCAGTTTAATGCGAAAAATACTCCGGAACATCAACATATACTCAAAATACCTAAAATAACCTTTACATAACTTAGAAATAAGTTTTGAAGGCTTTGGTATGGCAAAAACAAGTTAAGTCGCTTACAGGGACTAAACTTGACAAACTGCGAAAGTATGCCAATTTGAATGGTAACGAACATTCTGGAACATGTCCATAAGTTAAACATACCATAAATATCCTTTACATAGCTTAGAAATAGGCTTTGAGGGGTTTGGTATGCTAAAATAAACTTTTGGATCATCCAGGGACTAAAAGTGTCAAAAAGTGCACAAGTTTGCACTTTCGCGCATAACTTACGTTCTGAATACATCCGGACATCCAAAAAATTTATGCAAGCATTATAATATTATGCCTTAGTGTTTGGCATGAGAAAAATCCATTCGTCGCGTCATTTGGATCGTTTTTCGCGCTTATGCGCATTCCGTCGTAATTAAGCGAACATCGCGATCGAACGGCCAAACGAACCAACATCCGGAACATTTTTGAGCATGTTTCATGTCCACAATCTTTAGACAACATTTTAGGGCCTTAAAGTTGGCTTTACGGGCCTTAGAAGTGTCGGAAATGGCTTAAACATGCAACAGGGACCAAAACTGCCATTTTTGAAAGTATGTGCAGATCAGACATGCCCAGGCGGCCCGCCTGAGTTTTGTCTGATCCTGATGCGGGCCGCATGGCACCTTCAGTACAAAGTTTGTCTTTCTTGCAAACTTGGCCTTTCAAACACACCAAAGGGCAATGCCCTTTCACCATCTCAGGAGCTAAGGGTCACATTAAGCCACCACAACTTTGTGACAAGTGTACGCTTAAGATCGTGGCACGATATTCAAGAAACGATCCTAACGGCTTTACTTTTCCTATAAATACCCCCCCCTTTTGAGTAAAACCCACAAAAAATCTAATCAAAAGCTCTAAGATTGGAACCTTTGTTTCATACCTGAACCATTTTGATCTAGATTAGCATTCGAGGACCCTTCGTAAGTGTTCTTTCGTTCTTTTATTCGCTTTTCGAGTCCAAAAGTCAACGTTTTGTTGACTTTCTGCATTGACCAGCCAATGGTCAACACGAAGTTCATTTGAACTTCATAACGTGAGCGTGATCACGATGGTTATAGTCCATGGCGACTATACCTACTGATTACCACGTTATCTAGGCTCAGTGACGAGTCGTAGTTTCGGCCAAAATGCGCATTCTTGTGTATTTGTAACCAAACTACTCGTGAGCATCAAAGCCGTTTGTTTTGATGCCAAACCTGTTTTCTAAACTTAGTTAAGTATGTTCTAACATGCTTAGCTCGTCACTTTTAGTATAGTGCTTATATAGGGTCGTAAGGTAAGCGATCTAAACCATCGCTTATACTTTCGAACCCGACCCATTTGGTCAATCATTAGGATCCGACCAAACACATTAGGTGACCATAGCTGTAACCTTCTGAGGTTATACATTGTGGTCACGATGTTAGGCGTTCCAAACGCGTTCTACGCGAACGACGCGTTAAGGTAGCATAAGCTACCTAAACGGGTCGTAATGGGTCGCAAGCACTTAGGTTAGGTTTCATTTTAGTATGTAGGCTTTGTTAAACCATATTTCATGAGTCTCCATACTCGTTTGGTTTAAGAACCCGCATACTATCCGATCCTTCCGATTTCGGTCCGGTATATTAACATAGCTACCTATTAGGTGCCGTTTGATATTCCGTGATCACTAGCATTGTGTGATTATTATACAAGAACTTCAAAGCAATCTCAGGTGAGTACATTGAACCCCTCTTTTGCTGTTTTCCAAACTGTTTTGGGGTGAAACACGTGTGCCTACTTGTTACTATCATGCTTTCCATATTTTCACATCCTATACCTGTTATGTTCGTTAGTACATTATAGTACATGATTTCATTACATTTCATGCTATGTATGCCCATTGTGTGCGTACTTAGTACATTGCTTTATATTACATTTCATGCTATGTATGCCCATTGTGTGCATACTTAGTACATTGCTTTACATTACATTTCATGCTATGTATGCCCATTGTGTGCGTACTTAGTACATTGGTTTACACTACATTTCATGCTATGTATGCCCATTGTGTGCGTACTTAGTACATTGGTTTACACTACATTTCATGCTATGTATGCCCATTGTGTGCGTACTTAGTACATTGGTTTACACTACATTTCATGCTATGTATGCCCATTGTGTGCGTACTTAGTACATTGTTTTACATTACATTACATGCTATGTATGCCCATTGTGTGCGTACTTAGTACATTGTTTTACATTACATTTCATGCTATGTATGCCCATTGTGTGCATACTTAGTACATTGTTTCACATTGCATTTCATGCTATTTATGCCCATTGTGTGCATACTTAGTACAATTATCTACATCACATGCCTTCATTTTGGTATAACATTTGGTTTGTTTAACATAGAACAATACATTCATTAACATTAGCTACGCCATTCGTTAGTAGGTAGTGGTACCATAGGAATTGACAACTCCCGTTCCTGAAATCCTGGGTTTGATTAGTCACACCCCGACCACGTAAAACATCAAATCGTGGCGGAAACATCGGGGAGTATTGTAACAGAATTATTGTTCCACAACCAAGGTAATTAAAATAATATTTTATTCATCACCCAAGGGTGGAATACATCGTTCAAAACAAGAACCAACGTGTTACATTGTCTTAAAACTACTGAAATAAAGAGTACAAAACCTAATTAAACTAGGTCTAGCTCTGTTTTATGTTACTAAGGCCCGAGTCCACCCTAGCGTGTCACGATCATCCTATGCATTAGCTCCTGAAACACATGTGAAAATAGGTACGTCAGCATAAAAATTCCTGTGAGTAACATAGGTTTTGTGAAAATAGGATTCATGACTTAAGTTTAAGAAAAGTGTTTAATAAAAGTTAGTCATGAACCTTGTAAAATGTTTTGTTTTGTAAATCATTTGAAAAGCGATAAAATCAGATGATATGTATAAATAAAAGAATTATTTATGGTTAAAGTATAACCAAGTAAAATAAGTTATATAAAACAAGTTGTTTTTGTATAACGAAGCCTTGTGAAATATGTTATTTGTGTAAAAATGTGCAAGTCCAAACTAAATGATTTAAATAACGCTACGACATGTAATACAATACAAGCACTTATATATAGGAAGTACCAGCGGCGTATCCACCATGCTTGTATCATACTACACTCATATCGTTACTTAAGTCATTAAACAAACCACCAATGTATAAAGTCCATGTTTAAACCAACCATCAAATGTTCTTGTCTAAACCATTGTCGTATGTTTAAAAGTCCAAAATGTAGTCATGTATGTGTAACGACTTTCATGTTAAGTAAAATATGTTCACTTAAACCAAATGTAAGAATGTACAAAACAATGTATTTTGAGTATATCAAAAAGTTATGTTTTGCAAAGTAAAAGCATGTTTTAAATGATACAAACATTTATGTGGTAAGTTAACGCATACATTCAAGCCTTGAGACAGACGGATAACCTTAAGTAAAGGTTATCACAAGAAATATTTTCGGATTCAGTCATTCCTTTCATCCAAACCAACCCAGGATGTCAGGAACGGGATTTCTCAAGTCCTATGGTACCATTACTTACTACCGAGCGGCGTAGCTAATGTTAATGAATGTATATAAGTCATGTTTATGCAAACCAAATGTCATACCAAATGTAAACATGTTATATGAAAACAATGTACTAAGTATGCTAAGTTAACATATAAAGCAGAGAAGTCATGTAAATCAATGTGCTAGTATGCTCAGTCAACATACATAGCAGAAAATGTAATGTAAAACAATGTGCTAATGTGCCAAGTAAACATATGTAGCAAAGCAACGTAACGTAAATCAATGTGCTAGCATGCTCAGTCAACATACATAGCAAAACAATGTAATGAAATCATGTACTATAAGTGTACTAAGAACATAGCAAGCATATGATGTGAAAACAAGAAAGCACGAAAGTAACAAGTAGGCACATGTGTTTCACCCCAAAATGTTTGAGAAACAGTAAAAGAGGGGACTATGTACTCACTTGAGATTGGTTAGAAGTCGTAGGATAACCACCAAGCAATGCTAGAAGATCACGGAATCAAACGGCACCTATATAGGTATCTACATTAATAAATGGACCTATCGGAGGATCGGGTAGTACGAGGGTTCGTAAACCAAATAAGTATGGGAACTTATGTAATAGGGTTTAACAAAGCCTACATACTAAAAAGAAACTTATCCTAAGTGCTTTTGACCCGTTACGACCCGCTTAGGTAGCTTATGCTACCTTAACGCGTCGTTTGCGTAAAACGCATTCGGAAAGCCTAACTAGTCCTATGACAAGCAAGATATGCCTTAACATGTTTAATATTGTTGTTAAATCAGTTTAGATGTCAAAGATTAAGTTACATAGGCTTAAAATGAATTTTGGCATGAAAAGGGTATTTTGGTAATTTTCCTAAGGCATAGAAATTACTTATCATATAACTACTTAAACGATGTGACCATAAGGTATAACCTCGGAAGGTTATTCCCTACACAACTATGGTCACCTAAAATGTTTGGTCGGATCCTAATGATCGACCAAATGGGTCGAGTTCATAAGCATAAGCGATTGATTAGATCGCTTACCTTTACGACCCTAAACAAGCACAAATCTAAAAGCGACGAGCTAAACATGCTAGAACATGTTTAGTAAAGTTAGAAAACAGGTTTGGTATTAAAACAAACGGTTTTAATACCCTAGAGTAGTTTGGTTGCAAAATACGCGAGAAAACGCATTTTGGCCGAAACTACGACTCGTCGCTGAGCCTAGATAACGTGGTAATCAGTAGGTATAGTCATTAGGGACTATAACCATCGTGATTACGCTCACGTTATGAAGTTCAAACGAACTTCGCGTTGACCATAAACTGGTCAATGCAGAAAGTCAAACAAAGTTTTACTTTAATGCTAAAATGAACGAAAAACGCGAAAGAATACTTACAGAAGGTCCCCGCAAGATTTAACCCGATTCGCTTTCAGGTAGGAAGTATAAACTTCCACTTAGAAGGCTTTGAATAAGATTAAATGTGAGGAAGATGGGCAAATGGGTTGGGTATTTATAGGAAAGGCACAACCGTTAGGATCGTTTCTCGATAATCGGGCTTTAATCTTGACCCTCCACTTGTGGCCATTGTTTTGCAATACAATGGGTAGATAAAAACCATCAAAATTTGCCCCTAGATTGATCCAAAACATGTCCAAGTTCAACGAATACCAGCTGCTATTTTAGAAAATGGCTTTTCTATTACTGGGCATCTCAGCGGCCCGCGTCAGCATACAGACAAAACTCAGGCGGGCCGCCTGGCCTTGTCTGATCTGCACAACTTTCAGAAATGGCAGTTTTAGTCCCTGTTGCTTATTTAAGCCATTTCCAACACTTCTAAGGCTCGTAAAGCCAACTTTAAGGCCCTAAAATGATTCCTAAACATTGTGGACCTAAAACATGCTCAAAAATATCTCGGATGTCGGTTCGTTTGGTCGTACGATCGCGATGTTCGCTTAATTACGACGGAATGCGGATAAGCGCGAAAAACAATCCAAATTGCGCGACGAATGGATTTTTCTCATGACAAACACTAAAATAAAATATTTTAATGCTTGCATAAATTTTTGGATGTCCGGATGTATTCAGAACGTAGGTTATGCGCGAAAATGCAAACTTATGCACTTTTTGATGCTTTTAGTCCCTGAATGAGCATAAAGTTTATTTTAGCACACCGAACCCCTCAAAGCCTATTTCTAAGCTATGTAAAGGATATTTAAGGTGTGTTTAACTTATGATCATGTTCCGGAATGTTCATTACAGTTCAGATTGGCATACTTTCGCAGTTTGTCAATTTTAGTCCCTGTAAGCGAATTAACTTGATTTTGCCATACCAAAGCCTTCAAAACTTATTTCTAAGTTATGTAAAGGTTATTTAAGGTATGTTTAGCATAAATTGATGTTCCGGAGTATTTGTTGCATATAACAGATTACGTTTTCGCACCAGTTTGCGCATAATTCTCCAGAAAGCGATATAGAGTTTGAAATCGAATAAAAGTCAAAACATGAAAAACATCAAACATCAACAAACAAACATTGGGATCAAATAACTTTATTTCATTGATAACTGAATTGTTTCCAATGATTACAAGCACAGATGTCACAGTCTCCCCTACTTGTGGAAATTTCGTCCCGAAATTTGTTTAGAGGAAACTCGTGAGAATAGATGTGGATACTTCGCCTTCATTTGATCTTCACGTTCCCAAGTAAACTCAGGTCCACGTTTAGATTCCCAGCGAACTTTAACCAACGGAATGCGCTTGCGTTTAAGCCATTTGACTTCACGATCCATGATTTCCACAAGTTTCTCAACAAAATGTAGTGTTTTATCAACACGGATTTCGTCAAGTGGTATGTGGAGGTTCTCATCAGCTAGACACTTTTTGAGATTGGATACGTGGAAAGTTGGATGAACATTTCCAAGTTCGGGAGGTAATGCAAGTCTGTAGGCTACCTTTCCGATTCTTTCGACGATCTTGAATGGTCCAACGTATCTAGGTGCAAGTTTTCATGTCTTTCCAAATCTGATCACACCTTTCCAAGGTGAGACCTTAAGTAATACACAATCACCGACCTGAATTCCAAGGGCTTGCGTCGTCGGTCCGCGTAACTCTTTTGACGGCTTCGAGCTGTCTGTAGGTTATCACGAACTTTCTTAACCTTGTCAGTTGTCTTTAGAATGAGGTCAGGTCCAGTAAGCTGAGCCTCACCTATTTCATTCCAGCAGACTGGTGAACGACATTTTCGACCATAGAGAGCCTCGAAAGGAGCCATGTTGATGCTGGAGTGATAACTATTGTTGTAGGAGAATTCAATCAATGGAAGATGTGAATCCCAACTACCACCAAAATCGATCACACAAGTTCTAAGCATATCCTCCAAAGTCTGGATTATTCTTTCAGTTTGGCCATCTGTTTGTGGATGATAAGCTGTGCTCAGATTGAGTTGGGTCCCCATAGCAGATTGCATGGTTCTCCAAAAACGAGACGAGAAGCGAGCATCCCTATCAGAAATAATGTTCAAAGGAACACCATGTCGAGATACAATTTCATCCACGTAGATTTTGGCCAGTCTTTCAGCAAAAAAATCCTCACGGATTGGCAAGAAATGCGCTGACTTAGTAAGACGATCAACAACTACCCAAATGGCATCATGACCTTTCTTAGTGCACGGGAGTTTAGTAACGAGATCCATAGCAATGTTTTCCCATTTCCAAACTAGAATCTTTGGTTGCTCCAGAAGACCATAAGGATGCTGGTGTTCAGCCTTAACCTTAAGACAAGTAAGGCACTTTGAAACGTACAAGGCAATGTCTTTCTTCATACCAGGCCACCAATATTGAGTACGAAGATCCTTATACATTTTATCTAAGCCAGGATGAATAGAGTAACGAGACTTATGGGCCTCATCCATAAGCAAAGTGCGAAGATCATCTTGGCTTGGGACCCACAAACGGTCCATGAAATAATACGATCCATCTTCCTTCAGCACAAGATCAGGCTTAATGTGATAGGGTAATTCCTTACCCATTAAGTCTTGTGAAATACAAGCCTGTTGAGCCTGAGTAATGCGTGCTTGGATATTGGATCGTGCTTGAATAGCAGATTGAACATGAACACAATGAAGCATAGTACGTTCCTTACGACTTAATGCGTCTGCCACAACATTCGCTTTACCAGGATGGTAGCGAATTTCGCAATCATAGTCGTTTAGGAGTTCGACCCAACGTCTTTGCCTCATGTTGAGTTCTTTCTGATTGAGGATATGCTGAAGACTTTTGTGGTCAGTGAAAACCACGCATTTTGTGCCGTACAAATAGTGTCTCCAGATTTTGAGAGCAAAGGCAACTGCACCCAACTCAAGATCATGAGTGGTGTAGTTTCTCTCATGTACCTTCAATTGTCTAGATGCGTAGGTTATGACTTTGTTCCTTTGCATCAGAACACAGCCAAGACCTAATTTCGATGCATCACAGTAAACAACAAAATCATCATTGCCCTCAGGCAAAGTCAGAATAGGTGCATCACAAAGCTTTTGCTTCAAGGTCTGAAATGCTTCTTCTTGCTTAGAACCCCATTCAAAGGGTTTGTTCTTCTGAGTTAGAGCAGTTAGAGGAACTGCAATCTTCGAGAAGTTCTCGATGAAGCGGCGGTAATAACCCGCAAGACCAAGAAAAGAACGAACCTCAGTGGGAGTAGTGGGCGTATCCCAATCCTTAATCGCACTGATCTTGGAGGGATCTACATGAATACCTTGTTCGTTGACAATATGTCCCAAAAATTGAACTTCCTTAAGCCAAAATTCACACTTGGAGAATTTGGCAAAAAGTTGCTCTTTCTTTAGGAGTTCCAGAGTAAGACGAAGATGGTGCTCGTGATCAGCTCGCGTCTTAGAATAAATCAAGATGTCATCAATAAAAACGATGATGAACTTATCCAAATAAGGCTTGCAGACCCTATTCTTTAAGTCCATGAAAACAGCAGGAGCATTGGTCAAACCGAATGGCATAACTGTGAATTCATAATGCCCATAACGAGTGCGGAATGCTGTTTTGGGAATACCCTCTTCATGCACACGAAGTTGATGATACCCATAACGAAGATCAATCTTCGAAAAGCAAGTAGCACCCTGTAACTGGTCAAAGAGATCATCAATGCGAGGTAGGGGATATCGATTCTTGATGGTAAGCTTATTCAGCTCACGATAATCGATATACATTCTGAAGGATCCATCCTTCTTCTTGATAAAAAGAACGGGAGCACCCCAAGGTGAAAAGCTAGGACGGATAAAACCTTTGTCAGAAAGCTCCTGAAGCTGCTTAGATAGCTCTTGCATCTCAGATGGTGCAAGACGATATGGAGCTCTGGCAATAGGATTTGCACCAGGTACAAGATCAATACGAAACTCGACTTGGCGTGCTGGAGGTAGACCAGGCAACTCTTCAGGAAACAACTCCGGATAATCCCGAACAACAGGAATATCTTGTATAGACTTACCTTGGTCTTTATCTGCTGTAACATGTGCCAAGAAGGCCACATAGTTCTTTCGTAGATATTTCCGAGCTTGAAAACAAGACATAAGCTTGAGGCTACTAGCAGGTTTTTCACCACGAACCTGTAGTATCTCACCTGACGAAAGCGGCACACGAACGATCTTCTCAAAACACACTACCTCTGCGCGATGCTTGGCTAACCAATCCATACCCACAATAATGTCGAAGCTTCCAAGTTGCATAGGCGTGAGGTCAATAGGAAAAAGATGGTTGTAAAGGTTCAGCTGGCAGTTGCGAAGAACAGAATCAAGAACAACGGGTTCACCATTCACTACTTCGACTGTCAAAGGCTTACCTAGTTTCGTTCTTGACACGCGAAGCAAGGGCTCAAAAGATAACGACACAAAACTCTTATCGGCCCCTGAATCAAAAAGAACAGACGCAGGTTGATTATTAACAAAGAACGTACCGTTTACCACTTCGTTGTCTGCTTGCGCCTCAACAGCATTCATGTTAAAAGCTCGTCCACGAGCCTGAGCTTGAACCGGGTTCGCATTCACCAATCTTGGACACTGGTTATGGTAGTGGGTCAGATCCCCACAGTTGTAACAAGAACCTGGTGGGGAGTGAGGTCGTGCTGCTTGACCTTGTTGCTGAGCAAGAGGCTGAGCAACTTGTTAAGCCGGGTTCTGAGCTGCCCGATTCAAATTAGCAGGAATGCAGCAGGTGGCAGCAAGATGACCACGTCTTCCGCAGTTAGTGCATTGACGGCACTGAAGATGTGGCTGGTGATGGCCGTTACACCTGTTGCACAATGGTGCGTTGCCAAGATAAGGCCTCTTGGCAGGTTGTTGTGCAGGCTGATTCGTCTGTGTAGTAACGGCAAACTTTTGGGAAGCCTTCCGCTTCCTAGAACCCTTCGAAGAACACGCATCACTCCCCTTCTTGTTTTTACCTTTCTTTCTATCCTTCTTGTCAGACTCCTGCTTCTTACCCTTCTTGTCACCCTTCCTGTGCAACTTACCCTTTCGAATCTGGGACTCAGCCAACATTGCAGATAGTTCGATTGCCTGACGAACAGTGGTAGGTTTACTACCAGTAACGATGTCTTGCACAGAATCAGGTAGACCATCGATGTATCTTTCGATAGCCTTATCAAGTGGGGTAACCATAGTTGGGCATAACAAACTCAACTCTTCATACCTATCAGTATATGCCCGGTGCTCGCCACTAAACTGCTTTAGATCGTCAAACTCCCTTTCCAACGCTCGTAGTTCATGACGAGGACAAAACTCACTGATCATGAGAGTCCTTAACTCAGCCCATGTTTGTGCTAAAGCAACTTCAGCACCACGATCTCTCATAACCCCATTCCACCATGTAAGCGCTCTCTTTTGAAAAACACTAGAAGCAAACTCGACTTTGCTATTATCAGGACACTGAACGTGACGGAAAGTATTCTCAATGCTCTCAAACCATTGAAGGAGCCCAGTTGCCCCCTCAGTACCACTGAACTTGAGTGGTTTAGCCGAATTGAAGCTCTTGAAGTTACAAGGAGCATTGTTGTTGTTTGCTTGGTTCAACTGAGCAATAAGATTTGGGAACGCAGCAGCCATTTGCTGTGCGATGATTTCTGCCAGTTCGGCATTCGGTAGCTGATTTTCGCGTCGAGGAGGCATGCTAAAAAGAGGAAAACACGAGAGGAAACGAGTGAGATGATTAGATGAAAAGAACGAGATGAAACAAAATCAACAAAGCAAGGATGGTGGTCATTTGTCCGTATCACAAAGCAAACAAACGACACACAGTGACTAATCAAAGTAAATGGGTCCATAAACGATGCTTAGCGAAGACATGCTCACCTATAAGTGAACACTCACCCCAAGAGTTCCCAGGTAAGAGTGACTGGTCCGATTATGTGGATTTGTACGAACACTCTAGCCTTAGACAAAAAACCCAAGGTACAGGCATTCACCCTTCCAGTTTGCACGTGTTCACATTATTTAGAATCCAAAACTTTGACGAGATTTTGAAAACAGAGGATTGTTTTTCAAAAATCGTTTCAGAAAACT
Organism: Helianthus annuus; assembly: GCF_002127325.2. Lineage (NCBI taxonomy): Eukaryota > Viridiplantae > Streptophyta > Magnoliopsida > Asterales > Asteraceae > Helianthus > Helianthus annuus. The sequence continues at coordinate 119,278,574 of NC_035444.2, forward strand.
GGATTCTTGTTTTGGTGATCACCTAAGGATAGGTGAAGTGCATGTTTTAAGATCTAAACACAAGACAACTTGTGTTGGGGTCCTAGAAAGGTTATAGTCTAGGTCAAAGCATTACTAATAACCTAATTCCCTATAACCATTGGCTCTGATACCAACTCTTCTGTCACACCCCTACCACGTAAAACATCAAATCGTGGCGGAAACATCGGGGAGTGTTGTAACAGAATTATTGTTCCACAACCAAGTTAATTAAAATGATATTTTATTCATCACCCAAGGGTGGAATACATCGTTCAAAACAAGAACCAACGTGTTACATTGTCTTAAAACTACTGAAATAAAGAGTACATAACGTAATTAAACTAGGTCTAGCTCTGTTTTATGTTACTAAGGCCCGAGTCCACCCTAGCGTGTCACGATCGTCCTATGCATTAGCTCCTGAAACACATGTGAAAATAGGTACGTCAGTATAAAAATGCCTGTGAGTAACATAGGTTTTGTGAAAATAGGATTCATGACTTAAGTTTAAAAAAAAGTGTTTAATAAAAGTTAGTCATGAACCTTGTAAAATGTTTTGTTTTGTAAATCATTTGAAAAGCGATAAAATCAGATGATATGTATAAATAAAAGAATTATTTATGGTTAAAGTATAACCAAGTAAAATAAGTTATATAAAACAAGTTGTTTTTGTAAAACGAAGCCTTGTGAAATATGTTATTTGTGTAAAAATGTGCTAGTCCAAACTAAATGATTTAAATTACGCTACGACATGTAATACAATACAAGCACTTATATATAGGAAGTACCAGCGGCTTATCCACCATGCTTGTATCATACTACACTCATATCGTTACTTAAGTCATTTAACAAACCACCAATGTATAAAGTCCATGTTTAAACCAACCATCAAATGTTCTTGTCTAAACCATTGTCGTATGTTTAAAAGTCCAAAATGTAGTCATGTATGTGTAACGAAGGTCATGTTAAGTAAAATATGTTCACTTAAACCAAATGTAAGAATGTACAAAACGAAGTATTTTGAGTATATCAAAAAGTTATGTTTTGCAAAGTAAAAGCATGTTTTAAATGATACAAACATTTATGTGGTAAGTTAACGCATACATTCAAGCCTTGAGACAGACGGATAACCTTAAGTAAAGGTTATCAAAAGAAATGTTTTCGGATTCAGTCATTCCTTTCATCCAAACCAACCCAGGATGTCAGGAACGGGATATGTCAAGTCCTATGGTACCATTACTTACTACCGAGCGGCGTAGCTAATGTTAATGAATGTATATAAGTCCCGTTTATGCAAACCAAATGTCATACCAAATGTAAACATGTTATATGAAAACAATGTACTAAGTATGCTAAGTTAACATACAAAGCAGAGAAGTCATGTAAATCAATGTGCTAGTATGCTCAGTCAACATACATAGCAGAAAATGTAATGTAAAACAATATGCTAATGTGCCAAGTAAACATATGTAGCAAAGCAACGTAACGTAACGTAAATCAATGTGCTAGCATGCTCAGTCAACATACATAGCAAAACAATGTAATGAAATCATGTACTATAAGTGTACTAAGAACATAGCAAGTATATGATGTGAAAACAAGAAAGCACGAAAGAAACAAGTAGGCACATGTGTTTCACCCCAAAATGTTTGGAAAACAGTAAAAGAGGGGACTATGTACTCACTTGAGATTGCTTAGAAGTCGTAGGATAACCACCAAGCAATGCTAGAAGATCACGGAATCAAACGGCACCTATATAGGTATCTACATTAATAAACGGACCTATCGGAGGATCGGGTAGTACGAGGGTTCGTAAACCAAATAAGTATGGGAACTTATGTAATAGGGTTTAACAAAGCCTACATACTAAAACGAAACTTATCCTATGTGCTTTTGACCCGTTACGACCCGCTTAGGTAGCTTATGCTACCTTAACGCGTCGTTTACGTAAAACACATTCGGAAAGCCTAACTAGTCCTATGACAAGCAAGATATGCCTTAACATGTTTAATATTGTTGTTAAATCAGTTTAGATGTCAAAAATTACGTTACATAGGCTTAAAATGAATTTTGGCATGAAAAGGGTATTTTGGTAATTTTTGTAAGGCATAGAAATTACTTATCATATAACTACTTAAACGATGTGACCATAAGGTATAACCTCGGAAGGTTATTCCCTACACAACTATGGTCACCTAAAATGTTTGGTCAGATCCTAATGATCGACCAAATGGGTCGAGTTCGTAAGCATAAGCGATTGATTTGATCGCTTTCCTTTACGACCCTAAACAAGCACAAATCTAAAAGCGACGAGCTAAACATGCTAGAACATGTTTAGTAAAGTTAGAAAACAGGTTTGGTATTAAAACAAATGGTTTTAATACCCTAGAGTAGTTTGGTTGCAAAATACGCGAGAAAACGCATTTTGGCCGAAACTACGACTCGTCACTGAGCCTAGATAACGTGGTAATCAGTAGGTATAGTCACTAGGGACTATAACCATCGTGATTACGCTCACGTTATGAAGTTCAAACGAACTTCGCGTTGACCATAAACTGGTCAATGCAGAAAGTCAAAAAAAGTTTGACTTTAACGCTAAAATGAACGAAAAACGCGAAAGAATACTTACAGAAGGTCCCCGCAAGATTTAACCCGATTCGCTTTCAGGTAGGAAGTATAAACTTCCACTTAGAAGGCTTTGAATCAGATTAAATGTGAGGAAGATGGGCAAATGGGTTGGGTATTTATAGGAAAGGCACAACCGTTAGGATCGTTTCTCGATAATCGGGCTTTAATCTTGACCCTCCACTTGTGCCCATTGTTTTGCAATACAATGGGTAGATAAAAACCATCAAAATTTGCCCCTAGATTGATCAAAAACATGTCCAAGCTCAACGAATACCAGCTGCTGTTTCAGAAAATGGTTTTTCTATTACTGGGCATCTCAGGCGGCCCGCGTCAGCATACAGACAAAACTCAGGCGGGCCGCCTGGCCTTGTCTGATCTGCACAACTTTCAGAAATGGCAGTTTTAGTCCCTGTTGCTTATTTAAGCCATTTCCAACACTTCTAAGGCTCGTAAAGCCAACTTTAAGGCCCTAAAATGATGCCTAAACAGTGTGGACCTAAAACATGCTCAAAAATATCTCGGATGTCAGTTCGTTTGGTCGTACGATCGCGATGTTCACTTAATTACGACGGAATGCGCATAAGCGCGAAAAACGATCCAAATTGCGCGACGAATGGATTTTTCTCATGCCAAACACTAAAATAAAATATTTTAATGCTTGCATAAAATTTTTGATGTCCGGATGTATTCAGAACGTAGGTTATGCGCGAAAATGCAAACTTATGCACTTTTTGACGCTTTAAGTCCCTGAATGAGCATAAAGTTTATTTTAGCACACCGAACCCCTCAAAGCCTATTTCTAAGCTATGTAAAGGATATTTAAGGTGTGTTTAACTTATGATCATGTTCCGGAATGTCCATTACAGTTCAGATTGGCATACTTTCGCAGTTTGTTAATTTTAGTCCCTGTAAGCGAATTAACTTGATTTTGCCATACCAAAGCCTTCAAAACTTATTTCTAAGTTATGTAAAGGTTATTTAAGGTATGTTTAGCATAAATTGATGTTCCGGAGTATTTGTTGCATATAACTGATTACGTTTTCGCACCAGTTTGCGCATGATTCTCCAGAAAGCGATATAGAGTTTGAAATCGAATAAAAGTCAAAACATGAAAAACATCAAACTTCAACAAACAAACATTGGGATCAAATAACTTTATTTCATTGATAACTAAATTATTTCCAATGATTACAAGCACAGATGTCACATGATTGGATTGGAAGGAATGACCGAATTCGATATACATAACTTAGATAACCTTTAATTTGTGTAAGGGTTTATCGCCACAGTCTCAAGGCTTGAATGTATGCATATTTCACAATACCGCATAAATGTTTATATCAGTAGAGCATGCATTGTTCCACAAAACATAACGTTGATTTAAACCATGTTTTACTTCAACACCTCGTTTTGTGCATTTTTCATATGGTTGAGTTGATACATCTCGCTTACCATACAAGATATATTTTGGGTACACATTACATTATCCATATTAAACATAAACATTTTGACATTGATATACATACTTGGTGGATTACATTGAACATAGACATTTCGACATGGTTTACACAATAACACTTGACAATTGATTTATACATGAACAATTTACATGGTGGATTGGTTTGGGTAAATGGTTAGAGTAACGTGGCGTATGTAATATGATACAAACATGGTGGATATGCCGCTGGTACTTCCTATATATAAATGCTTGTATAATATTACATATCGTAGCGTTATCTAAGTCATTTCAGTTTAGACACATTACATTTTACACAAATAACATACTCTTCACAAGACATTATTTTTACAAACAACTTATCTTATTCAACTCATTTTACTTGGTTACTCGTTTAACCTTACACTTATCTATACATATCATCTGATATTATCGTTTTTCAAATGGTTTACAAAGCAAGACAAATTACAAGGTTCATGACTGACTGTTATTAAACATTTCTTTAAACTCAAGTCATGAATCCCATTTTCACAAAACCTATGTATCTCACAGGCATTTTTATGCTGACGTACCTACTTTCACATGTGTTTTCAGGAGCTATTGTGTAGGATGACAATGGTGACACTAGGGCGGACCTGTGCCTTAGAGCCTAAAAATGAAGATAGAAAAGTTTAATTATGTTCTGAACTCTTTGTTTTCCTGTTTAAGACAATATAACACTCTTGTTTATAAATAAAATACAACTTTGTATGCCATGGTTATGAAACAATTTAATTCTGTCCCAACACTCCCCGGCGTTTTCCGCCACGGTTGCATGTTATACACGGCCGGGGTGTGACATGATATCTGTATATGGGTAATGCAAAACCGTGAGAGCTCAGATCAGAACTTCCATTCGTGCAAAGAGATGACGGTTCGTCTTTCGGTGTGTCCCATTTGGGGATCTTTTCTTCAACAGCACATGATTAGCATTTTTCAATGTTTCATCATTTTTTATGCTGAGGATGGGCTTTAAGATAAAGCAGTGCAGAGCATTATACGAGAACTAGGCTATTGCTTCCGCAAAATCAGAAGTTCATGTATAATACCCCAGATATCATCACACACAAAGACCTAGTATGTCAGAAATAGAAAATCTTTCAAACAAGATTTCGAGGGTTACCCATATATCTGAGAGATGTTCCCCACGAGATAAGTAAGATATAAAAATTTATGTTTATATCTCGAAAACAATCTACTAAATGTATAAAAACCTACTGGCATATCCACAGTGAGATTGTTTATCACATTTGACTTTCCAATTCTTTAGCGTGTTGTGATAGTCCACTGATGTACAATCATTTCCTCTTGTTTTGAATTTTATCATACTTTTGGCTTTTTCAAATTTTCTAATGTTTTTTGATTTTCTGAAAATTCTCACACCCCCTAAAATGCAAAAAACCATTAAAGAAAAAAAATGAAAATAAACTATACAAGCAAAATGACAACTTGATGTGAATTGCTTCAAATCTCCATCCACTTGGCATAAACAATCAGAACTCCCCCTTACAACAAACTATTTTCCCATTATGATTTCAAAACACTTAAGTTTGTTTTAATCAATATGGTTTTTCCAGAAAATAAGTTTTGTTGATTTTACCACTTTTAGGGAAGGGATTCACTCATCACATTGTCTAACCATCCTTTTCAACCACTTGTAGGTTAATCAACTATCCTTACCACAAGTAAAAAATATGACAATGTCATAACAACTTTCCACAAGTAGAAAATCAAGTACAACTTAATGTCCCTGATTAACCACTTAAACATCAAAACATCACAGTTATCAACCTGCGAATTTCTCAAGAAAGATGCTGATTCCTACTCCCCAATTACCAACCTCGGAGTTCCGGCAAGTCAAGATTTTACTTATGAAAAACTGCCATCCAAGCCTGACCAAACTTGGATGTTTCCCCTTCAGGTTCACTCGGGGTGTAAGTTGCTTTCTTTTATTTGTAAAATTCTTTAACCCCATTCACCTTTCCCTCAACCATTTTCCCATAAATCTTTTTAACATTTCCATTAAATGCTTTCTCAACATCAAATTCTTTCTTTTCAGAATAGAATTGATTCGAGATCTCAACTTTACCAACTTTTGTTTTAAAATTTTCAGCTCGCAATGGTGGAAAGTTCACATCATCCATTGTTGGAACTGAATTTTCTTCTTTTTGAATAATTTGTGGCTCCTCTGACTTTGTGGAATCAGATTCATCGCCAGATTTTACATCTGATTTCTTAACAATCCATGTTTGGTTGTCAAGATTTGCTCTTCTTTTGTAAAATCTCTTCGAACATTCACCAACTTCATATGTTGAGTTTTTGAAAATCATAGATTGTTTCGTTGGTGGTTCGACATCAACAATTTTTTCCTTGAGTTTTTTAGAGACTCCCTGTTTTGTGTTGGTTGCCATGGAACAGTTCCAGGCAATGTGTCCAACTTCATGACACCTGTAACATATTCTTGTCTCCTTTCTCTGATGGGCTCCATTCTTTTCAAACTTTTGTTTTTCAGCAAGAAACTCTTTATTTGATTGCTTCCAGAAAGAGCTCTTTGCTTCTTCTTCTTCTGAACTTGTCCCTGAAACAAATTTAGTATTTGTTTTAGAAATTTTCTCATTTTTATGATTTTCAGGTGGAATAAAACCAAACCCTTTCTTTTTGTAATTACCGTAGTGGTTTGGTTTCTTTTGGAATCCAGAACCAGAACTGTAACCCTTTTTCTTGTTTAAACGTTGTTGAACTCTTGAGATGTATTTTTTTAGATTTTTCAGTAAGATTTACATCTTTTATTTCAGAAATATTAATTTCTGTTAGTTTGAAAACCTTGTGGATCAAATTAGTTTTAACACCTCTTATTGGAAATTCTTTATCAGAATATAATTTGTCAGAATCATTCAAAGTATATGCAACTTCGAATGTTTCGTCATTCAAATTTGATTTTGATAACAAAAAATCTTTACTATAAACCCGTTTAACCGACGTCTTTGAATTGTTGACCGATGAACTCGAACTTTTGACAGACGAACTTGAACACCCAGACTTAGACTTTGACTCAGAATCCTCATCCTTATCTAACACCTGATCGACCATTTTCTTTATTAATACAGACTCATGATCAGTGTTAGCCGACGTGAATGTAATGTCAATATTTTCTGGTAATTCATCAGTCGTTTTAGATTTTAGCTTAATATTGATAGCCTTTTTGACTTGCTCCTCATTTGGTTTTCTGGGAGAATACCCTTCCCAGATCGGAAGCGGACATTTGTTATAACTAACACTTTGTTTCTTACCAGTATCTTTCTTCTTCGGTTTCTTATCTTGAAATGCTTCAAGACCTGCAACAGTTGGATAAATTCGATCAATCAAATAATCAGAACTAGAATAACTTTGTAACAATCGTCTGATTCTTTCATTCTCTATCTTTTCTGTTTCCAATTCTTGCTTCCACTTTGCACTTTCTTCAATGTAAAAATTTATGGCTTTCTGTTTTGACATCATCACAGCATTCAACATGGTCAATGCATCTTCTCTTTCAGAAATTGTCTTCTGTAGACCAGTCACTGTTCTGTTCAACACATCATATTACTCTTTCACGTAATTGAGATCAAACAGTAACTTTTCCTTCATCTTTTCAAACTCAGCTAACTTTTCAACTTTTTCTTCACATTGCTTACACGATTCTGAACACTTTAAACACGGCTTAATGACTTCAACGATCTTTTCAACTTCGACTATTTTTTCAACTTCAATAACTTTCTCAACAACTTCAACTACTTTCTCAACTTCAACAACTTTTTCAACTTCAACTACCTGCTCAGCAAATTTAACTTCCTCACTTTGTTTAGAATTCTTTTCTTGATCAACACTTTCACATTTCACCATTTTCTTTTCTTTTGCTGCTCGTTTCTCCTTCGGCTTTTCCAAACTATCTGCAAAATAAAATTGAAAACTTTCAGGAGATAAATGAATTTTTGCAACATTAATATGTCTTTCTTCCTCATCATCACCACTGTCATCAGTTGGTGATTGATCAAAAACAATTGTGTTTTCTGAACTATCACCTGAAGAACTATATTCTTCATCTTGATTCTTCTCATTATCAGCAAACTGACATACCCATATTTTCCACGTGTCACCGGTGGGCCCGATGGGGGTATCATGACGTAGTTGATATCGTCATAGTCAAACAACACAATATTTAAATGCACAGCGGAAGCAAAAGATAGATTTATTTCAACCGAATAAATATTGTAATATTAAGTATCACAAACAGTTGAAATAGATCCACAGGCGGATCAAAAAGAGAAAGAAACTTGTTCAACGAATTTAAGTTGCATCCAAGCTTGCGAGACTCTAAACGATGCTAAGGAGAGGCCAACCTATTACGCGTAATACCTGCACTTAACCTTTTTGGGAAAATACGTCAGTTTACAGTGGTAAATACAATTTAACTGACTCATTTTGAAAAGGTTTAAAATTGATTTGAATGCACGTGGCATAAAAGATTTTTATAACTTGGGATAATTATTTGAATATAAACTCGTAAAAGAATTAGATGTTTGTTATGCGTTCAGTCGCCCGGTTCGTGCTGGGTTAAAGATTAATAGACACACTGTTAGTGCACTTATGTCTATCACCTTCGTCAATCCGAGCCGTAGCGAGAAACAGAAGAATACGAGTCTTTATATTGTAATATTAGAGATAGCTAGTCAAAAGGCAAGGTGGCATTTCTGTAATTAATGAGAAATCTCATTAATTCCCCTTGGCCTATAAATAGGGGCTTTAGTATTAGAATTTAGACTTTTGCACATTTGCATTTAGAAAGCTCTAGACCTAGAGAGAGAGTCTAGAGAGAGAAAGTGGTTCAAGGTGCTTGTTCTTGTTAGATTTCTAGTAGAATCATGTTTATTTTACATCGTGTGTGTTAGGTCGCGTTCGTGTACGGTTTCCGCACGTTATACGTTCGTTTCGCAATCGTTTTGGAGTCAAAACCGGTCCTACAAGTGGTATCAGAGCCAAAAATATGATAAAATACAAAAGCATAAGAAAATTTGAAAAAGCCAAAAAACATGATAAAATTCGAAAAAGAGTTTTTGTGTAAAAAGAGGAAATGATAGTACATCAGTAGAAAATCACTGTACGCTAAAGAAATGGAATGTTTTAATGTGATAAACGGTCTCACTGATGATATGCCAGTAGATTTTTTACACATTTAGTAGATTGTTTTCGAGATATAAACCTAAATTTCAAACTTACTTATCTCGTGGGGAACATCTCTCGGATATATGGGTAACCCCCGAAATCTTGTTTGAAAGGTCCCTCTTTCTGAGATACTAGGTCTTTATACTCAGTGATATCTGGGGTATTATCCCGGGACTTCTGATTTTGCGGAAGCAATGGCCTAGTCCCCGTATAATACTTTCTGCTTGCTTGAAATATAGCATCGCCCTCAGCATAAAAAATGATGAAACATTGAAAAATGCTAATCATGTGCTGTTGTAAAAAAGATCCTCTAAAGGGGACACACCTAAAGTCGAACCGTCATCTCTCTGCTGAACGGAAGTTCTGACCTGAGCTCTCACGGTTTCGCATCTAACCCCTTACAGATATCATCTAGGTATACTCACCTGTAAGACTGCATATTGGGATCTGGATACGGGAGTATATTTTGACGTGGGGCACGCGAATAAGTTTAAGACCTTAATACACTAATCCGTATCTCGAATCAATTGAAGTTTGTGTGAAAATTTAAGTGCACAAGTATACTGACAATCTAAGTGAATCGTTTAGAACTGAAAGTGTTTAAAGCTCAACGGTACTAGCGATTTGTCAAAAACTGATATGATCCTCTGACACAACTCAAACAAAAATATTGTCTGTAAATATGTTTGTAAATATTTCTTTACTGCTTCATATTTCAGAAAAATACAAAAAGATTTTGATTCCTATTTTATTTTCGACAACCGATGTTGTCACACCCCGAAATTATCAGAGCAATGGCGTGACTGGACTGGTATCTTCATTGCACAGCGGAAGTAAATAATCTAAGTCTTTTAGAAATTGAACGCCCACTAAGTACTCGACTCTTCATGGTCCTCCTATTCCAACCGTGCCTTGTCTTAGAAATGCAACCTGAGAAAGAACATGCGAAAAAGTCAACATAAAGTTGAGCGAGTTCATAGTTTGTTTGTAAAAGATCTGAAATAAATCTTTTGAGTTGTGAAAGATTTGAAATAAATCTTTGGAGTAACCGGTTTTCGAAACGAATTTAAAAATCATTTTCTTGTCCAGTTATATGAGGACTTTGTATTTGTGACGATCTATGATCGTAAAACCATGTATTTGTAAAGTATGTATAACCGTCAATGCCCACCCTGACTTTGACTCTATGCCCGTATAATCCAATACTTTGAATTTGTATAAAACATGGTTTTTATTTTGTATAAATCAAGCATTTTGTAAGTGTGTACGATAAAAATCCCTGGTATGTAGCAAATAAGGAAAAAGAGATCACCAATGGTTTGCAAGGCCATTGATATGTGTGAAGTGCAAGTAGGAAGACTCAAACCTAGCGGATTTTGCGTTGGGCACAAAGTCACCCCAAGGTCCGTTCTGCTGGGCCTGGGATTGGGCTCGCTACACCCAGATAGATCTACCGCTTACGTCCCTCGGTCCTACAATGAGGATTAATGGCCTCCAGTTCCCGCCTACCCACTCACATGATCTAAATAGTAACCCTCCTTACGCTAACCATACCATGTAAAAAGTATTCGTAATTACTGTAACATATATTCCACCCCAGCCACCCTGGCTGAACCTCCCCAGCCACCCTGACTGAACCTCCCCAGCCACCCTGGCTGAACCTTCCCAGCCACCCTGACTGAACCTTCCCAGCCACCCTGACTGAACTTCCCCAGCCACCCTGACTGAACCTCCCCAGCCACTAAGGCTGACTCCTTAGTTATGAAAAATCATTCATATTTCGAAAATAAGCATTTGTTTTGTAAAAACCGGTATGTTTAGTATAAACCTTTCGTAAATCATTTGAGTTCCTCGAAATCCATTCGTGATATGATTTAGAAATACGAGTTTTACGTTTGTTCAAAACTTTGTATGTTTCTGAAAATCGTGCATGTCTTTCCACCCCGAAAACATTTACAGAAAGAATGTAAAACAGTAAAAAGTGGGGGTTATGAACTCGCCTGAATATTCCTGTGCAAAGCTAGCTAATTACGACTTCGTGATGTCGCTTCCAAGATGAGACTCGCTAGCGTGCATCCTACAATATTCCTAACACAGAATATCTAATAAGTTTCTAAATAACGCAGTATCTAAACTACGTGTCAACGAGCTCTACCGAATCGTTAATCGAACGATTCGACGGTAAGTTATTGACTTAACGGAAATGAGTAAGTTATACTCGTTTAGCTTCGCTTAATGTCGTAAGTAATCAATAAGTCTCAAAAAGACTTGATTCTCGAGAGATTTAAAAACAAATAAATATTTATATAAAAATATAAATATGTTGTTGTAATTGCGTTAGCCATCTCGAGAAGTCGTATGTGTATAAAAGAGTATTTGTATGAAAATATCATATAACAAACTCGTATCGCGTTTCGTATGAAAATAATATATAATGACTTGTATTATATATATCACGTCTTGTGTATATTTGCCAAAAATATACGTATATGCCGTTTAGGCGTATAAAATAAATATGAAGAGTTATATTTATCTTATAGAGGAATCGTCGAGTTGTTATGTTTGAAAATAAATATATAACCCATATTTATTTTTGTAAAAGAATTCGTGTTGTACGATATTTGGAATAAATATATAACTATATTTATTTTGAAAAGAATCCGAGTTGTTCGTTGTTTGGAAATAAATATAACTGAATATATTTATTTTATAAAACCATCAAGTTTTGTTATTTTGCAAAGCGGTTTGTCGAAATGTTGTAAACATGCTTTGTAGGTTATGTAATGTCGTCGAAAGTAAGTATATATTTGTATTTGTTTCCATAGAAGGTTGTTTAGATTTTATAATAAAACGCCTTTTGTGTTTGCGGATTTTCTCGAAAAACGGGCAGAGTTTCCTCTGTTTTTGGACGCCCCCCGACAACCACGTGTCGATATATTTTGTCAAACTCACCCAATATTCTCAATATCAATATGTATAATTTTCGTAAAAGCGACAAAATGTAAATTAAGCACTAGTTCGTATCGGTTCGAGCTCGTTCACGGAATAAGTAAGATTATAAGAATAATGAAATGTATTGTGCCGTAAAATCTTTACCATCTTCTTGTGTCGAAAGCCGAGCTGACCGAGTCAACTCGCTGAGTTGACTGAGTTTGACCGAGTTTGACCGAACCGCTCCCTATTCTGACTCGAACCGACTGACCCAAACCAAACCGAGTGGACTCATCTGTCCCGAGTCGACCACTGACTGAGCTGACTCGCTGACTGAGTTAACCGAACCGCCTGACCGAACCGAACCCGAATGTGTCCCGAACATCTCTGTTGACCAGTAGTTGACCCGAACCCATCTGTGACCCGAGATATGACCAAACGCGACCCGAACATCATCAGCCAAGTAATAACATCAACTTCTTCATGTTCACAAGAAATAAAGATGAATGAGGAAGGTAGTTACCGGGAAAAACTTGTCGGACAAAACGAAGATCGCTGGGCCGAGACAAGGACCGCCGGTCCGAGTTTTCGACCGCCTACTGACCACCACCACCGGTCCTCTCCATCACCTCCCTTCGACCCGGTTGTCTGTTGCCGCTCCTGTGACCGCACCACCACCGAAACCCCTGAAACCGACCCGAACTTCAACCAAATTGAACTCGAGACCGGTGAACTTGCCGGATAAAGACAGTGTCCGGCGGTCAATGGTACTGACCGCCGGTTCTTCCTCTCTGCTCGACTTTCTCTCTCTGCTCGGCTCTCTCTCTCTTCGCCGCTCACCACCACCGGACGTGGTGGGGGTCCGCCGGTGACTTCCGGTTGTCGGAAATCATGAAGATCGGAGGGGGGTCAGCTGCTTGTTTGTGTGTCGGTGTTGTTGTTTTGAGAAAATGAGGATTTGAGAGATGATCATGATTTTGACTTATGTGTGTAATCGAGAGCATGAACTCTCTGTGTTTCTTTGTATAGTTCGAGAGAGATGAGAGGCAACATTTTGAGAGGATAATGTTTTTTTTTTGTGGTTACTGCTTAGGAATCGAGAGAGAGAGAGGCATCTATTTGATGGTGGGTGTGTTTGATTGTATGAAAAACAAGGGGGGTATGGGTCCTTAAATAGAGAGGTGAGGATCTTTAGAGATCTTGTAAAGAATTTTATGGAGATTGTGTAAATCTTCAACAGATTTTATAGAAATCTTCCATAGATCTTGTGTGTATCAAATCTTGAAACATAATCTTATGTATAGATTTGATGAGATTTTGCATAGATTTTTAGGGATTTGTACAGATCTTGACAAGATTTAATATACTAGGCGTAGGTTTAGGCTTGTGAGTTTTGGGCTTGGGCCCTGGGCCCACAAGCCTATCTCATGTGTAAGCCCGTAATTCCTATGAGACCCGATATCGCAACCTAATTCCATAAGCATAAAAATTTTCGTGTAACGTCCATATTTGTCGGTGTCGTCAGTATTTCGTACGATATCAGTCTGTTGTCATTTAATGTTTCGCGAATTCCACTCGAAGCTTCATACGCGTACTGTATAGTTGAACAAACGTTACTGGGCACTCCAAAGGCCTGGTTAAGTTAATTAGCATCGCAAACACTATTTATTGTCGCGTTAATCATCTGTTAGTCACGTAATTAATGGCGTAAATTACCGATTGTCACATTCTCCCCTGTTACAGAAATTTCGTCCTCGAAATTTAGACTATGTTATCTCTTCAGAATTGTGTTTCAAAAGTTGATGTCAAGGGAAAACAAGATGTATAGATACAGTCACTAGTGTGACTAAGTTAACAGGATCCAACAATGAACAGGAACTTCGACCAATCGAATTCCATGTGAACGTTTATAACATGTAAACGAGTTCTAGAAGCAATAACATCCACTGGATGAACTTAGAATCAACCATCTCAAATATAATAGTTTGCATGAAACGCTCGATCGTGATCAGCACAAGCTGCAAGTTATACCGACGCCTCAAGGTGTCGTAATGAATGAAATAATTCAATAATACCGGTGATCGAACAAGTATCACCTGTGTTTTGCATGAAACGATCGATCATGATTAGCCCAAGCTACAAGTTTGTACCAACACCACAAGGTGTCGTAATGATTTAAACAATCCAATAATAGCGGTGATCAAACAAATTCACCGTGTTTGAAGTCAAATGAATGCGCAGTAAAGGGAATCTGAAAGTTCGTTTCAAATGACATCATAGAATTTTCAATTGAAAATGAAACACCAAGGAAATAATATTCTCGATCGAAGGTGCAGAAGCAATGAATATCGTAAGATAGTCGATCGATGTTGAAAGGACCGTTAGAAGGTACACCGGAATATGAAACGAATTTTGTGTACCCTTGTCTTATCACACGATTGTGTTAAGACTGTTTTAATTATGATAAATCAAAGCGGATTTAAAGCAATCAATAAGTAATATTTAAATCCATGCATGAGATGCCGAAATGAGTTTAACGCAAGCTTTTGTTAAGTGAAAACACCACCACAAGGTGTCGAAATCAACAAACAATTTAATGGAGTCGATTGCCAAACAAGTTCACTTCGACTTGGAACAAATGAAACGTTTGTTAATACGAATTTGAATATGATGTTTTCAATACATCATATTGTGTTTTGAATCGAACATGTGTAACGGACAAGTTCAAACAATTGAACTTGGTTTTAGCGCAATCCGACAATAAACATATGTATCAATAAGAAAACTTTCGGCATGGTCACAACGAAAAACCATGTATGTAACTTGTAAAGAAATGATCGTGATACAATGACCATTAAGAGGAGTAGAGATGCGAAAATCTACTCAGTGAGCGTGAAATTCGAAATTTCAATAATAGAAATTTGAGGACTCTACCTGGGGTTTCGTGTGACGACCAACTGTTAGGTGACATTACCATGGAATGTGGAACATATCGTATTCATCGTTAACCGAAATAGGGGGATGTGGAGACATACGTCTTTCCCTTGGAGTGATTCGTGTCGTTGCGGGATCGCGTGACAAGTTGCCGTTTCCTGGCCGTTAGTTCTCCTGTTGACAGGAATCTAGCGTCGTCGTTGAATTGCGCCGTCGCGTCTTTTCAAAGGCCTCGCCTCGATAGTCGTATGTGATGTACTTCAACCTCCGTTGATGTAAGCTTAAGTTTCACTTATACCTGTGCACTAGCGTTGTGTGCCGCGTAGAAGGTGATGTACCCCGACATCCGTTGGCGTAAAAATTGAGTTCCATGTATTCTCATGCGCTAGCGTTTTGTTATGCGTAGGCTGCCTGCTCGGGAAGCTAAAATTTCATAGACAATATGGATAATAGTGTGTACCCGAGTTAATATTCGCGGTTCCTACGTGATGACCATGCACAAATAATCGATCGTATAATCAAATAAGCATGTTAGTCACCAATAAGCAATCAAGTAATTCCCCTAGTCCCACTAGTTTATCCTCCCAGCCTCTCAGATTGAATCTCCTAGTCCCACTAGACTATCCTCCCAGCCTCTCAGACTGAATCTTCTAGTCCCACTAGATTATCCTCCCAGCCTCTCAGACTAAATCTCCTAGTCCCACTAGACTATCCTTCCAGCCTCCCAGACTGAATCTCCTAGTCCCACTAGACTATCCTTCCAGCCTCCCAGACTGAATCTCCTAGTCCCACTAGACTATCCTTCCAGCCTCCCAGACTGAATCTCCTAGTCCCACTAGACTATCCTCCCAGTCTCTCAGACTGAATCTTCTAGTCTCTCAGACTACCATCCCAGCCTCTCAGACTGAATCTTCTAGTCTCTCAGACTACCTTCCCAGCCTCTCAGACTGAATCTTCTAGTCTCTCAGACTGAATTCCCTTTTCCGAAGGTCTCAAATGCATGTTTCCTAAACTCTCAGAGTGTTGTGCACTGTATGCGTATGTTTTGTGTATCGTGTATAAAACACCATTTTAGCGTATGTTTGAAAACAATATTTTGACTGCTTGTTTTTCGGCAACGGTTGGAGACCATATTCGAGTACTAGGCGTTCTGTATGTGTTCAATGTCTCAACGATCTAAGTCCCCAGGGGGAAAGGTGAGGTTAGAGCCTAGGAATCACAACAGAAACCTAATTCGCTGTAACCTATAGCTCTGATACCAATCTGTCACACCCCGAAATTATCAGAGCAATGGCGTGACTGGACTGGTATCTTCATTGCACAGCGGAAGCAAATAATCTAAGTCTTTTAGAAATTGAACGCCCACTAAGTACTCGACTCTTCATGGTCCTCCTATTCCAACCGTGCCTTGTCTTAGAAATGCAACCTGAGAAAGAACATGCGAAAAAGTCAACATAAAGTTGAGCGAGTTCATAGTTTGCAAGTAGGAAGACTCAAACCTAGCGGATTTTGCGTTGGGCACAAAGTCACCCCAAGGTCCGTTCTGCTGCTCGGTACACCCAGATAGATCTACCACTTACGTCCCTCGGTCCTACAATGAGGATTAATGGCCTCCAGTTCCCGCCTACCCACTCACATGATCTAAATAGTAACCCTCCTTACGCTAACCATACCATGTAAAAAGTATTCGTAATTACTGTAACATATATTCCACCCCAGCCACCCTGGCTGAACCTCCCCAGCCACCCTGACTGAACCTCCCCAGCCACCCTGGCTGAACCTTCCCAGCCACCCTGACTGAACCTTCCCAGCCACCCTGACTGAACTTCCCTAGCCACCCTGACTGAACCTCCCCAGCCACTAAGGCTGACTCCTTAGTTATGAAAAATCATTCATATTTCGAAAATAAGCATTTGTTTTGTAAAAACCGGTATGTTTAGTATAAACCTTTCGTAAATCATTTGAGTTCCTCGAAATCCATTCGTGATATGATTTAGAAATATGAGTTTTACGTTTGTTCAAAACTTTGTATGTTTCTGAAAATCGTGCATGTCTTTCCACCCCGAAAACATTTACAGAAAGAATGTAAAACAGTAAAAAGTGGGGGTTATGAACTCGCCTGAATATTCCTGTGCAAAGCTAGCTAATTACGACTTCGTGATGTCGCTTCCAAGATGAGACTCGCTAGTGTGCATCCTACAATATTCCTAACACGGAATATCTAATAAGTTTCTAAATAACGCAGTATCTAAACTACGTGTCATCGAGCTCTACCGAATCGTTAATCGAACGATTCGACGGTAAGTTATTGATTTAACGGAAATGAGTAAGTTATACTCGTTTAGCTTCGCTTAATGTCGTAAGTAATCAATAAGTCTCAAAAAGACTTGATTCTCGAGAGATTTAAAAACAAATAAATATTTATATAAAAATATAAATATGTTGTTGTAATTGCGTTAGCCATCTCGAGAAGTCGTATGTGTATAAAAGAGCATTTCTATGAAAATATCATATAACAAACTCGTATCGCGTTTCGTATGAAAATAATATATAATGACTTGTATTATATATATCACGTCTTGTGTATATTTGCCAAAAATATACGTATATGCCGTTTAGGCGTATAAAATAAATATGAAGAGTTATATTTATCTTATAGAGGAATCGTCGAGTTGTTATGTTTGAAAATAAATATATAACCGATATTTATTTTTGTAAAAGAATTCGTGTTGTACGATATTTGGAATAAATATATAACTATATTTATTTTGAAAAGAATCCGAGTTGTTCGTTGTTTGGAAATAAATACAACTGAATATATTTATTTTATAAAACCATCAAGTTTTGTTATTTTGCAAAGCGGTTTGTCGAAATGTTGTAAACATGCTTTGTAGGTTATGTAATGTCGTCGAAAGTAAGTATATATTTGTATTTGTTTCCATAGAAGGTTGTTTAGATTTTATAATAAAACGCCTTTTGTGTTTGCGGATTTTCTCGAAAAACGGGCAGAGTTTCCTCTGTTTTTGGACGCCCCCCGACAACCACGTGTCGATATATTTTGTCAAACTCACCCAATATTCTCAATATCAATATGTATAATTTTTGTAAAAGCGACAAAATGTAAATTAAGCACTAGTTCGTATCGGTTCGAGCTCGTTCACGGAATAAGTAAGATTATAAGAATAATGAAATGTATTGTGCCGTAAAATCTTTACCATCTTCTTGTGTCGAAAGCCGAGCTGACCGAGTCAACTCGCTGAGTTGACTGAGTTTGACCGAGTTTGACCGAACCGCTCCCTATTCTGACTCGAACCGACTGACCCAAACCAAACCGAGTGGACTCATCTGTCCCGAGTCGACCACTGACTGAGTTGACTCGCTGACTGAGTTAACCGAACCGCCTGACCGAACCGAACCCGAATCTGTCCCGAACATCTCTGTTGACCAGTAGTTGACCCGAACCCATCTGTGACCCGAGATATGACCAAACGCGACCCGAACATCATCAGCCAAGTAATAACATCAACTTCTTCATGTTCACAAGAAATAAAGATGAATGAGGAAGGTAGTTACCGGGAAAAACTTGTCGGACAAAACGAAGATCGCTGGGCCGAGACAAGGACCGCCGGTCCGAGTTTTCGACCGCCTACTGACCACCACCACCGGTCCTCTCCATCACCTCCCTTCGACCCGGTTGTCTGTTGCCGCTCCTGTGACCGCACCACCACCGAAACCCCTGAAACCGACCCGAACTTCAACCAAATTGAACTCGAGACCGGTGAACTTGCCGGATAAAGACAGTGTCTGGCGGTCAATGGTACTGACCGCCGGTTCTTCCTCTCTGCTCGACTTTCTCTCTCTGCTCGGCTCTCTCTCTCTTCGCCGCTCACCACCACCGGACGTGGTGGGGGTCCGCCGGTGACTTCCGGTTGTCGGAAATCATGAAGATCGGAGGGGGGTCAGCTGCTTGTTTGTGTGTCGGTGTTGTTGTTTTGAGAAAATGAGGATTTGAGAGATGATCATGATTTTGACTTATGTGTGTAATCGAGAGCATGAACTCTCTGTGTTTCTTTGTATAGTTCGAGAGAGATGAGAGGCAACATTTTGAGAGGATAATGTTTTTTTTTGTGGTTACTGCTTAGGAATCGAGAGAGAGAGAGGCATCTATTTGATGGTGGGTGTGTTTGATTGTATGAAAAACAAGGGGGGTATGGGTCCTTAAATAGAGAGGTGAGGATCTTTAGAGATCTTGTAAAGAATTTTATAGAGATTTTGTAAATCTTCAACAGATTTTATAGAAATCTTCCATAGATCTTGTGTGTATCAAATCTTGAAACATAATATTATGTATAGATTTGATGAGATTTTGCATAGATTTTTAGGGATTTGTACAGATCTTGACAAGATTTAATATACTAGGCGTAGGTTTAGGCTTGTGAGTTTTGGGCTTGGGCCCTGGGCCCACAAGCCTATCTCATGTGTAAGCCCGTAATTCCTACGAGACCCAATATCGCAACCTAATTCCATAAGCATAAAAATTTTCGTGTAACGTCCATATTTGTCGGTGTCGTCAGTATTTCGTACGATATCAGTCTGTTGTCATTTAATGTTTCGCGGATTCCACTCGAAGCTTCTTACGCGTACTGTATAGTTGAACAAACGTTACTGGGCACTCCAAAGGCCTGGTTAAGTTAATTAGCGTCATAAACACTATTTATTGTCGCGTTAATCATCTGTTAGTCACGTAATTAATGGCGTAAATTACCGGTTGTCACAGATGTCTGAGTGCTAAGTTTCAAAATCTAAGTACGCTGATCGTGTTTCTGAAAATAAAACAAGTTCATTAATTTGAAACTTGAAGTTTTTAAATCCAAAAATAAAAAATAGTTTGTGATATCTACAAGGTCATTAATTTGGACTTGGATGATTAACTGTGAGGGATTTGGATTATTAGAATGTTAAAATTTGTTGAAAAGAGTTAGTTTTCGATGTTGGATTCTTAAGTACTGCCAAATCAATGAAGATTGTTGATAGGAGGAGTGTTTTAGAAAGTTGAATAGAGCCAGATTACGATTTCTGGAAAATTGAATGTTCAAAATGTTTGTACTTATAAATATTTGAGAATTGCAGATGTTGTACCAGACTACGATCCCGATAGCTGAGTCTAAGGGGGAGTCTGAAGACGAGCTCAACGCAAGAGGAAGCGTGGATTGAAGGAGCTTGTAACCGAAAAGCAAGGTGCCGATCCCAAAAGCACGGAAGCTTGTCGAAAAGGGGAGCCTGATGAAGAGAAGAGTCTACAGAAAGGAGAAGCTGAAGCTGAAGACAGATCCATGGGGATTCTGTTCAAGCAAGAGAGAGTCTACGTTGATGAAAACGTGTTAAAGCTTCAAGAAGACTCAAAGAGAGAGAGAGAGAGAGAGAGAGAGAGAGAGAGAGAGAGAAACAAGACGCTACGAGATTCACTGCGGTAATATCCAAGGGGGAGTCTGTTAGTGCATTTATGTCTATCACCTTCGTCAATCCGAGCCGTAGCGAGAAACAGAAGAATACGAGTCTTTATATTGTAACATTAGAGATAGCTAGTCAAAAGGCAAGGTGGCATTTCTGTAATTAATGAGAAATCTCATTAAAGCCTTGGCCTATAAATAGGGATGTTATGTTAGAGTTTTAAAACTTTTGGCTCATTTCTCATTTGGAGAACTCTAGATCTAGAGAGAGATTCTAGAGAGAGAAACTGATTCAAGTTTGCATGGGTTTGAATTGAAAATCTTTTCATTCTGTGGTCATATTACTACCTCATCAGTTCAGGTCGCAAGAGGTTGTCATTCCACTTGAAATTTGAACCAGGTTGTTTGGAATTGTACTCAGTTTGCAAGTAGTGGGTCAGGTCGGTTGATTTTGAATCGGATCCTAGCAGTCCGCACAGTTTGTCAACCTTCAGTCCGCACAGAGTATTCACCAGTTCGAGTATTATTTTGATTCAGTTATTTGATAGTGTTTAAACTGATAAGTGTTTGTTTTGTTTGGTTCAAGGTGATTCAAAGGAGCTGAGATTCGTGGAAGTTAGCATCTTGGCTGAAGAGTTCTACAACATGTTTTACAATGCGTTTACGTCCGAGTCTTCCGAAACCTCAACTGTTACACCAAAAGCTATAACAAAAGCAATCAATGAAAAAATAAAACATGATAATTTCTACGGAACACATTCAAAACCACCAACGCTCGAAAGCATTGAAGACTACACTTGGTGGACAGAAAGGTTCATCAACTGGGCAAAAGCTTACGCGCATGAAAGCTGGTTCTGTTTGGAATTTGGTTATCAAAGGCCTATCAATGATAAAGGAGAAGATCTCCCACTCAAAAGCTTATCCAAAGAAGACAAATCCGAATTCGCAGCTGAACAGAGGATGATTGCTTTAATCCAATCATCAATTAGACATGACCTGTTTGCTTTACTTCAACATGATGGATAGGTCATCAAAATCTGTTTGGGAAGCTTTACGGATTAAAGCTGGGGGGGAGGGGGTAAACAAATCAAGAAAAACAAAATCGAATTATTAAAAAAGGAATTTGATTTGTTCGATAGTTTGAAAGGAGAGACTGTGAGACAAATGATAGAGAGGTTTGGTTATTTAAAAATTGAACTTGATCGTTTTGGCATTGTTAAAACTCGAGAAGAAATAATTGATAAGATCATAGAAGAATTACCACGAGCTGATCAGTGGCAAATGTTTGTATTCATATTGAAAAATGATGCTTTATATGATACAATTTCTCTTGATGTCTTGATAGAAAAGATAGAAAGTCATGAGCTTGAATTGTAGAAACAGAACAAGATGAGCAGTTCTTCGCATCAACAGAATGTCGGTCTTTATTACAAAGGTGCAATACCTTCGGTGAAAGTTAGTGAATCACCAAAAACAGCATTTAGTGGTGTGAAGACAAAAGAACCTCCGACAAGCTCATCAAGCTACAATCCTGGATATCATTCGTCTTCATTAAAATCAAGTGTTGAAGAATCTGAAGAAGTTCTCTGCAACATTGCTCTCAAATTGAAGAATTCTCCGTCTATGAGCATCAATGCAACCAAGCAACAAATGAGTTTCCTTGCATCTGTTCTGGAGTCATATGAAGGTCTAGTAGCTGGAAAAATTGGAAATTCTGAATTGACCAAAGAAGACTACGACCAGATTGATCCGGAGGAAATGGAACTCATAGACATTCGCTGGTGTTTGGCTAGTTGCATCAGAAGAGCAGCTTAGAGATATATGGAGATTACAGGGAAGCAGTCTATCGGTGGTCCATCAACAAAGCTGGGATTTGATAAATCCAAAGTGACATGTTTCAAATGCAAGCAAAGAGGTCATTTCAAGAGAGAATGTCATAATTCTGCAGTCGATGGAAATGAAAATCCTTTCAATGATGATTATTACCGAAAAGCGATGTACCACCAAAGCAAAGAAGAGCTGAAAATGATTGAAAACAAGAAGAAAGCCTTACTTATCCATCAAGATGATGAAAAAGTGGCAGAAGGTTTCAGTTGGGACAAATGCATTCCACCTGATTCAGGATTGGCTGCTAAGATCAAGAAAAGAAATGAAGAAGATTGTGTTGATGATATAGTCATTGCTCATGGCAGAAAAATATCACAAGGCAAACATCATGCTTTTGTTGCTGAAATCAAAGAGAAAACAAGAGAAGAGATTCTGAGTGAAAAAACATACCGAGAAAGAAACATTGCTTGGAACAGAATGGATGAAATGCAAGAAGAGTATGAGAGTGCTGTCAGCAATAAGAGATGGGATAAGAAGCGAGAGTGCTATGTCAACAGAAATGGTGAACCTGTTGTTCTCAAAAAGGACATAGTTTTTGATGATGTTCTTTTGGAAATCCCTCGATCCATTGAATACTATACAAATGTTTGGAAAAGATAAAACATATGTAAAAAGGTTTGAAAAACGTCTTAGAGATGTTATGACTTCAAGTCTGAGAAAGAGGGATGAAGAGAGAATGAAGAAGAATGTTGATGAGATGGTGAACAATTTGAAGAAAGTTACTGAAGAAGCAAAAGACGAAGCTGTGAAAGTGGAGGATGTGAAGATAGAAGAGGAAGATAAGGTAGAAGAAAAAGTTGTTGTGAAAGAAGCTGTTACAGAAGAACAACAATTTGAAGAAACTGAGGAGAAGCTAGAAAGTTTGGAAGACGTGAAGAGTGATGATGGTGCTGGTGATGAGAAAAAGACAGATGCTGATCAAACAGAAGTTGCAGCAAACACCGAGGTGTCAATCACTTAGGTAAATTTTGATTCTGAAATCTTAAATGAAACTGTTGAACAGTGCAAGAAATGCATGGAACCATGCAGTGCTTGTACTGAAAAAGACGAAAAGATCAGAACAAGAGATCTTGATTTCACAAAACTTGAAGAAGTTTTCAAAAATAAATACAAAGAAATGTTAGAAAATGAAAAAGTTTTAAAAGAAAATGATGAAAAACTTTTGGAAAAATGTAAAAAATTAGAAAAAGAAAATGAAGTTTTGAAAGAAAATATTTTGGAAAAGACAGAAGAATGTGATAAAAAAGAAAATGTTTGTCAAGAAATGAAGAAAGAATATGATTCAATGAAATTGGCATATCACATTACAAAAGAGTCTTATGAAAAGGTGAAGGGTGGAATGAAATTTGTTCAATCAAGATTGAATTACTGTTCTGAAACATCTAATGAGTTTAAGCGACAGTATCAAATAAAACAACAACTTGTAAATTCTTATATTGAGGATGTTGCTAAGCTAAAGCGTCAGATTGCTGATTTAGAACTGGACAATAACAAATTAAAAAGTTATCATGCGTCGTCATATGTGCTTGAACGTATTTTCAATATAAAACCGGATGGGAAAGATTCTGAGCAAAACAAGAAAGGTATTGGCTCAGAGTTTCATCAAGTTCCACCACCGGAAAAGTTTGTGTTTTATGATGATGAAAAGGTCGAAAAAGCTTTCAACATGGTAGATCAATTGCCAGACAACATTGACATAACCTATTCCAAATCTGATGATTCTAGTGATTCAGAGGTGGTAGGTAAGGTCGTTGAAAGTGTGTTGAAAGAAGAGTCGGTTGAAACAGGTAAATCTGAATCACAGGATGAAAATGAAGGTAATTTTCATGATGGATGTCTGAAAAACTCAAAATCCGAGAAAAATTTGAATGATGATTCAAAAGGATTGGTTTATACCATGATTGGATCGGACAAATTATTCTTAGATGTTGTATTCCCGATTCAGAATGTGATTTCAGAAAAGATTGATAAAGTTTTCAAGATGGTTGAGATTGAAAAGTCTGAGATTTCAAAGTTTATTGGTAAAGGTCACAAAACTGGTTTCAAAAAGAAAAACATGAAGGCTGGGATGGGTTATAAAAAGAAACAAAATTGGAAGAAAAATGACGTGCCAAATTATCAGGCAAAAATGAATTTTGTTCAAGGAATAAGTTTAGCAGATGAGAAAGAACTCAAATTTGAACGACAGTCTAATGATGAGTTTCATGCTCAGAAAAAACAACAACATCAGGTCAAAAATGTGTCCAAGAGAACATGTTTCAAATGTGATCAAATTGGACATCTTGCTCGCAAGTGTCCAAATCTGAAACCTGTTGATGTTGACAAAAAGAAATTTCATAATGTTGAGAAACAAAAATCTGAGGATGTGAAACAAAGGTCAACCAGATTTGATCCGAAACAAACTTGGAAGTACAATACAAAGTTTGCTTCAAATCAAACTTGGAAATCAAACCCAAAAAAGATTGATTCTAGACAGACCTGGAATTCTCACACACCCAGATTAAGAACAACACAAAGTTGGAAAACAACAATTGATATGACAAAACCTCAACAGTTTTGGAAAAAAATGTTGTTCAAAAACAAAATGTTCAAAAAAAGTCACATTTTTACAAAAGAGGTACTCCAAAAGGTCAAACATGGTCAGCTAAGAAACAAGTAACCTTGGTAAAAGATGAAAAAGTTGAAGTCAAAAGTGATAAGGTCTTTGTGAAAGATGGCAAAGACTTTCCGACATTGAATGAAGTTTATTGTGTTGAAATGCCTAAGGTCAAACAAACCTGGGCAAAATTGTTCAAGTAATTGAGCAATTTGAATGTGCAGGTGCTCAACAAAACCACAGATTGTGAGAATAGAAGTTGGAGCAGCCTGTCACAACAAGGAGAGGAGGCTGCTGGACCCTGTGTTGGTTGAAACAGGGAGTTTATTTATTTTCTGTACATAAATAAACAATATTTCAAAAACCCTAAAAATTGAAAAATTTAAAAACCAAAAATATGTTTTTATTTTGTCAAAATTTTGAAAAATCAAAAATATGTTTGTTTTTAAATTAGTTAAAAAAAAATCAAAAATTACAAAAATATATTGATTGAATATGCCGAAACCCTCACGGTGGAACAAACTTGATTAATTTCACAAGATTGAAAAACGGTTTTCAAACTGTAAAAGATCAATGTGTTGTAAATCTTGGGGGTGCGTTATACTTTCTGTAAATCAGTGCACGAAACGCCGAAAATGGATGGCGAAACAAAGCTATCAGTGTTGGTTTGTCAAATTTTCTTTAAATGGTTTTGCATTTTAGGGGGAGTAAGTATATTTCAGAAAATACAAAAACATTTGAAAATTTGAAAAAGTAAAAAACATGATAAAATTCGAAAAAGAGTTTTTGTGTAAAAAGAGGAAATGATAGTAAATCAGTAGACAATCACAGTACGCTAAAGAAATGGAATGTTTTTATGTGATAAACGGTCTCACAGATGATATGCCAGTAGGTTTTTACACACTTAGTAGATTGTTTTCGAGATATAAACCTAAATTTCAAACTTACTTATCTCGTGGGGAACATCTCTCGGATATATGGGTAACCCCCAAAATCTTGTTTGAAAGGTCCTTCTTTCTGAGATACTAGGTCTTTATACTCAGTGATATCTGGGGTATTATCCCGGGACTTCTGATTTTGCGGAAGCAATGGCCTAGTCCCCGTATAATACTTTCTGCTTGCTTGAAATATAGCATCGCCCTCAGCATAAAAAATGATGAAACATTGAAAAATGTTAATCATGTGCTGTTGTAAAAAAGATCCTCTAAAGGGGACACACCTAAAGTCGAACCGTCATCTCTCTGCTGAACGTAAGTTCTAACCTGAGCTCTCACGGTCTCGCATTTAACCCTTTACAGATATCATCTAGGTATACTCACCTGTAAGACTGAATATTGGGATCTGGATACGGAAGTATATTCTGAGGTGGGACACGCGAATAAGTTTAAGTTCTTAAAACACTAAATCCGTATCTCAAAACAGTTCAACATTGTGTGAAAATTTAAGTGGATCAGTATACTGACAATCTAAGTGAATCGTTTAGAACTTAAAGTGTTTAAAGTTCAATGGTAGTTGTGATTTTTCAAAAACTGATATGATCCTCTGACACGAACTCAAACAAAAAATATTGTCTGTAAATATGTTTGTAAATATTTCTTTACTGCTTTATATTTCAGAAAATCCAAAAAGATTTCGATTTCTACTTTATTTTCGACAACCGATGTCCTAGAGCTGAGTTTCAAAATCTAAGTATGCTGATTGTGTTTATGAAAATAAAACAAGTTCATTAATTTGAAACTTGAGTTTTTAAAATCAAAAATCAAAAACAGTTTGTGATATCTCCAAGGTCATTAAGTTGGACTTGGATGATTAACCGTGAAGGATTTGGATTCTCATATTGTTAAAATTTGTTGAAATGAGTTAGTTTTCGATTTTGGATACTTTGCTACCAAATCAATGAAGATTGTTGATAGGAGGAGTGTTTTAGAAAGTTGAATAGAGCCAGATTACGATTTCTAGAAAATTGAATGTTTAAAAAGTTTGTACTTAAAAATGTTTGAGAATTGCAGATGTTGTGTCACACCCTGTCACACCCCCAAAATCCACCTGCGGAATACCACCGCTTGGGAGCGTGACTGACCAGGATCAAGCCACCAATCATATTGAACATGTAATAAATATCAAGTACATTAAATGTAAACCAATCATTCAATACGATAAGTGTTCAAAACATAATTATAGTATCAAGTGTAGCGGAAGCATAAGTATGAAAACCCAAAGTATATCATAGTTCAAATGTTTAAATGTTTTAACATGGCATCCACGATCCATGCTCCACAACGACCTGCTCCTCCCTGTGCAAGCTCCATATATCTAACGACCTGCAAGGCATGTAACAGAGGATCAACAACTAGTTGAGCGAGTTCACAGAAAGTAAGTTCGTAGTAGTAATACGTATGTTAATTTAGTGGGGGCTTCCCACGTATGTATGTACTAATAGTGGGGGTTTCCCATGATTATACTTATTACTAATGGGGGCTTCCCATGTTTATCCTTACTAGACTATTGTAACCATGTGTTCTTCTTAATCTGAGAACAGGAATACGTACAAGGTCACGTAGGTTTTACGTGAGTGCCCTTCCCCGAGGACAGTGGTACGCGTGGGGTTTACGTAGGTTTTACGTAAGTGTCCTTCTGACCCGGAAGACAGTAGTAGGTATGAGTTTACGTAGGTTTTACGTAAGTGTCCTCCCGTCCCGGGAGACAGTGATAGATACTAGTTTACGTAAGTGTCCTGACTAACCTGAGGACGATGGTATATAGTCTAGCAGTAGTGTAAGTACGAGTAATTATCCATTTCAAACCTTCCAACCCAATTCCCAACCCGGGGATCCCATGCCTTGGCTGTGTGAACTCACCTTGGTTTGCTCGGTATGTTATTGCTTCTAGGGTTTATTAAATGTCTAAGTCCGTTACACACGACCTAGGATTCATTGCACATGATACGATGTAAGTGTTTGCATCAAATTAGGGTTTGCAAATCATTGATATTCAAGCAACTGTGTTTTGTGTGCTTATTGTGTACAGGATGATATCACATAGAATGATTTATACATGCAAGATCATACAGTTGCATTCAGTATCATACGATTAAATATATAGAATCATACATCACGTAAACAGTTAATCGTATTCACATAATTCATGCGTCACGTCTTTGATTTCACAGTTTAGTCTAACGTGGATATTAACCTAATTGCCACCGTTAAGGTACTTAGTACATTTAGCAGCGTTAATAAACTTCACAAGTTTAACGGAGTTAGGGATTTAACAACGTAACCTCCATAACTTAACATATTCAACTTGTTTTATCATACAACTTATAGCTTCATTTTTATCATCACATAAAATCTGACAGGGCCTTGCCCTTCTTAAAAACTCGGACAAGTGTGTGGGAGGGGGGTTCCCCTGTTAAAGGTCGGACAAGAGTCCCTAGGCCAAAAGTCGGACCATGGGGGTGGGTTTAAAGCTCGGACCATGGGGGTTTGGGATTAAAAGTCGGACAAAAGGGGCAAGGGTCACAAAGTCGACCCCCCCTTAAATGTTTAAAGATCGGACAGGGGTTTGGGATTAAAAGTCGGACAAAAGGGGCAAGGGTCACAAAGTCGGACCCCCCCCTTAAATGTTTAAAGATCGGACAGGGGTTTGGGGGGCCAAAAACTTGGACAACACAAGGAAACTCGGACCCCCCCCCCCCCCCTTAAATTGTTTAAAGGTCGGACAACCCACAACCAAAGAACTCGGACAACATTCACATTTAAAAGTCGGACAACCTGATTTCTTTATAAAATTCGGACATGTTTAACAAGAAGAAAGGTCGGACAAACATTAACACTTAAAACTCGGACCTTTAATAGGTTTTAAAGGTCGGACAATCAACTAGGGTTACAAACCTCTGACTAACATTTATACAAACTTCGGACTAGCAACATTCACAAAACTCAGACAAATAGTCAAACATACGAATGTTCCACTTCATTGAGATTGTATCAGTTACATTTTAGTTTTTCATACGATCAGGAACCCTATTCAATCTTACATATTGCAGAATTCATAAGACATTAATCGATGATTACAACAACCATTATGTGAACAATCTTGTCGGCATACAACTAATCATTCATCATAATCACAATAATCAGAATCACATTAACAATTACAGAACTTAGCATGTGAAGAACTAGGGTTTACAAGAATTCACAAGAATCAAGTATTGAAAACAATCAAACAATCAATAACCATTTACCTTAGTTTGATTCTAACTAGATTGCAAGATCAAGATTGATGCAGGATGTGACAACTCGAATATCCAAGATTTCTATTTCGCATTTATCGCACGTTCTTGTATTATTTAGTTGATTTATTTCACAATTAGTTGCTATGGAATTATATATGTTTTGATACAATGAAGTGTCTTGTGTGATTTTGCATCGTTATGTGTTAATTGTGATAAACTTCTCAAATATGTAAACTTGGTGGTGGAACTATGAAATTGTTATGAGATGGTGTTCAAGTGTAAAACATGATACTTAGGGAGGTAGAGGGTAATTAGTGAAATCATAGAGATACTTAACCCTAATCCCTCTTTCACTAATCATTGGCACACAAAAACCAAAGCACGTACATTCACTCTCTGTGGCAATCATCATCACCAAGATATTCACTCTTGATTCCTCTCTTTCTCTAGAATCATTCAAGGTAATTGTTTATGAATTATTGTAATACTTGTAAACCCTAAATGATTGTTGATTGTATCGATTCTTGATTCTTGTGAACTCCTGAAAAACCCTAGTTTTCATATAATGTTCTGTGATTTTAATTTGATTCTAATTATATGATAATGACACCGAATGGTTGTTTAATCGATTGGTTTGGTGATTAAGAATACATGATTGATGTGATGATTGAGATGATACTAGACTGACAACAGTGTAATTAGGGTTTGATTGTGCGAATGAAAGAACGTAACTGTTGAATGAAAAGAAGTGTAACTGATACAATCTCGGTGAACGTATGAGTATGTGTTTTGTCTGAGTTTTGAAACCTTGATTTAAATGTCTGAGTTTTGATATACATACTTAGATCCGAGTTTATTCATTTAAATAAGAGGCCCGACCTTTTTAATAACTTATCATGTCCGAGTTTAACTCATGATTGCATGTCCGAGTTTCATCAAAGAAACTCTTGCCCGAAATTCATTGTTAAGCAAAGCATAAGATCCGAGTTTCACTAGGCTCTATGGTCCGAGTTTCTTGATAAGGGGATAGGTCCGAGTTTGTTTGGCAAGGTGATGGAGCCCGAGTTTACATAAAAGATCCACTTTGGTCCGAGTTTAACCCCCCCCCCCCCTTTATGTGTCCGAGTTTACTAAGGGGAGAAGTTCTGCCCGAGTTTGTTAAGGGCCACCCTTGTCCGACTTTTGACACCCACCCCCCTATCCGAGTTTCAAAAGGGGTTACCCATTGTCCGAGTCTCTTGATCCATTCCCTAGTCCGACTTTGTGCATGTCAAGGAGGTCCGAGTTTTGGTGGGAGCTCATGGTCCGACTTTCTTATGGGTATACTTGAGGTCTGATCTTTTGGAATGAAACAAGGTGCCCGACCTTTATGTGTGTTATATCTTGTTGTTATTACATGATAACTTAGCCTGAGTTTTGTGTTAACTGCATAGTCTGAACTAGTTAATTGATGAATGATCCGACGTTGTTGATGAACTATCTGAATTAGATTGATTTCATGATCCGGAATGCTTGTTGTGATGCATGTGCTGAATTATGTTTAAACTTAAAAGAACTGTATGATTGTATGGAGTTGAATACAACTGTATGATCCTGCATGCGTGAATAATCTATGTGATATCATCATGTACACGATTAACACACAAAACACTGTTGCTTGGATATCAAGGATTTGTAAACCCTAATTGAGCTTATATACTTATGTCAAGTATGTGCAATGTATCCTAGGTCGTGTGTAACGGACTTAGGCAATTGTTAAACCCTAGAGCATAGCATACCGAGCAAACCAAGGTGAGTTCACACCCTTACTAAGGCATGGGATTCCCAGGGCACGGGAATTGGGATTGAAGGATTGAGATTGAATAGAACTGTACTTACACCATTACTAGACTACCATACCATCATCCTCGGTTGTGAAGGATACTTATACATATTACTATCCTCGGTTGTGAAGGATACTTATACATATTACTATCCTCGGTTGTGAAGGATACCTATACATATTACTATCCTCGGTTGTGAAGGATACTTATACTTAATTACTATCCTCGGATGTGAAGGATACTCACGTAAAATCTACGTGTATTTATACTTACTACTATCCTCGGTTGTGAAGGATACTTATGGTTACGAATAGTCTAGTAGGTTACACAACATGGGAAGCCCCCACCAATAGAACGTACTAACGGCCCAGTAGAGCCACCTGTTACAAACGAACTTACTATTACGCATTCACTTTCTGTGAACTCGCTCAACTAGTTGTTGATCATCTGTTACATGCCTTGCAGGTCGTTAGGTATATGGAGCTTGCACATGGAGGAGCGGGTCATTGTGGGCTTGGACCGTGATTATCTTATTAAACACTTATGACATTTCGTACTTAATTATGTTGGGTTTTGATTATACGCTTCCGCAAAACAATGATATCTTACTTATGTTTTGGAAACACCTTTCATATGGATTTGGTTTGGTTTATATTGCAATTACTTTTACTTTATACAATGTTCTATATGATTGGTGGCTTGATCCTGGTCAGTCACGCTCCCAAGCGGTGATACTCCGCAGGTGGATTTTGGGGGTGTGACAGATTGGTATCAGAGCCATTGGTTATAGAGAACTTCGTTTTAATATGGGAAAACGATTTTATTAAAACCAGACTATAACCAGAACAGGGCTCTCAACGATCCACAACGACGCTTCGCTCCACGTGCAAGACTCAACATCCTAGGTAATAAGGTTTATGTTTATTGCCTACATGCTAGAATTTGCATAGGACTTTGCTCGTAGTATGCTTACGTTATTTTGCTCACTACTTGTTATTGCTTAAGAACACCTATGTGCTTACACACTCTTCTGTCATCGCACTATTCGCGAACCTCTCTCACCTATGTTGCTTTTGATGTGAAGATCAATGGCCGGACGTATTAACATGACTCAAGCCCAGCTAGAGGCTCTCGTTCAAGCTCAAGTTGCTGCGGCACTTGCAGCTGCTCAAGCAGGTAGTATACCCTGCAGTATAGACACACACTAGGATCTTTAGATCCTACATTAATTCTCGTATTTAACTTTGTCCTATTCGTACACAATAGGTCAACACGCGCAGCAGCCTGTGTGCACTTTCAAGAACTTTATGGATTGTCGTCCTAGCACATTTAGTGGCACTGAAGGAGCGGTTGGACTCCTCCACTGGTTTGAAAAGCTCGAGTCTGTGTTCGAGATGTGTGAATGCCCTGAGGCTCGCAGGGTCAAGTATGCCACTGGTACTTTGGAAGGGATCGCGTTAACTTGGTGGAACGCGCAGGTGCAGATCCTAGGGTTGGCAGCTGCTAACGCCACCCCTTGGAATGACTTCAAGGAACTGATTAAACGTGAGTACTGTACTCGGGAAGACATCCACAAGCTGGAGGATGATTTTTATCATTTGAAGATGACTGGGTCAGAAATCGAGGCTTATACCAAGAGGTCGAACGAGTTGGCTGTGCTGTGTCCAACTATGGTGGACCCTCCATACAAGCGTATTGAGTTGTATCTCAAGGGTTTGGCGCCAGAAATCCAGAGCCACGTAACATCGGCTAATCTTGACAACATTCAGGCTATTCAGCGCCTTGCCCACCGCATCACAGATCAGGCAGTAGATCAAAACAGACTGCCAAAGCGTATCAGCGCTACTGCTACCGCTACTGCTTCTACTACACTTGCCACTCCCAGTGATAGCAAGAGAAAATGGGATGGGGATTCTAGCAAGGGATCAGCTTCGGTGCAGTCACAAGCTCAACAACGAAAGACTGACAGTTATCAGAGTCCCAGTCAGCAATCCTCAGGCAGCCACAGACAGGGAGGATATCGAGGAAATCTCCCGAAGTGTAACACCTGCAACAAGCACCACAGTGGCCAGTGTAATAAGGGTCGCTGTCAAAGATGCCTCAAGATGGGTCACGAGGCCAAAGATTGTAGAAGCCCTCGACCTGCGAACCAGAATCAGCAGCAGCCTCAAGCACAGCAGAATCAGCAGCAGGGCAACAAAGGGTGTTTTCATTGCGGTGCAGAGGGTCACTTCAAACGGCACTGCCCTCAGCTGAACAGGAACCAGAACAACAACAACAACCATAACAACAATCAGGGAAATGGCAACAACAACAACAACGGAGGGAACAACAATGGCAATGAAGCAAGGGGCCGTGTGTTTGTGTTGGGGCAGGGTGATGCCAGAAATGATCCCAACGTCGTTATGGGTAAGTTTCTTCTCAATGATATTTATGTTACTGTTTTGTTTGATTCGGGTGCGGATACGAGTTATATGTCTTTGAAAATGAGCAAATTATTAAAACGTGCACCAACACCCCTAAGCACCAAACATGTCGTAGAACTAGCAAATGGTAAAAGTGTAGAAGCCACACAGATAGTTAAGGGTTGTAGCATTGTCTTGGCTGGTCAGACCTTCTCCATCGACCTTATTCCTATAGTTCTGGGTAGTTTCGACATCGTCATCGGCATGGATTGGTTATCCAAGCAGCAGGCAGAGATTCTATGTAAGGAGAAGATCATTCGTATTCCTCGTTCGGGAAAGGAACCTCTCGAAGTTCAAGGCGACAAGAGTGGTGCTGTGGTTGGCATCATCTCTTTCCTGAAGGCTCAGAAATGTTTACGAAAGGGTCATACTGCTATCTTGGCACTGGTTACTGATGCAGCTTCGAAAGAGAAAAGAATAGAGAATATTCCTGTTGTACGCGAATTTCCTCAGGTGTTTCCTGAAGATTTACCTGGTCTACCGCCTCATCGTCAGGTCGAATTTCAAGTCGAGCTAGCTCCAGGAGCAGCACCTATAGCTCGCGCACCGTATCGTTTAGCTCCAACCGAACTGGAAGAACTGTCAAAGCAACTACAAGAGCTCTTGGATAAAGGCTTCATTCGTCCAAGCTCTTCGCCTTGGGTCCTCCAGTACTATTCGTGAAAAAGAAGGATGGCACTTTCAGAATGTGCATTGATTATCGCGAACTGAACAAGGTCACGGTGAAGAACCGCTATCCCCTTCCTCGCATTGACGACTTATTCGACCAGTTGCAAGGGTCGAGTTACTACTCCAAGATCGATCTAAGGTCAGGTTATCATCAGCTGAGAGTCCGGGATGAGGACGTCTCCAAGACAGCATTCAGAACTCGCTACGGCCATTACGAGTTTCTAGTCATGCCATTCGGGCTTACGAACGCGCCTGCAGTCTTCATGGATCTTATGAACAGGGTGTGCAAACCTTATCTTGACAAGTTCGTCATTGTCTTCATCGACGACATTCTGATCTACTCCAAGAGTCAGGAGGAACACGAGCAGCACTTACGTCTTATCTTGGAACTTCTTCGAAAGGAGCAACTGTACGCAAAGTTTTCAAAATGCGACTTCTGGCTTCGTGAAGTCCACTTCTTAGGCCATGTGGTGAACAAGGATGGGATTCATGTCGATCCATCCAAGGTAGATTCGATCAGGAATTGGCCAGCACCGCGTACACCAACAGAAATACGCCAATTCTTGGGTTTGGCGGGATACTACAGGCGGTTTATCAAAGACTTCTCCAAGATCGCGCAGCCGCTCACTATGCTGACACAGAAATGTGTTGTTTACAGATGGGGTAATACGCAGGAAACTGCTTTTCAGTACCTGAAGGATAGACTATGCAGCGCACCTATCCTCTCACTGCCCGAGGGCACGGATGACTTCGTGGTTTATTCTGACGCATCGATACAGGGGCTTGGTTGCGTATTGATGCAGCGGGATAAAGTTATTGCCTACGCCTCTCGTCAACTCAAGGTTCATGAACGGAACTACACGACGCACGATTTAGAGCTGGGAGCTGTTGTTTTTGCGCTTAAGATATGGCGACACTACCTGTACGGTACCAAGTGCACAATTTACACCGATCACAGGAGTCTCGAGCATATCTTCAAGCAGAAGGAATTGAATATGCGTCAACGGCGATGGGTCGAACTACTTAATGATTACGAATGCGCTATCAAGTATCATCCAGGCAAGGCCAACGTTGTGGCCGACGCCCTTAGCCGGAAAGACACCCTACCTAAGCGCGTGCGAGCGCTACAGCTTACTATTCAGTCCAGTCTTCCTGCACAGATACGAGCTGCTCAGATAGAAGCTTTAAAACCCGAGAATGTCATGGCTGAAGCCTTACGCGGCTCAAGGCAACGCATGGAACAAAAGGAAGACGGCGCCTACTATGTAACGGGGCGTATTTGGGTCCCACTTTATGGCGGCTTACGAGAGCTTGTGATGGACGAAGCGCACAAGTCTCGCTACTCGGTACACCCAGGGTCGGATAAAATGTACCACGATATCAAAACAACATACTGGTGGCCAAGTATGAAAGCCCACATCGCCACCTATGTTGGCAAGTGCTTGACCTGTGCGAGAGTCAAGGTTGAATATCAGAAACCCGCAGGTCTACTTCAACAGCCTAAGATACCTCAATGGAAATGGGAAGAAATTTCCATGGATTTTGTTACGGGCTTACCTAGATCCCAGCGTGGGAATGATACCATATGGGTGATCGTGGATCGACTCACCAAGTCTGCACACTTTCTGGCTATAAAGGAAACGGATAAGTTCTCCACTCTTGCAGACATCTATCTTAAGGAAGTTGTGTCGAGGCACGGAGTGCCCACCTCCATCATCTCGGATAGGGATGCACGATTCACGTCAGAGCTATGGCAAGCGATGCACAAAGCGTTTGGCTCTCGTTTAGACATGAGCACAGCATATCACCCTCAGACGGATGGGCAGTCTGAGCGCACAATTCAAACTCTAGAAGACATGCTTCGAGCGTGTGTTATCGATTTCGGCAACGGCTGGGAAAAGCACCTCCCTTTAGTGGAGTTTTCATACAATAACAGTTACCACACCAGCATTCAAGCCGCTCCATTCGAGGCATTGTACGGACGTAAATGCCGGTCACCTCTCTGTTGGGCAGTGGTGGGGGATAGTCAGATTACGGGTCCAGAGATTGTAGTGGACGCCACAGAAAAGATTGCACAAATACGACAACGCATGGCGGCAGCACGCGACCGTCAGAAAGCCTACGCGGATAAGCGTAAGAGGCCATTGGAATTTCAGGTCGGGGACCGGGTTTTACTTAAAGTCTCACCCTGGAAGGGTGTGGTTCGATTTGGTAAACGAGGCAAACTTAATCCACGGTATGTTGGACCGTTCGAAATCACTGAAAGAATAGGTCCAGTAGCCTACAGACTGAACCTACCAGCTGAACTCGGTGCAGTTCACAATGTATTTCACGTGTCGAATCTGAAGAAGTGCCTGTCAGATGAGACCCTCATAGTTCCTTTTAAGGAACTCACTATCGACGAGCGGTTGCAGTTCGTCGAGGAGCCAGTTGAAATCACGTACCGGGATGTTAAGGTCCTCAAACACAAGAGACTCCCTCTTGTTCGAGTTCGTTGGAACTCCCGACGTGGCCCAGAGTACACCTAGGAACGCGAAGACCAAATGAAAGAAAAGTACCCTCAGTTATTCGAAACCAATGCATCCACTACTGAGAC
Source organism: Helianthus annuus (assembly GCF_002127325.2). NCBI lineage: Eukaryota > Viridiplantae > Streptophyta > Magnoliopsida > Asterales > Asteraceae > Helianthus > Helianthus annuus. The sequence continues at coordinate 119,315,505 of NC_035444.2, forward strand.
TGAAGCTACTACTGCGGAATTTCGGGACGAAATTCCAAATCAACGGGGGGATGATGTGACACCCCAGGAAAATCAGTAAACGATACAGCTTACCTAGCTTCCTCAGTGAGTGCGTACCAAATTTCGGGACGAAATTTCTTTTAAGTTGGGGATAATGTGACAACTCGAATTTCCAAGATTTCTATTTCGCATTTATCGCACGTTCTTGTATTATTTAGTTGATTTATTTCACAATTAGTTGCTATGGAATTATATATGTTTTGATACAATGAAGTGTGTTGTGTGATTTTGCATCGTTATGTGTTAATTGTGATAAACTTGTCAAATATGTAAACTTGGTGGTGGAACTATGAAATTGTTATGAGATGGTGTTCAAGTGTAAAACATGATACTTAGGGAGGTAGAGGGTAATTAGTGAAATCATAGAGATACTTAACCCTAATCCCTCTTTCACTAATCATTGGCACACAAAAACCAAAGCACGTACATTCACTCTCTGTGGCAATCATCATCACCAAGATATTCACTCTTGATTCCTCTCTTTCTCTAGAATCATTCAAGGTAATTGTTTATGAATTATTGTAATACTTGTAAACCCTAAATGATTGTTGATTGTATCGATTCTTGATTCTTGTGAACTCTTGAAAAACCCTAGTTTTCATATAATGTTCTATGATTTTAATTTGATTCTAATTATATGATAATGACACCGAATGGTTGTTTAATCGATTGGTTTGGTGATTAAGAATACATGATTGATGTGATGATTGAGATGATGCTAGACTGACAACAGTGTAATTAGGGTTTGATTGTGCGAATGAAAGAACGTAACTGTTGAATGAAAAGAAGTGTAACTGATACAATCTCGGTGAACGTATGAGTATGTGTTTTGTCTGAGTTTTGAAACCTTGATTTAAATGTCTGAGTTTTGATATACATACTTAGATCCGAGTTTATTCATTTAAATAAGAGGCCCGACCTTTTTAATAACTTATCATGTCCGAGTTTAACTCATGATTGCATGTCCGAGTTTCATCAAAGAAACTCTTGCCCGAAATTCATTGTTAAGCAAAGCATAAGATCCGAGTTTCACTAGGCTCTATGGTCCGAGTTTCTTGATAAGGGGATAGGTCCGAGTTTGTTTGGCAAGGTGATGGAGCCCGAGTTTACATAAAAGATCCACTTTGGTCCGAGTTTAACCCCCCCCCCCCCTTTATGTGTCCGAGTTTACTAAGGGGAGAAGTTCTGCCCGAGTTTGTTAAGGGCCACCCTTGTCCGACTTTTGACACCCACCCCCCCTATCCGAGTTTCAAAAGGGGTTACCCATTGTCCGAGTCTCTTGATCCATTCCCTAGTCCGACTTTGTGCATGTCAAGGAGGTCCGAGTTTTGGTGGGAGCTCATGGTCTGACTTTCTTATGGGTATACTTGAGGTCTGATCTTTTGGAATGAAACAAGGTGCCCGACCTTTATGTGTGTTATATCTTGTTGTTATTACATGATAACTTAGCCTGAGTTTTGTGTTAAATGCATAGTCTGAACTAGTTAATTGATGAATGATCCGACGTTGTTGATGAACTATCTAAATTAGATTGATTTCATGATCCGGAATGCTTGTTGTGATGCATGTGCTGAATTATGTTTAAACTTAAAAGAACTGTATGATTGTATGGAGTTGAATATAACTGTATGATCCTGCATGCGTGAATAATCTATGTGATATCATCATGTACACGATTAACACACAAAACACTGTTGCTTGGATATCAAGGATTTGTAAACCCTAATTGAGCTTATATACTTATGTCAAGTATGTGCAATGTATCCTAGGTCGTGTGTAACGGACTTAGGCAATTGTTAAACCCTAGAGCATAGCATACCGAGCAAACCAAGGTGAGTTCACACCCTTACTAAGGCATGGGATTCCCAGGGCATGGGAATTGGGATTGAAGGATTGAGATTGAATAGAACTGTACTTACACCATTACTAGACTACCATACCATCATCCTCGGTTGTGAAGGATACTTATACATATTACTATCCTCGGTTGTGAAGGATACTTATACATATTACTATCCTCGGTTGTGAAGGATACCTATACATATTACTATCCTCGGTTGTGAAGGATACTTATACTTAATTACTATCCTCGGATGTGAAGGATACTCACGTAAAATCTACGTGTATTTATACTTACTACTATCCTCGGTTGTGAAGGATACTTATGGTTACGAATAGTCTAGTAGGTTACACAACATGGGAAGCCCCCACCAATAGAACGTACTAACGGCCCAGTAGAGCCACCTGTTACAAACGAACTTACTATTACGCATTTACTTTCTGTGAACTCGCTCAACTAGTTGTTGATCATCTGTTACATGCCTTGCAGGTCGTTAGGTATATGGAGCTTGCACATGGAGGAGCGGGTCGTTGTGGGCTTGGACCGTGATTATCATATTAAACACTTATGACATTTCGTACTTAATTATGTTGGGTTTTGATTATACGCTTCCGCAAAACAATGATATCTTACTTATGTTTTGGAAACACCTTTCATATGGATTTGGTTTGGTTTATATTACAATTACTTTTACTTTATACAATGTTCTATATGATTGGTGGCTTGATCCTGGTCAGTCACGCTCCCAAGCGGTGATACTCCGCAGGTGGATTTTGGGGGTGTGACACAGGAGACTTGTGCTTGTGATGGAAATGATGATTGCCAAGAAAGATCAGAGAATTGCGAATACGTGTTTTGTTTTGTGTAATGATTAGTGAAAAGGGATTAGGGTTAAGTATCACTAGGATTTCACTAATTACTCTCTACATCCTCAAGTATTAACTTTTACAATAGTACACCATCTCAAACAATTTCACAGTTTCACCACCAAGTTCATGCATTTGACAAATCTTTCATAATTAACACATACCCATGCACAATCACACAATACACTTCATCGTATCAAAACGTTACAGTTCCATAGCAAATTATTTGTGCAAATAAATAACTAAACAAACAATGAACGTGCAATAAATGCGAAATTGGAATCTTGGAAACTCGAGTTGTCACATTATCCCCAACTTGAAAGAAATTTCGTCCCGAAATTTAGCATGCGGTTACTGAGGAAGCTAGGTGAGTTATATCGTTTACTGATTTTCCTGGGGTGTCACATCATCCCCCCGTTGATTTGGAATTTCGTCCCGAAATTCTGCAGTAATAGCTTCAGCCTCAGTAGTGGTTGCACGGTTTTCGAATAACTGGGGATACTTGAGTTCCATTTGATCTTCTCGTTCCCAGGTATACTCTGGGCCACGACGGGAGTTCCAACGAACTCGTACAAGAGGTATTCTAGTGTTCTTGAGGACCTTGACATCTCGGTCCGTGATTTCAACTGGTTCCTCGACGAACTGCAACTGCTCGTCGATAGTGAGTTCCTTAAAAGGAACTATGAGGGTCTCATCTGACAGACACTTCTTCAGATTCGACACATGGAATACGTTGTGAACTGCACCGAGTTCAGCTGGTAGGTTTAGTCTGTAGGCCACTTTGCCTATTCTTTCAGCGATTTTGAACGGTCCGACATACCGCGGATTGAGTTTGCCCCGTTTGCCAAAACGAACTACACCCTTCCAGGGTGAGACTTTAAGTAAAACCCGGTCCCCGACCTGAAATTCCAATGGCTTCCTACGCTTATCCGCGTAGCTTTTCTGACGATCACGAGTTGCCGCCATGCGTTGTCGTATCTGTGCAATCTTTTCCGTGGCGTCCACTACAATCTCTGGACCCGTGATCTGACTATCCCCCACCTCTGCCCAACAGAGAGGTGACCGGCATTTACGCCCGTACAATGCCTCAAATGGAGCGGCTTGAATGCTGGTGTGATAGCTGTTATTATACGAAAACTCCACCAAAGGGAGATGCTTTTCCCAGCCGTTGCCGAAATTGATAACGCAAGCTCGAAGCATGTCTTCGAGAGTCTGGATCGTGAGCTCAGACTGCCCATCCGTCTGAGGATGATATGCTGTGCTCATGTCTAACCGTGAGCCAAAAGATTTGTGCATCGCTTGCCATAGCTCTGACGTGAATCGTGCGTCCCGATCCGAAATGATGGAGGTGGGCACCCCGTGCCTCGAAACAACTTCTTTAAGATAAACATCTGCGAGAGTGGAGAACTTATCCGTTTCCTTAATAGCCAAGAAATGAGCAGACTTGGTAAGTCGATCCACGATCACCCATATAGTATCATTCCCACGCTGAGATCTGGGTAGGCCTGTAACAAAATCCATGGAAATTTCTTCCCATTTCCATTGCGGTATCTTGGGTTGCTGAAGTAGGCCCGCTGGTTTCTGATACTCCACTTTGACTTTTGCACACGTCAAACATTTGTCGACGTAAGTTGCTATGTGGGCCTTCATGCTACGCCACCAATATGTAGTTCTGATGTCGTGATACATTTTATCCGAACCTGGATGTACCGAGTAGCGAGACTTGTGAGCTTCATCCATCACAAGTTCTCGTAAACCGCCGTATAGTGGTACCCAAATACGCCCTGTTACGTAGTAGGCGCCGTCTCCCTTTTGTTCTAATCGTTGCCTTGAGCCGCGTAAAGCTTCAGCCCTGACGTTTTCTGGTTTCAATGCTTCCACCTGAGCATCTCGTATCTGTGCAGGAAGATCAGACTGAATAGTGAGCTGCAAAGCTCGTACACGCCTAGGTAGAGTGTCTTTTCTACTGAGAGCGTCAGCCACAACATTGGCTTTGCCTGGATGGTACCTGATGGCGCATTCGTAATCATTAAGTAACTCGACCCATCGTCGTTGAAGCATGTTCAATTCCTTCTGCTTGAAGATATGCTCGAGACTCCTGTGATCGGTGTAAATTGTGCACTTGGTACCGTACAGGTAGTGTCGCCATATCTTGAGCGCGAAAACAACAGCTCCCAGCTCTAAATCGTGCGTCGTGTAGTTCCGTTCAAGAACTTTGAGTTGACGAGAAGCGTAGGCAATAACTTTATCCCGTTGCATCAATACACAACCAAGCCCCTGTATCGATGCGTCACAATAGACCACAAAATCATCCGTGCCCTCTGGCAATGAGAGAATAGGTGCGCTGCATAGTCTATCCTTCAGGTACTGAAAAGCCGGTTCTTGTGTATTACCCCATCGATAGGTAACACCTTTCTGTGTCAACATTGTAAGCGGCTGTGCAATCTTTGAGAAGTCTTTAATAAATCGCCTGTAGTACCCCGCCAAACCCAAGAATTGGCGTATTTCCGTTGGTGTACGCGGTGCAGGCCAGTTCCGTATCGAATCTACCTTGGATGGATCGACATGAATCCCATCCCTGTTCACCACATGGCCTAAGAAGTGGACTTCACGAAGCCAGAAGTCGCATTTTGAAAACTTGGCGTACAGTTGTTCTTTTCGAAGAAGTTCCAAGATAAGACGTAAGTGCTGCTCGTGTTCCTCCTGACTCTTGGAGTAGATCAGAATGTCGTCGATGAAGACAATGACGAACTTGTCAAGATAGGGTTTGCACACCCTGTTCATAAGATCCATGAAGACTGCAGGCGCGTTCGTAAGCCCAAATGGCATGACTAGAAACTCGTAGTGACCGTAGCGAGTTCTGAATGCTGTCTTGGAGACGTCCTCATCCCGGACTCTCAGCTGATGATAACCAGACCTTAGATCAATCTTGGAGTAGTAACTCGACCCTTGCAACTGGTCGAATAAGTCGTCGATGCGAGGAAGAGGATAACGGTTCTTCACTGTGACCTTGTTCAGTTCGTGGTAATCAATGCACATTCTGAAAGTGCCATCCTTCTTTTTCACGAATAATACTGGAGCTCCCCAAGGCGAAGAGCTTGGACGAATGAAGCCTTTATCCAAGAGCTCTTGTAGTTGCTTAGACAGTTCTTCCAGTTCAGTTGGAGCCAAACGATATGGTGCGCGAGCTATAGGTGCTGCTCCTGGAGCTAGCTCGATTTGAAATTCGACCTGGCGACGAGGCGGTAGACCAGGTAAATCTTCAGGAAACACTTGAGGAAAATCGCGTACCACTGGGATATCCTGTATTCTTTTCTCTTTCGTAGCTGCATCAGTAACTAGTGCCAAAATAGAAGTGTGCCCTTTTCGTAAACATTTCCGAGCCTTCAAGAAAGAGATGATGCCAACCACTGCACCACTCTTGTCGCCTTGAACTTCAAGAGGTTCCTTACCAGAACGAGGAATACGGATGATCTTCTCCTTACATAGGATCTCTGCTTGCTGCTTGGATAACCAATCCATGCCGACGACGATGTCAAAACTACCCAGAACTATAGGAATGAGGTCGATGGAGAAAGTCTGGCCAGCGAGGATAAGATTACAACCCTGAAATGTGTGTAGCCTCTAGACTTTTACCGTTAGCTAATTCTATGACATGTTTGGTATTTAGGGGAGTTGGTGCACGTTTTAACATTTGGCTAACTTTCAAAGACACGTAACTTGTATCCGCACCCGAATCAAACAATACAGTAACATAAAAGTCGCCAAGAAGAAACTTACCCATGACTACGTTGGGATCATTTCTCGCTTCTCCCTGCCCCAGCACAAATACTCGACCCCTAGCATCATTGCCGTTGTTGCTCCCACCATTGTTGTTGTTGTTGCCATTTCCCTGATTGTTGTTATTGTTGCGATTCTGGTTCTGGTTTAACTGGGGACAATCACGCTTGAAATGACCTTCAGCCCCACACTGAAAACATCCACTATTGCCCCGCTGTTGCTGCTGCTGATGCTGATACTGTGGAGCTGGTGGTGGGTGTTGCTGATTCTGATTTGCAGGCCGTGGACTCCTACAGTCTTTGGCCTCGTGACCCATCTTGAGACACCTTTGGCAACGACCCTTGTTGCACTGGCCACTGTGATGCCTATTACAGTTGTGACACTTGGGGTGAGATCCTTGATACCTTTTCTGCCTGTGACCACAAGAAGATTGCTGACTAGGACTCTGGTAGTGATCAATCTTCTACTGTTGAGCCTGAAACTGAACTGTTGCTGAACCTTTACAGGAATCCCCTTCCCATTTTCTTTTGTTGTCACTGGGAGTAGCAGAAGTAGTGACAGCAGTAGTGGTAGCACTGATACGTTTAGGCAGCTTGTTCTGTTCGACTGCCTGATCCGTGAGGCGATGAGCAAGGCGCTGAATAGCCTGAATATTATCAAGATTAGCCGATGTCACATGGCTCTGGATCTCTGGCGCTAATCCCTTGAGATACAACTCAATGCGCTTGATTGGAGGGTTCACCATAGTTGGACACAGCACGGCCAGCTCGTTCGACCGTTTAGTATTAGCTTCGATCTCTGACCCAATCATTTTCAAATGGTAGAACTCATCTTCCAGCTTGTGGATGTCTTCCCGTGTGCAGTATTCCCTTTTTATCAGTTCCTTGAAATCATTCCAAGGGGTGCGTTAGCAGCTGCCAACCCTAAGATCTGCACTTGTGCGTTCCACCAAGTTAACGCAATCCCCTCTAAGGTACCAGTGGCATATTTGACCCTGCGAGCCTCAGGGCATTCACACATTTCAAATACTGACTCTAGCTTCTCAAACCAATGGAGGAGTCCCACTGCCCCCTCGGTGCCACTGAATGTGCTTGGACGACAGTCCATGAAGTTCTTGAAAGTACAAACAGGCTGATGAGCGTGTTGACCTAATGTGTAAGAACAGAACGAGGTTAAACATAAGAGTTGTTTAGGAACGTAGGATCTAAAGATCCTAGGATGAGTTACGACTGCAGGGTATACCTCCTGCGTTTGCAGCGGCAAGTGCTGCAGCAACTTGTTCATTGATAAGAGCCGTCAACTGGGCTTGTGTCAAATTGATACGTCCGGCCATTGATCTTCACATCAAAGACAACATAAGTGAGAAAGGTTCGCGAATAGTGCGATGACAGAAGAGTGTAAGCACATAGGTGTTCTCAAGCAATAACAAATAGCGAGCAATGAAATCTAAGCATACTACGAGCAAAGTTCTATGCAATTCTAGCATGTAGGCAATAAACATAAACCTTATTACCTAGTATGTTGAGTCTTGTACGTGGAGCAAAGCGTCGTTGTGGATCGTTGAGAGCACTGTTCTGGTTATAGTCTGGTTTTAATAAAAACGTTTTCCCATATTAAAACCAAGTTCTCTATAACCAATGGCTCTGATACCAATCTGTCACACCCCCAAAATCCACCTACGGAATACCACCGCTTGGGAGCGTGACTGACCAAGATCAAGCCACCAATCATATTGAACATGTAATAAATATCAAGTACATTAAATGTAAACCAATCATTCAATACGATAAGTGTTCAAAACATAATTATAGTATCAAGTGTAGCGGAAGCATAAGTATGAAAACCCAAAATATATCATAGTTCAAATGTTTAAATGTTTTAACATGGCATCCACGATCCATGCTCCACAACGACCTGCTCCTCCCTGTGCAAGCTCCATATATCTAACGACCTGCAAGGCATGTAACAGAGGATCAACTACTAGTTGAGCGAGTTCACAGAAAGTAAGTTCGTAGTAGTAATACATATGTTCATTTAGTGGGGGCTTCCCACGTATGTATGTACTAATAGTGGGGGTTTCCCATGATTATACTTATTACTAATGGGGGCTTCCCATGTTTATCCTTACTAGACTATTGTAACCATGTGTTCTTCTTAATCCGAGAACAGGAATACGTACAAGGTCACGTAGGTTTTACGTGAGTGCCCTTCCCCGAGGACAGTGGTACGCGTGGGGTTTACGTAGGTTTTACGTAAGTGTCCTTCCGACCCGGAAGACAGTAGTAGGTATGAGATTACGTAGGTTTTACGTAAGTGTCCTCCCGTCCCGGAAGACAGTGATAGATACTAGTTTACGTAGGTTTTACGTAAGTGTCCTGACTAACCTGAGGACGATGGTATATAGTCTAGCAGTAGTGTAAGTACGAGTAATTATCCATTTCAAACCTTCCAACCAATTCCCAACCCGGGGATCCCATGCCTTGGCTGTGTGAACTCACCTTGGTTTGCTCGGTATGTTATTGCTTCTAGGGTTTATTAAATGTCTAAGTCCGTTACACACGACCTAGGATTCATTGCACATGATACGATGTAAGTGTTTGCATCAAATTAGGGTTTGCAAATCATTGATATTCAAGCAACTGTGTTTTGTGTGCTTATTGTGTACAGGATGATATCACATAGAATGATTTATACATGCAAGATCATACAGTTGCATTCAGTATCATACGATTATATATATAGAATCATACATCACGTAAACAGTTAATTGTATTCACATAATTCATGTGTCACGTCTTTGATTTCACAGTTTAGTCTAACGTGGATATTAACCTAATTGCCACCGTTAAGGTACTTAGTACATTTAGCAGCGTTAATAAACTTCACAAGTTTAACGGAGTTAGGGACTTAACAACGTAACCTCCATAACTTAACAGATTCAACATGTTTTATCATACAACTTATAGCTTCATTTTTATCATCACATAAAATCGGACAGGGCCTAGCCCTTCTTAAAAACTCGGACAAGTGTGTGGGGGGGGGGGGGTTCCCCTGTTAAAGGTCGGACAAGAGTCCCTAGGCCAAAAGTCGGACCATGGGGGTGGGTTTAAAGCTTGGACCATGGGGGTTTGGGTTTAAAAGTCGGACAAAAGGGGCAAGGGTCACAAAGTCGGACCCCCCCTTAAATGTTTAAAGATCGGACAGCGGTTTGGGATTAAAAGTCGGACAAAAGGGGCAAGGGTCACAAAGTCGGACCCCCCCCCCCTTTAAATGTTTAAAGATCGGACAGGGGTTGGGGGGCCAAAAACTCGGACAACACAAGGAAACTCGGACCCCCCCTTAAATTGTTTAAAGGTCGGACAACCCACAACCAAAGAACTCGGACAACATTCACATTTAAAAGTCGGACAGCCTAATTTCTTTATAAAATTCGGACATGTTTACCAAGAAGAAAGGTCGGACAAACATTAACACTTAAAACTCGGACCTTTAATAGGTTTTAAAGGTCGGACTATCAACTAGGGTTACAAACCTCTGACTAACATTTATACAAACTTCGGACTAGCAACATTCACAAAACTCAGACAAATAGTCAAACATACGAATGTTCCACTTCATTGAGATTGTATCAGTTACATTTTAGTTTTTCATACGATCAGGAACCCTATTCAATCTTACATATTGCAGAATTCATAAGACATCAATCGATGATTACAACAACCATTATGTGAACAATCTTGTCGGCATACAACTAATCATTCATCATAATCACAATAATCAGAATCACATTAACAATTACAGAACTTAGCATGTGAAGAACTAGGGTTTACAAGAATTCACAAGAATCAAGTATTGAAAACAATCAAACAATCAATAACCATTTACCTTAGTTTGATTCTAACTAGATTGCAAGATCAAGATTGATGCAGGAGACTTGTGCTTGTGATGGAAATGATGATTGCCAAGAAAGATCAGAGGATTGCAAATACGTGTTTTGTTTTGTGTAATGATTAGTGAAAAGGGATTAGGGTTAAGTATCACTAGGATTTCACTAATTACTCTCTACATCCTCAAGTATTAACTTTTACAATAGTACACCATCTCAAACAATTTCACAGTTTCACCACCAAGTTCATGCATTTGACAAATCTTTCATAATTAACACATACCCATGCACAATCACACAATACACTTCATCGTATCAAAACGTTACAGTTCCATAGCAAATTATTTGTGCAAATAAATAACTAAACAAACAATAAACGTGCAATAAATGCGAAATTGGAATTTTGGAAACTCGAGTTGTCACACACCCCGACCGCGTATAACATGCAACCGCGGCGGAAACGTCGGGGAGTGTTGGGACAAAATGGATTGTTTAACAACTATGGCATACAAAGTTATATTTTGTTTATTAAACAAACGTGTTACATTGTCTTCAAACTGGAAATAAAGAGTTTATGACATAATTAAACTACGTCTATCTTCGTTTTATGTCTCTAAGGCACAGGTCCGCCCTAGTATCACAATCATCATTTTAAGCAACAGCTCCTGAAAACACATGTGAAAGTAGGTACGTCAGCATAAAAATGCCTGTGAGATACATAGGTTTTGTGAAAATGGGATTCATGACTTAAGTTTAAAGAAAACGTTTAATAACAGTCAGTCATGAACCTCGTAATTTGTTTTGTCTTGTAAATCATTTGAAAAACGATAAGATCAGATGATATGTATAATTAAATGTAAGGTTTAATGAATAACCTATTAAAATGAGTTTGTATAAGATAAGTTGTTTGTAAAAAATAATGTCTTGTGAAGAATATGTTATTTGTGTAAAACGTAATATGTCTATACTGAAATGATTTAGATAACGCTACGATATGTAATATCTATACAAACACTTATATATAGGAAGTACCAGCGGCGTATCCACCATGTTTGTATCATATTACACACGTCTCGTTACTCAAATCATTTACCCAAACCAACCACCAATGTAAATTGTTCATATATAAATCAATTGTCAAGTGTTATTGTGTAAACCATATTAAAATGTCCATGTCTAATGTAAACCACCAAATGTGTATATCAATATCAAATTGTTTATGTTTTATGTAAATAATTGTAATATGTATCCAAAATATCATGTATGGCATGTGAAAATATATCAACTAGGCCATAGGCAAAATGCACAAAAAAATAGGGTATTGAATTAAACATAGTTTAAGTCAAAGTTATGTTTTGTGGAACAAATGCATGCAATACTAATACAAACATCTATGCGGTATTGTGAAAATGCATACATTCAAGCCTTTGTGACTGTTGATGCACAATGTCTAAAGCCTGCGTCTTTGTAATGCTAGTTTCATGTATAGGGTCCAGATAGGTCATTTTGTATAAGTCCAGGGGGTTAAACTGTAATTTTATGATTGTGATGTTGTAGGTCCGCTTTTGTGGCATGTGTCCACAAAAGCGAACCAGCTTAGTTGTCTGGTCTGCTCTTATGGACATGTCACATGAGCGGACCGTGTAGCCTATATATACCCCCTGTTGTCATTTCACTTGTAACGTTGTCTGAGATCCCACGTCGAACTGCTGTCCATACGGCAAGCGTTATCAAGTGAAGAAAAAGTATTTTAAGTGTGAATTCTCTGTTTCTACTCCATTCTTTTACGATTTTCTTTGTATCATGCTGAAAATGTGTTTCCGCCACATTTTCAGTAAGCACTAGCTCTGATTGACTCACTCGAGAGGTCAAAACTGATCCTACAATTGGTATCAGAGCCAGTTGCGAGTTAGTTTGCTAGATACGAAGCTTTTTACACGGACTTTTGTAGATTTGGACTGTTTGAACGGTGGAAATGGACTGAAATTTGGACAACAGGTGTAAAATACACTAATAACAAACCCTTGAAAGATTCAGATCAAAATATGGCCTAAAAGTGACATAAAAACCCTCGTGAAGTAGGTCCGCGTATTTGTCAGTCTTTTGGTTTGCTTTTCTGGTCCGCTCCAACGTACAAGTTGTGCTGGTTCGCTCCTGATTTTTGTTCTGGTCCGCTCGAAATGTCTGTTTTGGTTGCTGGTTCGCTCGCCTGGTCCGCTTGAAGAGCAGTTTTTCAGGTCCGCTCCAAAGATCATTTGTTGGTTCGCTCGAAGTGCAAATTCTGGTCCGCTCCAGTGTTCATTTGTGGTTCGCTCGAAAGTCAGTTGCCTGGTCCGCTCTAAGTGCAACATTCTGGTCCGCTCTTAGTGCACTTTCTGGTTCGCTCAAAGTTCATTTGGTGGGTTCGCTCATTGTTACCTGATTTGGTTCGCTCATAGGATCACTGTGGTTCGCTTATCCAGACTGTTTGAAAATTTCTTCATTATGACTGAAAATGGAAAGCCAAGATTTTTACAACATGTTTGCGGGTAGTGGTGGAGTTACTCAGAGTCCAGCTAGCATCATGCAGAATGTAAATCTGGAAAACGAGCTTGGAACGATGCAGAAACCTCCTAAATTGATGAGTTTGGATGAATATTCAGGATGGTCCTGGAGATTCAAAAACTGGGTGCAGGCCAACCATCTAGAGTGCTGGATAAAAATCGAAAGGAAGTATGTTCCTCCGGTAGACGGGTTGAATATTTTGAAGACCATTGCCAGTCTTACAGATGCGGAACAGGTCGAGTTCAAAGCAGAAAAGAAGATGGTTAGCATCCTGCAGCAAGCGATAAAAGAGGATATTCTAGTTCTGCTACAACACGATGATAGTGCACAGTCGATATGGCAAGCTTTGGAACAGAAATTCAAAGGCAGTGCGTCGATGATCAAGAGTAAGAAAGCACTGATAAAGAAAGAATTAGATATATTCACGGGAATTAAAGGTGAATCGACAAAGCAGCTTATCGAGAGGTATTGTCACCTGGTGGTAGAGATGAGAAGGTTGAATATCGAAAAGACGAATGAGGAGTGGATAGACAAGTTAGGTGATGCACTTCCCTATGAGGAATGGGGAACGTACTTGATGATGTTGAAAAATAGTTCAGATTTCGTGAACTATAGTTTGAGCGTGTTTATAGAGAAAATTGAAGCTGATGAGTTGGAGTTGGTAAAAATCAAGAAGACGAATTCAGCGAATATGCCACAGGATGTGTCTTTGTATTACAAGAATAGTCCGGCAGCTACTAATGTTCAGAGTCGGAAGATTCAAACCGGGTTCAGTGCAGACAACACTTCATCTGCTGCTCCAAATGCCTATCAGTCGAGTCAGTCGACTCCATTTGCCAACTACGAGCCAAATGTCAAAGTTTCAGAGCAAAATTCTCCTCAAAGTTCTACAGGGTCAAATCAATAGACGTTTGTGTCCGGTGTGCAGTGTAACATTGCGGTTAACATCAAGACTGGGAATGAAATCACTGAGAATGCAGCCAAGCAGCACATCGCGTTACTGGCATCAGTTCTGGAAGCTTATGAAGGTTTGGTCGCTGGTAAGATCGGTAATCCTGATATGACTAAAGAGGATTACGATTAGATCGATCCGGAAGAACTGGAACTGATAGATATAAAGTGGTGTATGGCGAGTCTGGTTAGAAGAGCACAACGCTTTATGGAGATCATGGGTAGAAGCAGTCTGTCAGGTCCTGATCAGAAATTAGGGTTCGATAAGTCAAAGGTGACCTGTTTTAAGTGCAAAGAACGAGGTCATTTCAAGCGCGAATGTCCGAATCGTGAAGTGCAGAATCATCAGAACCCGTTTACAAACGATTATTACAGACAAGCTATATATCATCGACCAAATCAACAATCTGCTGTTCAGAGACCTCAGATTGAGAACAAACCAGAGAAGGCACTTATCATAAACCAAGATGATGAAAAGGTTGTGTCTGGGTTTAGTTGGGACAAGTACATTCCAGGAAAGGATGATTAAGCAATGATGGCTGAGGTAGTTGAGATTACTGAGACAGCTGCAGAGTCGAAGGTTATCGATGAGGTAGTTACTGAGAATGTCGGTGAAGTAGTTTCTGAGAGTGTTGTTGAGTTTGGTTCTGAAGTGGTTGAGGAAGTAGTTACTAAGATGGTAGATGAAGTTTCTGAAGTGGTGGTTGAAGAAGTTGTTAAGGTTGTTGATCAAGTGATTTCGGAGGTTGTTGAAAAGGTTTCTACAGATAGTTCTGCAAAAGCTGAGTAATCTGTGACAGAAGTTCTCAATTTTCAATCACGACAGGAGGAGTTTGTCTATACTGTGAAATCAATTCTACCTTCTAACGTTTTTTATTCTTTTGCAGATTATTTTGAAGAGCCAAGAACCGGAACATGTCCGAGATTTGAAGCAGAGAAAGAAGAAGTCGAGGAGATGATCGACGTGTCGAAGGAAATGACTGAAGAAGCTCTAAAGGAGATTGCAGATAAAGCGCTGATGAGCAAGTTAAAAGAGGTAGATTCAGACATCCAGGAGTCAGTTGATAAAGTGTCAGGTCTAGGAGAGGAAACTGGAGTCATAGAGGTCAACGTGGTCAAGTCGTCTGAGTCAGAGTCAAATCTTGTTGGTAAAATTGTTTGTGAGGATGAGATTATAGTTGAAAAAGTTTCAATCCCCGATACACCGTGTCCAAGTTGTTCACAACCATGCACGGGGTGTCTTGAAAAAGACACCAAGTATCAGGAATTGAAACAACATGCAGATTTGGTGAAGTTTGACTTAGAGCAAGTAAAAGAGGCATACGACACATTGTCTAGGTCAATAAAAATGATCCAAAAAGAGAGTCTTGAAAATGATAAAGCTGTCACACCCCCAAAATCCACCTGCGGAGTATCACCGCTTGGGAGCGTGACTGACCAGGATCAAGCCACCAATCATATTGAACATGCATTTAATATTAAATAAAGTAAATGAAAACCATCCATTCAATACAAAAGGTGTTCAAACATTAAATCGTTTCAAAAGTGTTGCGGAAGCATAGTAAATAAACCAGTATCAATAGTTTTAAGTATCACAATAGTAAAGCGGAAGAGCCACGATCCTTGTCCACAACGACCCGCATCTCCAGTGCAAGCTCCAAGTACCTAGCGATCTGCAAGGCATGCAACAGAATGATCAACAAACTAGTTGAGCGAGTTCACATAAAGAGAATGCGTAATAGTAAGTTCATTTGTAATAGGTGGCTCTACTGGGCCGTTTGTATATTTTACTGTGGTGGGTTCCACGTTTTCCTGTGGTGGTGTTCCACGTTTTCCTGTGGTGGGGTTCCACGTTTTCCTGTGGTGGTGTTCCACGTTTTCCTGTGGTGGGGTTCCACGTTTTCCTGTGGTGGTGTTCCACGTTTTCCTGTGGTGGTGTTCCACGTTTTCCTGTGGTGGTGTTCCACGTTTTCCTGTGGTGGTGTTCCACGTTTTCCTGTTAGTTCGCGACCATAGTCTTTACCGACCAGGGTGTGTGCGAAGGCAATTTATCAGTTCGTTCGCGACCATAGTCTTTACCGACCAGGGTGGGTGCGAAGGCAGTTGAGTAGTTCGTAAGCATCAACAGTTTAATCGTTCGTTACAGTATCAAAGTATGCACAATTAATCATCCAACCCATTCCCACCCTGGGAACCCATGCCTTGGCTGTGTGAACTCACCTTGGTTTGCTCGGTATGCTAAGTTATGCGCTCACTAGTAATTAATCACGTCCTACTGTACGCACGTATAACAAATCAGTTCATGTTCACAATGATTCGCATGCAATATAATGTTCACGTAACAGTCAGTTTGTACATCGGCGCAACACGTACCATTTCCTAGTTACTCATCAGCTAGTGCACACAATTACAAATGTAAACATTCATCATCAAGCATGGCATGTCAAATAGTTCATGTATACATTCCATCCTTCGAAGGATGTTTATAATTGCTACTATCCTTCGATCCACTGTTAACTTTCGACACATCAGTGATCTTTCGACACTTACAAGTTTTCACAGTTATCTTTCGGACTAGTTGGTATGTTTCGTACCATCAGTCATCTTTCGACCTAAGGTATCTTTCGGTCAACTTAATTATGTTTCGGTCATATCTATCCTTCGGTCAATGCTATGTTTCGACTACAAGCATCTTTCGATCAATCAACAGTTACGTTTTCACAATCAGTTACGTTTTCACAGGAACAGCAACCCTAATCATCTGTACAGCCGTCATCATCATTACCAAAACATCAGAATCATTTAGCACATCTAATCATAACGCAATCATCCAGAAATCATTGTCTAGCATGAACCTAGTTTAAACGTATCACGAAACCGGTTAACGCACATTAACACATCATCAAACCCTATGTGAAATCTATATCGATATTCAATCGTATTCAAAATCATAATATTCAGGCATGTATCAGTTCAGGTTACATCAACAATCAAGAACACACTACACGTGAACACATACGCATATAAACGAACGATCGAATCAAATAGATTTTACTAACCGAAATGAGGGTTTGGTCGCAAGGGTCTCCTGTGGTTACTAGCTTGCCGTCACAGTTTGGAGAGCTCTAGGGTTGGGAATATGATAGAAAATGACAGCCGATACATGCTGATACGTATTTATACGTATTACAGAAATGGGCCAAGCCCATCTGAAAGACTGGGCCGAAGGATCTGGGTTCCAGTCGAAGGATATGGTCTTGGTTCGAAGGATATGTTTCGAGATCCTTCGAACCGGCAGTTGATCCTTCGAATCGAAGGATATCTTTCGGGGTCCTTCGATTGGCATAACATGTTTCGATCTAAACTAAGTGTTTTAATAATATTCTAATAATAACTTTAATACCACAGCAAGTAATCACATATGTGCAACACGACAATTCATTTCATCAAAACACAACGTGTACAATTACAAGTCCATAATCCAAACAACTAAACAGTCAAAGTCAACGCGCATTTAATGCGAAAGTGAAAGTCAGAAACTCGAGTTGTCACATTATCCCCAACTAATTGGAAATTTCGTCCCGAAATTTGGTATGCACTCACTGAGGAAGCTAGGTAAGCTGTATCGTTTACTGGTTTTCCTGGGGTGTCACATCATCCCCCCGTTGATTTGGAATTTCGTCCCGAAATTCAGTAGTAGTAGCTTCAGCCTCAGTAGTGGTTGCATTGGTTCCGAATAACTGGGGGTACTTTTCTGTCATCCTATCTTCGCGTTCCCAGGTGTACACTGGGCCACGTTTGGAGTTCCAACGAACTCGAACAAGAGGGATTCTCTTGTTTTTGAGGACCTTCACATCCCGGTCCGTGATTTCTACTGGTTCCTTGACGAACTGTAACCGCTCGTCGATAGTGGGTTCCTTACAAGGAAAGATAAGGTTTTCATCTGATAGGCACTTCTGTAAGTTCGATACATGAAAGACATTGTGAACTGCCCCGAGTTCAGTTGGTAGATTCAATCTATAGGCTACCCTGCCTATTCGTTCTATGATCTAGAATGGTCCGACATACCGTGAATTTAGTTTGCCCCGTTTGCCAAAACGTACTACACCCTTCCAGGGTGAAACTTTTAGTAAAACCCGGTCCCCGACCCGAAATTTCCAATGGCTTTCTACGCTGGTCCGCGTAGGCTTTCAGACGGTCGCGTGCTGCCGCCATGCGTTGTTGTATCTGTGAAATCTTTTCTGTGGCGTCCACTACAATCTCTGGACCCGTGATTTGACTATCCCCCACCTCTGCCCAACAGAGAGGTGACTGGCATTTACGCCCGTACAATGCCTCGAATGGAGCGGCTTGAATGCTGGTGTGATAACTATTATTGTACGAGAACTCCACCAAAGGGAGGTGCTTTTCCCAGCCGTTGCCGAAATCGATAACATACGCTCGAAGCGTGTCTTCTAGAGTTTGAATAGTTCGCTCAGACTGCCCATCCGTCTGAGGGTGATATACTGTGCTCATGTCTAATTCTGAGCCGAAGGATTTGTGCATCGCTTGCCAAAGCTCTGTCGTGAATCGTGCATCGCGATCCGAAATAATAGAAATGGGCACCCCGTGCCTCGAAACAACTTCCTTGAGGTAGATATCTGCGAGAGTGGAGAACTTATCCGTTTCCTTAATAGCTAAGAAGTGTGCAGACTTGGTGAGTCGATCCACGATCACCCATATTGTGTCGTTCCCACGCTGAGATCTCGGTAGGCCTGTAACAAAGTCCATGGAAATTTCTTCCCATTTCCACTGTGGTATCGTAGACTGTTGAGGTAGGCCAGCTGGTTTCTGATATTTGACCCTGACTCTCGCACAGGTCAAGCATTTTCCAACGTACGTAGCAATGTGGGCCTTCATACTAGGCCACCAATATGCAGTGCTGATGTCGTGGTACATTTTATCCGACCCTGGATGTACCGAGTAACGAGACTTGTGTGCTTCGTCTATTACGAGTTCGCGTAAACCGCCATAGAAAGGGACCCAACTCCGGCCCGTGACATAGTAGGCGCCGTCCGCCTTTTGTTCCATTTGTTGTCGTGAGCCGCGTAAGGCTTCAGCCTTGACGTTTTCGGGCTTCAGGGCTTCTGTCTGAGCAGCTCGTATCTGAGCAGGAAGGCTAGACTGAATCGTAAGCTGTAGCGCTCGCACGCGCCGTGGTAAAGTGTCCTTTCGACTAAGGGCATCCGCCACAACATTGGCTTTGCCTGGATGATACTTGATAGCGCATTCGTAATCGTTAAGTAACTCGACCCATCGTCGTTGACGCATATTCAAATCCTTCTGCTTAAGGATATGCTCGAGACTCCTGTGATCGGTGTAAATCGTGCACCTGGTACCGTACAGGTAGTGTCGCCATATCTTAAGCGCGAAAACAACAGCTCCCAGCTCTAAATCGTGCGTCGTGTAGTTGCGCTCGTGAACCTTGAGTTGACGAGAGGCGTAAGCGATAACCTTGTCGCGCTGCATTAACACACATCCCAGTCCCCGAATGGATGCATCACAATAAACCACGAAGTCGTCTGTGCCCTCTGGCAATGAGAGGATAGGTGCACTGCAAAGTCTATCCTTTAGGTGCTGAAAAGCAGTCTCCTGGGGCTCTCCCCAGCGATAGGTAACACCCTTCTGTGTCAGTAGCGTAAGTGGTTGCGTGATCTTTGAAAAGTCCCTAATAAACCGTCTGTAGTAACCTGCCAGACCCAAGAATTGACGTATTTCTGTCGGTGTACGCGGTGCAGGCCAGTTTCTGATCGAATCTACCTTGGATGGATCGACATGTATCCCATCCTTGTTCACTACGTGGCCTAAGAAGTGGACTTCACGAAGCCAGAAGTCGCATTTTGAAAACTTTGCGTACAGTTGCTCCTTTCGAATAAGTTCCAAGATAAGACGTAAGTGTTGCTCGTGCTCCTCCTGACTCTTGGAGTAGATCAGAATGTCGTCGATAAAGACAATAACGAACTTGTCAAGATAAGGTTTGCGCACCCTGTTCGTAAAGTCCGTAAATACGGCAGGTGTGTTCAATAATATCAACCCATCCATCACATCAAACATAAAATATAGTAGTTAAAATAATTCATAAAACCCAAGACATTTGATGTTCAAACCAAACTTTGTTCGAATAGCGGAAACATAATAATGAAAAACCCAAAAAGAAGTTATAAGTTCAAATATCGTTCATTGCGTCTCCCTGACCAATCATGTACACGCTGCCCCGGCGTCATGGTTTCCATTGCTTCCCCCAACACTTTCCCCGTTGTCATCCCTGTTTCCATGGTCGTGGTTTTGAGTCTGATCCTGGTTTAATTGAGGGCAATCGCGTTTAAAATGACCTTCAGCCCCACACTGGAAACATCCCCCGTTTCCACGCTGTGGCTGCTGCTGTGTGCTCTGTGGAGCTGGTAGTTGCAGTTGCTGGTTCTGTGAAGGTTGAGGCAGTCGTTGTTGTTCTTGGGTTACAGGACGTGAGTTTCGACAATCCTTTGCTTCATGACCAATCTTGAGACACCGCTGGCAACGACCCCTGTTGCACTGGCCACCGTGGTGTCTGTTACATTTGTTGCACCATGGGTGAATTCCTCGATATCTTTTCTGCCCATGACTACTAGAAAACTGCTGTTTGGGGCTCTGGTAGTCATCTATCTCTTGCTGCTGCGTCAGAGGTTGGACCAAAATTAATCCCGTGCTCAGGTTTTCATCCCACTTGCGTTTGTTATCTCTAGAAGCACATGCAGTATCAGTCTTAGCTCGTTTCGGTAGTTTGTTCTGTTCTACAGCCTGGTCTGTGAGACGATGAGCCAATCGAGTGGCTTGCTGGATAGTGCCAAGGTTAGCTGTGGTCATATGATTCTGAATTTCGGGCACCAGACCCTTGAGATACAGTTCGATGCGTTTGGTGGGAGGGTCTACCATAGTAGGACAAAATGTGGCTAATTCATTCGATCTCCTCGTATAAGCTTCAATTTCAGACCCCACCATCTGTAGGTTGAGGAACTCTACCTCTAGTTTGTGGATGTCTTCACGACTACAAAACTCTTCCTTAATCAGTTCCTTGAACTCGTTCCAGGGGGTGGCATTAGCAGCTGCCAGCCCTAACATCTGAACCTGTGCTTTCCACCAGGTAAATGCAGCACCTTCGAGTGCTCCAGCAGCAAACTTTACCCTACGTGACTCAGGGCAATCATGCACCTCGAAGTCAGTTTCGAGTCTCTCGAACCAATGGAGGAGGCCTTCAACCCCCTCAGTTCCGCTGAAGGTACAAAGCTGGCAATCCTTGAGATTTTTGAAGGTGTAAACAGGGGACTGAGCGTGTTGACCTCCCGCTTGTATGGCTGCAAGTGCCGCAGCAATTCGTTCGTTAATGAGAGCCGTCAACTGGGCTTGTGTCATGTTGATATATTCGGCCATGACCTTTATGGCAAATGTAACGTAAGTGAGAATGGTTCGCGAGTAGGGCGATGACAGAAAAGTGTAAGCACATAAGTATTCTCATGCAATGACAAGTTGTGAGCAAAGTAATGTAAGCATACTACGAGCAAAGTTCTATGCAATTCTAGCATGTAGGCAATAAACATAAACCTTATTACCTAGGATGTCGAGTCTTGCACGTGGAGCGAAGCGTCGTTGTGGATCGTTGAGAGCACTGTTCTGGTTATAGTCTGGTTTTAATAAAAACGTTTTCCCATATTAAAACCAAGTTCTCTATAACCAATGGCTCTGATACCAATCTGTCACACCCCCAAAATCCACCTGCGGAGTATCACCGCTTGGGAGCGTGACTGACCAGGATCAAGCCACCAATCATATTGAACATGCATTTAATATTAAATAAAGTAAATGAAAACCATCCATTCAATACAAAAGGTGTTCAAACATTAAATCGTTTCAAAAGTGTTGCGGAAGCATAGTAAATAAACCAGTATCAATAGTTTTAAGTATCACAATAGTAAAGCGGAAGAGCCACGATCCTTGTCCACAACGACCCGCATCTCCAGTGCAAGCTCCAAGTACCTAGCGATCTGCAAGGCATGCAACAGAATGATCAACAAACTAGTTGAGCGAGTTCACATAAAGAGAATGCGTAATAGTAAGTTCATTTGTAATAGGTGGCTCTACTGGGCCGTTTGTATATTTTACTGTGGTGGGTTCCACGTTTTCCTGTGGTGGTGTTCCACGTTTTCCTGTGGTGGGGTTCCACGTTTTCCTGTGGTGGTGTTCCACGTTTTCCTGTGGTGGGGTTCCACGTTTTCCTGTGGTGGTGTTCCACGTTTTCCTGTGGTGGTGTTCCACGTTTTCCTGTGGTGGTGTTCCACGTTTTCCTGTGGTGGTGTTCCACGTTTTCCTGTTAGTTCGCGACCATAGTCTTTACCGACCAGGGTGTGTGCGAAGGCAATTTATCAGTTCGTTCGCGACCATAGTCTTTACCGACCAGGGTGGGTGCGAAGGCAGTTGAGTAGTTCGTAAGCATCAACAGTTTAATCGTTCGTTACAGTATCAAAGTATGCACAATTAATCATCCAACCCATTCCCACCCTGGGAACCCATGCCTTGGCTGTGTGAACTCACCTTGGTTTGCTCGGTATGCTAAGTTATGCGCTCACTAGTAATTAATCACGTCCTACTGTACGCACGTATAACAAATCAGTTCATGTTCACAATGATTCGCATGCAATATAATGTTCACGTAACAGTCAGTTTGTACATCGGCGCAACACGTACCATTTCCTAGTTACTCATCAGCTAGTGCACACAATTACAAATGTAAACATTCATCATCAAGCATGGCATGTCAAATAGTTCATGTATACATTCCATCCTTCGAAGGATGTTTATAATTGCTACTATCCTTCGATCCACTGTTAACTTTCGACACATCAGTGATCTTTCGACACTTACAAGTTTTCACAGTTATCTTTCGGACTAGTTGGTATGTTTCGTACCATCAGTCATCTTTCGACCTAAGGTATCTTTCGGTCAACTTAATTATGTTTCGGTCATATCTATCCTTCGGTCAATGCTATGTTTCGACTACAAGCATCTTTCGATCAATCAACAGTTACGTTTTCACAATCAGTTACGTTTTCACAGGAACAGCAACCCTAATCATCTGTACAGCCGTCATCATCATTACCAAAACATCAGAATCATTTAGCACATCTAATCATAACGCAATCATCCAGAAATCATTGTCTAGCATGAACCTAGTTTAAACGTATCACAAAACCGGTTAACGCACATTAACACATCATCAAACCCTATGTGAAATCTATATCGATATTCAATCGTATTCAAAATCATAATATTCAGGCATGTATCAGTTCAGGTTACATCAACAATCAAGAACACACTACACGTGAACACATACGCATATAAACGAACGATCGAATCAAATAGATTTTACTAACCGAAATGAGGGTTTGGTCGCAAGGGTCTCCTGTGGTTACTAGCTTGCCGTCACAGTTTGGAGAGCTCTAGGGTTGGGAATATGATAGAAAATGACAGCCGATACATGCTGATACGTATTTATACGTATTACAGAAATGGGCCAAGCCCATCTGAAAGACTGGGCCGAAGGATCTGGGTTCCAGTCGAAGGATATGGTCTTGGTTCGAAGGATATGTTTCGAGATCCTTCGAACCGGCAGTTGATCCTTCGAATCGAAGGATATCTTTCGGGGTCCTTCGATTGGCATAACATGTTTCGATCTAAACTAAGTGTTTTAATAATATTCTAATAATAACTTTAATACCACAGCAAGTAATCACATATGTGCAACACGACAATTCATTTCATCAAAACACAACGTGTACAATTACAAGTCCATAATCCAAACAACTAAACAGTCAAAGTCAACGCGCATTTAATGCGAAAGTGAAAGTCAGAAACTCGAGTTGTCACAAAAGCAACAAAGTTGGCTCAATCCACATTGTTTGATAAACAAAGAGAAGTTAATTTTCATCTTGACACGATCGCATCTTTAAGAAAAGAACTTGAGTTGGTTAAAATTGAAAATGACCGAATTGATCAAAAATTGATGAGTTACGTGGCCTCATCTTATGTGTTAGAACAAATTGTACCTCAACAGCCACACGCTTCACTAGACTTCAACAACGTTCCACCCCCAATGTGGAATCACTATACACAGAAGTATCCAGATGGGGTGGAAGCTGCATTAAAGCTTAAATTGAAAACTATTGAAAGTGATTTGCCAGATAATATTGACATCACTTTCACTGCATCTGACACTGATAACGAATCCCAGGTTATCAAAACTGTCATTGATCAGGTGTTGGATGATGAAAGTGAAAATTCTGAGAAGGCTAACTCGGTGAAGTCTGTCTGTGATTCTGAGGAGGATGGGAATTTCTTGGATGGTTACTTGTCAAAAACGGATAAAAGTGCGAATGATGATCCAATCATGGTGGTTTACACTATGATTGGAACTGACAAACTTTATTCTGACATTCAGTTTCCGCTTCAGAACGTCAAATTCGAGAATGTTGAGAAAGTTTTTAAGTTGGTTGAACTGAGTGTTAACGAAATCAAGTAAAATGATTTCTTTTCGAAAATGAAAAAATCAGCTGGTTCTTCTCGTCCCACTAGTTCAGAAAAAATAGATGGGGTGGGTAAAAGCCAAAACAAGAAAAATCAGTTAAAGAAAAAAGGTATTGGTTTTGAGAAGAAAATGGCTAAGCAGGTGGTCAAGCCAAAAGATAGGATTGATGATGTGTTTGTCGCTGGTCCTAGCACTGAAAATGAAAAAGAATATATCTTTAGTCAAAAAGCTGTTGACGATTTCAATGCAGCACAAAAGCTTAAAGTTGAAACTGTTACTACCACTTTTGTAGAGTATGATAAACGTGTGTGCTATCGCTGCAATGAAATCGGACATATGGCTAAACAATGTCAGAAAGTGATTGAAAAACCGTTTGTGGTAAAAGCTGTTAATAAACAAATGGTTGAGAAACCGAAGCTTGAAAAACCTAAGGCTGAAAACAAAAATGTTTCAAAACAAATCATTCAAAAACCTCGACCAAAATCACCGGTCGTTGCAAAAGATAAACAAGTGTTGGTTTCGCCGATCCGAATTCTTAAACGGGGTGAAAAGTTGAAGTCGGAGGATAAGCTAAAATCGACTTTCGAGATTGGCGAGTCTTCTAAGTCTCCCAAGACTTCGAAATTTTACCCTAAAGCAAAAAATTTTGAAAATCAGTCATGGGTCGCGAAATCTAAACCATCTGGTGAGATCAAAAAGATGGAAAGTGTGTTGAAAAATGAGTCACAGTTTGTGAAAGATGATGTTGCTGTGTTTGAGTCTGAAATTGATCAGTTTTTGTCGGAATTTCCCAAACTTCATAACAAAGTGGAACAAGATAAAAAGGAAATTGAGTCAAATGTCACATTTAACGTTCCGAAAACAAATGAGAAATGCAATGTAGTTTTTGGTTCAGTGTCGGAAGTTAAAAAGTCGTGGGCATCATTGTTTAACTGAAGTGTTTGTGTGCTGATTGCAGGAGCTACCCAAGTCTGTGCTATCCAGGTGGATAATGGACAGCGGAGCATCGCGACATATGAAGGGATCCTTAGCACTATTATATGATGTCAAAGCAATTAATGGAAGCTACGTTGGATTTGCTGGTAACAAGGTGGCAGGATTGTTGGTCAGGGAAAGCTCACAAACGACATCATATCTTTTGACAAAGTGAATTATATTTTTGAATTGACGAACAATTTGTTAAGCATTTAGCAAATTTGCGACAAAGACTTTAGCGTACATTTTACAAAAACAGAGTGTTTGGTTTTAAAGCCAGGGTTTAAAGTCCCTGATGAGTTGGTGCTGTTGCGCGCACCTAGGGTTAATGATCTTTACATTTTAGACATGAGCGCTGCAACACCAACAACTCCTCAAAAACAATGTTTTGTGACAAAGTCAAAAGCAACTGAGAAAGAGTCAATTATGTGGCACAGAAAAATGGGTCATATACACGTTCGTAAAATGAATTTCCTTGTGCACAACGATTTGGTAGAAGGTGTGAATGTTAAGAATTTTCATTTACCTGACGATTGTGTTGCATGTAAGAAAGGTAAACAGGTACGGAAGTCTCATCCGCTAAATATGCTCAACACCATCCGGTTACCTCTCGAGAGATTGCATATGGATCTCTTCGGGCCGGTCAACGTCAAAAGCATCAGTGGAGATTCTTACTGTTTGGTGGTTACGGATGATTATACAAGGTTTTCATGGGTTGTTTGTTTGGAGAAGAAGGACGAAACATTCGACGCTTTGATGGTTTTATTCAAAAAGATGGAAACGGTGTACAAGCTGCCGATCAGAAGAATTCGGAGTGATAACGGAACGGAGTTCAAGAATAACAAAATGTACGAGTTCTGCAACGAGAAGGGGATACTACATGAATTCAGTGCGCCGTACACACCACAACAGAACGGCGTGGCTGAACGAAAGAATAGAACCCTGATCGAGATCGCACGTACTATGTTGGCCGATTCAAAGCTTCCGATTTTCTTCTGGAGTGAAGCAGTGTCAGCGGCTTGCTATACATTGAATAGAGTTCTGACAGTGAAGAAACATAAAAAGACTTGTTTCGAGCTGCTGCATCGCTATAAGCCAAATCTTGAGTTCTTAGAACCTTTTGGCTCTCCGTGTACTTTCATAGATGCTGATGGTAAATTCGGAGCGAAAGCGAATGAAGGATTTTTCATAGGTTACGCCAGCCTGTTAAAAAGGGTGTTTGTACCGTGTCTGGGGAAAGTGATTCAGGTCCATCATGTGGATTTTCAGAAGCACACGCCGTCGCAACAACTTCCCGGACAAAGATTCCTATTCGATTACGACAAACTCTGGGAATCGTTTCATCTGCCGTCCGAGCCGAGTGAGGAGGAACTTGCTCTCATGTACCTGTATCAGCAAAGTCAGTTACAAGAGCCGGAATCTAGAACACTAGATGTTCCTACGCCCACCGTGGGTACTCACGATGATGAAGCTGGACCAAGTGGAACCGTTCATATACCGCCAGAGGAACCAGAAGAACCAGCTCCGTCGTTTGACGTTTCTGACGACTCAGAGGAGGAACCCGCTCCTACCTTTGAAGAGGAACCAAATGAGACATCAGAGGAGGCTGTTGATCAAATTGTTGATCTCGACATTTCAAATCTGGAATCGGAAGTTGTGGTGCCTGATACTGTGATGCCACGGACCCTGTCTTACCACCCTTCAGAACAAATTATCGGCGATCTACAGAGTGGTGTTAAGACGAGACATCAGATAGACCAAGCTTTTACATGTTTTTATTCATCTATTGCTGATATGCAGAAAGAAGTCTCACTTAAATGTTTTATTTCGCAGATAGAGCCCAGGACCTACAAAGAAGCATTGACCGAAGATAGTTGGGTGAATGCTATGCAGGAGGAACTGCAACAGTTTGAGAAATTGGGCGTCTGGAGACTTGTTGATCTGCCAAAGAACCAGAAGTTGATAAAAACGAAATGGGTGTTTAAGTGTAAGCGTGATGATCGAGGCGTCGTGGTAAGGAACAAGGCACGTCTAGTGGTCCAAGGCTTCAGCCAGCAGGAGGGAATAGATTATGATGAGGTCTACGCGCCGGTTGCAAGGCTTGAAGCAATTCGCATATTTCTAGCCTTTGCATCATGGAAAGATTTCAAAGTCTATCAACTCGACGTTAAATCCGCATTCCTGTGTGGCAAGATTCGAGAAGAAGTTTACGTGGGGCAACCACCTGGGTTTGTAGATCCACTAAACAAAGACAAGGTGTACCTACTGGATAAAGCATTATACGGTCTACACCAGGCCCAAGAGCCTGGTACGAGACTCTCTCGACCTACTTGCTGGACAACGGGTTCACAAGAGGAACAGTAGACAGCACCTTGTTCACAAAAGAAGAAGCAGGCCACTTGCTGATCGTGCAGATCTACGTTGATGATATAATTTTCGGTTCCACCAACGACGATTTGTGTAAAGAGTTTGAGAGAGTAATGAAGAAGAAGTTCGAAATGAGTTCGATGGGGGAGATGAAGTTCTTCCTCGGGCTGCAGGTAGAACAAATGCCCGACGGAATCTTCATTCACCAGTCAAAGTATGTAAAGGACGTGCTAGACAAGTTTGATATGACAGATTGCAGTCCTGCATCAACCCCCCTCGCACAGAACCATGGTATTTGTCCGGATGAACAGGGAGTGAAGATGGATGAAACGTTATACCGATCGATCATTGGTTCTTTAATGTATCTCACAGCTTCCCGTCCCGACATCATGTACCCGACATGTCTGTGTGCACGATATCAGTCGAACCCGAAGCAGTCACACCTGACGATCGTTAAACGCATCTTACGGTATTTGAAGGGTTGCCCAAGCATCGGCTTGTGGTACCCTCGTTCGGGTGATTTTACCTTATCCGGTTTTGCTGATTCAGATTTTGGTAGCTGTAAACAGAACGCAAAGTCCACCACTGCTGGGTGCCAGTTCTTTGGAACTCGGCTCGTTACCTGGCACAAGAAGCAAACTGCGGTTGCGCTCTCCACGTGTGAGGCTGAGTACGTCTCAGCCTCTAGCTGTTGCTCGCAGATCCTCTGGATCCAACAGCAGATGCGCGACTTCGGTCTGCAATTCTTGGATACTCCGATATTTGTGGACAATGAAGCGGCCATAAATGTTACTAAAAATCCGGTTCACCATTCGAAAACAAAACACATTGAAATCCGACACCATTTTATTCGAGATTGTCACGAAAAGAAATTAATACGGATTGAACATGTGGGCACCGATGATCAGAAAGCTGATTTTTACACAAAACCGTTTGATAAAAAGAGATTTTATTATCTTTTAAGGTTAAATGGGATGAAAAATCTGCAATCTGGGAGGGTAATCGAGTGTGAAGCCGAATTGGGCGGCGATCTGACTTGAACCGTATCGGGTTGTCAATTTTTGTTTGTATAGTTTTATTTTTTTTCTGCTTTTCGTTAAAAACAAAAACAAAAAAAATGTTTTGAAGGCGACGTTAAGAGATTATTTATACGAAAATTTATGTTTTAGTTTTAGGGGGAGATATTCGCAGAAAAATACAAAAACATGATAAAACCATAAAAAAATCCAAAAACATTAAAAAATGCAAAAAAAGCTGTGTAGTATAGGGGAAATGATAGTACATCAGCTAGACGGGCACAGTACGCTAAAGAATTGTAATGTAAAAAAATGCAATTAAGCAGTCTCGCTAAAGATGTGCCGGTAGGTTCTTACAGAATTAGTAGATCAGTTTGGGATATAAACTAAATTTAACTTGCGTTTTCGTGGGGAACACCTCCTGGATATATAGGTAACCCCTGAAATCCTGTTTGAAAGGTCCCGTATTCTGAGATACTAGGTCTTTATGCTCGGTGATATCTGGGGTATTATCCCGGGACTTCTGCTGTATGGAAATACTGACCTAGTCCCCGGATAATACTTTTTGCAAAAAAGCTTTGAAACATAAGCTTCACCCTCAGCATGCTGATGAAACAATAAAATTGATAGTCGCTGCTGTTGAAACATAAAAGATCCTCTAAAGGGGACCCACCAAAAAGTCGAGCCGTCATCTCTCTGCTAAACGGAAGTTCTGACCTGAGCTCTCACGGTTTCGCACCTAACCCCGTACAGATATCAGCCGTGGTATACTCACCTGTAAGACTGAATACTGGGATCCGGATACGGGAGTATATACTGAGGTGGGAACACACGTTAACGTTTAAGTCTCTAAAACACTAATCACGTATCCCGAACAGGTTGAAAATTTTGTGAGAATTTAAAATGGATCAATATACTGACAATCAACGCGAATTGCTTAATGCTTAAAATGAAATAAGCTTAACGGTGCTAGTGTTCTGTCGGCAACTGATATGATCCCCTAACACGCTCACAAAAATATTGTTTGTATATATTTCACTTTGTACAACTTTAAACCCAAAAAGATTTTCTTTTCTCATTTTATTTTCGACAACTGATACTGGGAATTGGAAGATCAAAGCCTGTGTGCAGATCATATCAGTGTCTGATGAGGGTTGGGTAAGCTGTGATTGCAAACAAAGATCTCGTATGATGTTTGAAAGATAAAATGTGCAAATGTTTGAAACGTTGAAAAGTTCATTAATTTGAACTGTTTTTGAAACCAAACGACAGAGTACTTCATAAAAACTGATCATCAAGGGCCATTAACTTGGACTTGGTAGGTCAAACAGTTGTCCAGGGTCATTAACTTGGACTTGGTCAACTGGGTGTCAGCATGTGAAATCAAAAAAGTTGAAAAAATGAATAAAAAGTGAATTTCTTAAAAAATTAATGTTGGTTCGCTTTTATGACAACATTGAGGTCCGCTTTTCTGTCAAAGTAACAAAGATGGGCCGCTCGTATGGTTGGTGTCGAATAAGTGGACCAGACCCCCATATAAATAAAACAGGGGTCCGCTTTTCTTGACATAACCCGGTTCTTTATCCGTCGTTGTCTCTGAGGCGATTTTGAGCAAACCTTCGTGTTCATCAAGATTTCTCTTTGTTTGAGCCCGTTTTTCTTCGATTATTGATAGATTCTTGTTCATTACATCATGGGAAAGGTAAGTACTCTCTCAATTTTAGTTCTTTCGTCTTAAAAAAATGTCTGTCGGTAGTTTAATATGAACTTTTCGTGTTTTTGAGTTTTAACTGTCATATTTGGTTGAATAGAATAGTGTAATCATGTCGTCTGATGATTCTGAGTATAGTGTTATGTTTTAATTGCTGTAATTTGAGTGTTTGATGTGTATTGTCGGTAATGGGTGGATTCAGTTTCAGATCTAGAGTGCTTTAGGCATGTTTTGTAGAAATCAAAGACACCCCTAGTCTCGGAATGTTGTGTAGAGTTTGATTTTGTAATCAATTTTAGGGCTTGTGCAGTTTTTGATAGGTTTTAGATTTGGACCGCTTTTACGAACAGATAACTTAGATCCGCTCATATGTCATCTGTAGGACCGCTCATAGTTACGATATTAGGTTCGCTCATTAGAACATATTTCAGGTTCGCTCATAAGATGTCAAGCAGGTTCGCTTTTAAGGCAATAATTTTAGGGTATCGCTTATTGGTACAAGGGACGGTTCGCTTTTTGTGTATTTTATAATGTTGGTCCGCTTTTTAGTCATCTTATTGGTCCGCTTATAGGGTTGCATTGTTCATGGTTCGCTTTTAAGTGTAATATCATATCTGGTTCGCTTTTATGGTAGTACAGTGTATGGTTCGCTTTTACTGTATATTGTTGGTTTGCTTTTTGGTCAAGTTTCAATGTAAAAATTTTTCTAAGTCTTTGATTGTTTTGTTGATGTGCAGGCATCAGCAAACGTGTTATTCGATCCAGTACACAACAGCTGCATTGATTTAGATGTGGAGAAGTGTCCGTTATTGTCAGAATTTAGCAGTATTTTGGACTACATGAATCGTATTCCAGTAAAGAAAGCAATGACTGACCAGAGACCGTTGTACAGATCACATATTAGTCGATTTTGGATGAATGCAACGTATGATGAGGCAAGCAAGGTGATTTCGTCAGTGGTGGAAGTAGATGGAAAGATAGAGACTATTCTGGTGACTGAAGCATTAGTTCGAGAAGTTATGAACTTTCCTGATGAGGCCAACTACCCCACAAGATTTCCGGAACGTTTGGTGAAGGGATGTATGCTGAGAATGGGATACAGAGGTGCTTTGAACACCGGGAACTACTTGAAGTCGAAGTTTCAAAAATCTTTCAAGTTCCTAATCCATTGTATTCTGATTACATTGAGCCACACAAAGGGTAGTTTCGACCAGATGAGGGATTACCAAATGAACATGTTGACAGCGTTGGTGTTGAATAAGAAATACAACTTTTCGCACATAGTTTTTCATTATATGGCGGAGAATATCACGTCGGATGTAACACCCCGACCCGAATAGGGCTGACGTGTCACTCTTACAGATATCAAAACTAAAAACCAATCCATAACATTAAATAAAATGTCCTAATTACATTTATTACATTACTGAAATAAAGAATCTTGACCAACAACTTCCTAACGCTCCTCACTGAAATCCCAGATCATCCCATATTCCCTGCAAAACAAATAGGAAAAACACAAAAAGAAATATACGACTGAGCCAAAAATTGCTCAGTAACGGAGAAATCAACAGTACAAGTAAAGTCATGTCAGTGGAAGCAAAACAGAACAGAACTGAGACTGAACTGAAACGGTCATTGACACGATTACTGAAAACAAATGCAGGCACATGACTGATGCAAAACTGATACACGAACCGATCTGAAACTGTAACGAATACTGATACGAAAACAAAAGTAATTGATATACATCACCGATACTAAACCCACCATAAAACTGATGTTGAGACTGATACATCGTTGGCCATGATGACTAAAACAATTTATCTTGTATAAACGAACTTATTTTATAACATCATTTAACTAATCTAGTATTCACATAAAAATATTTTTCTGGCCTATCAAATGAAACGTTTGAACAAATTAAATACTAATAATTATCTAATATTTTGAACAACGTTAAATAATACTATTATTGTCAAAACAAGATACTTGGCAAAACTATTTTCTTTTGAATAAACGTATGAATTTAATCAATAAAATAATTATCAAATTTCATAGCAGATCATTATTAGACCAGATAACTAATTTTCTAACTCTGAAAACTTGCATTTAAGAAATAGAATAATTCAAATAACTTAGATCTCAAAACGTAATACTTATGATAATGTTGTAGACCGGCATGGGAAAGCAATACATAAACGAAAACAAATACGTGAACCGAAACATTTTGAATACCATTTGGAATCCCCTAACCTTTAAAAGAAAAGAACTGTCGGAATAATCATCTTTAAATAAATGTTTGGATTAAGATTATTATCTATTAATTCATCATACTTCATAAGTGATTATATAAAAATAATCATTTTTATTGCTTTGGAGGTTTATATTCAATAACCAAATGATCGGATAACCTAAGCTCAAAGGTAGAATAATTTAATTCTTACAAAACTCATTAAACCGATCGAGAGAATTGACACGAAACAAAGACAGATTCAACGACAAGTATAGAACAAAAATTGAATCAAATACTGAATACAGGTACTGACAGATATAAACTATACGTATAACACGGAATCGAAATCCAAATTGAGACTCATACTAGGACGAAACTAATACAGACACTGAGTCAAAACGGACATAACTAATATAGAACATAATCGGATACTGAACATATCACACATATCAGAACATATACTGAAAATAATCGGAAGCATAACCCGAAACATGATCGGAAGCATAATCAGACGCGTACAAAACATATCAGACATATCAGAAAAAATACTGAACATATTCACATACAGAAACATATACTAACTTACACGACATATGTATATCAACAGAACAAATCGTGTAACACAGAAGCACCCAGAGCTACACACAAACAGACTGGTACACAGCTAGCTAGTCCATGCACCTATGAGATGGTGAGTGTGGCGTGCACCCATTATTCCATCCCCAGATAAACAAACTCAAACACAGAGCTAAGATCGATCTATACGCCTCTAGTGGCCAAGGTGCTACACAAGCACAAGCTAGAGACGCCGTGAACTTTCATTACGCACTGTCACGATAAGTGCCATGCCGTTGACGCCCAAACGACAAGCCAGACATGCTTGGGTGACAGAGTACGTATACTAAGGTCTTGTAAATAATTTACAACCAACTGACAGGAACATGCGACCGTGAGTACAAGTCTGAGGTATGGCATGCTACGACTCACTAGTAAACAAACATATACAATTTGACTCATATAATGTATCACATATCAAACGAGCACTAGTATCAAATCCTGAAAATCAAACTTTGAGACAGAGACAAAGATCCACACGACAAAGTAACGGATACGATAAAGATGAATACTATGATGAGAAGACCAAAGAATCTATACCCGGAAATTAAACTAAGATGAAAAGAAAACAAAATCCGTACCAACGAGTGACGAAAAATAAAAATTATACTATGGTGTAAAAGAAACGGAATCCGTACCTTAGCCAAAAGAAAAACATAATCGCTCGACTCGTCCTTGACGGGTATGCAAACCTATAGTTAAATATGCTTCACATTAATTTACACATCTTATATGACTTTATCTATTTGGTCTCTTCTGGCGACGATGATTTTTCTTATATATATAGAAAAGAAATTGATTCTTTATCAGCAAATATGTATTTGGATTAACATAAATTTTAAATACTAAATTATTCACTAGTAATTGATACTCCAACGTAATGAGATTATAATGGTTGGGAAATATTTTAACTACATTCAAACCTTTTGCTCATATACATTTTACTTATTTAAAATAAATCTTTGATATGAAAATTACATATATATTCATTCTAGGTTCATCAGTAGGTGATTAGGTTTTGGAGGGTTCGAGACATGTTGGCTAAAGGTCAAGGGTCTTTAAACTAGTTGATTTCAAACATATTATTAAAGGATGATGGTTATAAGTATTCTTATTATCATTTTAATGAGTATATTTCCAAGGGTAGTTTACCAGGTCGATGAAAAGAAGACTAGCAATCATGTAGGTACATGTAGGCTAATAAGTGTTCCAAAACTAGATATTAAGGTTCCAACTAATAGAGCGATTGAATTGGTGAAACTAATTCGTATAATAAAAGCATACTAACCCATCGTATGTGGGTTACCTAGTAATGCCCAGACCAAACTATTACTATTGAGCGGGCATCTTAATTATTACGTTAACGTAATTAGTAAAAATAAAATTACACTTTAGCCGTCAAAGAAAAAAAAAATAATAATTATCACGTCTGAGACTTTATAAGAAGGATCGTAATCCTCACCTCATATTCGAACCACAGATAGCGAGACAGCAGCAGTATTTCACCTTCACGGTTGCGTGACGGCGGGTTTCGTGACGGCAGACAGCGGTGCTATGTGACAATGATTTGTACTGATCGATGGAAATCTCAAGCGCCTAAGAGGACGCGATAAAAACTAGAGTGATTGAGGGGCAAAGGTTCATAAAGATAGATGGAAACCATGTATAGCGACCCAAATTTGAACGAGATCAAGAACCAGAGGAAAATATGGCAATTTAGTTATGATAATTTTGACCTTCTATATCTATTAATTAAAACTACCATAAAGAAACGTTTTGACCACAATAAATTTTCAAATTAATTCCTTTTAATTAATCATTAAATTACGTGTGTACAAAATTATATTTATAACTTTCAAATTAATAGTAAAAAAAAATAATTTTTTTTATCTAATAAACCAATCGAAATATAGTTAGATTCTTATACAATTATCATCATATCATTATTGTAAACTTTTGAGATTATTGTAAAATTTTGAGATTATTGTAAATTTTTGGGATATTACAATTCTACCCGCCTAAAAAAAATTTTGTCCTCGAAATTGTTAAGTATGAACGGCGAACATATTTTTAACATAACGGATACATAACCATCATAATAGATTTAGATACAAAAGATTATTATACTTTACTGATACGAAATTTTTATGGTGTCAAGTAACCGAGGACTGAATCGAGTGGAATCGAAATCCCTACAAGCTCAGACAAAATTAAACATATCGTATAATAGAGTACTATGACTTAAACGAATTCAAATAGCGAGAATAGACACAAGTCCTCTAACAGTGGTGATACGAAACGGATAATGAATTCGTTTCGAATTGAACAATCTCTAAGGACATGAGAACAATAATAGAATCACTCTAAGGTGTAGACATTAAAAGAAAAAAAAACTCTAAAGTAGTAGACATGTAGCCTTAAGAACAAAAGTTGTTTATTTATTTATTTGTAGCTTAATAAGAAAAAAAATGATCCACAGAAGGTTTAAAAGAGGTGGTGATTGTATTATGAAGTATATATAAATATTGCTCTCCATTTCCATGTCATCTATCACTTAAAGTTTTAAATACTAAACTAGCAAAATATACATTTAGAGTTCAATGTATTTACTCATTAGATTTCGAAATTTTCATGTATGCTTAATTTATACTATGTGTTTCTAGACGGAAAGGTCAAACAAACATATAAATCCATTTAATCTTATAAAATCCATTTTAAGGTTTATAGGATTAGATTTAAAAAAAAAAAAATCTTAATAGCCAGTTTTTCCCTCACATGGATCATATATCATACTATCAGTTATGTATTTATTTCTTAAAAGTTTCGTAAGTATTAAAGCTATATCTCTAAAAAAAACCCTCTCTCGAAATTGTTAAAGTATGGATGATGAGAAAAATCAGATATAACGGTTACGAAACAGATATTAAACATCATATACTCATATATGAAACATACTAAAGTGTGGAGTACTACGATGGTCGGTAAATGGATACTAAACAAATCCAAATTCAGAAATAACAAAACAAACAAAGTGAGATTCAGAGTTAAGATACAAACAATTTCGGTTACTAAGAAGGGGTCTTGTCCTCCATTTCCCTTATACATAATAGATTCATGTCGGTCCAGCATAGCCTCGGGTTTTTGTTTGAATTACAAGTCTTCCGGAATCAAGCGTGGTAGATAGCTCCCAACGTGTAGCGGATGACAGTTGCATTCCCCAAGAAGAGATACGTGGAAAATATTATGGATGTGCGATAACTGGGGTGGTAGTGTCAAGCGATAAGAAACTTCACAGACTTTGTCAAGAATTTCAAACGAACCAATGAATCTAGGACTAAGCTTCCCTTTGATTCCAGAACGACACATGCCTCTGCAAGGTCAGGCTTGAGGGAGTACCTGATCACCAACTTTAAACTCCAATTCCTATATCGACTCTATGGTAATCGAATATGCTCATTATAAGCACGTAAACATGTAACATTAAGCAACGGGAAAGGATCTTGCGAAAGACTTAAATACACTAAAAGACTTAAATACACTGGAATCTTAGAATTTTAAACATTCGGATAGACATCAATCTACATAACAGGAATCCAAAAGCACACATATGTACCTATAATTCACGATTATGTTCATGACCATAATTGTCAATTATCTTACAACTGTGCCCTAACGGTCCTCCCGCCATGCATGTCAATGACATGATTAATTGGAAAACAGGCAAAGTGACGATAAAGAAATCCTAGTCAAAAGGTAAAATTCTAAGACATAACGAAAAGATAACTTAGATAGATGTGTCGTTACTGAGGTGAAACACCACCTGAAAAACACATGGTAGCAGGGTTCTTATGGCGCGCAATGGGGTTCGTTCAAAGTCATACTCACTTCAGCTGTGTAATCCACCATGTTCCGAGTCATTCATGAAATCGATAGCGAAACGGAAATGAAGTTAGCATAATTATCCGATAGAGTCGAGGCACTGAATACACTAGTAGGAATTAATAAAAGAATTCTCTCAAACAGATGGATCAAAAGGCCTAGAACCAATGAATATGAAAATTAACGAAAGTGGAAATCTTAACCCAACGTCTACCCATTATTACCTCACAGGTTAAGTTTTTAATGTTTAAGTTTTCTACAGGAAAGAGCCTTTGCTCTGATACCATAATTGTAACACCCCGACCCAAATAGGGCTGACGTGTCACTCTTACAGATATCAAAACTAAAAACCAATCATAACATTAAATAAAATGTCCTAATTACATTTATTACATTACTGAAATAAAGAATCTTGACCAAAAATTCCTAACGCTCCTCACTGAAATCCCAAATCATCCCATATTCCCTGCAAAACAAATAGGAAAAACACAAAAAGAAAAATACGGCTGAGCCAAAAATTGCTCAGTAACGGAGAAATCAACAGTACAAGTAAAGTCATGTCAGTGGAAGCAAAACAGAACAGAACTGAGACTGAACTGAAACGGTCATTGACACGATTACTGAAAACAAATGAAGGCACATGACTGATGCAAAACTGATACACGAACCGATCTGAAACTGTAACGAATACTGGTACGAAAACAAAAGTAATTGATATACATCACCGATACTAAACCCACCATAAAACTGATGTTGAGACTGATACATCGTTGGCCATGATGACTAAAACAATTTATCTTGTATAAACGAACTTATTTTAAAACATCATTTAACTAATCTAGTATTCACATAAAAATATTTTTCTGGCCTATCAAATGAAACGTTTGAACAAATTAAATACTAATAATTATCTAATATTTTGAACAACGTTAAATAATACTATTATTGTCAAAACAAGATACTTGGCAAAACTATTTTCTTTTGAATAAACGTATGAATTTAATCAGTAAAATAATTATCAAATTTCATAGCAGATCATTATTAGACCAGATAACTAATTTTCTAACTCTGAAAACTTGCATTTAAGAAATAGAATAATTCAAATAACTTAGATCTCAAAACGTAATATTTATGATAATGTTGTAGACCGGCATGGGAAAGCAATACATAAACGAAAACAAATACGTGAACCAAAACATTTTGAATACCATTTGGAATCCCCTAACCTTTAAAAGAAAAGAACTGTCGGAGTAATCATCTTTAAATAAATGTTTGGATTAAGATTATTATCTATTAATTCATCATACTTCATAAGTGATTATATAAAAATAATCATTTTTATCGCTTTGGAGGTTTATATTCAATAACCAAATGATCGGATAACCTAAGCTCAAAGGTAGAATAATTTAATTCTTACAAAACTCATTAAACCGATCGAGAGAATTGACACGAAAACAAAGACAGATTCAACGACAAGTATAGAACAAAAATTGAATCAAATACTGAATACAGGTACTGACAGATATAAACTATACGTATAACACGGAATCGAAATCCAAATTGAGACTCATACTAGGACGAAACTAATACAGACACTGAGTCAAAACGGACATAACTAATATAGAACATAATCGGATACTGAACATATCACACATATCAGAACATATACTGAAAATAATCGGAAGCATAACCCGAAACATGATCGGAAGCATAATCAGACGCGTACAAAACATATCAGACAT
Organism: Helianthus annuus; assembly: GCF_002127325.2. Taxonomy (NCBI): domain Eukaryota; kingdom Viridiplantae; phylum Streptophyta; class Magnoliopsida; order Asterales; family Asteraceae; genus Helianthus; species Helianthus annuus. Next base: position 119,354,567 of record NC_035444.2, read on the forward strand.
ATCAGAAAAAAGACATATCAGAAAAAAAAAATACTGGACATACAGAAACATATACTAACTTACACGACATATGTATATCAACAGAACAAATCGTGTAACACAGAAGCACCCAGAGCTACACACAAACAGACTGGTACACAGCTAGCTAGTCCATGCACCTATGAGATGGTGAGTGTGGCGTGCACCCATTATTCCATCCCCAGATAAACAAACTCAAACACAGAGCTAAGATCGATCTATACGCCTCTAGTGGCCAAGGTGCTACACAAGCACAAGCTAGAGACGCCGTGAACTTTCATTACGCACTGTCACGATAAGTGCCATGCCGTTGACGCCCAAACGACAAGCCAGACATGCTTGGGTGACAGAGTACGTATACTAAGGTCTTGTAAATAATTTACAACCAACTGACAGGAACATGCGACCGTGAGTACAAGTCTGAGGTATGGCATGCTACGACTCACTAGTAAACAAACATATACAATTTGACTCATATAATGTATCACATATCAAACGAGCACTAGTATCAAATCCTGAAAATCAAACTTTGAGACAGAGACAAAGATCCACACGACAAAGTAACGGATACGATAAAGATGAATACTATGATGAGAAGACCAAAGAATCTATACCCGGAAATTAAACTACGATGAAAAGAAAACAAAATCCGTACCAACGAGTGACGAAAAATAAAAATTATACTATGATGTAAAAGAAACGGAATCCGTACCTTAGCCAAAAGAAAAACATAATCGTTCGACTCGTCCTATGCAAACCTATAGTTAAATATGCTTCACATTAATTTACACATCTTATATGACTTTATCTATTTGGTCTCTTCTGGTGACGATGATTTTTCTTATATATATAGAAAAGAAATTGATTCTTTATCAGCAAATATGTATTTGGATTAACATAAATTTTAAATACTAAATTATTCACTAGTAATTGATACTCCAACGTAATGAGATTATAATGGTTGGGAAATATTTTAACTACATTCAAACCTTTTGCTCATATACATTTTACTTATTTAAAATAAATCTTTGATATGAAAATTACATATATATTCATTCTAGGTTCATCAGTAGGTGATTAGGTTTTGGAGGGTTCGAGACATGTTGGCTAAAGGTCAAGGGTCTTTAAACTAGTTGATTTCAAACATATTATTAAAGGATGATGGTTATAAGTATTCTTATTATCATTTTAATGAGTATATTTCCAAGGGTAGTTTACCAGGTCGATGAAAAGAAGACTAGCAATCATGTAGGTACATGTAGGCTAATAAGTGTTCCAAAACTAGATATTAAGGTTCCAACTAATAGAGCGATTGAATTGGTGAAACTAATTCGTATAATAAAAGCATACTAACCCATCATATGTGGGTTGCCTAGTAATGCCCAGACCAAACTATTACTATTGAGCGGGCATCTTAATTATTACGTTAACGTAATTAGTAAAAATAAAATTACACTTTAGCCGTCAAAGAAAAAAAATAATAATTATCACGTCTGAGACTTTATAAGAAGGATCGTAATCCTCACCTCATATTCGAACCACAGATAGCGAGACAGCAGCAGTATTTCACCTTCACGGTTGCGTGACGGCGGGTTTCGTGACGGCAGACAGCTGTGCTATGTGACAATGATTTGTACTAATCGATGGAAATCTCGAGCGCCTTAGAGGACGCGATAAAAACTAGTGTGATTGAGAGGCAAAGGTTCATAGAGATAGATGGAAACCATGTATAGCGACCCAAATTTGAACGAGATCAAGAACTAGAGGAAAATATGGCAATTTAGTTATGATAATTTTGACCTTCTATATCTATTAATTAAAACTACCATAAAGAAACGTTTTGACCACAATAAATTTTCAAATTAATTCCTTTTAATTAATCATTAAATTACGTGTGTACAAAATTATATTTATAACTTTCAAATTAATAGTAAAAAAAATAATTTTTTTTATCTAATAAACCAATCGAAATATAGTTAGATTCTTATACAATTATCATCATATCATTATTGTAAACTTTTGAGATTATTGTAAATTTTTGGGATATTACATCGGATGTTAGAACCTGGAGGTATCCGCGTTTTGTACAAATGTTGATTGATCGTGCATACCCTGGGATTAATAGAGACATTCAGGGTGATCTTCTTGTTCAAGCTCACATGTCTAATAACACTTTGAAGAACCTGGTCAAATATCATCCTAATCATCCAGAGCCTGGTCTAGTGATTGAAAACTTTGGATTACTTAGAGATGCGAACTATGTGGATCCCGATCCTGAAAATCAGCAAAATTGGAGAAATCAAGAGGAAATGAAAGAGGCGTTGTATGCTGTAGAGTTGAAAATACTTCAGAGTTTCAAATCAACCAAGAACGAGTGGTATGTAAAGGAGTCAGGACGCAGACGTAGATTTGCAACTCCTGTAGCTGAAGGTGAAGGTTCTTCTTCAAAACCAAAGAAGAAACAAAAGAAGAAAAAGCAAACAATGTTAATTGATGAATCTGATGAAGATATTTCTGAGATGAATGTTGAAAATGAACAAGAGATGACTGGTGCTGAAAACATTGTAATTGAGACAGATTTGTTTACAACAGAAGCATATTTTGTTGATAATGTTGTGGAAACAGTTACTTCTGATGTTCAAAAAGAAAAAGAGAAGGTGATAGATGATGTTGAAGGTGACGACGTTGATAAAGACACTACTAGTTCTTCTAGTTCGTCTGAATATGAAGTGATTGATGCAAAAGAACGTGAAAGACGAATGAGAGAAGAGGTAGAACAGGAGAAATTGATTAGAAAGAGGAAGAGGGAAGAGAAAGAAGATGCGGCTTATGTACCTTCTCCGGAGCATGTTTCAGCGTCACAATCTACTCCGAGAGGTAAAAAGGAAGCTGCTGATTGAAAGAGAACTACACCAAAGATTAAAGTGTCGAAGCGCCCTCAGAAGATCATGCAAACGCATCCTACACCTCCACGTCAACCAACACCTCCACGTCAACCAACACCTCCACAATCTCCAATAAATCAATCTCCTCCCAGACAACCAACACCACAACAATCACCAAGACTACCTACTCCTCCATCACACTCAACACCACCCAGACAACCTACACCGCAACGACAACCATCTCCTATTTCTCAATCAACACCACCTCCACAACAACCATATTATACTTCACAAGATCTCTTTGGCACACCTCCACTCACCCAAGTACAACCTGGTTCTTCGAGTAAAGGTCTTCCGATACCGCAAGATAATCTACTAGACGTTGATTTCGACTTTGCAAACAATTCGCAAGTGTTGAAATTGGAAAAGAGAATTGAGGATGTGATAGCAGAGAATAAAAAGTTGGCGGCTGAAAGCAAAAAGATTGCTGATAGAGAAAGGACTCTTGCTGGTAGGGTGCAGAAGTTGGAAGGTGAAAACAAAGTGTTGACACAGAAAGTTGAAGCTGATCAGACGGAAATCGACATTCTGAAAGTTCGAGTGTCTGAATTAGAAGAAGAGAAGAATCGTCAAGAGAGTGAAAATGAATACTATAAGTTGGAAAAATAAAGAATTTACGTCTGCTAAAGCGCTACATGAACATAAGTTCTACATGCTGAATAGAGTTGTGGAAAGCATGTTAGGGATGTCAGTGGAACAGAAATATGAAGAGTTAAAGGTAGAAGATCTGCGTGCTGAACGTCAAGCAGAAATGGAAAGGCAGATGAAAGATAAGGGTAAAGGGGCTGCAGGAAGCTCAGCTGTGCCTGAAATGTCTATTGTACCTTCGATGGTAATCGATAATCCTGAGCCTATATCTGCAGTTCCTGGCTTATTCGAAGAAGAAACTCCAATGCCTAAATTAATTGGTGGCGAAGATGAAGAGGATGATGAAGATGATGATGAGGATGAGTTTGTATATTCTGCGAGCAGTCACAGTTCTAAAGGTGATGATGATGATGACGCTGCAGGAGGTTCAGGTGTTAAAGTGACTGAAGCCTCAAATGAAAAAGTCGTTGAAGATCTGTTGAATGACACAATCAATGAAGAAAGTGGTGAAGCTGAAGGTAAGGGGGAGTCGAGTAAGACGCAGATTGTTGAGCATCATGAGCCGTTGTTCGTGCGTCTAGAGGAGTATAAAGAAATGCTTAAAAATGTAAACCCTGAAATTCCCTTCGACTTAGAAGAGGACTTAGAATCGTTTGATATCAATAAACAGCAAGATTATAAGTATGACTATGTTGAAGATGCTGATATCTACGATAGAGTTGAGGTTGAAGAATGTTCGGATAATGAAGAGGTTCCTGAAGATACTTCGAAACTTCCAACGTTAATGGAGTTCTTTGCTGCTGAGAATAGAGATGAATTACGTCAGAAAGTGACTGAAGCGGTGAATGATAATGTATTTGAATGTTTGAGGAAAGAAGCTGAGCAGGAAGGCCAATCTAATGTTGATAAAGAAGGTCAATCGAAGGTTGAAGAAATTGATCATTCTAAATGGTTTAAAGATTCTCATGAAAGAAAATTCAAGAGGCCGCTGAAGTTCTTCCAACGAGATCGAAATGTTTCGCTTGGCGATATTATTAGTTGGGGTTTTCTTCCGCAAGTTAACGCTTTGCTATTCGAAGAAAATATGGCGTCCAGTCTTTTGCACGTTTATATGACATAATGTCATTACCGTGGTGGGACGTTGATGAATTGGCAAAGGTGAGAGTCTTGGATTACAAGGTGAGAAAGAATGATACCGCGATGTGGGGCTACATCAGATATGAACAATTGAAGTCATTTCGAAAGTGGAAGCCAAATCGTCCAAGGCGTGTTCAGAGAGTTAATCCGGAAACTGGGGTTGTAGAAATTATTCTGAATGTGAAGCCTCCGCGTACAATGAAGACAATTCCGATGCCAGAAATGGAGCAGGAATTTTATAAAGCCTTTATTGATTGGGTTTACAGTTGCAGGACAACCCAGGCAATAATCACGTACAGAGCTGGTGGAGAGTTGAGAGATATTCATGTTTACGACCCGATGTGGTTAGTTAATTGCTCAGCGAAAGACATCGAATGTCTATTCATTCACAAGATTCGCTACTCGCCAGCAGATAAAGAGCAAGCTCTTCAGTTTCAACGTGTTGTATCACTGTGTTTTCAGAAAGGTATCAACTCTGAAAACAAGTGGAAATCTTCGTGGTGGTCTTTAGACGAGAAGATGAAGAAGAAAGCGAAGCGTGAGCGTGAACGTGAGAATCAAACGATGGAAGAAAACAGAGGAAAGTTTATGAAGCATCAAGAAAAGGAAGAGAAAGCGAGGAAGATAAAGAATGAAAAGATCAGAGTTGCGCTGGGTAGAAAGTCAAAACCGAAGGAAGAGAAATTCAAAGCTATCTGAAGACCAACATTCAAGACAAAGATTGCGGCTTCATCCAAGGGGGAGTTTGTTGATGCACAATGTCTAAAGCCTGCGTCTTTGTAATGCTAGTTTCATGTATAGGGTCCAGATAGGTCATTTTGTATAAGTCCAGGGGGTTAAACTGTAATTTTATGATTGTGATGTTGTAGGTCCGCTTTTGTGGCATGTGTCCACAAAAGCGAACCAGCTTAGTTGTCTGGTCCGCTCTTATGGACATGTCACATGAGCGGACCGTGTAGCCTATATATACCCCCTGTTGTCATTTCACTTGTAACGTTGTCTGAGATCCCACGTCGAACTGCTGTCCGTACAACAAGTGTTATCAAGTGAAGAAAAAGTATTTTAAGTGTGAATTCTCTGTTTCTACTCCATTCTTTTACGGTTTTCTTTGTATCATGCTGAAAATGTGTTTCCGCCACATTTTCAGTAAGCACTAGCTCTGATTGACTCACTCGAGAGGTCAAAACTGATCCTACAGTGACTGTAGTGATAGACCTTTAAACAAATTAAAGGCCTATATGTGTTATTGTTTATCGTATTCGGTCATTCCTTCCAATCCAAACAAACCCGAGATTTCAGGAATGGGAGTTGTCAAGTCCTATGGTACCATTACCTACTAACGGGCGGCATGATCGGTGTTAATGAATGTACATTGTATAATTTAAACAAACCAAATGTCATACCAAAATGTGAGCATGTGATGAATAATTGTACTAAGTATGCACACAATGGGCATACATAGCATAAAATGTAATGTAAAACAATGTACTAAGTACGCACACAATGGGCATACATAGCATGAAATGTAATGTAAAACAATGTACTAAGTACGCACACAATGGGCATACATAGCATGAAATGTAATGAAATCATGTACTATAAATGTACTAATGAACATAGTAAGTATATGATGTGAAAGCATGAAAAGCACGAAAGTAACAAGTAGGCACATGTGTTTCACCCCAAAACAGTTTAGAAAATAGTAAAAGATGGGGTTCAATGTACTCACCTGAGATTGCTTTGAAGTTCTTGTAAAACAACCAATTAATGCTAGAGATCACGGATATCAAATGGCAACTAATATAGGTAACTATGTTAATATACCGGACCTAAATCGGAGGATTTGGATAGGATGAGGGTTTGTAAACCAAACAAGTATGGGGACTCGTGTAATATGGTTTAACAAAGCCTCCATACTAAAATGAAACCTAACCTAAGTGCTTACGACCCATTACGACCCGTTTAGGTAGCTTATGCTACCTTAACGCGTCGTTCGCGTAAAACGCGTTTGGAACGCCTAATGTCGTGACCATAAGGTATAACCTCGGAAGGTTATTCCCTATACAACTATGGTCACCTAATGTGGTCGGATCCTAATGATCGACCAAATGGGTCGGGTTCGAAAGTATAAGCGATTGTTTAGATCGCTTACCTTACGACCCTATATAAGCACTATACTAAAAGTGACGAGCTAAGCATGTTAGAATATGCTTAACTAAGTTTAGAAAACAGGTTTGGTATCAAAACAAACGGTTTTGATACCCACGAGTAGTTTGGTTACAAAATACGCAAGAATGTGCATTTTGGCCGAAACTACGACTCGTCACTGAGCCTAGATAACGTGGTAATCAGTAGGTATAGTCAATACAGACTATAACCATCGTGATCACGCTCACGTTATGAAGTTCCAACGAACTTCGTGTTGACCATAGGCTAGTCAACGCAGAAAGTCAAACAAAGCTTGACTTTTGGACTCGAAAAGCTAATAAAAGAGCGAAAGAACACTTACGAAGGGTCCCCGATGTCACACCTGGCCGCGGTAAAACAACGAAAGCCGCGGCGGAAACGCCAGGGAGGTGAGTCGCGACAGAATTATTGTTTCAACAACCATGGCAAATAAAGTTTTGTATTATTAAAATTAAAGTTACATTGTCTTTGAGTTCAAACTAAACTAACATAATAACTGTCTTTTAAGTCACTAAGGCCCGAGTCCGCCTAAGTGAAGCACAAACACCATCATGCATTAACACCTGAAACACATGTAAAAATAGGTACGTCAGCCTAAAAATGCCTGTGAGGTAGATAGGTTTTGTTTATGCAGATTCATGACTTGTATTTAAGAGAAGTGTTTAATAAAATGTAGTCATGAACCTTGTAAAATGCTTTCCTTTATAAAACCATGTGAAAATCAATGAAAATCAAATGATGATGAAATGATAATGCATGGTTAAATAAATAACCAAGTAAAAGTGAATTTGGATAAAATGTGTACTTTGTAAAACAATGTCTTGTTCTTGTATAAAATGTTTCATGTCTTGCCCAAGTGATTCATATAACGCAACAATGTATAATACTATAAAAGCACTTATATATAGGAAGTACCAGCGGCGTATCCACCATGCTTTTATCATATAACACATAGCCCCGTTACATAAGTCACTTATCAATAACCAACCAAAATGTCTTGTTCCATGTCAAAAATGTGTATGTGTAAACCATGTACAATGTCATGTGTGAAATGTTTCATGTATAACCAAATGAAATGCATAGCAAGTAGGAAATCATCTACTTAAACTATGTGATGATGTCAATGTATAAACTGTGTCATGTATGGTGAATAACTAGAAGCTACTCAACCCCATAGATAATATACAAAACAATGTTTTTGAATAAACCTAAGTTTAAATCAAATGTTATGTTTTGCAGAAAAACAATGCTTTATGATTACAAACATTTATGCAGTAATGTTAATCGCATACATTCAAGCCTTGCGACTGTGGCGACAAACCCTTAAACGAATTAAAGGTTTATCTAAATTATGTTGTCGGATTCTGTCATCCCCAACTTCCAAACAAACCCAGGAAGTCGGAAACGGGAGTTGTCAATTCCTATGGTACCATTACATAAGTCCGAGCGGCGTGATCAATGTTAATGAATGTATTATTGTCCCGATTGAACATACCAAATGTCATAACCAATGTAGCATGTGAAAACCATGTACTAGGAATGCTAAGTAAACATGCCTAGTAGAAATGTTCATGTAAAACAATGTGCTAGCATGCTCAGTAAACATACATAGCAGAAATGTCATGTAAAACAATGTGTTCCATATGCTAAGTAAACATATGCAACAAATGTGTAACAAATCAATGTGCTAGCATGCTTAACATACATAGCAAAACATAGTGAAAGCATGTACGAAATATGTACTAGGTGAAACTAACATGTTTATGTCATAAAAGCATGAAATGCACAAAAGTAACACGTATGTACATGTGTATCACCCCAAAGTATTTGAAAACGGTAAAAGAGGGGAACTATGTACTCAGTTGGGATTGCTAATTAGTCTTGAGAATAAGACCAATTTAAGCTCCAAGTATCACGGAATCAACCGGCACCTAGTATAGGTAACTATGTTAATAATCGGCTCCTAAATCGGGAGATAGGATAGAATGAGGTTCTATAAATCAAATGAGTAATTGAACTCATATGGTATGATTTAATAGGCCCTACATTCTGATTGGAAAGTTTACCTAAGTGCTTTTGACCCGTTTCGACACATTATGGTAACATAAGCCACTATAACGCGTCATTAGCGTAAAACTATGTTCGGATGGTTAACTATGTGCTATGCCAAATCTTACATGCCCAATAATCCCTAAACATGTTACTAAATCAAATTACATGTCAAAAATATGTTCACATAATCAAAATACGGATTTTAGCTTCAAAAGGGCATTTTGGTCATTTACTATGGGCATACAAGCTAACTAGCAAATGACTAACCAATGTCACACCCCGGCCGCGTATAACATGCAACCGCGGCGGAAACGCCGGGGAGTGTCGTGGACAGAATTAAATTGTTTCATAACCATGGCATACAAGTTGTATTTTATTTATAAACAAAGGTGTTACATTGTCTTAGAAAGAGAGTACGGAAATCAAAACATAATTATGCTAGTTCAACTTCATTTTTAGGCTCTAAGGCACAGGTCCGCCCTAGAATCATGATCATCGCCCTATGGAATAGCTCCTGAAAACACATGTGAAAGTAGGTACGTCAGCATAAAAATGCCTGTGAGATACATAGGTTTTGTGAAAATGGGATTCATGACTTGAGTTTTAAAGAATGTTTAATAACAGTCAGTCATGAACCTTGTAATTTGTTTTGCTTTGTAAATCATTTGAAAAACGATAACATCAAACGATATGTATAGATAAGTGCAAGGTTAAACGAATAACCAAGTAAAATGAGTTGAATAAGATAAGTTGTTTGTGAAAATAATGTCTTGTGAAGAATATGTTACTTATGTAAAGTGTAATGTGTCTAAACTGAAATGACTTAGATAACGCCACGATATGTAATATTATACAAACATTTATATATAGGAAGTACCAGCGGCGTATCCACCATGTTTGTATCATATTACATACGCCACGTTACTTAAATCATTTACCCAAACCAATCCACCATGTAAGTTGTTCATGTGTAAACCAAACGTCAAGTGTTATTGTAAATCATGTCAAATGTTTATGTTCAAATGTAAACCACCAAATGTATATGTCAATGTCGACGTGTTTATGTTCAATGTAAATCAGGTAATGTGTAATCCCAAAATGTATCATGTATGGTAAGCGAAATGTATCAACTTAAACCATATGCACAAAACAAGTCGTTGAAGTAAAACGTGGTTTAAATCAACGTTGTGTTCTGCGGAAAATGCATGCTCAATTGATAATAACATTTATGCGGTATTGTAAACTATGCATACATCCAAGCCTTGAGACTGCGGCGATAAACCCTTAAACAAATTAAAGGTTTATCTAAGTTATGTATATCGAATTCGGTCATTCCTTCCAGTCCTATCAAACCCAGGACTTCAGGAATGGGAGTTGTCAATTCCTATGGTACCACTACCTACTAACGAACGGCGTAGCTAATGTTAATGAATGTATTGTCCCATGTTAAACAAACCAAATGTCATAACAAAATGAAGGCATGTGCCCATATGCTGAGTAAACATATGCAGCAGAAATGTTCATGTAAATCAATGTGTCCATATGCTGAGTAAACATATGCAACAGAAATGTTTATGTAAATCAATGTGTCCATATGCTGAGTAAACATATGCAACAGAAATGTTTATGTAAATCAATGTACTAAGTACGCACACAATGGGCATACATAGCATAAAATGTAATGAAATCGTGTACTATAATGTACTAACAACATAGCAGGCATATGATGTGAAAACATGGAAAGCATGAATGTAACAGGTAGGCACATGTGTTTCACCCCAAATCAGTTTGAAAAAAAAAAAAACAGTAAAAGAGGGGTTCTATGTACTCACCTGAGATTGCTTTGAGTTCTTGTAGAATAACCAGATAATGCTAAAGATCACGGGATATCAACGGCACCTAATAGGTAGCTTATGTTAATATACCGGACCAAGTCGGAAGGATCGGACAGTACGCGGGTTCGAAAACCAAACGAGTATGGAGACTCGTGTAATATGGTTTAACAAAGCCTACATACTAAAATGAAACTTAACCTAGGTGCTTACGGTCCATCACGACCCGTTTAGGTAGCTTATGCCACCTTACGCGTCGTTCGCGTAGAACGCGTTCGGAACGCCTAACATCGTGACCACAAGGTATAACCTCGGAAGGTTATAGCTATGGTCACCTAATGTGTTTGGTCAGGTCCTAACGACCGACCAAATGGGTCGGGTTCGAAAGCATAAGCGATGGTTTAGATCGCTTACCTTACGACCCTATATAAGCACTAAACTAAAAGTGACGAGCTAAGCATGTTAGAACATGCTTAACTAAGTTTGAAAACAGGTTTGACATCAAAACAAACAGCTTTGATGCCCACGAGTAGTTTGGTTACAAAACATGCAAGAATGCACATTTTGGCCGAAACTACGACTCGTCACTGAGCCTAGATAACGTGGTGATCAGTAGGGATGGTCACTATGGACCATAACCATCGTGATCACGCTCACGTTATGAAGTTCCATGAACTTCGCATCGACCATAAGCTGGTCAATGCAGAAAGTCAACAAAACGTTGACTTTCGGACTCGAAAAGCGAATAAAAGAGCGAAAGAAGACTTACGGAGGGTCCCCGAGTGCTAATCAAGATCCAATAGCTCAGGTATGAAGCAAAAGCATCAACTTAGAGCATTTAGATCTGATTTGTGGGTTTTTACACAAAAAGGGGGGGGGTATTTATAGGAAAAGTGGAACCGTTAGGATCGTTTTATCGAATAACGTGCTTTGATCTCGTGCGTACATGTGTCCAGGGGTTAGATTCAGTGTACTTGACCCTTGGCCCTTCATTTGGGTGAAAAGGCATCGTCCTTTGATCGAACGAAAGGCCAGATTCTGCATTAAATGCAGAATCTGCTGTCAGACATGTTCACGCGGCCCGCGTGAAAGTGGGTGCAGGTCTTACGCGGGTCGCCTAGCCCCGTCTGATCTGCACCACTTGCAGAATTTACGTATTTGGTCCCTGTTGCGTGTTTAAGCTATTTCCAGCCCCTTTAAGACCTGTAAAGTTATCTTTAAGGCCCTAAAATGATGCCTAAACATTGTAGACATGAAACATGCCCAAAAATATGTCGGATGTCGGTTCGTTTGGCCGTACGATCGCGATGTTTGCTTAATTACGACGGAATGCGCATAAGCACAAAAGACGATCCAAATGACGCGACGAATGGATTTTTCTCATGCCAAACACTAAGGCATAATATAAGGATGCTTACATAAGTTTTTGGAAGTCCGGATGTATTCAGAACGTAAGTTATGCGCAAAAGTGCAAACTTGTGCACTTTTTGACACTTTTAGTCCCTGAATGACCCAAAAGTTTATTTTAGCATACCAAACCCCTCAAAGCCTATTTCTAAGCTATGCAAAGGATATTTATGGTATGTTTAACTTATGGACATGTTCCGGAATGTTCGTTACAGTTCAAATTGGCATACTTTCGCAGTTTGTCAAGTTTAGTCCCTGTAAGCGAATTAACTTGTTTTTGCTATACCAAAGCCTTCAAAACTTATTTCTAAGTTATGTAAAGGTTATTTAAGGTACGTTGAGTATATGTTGATGTTCCGGAGTATTTGTCGCATTAAACTGAGTACGTTTATGCACTAGTTAGCGTATAACTCTCCAGAAAGTGATGTAGAGTTTGGAATTGAATAAAAGTCAGAACATGAAAAATGTAATACACAATGAAACAAACATTGGGATCAAATTACATTATTTTATTGATAATTGAACTGTTCACAATGATTACAAGCACAAATGTTACAGTCTCCCCTACTTGTGGAAATTTCGTCCCGAAATTTATTTAGAGGAAACTGATTGAAAAAGATGCGGATATTTTGCTTTCATTTGATCTTCACGTTCCCAAGTAAACTCGGGTCCACGCTTAGATTCCCAACGAACCTTGACCAAAGGAATGCGCTTGCGTTTAAGCCACTTGACTTCACGTTCCATGATTTCTACCGGTTTCTCAACAAACTTCAGTGTTTTATCAACACGAATTTCGTCAAGCGGTATGTGGAGGTTTTCATCAGCTAAACACCTCTTGAGATTGGACACGTGAAAGGTTGGATGAACATTTCCAAGTTCAGGAGGTAACTCAAGTCTGTAGGCTACCTTACCGATTCTTTCGACGATCTTGAATGGTCCAACATATCTAGGTGCAAGTTTTCCTTTCTTTCCAAATCTGATCACACCTTTCCAAGGTGAGACCTTAAGTAATACACGATCACCGACTTGAAAATCCAAGGGTTTGCGTTTTAGGTCCGCGTAACTCTTTTGACGGCTTCTAGCTGTCTGAAGGTTATCACGAACTCTCTTTACCTTTTCTGTTGTCTCTAGAATGAGGGCAGGTCCAGTAAGCTGAGCCTCGCCAATCTCATTCCAGCAGACTGGTGAACGACATTTTCGACCATAGAGAGCCTCGAAAGGAGCCATGTTGATGCTGGAGTGATAACTGTTGTTGTAGGAGAATTCAATCAATGGAAGATGTGAATCCCAACTACCACCAAAGTCTATCACACAAGCTCTAAGCATATCCTCCAGTGTCTGGATTGTTCTTTCAGATTGACCATCCGTTTGCGGATGATAAGCTGTGCTCAGATTAAGTTGAGACCCCATAGCAGATTGCATGGTTCTCCAAAAATGAGAAGTGAAACGAGCATCTCTGTCAGAAATGACGCTCAAAGGAACACCATGTTTAGCTACAATTTCATCCACGTAAATTCGAGCAAGTTTGTCAGCCGAATAATCCTCACGGATTGGCAAGAAATGTGCTGACTTGGTAAGACGATCAACGACTACCCAGATGGCATCGTGACCTTTCTTTGTGCGCGGGAGTTTAGTAATGAGATCCATAGTAATGTTTTCCCATTTCCAAACTGGGATCTCCGGTTGCTCTAATAATCCGGAAGGACGCTGATGTTCAGCCTTAACCTTGAGACAAGTAAGGCATTTGGATACGTATAAGGCAATGTCTTTCTTCATACCAGGCCACCAATACTGAATACGAAGATCCTTATACATCTTATCTGAGCCAGGATGAATGGAATAACGAGACTTATGGGCTTCATCCATAAGCAAGGTACGAAGATCATCTTGACTTGGGACCCACAAACGGTCCATGAAATAGTACGATCCATTGTCTTTCAGTTCAAGAGCAGGTGTTATGTGATAAGGGAATTCCTTATCCATTAAACCTTGTGAAACACAAGCTTGTTGAGCCTGAGAAATACGGGCTTGTATATCGGTTTGAACAACAGATTGGACACGTACACAATGAAGCTTAATACGTTCCTTGCGACTCAATGCATCGGCTACGACATTCGCCTTACCAGGATGGTAGCGAATCTCGCAGTCGTAGTCGTTTAGAAGTTCAACCCAACGTCGTTGTCTCATGTTGAGCTCTTTTTGATTGAAGATATGTTGAAGACTTTTGTGGTCAGTGAAAACCACACACTTTGTACCGTACAAATAGTGTCTCCAAATTTTGAGAGCGAAGACAACTGCACCCAACTCAAGATCATGAGTGGTGTAGTTCTTCTCATGTATCTTCAACTGCCTTGATGCGTATGCTATGACTTTGTTTCTTTGCATCAGGACGCAGCCAAGCCCTAATTTAGATGCGTCACAATAAACGACGAAATCATCATTGCCCTCAGGCAATGTTAGGACAGGTGCGTCGCAAAGCTTTTGTTTCAAAGTCTGAAACGCTTCCTCTTGTTTGACTCCCCAATCAAATGGCTTGTTCTTCTGAGTTAGAGCAGTTAGAGGAACTGCAATCTTCGAGAAATTTTCTATGAAGCGGCGGTAATAACCCGCTAGACCAAGAAAAGAACGAACTTCAGTAGGGGTAGTAGGTGTATCCCAATCCTTAATCGCACTGATCTTGGAGGGATCTACATGAATACCTTGTTCGTTGACAATATGTCCTAAAAATTGAACTTCTTTAAGCCAGAATTCACACTTGGAGAATTTGGCGAAAAGTTGCTCTTTCTTTAGGAGTTCCAATGTAAGACGAAGATGTTGCTCATGATCAGCTCGCGTCTTAGAATATATCAAAATGTCGTCAATGAAAACGATGATGAACTTATCTAAGTAAGGTTTGCAGACCCTATTCATTAAGTCCATGAAAACAGCAGGAGCATTAGTCAAACCGAATGGCATGACTGTGAACTCATAATGTCCATAACGAGTACGGAACGCTGTCTTTGGAATATCTTCTTCATGCACACGGAGCTGATGATATCCAGATCGAAGATCAATCTTCGAAAAATAAGAAGCGCCTTGCAATTGATCAAAGAGATCATCAATGCGAGGTAGGGGATATCGATTTTTGATGGTAAGCTTGTTAAGCTCACGATAATCGATACACATCCTAAAAGATCCATCCTTCTTCTTTACAAAAAGAACGGGAGCACCCCAAGGTGAAAAGCTAGGACGGATAAAACCTTTGTCGGAGAGCTCCTGAAGCTGTTTAGATAATTCTTGCATCTCAGACGGTGCAAGACGGTATGGAGCTCTGGCAATGGGATTTGCACCAGGTACGAGATCAATACGAAACTCGACTTGGCGTGCTGGAGGTAGACCAGGTAAGTCTTCAGGGAATACTTCGGAATAATCCCGAACGACAGGAATATCTGAAATAGACTTACCCTTGCCTTTATCTGCTGTAACATGTGCTAAGAAAGCCACATAGTGCTTTCGCAGATACTTCCGTGCTTTAAAACAAGACATGAGTTTGAGTCCACCGGCAGGCTTCTCACCACGAACCTGTAGGATCTCGCCTGTAGACAGCGGCACACGAACAATCTTCTCAGAACAAACTATCTCTGCCCGATGCTTGGATAACCAATCCATTCCCACTATAACGTCGAAGCTTCCAAGTTGCATTGGCGTGAGGTCAATAGGAAAAATATGGTCGTTGAGATTCAACTGGCAGTTGCGTAGAACAGAATTTAGAACAATGGGTTCACCACTGGCAACCTCTACTGTCAAAGGTTTACCTAGTTTCGTTCTAGACACGCGAAGCATTGTCTCAAAAGACAATGACACAAAGCTCTTGTCGGCACCCGAATCAAAAAGAACAGATGCTGGCTGATTATTAATAAAGAACGTACCGTTCACCACCTCGTTGTCTGCTTGTGCTTCTTGTGCATTCATGTTAAAGACTCGACCTCGAGCCGGTGCCGGATTCTGGTTTGCATTCTGGTTCTGGTTGACTAGTCTTGGACTGTGACACCCCAGGATAACCGGGAAAACCTTATAACTTGACTAGCTTCCTCAGTGAGTGCCATCAAATTTCGGGACGAAATTTCTTTCAACTTGGGGATGATGTGACAACCCGAAATCTAGAACTTTTCGTTGTGTCGTGATGTAACTTGTTTGTACATTATGTGACTAGTGACTGACTAAACTTAATGATAACGTGAATCCTTATGTGATATGTGCTTTGTTATGTGTGCATTGGTATGTATATATGTATGTGTTATATGTGAGCCGAGAACCCAACCCGAGAACAAGGAACCCGACTCGAGACCATGAGGTCTCGAGTGATTTGTGACCATGACTCGCAACCGGGCGGTTGCGAGTGGGCCTTTGGGCCGTAACCGGTTTGGGCCGAAACCCCAAGCCCAACCCGAAACATCCCTTGGTATATATACCCCATCTTTCCCCACTTTCCCTCATTTCATACACAACACACAAACACACTTCTCCTATTTCTCTCTCAACTAGAACACCCCAAAACAACATCCCAACCTTCTCCAACTTTCGGACTCAAGCAAGGGATCTCGGTCAAGAAAGCTCGGATCACTCGGACACTTCATCTTCTCTCATTTTCTTCCTTTCTTTCGGCTCATCCTCCTTCTTCACAACCGGTTAGTGTTGTTACTATGTGCATGAGATTTATGTATGCTTATGAACTAAGAAATGCTTGGATAGTAGTTTTTGTATAATTTTTAGGATGAATTGTGGAACTTGACTATATGTGAAAACCCTTGTGAACAAAGCTTGATAACATGTTTAAATGACTAACAAATGGTAGTTCAAGAATGATTATGACTAACCATACTATGCTTCTTTATTCCTTGCAAATAATGATGTTAAACTTAAGATTCGGATATATAATGTATGTTTTGCATGTTGATCTTGCTAAAACATGTGATTTTGGTTCATAAATATATGATTATGTTGATATGAAAACCCTAGAAAATGATGAACATAAGATGAACTTGTTTGAATATGACTTGAAGATGTAAAAATGGCAAAGTTTGATCTATTTTCATTGCTGGTCAGTTTAGGAAAAGTGTTAGTGAAACATTATTGGTTGTTTCCTAATCTGGGTCTGAATACATGGTACAATTTCGGACTGTTGCATCTGCATCATCACGTGTACGTGAAAGGGACAGCTTACGACTCGCAACCGCGTCGTTGCGACTCGCAACCAAGGCAAGACAACTCGAGACCACGTAGTTGCGACTCGCAACCACAGCATGACTACTCGAAACCGCGAGATTGCGACTCGAAATCACGCCGTTGCGACTCGCAACCAAAACATGATGACTCGAGACCACGGTTACGACTCGCAACCACAGCGTGACAAGCCGAGACCACCTGGTTGCGACTCGAGACCAGCTGGTTGCGAGTGGGCTGTCCATTCTGGTTATTGGGCCATTCTGTGTTAACTTGGGCTATCTGTTAAATGAACTATGTGTTGCTGTTGACTGCTTAATTATTTAGGCCGGCCCATTAACCCACTGTTTACTTATATGCTTGATACGTGTTAGTTATGTGTAAGTTTTACGTGAATGCTTGTATACCGAACCTGACCTATACCGGTAACCATGTTAGGACGTGGTGACCAACGTGATTGACAAGTAACCTAAACCTACCGAGCAACCCAAGGTGAGTTCACAACTTAAAAGCATGCGTCCCGGTGGTTTGGGACACGAGACTAACAACCCTATCCCCTGGTAAAAGGGGATACCATTTACATACTTTCCCTGGTTATTGGGAACAAAACTTACTTTTCCTTCCCTGGTATTGGGAAACCTTTTGGACAATCCTATCCCCTGGTAAAAGGGGATACCATTTACATACTTTCCCTGGTTATTGGGAACACAACTTACTTTTCCTTCCCGGGTATTGGGAAACCTTTTGGTTAATTACTGTTTATACGGATTGCAACTAACGGCACTAAACGAAACTCTATCACTCAAGTCCCTACTACAAATACCGATTAGTCGTCGGGTTAGGCGAGCGGGTTATTAGTTGATAGCGCTATTTAGGTGTTTACCAGCCTCACACCGTGCCCTGGTTTGGGACGGTCGTGAACTAATGTACTCAGAAATCCGTCAATGATGATAGAACATTGACATCGGGGCATCCTGCGGATACGCAACGGTTACCTAGTGTTCGGTATTGGAAAAACAGTTTAGTCGCTAACTTTTGGGGTAGCTCCCCAGGGCATGTATAAACGGATAAATTAACCGGTGAAACAAAGTTTTTGGTAATTAAAACTGGACAACTAGTGAACTCACTCAGCATTATTGTTGACTCCTTACTGCATGCTTTGCAGGTAACCAATGATTCAGGAGCTGCTACTTGGGGAAGTGTAGTGTTCGTCAAACCCGTGTGTTGGGATAACTGTTTTGATCAATGAACTGTCTTTAAAACTATTTTGGTTTATGCTTCCGCTGTTTTGTTAAACTAATTACCGAATCTAAACTCTAATGTTGTTAATTACTTCGGATTTTAAATATTTCTACTATTAATTAAATGCTCAGTATAATTGGTGGCTGGATCCTGGTCAGTCACGCCCTCGAAGCGGGTGTTATCCGCAGGTGGATTTTGGGGGTGTGACATGGACACCGATTTCTGTAGTGGGTCAGATCCCCACAGTTATAACATGCACCTGGTGGGTAGTTTGGTCGTGCAGCCTGACCCTGTTGTTGAGCAGCCTGTTGAGCAGGGTTCTGGACTGCGTGATTCTGAGCAAACCGACAAACATCGGCAAGATGACCCGACTTCCCACAGTTAGTACAGAAACGGCACTGATATTGTGGCTGGTGGTGACTGTTGCATGGATTGCACAAAGGTGCACTTCCTGAGTAGGGTTTCTTTGCTGGAGGCTGGTTGGAAGCTGCCTGGTTTGCTTGGGCAGTGACAGCAAAATTTTGGGAAGCCTTACGCTTCCTTGACCCCCTTGAGGAACCAGAGTCCTTTCCCTTCTTGTTCTGACCTTTCTTATTATCCTCCTTGTCAGCCGACTGCTTCTTGCCTTTGTCACCCTTCCTGTGTAGTTTATTCTTTCGGATCTGCGACTCAGTCAACGTCGCCGATAACTCGATTGCCTGACGGAGTGTGGTAGGGTTGCTACCAGTGAGAATGTCTTGTACTGAGTCAGGTAGGCCGTCGATGTATCGTTCGATGGCCTTATCGAGTGGGGTAACCATAGTCGGGCAAAGAAGACTCAGCTCCTCAAACCTATCTGTATAAGCCCTGTGCTCACCACTATCTTGCTTCAACACATCAAATTCCTTCTCCAACGCTCGTTGTTCATGACGAGGACAAAACTCCCTCATCATAAGAGCTCTCAGTTGAGCCCATGTCTGAGCTAGAGCAACTTCTGCACCTTGATCTCTCATAACCCCATTCCACCATGTAAGAGCCCTCTTCTGAAACACGCTCGAAGAAAACTCGACTTTGCGATTGTCAGGACACTGCACATGACGGAAAGTGTTCTCGATGCTCTCGAACCACTGAAGAAGCCCAGTTGCTCCTTCAGAACCACTAAACTTGAGTGGCTTAGCCTGGTTAAAATCCTTGTATTTGCATGTACCATTGTTGTTGTTGGCCTGGTTCCATTGAGCAAAGAGATTCGGAAATTGAGCAGCCATCTGCTGCGCAATAATCTCCGCCAGCTCGGCAGTAGCTATCTGGTTGTCGCGTCGAGGAGGCATTCTAGAAGAGAAAAACATGAAATGAAACGAGTGAGATGATTGGATGAAGAGAATGAGATGAAGCAAAAGCAATCAAAAGCAAAGATGGCGGTTATGCATCGCAAAGCAAATAAGCGACGTGAAATGTCTAGTCAAAGTAAATGGGTCAGGATTAGTGTATCGCGAAGACATGCTCGCCTATAAGTGAACACTCACCCCAAGAGTTCCCAGGTAAGAGTGACTGGTCCGATTATGTGGATTTGTACGAACACTCTAGCCTTAGACAGAAAACCCAGGGTACAGGCATTCACTCTTCCAGTTCGCACGTGTTCACACTATTAACCCAAAACTTTGACGGGATTTTTGAAATCCAAAGAGGTTCAAACCTTATAACAGAGGGTTCAAAACCTAGTAATCAATCATCCTAGAACAGAAGATTAATTTTCAAAGCGGATTCGGAACCGAAGTTCCCGTTGTGGTTATCACCTAAGGATAGGTGATGTGCATGTTTTAAACTCTAAACACAAGATAACTTGTGTTAGGGTCCTAGAAAGTTATAGTCTAGGTCAAAGCATTACTAATAACCTAATTCCCTATAACCAATGGCTCTGATACCAACTCTTCTGTCACACCCCGGCCGCGTATAACATGCAACCGCGGCGGAAACGTCGGGGAGTGTCGTGGACAGAATTAAATTGTTTCATAACCATGGCATACAAGTTGTATTTTATTTATAAACAAAGGTGTTACATTGTCTTAGAAAGAGAGTACGGAAATCAAAACATAATTATGCTAGTTCAACTTCATTTTTAGGCTCTAAGGCACAGGTCCGCCCTAGAATCATGATCATCGCCCTATGGAATAGCTCCTGAAAACACATGTGAAAGTAGGTACGTCAGCATAAAAATGCCTGTGAGATACATAGGTTTTGTGAAAATGGGATTCATGACTTGAGTTTTAAAGAATGTTTAATAACAGTCAGTCATGAACCTTGTAATTTGTTTTGCTTTGTAAATCATTTGAAAAACGATAACATCAAACGATATGTATAGATAAGTGCAAGGTTAAACGAATAACCAAGTAAAATGAGTTGAATAAGATAAGTTGTTTGTGAAAATAATGTCTTGTGAAGAATATGTTACTTATGTAAAGTGTAATGTGTCTAAACTGAAATGACTTAGATAACGCCACGATATGTAATATTATACAAACATTTATATATAGGAAGTACCAGCGGCGTATCCACCATGTTTGTATCATATTACATACGCCACGTTACTTAAATCATTTACCCAAACCAATCCACCATGTAAGTTGTTCATGTGTAAACCAAACGTCAAGTGTTATTGTAAATCATGTCAAATGTTTATGTTCAAATGTAAACCACCAAATGTATATGTCAATGTCGACGTGTTTATGTTCAATGTAAATCAGGTAATGTGTAATCCCAAAATGTATCATGTATGGTAAGCGAAATGTATCAACTTAAACCATATGCACAAAACAAGTCGTTGAAGTAAAACGTGGTTTAAATCAACGTTGTGTTCTGCGGAAAATGCATGCTCAATTGATAATAACATTTATGCGGTATTGTAAACTATGCATACATCCAAGCCTTGAGACTGCGGCGATAAACCCTTAAACAAATTAAAGGTTTATCTAAGTTATGTATATCGAATTCGGTCATTCCTTCCAGTCCTATCAAACCCAGGACTTCAGGAATGGGAGTTGTCAATTCCTATGGTACCACTACCTACTAACGAACGGCGTAGCTAATGTTAATGAATGTATTGTCCCATGTTAAACAAACCAAATGTCATAACAAAATGAAGGCATGTGCCCATATGCTGAGTAAACATATGCAGCAGAAATGTTCATGTAAATCAATGTGTCCATATGCTGAGTAAACATATGCAACAGAAATGTTTATGTAAATCAATGTGTCCATATGCTGAGTAAACATATGCAACAGAAATGTTTATGTAAATCAATGTACTAAGTACGCACACAATGGGCATACATAGCATAAAATGTAATGAAATCGTGTACTATAATGTACTAACAACATAGCAGGCATATGATGTGAAAACATGGAAAGCATGAATGTAACAGGTAGGCACATGTGTTTCACCCCAAATCAGTTTGAAAAAAAAAAAACAGTAAAAGAGGGGTTCTATGTACTCACCTGAGATTGCTTTGAGTTCTTGTAGAATAACCAGATAATGCTAAAGATCACGGGATATCAACGGCACCTAATAGGTAGCTTATGTTAATATACCGGACCAAGTCGGAAGGATCGGACAGTACGCGGGTTCGAAAACCAAACGAGTATGGAGACTCGTGTAATATGGTTTAACAAAGCCTACATACTAAAATGAAACTTAACCTAGGTGCTTACGGTCCATCACGACCCGTTTAGGTAGCTTATGCCACCTTACGCGTCGTTCGCGTAGAACGCGTTCGGAACGCCTAACATCGTGACCACAAGGTATAACCTCGGAAGGTTATAGCTATGGTCACCTAATGTGTTTGGTCAGGTCCTAACGACCGACCAAATGGGTCGGGTTCGAAAGCATAAGCGATGGTTTAGATCGCTTACCTTACGACCCTATATAAGCACTAAACTAAAAGTGACGAGCTAAGCATGTTAGAACATGCTTAACTAAGTTTGAAAACAGGTTTGACATCAAAACAAACAGCTTTGATGCCCACGAGTAGTTTGGTTACAAAACATGCAAGAATGCACATTTTGGCCGAAACTACGACTCGTCACTGAGCCTAGATAACGTGGTGATCAGTAGGGATGGTCACTATGGACCATAACCATCGTGATCACGCTCACGTTATGAAGTTCCATGAACTTCGCATCGACCATAAGCTGGTCAATGCAGAAAGTCAACAAAACGTTGACTTTCGGACTCGAAAAGCGAATAAAAGAGCGAAAGAAGACTTACGGAGGGTCCCCGAGTGCTAATCAAGATCCAATAGCTCAGGTATGAAGCAAAAGCATCAACTTAGAGCATTTAGATCTGATTTGTGGGTTTTTACACAAAAAGGGGGGGGGGTATTTATAGGAAAAGTGGAACCGTTAGGATCGTTTTATCGAATAACGTGCTTTGATCTCGTGCGTACATGTGTCCAGGGGTTAGATTCAGTGTACTTGACCCTTGGCCCTTCATTTGGGTGAAAAGGCATCGTCCTTTGATCGAACGAAAGGCTAGATTCTGCATTAAATGCAGAATCTGCTGTCAGACATGTTCACGCGGCCCGCGTGAAAGTGGGTGCAGGTCTTACGCGGGTCGCCTAGCCCCGTCTGATCTGCACCACTTGCAGAATTTACGTATTTGGTCCCTGTTGCGTGTTTAAGCTATTTCCAGCCCCTTTAAGACCTGTAAAGTTATCTTTAAGGCCCTAAAATGATGTCTAAACATTGTGGACATGAAACATGCCCAAAAATATGTCGGATGTCGGTTCGTTTGGCCGTACGATCGCGATGTTCGCTTAATTACGACGGAATGCGCATAAGCACAAAAGACGATCCAAATGACGCGACGAATGGATTTTTCTCATGCCAAACACTAAGGCATAATATAAGGATGCTTACATAAATTTTTGGAAGTCCGGATGTATTCAGAACGTAAGTTATGCGCAAAAGTGCAAACTTGTGCACTTTTTGACACTTTTAGTCCCTGAATGACCCAAAAGTTTATTTTAGCATACCAAACCCCTCAAAGCCTATTTCTAAGCTATGCAAAGGATATTTATGGTATGTTTAACTTATGGACATGTTCCGGAATGTTCGTTACAGTTCAAATTGGCATACTTTCGCAGTTTGTCAAGTTTAGTCCCTGTAAGCGAATTAACTTGTTTTTGCTATACCAAAGCCTTCAAAACTTATTTCTAAGTTATGTAAAGGTTATTTAAGGTACGTTGAGTATATGTTGATGTTCCGGAGTATTTGTCGCATTAAACTGAGTACGTTTATGCACTAGTTAGCGTATAACTCTCCAGAAAGTGATGTAGAGTTTGGAATTGAATAAAAGTCAGAACATGAAAAATGTAATACACAATGAAACAAACATTGGGATCAAATTACATTATTTTATTGATAATTGAACTGTTCACAATGATTACAAGCACAAATGTTACAACCAATCCTATGTGATCATAAGGTATAACCTCAGTGGTTATTCCCTATGAAACTATGATCACTAACTAAGCTTGGTCGGATCCTAAAGATCGACCAAACGGGTCGGGTTCGGAAGTATAAGCGGTTGTTTAGACCGCTTACCTTACGACCCTAAACAAGCACTAAACTAATAGTGTCGAGTTAAAGATGTCAAAACATATCTAACCTACTGATTTGGTATCAAAACAAAGTGTTTTGATACCCTAAAGTAGTTCCGTTGCAAAATGCGTGCTAAGACGCATTTTGACCGAAACTTTGACTCCACACTACAACTAGCTAACGTGGTAATCAGCGGCTATAATCACGAAGGATTATAACTATCGTGATTACAATCACGTTTCAAAGTTCAATTGAACTTTGACTTGACCAGTTGATGGTCAAAACCGAAAGTCAAACTGTTGGCCAAACGTTTGACTTTCTGCACTACATAAGGAAAAAGCAATAAAAGAATGAAAGAATCTCACTTAGGGTCCTTGCTATCTTTTCAACAAAGAAGACAAAGCCCCAATTCAGCTTAGGAGAGCTCCCAAGCAGATGTAGAGAGAGGAGAGAATGAGAATGAGCAAGGAATGAAGGAGTTTGGATGGCTATTTATAGTTGTGGTGATGCACTAGGATCATCACAAGTGTTTTGATTAGCCATTAAGCAATGAATCACAACCATACATGTGTTAGGGACAGCTGGTATTACTTGGAAAGCACATAAACTTGCTCAACATTCCAAGAAAAATGCATAAACAGTCTCTCAACTATGAAACAGCAGCAAAAACAAACTTTCTGGTCGCTGGGCTGCTGAGGCGCCCCACGTAAGAGTTGGGGCTGGAGTTACGCGCCCCGCCTGAGTCCCCCAGATCAGCAAAGTTTCAAATTTGGCAGTTTTGGTCCCTGCATGCAATCGAGTCCATTTCAGGCCTTTTTGACCCCCGTTAAGCTATTTTCAAGGCTCTACAAGGTCAATAAAGTTTAGAGGACTCAAAATATGCTTGGAACATTCTCAGATGTCGGCTCGTTTGGTCATACGGTCGCGTTGTTCGTTAAATTACGACGAAACTCAAACGGACGCGAAAACGAACCAAATTAAGCGACGAATGGAATTTTTGCATGCCGATCATAAAAGTATTTTAGTGTGTACAAAAAGTTTTGGATGTCCAGATGTGTCCAGAACGTAAGATATGCGCGAAAATGCAAACTTACGCCGTTTTTGACACTTTTAGTCCCTGTAAGATCATGTAAGCATGTTTTCGCACACCAAACCTATCAAAGCTTATTTCTAAGCCATGTTTAGGTTATATATGGTATGTTTAACTTATGATCAAGTTCCGGACTGTACGTTGCCTTACGAATCGGCAGACTTTTGCAAGTTGACGCAAATAGTCCCTGAGATCGAATAAACTTGTTTTTGCCATACCAAAGCCTTTAAAACTTATTTCTAAGTTACGTAAAGGTTATTTAAGGTATGTTAAGTTTATGATGATGTTCCGGAGTGTTTGTCGCGTTAAACTGATCGTGTTTACGCATCAGTTTGCGTATAACTTTCTAGAAAAAGAATATAGAGTTGAAAATCGATCAAAAATCAACATGGGCACAAAACCAAACATAAATGACAAACATTGGGATCAAAACACACTGTTTTATTAATATTGTATTGTTCAGAGTTTGTAAAATGATATCACAAGCACAGATGTCACAGTCTCCCCTACTTCAGGAAATTTCGCCCCGAAATTTATTTAGAGGAAACTTGTGAGAATAGATGTGGATATTTCGCTTTCATCTGATCTTCACGTTCCCAAGTAAACTCTGGGCCACGTTTAGATTCCCAGCGAACTTTGACCAATTTAATCCGCTTGCCTTTTAATTGTTTAAATGTACGGTCCACTATCTCCACAGGTTTCTCAACAAAGTGCATCGTCTTATC
This sequence comes from Helianthus annuus, assembly GCF_002127325.2. Lineage (NCBI taxonomy): Eukaryota > Viridiplantae > Streptophyta > Magnoliopsida > Asterales > Asteraceae > Helianthus > Helianthus annuus. Next base: position 119,380,566 of record NC_035444.2, read on the forward strand.
AACACGAATTTCATCAAGTGGTATGCGGAGGTTCTCATCAGCTAAACACTTTCTGAGATTGGACACATGGAAAGTTGGATGAACATTTCCAAGTTCAGGAGGTAGCTCAAGTTTGTAGGCTACTTTCCGACTCTTTCAATGATCTTAAATGGTCCAACATAGCGTGGTGCAAGTTTTCCTTTCTTTCCAAATATAATCACACCTTTCCAAGGGGATACCTTGAGTAGGACATGATCACCAACTTGAAATTCTAAAGGCTTGCGTCGTCGATCCGCGTAACACTTCTGACGTCTTCTAGCTGTCTGAAGGTTATCACGAATCTTTTTGACCTTATCTGTAGTCTCTAGAATGAGTTCAGGTCCAGTAAGCTGAGCTTCACCTATCTCGTTCCAGCAGACCGGTGAACGACATTTCCAACCGTATAAAGCTTCGAAAGGAGCCATGTTAATGCTAGAGTGATAACTATTGTTGTAGGAGAATTCGATCAACGGTAGATGCGAATCCCAACTACCACCAAAGTCAATCACACACGCTCTAAGCATATCCTCCAGTGTCTGGATTGTTCTCTCAGATTGACCATCTGTCTGCGGATGGTACGCTGAGCTCAAATGAAGTTGAGTACCCATGGCAGATTGCATGGTTCTCCAAAAGCGAGACGAGAATCGAGCATCTCTGTCAGATATAATGTTCAAAGGAACACCATGTCGAGATACAATCTCATCAACATAGATCTTGGCAAGCTTGTCAGCAGATAGATCCTCACGGATCGGCAAGAAATGTGCTGACTTTGTAAGACGATCAACAACAACCCAGATGGCGTCATGACCTCTTTTAGTGCGCGATAATTTGGTAATGAGATCCATAGAAATGTTTTCCCATTTCCAAACCGGAATCTCTGGTTGCTCCAATAATCCAGAGGGATGTTGGTGTTCTGCCTTAACCTTAAGACAAGTAAGGCATTTGGAAACATATAAGGCATTTGGAAATATATAAGGCAACGTCTTTCTTCATACCTGGCCACCAGTACTAGGTTCGAAGATCCTTATACATTTTGTCTGCACCGGGATGAATAGAATAACGAGACTTGTGAGCTTCATCCAAAAGCAATGTGCGAAGATTGTCTATACTTGGGACCCACAAACGGCCCATGTAATAGAAAATCCCAAAATTTCTCAGTTCAAGCTCAGGATTAGTATGACACGGTAACTCTTTACCCATCAAGTCTTGTGTAATACAAGTATGTTGAGCCTGAATTATGCAGGATTGAATGCCAGATCGAACTTGAAGACAGTGAAGCTTCACACATTCCTTACGACTTAATGTGTCAGCCACGACATTCGCCTTACCAGTATGGTAGCGAATTTCGCAATCGTAGTCGTTTAGGAGTTCAACCCAACATCGTTGCCTCATGTTTAGTTCTTTCTGATTGAAGATATGCTGGAGACTTTTGTGGTCAGTAAACACTACACACTTTGTACCGTAAATGTAACATTTGTGCTTGTAATCTTTGTGAACAGTTCAATTATCAATAAAACAATGTTATTTGATCCCAATGTTTGTTTGGTTGTGTTTTACATTTTCATGTTTTGAGTTTTGTTCAATTTCAAACTCTACATCGCTTTCTGGAGAATTATACGCAAACTGGTGCATAAACGTACTCAGTTTGAAGCGACAAATACTCCGAAACATCAACATATACTCAACATACCTTAAATAACCTTTACATAACTTAGAATTAAGTTTTGAAGGCTTTGGTATGGCAAAAACAAGTTAAGTCGCTTACAGGGACTAAACTTGACAAACTGCGAAAGTATGCCAATTTGAACGGTAACGAACATTCCGGAACATGTCCATAAGTTAAACATACCATAAATATCCTTTACATAGCTTAGAAATAGGCTTTGAGGGGTTTGGTATGCTAAAATAAACTTTTGGATCATTCAGGGACTAAAAGTGTCAAAAAGTGTACAAGTTTGCACTTTCGTGCATAACTTACGTTCTGAATACATCCGGAATCCAAAAATTTATGTAAGCATTATAATATTATGCCTTAGTGTTTGGCATGAGAAAAATCCATTCGTCGCGTCATTTGGATAGTTTTTCGCGCTTATGCGCATTCCGTCGTAATTAAGCGAACATCGCGATCGTACGGCCAAACGAACCAACATCCGGAACATTTTTGAGCATGTTTCATGTTCACAATGTTTAGACAAAATTTTAGGGCCTTAAAGTTGGCTTTACGGGCCTTAGAAGTGTCGGAAATGGCTTAAACATGCAACAGGGACCAAAACTGCCATTTTTGAAAGTATGTGCAGATCAGACATGCCCAGGCGGCCCGCCTGAGTTTTGTCTGATCCTGATGCGGGCCGCATGGCACCTTCAGTAACAGAAATTTTGTCTTTCTTGCAAACTTGGCCTTTCAAACACATCAAAGGGCAATGCCCTTTCACCATCTCAGGAGCTAAGGGTCACATTAAGCCACCACAACTTTGTGACAAGTGTACGCTTAAGATCGTGGCATGATATTCAAGAAACGATCCTAACGGCTTTACTTTTCCTATAAATACCCCCCCCCCCTTTGAGTAAAACCCACAAAAATCTGATCAAAAGCTCTAAGATTGGAACCTTTGTTTCATACCTGAGCCATTTTGATCTAGATTAGCATTCGGGGACCCTTCGTAACTGTTCTTTCGTTCTTTTATTCGCTTTTCGAGTCCGAAAGTCAACGTTTTGTTGACTTTCTTCATTGACCAGCCTATGGTCAACACGAAGTTCATTTGAACTTCATAACGTGAGCGTGATCACGATGGTTATAGTCCATGGCGACTATACCTACTGATTACCACGTTATCTAGGCTCAGTGACGAGTCGTAGTTTCGGCCAAAATGCGCATTCTTGCGTATTTTGTAACCAAACTACTCGTGAGCATCAAAGCTGTTTGTTTTGATGCCAAACCTGTTTTCTAAACTTAGTTAAGCATGTTCTAACATGCTTAGCTCGTCACTTTTAGTATAGTGCTTATATAGGGTCGTAAGGTAAGCGATCTAAACCATCGCTTATACTTTCGAACCCGACCCATTTGGTCGATCATTAGGATCCGACCAAACACATTAGGTGACCATAGCTGTAACCTTCCGAGGTTATACCTTGTGGTCACGATGTTAGGCGTTCCAAACGCGTTCTACGCGAACAACGCGTTAAGGTAGCATAAGCTACCTAAACAGGTCGTAATGCGTCGCAAGCACTTAGGTTAGGTTTCATTTTAGTATGTAGGCTTTGTTAAACCATATTTCACGAGTCTCCATACTCGTTTGGTTTATGAACCCGCATACTATCCGATCCTTCCGATTTCGGTCCGGTATATTAACATAGCTACCTATTAGGTGCCGTTTGATATTCCGTGATCACTAGCATTGTGTGATTATTATACAAGAACTTCAAAGCAATCTCAGGTGAGTACATTGAACCCCTCTTTTACTGTTTTCTAAACTGTTTTGGGGTGAAACACATGTGCCTACTTGTTACTTTCATGCTTTTCATGCTTTCACATCATATACCTGCTATGTTCGTTAGTACATTATAGTACATGATTTCATTACATTTCATGCTATGTATGCCCATTGTGTGCGTACTTAGTACATTGCTTTACATTACATTTCATGCTATGTATGCCCATTGTGTGCGTACTTAGTACATTGCTTTACATTACATTTCATGCTATGTATGCCCATTGTGTGCATACTTAGTACAATTGTTTACATCACATGCCTTCATTTTGGTACAACATTTGGTTTGTTTAACATGGAACAATACATTCATTAACATTAGCTACGCTGTTCGTTAGTAGGTAGTGGTACCATAGGAATTGACAACTCCCGTTCCTGAAATCCTGGGTTTGATTGGATTGGAAGGAATGACCGAATTCGATATACATAACTTAGATAACCTTTAATTTGTTTAAGGGTTGATCGCCACAGTCTCAAGGCTTGAATGTATGCATATTTCACAATACCGCATAAATGTTTATATCAGTAGAGCATGCATTGTTCCACAAAACATAACGTTGATTTAAACCATGTTTTACTTCAACACCTCGTTTTGTGCATTTTTCATATGGTTGAGTTGATACATCTCGCTTACCATACAAGATATATTTTGGGTACACATTACATTATCCACATTAAACATAAACATTTTGACATTGATATACATACTTGGTGGATTACATTGAACATAGACATTTCGACATGGTTTACACAATAACACTTGACAATTGATTTATACATGAACAATTTACATGGTGGATTGGTTTGGGTAAATGGTTAGAGTAACGTGGCGTATGTAATATGATACAAACATGATGGATACGCCGCTGGTACTTCCTATATATAAATGCTTGTATAATATTACATATCGTAGCGTTATCTAAGTCATTTCAGTTTAGACACATTACATTTTACACAAATAACATACTCTTCACAAGACATTATTTTTACAAACAACTTATCTTATTCAACTCATTTTACTTGGTTACTCGTTTAACCTTACATTTATCTATACATATCATCTGATATTATCGTTTTTCAAATGGTTTACAAAGCAAGACAAATTACAAGGTTCATGACTGACTGTTATTAAACATTTCTTTAAACTCAAGTCATGAATCCCATTTTCACAAAACCTATGTATCTCACAGGCATTTTTATGCTGACGTACCTACTTTCACATGTGTTTTCAGGAGCTATTGCTATTGTGTAGGATGACAATGGTGACACTAGGGCGGACCTGTGCCTTAGAGCCTAAAAATGAAGATAGAAAAGTTTAATTATGTTCTGAACTCTTTGTTTTCCTGTTTAAGACAATATAACACTCTTGTTTATAAATAAAATACAACTTTGTATGCCATGGTTATGAAACAATTTAATTCTGTCCCAACACTCCCCGGCGTTTTCCGCCGCGGTTACATGTTATACGCGGCCGGGGTGTGACAGAAGAGTTGGTATCAGAGCCAATGGTTATAGGGAATTAGGTTATTAGTAAAGCTTTGACCTAGACTATAACTTTCTATAACCCTAACACAAGTTATCTTGTGTTTAGATTTTAAAACATGCACTTCGCCTATCCTTAGGCGATAACCACAATGAGAATTTCGATTCTGAATACGCTTTGAAAATTAATCATCTATTCTAGGATGATTGATTACTAGGTTTTGAACCCTCTATTATAAGGTTTTGAACCCCTTTGGATTTTTCAAAAATCTCGTCAAGGTTTTCGGGTTTTAATAGTGTGAACACGTGCGAACTGGAAGAGTGAATGCCTGTACCCTCCTGAGTTTTCTGTCTAAGGCTAGAGTGTTCGTACAAATCCACATAATCGGACCAGTCACTCTTACCTGGGAACTCTTGGGGTGAGTGTTCACTTATGGGCGAACATGTCTTCGCGATACATTATTTTTGACCCGTTTACTTTGATTAGACATTGTGTGTCGCTTGTTTGCTTTGCGATGCGTAACCACCATCTTTGCTTTTGTTGATTCTGTTTCATCTCATTCTCTTCATCCAATCATCTCACTCATTTCCTTTTATGTTTTCCTCTTTTAGAATGCCTCCTCGACACGAACACCAGATAGCAACTGCCGAGCTGGCAGAAATTATTGCGCAGCAGATGGCTACTCAATTCCCAAATCTCTTCGCTCAATGGAACCAAGCCAACAACAACATCAATGGTACATGCAATTTCAAGAACTTTAACTCGGCTAAACCACTCAAGTTTAGTGGTTCTGAGGGAGCAACTGGGCTTCTTCAATGGTTCGAGAGCATCGAGAATACTTTTCGCCACGTGCAATGTTCGGATAATCGCAAGGTTGAGTTTTCTTCAAGCGTGTTTCAGAAGAGGGCTCTTACATGGTGGAATAGGGTAATGAGAGACCGTGGTGCAGAAGTTGCTCTAGCACAGACATGGGCTGAACTGAGAGCTCTTATGATGAGGGAGTTTTGTCCTCGTCATGAGCAACGAGCGTTGGAGAAAGAGTTTGATGACTTGAAACAAGATAGTGGCGAGCACAGGGCATATACTGATAGGTTTGAGGAGTTGAGTCTACTTTGCCCGACTATGGTCGCCCCACTCGACAAGGCTATCGAAAGGTACATCGACGGCCTGCCTGACTCGGTACAAGACATTATCACTGGTAGCAACCCTACCACACTCCGTCAGGCAATCGAGTTATCAGCGACTTTGACTGAGTCGCAGATTCGAAAGAATAAATTACATAGGAAGGGTGACAAGGGCAAGAAACAGTCGTCTAACAAGGAAGATAGCAAGAAAGGTCAAAACAAGAATGGAAAGGATTCTGGTTCATCAAAAAGGGCAAAGAAGCGTAAGGCTTCCCAGAACTATGTTGTCACTGCCCAAGCTAACCAGGCAGCTCCCAACCAACCCGCACACCCTCCAGCAAAGAAGCCCTATTCAGGAAGTGCACCTTTGTGCAATCGATGCAACAGTCACCATCAACCGCAACATCAGTGCCGTTTCTGTACTAACTGTGGGAAGTCAGGTCATCTTGCCGATGTTTGTCGGTTTGCTCAAAATTGCGCAGTTCAGAACCCGGCTCAACAAGTTGCTCAGCCTCCTGCTCAGCAACAGGGTCAGGCTGTCACACCCCGGCCGCGTATAACATGCAACCGCGGTGGAAACGCCGGGGAGTGTTGGGACAGAATTAATTGTTTCATAACCATGGAAATTAAAGTTTCATTTTATTTATTTAACACAAGTGTTACATCGTTCCAAAACAAGAAATACAAAGTTCATAACATAACTAAACTAGCCTATCTTCATTTTTAGGCTCTAAGGCACAGGTCCGCCCTAGTATCATGATCATCATCTTATTGAACAGCTCCTGAAAACACATGTGAAAGTAGCTACGTCAGCATAAAAATGCCTGTGAGATACATAGGTTTTGTGAAAATGGGATTCATGACTTGAGTTTAAAGAAATGTTTAATAACAGTCAGTCATGAACCTTGTAATTTGTCTTGCTTTGTAAACCATTTGAAAAACGATAATATCAGATGATATGTATAGATAAGTGTAAGGTTAAACGAGTAACCAAGTAAAATGAGTTGAATGAGATAAGTTGTTTGTAAAAATTAATGTCTTGTGAAGAGTATGTTATTTGTGTAAAATGTAATGTGTCTAAACTGAAATGACTTAGATAACGCTACGATATGTAATATTATACAAGCATTTATATATAGGAAGTACCAGCGGCATATCCACCATGTTTGTATCATATTACATACGCCACGTTACTCAAACCATTTACCCAAACCAACCACCGTGTAAATTGTTCATGTATAAATCAATTGTCAAGTGTTATTGTGTAAACCATATGGAAATGTCTATGTTCAATGTAAACCACCAAGTATGTATATCAATGTCAAAATGTTTATGTTTAATGTAGATAATGTAATGTGTACCCAAAATATATCTTGTATGGTAAGCGAGATGTATCAACTCAACCATATGTAAAATGCACAAAACAAGGTGTTGAAGTAAAACATGGTTTAAATCAACGTTATGTTTTGTGGAACAATGCATGCTCTACTGATATAAACATTTGTGCGGTATTGTGAAATATGCATACATCCAAGCCTTGAGACTGCGGCGATAAACCCTTAAACAAATTAAAGGTTTATCTAAGTTATGTATATCGAATTCGGTCATTCCTTCCAATCCAATCAAACCCAGGATTTCAGGAACGGGAGTTGTCAATTCCTATGGTACCACTACCTACTAACGAACGGCGTAGCTAATGTCAATGAATGTATTGTTCCATGTTAAACAAACCAAATGCTGTACCAAAATGAAGGCATGTGATGTAAACAATTGTACTAAGTATGCACACAATGGGCATAAATAGCATGAAATGCAATGTGAAACAATGTACTAAGTACGCACACAATGGGCATACATAGCATGAAAATGTAATGTCAAGCAATGTACTAGGTACGCACACAATGGGCATACATAGCATGAAATGTATTGTAAAGCAATGTACTAAGTACGCACTGTGACAACCGGTAATTTAAACCCTTAATTACGTGATTAATAGGCGATTAACGCAATAATAAATAGTGTTTACGACGCTAATTAACTTAGTTAGGCCCTTGGAGTGCCTAGTAAGGTTTGATCAGCTATACAGTGCGCGTGTGGTGATTTATGGGAAATCTGATGAATATTATGCGATGACAGTCTGAAACCGTACAAAATACCGACGACACCGACAAATATGGATGTTACACGAATATTTTTATGCTTATGGAGTTTAGGTCGCGATATCGGGTCTCGCAGGAATTACGGGCCGCTTACACATGAAATGGCTTGTGGGCCCTGGGCCCAAGCCCAAAACTCACAAGCCTAAACCCGTGCATAATACACAAGATCTACAAAATCTTGTCAAATATTCTAAATCTTACAAATCTTTATTAGATACTCAAAAACTTTATAAATCTCTCCAAAAGATTTTGATTCAAAGGGTAAGACATGTGACCTGAATATAACAAAAATGCACAAAAGAAACTTTAACACTCAAATCTCTATATAAAGGGACCCTCAATTGTCTGTATACTCACACAAATAAAAACACACCTAAAACAACATTCTGCATTCATCACCTTCCATATTTCGAAACCCACACACAATACACACATAGCTCTCCTCTTCAAGTCAGATGTTCACAAAACAACCTCCCCCACCTCTGATCGATCTACTTGCCGGCGACATGTCCCACCGGCCGGCGACAACTGGTAGTCCGACACCCTCACCCACACACATCAAGCCGACACAGACCCCCCCCCATCTCGACGACAAAACGGACCACCACCACTCCGGTGGTGGTGCGACGGCAATAACCTGAAAGAGAGAGGGAGAACCGGCGGTCAAAGGCACGGACCGTCGGTCGGTTCGTTTATCCGGTGATCGATCCGACGAGCTTCGATTCAGGTGGTGGCATTCACGACATCAAGAGCGGCAAAGGTAGCTGATGGCGGCGGTGGTGGTGGTGACCGGCGGTCCTTGCTTCGGTCCGTCGGATTTCAGCGGTAAGACCCCCCCCCCTGCTTGTTTCTTGTGTTTGGTTTGAAGATTTGTTAAAAATGAGGAGATGTTGAAGATGTTTGGTTTGTTCATGATTCACGATCGGGTCCAGATTCAAGCATGATTCGGATTATGTTTCGGGTCAGACGGTTCAGATTTGGTACGAGATATAGCAGCTTTGGCCCAGTCAAAGGCGGTCAACAGGAAGCCGGTTCGATTCGGGTTGTTACGAGTCTGACCCGGCTTCAGTTTAACTGGTGGTTCAGTGGGTTCAAGGTTCGGGTGACGTCACGGTTTCGATCTAGTGTGGTTCAGGTTTGAGTCAGTGGGTTCGAATGATAGTTCAAAGCTTTCGGTTCAGTTATCAACGGGTCTCGGTTTCGGTACGGGCCAGATTATGAAGCGGTTCAGTTGACTCGGTCAAACCGAGTCAACTCGGTCAACTCAGCGGTCAAAGCAGTCAACAACAGTCAACTGCCGTTCAACGGCTAATCCGAGGCTTGGTAAAATTTTAATGACGCGATTTATATATTAGATTGTTTCATATAAATACTATTTAACGCGCACCAAGCTCGAACCATCACATTTCGTAACTTGTTTTCATTTGTGCAACTCGACGAACATTTATACATATATATTGTTGGTATTGTTGAAAATTGATGTGTTTTGAAATTTTATCGACGCATAGTTGTCGGGGTAGTCCAAAAACAGAGGAATCTCTGCCCGTTTTTCAAAAAAATCCGTAAAATAAAACAAGTTTTTATTATAAAACAAAACGTGTCTTGTTTGTAAAACGACGATTATTGTTATAAAGCGACTGGTATAAAACAAGATACAAATATAAAGTTTCTTTATCAACAAGTTACAACCTACGGGAACAACGATACGGAGATAAATTTGACGACAAAAATAAATATAGTTATTATTATATTTATTTCAAACAAACTCGAATCTTTTTATAAATAAATATAGTATATATATTTATTTCAAGCATCGCGTAACCCGAAGTCGTTTCATCAAAATAAATATAGTTTATATATTCCAAATATCAAACGACACGACAATTGTTTTGCTAAATAAATATAGTTTATATATTTATTTGAAGTTATATACGACACGAGTCCTTTTATAAACTTAATATAGTTTGTATATTTATTTCAAACTTGAAACAACGCCATGATACTTTCGCAAAATAAATATAACTTTTTGTATTTATTTTATACGCCTAGACGGCACGTACGTATATTTTTGGCAAATATACACAAGACGTAATGTATATAATACAAGTTATTATATATTATTTTCATACGAAGCGCGATACGAGTTTGTTATATGATATTTTCATAGAAATATTCTTTTTATACACGTACGACTTCATAAAATGAAGCTAAACGAATACAACTTAGTCATTTTCATTAAGTTAACTATTTACCGTTGAATCGTTCGATTAACGATTCGGTAGAGCTCGATGACACGTAGTTTAGATACTGCGTTTATTTAGAAACTTATTAGATATTCCGTGTTAGGAATATTGTAGAATGCACGCTAGCAAGTCAAGTCTTGGAAACGACATCGCAAAGTCGTATATAGCTAGCCTTGCACAGGAATATTCAAGCGAGTTCATAACCCCCACTTTTTGCTGTTTTACATTTTTTTGTAAATGTTTTCGGGGTGGAAAGACATGCATGATTTTCAAAAACATACAAAGTTTTGAACAAACGCAAAACTCGTATTACTAAATCATATTACGAATGGATTTTGGGGAACTCAAATGATTTATGAAAGGTTTATGCTAAGCACACCCGTTTTTACAAAACAAATGCGTACTTTCGAAATGTGAATGATTTTTCGTAACTAAGGAGTCAGTCAGGGTGGCTGGGGAGGTTCAGCCAGGGTGGCTGGGGAGGTTTAGCCAGGGTGGCTGGGGAGGCTCAGTCAGGGTGGCTGGGGAGGTTCAGCCAGGGTGGCTGGGGTGGAATATATGTTACAATGTTTATGAATACTTTATACATGGTATGGTTAGCGTAAGGAGGTTTACTGCTTTAGATCATGTGAATGGGTAGGCGGAAACTTGAGGTCATTAATCCTCAGGGTAGGACCGAGGGGCAGGAGCGATAGATCTATTTGGGTGTAGCGAGCCCAGTCCCAGGCCCAGCATAACGGACCTCGGGATGACTTTGTACCCGACGCATAAATCTGCTAGGTTTGAGCCTTCCTACTTGCATTTCACACATATCAATGGCCTTGCAAACCATTGGTGATCTCTTTTTCCTTATTTGCTACATACAAGGGATTTTTATCATACACGCTTACAAAACGCTTGATTTATACAAAATAAAAACCATGTTATATACAAATTCAAAGTATTGGTTTATACGAGCATAGAGTCAAAGTCAGGGTGGATATTGACGGTTATACATACTTTACAAATACATGGTTTTACGATCATAGATCGTTACAAATACAAAGTCCTCATATAACTGGACAAGAAAATGATTTTTAAATTCGTTTTCTCAATACCATTTCGAAAACCGGTTATTCCAAAGATTTATTTCAAATCTTTCACAACTCAAAAGATTTATTTGAGATCTTTTACAAACAAACTATGGACTCGCTCAACTTTGTGTTGATTTTTCGCATGTTTCTTTCTCAGGTTGCTTTTCAAAGTCAAGGCACGGTTGGAATAGGATGACCATGAAGAATCGAGTACTTAGTGGCGTTCATTTTCTAGGAAGTCTTAGCTTATTTGCTTCCGCTGTGCAATGAAGATACCAGTCCAGTCACGCCAATGCTCTGATAATTTGGGGTGTGACAGATGGGTATCAAAGCTATAGGTTACAGCGAATTAGGTTTCTGTTGTGATACCTAGGCTCTAACCTCACCTTTCCCCCTGGGGACTTAGATCATTGAGACATTGAACACATACAGAACGCCTAGTACTCGAATATTGTCTCCAACCGTCGCAGAAAAACAAACAGTCAAAATTTTGTTTTCAAACATACGCTATTATGGTATTTCATACACGGTGCATAAAACGGTTACATACAGTACACAACATTCTGAGAGTTTAGGAAACATGCATTTAAGACCTTTGGAAAAGGGAATTCAGTCTGAGAGGCTGGGAAGGTAGTTCAGTCCGAGAGGCTGGGAGGATAGCCTAGTGGGACTAGGAGATTCAGTCTGAGAGGCTGGGAGGATAGTCTAGTGGGACTAGGAGATTCAGTCTGAGAGGCTGGGAGGATAGTCTAGTGGGACTAGGAGATTCAGTCTGAGAGGCTGGGAGGATAGCCTAGTGGGACTAGGAGATTCAGTCTGAGAGGCTGGGAGGATAGTCTAGTGGGACTAGGAAGTTCAGTCTGAGAGGCTGGGAGGATAGACTAGTGGGACTAGGGGAATTACTTGATTGCTTATTGGTGACTAACATGCTTATCTGATTATATGATCGATTATTTGTGCATGGTCATCACGTAGGAACCGTGAAATATTAACTCGGGTACACACTATTATCCACATTGTCTATGATATTTTAACTCCCCGAGCAGGAAGCCCACGCATAACAAAACGCTAGCGCACGAGAATACATGGAACTCAATTTTTACGTCCACAGATGTCGGGGTACATCACCTTCTACATGGCACACGACGCTAGTGCACAGGTATACGTGAAACTTAAGCTTACATCAACGGAGGTTGAAGTACGTCACATACGACTATCGAGGCGAGGCCTTTGAAAAGACGCGATGGCGTAAATCAACGACGACGCTAGATTCCTGTCAGCAGGAGAACTAACGGACAGGAAACGACAACTTTTGACGCGATCCTGCAACGGCACGAATCACTCCAAGGGAAAGACGTGTGTCTCCACATCCCCCTATTTCGGTTAACGACGAATACGATATGTTCGACATTCCATGGTAATGTCACCTAACAATTGGTCGTCACACGAAACCCCAGGTAAAGTCCTCAAATTTCTTTTGTTGAAATTTCGACTTTCACACTTACTGAGTAGATTTTCGTATCTCTACTCCTCTTAATGGTCATTGTGTCACGATCATTTCTTTCAATATAGCGAACACTAATTGCTTGATTTCTTGAAAAACTTATATGTTACACATGCATCGTTTGCTACGCATGTGGTTTCGTTTCGAATAAGCGTTTCATTAAAGTTCAAATATTGCTTCGCTAAATCTGATTATCGATTTGTGATTCGAATGACCCGCATTATCGTAACTGTTGGCTCCTTTGTTATCAAGTCAACACATTCTCTTGAAATTTTCTTTTCTCTTCAAGTTACACACATGGTTTTCGTCGTCACCATGCTGAAATTTCCTTTTTGGAACATATATATTTTGTCGGATTGGGCTAAAACCAAGTTCAATATTTTGAGCTTGTCTATTACACACATATTCACTTCAGAGCATCATATGATGTATTGAGGGCATCATAATCAAAATTCGTTTTAACAAATGTTCTATTTGTTCCGAGTCGAAGTAAACTTGTTTGACATTCGACTCCACTAAATTGTTTGTTGATTTTGACACCTTGTGGTGGTATCTTCCACTTATTTGAAGCTTGCGCTAAACTCGTTTAGACATCTCATGCCCGGATTTAAATATTTACTTATTGATTGCTTTAGATCCGCTTTGATTTATCATGATTAAAACAGTCTTAACACAATCGTGTGATAAGACAAGGGTACACAAAATTCATTTCATATTCCGGTGTACCTCCTAACGGTCCTTTCAACATCGATCGAATGTTTTGCGATATTCATTGCTTCTTCATCTTCGATCGAGAACATTATTTCTTTGATGTTTCATTTTCAATTGAAAATTCTATGATGTCATTTGAAACAGACTTCAGATTCCCATTACTGCGCATTCATTTGACTTCAAACACGGTGAAATTGTTTGATCACCGCTAATATTGGATTGTTTAAATCATTACGACACCTTGTGGTGTTGGTACAAACTTGTAGCTTGGGCTAATCACGATCGATCGTTTCATGCAAAACACAGGTGATACTTGTTCGATCACCGGTATTATTGAATTATCTCATTCATTATGACACCTTGAGGCGTCGGCATAACTTGCAGCTTGTGCTGATCACGATCGAGCGTTTCATGCAAACTACTATATTTGAGATTGTTGATTCTAAGTTCATCCAGTGGATGTCACTGCTTCTAGAACTCGTTTACATGTTATAAACGTTCATATGGAATTCGATTGGTCGGAGTTCCTGTTCATTGTTGGATCCTGTTAACTTAGTCAAACTAGTGACTGCATCTCTACATCTTGTTACCCTTGACATCAACTCTTGAAACACAATTCTGAAGAGATAACATAATCTAAATTTCGAGGACGAAATTTCTGTAACAGGGGGAGAATGTGACAACCGGTAATTTACACCCTTAATTACGTGATTAATAGGCGATTAACGCAATAAATAGTGTTTACGACGCTAATTAACTTAGTTAGGCCCTTGGAGTGCCCAGGAAGGTTTGATCAGCTATACAGTGCGCGTGTGGTGATTTATGGGAAATCTGATGAATATTATGCGATGACAGTCTGAAACCGTACAAAATACCGACGACACCGACAAATATGGATGTTACACGAATATTTTTATGCTTATGGAGTTTAGGTCGCGATATCGGGTCTCGCAGGAATTACGGGCCGCTTACACATGAAATGGCTTGTGGGCCCTGGGCCCAAGCCCAAAACTCACAAGCCTAAACCCGTGCATAATACACAAGATCTACAAAATCTTGTCAAATATTCTAAATCTTACAAATCTTTATTAGATATTCAAAAACTTTATAAATCTCTCCAAAAGATTTTGATTCAAAGGGTAAGACATGTGACCTGAATATAACAAAAATGCACAAAAGAAACTTTAACACTCAAATCTCTATATAAAGGGACCCTCAATTGTCTGTATACTCACACAAATAAAAACACACCTAAAACAACATTCTGCATTCATCATCTTCCATATTTCGAAACCCACACACAATCACACATAGCTCTCCTCTTCAAGTCAGATGTTCACAAAACAACCTCCCCCACCTCTGATCGATCTACTTGCCGGCGACATGTCCCACCGGCCGACGACAGCTGGTAGTCCGACACCCTCACCCACACACATCAAGCCGACACAGACCCCCCCCCCCCATCTCGACGACAAAACGGACCACCACCACTCCGGTGGTGGTGCGGCGGCAATAACCTGAAAGAGAGAGGGAGAACCGGTGGTCAAAGGCACGGACCGCCGGTCGGTTCGTTTATCCGGTGATCGATCCGACGAGCTTCGATTCAGGTGGTGGCATTCACGACATCAGGAGCGGCAAATGTAGCTGATGGCGGCGGTGGTGGTGGTGACCGGCGGTCCTTGCTTCGGTCCGTCGGATTTCAGCGGTAAGACCCCCCCCTGCTTGTTTCTTGTGTTTGGTTTGAAGATTTGTTAAAAATGAGGAGATGTTGAAGATGTTTGGTTTGTTCATGATTCACGATCGGGTCCAGATTCAAGCATGATTCGGATTATGTTTCGGGTCAGACGGTTCAGATTTGGTACGAGATATAGCAGCTTTGGCCCAGTCAAAGGCGGTCAACAGGAAGCCGGTTCGATTCGGGTTGTTACGGGTCTGACCCGGCTTCGGTTCAACTGGTGGTTCAGTGGGTTCAAGGTTCGGGTGACGTCACGGTTTCGATCTAGTGTGGTTCAGGTTTGAGTCAGCGGGTTCGAATGATAGTTCAAAGCTTTCGGTTCAGTTATCAACGGGTCTCAGTTTCGGTACGGGCCAGATTATGAAGCGGTTCAGTTGACTCGGTCAAACCGAGTCAACTCGGTCAACTCAGCGGTCAAAGCAGTCAACAACAGTCAACTGCCGATCAACGGCTAATCCGATGCTTGGTAAAATTTTAATGACGCGATTTATATATTAGATTGTTTCATATAAATACTATTTAACGCGCACCGAGCTCGAACCATCAATATTCGTAACTTGTTTTCATTTGTGCAACTCGACGAACAGTTATACATATATATTGTTGGTATTGTTGAAAATTGATGTGTTTTGAAATTTTATCGACGCATAGTTGTCGGGGTAGTCCAAAAACAGAGGAATCTCTGCCCGTTTTTCAAGAAAATCCATAAAATAAAACAAGTTTTTATTATAAAACAAAACGTGTCTTGTTTGTAAAACGACGATTATTGTTATAAAGCGACTGGTATAAAACGAGATACAAATATAAAGTTTCTTTATCAACAATTTACAACCTACGGGAACAACGATACGGAGATAAATTTGACGACAAAAATAAATATAGTTATTATTATATTTATTTCAAACAAACTCGAATCTTTTTATAAATAAATATAGTATATATATTTATTTCAAGCATCGCGTAACCCGAAGTCGTTTCATCAAAATAAATATAGTTTATATTTATTCCAAATATCAAACGACACGACAATTGTTTTGCTAAATAAATATAGTTTATATATTTATTTGAAGTTATATACGACACGAGTCCTTTTATAAACTAAATATAGTTTGTATATTTATTTCAAACTTGAAACAACGCGATGATACTTTCGCAAAATAAATATAACTTTTTGTATTTATTTTATACGCCTAGACGGCACATACGTATATTTTTTGGCAAATATACACAAGACGTAATGTATATAATACAAGTTATTATATATTATTTTCATACGAAGCACGATACGAGTTTGTTATATGATATTTTCATAGAAATATTCTTTTTATACACGTACGACTTCATAAAATGAAGCTAAACGAATACAACTTAGTCATTTTCATTAAGTTAACTATTTACCGTCGAATCGTTCGATTAACGATTCGGTAGAGCTCGATGACACGTAGTTTAGATACTGCGTTTATTTAGAAACTTATTAGATATTCCGTGTTAGGAATATTGTAGAATGCACGCTAGCAAGTCAAGTCTTGGAAACGACATCGCAAAGTCGTATATAGCTAGCCTTGCACAGGAATATTCAGGTGAGTTCATAACCCCCACTTTTTGCTGTTTTACATTTTTTTGTAAATGTTTTCGGGGTGGAAAGACATGCATGATTTTCAAAAACATACAAAGTTTTGAACAAACACAAAACTCGTATTACTAAATCATATTACGAATGGATTTTGGTGAACTCAAATGATTTATGAAAGGTTTATGCTAAGCATACCGGTTTTTACAAAACAAATGCGTACTTTCGAAATGTGAATGATTTTTCGTAACTAAGGAGTCAGTCAGGGTGGCTGGGGAGGTTCAGCCAGGGTGGCTGGGGAGGTTCAGCCAGGGTGGCTGGGGAGGCTCAGTCAGGGTGGCTGGGGAGGTTCAGCCAGGGTGGCTGGGGTGGAATATATGTTACAATGTTTATGAATACTTTATACATGGTATGGTTAGCGTAAGGAGGTTTACTGCTTTAGATCATGTGAATGGGTAGGCGGAAACTTGAGGTCATTACTCCTCAGGGTAGGACCGAGGGGCAGGAGCGATAGATCTATTTGGGTGTAGCGAGCCCAGTCCCAGGCCCAGCATAACGGACCTCGGGATGACTTTGTACCCGACGCATAAATCTGCTAGGTTTGAGCCTTCCTACTTGCATTTCACACATATCAATGGCCTTGCAAACCATTGGTGATCTCTTTTTCCTTATTTGCTACATACAAGGGATTTTTATCATACACGCCTACAAAACGCTTGATTTATACAAAATAAAAACCATGTTTTATACAAATTCAAAGTATTGGTTTATACGAGCATAGAGTCAAAGTCAGGGTGGATATTGACGGTTATACATACTTTACAAATACATGGTTTTACGATCATATATCGTTACAAATACAAAGTCCTCATATAACTGGACAAGAAAATGATTTTTAAATTCGTTTTCTCAATACCATTTCGAAAACCGGTTATTCCAAAGATTTATTTCAAATCTTTCACAACTCAAAAGATTTATTTGAGATCTTTTACAAACAAACTATGGACTCGCTCAACTTTGTGTTGATTTTTCGCATGTTTCTTTCTCAGGTTGCTTTTCAAAGTCAAGGCACGGTTGGAATAGGATGACCATGAAGAATCGAGTACTTAGTGGCGTTCATTTTCTAGAAAGTCTTAGCTTATTTGCTTCCGCTGTGCAATGAAGATACCAGTCCAGTCACGCCAATGCTCTGATAATTCGGGGTGTGACACGCACACAATGGGCATACATAGCATGAAATGTATTGTAAAGAAATGTGCTAAGTACGCACACAATGGGCATACATAGCATGAAATGTATTGAAATCATGTACTATAATGTACTAACGAACGTAGCAGGTATATGATGTGAAAACATGGAAAGCATGAAAGTAACAGGTAGGCACAAGTGTTTCACCCCAAAACAGTTTGGAAAACAGTAAAAGATGGGGTTCTATGTACTCACCTGAGATTGCTTTGAATTCCTTGTTTAATAATCACACAATGCTAGAGATCACGGGATATCAAACGGCACCTAATAGGTAGCTATATTAATATACCGGACCAAAATCGGAAGGATCGGATAGTATGCGGGTCCGTAAACCAAACGAGCATGGAGACTCGTGTAATATGGTTTAACAAATCCTACATACTAAAATGAAACCTAACCTAAGTGCTTGCGACCCATTACGACCCGTTTAGGTAGCTTATGCTACCTTAACGCGTCGTTCGCGTATAACGCGTTTGGAACGCCTAACATCGTGACCATAAGGCATAACCTCGGAAGGTTATAGCTATGGTCACCTAATGTGTTTGGTCGGATCCTAATGATCGACCAAATTGGTCGGGTTCGAAAGTATAAGCGATGGTTTAGATAGCTTACCTTACAACCCTATATAAGCACTATACTAAAAGTGACGAGCTAAGCATGTTAGAACATGCTTAATTAAGTTTAGGAAACAGGTTTGGCATCAAAACAAACGGCTTTGATGCTCACGAGTAGTTTGGTTACAAAATACGCAAGAATGCGCATTTTGGCCGAAACTACGACTCGTCACTGAGCCTAGATAACGTGGTAATCAGTAGGTATAGTCGCCATGGACTATAACCATCGTGATCACGCTCACGTTATGAAGTTCCATGAACTTCGTGTTGACCATAGGCTGGTCAATGCAGAAAGTCAACAAAACGTTGACTTTCGGACTCGAAAAGCGAATAAAAGAACGAAAGAATAATTACGGAGGGTCCCCGAATGCTAATCTAGATCAAAATGGCTCAGGTATGAAACAAAGGTTTCAACTTAGAGTTCTTGATCAGATTTTTCTGGGTTTTACTCAAAAGGGGGGGTGTTTATAGGAAAAGTAAAGCCGTTAGGATCGTTTCTTGAATTTCATGCCACGATCTTAAGCGTACACTTGTCACAATGTTGTGGTGGCTCAAAATGACCCTTAGCTCCTGAAATGGCGAAAGGGCATTGCCCTTTGGTGTGTTTGAAAGGCCAAATTTGCAAGAAAGACAAAATTTCTGTTACTGAAGGGGCCATGCGGCCTGCATCAGGATATGCACAAACTCAGGCGGGCCGCTTGGGCCTGTCTGATCTGCACATACTTTCAGAAATGGCAGTTTTGGTCCCTGTTGCGTATTTAAGCCATTTCCGACACTTCTATAGCCCGTAAAGCCAACTTTAAGGCCCTAAAATGATGCCTAAACATTGTGGGCATGAAACGTGCTCAAAAATGTTCCGGATGTTGATTCGTTTGGCCGTACGATCGCGATGTTCGGTTAATTACGACGGAATGCGCATAAGCGCGAAAAATGATCCAAATGACGCGACGAATGGATTTTTCTCATGCCAAACACTAAGGCATAATATTAGGATGCTTACATAAATTTTTGGATGTCCGGATGTATTCAGAACGTAAGTTATGCGCGAAAGTGCAAACTTGTGCACTTTTTGACACTTTCAGTCCCTGAATGACCCAAAAGTTTGTTTTAGCATACCAAACCCCTCAAAGCCTATTTCTAAGCTATGTAAAGGATATTTATGGTATGTTTAACTTATGGACATGTTCCGGAATGTTCGTTACAGTTCAAATTAGCATACTTTCGCAGTTTGTCAAGTTTAGTCCCTGTAAGCGAATTAACTTGTTTTTGCCATACCAAAGCCTTGAAAACTTATTTCTAAGTTATAAAGGTTATTTAAGGTATGTTGAGTATATGTTGATGTTCCGGAGTATTTGTCGCGTTAAACTGAGTACGTTTACGCACCAGTTTGCGTATAACTCTCTAGAAAGCGATGTAGAGTTTGAAATTGAACAAAAGTCAAAACATGAAAAATGTAAAACACAACCAAACAAACATTGGGATAAAATAACATTGTTTTATTGATAACTGAACTGTTCACAATGATTACAAGCACAAATGTTACAGTCTCCCCTACTTGTGGAAATTTTGTCCCGAAATTTATTTAGAGGAAACTCGTGGAAAAAGATGTGGATATTTTGCCTTCATTTGATCTTCACGTTCCCAAGTAAACTCGGGTCCACGCTTAGATTCCCAACGAACCTTGACCAAAGGAATGCACTTGCGTTTAAGCCACTTGACTTCACGTTCCATGATTTCCACCGGTTTCTCGACAAATTTCAGTGTTTTATCAACACGAATTTCGTCAAGCTGTATGTGGAGGTTCTCATCAGCTAAACACCTCTTGAGATTGGACACGTGAAAGGTTGGATGAACATTTCCAAGTTCAGGAGGTAACTCAAGTCTGTAGGCTACCTTATCGATTCTTTCGACGATCTTGAATGGTCCAACGTATCTAGGTGCAAGTTTTCCTTTCTTTCCGAATCTGATCACACCTTTCCAATGTGAGACCTTAAGTAATACTCGATCACCGACTCGAAAATCCAAGGGCTTGCGTTTTAGGTCCGCGTAACTCTTTTGACGGCTTCTAGCTGTCTGAAGGTTATCACGAACTTTCTTTACCTTATCTGTTGTCTCTAAAATGAGGGCAGGCCCAGTAAGTTGAGCCTCGCCAATCTCATTCCAGCAGACTGGTGAACGACATTTTCGACCATAGAGAGCCTCGAAAGGAGCCATGTTGATGCTGGAGTGATAACTGTTGTTGTAGGAGAATTCAATCAATGGAAGATGCGAATCCCAACTACCACCAAAATCGATCACACAAGCTTTAAGCATATCCTCCAGTGTCTGGATTGTTCTTTCCGATTGACCATCCGTTTGCGGATGATAAGTTGTGCTCAGATTAAGTTGAGACCCCATAGCAGATTACATGGTTCTCCAAAAATGAGAAGTGAAACGAGCATCTCTGTCAGAAATGATGTTCAAAGGAACACCATGTCGAGCTACAATTTCATCTACGTAGATTTGAGCAAGTTTGTCAGCCGAAAAATCCTCACGGATTGGCAAGAAATGCACTGACTTTGTAAGACGATCAACGACTACCCAGATGGCATCGTGACCTTTCTTTGTGCGCGGGAGTTTGGTAATGAGATCCATAGTAATGTTTTCCCATTTCCAAACTGGGATCTCCGGTTACTCCAATAATCTGGAAGGACGCTGATGTTCAGCCTTAACCTTAAGACAAGTAAGGCATTTGGATACGTATAAGGCAATGTCTTTCTTCATACCAGGCCACCAATACTAGAGCAGGAGTTATGTGATAAGGGAATTCCTTATCCATCAACCCTTGTGAAACACAAGATTGTTGAGCCTGAGAAATACGTGCTTGGATATCGGATTGAGCTTGAATAACAGATTGGACACGAACATAATGAAGTTTAGTTCGTTCCTTGCGACTCAAAGCATCGGCTACGACATTCGCCTTACCAGGATGGTAGCGAATTTCGCAGTCATAGTCGTTTAGAAGTTCAACCCAACGTCGTTGTCTCATGTTGAGTTCTTTCTGATTGAAGATGTGTTGAAGACTTTTGTGGTCAGTGAAAACCACACATTTCGTACCGTACAAATAGTGTCTCCAAATCTTAAGAGCGAAGACAACTGTACCCAACTCAAGATCATGAGTGGTGTAGTTCTTCTCATGTATCTTGAACTGTGTCGATGCGTATGCTATGACTTTGTTTCTTTGCATCAGGACGCAGCCAAGACCCAATTTAGATGCATCGCAATAAACAACGAAATCATCATTGCCCTCGGGCAAGGTTAGAACAGGCGCGTCGCAGAGTTTTTGTTTCAAAGTCAGGAACGCTTCCTCTTGTTTGACTCCCCAATCAAATGGCTTGTTCTTTTGAGTTAGAGCAGTTAGAGGAACTGCAATCTTTGAGAAGTTCTCAATGAAGCGGCGGTAATAACCCGCTAGACCAAGAAAAGAACGAACTTCAGTAGGAGTAGTAGGTGTATCCCAATCCTTGATCGCGCTGATCTTGGAGGGATCTACATGAATACCTTGTTCGTTGACAACGTGTCCTAAGAATTGAACCTCTTTAAGCCAGAATTCACACTTGGAGAATTTGGCGAAAAGCTGCTCTTTCTTTAGGAGTTCCAACGTAAGACGAAGGTGCTGCTCATGATCAGCTCGCGTCTTAGAATATATTAAAATGTCATCAATGAAAACAATGATGAACTTATCCAAATAAGGCTTGCAGACCCTATTCATCAAGTCCATGAAAACAGCAGGAGCATTAGTCAAACCGAATGGCATGACTGTGAACTCATAATGCCCATAGCGAGTGCGGAAAGCTGTCTTTGGAATGTCTTCCTCATGCACACGAAGTTGATGATATCCAGATCGCAGATCAATCTTTGAAAAATAAGAAGCGCCTTGCAATTGATCGAAAAGATCATCAATGCGAGGTAGGGGATATCGATTCTTGATGGTGAGCTTGTTAAGCTCACGATAATCGATACACATCCTAAATGAACCATCCTTCTTCTTGACAAAAAGAACGGGAGCACCCCAAGGTGAAAAGCTAGGACGGATAAAACCTTTGTCAGAGAGCTCTTGAAGCTGCTTAGATAATTCTTGCATCTCAGACGGTGCAAGACGGTATGGAGCTCTGGCAATGGGATTTGCACCAGGTACGAGATCAATACAGAACTCGACTTGGCGTGCCGGAGGTAAACCAGGTAACTCTTCAGGGAAAACTTCAGAATAATCCCGAACGACAGGAATATCTGAAATAGACTTACCCTTGCCCTTATCTGCTGTAACATGTGCTAAGAAAGCCACATAGTTCTTTCGTAGATACTTCCGTTCTTTAAAACAAGATATGAGTTTGAGACCACCGGCAGGCTTCTCACCACGAACCTGTAGGATCTCGCCTGTCGACAGCGGCACACGAACAATCTTCTCAGAACAAACTATCTTTGCGCGATGCTTAGATAACCAATCCATTCCTATAATAATGTCGAAGCTTCCAAGTTGCATTGGCGTGAGGTCAATAGGAAAAATATGGTCGTTAAGGTTCAACTGGCAGTTGCGTAGAACAGAATTTAGAACAATGGGTTCACCACTAGCAGCCTCTACTGTCAAAGGTTTACCTAGTTTCGTTCTAGACACGTGAAGCATTGGCTCAAAAGACAAGGACACAAAACTCTTGTCGGCACCTGAATCAAAAAGAACAGATGCAGGCTGATTATTAATAAAGAACATACCGTTCACCGCTTCGTTGTCTGCTTGTGCCTCTTGAGCATTCATGTTGAAGACTCGCCCTCGAGCCTGAGCCTGATTCTGGTTTGCATTCTGATTCTGGTTTGCTAGCCTTGGTGTGACAACTCGAGTTTCCAAGATTCCATTTTCACATTTATTACACGTTCATTGTTTGTTTAGTTGTTTACTTGCACAATGAGTTGTTGTGAAACTGTAACGTTTTGATTCAGTTAAGTATATTGTATTTGAGCATGGTTATGTGTTAATTATGAAAGATTTGTCTAATGTATGAACTTGGTGGTGAAACTGTGAATTATTTTGAGATGGTGTACTTATGTAAAATATGATACTTAGGGATGTATAGAGTAATTAGTGAAATCCTAATCATTCTTAACCCTAATCCCTTTCACTAATCACCACCCAAGAAACTAAGCACGTACTTTCACATTCTCTGATCATCTCCTACAATCATTTGCTTCATCTTTGGCACAAGTCTTTTGCATCAATCTTGGTCTTTCAATTCATCTAGATTCAATTCAAGGTAATTGTTTAATCATTGTTTGATGTTAATCGTTGATTGATTGATTCATGTTAAAACCCTAGTTCTTCATATGATATTCTGTGATTATTTATTGGATTCTGATTATTGTGATAATGATGTTGATTAGTCGTATAATCGATTGTCTGATGATTAAGATACATGATATGTAGAATGATTGATTTGATAATTGGATTACTGTTATGCAGATGCAATGAAATTAGGGTTTTCTGAATCTTGAGAACGTAACTATTATATTGAACTTGATTAATACGTATGTTGATAGTCCGTGGATTAGGTCAGAGTTTTGTGAAGTCACAAAAGTCTGAGTTTTTTATCTGTATGCGTAGTCAGAGCTTTGATTATGTTACCCTTGTCCGAACTCTTTATATATCACAAGGTCAGACTTTTAAAGATGAAACATATAGTCCGACTTTTATATAACAACACATAGTCCGACTTTTATAAATTTGTCATGGTCCGAATTTTTAAACATGTATGCTTGTCCGAATTTTGGCAAGGGTGTATGGGGTCCGACTTTTATTTATGTAGAGGAGGGGTCCGACTTTTGGACAATGGATCATGTAGTCCGATCTTGTGAAGGGACCACCTTGTCCGACTTTTAGGAAGGGGAAACCCCCCCCCACCTTGTCTGAATTTTAGTAGGGCTCCCCCTTGTCTGACCTTGTGACCCCTTTGTTCCCTTGGTCCGAGTTTCAAGCCCCTACCCTTAGTCCGATCTTGTGAAGACCCCTACCCCCTGTCCGAGTTTTAAGGTGTGGCCCCATGGTCCGACTATGTGGGTGATGTTATGTCCGAGTTTTGTATTGGTGTTGTGATGTCCGAACTTTGTGCATGTCATACCCCTTTGGTCAGAAGTTTGTATGCTTTTACATGATGTCTGAGTTTAATGAATGTACACAAGATTCGACTTTCAATATTGAACTGTCTGAGTTTTGATGGAATATATGATCTGAAGTATAGTGATGATACATGCCCCGAATTCAGATAATACTTGAAGAGACAGATTGAATTAGGATGCCAAGATCAGAATCCTGTATGATTATATGTGATTATATGATAATGTACATTACTGGGTGATATTATATGCATGAACAATCTTTATTATAGCATTCTGTACGCGATAATCACACCGAACACGATTGCTTGGATATCAAAGACTTGTAAACCCTAATTGTCTACAAACACTTACATCGAATCATGTGCAATGTATCCTAGGTCGTGTGTAACGGACTTAGACATTTAAATAACCCTAGAAGCAATAACATACCGAGCAAACCAAGGTGAGTTCACACTCTTACTAAGGCATGGGATTCCCAGGGCATGGGAATTGGGATTGAAGGAATAAGGTTGAATAGATTCGTACTGACACTGTTACTAGACTACCTACCATCGTCCTCGGTTGTGCAGGAGACATACGTAAAACCTACGTATACTTGTATTGCTCACTGTCCTCAGGATGCGAAGGACACTCACGTAAAACCTACGTGAACATATACTCACTACTGCCTCGGTTGTGTCAGGCACTTACGTAAAACCTACGTAAACCCCCGCGTACCCTTATCCTCGGTTTGTGAAGGATACTTACGTAAAACCTATGTAAAGCTTGTACGTATTACTGTTCTCGGGTTATGAAGAACACTTATGGTTACGAATAGTCTAGTGGTTATACAACATGGGAAGCCCCCGGCAATAGAACGTACTATCGGCCCAGTAGAGCCATATGTTACAAACAAACTTACTATTACGCATTTACTTTCTGTGAACTCGCTCAACTAGTTGTTGATCCTCTGTTACATGCCTTGCAGGTCGTTAGATACATGGAGCTTGCACAGGGAGGAGCTGGTCGTTGTGGGCTTGGATCGTGATTGTTTCGTTAAACACTTATGACATTTCATACTTTATAATGTTGGGTTTTATTTATACGCTTCCGCTAAACAGTGATAACATACTTATATTTTGAACACCTTTCATATTGGTGGTTGAATGGCATTTACTTTTATATATTAATTACATGTTCAATATGATTGGTGTCTTGATCCTGGTCAGTCACGCTCCCAAGCGGTGATACTCCGCAGGTGGATTTTGGGGGTGTGACAGATTGGTATCAGAGCCATTGGTTATAGAGAACTTGGTTTTAATAAGGGGAAAACGTTTTTATTAAAACCAGACTATAACCAGTACAGTGCTCAACGATCCACAACGACGCTTCGCTCCACGTGCAAGACTCGACATCCTAGGTAATAAGGTTTATGTTTATTGCCTACATGCTAGAATTACATAGAACTTTGCTCGTGGTATGCTTAGATTACATTGCTCACTATTTGTTATTGCTTGAGAACACTTGTGTGCTTACACTCTTCTGTCATCGCACTATTCGCGAACCTTTCTCACTTACATTGCCTTTGATGTGAAGATCAATGGCCGGACGCATTAACTTGACGCAAGCCCAGTTGACGGCTCTTATCAATGAACAAGTTGCTACGGCACTTGCAGCTGCAAACGCAGGAGGTATACCCTGCAGTCGTAACTCATCCTAGGATCTTTAGATCCTACGTTCCTAAACCAACTCTTATGTTTAACCTCATTCTGTTCTTACACATTAGGTCAACCCGCTCAGCAACCTGTATGTACTTTCAAGAACTTCATGGACTGTCGTCCAAGCACATTCAGTGGCACCGAGGGGGCAGTGGGACTCCTCCATTGGTTTGAGAAGCTAGAGTCAGTATTTGAAATGTGTGAATGCCCTGAGGCCCGCAGGGTGAAGTACGCCACTGGCACACTTGAAGGAATTGCGCTAACTTGGTGGAACGCGCAAGTTCAGATTTTAGGGTTGGCAGCTGCTAACGCCACCCCTTGGAATGATTTCAAGGAACTGATCAAAAGGGAATACTGCACTCGGGAAGACATCCACAAGTTGGAAGATGAGTTGTACCGTTTGAAAATGATTGGGTCAGAAATTGAAGCTTATACCAAAAGGTCAAACGAGCTGGCCGTGCTATGTCCAACTATGGTGGACCCTCTAATCAAGCGCATTGAGTTGTATCTCAAAGGTTTGGCGCCAGAAATCCAGAGCCATGTGACATCGGCTAATCTTGACAACATCCAGGCTATTCAACGCCTCGCTCATCGCCTCATGGACCAGGCAGTGGAACAGAACAGACTGCCTAAACGTATCAGCGCTACTGCTACCGCTACCACTGCTACTACACTTGCTACTCCCAGTGGCAACAAGAGAAAATGGGATGGGGATTCCAGCAAAGGATCAGCTTCAGTTCAGTCACAGGTTCAGCAAAGAAAGACTGACAGTTATCAGAGTCCCAGTCAGCACTCTTCAGGCAGTCACAGGCAGGGAGGATATCGAGGGAACCTTCCAAAGTGCAACAACTGTAACAGACACCACAGTGGTCAGTGTAACAAGGGTCGCTGTCAAAGATGCCTCAAGATGGGTCATGAGGCCAAGGATTGTAGGAGCCCTCGGCCTGCGAATCAGAATCAGCAGCAGCCACAAGCACAGCAGAATCAGCAACAAGGCAATAGGGGATGTTTTCATTGTGGTGCTGAAGGTCACTTCAAAAGACACTGCCCTCAGCTAAACCGGAACCAGAACAACAACAACAACAACAACAATAACAACAACCCGAGCAATGGCAACAACAACAATGGTGGGAACAACAACGGCAACGAAGCAAGGGGTCGTGCATTTGTGTTGGGGCAGGGTGATGCCAGAAATGATCCCAATGTAGTTATGGGTAAGTTCCTTCTCGACGACTTTTATGTTACTGTATTGTTTGATTCTGGTGCGGATACAAGTTACGTGTCATTGAAAGTTAGCAAAATGTTAAAACGTGCACCAACTCCCCTAAATACCAAACATGCCGTAGAGTTAGCGAATGGTAAAAGTCTAGAGGCTACACACATAGTTCAGGGTTGTAATCTTATCCTCGCTGGTCAGACTTTCTCCATCAACCTCATTCCTATAGTTCTGGGTAGTTTCGACATCGTTATTGGCATGGATTGGTTATCCAAGAAGCAAGCAGAGATCCTATGTAAGGAGAAGATTATTCGTATTCCTCGTTCAGATAAGGAACCTCTCGAAGTTCAAGGCGACAAGAGTGGTGCAGTGGTTGGCATCATCTCTTTCTTGAAGGCTCAGAAATGTTTACGAAAGGGGCACACTGCCATTTTGGCACTAGTTACTGATGCATTGACGAAAGAGAAAAGAATAGAGGATATTCCAGTTGTACGTGATTTTCCTCAAGTGTTTCCTGAAGATTTACCTGGTCTACCGCCTCATCGCCAGGTCGAGTTTCAAGTCGAGCTAGCTCCAGGAGCAGCACCTATAGCTCGCGCACCGTATCGTTTAGCTCCAACTGAACTGGAAGAACTGTCAAAGCAACTACAAGAGCTCTTGGATAAGGGCTTCATTCGTCCAAGCTCTTCGCCTTGGGGAGCTCCAGTACTATTCGTGAAAAAGAAGGATGTCACTTTCAGGATGTGCATAGACTACCTTGAACTGAACAAGGTCACAATGAAGAACCGCTATCCTCTTCCTCGTATTGACGACTTATTCGACCAGTTGCAAGGGTCGAGTTACTACTCCAAGATTGATCTAAGGTCCGGTTACCATCAGCTGAGAGTCCGGGATGAGGACGTCTCCAAGACAGCATTTAGAACTCGCTACGGCCATTACGAGTTCCTAGTCATGCCATTCGGGCTAACGAACGCGCCTGCAGTTTTCATGGATCTTATGAACAGGGTGTGCAAACCCTATCTAGACAAGTTCGTCATCGTTTTCATTGACGACATTCTGATCTACTCCAAGAGTCAGGAGGAACACGAGCAGCACTTGCATCTTATCTTGGAACTTCTTCGAAAGGAACAACTGTACGCCAAGTTTTCAAAATGCGACTTCTGGCTTCGTGAAGTCCACTTCTTAGGCCATGTGGTGAACAGGGATGGGATTCATGTCGATCCATCCAAGGTAGATTTGATCAGGAACTGGCCTGCACCGCGTACACCAACGGAAATACGCCAATTCTTGGGTTTGGCGGGGTACTACAGACGATTCATCAAAGACTTTTCAAAGATCGCACAGCCGCTTACAATGCTGGCACAGAAAGGTGTCACCTATCGTTGGGGTAATACACAAGAAACGGCTTTTCAGTACCTGAAGGATAGACTATGCAGCGCACCTATTCTTTCATTGCCAGAAGGCACGGATGATTTTGTGGTCTATTGTGACGCATCGATACAGGGGCTTGGATGTGTATTGATGCAGCGGGATAAAGTCATTGCCTACGCTTCGCGGCAACTCAAAGTTCATTAACGAAACTACACGACGCACGATTTAGAGCTGGGAGCTGTTGTTTTCATGCTTAAGATATGGCGGCACTACCTGTACAGTACCAAGTGCACAATTTACACCGATCACAGGAGTCTCGAGCATATCTTCAAGCAGAAGGAATTGAACATGCGTCAACGACGGTGGGTCGAACTGCTTAATGATTACGAATGTGCCATCAAGTACCATCCAGGCAAAGCCAACGTTGTGGCAGATGCCCTAAGTCGAAAGGATACTTTACCTAGGCGTGTACGAGCTCTGCAGCTCACTATTCAGTCTGATCTTCCTGCACAAATACGAGATGCTCAGGTGGAAGCATTGAAACCAGAAAATGTCAGGGCTGAAGCCTTACGCGGCTCAAGGCAACGATTAGAATAGAAGGAAGACGGCGCCTACTATGTAACAGGACGTATCTGGGTCCCACTATATGGCGGTTTACGGGAACTTGTGAAGGATGAAGCTCATAAGTCTCGCTACTCAGTACATCCAGGTTTGGATAAAATGTATCACGACATCAGAACTACATATTGGTGGCCTAGCATGAAGGCCCACATAGCAACATATGGCGGCAAATGTTTGACTTATGCGAGAGTCAAGACTGAGTACCAGAAACCCTCAGGCCTACTTCAGCAACCCAAGATACTGCAGTGGAAATGGGAAGAAATTTCCATGGATTTTGTCACCGGTCTGCCTAGATCCCAGCGTGGGAATGATACTATTTGGGTGATCGTTGATCGACTCACAAAGTCTGCTCATTTCTTGGCTATCAAAGAAACGGATAAGTTCTCCACTCTAGCAGACATCTACCTGAAGGAAGTTGTTTCGAGGCACGGAGTGCCAACCTCTATTATTTCGGATCAGGATGCATGATTCACTTCAGAACTATGGCAAGCAATGCACAAAGCTTTTGGCTCTCTATTAGACATGAGCACAGCTTACCATCCTCAGACAGATGGGCAGTCTGAGCGCACGATTCAAACTCTAGAAGACATGCTTCGGGCGTGTGTTATCGATTTTGGCAGCAGCTGGGAAAAATATCTCCCGTTAGTGGAGTTCTCGTATAACAACAGTTACCACACCAGCATACAAGCCGCTCCATTCGAGGCATTGTACGGTCGTAAATGCCGGTCACCTCTCTATTGGGCAGAGGTGGGGGATAGTCAAATCACAGGGCCAGAAATGGTAGTTGACGCTACTGAACGAATTGCACAGATACGACAACGCATGGCGGCAGCTCGTGATCGCCAGAAAAGCTACGCTGATAAACGCAGAAAACCGCTCGAATTCCATGTTGGGGATCGAGTGCTACTCAAGGTCTCACCCTGGAAGGGTGTGGTTCGTTTGGTAAACGAGGTAAGCTCAATCCACGGACCGGGATGTTAAGCTCAATCGTTTTGGTTCGTTTTGGACCGTTCGAAATCACTGAAAGAATAGGCAAAGTAGCCTACAGACTAAACCTACCAGCTGAACTCGGTGCAGTTCACAACGTATTCCACGTGTCGAATCTGAAGAAGTGTCTGTCAGATGAGACCCTCATAGTTCCTTTTAAGGAACTCACTATCGACGAGCGGTTGCAGTTCGTCGAGGAACCAGTTGAAATCACGGACCGGGATGTTAAGGTCCTCAAGAACACTAGAATACCTCTTGTACAAGTTCGTTGGAACTCCCGTCGTGGCCCAGAGTATACCTGGGAACGAGAAGATCAAATGGAACTCAAGTATCCCCAGTTATTCGAAAACCGTGCAACCACTACTGAGGCTGAAGCTACTACTGCAGAATTTCGAGACGAAATTCCAAATCAACGGGGGGATGATGAAACACCCCAGGAAAACCAGTAAACAATATAACTTACCAAGCTTCCTCAGTAACCGCATGCTAAATTTCGGGACAAAATTTCTTTCAAGTTTGGGATAATGTGACAACTCGAGTTTCCAAGATTCCATTTTCACATTTATTACACGTTCATTGTTTGTTTAGTTATTTACTTGCACAATGAGTTGCTGTGAAACTGTAACGTTTTGATTCAGTTAAGTATATTGTATTTGAGCATGGTTATGTGTTAATTATGAAAGATTTGTCAAATGTATGAACTTGGTGGTGAAACTGTGAATTATTTTGAGATGGTGTACTTATGTAAAATATGATACTTAGGGATGTATAGAGTAATTAGTGAAATCCTAATCATTCTTAACCCTAATCCCTTTCACTAATCACCACCCAAGAAACTAAGCACGTACTTTCACATTCTCTGATCATCTCCTACAATCATTTGCTTCATCTTTGGCACAAGTCTTTTGCATCAATCTGGTCTTTCAATTCATCTAGATTCAATTCAAGGTAATTGTTTAATCATTGTTTGATGTTAATCGCTGATTGATTGATTCATGTTAAAACCCTAGTTCTTCATATGATATTCTGTGATTATTGATTGGATTCTGATATTGTGATAATGATGTTGATTAGTCGTATAATCGATTGTCTGATGATTAAGATACATGATATGTAGAATGATTGATTTGATAATTGGATTACTGTTATGCAAATGCAATGAAATTAGGGTTTTCTGAATCTTGAGAACGTAACTATTATATTGAACTTGATTAATACGTATGTTGATAGTCCGTGGATTAGGTCAGAGTTTTGTGAAGTCACAAAAGTCTGAGTTTTTGATCTGTATGCGTAGTCAGAGCTTTGATTATGTTACCCTTGTCCGAACTCTTTATATATCACAAGGTCAGACTTTTAAAGATGAAACATATAGTCCGACTTTTATATAACAACACATAGTCCGACTTTTATAAATTTGTCATGGTCTGAATTTTTAAACATGTATGCTTGTTCGAATTTTGGCAAGGGTGTATGGGGTCCGACTTTTATTCATGTAGAGGAGGGGTCCGACTTTTGGACAATGGATCATGTTGTCCGATCTTGTGAAGGGACCACCTTGTCCGACTTTTAGGAAGGGGAAACCCCCCCCCCACCTTGTCCGAGTTTTAGTAGGGCTCCCTCTTGTCCGACCTTGTGACCCCTTTGTTCCCTTGGTCCGAGTTTCAAGACCCTACCCTTAGTCTGATCTTGTGAAGACCCCTACCCCCTGTCCGAGTTTTAAGGTGTGGCCCCATGGTCCGACTATGTGGGTGATGTTATGTCCGAGTTTTGTATTGGTGTTGTGATGTCCAAACTTTGTGCATGTCATACCCCTTTGGTCAGAAGTTTGTATGCTTTTACATGATGTCTGAGTTTAATGAATGTACACAAGATTCGACTTTCAATATTGAACTGTCTAGTTTTGATGGAATATATGATCTGATGTATAGTGATGATACATGCCCTGAATTCAGATAATACTTGAAGAGAAAGAATGAATTAGGATGCCAAGATCAGAATCCTGTATGATTATATGTGATTATATGATAATGTACATTACTGGGTGATATTGTATGCATGAACAATCTTTATTATAGCATTCTGTACGCGATAATCACACCGAACACGATTGCTTGGATATCAAAGACTTGTAAACCCTAATTGTCTACAAACGCTTACATCGAATCATGTGCAATGTATCCTAGGTCGTGTGTAATGGACTTAGACATTTAAATAACCCTAGAAGCAATAACATACCGAGCAAACCAAGGTGAGTTCACACTCTTACTAAGGCATGGGATTCCCAAGGCATGGGAATTGGGATTGAAGGAATAAGGTTGAATAGATTCGTACTGACACTGTTACTAGAATACCTACCATCGTCCTCAGTTGTGCAGGACACATACGTAAAACCTACGGATACTTGTATTGCTCACTGTCCTCAGGATGCGAAGGACACTCACGTAAAACCTACGTGAACATATACTCACTACTGCCTCGGTTGTGTCAGGCACTTACGTAAAACCTATGTAAACCCCCGCATACCCCTATCCTCGGTTTGTGAAGGATACTTACGTAAAACCTACATAAAGCTTGTACGTATTACTGTTCTCAGGTTATGAAGAACACTTATGGTTACGAATAGTCTAGTGGTTATACAACATGGGAAGCCCCCGGCAATAGAACGTACTATCGGCCCAGTAGAGCCATATGTTACAAACGAACTTACTATTACGCATTTACTTTCTGTGAACTCACTCAACTAGTTGTTGATCCTCTGTTACATGCCTTGCAGGTCGTTAGATACATGGAGCTTGCACAGGGAGGAGCTGGTCGTTGTGGGCTTGGGTCGTGATTGTTTCGTTAAACACTTATGACATTTCATACTTTATAATGTTGGGTTTTATTTATACGCTTCCGCTAAACAGTGATAACATACTTATATTTTGAACACCTTTCATATTGGTGGTTGAATGGCATTTACTTTTATATATTAATTACATGTTCAATATGATTGGTGGCTTGATCCTGGTCAGTCACGCTCCCAAGCGGTGATACTCCGCAGGTGGATTTTGGGGGTGTGACACTTGGGCACCGGTTTCTGTAGTGGGTCAGATCCCCACAGTTATAACAAGCACCCGGTGGGTATTGTGGTCGTGCAGCTTGACCCTGTTGCTGAGCAGGAGGCTGAGCAACTTGTTGAGCCGGGTTCAGAACTGCGTGATTTTGAGCAAACCGACAAACATCGGCAAGATGACCTGACTTCCCACAGTTAGTACAGAAACGGCACTGATGTTGCGGCTGATGGTGACTGTTGTATCGATTGCACAAAGGTGCACTTCCTGAATAGGGCTTCTTGGCTGGAGGCTGGTTGGGAGCTGCCTGGTTAGCTTGGGCAGTGACAGCATAGTTTTGGGAAGCCTTACGCTTCTTTGCCCTTTTTGATGAACCAGAATCCTTTCCATTCTTGTTTTGACCTTTCTTGCTATCTTCCTTGTCAGATGACTGTTTCTTGCCCTTGTCACCCTTCCGGTGTAATTTATTCTTCCGAACCTGCGACTCAGTCAACGTCGCTGATAACTCGATCGCCTGACGGAGTGTGGTAGGGTTACTACCAGTAAGGATGTCTTGTACCGAGTCAGGCAGGCCGTCGATGTACCTTTCGATAGCCTTGTCGAGTGGGGCGACCATAGTCGGGCAAAGTAGACTCAACTCCTCAAACCTATCAGTATTTGCCCTGTGCTCGCCACTATCTTGCTTCAGATCATCAAATTCTTTCTCCAACGCTCGTTGCTCATGACGAGGACAAAACTCCCTCATCATAAGAGCTCTTAGTTCAGCCCACGTCTGTGCTAGAGCAACTTCTGCACCACGGTCTCTCATTACCCCATTCCACCATGTAAGAGCCCTCTTCTGAAACACGCTTGAAGAAAACTCGACCTTGCGATTATCCGGACACTGAACGTGGCGAAAAGTATTCTCAATGCTCTCGAACCATTGAAGAAGCCCAGTCGCTCCCTCAGAACCACTAAACTTGAGTGGTTTAGCCGAGTTAAAATTCTTGAAATTGCATGTACCATTGTTGTTGTTGTTAGCTTGGTTCCATTGAGCAAAGAGATTTGGGAGTGCAGCAGCCATCTGCTGTGCAATAATTTCTGCCAGTTCGGCATTTGCTACTTGATTGTCGCGTCGAGGAGGCATTCTGGAAGAGGAAAACATGAAAGGAAACGAGTGAGATGATTGGATGAAGAGAATGAGATGAAACAAAATCAACAAAAGCAAAGATGGTGGTTATGCATCGCTAAGCAAACCAGCGACACACAATATCAAATCAAAGTAAATGGGTCGAAAATAATGCATTGCGGAGACATGCTCGCCTATAAGTGAACACTCACCCCAAGAGTTCCCAGGTAAGAGTGACTGGTCCGATTATGTGGATTTGTAGGAACACTCTAGCCTTAAACAGAAAACCCGGGGTACAGGCATTCACTCTTCCAGTTCGCACGTGTTCACACTATTAAAACCCGAAAACCTTGACGAGACTTTTGAAAATTCAAAAGGGTTCAAAACCATATAACAGAGGGTTTAAAACCTAGTAATCAATCATCCTAGAACATATGATTAATTTTCAAAGCGGATTCGGAATCGATGTTCTCGTTGTGGTTATCACCTAAGGATAGGTGATGTGCATGTTTTAAAATCTAAACACAAGATAACTTGCGTGTCACACCCTGGCTTTGCGGAAGCGTGGTTAATTTGGTGTGACTTCTTAATACCATAGCTTAATCATAACAAGCTATATGAATTAAAAATATGCAAGATCATCCATTGATAATAAAAATATTAAACATTGTCTTAACGGGTTAACACCCAACAACCATAACTTGTCTAAACATTACAAATGCAAACTTAAAGTAAACATGGTTCAGGGACTGTGACTTGTCCAGGAAAGAGTCACAAGTCTCGAACCCTGGATGACCTCGGGCCTAATGCAGCGGAAAACAAGCCATACCGCGCCAG
This sequence comes from Helianthus annuus, assembly GCF_002127325.2. Classification (NCBI taxonomy): domain Eukaryota; kingdom Viridiplantae; phylum Streptophyta; class Magnoliopsida; order Asterales; family Asteraceae; genus Helianthus; species Helianthus annuus. The sequence goes on from NC_035444.2 coordinate 119,416,570, forward strand.
ATCGTTAGTTTCCTGAAATACATGTAAGTTGAAAAATCAACAATAATGTTGAGCGAGTTCATGCGAAAGTGAGTATATAAACCTTTATCTTTATCAAAAACCTGGTATGTAGCAAATAAGGAAAAAGAGATCACCAATGGTTTGCAAGGCCATTGATATGTGTGAAGTGCAAGTAGGGATGACTCAAACCTAGCGGATTTATGCGTCGGGCACTAAGTCACCCCGAGGTCCGTTCAGCTGGACCTGGGGCTGGGCTCGCTACACCCAGATAGATCTACCGCTCCTGTCCCTCGGTCCTACTACGAGGATTAATGGCCTCAAGTTGTGCCTACCCACTCACATGATCTAAGTAGTAAACCTCCTTACGCTAACCATACCATGTATCAAGTATTCAAAATCATAGTAACATGTATTTCACCCCCGCAGTTTATAAAACTGAAAACAGTTAAGAGAAAAGGGGGACATGAACTCACAGTCAGTGCGTAGCTAAATCAAGCACTCCAAATGTCCGAAAGCTGTGCAACGACCTACATGTGCTAATTCTATTAGACGGATGGCCGTGCTTTAGCTTTATAGTTTAATTTTCGGGAAACAGTTAGACAACCGTTCCTTGTATATATATTTGGTAGTAAATCTCCTTCCCAAGGATGGGGGAATTAATACATGCGCGTTTATAATATTAAGTCTCACTTAATATATTTTATTTCTCATCCCAAAATATAATTATTTTTCTCAAAAATAATATATTTTCTCTTTACATAATACTTTCCAAAATAATACGTTGACAAAATACGCATTCATGAATATTTCCGTATAAAGCGTAAGTTACGTTTTGGCGATTTAGCGGTAATAGTAATTACCGTTGTAACTTATATGTTTGTCGTGTAGGCGTTGGTATTATTTTGGGTTCGACAAAGTTGTAAATATTATTTTTACTCTAAAAATAATATTTATATATTTTCACAAAATAATCATAAACAGTGTGGTGAAAAATATATTTATCGAATAAATATTTACCACGTTTAGTTTTTATGAAAATCCCACCTCCGAATATTTGTAAATAAAGTCGTGGCGAAATATATTTTGAAAACATATCAAAATAGTTTAACACTTGTAGATAATTCTAAGTGTCAGATTTTTAGAATAATTTCGCCAGAGTTTCCCCTGTAACTGGAGGTGGCCACGCTTTCAAGCGTATCATTTTCTTTTACAAAATCACTTCAACAATTTCTTTAATCAACCAATCAAGTTCCGATACTTCAAACTAGTTTTAACACATCGATCTTGTAGACTAGTATGTAAAATCGCATTATTACATGAACTTGTAATTTTTCCGAAAGTCATAGTGTAGATCACCTTATATTTAGTGGATCTATGTATAAAATAGTTTAGTCTTGTAAAAACCCCGTTTTTGGAACAAATCATCCTTTACAACTTCCCGACAACTTTTATGAAAATTGTTATTTTGTCGAATCTTTCGTTTCACAAGTGTTTATACACTTGTAGTTTGTAAAAATCATATTTGTTAACATGTCATCCAACTTTTATAAAACATGATTTTCTCGACACTTGGTTCTACGAATATACCACTTGTACATACGTAGATCGGCTCGTTTTAAATACTATTTTACAAGTCAAAATACTTTTACACAAGTTCATGTTTCTCGTGTGGTGGAGTTTCACCTTTTAACCCTTGTACCGATAGAAACAAGCGTATGTCAAGATTCGTGATTTTAACAAAGTCGGGTTAAACGATGATAAGAGCCACCACATCGTAGATCGGGCCTCAATAATCAACATATTCGAATACTACGACTTTTACACGCGTTATAAGCTTTTAACCAACAATATTCGAGTTTTAGTAGTCTTTAAAGATTCAAAACGCATGATTCCAACTTTTAACCGTTAAAAATCATATTAACCACTTTAGATACGATCAAGAGTGAGTTTTAAATGTTATACCTCTAGCTCGGGGCTAGGGAAGATCTTTGGCGAAAATGGCGTGGATAAAAGCAAATGGGTGAGGTCCTTCAACTTCCGCTTGCTTCAAGCTTCTTTATACGTGACCCGAATACCTTGTATAAGCTTGGAATGGATGAACAAGAACCGACAATGGATGTGTGTGTGTGTGTAGTTTCGGCCGAGAGAGAGGAGAGCAAGAGAGAGAGCAAGGTGTTGGTGAAATGTGGTGGTTTAACTCTTGTGCTAAGTCTTGTTATTTATAGACAAAAGTTTGATCATCGTCCAACGGTTTACAAGTTCTCTAGATATCCACGAAATCAATTAAAATATTCAAAAGGTGTACCTCTAGTTCCATGAGAATGGAACTGGCCGAAAAAGGGGGGGGGTATCCGGTTGGATCTCGATTGTTCAGTTAGAGTTCAGTTACATTAAGTTGGTTACTTTTAGAGATTAACCCCGTTAGTTGCATGACGCGTTATAAAGCGGGTGTTAGGGTAATCAGGGACCCTAACTGGCTCAGAAAAAGACTAATAATATTTCTGGCAATATTTTTATGTTCCGGGTATAGTCCGGTTGTTCGGTTGGACAGTAATCCGTTAAAGTGCTTAAGTTATCTTTTAAGCGTCGTAATTAATATTTTTAGCGACACAATTTATTCTGCAAAGTGTCAGGAATATTTCCTCATATTTTGGCACTTTATTAATTAGCTAGAAGCTAGTATGTTGATAAAAGTGCTGTGTTTCGTGCTTAGAGTACGTTTTAGGCACATCCAATCTCTGTATCTTATTCCTAAAGACGCGGTTATACAACCCTTGTATCCCTACACACACTATGGGTGTAGTAAAATATTTCTGGCTCATTCAGGCCTTTAGAGGCAGTGTCTGCCTGATGCTGGCTATATCAGCATGTTTAATAGGTTATCCGTCCAAATGCTTCTGTGCTTTTTGTGCATCATGTTTGTCACTAGAGTTCAGTAAGTAAATAATGTAGTGACGGAAAAACCAAAGTATGATGCAGATATGTACAAGTATCAACAATCAAGTAGCAGTTTATCAGAAATCTCAGTTAAGCACAGTAATTAGGCAACAATTAATAGTTAATTAAGTCGTACGGATACCTGGTTTTATGAGGGTTGTCACATTCTCCCCCCGTTAAATAAATTTCGTCCTGAAATTTTAAATTCTGCTTGTAGAAGCAGGGTTCTCAGGAAATAAGTGGGGGTATTTCTCTTTCATTCGGTCTTCACGCTCCCAGGTGAACTTAGGACCATGCCTAGCATTCCAGCGAACTTTGACGAGCTTGACACTGCTCCGGCGGGTCTTGTTAACTTTCCAATCCGTGACCTCGACAGGTTCTTCAACGAAGTGGAGCGTGTTATCAATATGAATTTCGTCGGTAGGAATGGCAACATTAACTTGAGTTGGACTTCTCTTCAGATTAGATACATGAAATGTATCGTGAACGTTATTCAGTTCGGCCGGTAGATCCAACTTGTATGCTACGGTCCCAATTCTTTCCAAAACCTTGAAAGGACCAATGTAGCGCGGATTCAACTTCCCACGCTTCCCAAAGCGTGCCACACCCTTCCAGGGTGATACCTTCAACAAAACCATATCCCCAACCTCAAACTCCTGAGGTTTCCTTTTCAGATCTGCGTAGGTCTTCTGACGGTCATGAGCCGTACTAATGCGATCTCGGATTTGCGCAATCTTATCTGTAGTTTCCTGAACTACATCGGGACCTACCAATTGCCTATCACTTGCGTCAGACTAACAGAGCGGCGACCTGCACTTGCGCCCATATAAAGCTTCGAATGGCGCGGCACCAATACTGGTGTGGTAGCTGTTGTTGTATGAAAACTCAACCAGGGGTAAATGCTTATCCCAGCTACCGCCTAAATCCATAACACATGCTCTCAGCATGTCCTCCAATGTCTGAATCGTCCGCTCGCTTTGCCCGTCGGTCTGCGGGTGAAAAGCAGTGCTCATATTCAGCTTTGAGCCAAAAGCTTCCTGGAAGGATTGCCATATCCTCGATACGAACCTCCCGTCTCTATCAGAAATAATCGAGAGAGGTACTCCATGGCGTGTAACAATCTCCCTCATGTAGATTTCAGCCAATTTGCTTGTATTATCCTTCTCGCGGATAGGTAAGAAGTGTGCTGACTTCGTTAAGCGATCCACTATCACCCAGATAGTGTCATGGCCTTTTGGCGTTCTTGGCAACTTCGTAATAAAATCCATGGAGATTTCTTCCCACTTCCACTGGAGAATTTTTGGTTGCTGCAGAAGTCCCGAAGGCTTCTGGTATTCCGCCTTAACTTTGGCGCAAGTTAAACATTTGCTCACGTAAATAGCAACATCGCCTTTCATCCTAGGCCACCAGTAATAATCTTTAAGATCCTGGTACATCTTATCCGCTCCAGGGTGGATAGAGTACCGCGACTTGTGAGATTCATCAAAGATAACCTCTCTTAAACCACCAAACAGAGGAACCCAAATCCTTTTCTCAAAACACAACGTTCCTTCCCTGTTTGGCACCAATATCTTCTCCATCCCACGGAGATATTCTTCCTCAAGGTTTCCCTCCTTGAGAGCTTCCTTCTGTGCTGCACGAACTCGTGAGGAAAGGTCGGTTTGAATTATCATTTCCATAGCCCTAACCCTTATGGGCTTGATTCTCTCCTTACGACTTAGGGCATCAGCGACCACATTCGCCTTCCCTGGATGATACTTGATCTCGCAGTCGTAATCGTTCAACCACTCGACCCATCGCCTTTGCCTCATATTCAACTCCTTCTGATTGAATATATGCTGGAGGCTCTTGTGATCTGTGAAGATTGTGCACTTTGTACCGTAAAGGTAGTGTCTCCAGATCTTCAAGGCAAAAACCACTGCGCCTAGCTCTAAATCATGAGTGGTATAGTTCTTTTCGTGCACTTTCAGTTGGCGTGATGCGTAGGCGATAACCTTTTGACGTTGCATCAACACACAACCCAATCCTTGACGCGATGCGTCGCAGTATACCACGAAATCGTCAGTGCCTTCTGGTAGAGCTAAGATTGGCGCGTTGCAAAGCTTGTCTTTCAATATCTGAAACACTTCATCCTGTTTGATTCCCCAATCAAACTTCCTGTCCCTTTGTGTGAGGAGTGTCAACGGTTGAGCGATCTTTGAAAAGTTCTCGATGAACCTTCGATAATAGCCAGCCAAACCCAAGAATTGCCGAATCTCAGTTGGCGTCTTTGGCGTTTCCCAAACTTTGATCGCCTCGATCTTGGTTGGATCCACGTGGATTCCATCACCGTTCACCACGTGCCCAAGGAATTGCACTTCTCTTAGCCAAAACTCGCACTTAGAGAATTTGGCATACAACTGTTCCTTCTTCAGCAACTCTAGAATAGCTCTAAGATATTGCTCGTGCTCAGCGTTCGTCTTTGAATAAATCAAGATGTCGTCGATGAATACAATCACGAACTTATCCAAGTACGGCTTACAAATTCGGTTCATCAAATCCATGAACACTGCAGGTGCGTTTGTCAAACCAAACGGCATAACGAGAAACTCGTAGTGTCCATATCTAGTTCTGAAAGCTGTCTTCGGAATACTCTCTTCCTGTATCCGTAGTTGATGGTACCCAGATCGAAGATCGATCTTTGAATAGAAGCTCGAACCTTGAAGCTGGTCGAACAGATCATCGATTCTTGGCAGGGGATACCTATTCTTGATCGTCAGTTTGTTCAACTCTCTGTAGTCGATACACATACGGAAACTACCGTCCTTCTTCTTTACAAACAAGACCGGAGCTCCCCAAGGCGAGAAGCTTGGTCGGATAAATCCCTTGTCTAACAACTCTTGAGGTTGTGTCGACAGTTCCTGCATCTCAGACGGAGCAAGTCTGTAACGTGCCTTTGCCACAGGCGCGGCGCCTGGAACTAAGTCGATGCGAAACTCCACTTGCCTTTGAGGCGGCAAGCCAGGCAAGTCTTCTGGAAAGACTTCTGGGTATTCCCTCACGACAGGGATGTCTTCGATCTTCGGCCCAATAGCCTTTTTATCCATAATGTGTGCCAGAAAAGCAACACATCCTTTCTGCAAACACTTCCTTGCTTTCAGGCAGCTAATCATCCTTAACGGCGTCTCACGCTTCTCCCCATGAACAACAATGGTCTCACTATCATCGGTCGGGATACGAATTATCTTCTCGTGACAAACTATCTCTGCTTTGTTACTCGATAACCAATCCATCCCTACTACCACGTCGAAGCTTTCCAACTGGACTGGTAGTAGATCGAGAGCAAACTCACGCTCTCCCAACTCGATTACGCAACCTCGAGTTGCCTCGTTAGTTTCTACTAACTTCCCATTCGCCAATTCAATTGAGTATCTAATTTACTAGCAGTTAAACCAAGCATATTCTTAAATTCTAATGATATGAAGCTATAATCGGCACCAGTTTCACACAAGATAGATGCGAAAGTTTTGGTTGTTAAAGAACGTACCAGTAATCATGCCTGGATCCTGGCATGCTTCACAAACTCCGATGTTGGGTGTTCTCTCACGGCCTTGTTTCAATTCCGGGCATTCTCTCTTAAGATGTCCAATGTTCCCACAATGGAAGCATCCTAGCACTCGGCCATTTCCTTTCCTGCTTCCACCTTGAGCGTCGTTACGATTTTCTCCTTGTTTGGGACTCTTCATCCCACAACCATCCTTGTTGTGCCTTTTCCTCCCGCACCTAGGCTTCCGACATCCACATTCATGGTGATACTTGCACCCAGCACGTCTTGCTTTAGTTTCCAAGCAAATCTTATCATTGGCCTGTCTGTTGTTAGGGCAATCTTTCTTGAAATGCCCTTTGTCTCCGAAGTCAAAACAACCTCGAATAGATCTTTGTTCATCATTATTTGTTCGGGTATCTTCGGTAAGCTTCCTTTTGTTCTTTCCAGATGACTCTACCTGAGTCTCCCTATCAGGGTTTGCAAGTTTTTCTAGTCTAATGGCTTCCGTAACGAGTGCCAAACCCATCTTGCTTGCAGCAATAGTTGTTGGTGGCGTAGATGCTGCCATCAAGCTCAGGACTTGTGGTGCCAGTTCCCAGATGAACTGTCCCAATTTCCTCATTTCTGGTTCCGCTAAGTGGGGAATAACTCGTGCCAAGTCATGAAGTCTTTGCATGTATCCCAACATTTTTGGACCTTCCATTATCAGGCTCTGGAATTCCCCTTCCAACTTCTGGGTTTCCTCTTTGGAGCAATACTTCTCATGCATCATTCCCTTCAGTTCATCCCATGATAATGCATATGTTGCGGTTTCGCCCTTCATTTGAACCTGAAGGTACCACCATAGTCGAGCTCCATCTTGAAACAACCCAGAAACGTATAGGACTTGTTGTTCTGGCGTACAACCACTCATTCGAAAGATGGAATCCATACTTTCAATCCATTTCACAAAAGCTATGGCACCTCCAGTGCCGTCGAACTTCGGAGGCTTGTAGTTGAGGAAGTGCCAGTAGGAACAACCGTTATTTTCCGAGGTACCTCCGTTGCGCTCGGAGTGATGGGCCTCGTATTGTGCGATGACTGCAGCAATGATTTCCTGAAGTTCCGCCTTGTTGGTGGGTATGCGCATTTCGCGTCTTGGTGGCATCTTCTAAAAGATGTTTCACATAGGTTAGGTCGTAGCAGGTAAAATGTACGTATGTATTCAACAATATCAGTACATAACAGTTCATGCTATCAATAAATCAGCCACATAACATCTCATGTCATAGAACATAAACCATAGATCAAACATCACAAGGGATGAGAATACTGCGATTGCATTACCACAAATCGAGACCATAATGTAAAGCTTATATGTACATAACTGTATCATACAACAATAATGACTTAGTAGGGGACGACCCTAGGCAAGTCGTGCGATTTCTAGACATGTTAAGGAATCTCGGGTCTCTCCATTTTCAAATTCCAGAACTCCACCTTAAGCTTCTGAATTCCAGTCCTAGAACAACATTTCTTCTCAATCATTTCCTTGAGCTCGTCCCAGCTCACTGCATAAGTAGCATCCGTGCTAAGGGCCTGAACATGATGGTCCCACCATGAGAGTGTGCCGTCTAGTAATGACCTTGAGGTAAAGGTATCACTCCATTTGGGGCGAACAGTTTGTCTTTCTTAGAATGGAGTCAATCTTTTCAGGCCAACGAACAAATGCAATGGCGCTTTCTGTTTCGTCGAAGTTCAAAGGCTTGCAGTTTAGGAACTGCTTATAGGTGCGGTCAGCTAGGGATTATTTCCAATAGTGCCATTGCTGTGCTAAAAGCGGAGAGCTTCATGTCGTGCAATTGCCTGTGAGTTGCGTTTTTGCAGCTCGGCTCCTATCCTTGGCAACATACTGGTGTTTGTGTCACGCCTGGGTGGCATTCTCTTCTGCCGGAATGGCATAAAGTGGGTTAGACAACTTTCCAATTGTCTTATGAGATACATAGCACCGTAAGCCATCATGTACTCACCCAATTTTACACATAAATATACTCAATGTATGGGTGGGGAAAAAAAAAAGAAAGAAAAAAAAATAAATAAATAAATTTTCTGAGCCTCCACATAGGCTTGCCAATTTGGCTTGTTGCTAGAAATAGAATGAAGTCGAGGCTTCATCGCCTTGGTCATTCGTGTTCGAGTTATTTCCTGCTACATTGGTTTACATTAGCTTGGCCCGCAGAGTCCACCAGGATTACTGTGCACTACAAGTCGTTATTACGTGGGCCCCCGTAATAATAATTTGTCTTGCATAGTTACCCCAAATTTTCTCTCGTCCAAGCAGATGATCAATCAAGGAGTAACAGCAGGTGCATTGGCATGAACAGGGTCATGCTCCAATGCGGTGTTAGGAGCAACGCCTGGCTCAGGGGCCATGGCTGGCTCCGGATCAACAAATTCCATCTCAAAATCAGCTGGATTAACCATCACAGGGGGTTACAGGATCCTCCAAGGGCTGGTCTAAGTGTATGAACTCAAGGTCATGGTCTGGATCAACACCAGGTGGAAGAACAAGATCACCCTCAATATTGTGATCAAACTCAAGCTGTGTGCGGGAACCGGTGCAGCTGATGATGCCGTATCAGGGTCGGCGTCGAGTGAATGGTGCTGCACTCCCTATATATGCGAAAATGCGGATGTCAGAAATTCAAATGAGTCTGGGACAGGGGAATGGGCATAAGTTTCCCCTGCAGGAGCGTCCGCAAGCAGTAGGTTAATTCCAGCAGCAATAGGGCCTCGCCCTCAAATGGGTCCTCTTTCTAGTAGATCGTTATCGTCGTCAGAGGCCACGTCAGGGGGCATATCAACAATAGGGTAAGCGGCAAGGGGCACAGGAACAAGGATCACCGCGAAGGGTAAATTCCCAACAAGATGGCCATCAGTAGGCTCTACTACGACATTCAGGCGGCGCAAAAAGGGCTGAGAGTCGTCATCGTCTGTGCCGGTAGTATCGGAAATGTACTCCTCGTGCTCCGATGAAACTATGTCGTCTGATACTATGGCCATGGGATTCGTAGTGTCCATCTTCCTAGTACATGATGAAGGCATGACGTTTGTAACACAAACACACATACGTATAATAATCAATCATATATTCATATAAACATGTAAGTCAACAATAAACAATCAAATAATTCTCCTAGTCCCACTAGCTTCCCAGTCTCCTAGACTGACATTCCAAGTCCCACTAGCCAAATTCTTTCCAGTCTCTAAGACTGCTCTATCATCCACCTCGACCTCCTAGATCGAGCCTCGGCATCCATGACCGAGCCTCAGCCTTCATGACTGAGCCTACTCTTCCTAGTCTTACTAGCCATCTACCTCGATCTCTAAGATCGAGCCTCGGCCTCCAAGACCGAGCCTCAGCCTCCAAGACTGAGCCTAACATAAATAACATCTACCTCGATCTCTAAGATCGAGCCTCGGCCTCCAAGACCGAGCCTCAGCCTCCAAGACTGAGCCTAAAAATAATAAATAAACATCTTCCTCGATCTCTAAGATCGAGCCTCGGCCTCCAAGACCGAGCCTCAGCCTCTAAGACTGAGCCTAATAATGAATAAAATGTGCTCAACATTGGTTTGTAAAAACGTTTTGGATCTGGACTTAAGTGGTATGCAGTAAAAATGTTTTCGTGAGAGCCCTAGTGATCATAGTCTAGACTCGAGAAGGAATCCTAGTTCGCTATGATCAGAGCTCTGATACCAAGCTGTCACACCCTGGCTTTGCGGAAGCGTGGTTAATTTGGTGTGACTTCTTAATACCATAGCTTAATCATAACAAGCTATATGAATTAAAAATATGCAAGATCATCCATTGATAATAAAAATATTAAACATTGTCTTAACTGGTTAACACCCAACAACCATAACTTGTCTAAACATTACAAATGCAAACTTAAAGTAAACATGGTTCAGGGACTGTGACTTGTCCAGGAAAGAGTCACAAGTCTTGAACCCTGGATGACCTCGGGCCTAATGCAGCGGAAAACAAGCCATACCGCGCCAGATCGTTAGTTTCCTGAAATACATGTAAGTTGAAAAATCAACAATAATGTTGAGCGAGTTCATGCGAAAGTGAGTATATAAACCTTTATCTTTATCAAAAACCTGGTATGTAGCAAATAAGGAAAAAGAGATCACCAATGGTTTGCAAGGCCATTGATATGTGTGAAGTGCAAGTAGGGATGACTCAAACCTAGCGGATTTATGCGTCGGGCACTAAGTCACCCCGAGGTCCGTTCAGCTGGACCTGGGGCTGGGCTCGCTACACCCAGATAGATCTACCGCTCCTGTCCCTCGGTCCTACTACGAGGATTAATGGCCTCAAGTTGTGCCTACCCACTCACATGATCTAAGTAGTAAACCTCCTTACGCTAACCATACCATGTATCAAGTATTCAAAATCATAGTAACATGTATTTCACCCCCGCAGTTTATAAAACTGAAAACAGTTAAGAGAAAAGGGGGACATGAACTCACAGTCAGTGCGTAGCTAAATCAAGCACTCCAAATGTCCGAAAGCTGTGCAACGACCTACATGTGCTAATTCTATTAGACGGATGGCCGTGCTTTAGCTTTATAGTTTAATTTTCGGGAAACAGTTAGACAACCGTTCCTTGTATATATTTGGTAGTAAATCTCCTTCCCAAGGATGGGGGAATTAATACATGCGCGTTTATAATATTAAGTCTCACTTAATATATTTTATTTCTCATCCCAAAATATAATTATTTTTCTCAAAAATAATATATTTTCTCTTTACATAATACTTTCCAAAATAATACGTTGACAAAATACGCATTCATGAATATTTCCGTATAAAGCGTAAGTTACGTTTTGGCGATTTAGCGGTAATAGTAATTACCGTTGTAACTTATATGTTTGTCGTGTAGGCGTTGGTATTATTTTGGGTTCGACAAAGTTGTAAATATTATTTTTACTCTAAAAATAATATTTATATATTTTCACAAAATAATCATAAACAGTGTGGTGAAAAATATATTTATCGAATAAATATTTACCACGTTTAGTTTTTATGAAAATCCCACCTTCGAATATTTGTAAATAAAGTCGTGGCGAAATATATTTTGAAAACATATCAAAATAGTTTAACACTTGTAGATAATTCTAAGTGTCAGATTTTTAGAAAAATTTCGCCAGAGTTTCCCCTGTAACTGGAGGTGGCCACGCTTTCAAGCGTATCATTTTCTTTTACAAAATCACTTCAACAATTTCTTTAATCAACCAATCAAGTTCCGATACTTCAAACCAGTTTTAACACATCGATCTTGTAGACTAGTATGTAAAATCGCATTATTACATGAACTTGTAATTTTTCCGAAAGTCATAGTGTAGATCACCTTATATTTAGTGGATCTATGTATAAAATAGTTTAGTCTTGTAAAAACCCCGTTTTTGGAACAAATCATCCTTTACAACTTCCCGACAACTTTTATAAAAATTGTTATTTTGTCGAATCTTTCGTTTCACAAGTGTTTATACACTTGTAGTTTGTAAAAATCATATTTGTTAACATGTCATCCAACTTTTATAAAACATGATTTTCTCGACACTTGGTTCTACGAATATACCACTTGTACATACGTAGATCGGCTCGTTTTAAATACTATTTTACAAGTCAAAATACTTTTACACAAGTTCATGTTTCTCGTGTGGTGGAGTTTCACCTTTTAACCCTTGTACCGATAGAAACAAGCGTATGTCAAGATTCGTGATTTTAACAAAGTCGGGTTAAACGATGATAAGAGCCACCACATCGTAGATCGGGCCTCAATAATCAACATATTCGAATACTACGACTTTTACACGCGTTATAAGCTTTTAACCAACAATATTCGAGTTTTAGTAGTCTTTAAAGATTCAAAACGCATGATTCCAACTTTTAACCGTTAAAAATCATATTAACCACTTTAGATACGATCAAGAGTGAGTTTTAAATGTTATACCTTTAGCTCGGGGCTAGGGAAGATCTTTGGCGAAAATGGCGTGGATAAAAGCAAATGGGTGAGGTCCTTCAACTTCCGCTTGCTTCAAGCTTCTTTATACGTGACCCGAATACCTTGTATAAGCTTGGAATGGATGAACAAGAACCGACAATGGATGTGTGTGTGTGTGTAGTTTCGGCCGGGAGAGAGGAGAGCAAGAGAGAGAGCAAGGTGTTGGTGAAATGTGGTGGTTTAACTCTTGTGCTAAGTCTTGTTATTTATAGACAAAAGTTTGATCATCGTCCAACGGTTTACAAGTTCTCTAGATATCCACGAAATCAATTAAAATATTCAAAAGGTGTACCTCTAGTTCCATGAGAATGGAACCGGCCCAAAAAGGGGGGGGGGGTATCCGGTTGGATCTCGATTGTTCAGTTAGAGTTCAGTTACATTAAGTTGGTTACTTTTAGAGATTAACCCCGTTAGTTGCATGACGCGTTATAAAGCGGGTGTTAGGGTAATCAGGGACCCTAACTGGCTCAGAAAAAGACTAATAATATTTCTGGCAATATTTTTATGTTCCGGGTATAGTCCGGTTGTTCGGTTGGACAGTAATCCGTTAAAGTGCTTAAGTAATCTTTTAAGCGTCGTAATTAATATTTTTAGCGACACAATTTATTCTGCAAAGTGTCAGGAATATTTCCTCATATTTTGGCACTTTATTAATTAGCTAGAAGCTAGTATGTTGATAAAAGTGCTGTGTTTCGTGCTTAGAGTACGTTTTAGGCACATCCAATCTCTGTATCTTATTCCTAAAGACGCGGTTATACAACCCTTGTATCCCTACACACACTATGGGTGTAGTAAAATATTTCTGGCTCATTCAGGCCTTTAGAGGCAGTGTCTGCCTGATGCTGGCTATATCAGCATGTTTAATAGGTTATCCGTCCAAATGCTTCTGTGCTTTTTGTGCATCATGTTTGTCACTAGAGTTCAGTAAGTAAATAATGTAGTGACGGAAAAACCAAAGTATGATGCAGATATGTACAAGTATCAACAATCAAGTAGCAGTTTATCAGAAATCTCAGTTAAGCATAGTAATTAGGCAACAATTAATAGTTAATTAAGTCGTACGGATACCTGGTTTTGTGAGGGTTGTCACATTGCGTTAGGGTCCTAGAAAGTTATAGTCTAGGTCAAAGCATTACTAATAACCTAATTCCCTATAACCATTGGCTCTGATACCAACTCTTCTGTCACACCCCGGCCGCGTATAACATGCAACCGCGACGGAAACGCCGGGGAGTGTTGGGACAGAATTAATTGTTTCATAACCATGGAAATTAAAGTTTCATTTTATTTATTTAACACGAGTGTTACATCGTTCCAAAACAAGAAATACAAAGTTCATAACATAATTAAACTAGCCTATCTTCATTTTTAGGCTCTAAGGCACAGGTCCGCCCTAGTATCATGATCATCATCTTATGGAACAGCTCCTGAAAACACATGTGAAAGTAGGTACGTCAGCATAAAAATGCCTGTGAGATACATAGGTTTTGTGAAAATGGGATTCATGACTTGAGTTTAAAGGAATGGTTAATAACAGTCAATCATGAACCTTGTAATTTGTCTTGCTTTGTAAACCATTTGAAAAACGATAATATCAGATGATATGTATAGATAAGTGTAAGGTTAAACGAGTAACCAAGTAAAATGAGTTGAATGAGATAAGTTGTTTGTAAAAATTAATGTCTTGTGAAGAGTATGTTATTTGTGTAAAATGTAATGTGTCTAAACTGAAATGACTTAGATAACGCTACGATATGTAATATTATACAAGCATTTATATATAGGAAGTACCAGCGGCGTATCCACCATGTTTGTATCATATTACATACGCCACCTTACTCCAACCATTTACCCAAACCAACCACCATGTTAATTGTTCATGTATAAATCAATTGTCAAGTGTTATTGTGTAAACCATATCGAAATGTCTATGTTCAATGTAAACCACCAAGTATGTATATCAATGTCAAAATGTTTATGTTTAATGTAGATAATGTAATGTGTACCCAAAATATATCTTGTATGGTAAGCGAGATGTATCAACTCAACCATATGTAAAATGCACAAAACAAGGTGTTGAAGTAAAACATCGTTTAAATCAACGTTATGTTTTGTGGAACAATGCATGCTCTACTGATATAAACATTTGTGCGGTATTGTGAAATATGCATACATCCAAGCCTTGAGACTGCGGCGATAAACCCTTAAACAAATTAAAGGTTTATCTAAGTTATGTATATCGAATTCGGTCATTCCTTCCAATCCAATCAAACCCAGGATTTCAGGAACGGGAGTTGTCAATTCCTATGGTACCACTACCTACTAACGAACGGCGTAGCTAATATTAATGAATGTATTGTTCCATGTTAAACAAACCAAATGCTGTACCAAAATGAAGGCATGTGATGTAAACAATTGTACTAAGTATGCACACAATGGGCATAAATAACATGAAATGCAATGTGAAACAATGTACTAAGTACGCACACAATGGGCATACATAGCATGAAAATGTAATGTCAAGCAATGTACTAGGTACGCACACAATGGGCATACATAGCATGAAATGTATTGTAAAGCAATGTACTAAGTACGCACACAATGGGCATACATAGCATGAAATGTATTGTAAAGCAATATACTAAGTACGCACACAATGGGCATACATAGCATGAAATGTATTGAAATCATGTACTATAATGTACTAACGAACGTAGCAGGTATATGATGTGAAAACACGGAAAGCATGAAAGTAACAGGTAGGCACATGTGTTTCACCCCAAAACAGTTTGGAAAACAGTAAAAGATGGGGTTCTATGTACTCACCTGAGATTGCTTTGAATTCCTTGTGTAATAATCACACAATGCTGGAGATCACGGGATATCAAACGGCACCTAATAGGTAGCTATATTAATATACCGGACCAAAATCGGAAGGATCAGATAGTATGCGGGTTCGTAAACCAAACGAACATGGAGACTCGTGTAATATGGTTTAACAAAGCCTACATACTAAAATGAAACCTAACCTAAGTGCTTGCGACCCATTATGACCCGTTTAGGTAGCTTATGATACCTTAACGCGTCGTTCGCGTATAACGCGTTTGGAATGCCTAACATCGTGACCATAAGGCCTAACCTCGGAAGGTTATAGCTATGGTCACCTAATGTGTTTGGTCGGATCCTAACGATCGACCAAATGGGTTGGGTTCGAAAGTATAAGCGATGGTTTACATCGCTTACCTTACGACCCTATATAAGCACTATACTAAAAGTGACGAGCTAAGCATGTTAGAACATGCTTAACTAAGTTTAGGAAACAGGTTTGGCATCAAAACAAACGGCTTTGATGCTCACGAGTAGTTTGGTTACAAAATACGCAAGAATGCTCATTTTGGCCGAAACTACGACTCGTCACTGAGCCTAGATAACGTGGTAATCAGTAGGTATAGTCGCCATGGACTATAACCATCGTGATCACGCTCACGTTATGAAGTTCCATGAACTTCGTGTTGACCATAGGCTGGTCAATGCAGAAAGTCAACAAAACGTTGACTTTCGGACTCGAAAAGCGAATAAAAGAACGAAAGAATACTTACGGAGGGTCCCCGAATGCTAATCTAGATCAAAATGGCTCAGGTATGAAACAAAGGTCCAACTTAGAGCTCTTGATCAGATTTTTGTGGGTTTTACTCAAAAGGGGGGGGGTTTATAGGAAAAGTAAAGCCGTTAGGATCGTTTCTTGAATTTCGTGCCACGATCTTAAGCGTACACTTGTCACAAAGTTGTGGTGGCTCAAAATGACCCTTAGCTCCTGAAATGGTGAAAGGGCATTGCCCTTTGGTGTGTTTGAAAGGCCAAATTTGCAAGAAAGACAAAATTTCTGTTACTGAAGGGGCCATGCGGCCTGCATCAGGATATGCACAAACTCAGGCGGGCCGCTTGGGCCTATCTGATCTGCACATACTTTCAGAAATGGCAGTTTTGGTCCCTGTTGCGTATTTAAGCCATTTCCGACACTTCTAAGGCACGTAAAGCCAACTTTAAGGCCCTAAAATGATGCCTAAACATTGTGGACATGAAACATGCTCAAAAATGTTCCGGATGTTGGTTCGTTTGGCCGTACGATCGCGATGTTCGGTTAATTACGACGGAATGCGTATAAGCGCGAAAAATGATCCAAATGACGCGACGAATGGATTTTTCTCATGCCAAGCACTAAGGCATAATATAAGGATGCGTACATAAATTTTTGGATGTCCGGATGTATTCAGAACGTAAGTTATGCGCGAAAGTGCAAACTTGTGCACTTTTTGACACTTTCAGTCCCTGAATGACCCAAAAGTTTGTTTTAGCATACCAAACCTCTCAAAGCCTATTTCTAAGCTATGTAAAGGATATTTATGGTATGTTTAACTTATGGACATGTTCTGGAATGTTCGTTACAGTCCAAATTGGCATACTTTCGCAGTTTGTCAAGTTTAGTCTCTGTAAGCGAATTAACTTGTTTTTGCCATACCAAAGCCTTCAAAACTTATTTCTAAGTTATGTAAAGGTTATTTAAGGTATGTTGAGTATATGTTGATGTTCCGGAGTATTTGTCGCGTTAAACTGAGTACGTTTTCGCACCAGTTTGCGTATAACTCTCTAGAAAGCGATGTAGAGTTTGAAATTGAATAAAAGTCAAAACATGAAAAATGTAAAACACAACCAAACAAACATTGGGATAAAATAACATTGTTTTATTGATAACTGAACTGTTCACAATGATTACAAGCACAAATGTTACACAGGCTGCACGACCAAACTACCTACCAGGTGCTTGTTATAACTGTGGGGATCTGACCCATTACAGAAATCGGTGCCCAAGACTAGCCAGCCAGAACCAGAATGCAAACCAGAATCAGGCTCAGGCTCGAGGGCGAGTCTTCAACATGAATGCTCAAGAGGCACAAGCAGACAATGAAGTGGTGAACGGTACGTTCTTTATTAATAATCAGCCTGCATCTGTTCTTTTTGATTCGGGTGCCGACAAGAGTTTTGTGTCATTGTCTTTTGAGCCAATGCTTCGCGTGTCTAGAACGAAACTAGGTAAACCTTTGACAGTAGAGGTTGCCAGTGGTGAACCCATTGTTCTTAATTCTGTTCTACGCAACTGCCAGTTGAACCTTAACGACCATATTTTTCCTATTGACCTCACGCCAATGCAACTTGGAAGCTTCGACGTTATAGTGGGTATGGATTGGTTATCTAAGCATCGCGCAGAGATAGTTTGTTCTGAGAATATTGTTCGTGTGCCGCTGTCGACAGGCGAGATCCTACAGGTTCGTGGTGAGAAGCCTGCCGATGGTCTCAAACTCATGTCTTGTTTTAAAGCACGGAAGTATCTACTGAAGAACTATGTGGCTTTCTTAGCACATGTTACAGCAGATAAAGGCAAGGGTAAGTCTATTTCAGATATTCCTATCGTTCGGGATTATTCTGAAGTTTTTCCTGAAGAGTTACCTGGTCTACCCCCAGCACGCCAAGTCGAGTTCCGTATTGACCTCGTACGTGGTGCAAATCCCATTGCCAGAGCTCCATACCGTCTTGCACCGTCTGACATGCAAGAGTTGTCTAAGCAGCTTCAGGTGCTCTCTGACAATGGTTTTATCCGTCCTAGCTTTTCACCTTGGGGTGCTCCCGTTCTCTTTGTAAAGAAGAAGGATGGATCTTTTAGGATGTGTATCGATTATCGTGAGCTTAACAAGCTCACCATCAAGAATCGATATCCCCTACCTCGCATTGATGATCTCTTTGATCAATTGCAAGGCGCTTCTTATTTTTCAAAGATTGATCTTCGATTTGGATATCATCAGCTTCGTGTGCATGAAGAAGATATTCCCAAGACAGCATTCCGCACTCGTTATGGACATTATGAGTTCACAATCATGCCATTCGGTTTGACTAATGCTCCTGCTGTTTTCATGGACTTGATGATTAGGGTCTGCAAGCCTTATTTGGATAAGTTCATCATCGTTTTCATTGATGACATTTTGATATATTCTTAGACGCGAGCTGATCATGAGCAACATCTTCATCTTACTTTGGAACTCTAAAGAAAGAGCAACTTTTCGCCAAATTCTCCAAGTGTGAATTCTGGCTTAAAGAGGTTCAATTCTTAGGACACATTGTCAACGAACAAGGTATTCATGTAGATCCCTCCAAGATCAGTGCGATTAAGGATTGGGATACACCTACTACTCCTACTGAAGTTCGTTCTTTTCTTGGTCTAGCGGGTTATTACCGCCGCTTCATTGAGAACTTCTCAAAGATAGTAGTTCCTCTAACTGCTTTAACTCAGAAGAACAAACCCTTTGATTGGGGATTCAAGCAAGAGGAAGCTCTTCAACACTTGAAGCAGAAACTTTGTGACGCGCCTGTTCTAACTTTGCCCGATGGCAATGATGATTTCGTCGTTTATTGCAACGCATCTAAATTAGGTCTTGGCTGCGTCCTGATGCAAAGAAACAAAGTCATAGCATACGCATCAAGGCAGTTGAAGATACATGAGAAGAACTACACCACTCATGATCTTGAGTTGGGTGCAGTTGTCTTCGCTCTTAAGATCTGGAGACACTATTTGTACGGTACAAAATGTGTGGTTTTCACGGACCACAAAAGTCTTCAGCATATCTTCAATCAGAAAGAGCTCAACATGAGGCAACGACGTTGGGTTGAACTTCTAAATGACTATGACTGCGAAATTCGCTATCATCCTGGTAAGGCGAATGTCGTGGCCGATGCTTTGAGTCGCAAGGAACGTACTAAGCTTCATTGTGTTCGTGTCCAATCTGTTATTCAAGCTCAATCCGATATCCAAGCCCGTATTTCTCAGGCTCAACAATCTTGTGTTTCACAAGGTCTGATGGATAAGGAATTTCCTTATCACATAACTCCTGCTCTAGAACTGAAGGACAATGGATCATATTACTTCATGGACCATTTATGGGTCCCAAGCCAAGATAATCTTCGTACGTTGCTTATGGATGAAGCCCATAAGTTGTTGGTGCACTACATCTGTTGATTTCATCTTAGATCGAGTCTTTCATTGTATGGTATAGATTAGGGCGTGTTTTACAAGAAAACTAGAGAATATATGTTGTAGAGAGGAGGTCCACTTATTCGGACATAGGAGGTCCTCTTTTATGACAGGTCCTCTTATTCGTACATAGTAGGTCCTCTTATTCGTACATAGTAGGTCCACTTATTCGTCATGTCCATAAAAGAGGACCTACTCACCTATAAATACCATAAGAGAGGACCTCATTTGTAACTTTCAGATTTCCATACCGAGGTGCTGCCGGTGTGAGAATTGCGTGTAAAAGCTGTCAAATTAATCAAAAAAGAGATTAAAAGCATATCTAGCTGTTTCTACGTCAGGTACTTGTTTTCCGCACCTGTATCTGATCAAACTCCTCTGATTGACTCGTTCGGGTTAGAATCCGATCCTACAAGTGGTATCAGAGCTTCAGGAGGAGGAGTTCTATTGAAATTTGCTGGATTTCGTCACATATTCTTACTTCTACACCTTCTTTCTTCGTCAGACCGAGATTTCATTGTCCGTTTCAGCTGATTTTTGGATATGTTGTGCGTGTACACCTGATCAACAACCCTACCAAGTTTCAGATCGAAACTCCTAGCCGTTTAGGAGAAATCGAGGTTTTACGGTCCGTTTTTACGTCAAACGTACAGGTCCGCTCGTATGTACATCACAGGTCCGCTCAAAAAATCAGATCCGCTCCAAAATTCTTGTTAGATTCGCTCAAAAATCAGATCCGCTCCAAAATTCTTGTTAGATTCGCTCATAAAAGTCAGGTCCGCTCATATAACAGTAAGGTTCGCTTATTGGTATTAATCTGATTCGCTCCAAACGTCTAATCATTCAGGTCCGCTCCAAAATAATTGTTTTGGTCCGCTCATTGTTCAATAGTAGGTTCGCTCATGTGCTAGATCATGGTTCGTTCATAAGACAACAGCTAGGTTCGCTTTTATAACCATCCATAGATTCGCTTTTTGGTAAAACTTAGATTCGCTTTTATGAGTCAGCTTTACAGATGTTATTTACCCATGTGATAAAGTAGTAAAAGTTGTCGGCTATCATGTTAACTATCCACTTAAAAATATCAGTCAAATCATAGGTAGTTAACTAGTGTAAAAGGCCATCTTTGTAAAAGGTTCAATAACTTGAAAGGCTCATCAACCCATGTGACATCGGTCCAATTACACAAATTCATTGTTCGGTCCAATCAGCATCTTTGTGTTTCTATGAATTTGATTTGAGTTGTTGGCCTTTGTCGGCCACTTTAAAAAATCGGCCCTATCATTTTCTTACAATCAACCTTTGGCAGCCCACTTTTGATAATCGGCCCAATCAACGGTTAATAGGATTTTTTTTTAAAAAAAAAGGTATAGGTTTGTAACATAATTCACCCGACCATTTTTTTATTGTCATTTTAGTGGGGTGTGGATAATAGGTTAGTGATTGTAGCCCAATCAAAGTTTTAAAGGATTTAAAAATTGTTGTTGACAACTTGTTTGGTGTAATAGTTGCATGAGGCCTATTAATTTTTCTGGTATACAAGTTTCGGCTCATCTTAGCTCATTGAAGTTGGTCAAAACAGTTTAAAGTTCGTCAGTGTGTTCAGGTCGCGTGAAAAGATCCGATTCGTTTGAAAGAAATCATTTCGCTCGGAAGTTTGTTCCAGTTCGTACAATTTGGATTTCACGATTGTCAAATGTTCATCAGGTCGTTTGAAAGTCTATCAGTTTGTTCGTAGTGAATTTGGTCGTTTGATTTTAATCCGGGTAACAGTTGTTCGCGTGTTTTGACAAGTTAGATCTCAGTTCGCATCAATTTCAGTCTGTACAGTTTGCCAATTTCAAACTTCGATCCACACAGAATATTCACTGGTTCGAGTATCAGTTCGTTTCTGTTAGTTGATAAGTGTTAAACTGATTGTGTTTTGTTTGTTTGTTTCAGGTGTTTCACGAGGTGAATCATTTCATTCGAAAGGGGATCTAGTTTGAATTTGATATTTCATTTTAAGTGACTGTCTCAATAAACGTGTTTCCGAATCATGGACTTAAAATTCTTTAATATGACTAGTGAAACAGTTAATAGAATAATGTATTAAAGTAAGAATTTGATTTGTTTTCAGGTTGTCCAGGAGAAAGTACAAAGAGTATCATTGAGAGGTATAGTCATCTTGTTCGCTTAATGTCTGAGAAGGGTATTCAGAAAAAATCCAAGTGAATGGGTTAAGAGATTAGCCAATTCCATACCTCAACAAGAATGGGGTACATATCTGTTGGATTTAAAAAGAAATGGAGAATACTCTAGATTGTCAATTTGTCAATTCATTAAGAAGCTTGAAGAACAAATGGAGAACAATGATGTGAATAAGAAGAATCAAGAAGAAAAATCCGTTTCATCCGATGAAAGTTCAGAAGAAGCAATTATTGTCGATCAAATATCAACTAACTCTGGTTCTTCGGATAATAGTTCTGACAAATCAGTATAGTTTGACCAATCACCAACTAATAATAGTAGTGTTAATGAGAAGATTATTGAAGCAGAAAAGGTGACTGAAGCTGAGAAAGTTGTTGAAGTTGAAAAATCATAGAGATTGAAAAGATAGTTGAAGTCGAGAAGATAGTTGAAATCACAAAACCCTGTCTTACATGTTTAGAGTCTTGTAAACAATGTATAGAGAAAGACGAGAGGTTTAGTGAGTTAGAAAAGTTGAAAGAACAGTTGTTATTTGATGTAAAGAATTTGAAAAAGTCGTATGATGTATTGAATAGGCATGTGAATGGTCTGGAAAAGACTAACTCAGAAAGAGAGAAAGCTTTGAAGATGTTGAATGCTACCATGATGACAAAGCAAAAGGAGATCAACATGTATATAGAAGAATGTGCAAAGTTGAAGAAAGAGTTGGAGAGTGAAGCAGCTGAAAATGAAAGAATCAGAAGATTGCTGCAAAGTTACAAAGGTTGTGACTACGTAATGGATAGAATTTATCCAACAGTTGAAGGTTTCGAGGTGTTTAAAGATGAAGAAACAAAACCAAAGAAGAAAAAGGATACTGGTAAGAAACAAGGTGTCTGTTATAATAAGTGTCCGCCTCCGATTTGGGAAGGGTACTCGCCTAGAAAACCTAATGAGGAAGAATTAAAACAGGCGATCAATATTAAGTTAGAATCCGAGATAACCGATGTTTTACCAGACAATATTGACGTCACGTTCACAGCGTCCGACACAGATCATGAGTCCGAACTGATAAAACGAGTGGTCGATCAGGTGTTGGATAAGGATGAGGAGTCAGAGTCAAAGTCCGAGTCCGAAAGTTCGTGTCAGTCAGTCAGGAGTTCGAGTTCGTCCGAAAAGAGTTCGAAATCATCGGGAAAACGAGTTTACAGTAAAGAGTTTTTATTGTCAAAATCTAATTTGAATGATGAAACGTTTGAAGTTACATATACTTTGAATGATTCTGACAAATTATATTTTGATAAAGAGTTTCCAATAAGAGGTGTTAAACCAGAAATGATTAAAAAGGTTTTCAAACTAACAGAAATTAATATTTCTGAAATAAAAGATGAAAATCTTATTGTAAAACCTAAATTTTACACCTCAAGAGTTCAACAACGACTAAACAAGAAAAAAGGTTACAATTCTGGTTCGGTTTTCAAAAGAAACCAAACCAAAATCGTAGCTACAAAAAGAAAGGACTTGGTTTTACTCCACAAGAAAACTATAAAAATGAAAAATTTTCTAAAACAAATACAAAATTTGTTTCAGGTACTAGCGCGGAAGAGGAAGCAAAAAGCACATTCTGGAGACAAACAAACCAAGAATTTCTTGCCGAGAAGAGAAAGAATGGAGCTTACGTGAAGAGAGAAACCAGAACTTGTTTCCGATGCAATGAAGCCGGTCACATTGCATAGAACTGTCCGAAAGCGACGAACACAAAACAGGGAGTTTCTGGAAAAATGAAAGAAGTTGTTGTTGATAAAACCGAACCACCAACTGAACAATTTAAAGTTTTCAAAAATTCAACATTTGAAGTTGGTGAATGTTCGAAGAGATTTTACAAGCGAAGTGTAAAACTTGACAACCAAAAATGGGTTGTTAAGAAATCTGAGGTAAAATCTGGCGATGAATCTGATTCCAAAAAATCAGAGGAGCCACAGTTTGATGAGAGTGATGAAAACTCAGTTCCTTCAATGGATGACGAGAACTTTCCACCATTGAGGACTGAGAATTTTAAAAGAAAAGTTGGAAAGACTGAAATCTCAAATCAGGGTTATTCTGAAAAGGATAATTTTGATGTTGAGAAAGCATTTAATGGGAAAGTAAAGAAGATTTTCGGAAAGATGGTCGATGGGAAGGTGAAAGGGGTAAAAGACTTCTACGCTACAAAGAAAGCAACTTACACCCCAACAAAATCTGAATTGAAATCACCCAAGGCTGGTCAGGCTTGGGTGGACATTTTCCTCGTTTGAAAAACCTGACTTGCCGGAGATCCCAAGTTTGTAATCGTGGATCAGGAATCAGCATTATTCATGTATTTTGAGTTTGTATGAAAAATTCTTAAAATTGTTAAAACTTTACAGGTTGAATGACTACGCCGGAGCTTCCAGGTTGGTAAGTGTGAAGCAGGAATCGGCATTTTGTATATACATACAAGTGGTATTGTATGGTTATTTTACAAGTGGTACAGGTTGCTCAATTGCAAAACAGTAAATCAGGGACATTAAGTTGTACTTGATTTACTAACTCATGATAATACAAAGAACAAGATGATGAACCATATCCCCGATTTTAACAAAGTGATAAACCTACAAGTGGTTTTTTATCTTAACAAACTCATTTTCCGGAAAAATCATTTTGATTAAAACAAACTTAAGTGTTTTGAAATCTAAATGAGAAAATGGTTTGTGAAAGGGGGAGTTCAGATTGTTTATGCCTAGTGAATGGCGAATTGAGGCGATTTGTTATTGGTTGTCATGTTTTTGTACAGTTTGTGTTGTTTTCTTGTTTCAAGTGGATCAAGAGTCTAGAAGTTTTCAAATTTCCTTTGAAATGTGTTTGCATTTTAGGGGGAGTAGGGAAATTTCAGAAAATCCAAAAACATTAGAAAATTTGAAAAATACAAAAACATGATAAAATTAAAAAAAAAATGAGTTTCGTTGTGAAAAGAGGAAATGATAGTACATCAGTAGGCTGTCACAACATGCTAAAGAAATGAAAAGTAAAAATGTGATAAACAATCTCACTGTGGATATGCCAGTAGGTTTTTACACATTTAGTAGATTGTGACGAGATATAAACCTAAAATTCAAACTTGCTTGTTCTGTGGGTTAACGCAAACTTGGATATATAGGTAACCCCTGAAATCTTGTTTGAAAGGTCCATTATTCTGAGATACTAGGTCTTTATGCTCAGTGATATCTGGGGTATTATCCCGGGACTTCTGCTGTATGGAAGTACTGACCTAGTCCCCGGATAATGCTTTCCGCAAATGCTTGAAACATAGCATCGCCCTCAGCAAGCTGATGAAACAATAAAATTGATAGTCGCTGCTGTTGAAATCAAAAGATCCTCTAAAGGGGACACACCAAAAAGTCGAAGCCGTCATCTCTCTGCGTATACGGAAGTATCGACCTGAGCTCTCACGGCACTCGCATTTAACCCCTGAACAGATATCATCTGTGGTATACTCACCTGTAAGACTGAATATTGGGATCTGGATACGGGAGTATATTCAAGTAGTGGGACACACGGATAAGTTTAAGTTCTTAAGACATTAATATCGTATCTCGGAGCAGTTGAAGTTTGTGTGAAAATTTAAGTGGATAAACATACTGACAATCTAGGTGAATTGTTTAGAACTTAAAATGAAATGAAGCTTAACGGTGTTGGTGACTTGTCTCATAAACTGATATGATCCTCTTACACGAACTCACAAAAATATTGTTTGTAAATATTTCTTTACTGCATTACATTTTTTTTATTTCAAAATCCAAAAAGATTTTCAGTGTGTTTTAGCATAAACTTTTGAAAAAGTCAAAAAGATTTTCGACAACTGATATTGGAAAGCTGATTTTCAAAATTCCGAGTGCTAAACATGATGAGCAATATTTGAGGGGGAGTGTTTGTGTGGAATCAAATGTTTTCATAATTTAACCTTTCAGGGGGTTCATCAATATTGTCACTGATAAAGTTGCAGTTTGATTTGAGGAAGAGTTTGTTTTAGTGTATACATCTTTATTCTAAAATTGTAAAACTTATGTTTTGGGTAGAGAATTTGCAGGTTAAGATTCGAAGCTGTTAGATGAAAAGACAGACAACGATCCTGAAGATGTTACTGAAGAACAAAGGAATACCAGTAAATCGAGAGGGGGAGTCTGAAGATAGGGAGAAAGAAAAGCCCAGAGACAGATCAAGACTGAAGATGTTAAGACACAGCATTGTTGTGACTCGATAGTCGACTCCATCAACATCTGAGGGGGAGTCTGTTGGTGCACTACATCTGTTGATTTCATCTTAGATCGAGTCTTTCATTGTATGGTATAGATTAGGGCGTGTTTTACAAGAAAACTAGAGAATATGTGTTGTAGAGAGGAGGTCCACTTATTCGGACATAGGAGGTCCTCTTTTATGACAGGTCCTCTTATTCGTACATAGTAGGTCCTCTTATTCGTACATAGTAGGTCCACTTATTCGTCATGTCCATAAAAGAGGACCTACTCACCTATAAATACCATAAGAGAGGACCTCATTTGTAACTTTCAGATTTCCATACCGAGGTGCTGCCGGTGTGAGAATTGCGTGTAAAAGCTGTCAAATTAATCAGAAAAGAGATTTAAAAGCATATCTAGTTGTTTCTACGTCAGGTACTTGTTTTCCGCACCTGTATCTGATCAAACTCCTCTGATTGACTCGTTCGGGTCAGAATCCGATCCTACATAAGTCTCGTTATTCTATTCATCCTGGCTCAGATAAGATGTGTAAGGATCTTCGTATTCAGTATTGGTGGCCTGGTATGAAGAAAGACATTGCCTTATACGTATCCAAATGCCTTACTTGTCTTAAGGTTAAGGCTGAACATCAGCGTCCTTCCGGATTATTGGAGCAACTAGAGATCCCAGTTTGGAAATGGGAAAACATTACTATGGATCTCATTACTAAACTCCCGCGCACAAAGAAAGGTCACGACGCCATCTGGGTAGTTGTTGATCGTCTTACTAAATCAGCGCATTTCTTGCCAATCCGTGAGGATTTTTCGGCTGACAAACTTGCTCAAATCTACGTGGATGAAATTGTAGCTCGACATGGTGTTCCTTTAAACATCATTTCTGACAGAGATGCTCGTTTCACTTCTCATTTTTGGAGAACCATGCAATCGGCTATGGGGTCCCAACTTAATCTGAGCACAGCTTATAATCCGCAAACGGATGGTCAATCTGAAAGAACAATCCAGACACTGGAGGATACGCTTTGAGCTTGTGTGATCGATTTTGGTGGTAGTTGGGATTCACATCTTCATTGATTGAATTCTCCTACAACAACAGTTATCACTCTAGCATTAACATGGCTCCCTTCGAGGCTCTCTATGGTCGAAAATGTCATTCACCAGTCTGCTGGAATGAGATTGGCGAGGCTCAACTTACTGGACCTGCCCTCATTTTAGAGACAACAGATAAGGTAAAGAAAGTTCGTGATAACCTTCAGACAGCTAGAAGCCGTCAAAAGAGTTACGCGGACCTAAAACGCAAGCCCTTGGATTTTCAAGTCGGTGATCGTGTATTACTTAAGGTCTCACCTTGGAAAGGTGTGATCAGATTGGGAAAGAAAGGAAAACTTGCACCTAGATACGTTGGACCATTCAAGATCGTCGAAAGAATCGGTAAGGTAGCCTACAGACTTGAGTTACCTCCTGAACTTGGAAATGTTCATCCAATCTTTCACGTGTCCAATCTCAAGAGGTGTTTAGCTGATGAGAACCTCCACATGCCGCTTGACGAAATTCGTGTTGATAAAACACTGAAATTTGTTGAGAAACCGGTAGAAATCATGGAACGTGAAGTCAAGTGGCTTAAACGCAAGCGTATTCCTTTGGTCGAGGTTCGCTGGGAATCTAAACGTGGACCCGAGTTTACTTGGGAATGTGAAGATCAAATGAAGGCGAAATATCCGCATCTTTTTCCACGAGTTTCCTCTAAATAAATTTCGAGACGAAATTTCCACAAGTAGGGGAGACTGTAACATTTGTGCTTGTAATCTTTGTGAACAGTTCAATTATCAATAAAACAATGTTATTTGATCCCAAAGTTTGTTTGGTTGTGTTTTACATTTTTCATGTTTTGACTTTTGTTCAATTTCAAACTCTACATCGCTTTCTTGAGAATTATACGCAAACTGGTGCATAAACGTACTCAGTTTAATGCGAAAAATACTCCGGAACATCAACATATACTCAACATACCTTAAATAACCTTTACATAACTTAGAAATAAGTTTTGAAGGCTTTGGTATGGCAAAAACAAGTTAAGTCGCTTATAGGGACTAAACTTGACAAACTGCGAAAGTATGCCAATTTGAACGGTAACGAACATTCCGGAACATGTCCATAAGTTAAACATACCATAAATATCCTTTACATAGCTTAGAAATAGGCTTTGAGGGGTTTGGTATGCTAAAATAAACTTTTGGATCATTCAGGGACTAAAAGTGTCAAAAAGTGCACAAGTTTGCACTTTCGCGCATAACTTACGTTCTGAATACATCCGGACATCCAAAAATTTATGTAAGCATTATAATATTATGCCTTAGTGTTTGGCATGAGAAAAATCCATTCGTCGCGTCATTTGGATCGTTTTTCGCGCTTATGCGCATTCCGTCGTAATTAAGCGAACATCGCGATCGTACGGCCAAACGAACCAACATCCGGAACATTTTTGAGCATGTTTCATGTCCACAATGTTTAGATAACATTTTAGGGCCTTAAAGTTGGCTTTACAGGCCTTAGAAGTGTCGGAAATGGCTTAAACATGCAACAGTGACAAAAACTGCCATTTTTGAAAGTATGTGCAGATCAGACATGCCCAGGCGGCCCGCCTGAGTTTTGTCTGATCCTAATGCGGGCCGCATGGCACCTTCAGTAACAGAAAGTTTGTCTTTCTTGCAAACTTGGCCTTTCAAACACACCAAAGGGCAATGCTCTTTCACCATCTCAGGAGCTAAGGGTCACATTAAGCCACCACAACTTTGTGACAAGTGTACGCTTAAGATCGTGGCACGATATTCAAGAAACGATCCCAACGGCTTTACTTTTCCTATAAATACCCCCCCCCCTTTTGAGTAAAACCCACAAAAATCTGATCAAAAGCTCTAAGATTGGAACCTTTGTTTCATACCTGAGCCATTTTGATCTAGATTAGCATTCGGGGACCCTTCGTAAGTGTTCTTTCGTTCTTTTATTCGCTTTTTGAGTCCGAAAGTCAACGTTTTGTTGACTTTCTGCATTGAACAACCTATGGTCAACACGAAGTTCATTTAAACTTCATAACGTGAGCGTGATCACGATGGTTATAGTCCATGGCGACTATTCCTACTGATTACCACGTTATCTAGGCTCATTGACGAGTCGTAGTTTCGGCCAAAATGCGCATTCTTGGGTATTTTGTAACCAAACTACTTGTGAGCATCAAAGCCATTTGTTTTGATGCCAAACCTGTTTTCTAAACTTAGTTAAGCATGTTCTAACATGCTTAGCTCGTCACTTTTAGTATAGTGCTTATATAGGGTCGTAAGGTAAGCGATCTAAACCATCGCTTATACTTTCGAACCCGACCCATTTGGTCGATCATTAGGATCCGACCAAACACATTAGGTGACCATAGCTGTAACCTTCCGAGGTTATACCTTGTGGTCATGATGTTAGGCGTTCCAAACGCGTTCTACGCGAACGACGCGTTAAGGTAGCATAAGCTACCTAAACGGGTCGTAATGGGTCGCAAGAACTTAGGTTAGGTTTCATTTTAGTATGTAGGCTTTGTTAAACCATATTTCACGAGTCTCCATACTCGTTTGGTTTACGAACCCGCATACTATCCGATCCTTCCGATTTCGGTCCGGTACATTAACATAGCTACCTATTAGGTGCCGTTTGATATTCCGTGATCACTAGCATTGTGTGATTATTATACAAGAACTTCAAAGCAATCTCAGGTGAGTACATTGAACCCCTCTTTTACTGTTTTCTAAACTGTTTTGGGGTGAAACACATGTGCCTACTTGTTACTTTCATGCTTTTCATGCTTTCACATCATATACCTGCTATGTTCGTTAGCACATTATAGTACATGATTTCATTACATTTCATGCTATGTATGCCCATTGTGTGCGTACTTAGTACATTGCTTTACATTACATTTCATGCTATGTATGCCCATTGTATGCGTACAAAGTACATTGCTTTACATTAAATTTCATGCTATGTATGCCCATTGTGAGCGTACTTAGTACATTGCTTTACATTACATTTCATGCTATGTATGCCCATTGTGTGCGTACTTAGTACATTGCTTTACATTACATTATATTTCATGCTATGTATGCCCATTGTGTGCGTACTTAGTACATTGCTTTACATTACCTGCTATGTATGCCCATTGTGTGCGTACTTAGTACATTGCTTTACATTACATTTCATGCTATGTATGCCCATTGTGTGCGTACTTAGTACATTGCTTTACATTACATTTCATGCTATGTATACCCATTGTGTGCATACTTAGTACAATTGTTTACATCACATGCCTTCATTTTGGTACAACATTTGGTTTGTTTAACATGGAACAATACATTCATTAACATTAGCTACGCCGTTCGTTAGTAGGTAGTGGTACCATAGGAATTGACAACTCCCGTTCCTGAAATCCTGGGTTTGATTGGATTGGAAGGAATGACCGAATTCGATATACATAACTTAGATAACCTTTAATTTGTTTAAGGGTTTATCGCCACAGTCTCAAGGCTTGAATGTATGCATATTTCACAATACCGCATAAATGTTTATATCAGTAGAGCATTCATTGTTCCACAAAACATAACGTTGATTTAAACCATGTTTTACTTCAACACCTCGTTTTGTGCATTTTTCATATGGTTGAGTTGATACATCTCGCTTACCATACAAGATATATTTTGGGTACACATTACATTATCCACATTAAACATAAACATTTTGACATTGATATACATACTTGGTGGATTACATTGAACATAGACATTTCGACATGGTTTACACAATAACACTTGACAATTGATTTATACATGAACAATTTGCATGGTGGATTGGTTTGGGTAAATGGTTAGAGTAATGTGGCGTATGTAATATGATACAAACATGGTGGATACGCCGCTGGTACTTCCTATATATAAATGCTTGTATAATATTACATATCGTAGCGTTATTTAAGTCATTTCAGTTTAGACACATTACATTTTACACAAATAACATACTCTTCACAAGAAATTATTTTTACAAACAACTTAACTTATTCAACTCATTTTACTTGGTTACTCGTTTAACCTTACATTTATCTATACATATCATCTGATATTATCGTTTTCAAATGGTTTACAAAGCAAGACAAATTACAAGGTTCATGACTGACTGTTATTAAACATTTCTTTAAACTCAAGTCATGAATCCCATTTTCACAAAACCTATGTATCTCACAGGCATTTTTATGCTGACGTACCTACTTTCACATGTGTTTTCAGGAGCTATTGTGTAGGATGACAATGGTGACACTAGGGCGGACCTGTGCCTTAGAGCCTAAAAATGAAGATAGAAAAGTTTAATTATGTTCTGAACTCTTTGTTTTCCTGTTTAAGACAACATAACACTCTTGTTTATAAATAAAATACAACTTTGTATGCCATGGTTATGAAACAATTTAATTCTGTCCCAACACTCCCCGGCGTTTTCCACCACGGTTGCATGTTATACGCGGCCGGGGTGTGACAGTAAAGGTAGTGTCTCCAGATTTTGAGAGCAAAGACTACTGCACCTAACTTAAGATCATGAGTGGTGTAGTTTTTCTCATGCACTTTCAGCTATCTTGATGCATAGGCTATAACTTTGTTTCTTTGCATAAGAACGCAGCCAAGACCTAAATTGGATGCATCACAGTACACGACAAAGACGTCATTACCCTCGGGCAAAGATAGAATAGGTGCATCGCAGAGTTTCTGTTTCAAGGTCTGGAAAGCTTCTTCCTGTTTGGATCCCCACTCAAAAGATTTGCTTTTCTAAGGTAAAGCAGTGAGAGGAACCGCAATCTTGGAGAAGTTTTCAATGAAACAGCGGTAATAACCCGCTAGACCAAGAAATGAACGAACCTCGGTAGGAGTAGTAGGAGTATCCCAATCCTTAATCGCACTGATTTTGGCGGGATCTACATGAATACCTTGTTCGTTGACTATGTGCCCCAAAAATTGAACTTCCTTAAGCCAGAATTCACACTTGGAGAATTTGGCGAAAAGCTGTTCTTTCTTTAGGAGCTCCATTGTAAGACGAAGATGTTGCTCGTGATCAGCACGAGTCTTAGAATAGATCAAAATGTCATCAATAAAGACGATGATGAACTTGTCCAAGTAAGGCTTGCAAACCCTATTCATCAAGTCCATGAAAACAGCAGGAGCATTTGTTAAACCGAAAGGCATAACAGTGAATTCATAGTGACCGTAACGCGTACGAAAAGCTGTCTTGGGAATATCTTCTTTGAGAACTCGAAGTTGATGATACCCAGAACGTAGATCAATCTTCGAAAAGCAAGTAGCACCCTGTAGCTGATCAAAGAGATCATCAATGCAAGGTAGGGGATATCGATTCTTGATGGTAAGCTTGTTAAGCTCACGGTAATCGATACACATCCTGAATGATCCATCTTTCTTTTTCACGAATAGGACAGGAGCGCCCCAAGGGGAAAAGCTTGGACGGATGAATCCCTTGTCAGATAGCTCCTGAAGCTGCTTAGACAATTCTTGCATCTCTAACGGTGCAAGACGATAAGGTGACTTAGCAATGGGATTTGCACCAGGTACGAGATCGATGCGAAACTCAACTTGGCGCACAGGGGGTAAACTAGGTAATTCCTCAGGAAATACCTCTGGATAATCCCGAACAACAGGGATATCTTGGATTGTCTTACCATTGCCTTTATCCTCTACGACATGTGCTAAGAAAGCAACATACTTCTTGCGTAGATATTTGCGGGCTTGGGTACAGGATACGAGCTTAAGACCACTGACGGGTTTCTCCCCACGAACTTCCAAGATCTCACCAGTCGATAGCGGTATATGGACCAACTTCTCAAAACATACCACCTCAGCATGGTACTTGGATAACCAATCCATTCCTACTATAACGTCAAAGCTCCCGAGTTGCATCGGTGTGAGGTCGATAGGGAAAAGATGGTTATTGAGATTCAACTGGCAATTTCGAAGAACAGAGTCGAGTACAACAGGTACACCACTAGCTACTTCTACTGTCAAGGGCTTTCCTTGTTTTATTCTAGTCATCGCAAGCAAAGGCTCAAATGCTAAGGACACAAAACTCTTATCGGCACCCGAATCAAATAGAACAGAAGCAGGATGGTTGTTAACAAGGAACGTACCGTTCACCACTTCGTTATCCGCACGCGCCTGATTGGCATTCAAGTTAAAAGCTCTACCATGAGCCGGTGCCTGATTTGCATTTGCCAACATCGGGCAGTTGTTCCTGTAGTGGGTCGAATCCCCACAGTTGAAACATGAACCAGGCGGAAAGTGAGGTCATGCAGGATTCTGGGCAGGGTTTTGTACTGCTGGGTTTTGAGCTGCCTGATTTTGGTTAGGAGCAAAACTGCAGGTATTCGCAAGATGACCAGACTTGCCACAATTCGTGCAGATACGACATTGCATCTGTGGCTGGTGGTGACTGTTGCATCTGTTGCACAGAGGTGCATTACCAGCATACTGCCTTTTGGCAGCAGGTTGTGCAGCCTGATTCTGTGCTGCCTGATTTGTACCAGTCTGGTTTGTCTGAGCGGTAACAGCAAAATTCTTGGAAGCCTTACGCTTCCTCGATTTCTTCGAAGACTCAGCAGCCTTCTTTCCCTTGTTATCCTTGGCGCCATCAGATTGTTTCTGCTTCTTGTCACCTTTTCTGTGGAGTTTACCCTTCTTGATTTGGGATTCAGTAAGGGTAGCAACTAGCTCAATGGCCTGACGGACGGTAGTAGGGTGACTGCCAGTGACAATATCCTGAACAGGATCTGGCAACCCATCTATGTACCTCTCGATTGCCTTATCCAAAGGCGTGACCATTGTCGGACAGAGCAAGCTTAACTCCTCATATCTGTCAGTGTAAGCCCGGTGTTCACCACTGACTTGCTTCAGATCATTGAACTCGTCTTCGAGTGCCCTCTACTCATGTCGAGGACAGAATTCTCTCATCATGAGAGTCCTGAGTTCTTCCCAAGTCTGACCCAAAGCAACATCAGCACCTCTATCTCTCATTACCCCATTCCACCAGGTAAGGGCCCTCTTTTGAAACACACTAGAAGGAAACTCGACCTTACGATTGTTCGGACACTGAACATGGCAAAATGTTCTCTCAAGACTCTCAAACCACTGGAGAAGCCCTGTTGCTCCTTCAGTACCACAAAACTTGAGCGGTTTAGCCGAGGTTAACTGTTTAAAGTTGCACGGAGCAGGTGCATTAACATTATTATTGGTGGCTTGGTTTATTTGAGTTATGAGACCAGGTAGCATAGCAGCCATCTGCTGTGCTATAATAGCTACCAGTTCGGCATCAGGTTAAGGAACGTTACGTCGAGGAAGCATTCTAAAAGAGGAAACATGAGAGAAAACGAATGAGATGATGTGATGAAAATGAGATAACAATAAAATCGACAAAAAGCGAGGATGGTGGTTGTTTGTTCATTACCACAAAGCAAACAAACAACACAGTGACAAATCAAAGTAAATGAGTCATAATAATGTATTGCGAAGACATGCTCGCCTATAAGTGAACACTCACCCCAAGAGTTCCCAGGTAAGAGTGACTGGTCCGATACTGCGGATTTGTATAAACACTCTAGCCTTAGACAGAACACTCAGGGTACAGGCATTCACTCTTCCAGTTTGCACGTGTTCACATTATTTAGACCCAAAACTTTGACGGGATTTAAAAATTCAGAAGGCATTAAGCCAAAAATGAATCAAACCGGAAGGGTTCAAAACCATATAATCAATCATCCAAGGATAGATGATTAATTTTTTTAAAGCGGTTTTGTTATTGTGTTCTCGTTGTGGTTATCACCTAAGGATAGGTGACGGGTATTGTTTTAAAATCTAAACACAAGTAAACTTGTGTTGGGGTCTAGAAAGTTATAGTCTAGGTTAAAGCATTGCTAATAACCTAATTCCCTATAACCATTGGCTCTGATACCAACTCTTCTGTCACACCCCGACCGCGTTAAAACAACGAAAGCCGCGGCGGAAACGCCGGGGAGGTGAGTCGCGACAGAATTATTGTTTCAACAACCATGGAAAATAAAGTTTTGTATTATTAAAATTAAAGTTACATTGTCTTTGAGTTCAAACTAAACTAACATAATAACTGTCTTTTAAGTCACTAAGGCCTGAGTCCGCCTAAGTGAATCACAAACACCATCATGCATTAACACCTGAAACACATGTAAAAATAGGTACGTCAGCATAAAAATACCTGTGAGATACATAGGTTTTGTTTATGCAGATTCATGACTTGTATTTGAGAGAAGTGTTTAATAAAATGTAGTCATGAACCTTGTAAAATGCTTTCCTTTATAAAACCATGTGAAAATCAATGAAAATCAAATGATGATGAAATGATAATGCATGGTTAAATAAATAACCAAGTAAAAGTGAATTTGGATAAAATGTGTACTTTGTAAAACAATGTCTTGTTCTTGTATAAAATGTTTCATGTCTTGCCCAAGTGATTCATATAACGCAACAATGTATAACACAAAAAAGCACTTATATATAGGAAGTACCAGCGGCGTATCCACCATGATTTTATCATATAACACATAGCCCCGTTACATAAGTCACTTATCAATAACCAACCAAAATGTCTTGTTCCATGTCAAAAATGTGTATTTGTAAATCATGTACAATGTCATGTGTGAAATGTTTCATGTATAACCGAATGAAATGCATAGCAAGTATGAAATCATCTACTTAAACTATGTGATGATGTCAATGTATAAACTGTGTCATGTATGGTGAATAACTAGAAGCTACTCAACCCCATAGATAATGTACAAAACAATGTTTTTGAATAAACCTAAGTTTAAATCAAATGTTATGTTTTGCAGAAAAACAATGCTTTATGATTACAAACATTTATGCAGTAATGTTAATCGCATACATTCAAGCCTTGCGACTGTGGCGACAAACCCTTAAACGAATTAAAGGTTTATCTAAATTATGTTGTCGGATTCTATCATCCCCAACTTCCAAACAAACCCAGGAAGTCGGAAACGAGAGTTGTCAATTCCTATGGTACCATTACATAAGTCCGAGCGGCGTGATCAATGTTAGTGAATGTATTATTGTCCCGATTGAACATACCAAATGTCATAACCAATGTAGCATGTGAAAACCATGTACTAGGAATGCTAAGTAAACATGCCTAGTAGAAATGTTCATGTAAAACAATGTGCTAGCATGCTCAGTAAACATACATAGCAGAAATGTCATGTAAAACAATGTGTTCCATATGCTAAGTAAACATATGCAACAAATGTGTAACAAATCAATGTGCTAGCATGCTTAACATACATAGCAAAACATAGTGAAAGCATGTACTAAATATGTACTAGGTGAAACTAACATGTTTATGTCATAAAAGCATGAAATGCACAAAAGTAACACGTATGTACATGTGTATCACCCCAAAGTATTTGAAAACGGTAAAAGAGGGGAACTATGTACTCACTTGGGATTGCTAATTAGTCTTGAGAATAAGACCAATTTAAGCTCCAAGTATCACGGAATCAACCGGCACCTAGTATAGGTAACTATGTTAATAATCGGCTCCTAAATCGGGAGATAGGATAGAATGAGGTTCTATAAATCAAATGAGTAATTGAACTCATATGGTATGATTTAATAGGCCCTACATTCTGATTGGAAAGTTTACCTAAGTGCTTTTGACCCGTTTCGACACATTATGGTAACATAAGCCACTATAACGCGTCATTAGCGTAAAACTATGTTCGGATGGTTAACTATGTGCTATGCCAAATCTTACATGCCCAATAATCCCTAAACATGTTACTAAATCAGATTACATGTCAAAAATATGTTCACATAATCAAAATAAGGATTTCAGCTACAAAAGGGCATTTTGGTCATTTACTATGGGCATATAAGCTAACTAGCAAATGACTAACCAATCCTATGTGATCATAAGGTATAACCTCAGTCGTTATTCCCTATGAAACTATGATCACTAACTAAGCTTGGTCGGATCCTAAAGATCGACCAAACGGGTCGGGTTCGGAAGTATAAGCGGTTGTTTAGACCGCTTACCTTACGACCCTAAACAAGCACTAAACTAATACTGTCGAGTTAAACATGTCAAAACATGTCTAACCTACTGATTTGGTATCAAAACAAAGTGTTTTGATATCCTAAAGTAGTTCCGTTGCAAAATGCGTGCTAAGACGCATTTTGACCGAAACTTTGACTCAACACTACAACTAGCTAACGTGGTAATCAGCGTCTATAATCACGAAGAATTATAACTATCGTGATTACAATCACGTTTCAAAGTTCAATTGAACTTTGACTTGACCAAATGATGGTCAAAACCGAAAGTCAAATTGTTGGCCAAACGTTTGACTTTCTGCACTACATAAGGAAAAAGCAATAAAAGAATGAAAGAATCTCACTTAGGGTCCTTGCTATCTTTTCAACAAAGAAGACAAAGCCCCAATTCAGCTTAGGAGAGCTCCCAAGCAGATGTAGAGAGAGGAGAGAATGAGAATGAGCAAGGAATGAAGGAGTTTGGATGGCTATTTATAGTTGTGGTGATGCACTAGGATCAGCACAAGTGTTTTGATTAGCCATTAAGCAATGAATCACAACCATACATGTGTTAGGGACAGCTGGTATTACTTGGAAAGCACATAAACTTGCTCAACATTCCAAGAAAAATGCATAAACAGTCCCTGAACTATGAAACAGCAACAAAAACAAACTTTCTGGTCACTGGGCTGCTGAGGTGCCCTGCGTAAGAGTTGGGGCTGGGCTTACGCGCCCCGCCTGAGTCCCCCAGATCAGCAAAGTTTCAAATTTGGCAGTTTTGGTCCCTGCATGCAATCGAGTCCATTTCAGGCCTTTTTGACCCCCGTTAAGCCATTTTCAAGGCTCTACAAGGTCAATAAAGTTTAGAGGACTCAAAATATGCTTGGAATATTCTCGGATGTCGACTCGTTTGGTCGTACGGTCGCGTTGTTTGTTAAATTACGACGAAACTCAAACGGACGCGAAAACGAACCAAATTAAGCGACGAATGGAATTTTTGCATGCCGATCATAAAAATATTTTAGTGTGTACAAAAAATTTTGGATGTCCAGATGTGTCAAGAACGTAAGATATGCGCGAAAATGCAAACTTACGCCGTTTTTGACACTTTTAGTCCCTGTAAGATCATGTAAGCATGTTTTCGCACACCGAACCTATCAAAGCTTATTTATAAGCCATGTTTAGGTTATATATGGTATGTTTAAATTATGATCAAGTTCCGGACTGTACGTTGCCTTACGAAACGGCAGACTTTTGAAAGTTGACGCAAATAGTCCCTGAGAGCGAATAAACTTGTTTTTGCCATACCAAAGCCTTTAAAACTTATTTCTAAGTTATGTAAAGGTTATTTAATGTATGTTAAGTTTATGATGATGTTCCGGAGTGTTTGTCGCGTTAAACTGATCGTCTTTACGCATCAGTTTGCGTATAACTTTCCAGAAAACGATATAGAGTTGAAAATCAATCAAAAATCAACATGGGCACAAAACCAAACATAAATGACAAACATTGGGATCAAAACACACTGTTTTATTAATATTGTATTGTTCAAAGTTTGTAAAATGATATCACAAGCACAGATGTCACACCCGAAAGCTAATCTCGATCCAGGAGCTCAGGTATGAAGCAAAGGCCTCAACTTAGAGCTTTAGCTCAGATTTTGTGGGTTTTTAACCAAAAGGGGGGGGGGGTATTTATAGGAAAAGCAAGACCGTTAGGATCGTTTCTTGAATATCGTGCCACGATCCAACCCGTACACTTGTCACAAAGTTGTGGTGGCTTATTTTGCCACAACCATAGGGTTTTGACACATGGCGTTGCCCTTTGGGTGATCGAAAGGCTGCTGCAACTGGATCAGAAACATTGAATCTGGTCTGTAAGTCTGACGCGGCCCGCGTAAGGATTTAGTCAGGGCTTACGCGCCCCGCCTAGGAGTCCAGATCAGAAAATAAGTTTCATAAATGACAGTTTAGGTCCCTGTTGTGGTTTAAGGCCATTTCCGATACGTTCAAGGCCCGTTAAGCCATCTTTAAGGCCCTAAAATGATGCCTAAACATTGAGGACATGAAACATGCTCAAAAATATGTCGGATGTTGGTTCGTTTGGCCGTACGATCGCGATGTTCGGTTAATTACGACGGAATGCGCATAAGCGCGAAAAACGATCCAAATTGCGCGACGAATGGATTTTTCTCATGCCAAACACTAAGGCATAATATTATAATGCTTCCATAAATTTTTGGATGTCCGGATGTATTCAGAACGTAAGTTATGCGCGAAAGTGCAAACTTGTGCACTTTTTGACACTTTTAGTCCCTGAATGACCCAAAAGTTTATTTTAGCACACCGAACCTCTCAAAGCCTATTTCTAAGCTATGTAAAGGATATTTAAGGTGTGTTTAACTTATGGTCATATTCCGGAATGTTTGTTACAGTTCAAATTGGCATACTTTCGCGGTTTGTCAAGTTTAGTCCCTGTAAGCGAATTAACTTGTTTTTGCCATACTAAGGCCTTCAAAACTTATTTCTAAGTTATGTAAAGGTTATTTAGGGTATGTTGAGTATATGTTGATGTTCCGGAGTATTTGTCGCATTAAACTGAGTACGTTTACGCACCAGTTTGCGTATAATTCTCCAGAAAGCGATGTAGAGTTTGAAATTGAACAAAAGTCAAAACATGAAAAATGTAAAACACAACCAAACAAACGTTCGGATCAAATAACATTGTTTTATTGATAATTGAACTATTCATAATGATTTCAATCACAAATGTTACAGTCTCCCCTATTTGTGGAAATTTCGTCCCGAAATTTATTTAGAGGAAACTCGTGGAAAAAGATGCGGATACTTCGCCTTCATTTGATCTTTGCATTCCCAAGTAAACTCGGGTCCACGTTTAGATTCCCAGCGAACCTTGACCAAAGGAATGCGCTTGCGTTTAAGCCACTTGACTTCACGTTCCATGATTTCCACCGGTTTCTCAACAAATTTCAGTGTTTTATCAACATGAATTTCGTCAAGCGGTATGTGGAGGTTCTCATCAGCTAAACACCTCTTGAGATTGGACACGTGAAAGGTTGGATGAACATTTCCAAGTTCAGGAGGTAACTCAAGTCTGTAGGCTACCTTACCGATTCTTTCAACGATCTTGAATGGTCCAACGTATCTAGGTGCAAGTTTTCCTTTCTTTCCGAATCTGATCACACCTTTCCAAGGTGAGACCTTAAGTAATACACGATCACCGACTTGAAAATCCAAGGGCTTGCGTTTTAGGTCCGCGTAACTCTTTTGACGGCTTCTAGCTATCTGAATGTTATCACGAACTTTCTTAACCTTATCTATTGTTTCTAAAACGAGGGTAGGTCCAGTAAGCTGAGCCTCGCCGATCTCATTCCAGCAGACCGGTGAACGACATTTTCGACCATAGAGAGCCTCTAAAGGAGCCATCTTGATGCTGGAGTGATAACTGTTGTTGTAGGAGAATTCAATCAATGGAAGATGTGAATCCCAACTACCACCAAAATCGATCACACAAGCTCTAAGCATATCCTCCAGTGTCTGGATTGTTCTTTCAGATTGACCATCCGTTTGTGGATGATAAGCGGTGCTCAGATTAAGTTGGGACCCCATAGCAGATTGCATGGTTCTCCAAAAATGAGAAGTGAAACGAACATCTCTGTCAGAAATGATGTTCAAAGGAACACCATGTCGATCTACAATTTCATCCACGTAGATTTGAGCAAGTTTGTTAGCCGAAAAATCCTCACGGATTGCCAAGAAATGCGCTGACTTAGTAAGACGATCAACGACTACCCAGATGGCATCATGACCTTTCTTTGTGCGCGGGAGTTTGGTAATGAGATCCATAGTAATGTTTTCCCATTTCCAAACTGGAATCTCTGGTTGTTCCAATAAACCAGAAGGACGCTGATGTTCAGCCTTAACCTTAAGACAAGTAAGGCATTTTGATACGTATAAGGCAATGTCTTTCTTCATACCAGGCCACCAATACTGAATACGAAGATCCTTATACATCTTATCTGAGCCAGGATGAATACAATAACAAGACTTATGGGCTTCATCCATAAGCAAGGTACGAAGATTATCTTGGCTCGGGACCCACAAACGGTCCATGAAGTAATACGATCCATTGTCCTTCAGTTCCAGATAAGGCGTTATGTGGTAGGGAAATTCCTTATCCATCAAACCTTGTGAAACACAAGATTGTGAGCCTGAGAAATACAGGTTTGGATATCGGATTGAGCTTGGATAACAGATTGGACACGAACACAATGAAGCTTGGTACGTTCCTTGCGATTAAAAGCATCGGCTACTACGTTCGCCTTACCAGGATGGTAGCGAATTTCGCAGTCATAGTCGTTTAGAAGCTCCACCCAACGTCGTTGCCTCATGTTGAGTTCTTTCTGACTGAAGATATGCTGGAGAATTTTGTGGTCAGTGAAAACCACACATTTTATACCGTGCAAATAGTGTCTCCATATCTTAACAGCGAAGACAACTGCACCCAACTCAAGATCATGACTGGTGTAGTTCTTCTCATGTATCTTCAACTGCCTCGATGCATATGCTATGACTTTGTTTCTTTGCATTAGGACGCAGCCAAGACCTAATTTAAATGCATCGCAATAAACGACGAAATCATCATTGCCCTCAGGCAAGGTTAGGACAGGCGCGTCGCAAAGTTTTTGTTTCAAAGTCAGGAATGTTTCTTCTTGTTTGAATCCCCAATCAAATGGCTTGTTCTTCTGAGTTAGAGCAGTTAGAGGAACTGCAATCTTCGAGAAATTTTCAATGAAGCGGCGATAATAACCCGCTAGACCAAGAAAAGAACGAACTTTAGTAGGAGTAGTAGGTGTATCCCAATCCTTAATCGCA
Organism: Helianthus annuus; assembly: GCF_002127325.2. Taxonomy (NCBI): domain Eukaryota; kingdom Viridiplantae; phylum Streptophyta; class Magnoliopsida; order Asterales; family Asteraceae; genus Helianthus; species Helianthus annuus. The sequence continues at coordinate 119,458,659 of NC_035444.2, forward strand.
CTGATCTTGGAGGGATCTACATGAATACCTTGTTCGTTGACAATGTGTCCCAAGAATTGAACTTCTTGAAGCCAAAATTCACACTTGGAGAACTTGGCAAAAAGTTGCTCTTTCTTTAGGAGTTCCAAAGTAAGACGAAGATGTTGCTCATGATCAGCTCGCGTCTTAGAATATATCAAAATGTCATCAATGAAAACGATGATGAACTTATCCAAATAAGGCTTGCAGACCCTATTCTTCAAGTCCATGAAAACAGCAGGAGCATTAGTCAAACCGAATGGCATGACTGTGAACTCATAATGCCCATAACGAGTGCAGAACGCTGTCTTGGGAATATCTTCTTCATGCACGCGAAGTTGATGATATCAGATCGCAGATCAATCTTTGAAAAATAAGAAGCGCCTTGCAATTGATCAAAGAGATCATCAATGCGAGGTAGGGGATATCGATTCTTGATGGTAAGCTTGTTAAGCTCACGATAATCGATACACATCCTGAAAGATCCATCATTCTTCTTGACAAAAAGAACGGGAGCACCCCAAGGTGAAAAGCTAGGACAGATAAAACCTTTGTCAGAAAGTTCCTGCAGCTGTTTAGACAACTCTTGCATCTCAGACGGTGCAAGACGATATGGAGCTCGGGCAATGGGATTTGCACCAGGTACGAGATCAATACGGAACTCGACTTGGCGTGCTGGGGGTAGACCAGGTAAATCTTCAGGGAATACTTCAGAGTAATCCCGAACAACAGGAATTTCTTGAATAGACTTACCTTTGCCCTTATCTGCTACCACATGTGCCAAAAATGCCACATAGTTCTTTCGCAGATACTTCCGAGCTTTAAAACAAGACATGAGTTTGAGACCACCAGCAGGTTTCTCACCACGAACCTGTAGGATCTCACCTGACGAAAGCGGCATGCGAATGATCTTCTCAAAACAAACTATCTCTGCGCGATACTTGGCTAACCAATCCATACCCACAATAACGTCGAAGCTTCCAAGTTGCATGGGCGTGAGGTCAATAGGAAAAAGATGGTTGTTAAGGTTCAATTGGCAGTTGCGGAGAACAGAAGTAAGAACAATGGGTTCACCGCTCGCCACTTCTACTGTCAATGGTTTACCTAGTTTTGTTCTAGACACGCGAAGTAATGGTTCAAAAGATAACGACACAAAACTCTTATCGGCACCCGAATAAAAAAGAATAGATGCTGGCTGATTATTAATAAAGAACATACCGTTCACCACATTATCATCTGTTGTGCCTCTTGTGCGTTCATGTTAAAGACTCGACCTCGAGCCTGAGCCTGATTCTGATTCTGGTTTGCATTCTGATTTTGGTTGGCCAGTCTTGGGCACCGATTTCTGTAGTGGGTCAGATCCCCACTGTGACAACTCGAGTGTTTGACTTTCACTTTCGCATTTATTGCGCGTTGACTTTGACTTTGACTGTTTAGTTGTTGGATTGTGGACTTGAATTATACGAGTTGTGTGTTAATAGAGTATATTGTCGTTTTGCCTATATGTTACTATTTGTGGTGATAGAAAATAATATTAGAATTGTTATTATTATAATATTAACCTTAACCTAGCCCTCGAAGGATAACATGTAGTTCGAAGGATTCGAAGGACCACGAAGGATAACCTTCGACCCCGAAACATATCCTTCGACATTATTCGAGCACGAAACATATTCTTCGACCTTGTTCGGCCCGAAGGATCACGAAACATATCTTTCGATATGTTTCGGCCCAGTCTTTCAATTTGGGCCTTGGCCCACTGCCGATTTAATATAAATTGATTAGAGACTTTACGTGATAACATTTTTGATCGGCAAACCCTAGAACATTTTCACTTGTGACGGCAACCACAAACTTACGGAAATTCTGCTGATCAATTCCTTGTTTGCTACCCGATCGGTTAGTGTTAATTGCTAATTGTGACCTATTGATTTAATGATGATATTGTTGCATGTTTTGGATTATAAGATCGTATGCTTTGAATAATTCTGTGAGTAGTTAATCGGAATTATTGCTTATGACATGTTGAATATGTGCGATTCCATGATTCGATTTACGTTATGATAATTAGGACGATTGATTATGATTGTTAGATGATTTTATGATAGTAGGGTTCATAGCATGTTAATCGGTCACCAAGTCCTACGTTCGGATTGTTTGTACGATAACCGGTTATGTAATGTTGTGTTTGGCTTGCTTGCATGATAAAGCGGATTGTTGTAACCGAATTGCTAACTTGGTTAACTGGGTTGCGAATGGCTTAGGTTGCCGATAGCCGGATTAGTGTTCATGTAATTAAATTAGGGTTCTTGAGTGAAACCTTGTGATTATGCTTGTTTGATCCTGTTGACAATAACTGATTGGTGAAATTGTGTTAATGGATAAAACGTAACTGCCATGACCGAAAGATACCAATGGCTCGAACCATGGTAGTTTGACCGAACCATAATCTGATCGAACCATAGTTGACCGAAGGATACTGGTTGACCGACAGATAGTTGGACCGAAGGATAGTTTGGACCGAAAGATGTCATGGTCCGAAACATGACATTCGGTCCGAAGGATCTTTGTGACACTTGTTTTCGAAAGATGATAGTATGAGTCGAAGGATACTAGGGTTTTGAATAATGTTTGAACAGTGGAACATATGTTGATTTAATTGACATGCCATGCTTAGTGATGAACGTGCAATACTACGTGCCGTGCTGATATGCAAACTGACTGCTATGTGAACAATTAATTGCATGCGTATCATTTCGAACATGAACTGATTTGTTATACGTGCATACACTAGGACGTGATTAATTACTTGTGAGTGCATAACTTAGCATACCGAGCAAACCAAGGTGAGTTCACACTCCTACTAAGGCATGGGATTCCCGGGTTGTGGGAATGGGTTAAAGGTTATTATTGAAAGGAACGTACATATGCTTTACTAGACTGACACCTATCATGTCCTCGGATGTCAGGACGGTTACGTAGGTTGGGATAACACCTACGGGTTCACATGCCATTCTATCCTCGGTTACGAAGGATACGCACGTAAAACCTACGTGTACGCATTACTTACTTCTATCCTCAGGTTACGAAGGATACGTGCGTAAAACCTACGCACACTTTATACACACTTCTGTTCTCGGACGAAGAACAGGGATAATAATACGAACAGTCTAGTGGTCACTTAACATGGGAAGCCCCCACCAGCACAACTTACTATCGGCCCTGTAGAGCCACCTGTTACTTACTGTTACACATTTACTTACTGTGAACTCGCTCAACTAGTTTGTTGATCATACTGTTACATGCCTTGCAGATCGTTAGGTACTGGGAGCTTGCATTGGAGAAGCGGGTCGTTGTGGACGAGGATCGTGTTTCTTATGTTGAACTGTTACAACGCTTAAACTATTTACTACTGTTGGTTTCTTTACTATGCTTCCGCTACACTTTAAAACGTTGATATGTTTTGAACACCTTTTGTATTGAATGGATGGCTTTCTTTTATCTTACTTAATATTAAATGCATGTTCAATATGATTGGTGGCTTGATCCTGGTCAGTCACGCTCCCAAGCGGTGATACTCCGCAGGTGGATTTTGGGGGTGTGACAGATTGGTATCAGAGCCATTGGTTATAGAGAACTTGGTTTTAATATGGGAAAACGTTTTATTAAAACCAGACTATAACCAGAACAGTGCTCTCAACGATCCACAACGACGCTTCGCTCCACGTGCAAGACTCAACTTCCTAGGTAATAAGGTTTATGTTTATTGCCTACATGCTAGAATTTGCATAGAACTTTGCTCGTAGTATGCTTACATTACTTTGCTCACAACTTGTCATTGCATGAGAATACTTATGTGCTTACACTCTTCTGTCATCGCACTATTCGCGAACCTTTCTCACTTATGTTGCCTTTGATGTGAAGATCAATGGCCGCACGAATTACCATGACTCAAGCCCAGCTAGAGGCTCTCGTTGCTGCGGCAGTTGCAGCCGCCCAAGCAGGTAGTATATCCTGCGGTATAGATTCATACAAGGATCTTTAGATCCTACAATAATTCTCGTATTTAACCTTGTCCTATTCGTACACAATAGGTCAACCCGCTCAGCAACAACCTGCGTGTACCTTCAAGACTTTCATGGACTGTCGTCCTAGCTCGTTCAGTGGCACGGAGGGGGCAGTCGGACTCCTCCACTGGTTTGAAAAGATCGAGTTGGTTTTCGAAATGTGTGAATGCCCTGAGGCTCGCAGGGTGAAGTTCGCCACTGGCACACTTGAAGGGATTGCGCTCACTTGGTGGAACGCACAAGTGCAGATCTTAGGGTTGGCAGCTGCTAACGCCACACCCTGGAATGAATTCAAAGAACTGATCAAGAGGGAATACTGCACTAGAGAAGACATTCACAAGTTGGAGGACGAGTTGTATAACTTGAAAATGGTTGGTTCGGAAATCGAAGCTTACACCAAAAGATCGAATGAGTTGGCTGTGCTGTGCCCAACTATGGTAGATCCTCCATACAAGCGAATTGAGTTGTATCTCAAAGGTTTGGCACCAGAAATACAGAGCCACGTTACGTCGGCTAACCTCAACAACATCCAAGAAATTCAGCGCCTCGCTCATCGCATCACAGATCAGGCAGTAGACCAGGGCAAACTGCCAAAGCGTATCAGTGCTACCGCTACCGCTACTGCTACTACTACACTTGCCACTCCCAGCGAAAGTAAGAGAAAATGGGAGGGGGATTCTAGCAAGGGATCAGCATCGGTACAGTCACAGTCTCAGCAGCGAAAGACGGATAGTTACCAAAGTCCCAGTCAGCACTCATCGAGCAGCCACAGACAGGGAGGGTATCGAGGAAACCTTCCAAAGTGTAACAACTGCAACAGGCATCACAGCGGCCAGTGCAATAAGGGCCGTTGTCAAAGGTGTTTAAAGATGGGTCACGAGGCCAAAGATTGTAGAAGCGCTCGCCCTGCAAATCAGAATCAGCAGCCTCAGCAACCAGCTCCACAGAATCAGCAGAATCAGCAACAGGGCAACAGGGGGTGTTATAAGTGTGGGGCTGAAGGTCACTTCAAACGCGATTGCCCACAGTTGAACCAGAACCGCAACAACAACCATCAGGGCAACGGAAACCATAACAACAATAATGGGGGCAACAACAACAACAACAACAACAACGGCAATGAAGCTCGTGGTCGAGCATTTGTGTTGGGTCGAGGAGATGCAGTGAATGATCCTAACGTGGTTATGGGTAAGTTCCTTCTCGACGATATTTACGTTACTGTCTTATTTGATTCGGGTGCTGATACGAGTTATATGTCCATGAAAATGAGTAACTTATTAAAACGTACACCAACACCTCTAGACACTAAACACGTCGTAGAACTAGCAAATGGTAAAAGTGTAGAAGCCGCTCATGTAGTCAAGGGTTGTAGCATTGTTCTAGCGGGTCAGACTTTCACGATTGATCTTATACCCATAGTCTTGGGTAGCTTCGACGTCGTCATCGGCATGGATTGGTTATCTCAACATCACGCAGAGATCTTATGCAAGGAAAAGGTTATTCGTATTCCTCGCTCCAGTCAAGAACCTCTCGAAGTTCAGGGCGACAAAAGTGGTGCTGTGGTTGGCATCATCTCTTACTTGAAGGCGCAGAAATGTTTACGAAAGGGGCATACTGCCATTCTGGCTCTCGTTACTGATGCATCAGCAAAGGAAAAGAAGCTGGAGGATATCCCAGTTGTACGTGACTTCCCTCAGGTGTTTCCTGAAGATTTACCAGGCTTACCGCCTCATCGCCAAGTCGAGTTTCAGATCGAATTGGCACCTGGAGCAGCGCCAATAGCCCGCGCACCATATCGTTTAGCTCCAACCGAACTGGAAGAACTGTCGAAACAGCTGCAAGAGCTCTTGGAAAAGGGCTTTATTCGTCCAAGCTCTTCGCCTTGGGGAGCTCCAGTGTTATTTGTGAAGAAGAAAGACGGTACGTTCAGGATGTGCATCGACTACCGTGAACTCAACAAGGTGACGGTGAAGAACCGTTATCCTCTTCCACGCATAGATGACTTATTCGACCAGTTGCAAGGGTCGTGTTACTATTCCAAGATCGATTTGAGGTCAGGGTATCATCAGCTGAGAGTCCGGGATGAGGACGTCTCCAAAACTGCTTTCAGAACTCGTTATGGTCACTACGAGTTTCTGGTCATGCCATTCGGGCTTACAAACGCACCTGCAGTCTTCATGGATCTCATGAACAGGGTGTGCAAACCGTATCTCGACAAGTTCGTCATCGTTTTCATCGACGACATTTTGATTTACTCCAAGAGTCAGGAGGAGCATGAGCAGCATCTACGTATTATCTTGGAACTTCTTCGAAAAGAGCAACTGTACGCAAAGTTTTCAAAATGCGACTTCTGGCTTCGTGAAGTCCACTTCTTAGGCCATGTGGTAAACAAGGATGGGATTCATGTCGATCCATCCAAGGTTGATTCGATCAGAAACTGGCCAGCACCGCGTACACCGACTGAAATACGCCAATTCTTGGGTTTGGCGGGTTACTACAGGCGATTTATTAAAGACTTCTCAAAGATCGCGCAACCACTTACTATGCTTACACAGAAAGGTGTCGTTTACAGATGGGGTAATACGCAAGAGACCGCTTTTCAGTACTTAAAGGATAGGCTTTGCAGCGCGCCTATTCACTCACTGCCCGAGGGCACGGATGACTTCGTGGTTTATTGTGACGCATCGATACAAGGGCTTGGTTGTGTATTGATGCAACGGGATAAAGTGATCGCATACGCCTCTCGGCAACTCAAGGTTCATGAACGGAACTACACGACGCACGATTTAGAGCTGGGAGCTGTTGTTTTCGCGCTTAAGATATGGCGACACTACCTGTACGGTACCAGGTGCACGATTTACACCGATCACAGGAGTCTCGAGCATATCCTTAAGCAAAAGGATTTGAATATGCGTCAACGAAGATGGGTTGAACTTCTGAACGACTACGAATGCGCCATCAAGTATCATCCAGGGAAGGCCAATGTTGTGGCTGATGCCCTCAGTCGGAAAGACACTCTACCTAAGCGCGTGCGAGCGCTACAGCTTACCATTCAGTCCAGTCTTCCTGCACAGATACGAGCTGCTCAGTTAGAAGCACTGAAACCCGAAAACGTCAAAGCTGAAGCCTTACGCGGCTCAAGGCAACGCATGGAACAAAAGGAAGACGGCGCCTACTATGTAACGGGGCGTATTTGGGTCCCACTCTATGGCGGATTACGTCAACTGGTAATGGATGAAGCTCACAAGTCTCGCTATTCGGTACATCCAGGGTCGGATAAAATGTACCACGACATCAGCACTACTTATTGGTGGCCTAGTATGAAGGCTCACATCGCTACGTACGTTGGAAAATGCTTAACCTGTGCGAGAGTCAAGGTTGAATATCAGAAACCAGCAGGCCTACTGCAGCAGCCCAAGATACCGCAGTGGAAATGGGAAGAAATTTCCATGGATTTCGTTACGGGCTTACCTAGATCCCAGCGTGGGAATGACACTATTTGGGTAATTGTTGATCGACTCACAAAGTCTGCTCACTTCTTGGCTATCAAAGAAACGGATAAGTTTTCTACCCTAGCAGACGTTTACCTTAAAGAAGTTGTTTCGAGGCACGGAGTGCCCACTTCTATTATTTCGGATCGCGATGCACGATTCACGTCAGAGCTTTGGCAAGCGATGCACAAATCCTTCGGCTCACGATTAGACATGAGCACAGCATATCATCCTCAGACGGATGGGCAGTCTGAGCGAACTATTCAAACTCTAGAAGACATGCTTCGAGCGTGTGTTATCGATTTCGGCAGCGGCTGGGAAAAGCACCTCCCTTTGGTGGAGTTCTCGTACAATAACAGTTACCATACCAGCATTCAAGCCGCTCCATTCGAGGCATTGTACGGACGTAAATGCCGGTCACCTCTCTGTTGGGCAGAGGTGGGGGATAGTCAGATTACGGGTCCAGATATTGTTGTGGACGCCACGGAAAAGATAGCACAGATACGACAACGCATGGCGGCAGCGCGCGACCGTCAGAAAGCCTACGCGGACAAGCGTAGAAAGCCATTGGAATTTGAGGTCGGGGACCGGGTTTTATTGAAAGTTTCACCTTGGAAGGGTGTGGTTCGATTTGGTAAACGAGGCAAACTGAATCCGCGGTACGTCGGACCATTCGAAATCTTAGAAAAGATTGGCAAGGTAGCCTACAGATTAAACCTACCTCCTGAACTCGGTGCAGTTCACAATGTATTTCACGTGTCGAATCTGAAGAAATGCCTATCAGATGAGACCCTTATAGTTCCTTTTAAGGAACTCACTATCGACGAGCGGTTACAGTTCGTCGAGGAACCAGTTGAAATCACGGACCGGGATGTTAAGGTCCTCAAACACAAGAGAATCCCTCTTGTTCGAGTTCGTTGGAACTCCCAGCGTGGTCCAGAGTATACCTGGGAACGCGAAGATCAGATGCAAGAAAAGTATCCCCAGTTATTCGAAACCAATGCATCCACTTCTGAGGCTGAAGCTACTACTACTGAATTTCGGGACGAAATTCCAAATCAACGGGGGGATGATGTGACACCCCAGGAAAACCAGTGAACGATACCTAGCTTCCTCAGTAAGTGCGTACTAAATTTCGGGACGAAATTTCTTTTAAGTTGGGGATAATGTGACAACTCGAGTGTTTGACTTTCACTTTCGCATTTATTGCGCGTTGACTTTGACTTTGACTGTTTAGTTGTTGGATTGTGGACTTGAATTATACGAGTTGTGTGTTAATAGAGTATATTGTCGTTTTGCCTATATGTTACTATTTGTGGTGATAGAAAATAATATTAGAATTGTTATTATTATAATATTAACCTTAACCTAGCCCTCGAAGGATAACATGTAGTTCGAAGGATTCGAAGGACCACGAAGGATAACCTTCGACCCCGAAACATATCCTTCGACATTATTCGAGCACGAAACATATTCTTCGACCTTGTTCGGCCCGAAGGATCACGAAACATATCTTTCGATATGTTTCGGCCCAGTCTTTCAATTTGGGCCTTGGCCCACTGCCGATTTAATATAAATTGATTAGAGACTTTACGTGATAACATTTTTGATCGGCAAACCCTAGAACATTTTCACTTGTGACGGCAACCACAAACTTACGGAAATTCTGCTGATCAATTCCTTGTTTGCTACCCGATCGGTTAGTGTTAATTGCTAATTGTGACCTATTGATTTAATGATGATATTGTTGCATGTTTTGGATTATAAGATCGTATGCTTTGAATAATTCTGTGAGTAGTTAATCGGAATTATTGCTTATGACATGTTGAATATGTGCGATTCCATGATTCGATTTACGTTATGATAATTAGGACGATTGATTATGATTGTTAGATGATTTTATGATAGTAGGGTTCATAGCATGTTAATCGGTCACCAAGTCCTACGTTCGGATTGTTTGTACGATAACCGGTTATGTAATGTTGTGTTTGGCTTGCTTGCATGATAAAGCGGATTGTTGTAACCGAATTGCTAACTTGGTTAACTGGGTTGCGAATGGCTTAGGTTGCCGATAGCCGGATTAGTGTTCATGTAATTAAATTAGGGTTCTTGAGTGAAACCTTGTGATTATGCTTGTTTGATCCTGTTGACAATAACTGATTGGTGAAATTGTGTTAATGGATAAAACGTAACTGCCATGACCGAAAGATACCAATGGCTCGAACCATGGTAGTTTGACCGAACCATAATCTGATCGAACCATAGTTGACCGAAGGATACTGGTTGACCGACAGATAGTTGGACCGAAGGATAGTTTGGACCGAAAGATGTCATGGTCCGAAACATGACATTCGGTCCGAAGGATCTTTGTGACACTTGTTTTCGAAAGATGATAGTATGAGTCGAAGGATACTAGGGTTTTGAATAATGTTTGAACAGTGGAACATATGTTGATTTAATTGACATGCCATGCTTAGTGATGAACGTGCAATACTACGTGCCGTGCTGATATGCAAACTGACTGCTATGTGAACAATTAATTGCATGCGTATCATTTCGAACATGAACTGATTTGTTATACGTGCATACACTAGGACGTGATTAATTACTTGTGAGTGCATAACTTAGCATACCGAGCAAACCAAGGTGAGTTCACACTCCTACTAAGGCATGGGATTCCCGGGTTGTGGGAATGGGTTAAAGGTTATTATTGAAAGGAACGTACATATGCTTTACTAGACTGACACCTATCATGTCCTCGGATGTCAGGACGGTTACGTAGGTTGGGATAACACCTACGGGTTCACATGCCATTCTATCCTCGGTTACGAAGGATACGCACGTAAAACCTACGTGTACGCATTACTTACTTCTATCCTCAGGTTACGAAGGATACGTGCGTAAAACCTACGCACACTTTATACACACTTCTGTTCTCGGACGAAGAACAGGGATAATAATACGAACAGTCTAGTGGTCACTTAACATGGGAAGCCCCCACCAGCACAACTTACTATCGGCCCTGTAGAGCCACCTGTTACTTACTGTTACACATTTACTTACTGTGAACTCGCTCAACTAGTTTGTTGATCATACTGTTACATGCCTTGCAGATCGTTAGGTACTGGGAGCTTGCATTGGAGAAGCGGGTCGTTGTGGACGAGGATCGTGTTTCTTATGTTGAACTGTTACAACGCTTAAACTATTTACTACTGTTGGTTTCTTTACTATGCTTCCGCTACACTTTAAAACGTTGATATGTTTTGAACACCTTTTGTATTGAATGGATGGCTTTCTTTTATCTTACTTAATATTAAATGCATGTTCAATATGATTGGTGGCTTGATCCTGGTCAGTCACGCTCCCAAGCGGTGATACTCCGCAGGTGGATTTTGGGGGTGTGACACCCACAATTGTATCACGAACCAGGAGGAAAATGAGGTCGTGCAGCTTGACCTTGTTGCTGAGCAAGAGGCTGAGCTTGGTTCTGGTTAGCAGGAATGCGGCAGGTGGCAGCAAGATGACCATTTCTTCCACAGTTGGTGCATTGACGACACTGAACCTGTGGTGGGTGATGGCTGTTACACCTGTTGCACAAAGGTGCATTGCCAAGATAAGGTTTCTTGGCTGGAGGCTGTGCGGGTTGGTTGGGAGCTGCCTGGTTAACCTGGGCAGTGACAGCAAAGTTTTGGGAAGCCTTACGCTTCCTTGACCCCCTAGTAGAACCAGAATCCTTTCCCTTCTTGTTTTGACCTTCCTTGCTATCCTCGTTGTCAGACGCTTGCTTCTTTCCCTTGTCACCCTTCTTGTGCAGCTTTCCGTTCCGAATCTGCGACTCAGTCAGTGTCGTTGATAACTCGATTGCTTGACGGAGTGTGGTAGGTTTGCTACCAGTAATAATGTCTTGTACCGAGTCAGGTAGGCCGTCGGTGTACCTTTCGATGGCCTTGTCGAGTGGGGCAACCATTGTCGGGCAAAGCAGACTCAACTCCTCAAACCTATCTGTATAAGCCCGGTGCTCGCCACTGTATTGCTTTAAGTCGTCAAACTCTTTCTCCAACGCTCGCTGCTCATGATGAGGACAGAACTCCCTCATCATTAGTGCCCTAAGTTCATCCCATGTCTGAGCTAGAGCAACTTCTGCACCGCGATCCCTCATAACCCCGTTCCACCACGTAAGAGCCCTCTTCTGAAACACACTTGAAGAAAACTCGACCTTGCGATTGTCAGGACACTGCACGTGTCGGAAAGTATTCTCAATGCTCTCGAACCATTGAAGAAGCCCAGTTGCTCCCTCAGAACCACTAAACTTGAGTGGTTTAGCCGAGTTAAAATTCTTGAAATTGCATGGAGCATTGTTATTGTTGTTGGCTTGGTTCCATTGAGCAAAGAGGTTTGGAAGTGCAGCAGCCATTTGCTGTGCAATAATTTCTGCCAGTTTGGCATTTGCTACTTGATTGTCGCGTCGAGGAGGCATTCTAGAAGAGGAAAACATGAAAGGAAACGAGTGGGATGATTGGATGAAGAGAATGAGATAAAACAAAATCAACAAAAGCAAAGATGGTGGTTATGCATCGCTAAGCAAACAAGCGACACACAATGTCTAATCAAAGTAAATGGGTCAAAAATAATGTATTGCGAAGACATGCTCGCCTATAAGTGAACACTCACCCCAAGAGTTCCCAGGTAAGAGTGACTTGTCCGATTATGTGGATTTGTACGAACACTCTAGCCTTAGACAGAAAACCCGGGGTACAGGCATTCACTCTTCCAGTTTGCACGTGTTCACACTATTAAAACCCAAAACTTCGACGAGATTTTTGAAAATTCAAAAGGGGTTCAAAACCATATAACAGAGGGTTCAAAACCTAGTAATCAATCATCCTAGAACAGATGATTAATTTTCAACGCGGATTCGGAATCGCTATTCTCGTTGTGGTTATCCCCTAAGGATAGGTGAAGTGCATGTTTTAAAAATCTAAACACAAGATAACTTGCGTTAGGGTCCTAGAAAGTTATAGTCTAGGTCAAAGCATTACTAATAACCTAATTCCCTATAACCATTGTCTCTGATACCAACTCTTCTGTCACACCCCGACCACGTATAACATGCAACCGCGGCGGAAACGTCGGGGAGTGTTGGGACAGAATTAATTGTTTCACAACTATGGCATACAAAGTTATATTTTATTTATTAAACAAACGTGTTACATTGTCTTCAAACAGGAAATAAAGAGTTTATGACATAATTAAACTACGTCTATCTTCGTTTTATGTCTCTAAGGCACAGGTCCGCCCTAGTATCACAATCATCATTTTAAGCAACAGCTCCTGAAAACACATGTGAAAGTAGGTACGTCAGCATAAAAATGCATGTGAGATACATAGGTTTTGTGAAAATGGGATTCATGACTTGAGTTTAAAGAAAACGTTTAATAACAGTCAGTCATGAACCTCGTAATTTGTTTTGTCTTGTAAATCATTTGAAAAACGATAAGATCAGATGATATGTATAATTAAATGTAAGGTTTAATGAATAACCTATTAAAATGAGTTTGTATAAGATAAGTTGTTTGTAAAAAATAATGTCTTGTCAAGAATATGTTATTTGTGTAAAACGTAATATGTCTATACTGAAATGATTTAGATAAGGCTACGATATGTAATATTTATACAAACACTTATATATAGGAAGTACCAGCGGCGTATCCACCATGTTTGTATCATATTACACACGCCTCGTTACTCAAATCATTTATCCAAACCAACCACCAATGTACATTGTTCATATATAAATCAATTGTCAAGTGTTATTGTGTAAACCATATTAAAATGTCCATGTCTAATGTAAACCACCAAATGTGTATATCAATGTCAAATTGTTTATGTTTTATGTAAATCATTGTAATGTGTATCCAAAATATCATGTATGGCATGTGAAAATATATCAACTAGGCCATAGGCAAAATGCACAAAAATAGGGTATTGAATTAAACATAGTTTAAGTCAAAGTTATGTTTTGTGGAACAAATGCATGCAATACCGATACAAACATCTATGCGGTATTGTGAAAATGCATACATTCAAGCCTTTGTGACTGTAGTGACAGACCTTTAAACAAATTAAAGGCCTATATGTGTTAATGTTTATCGTATTCGGTCATTCCTTCCAATCCAAACAAACCCGAGATTTCAGGAATGGGAGTTATCAAGTCCTATGGTACCATTACCTACTAACGGGCGGCATGATTGGTGTTAATGAATGTACATTGTACAATTTAAACAAACCAAATGTCATACCAAAATGTGAGCATGTGATGAATAATTATACTAAGTATGCACACAACGGGCATACATAGCATAAAATGTAATGTAAAACAATGTACTAAGTACGCACACAATGGGCATACATAGCATGAAATGTAATGTAAAACAATGTACTAAGTACGCACACAATGGGCATACATAGCATGAAATGTAATGAAATCATGTACTATAAATGTACTAATGAACATAGTAAGTATATGATGTGAAAGCATGAAAAGCACGAAAGTAACAAGTAGGCACATGTGTTTCACCCCAAAATAGTTTAGAAAATAGTAAAAGATGGGGTTCAATGTACTCATCTGAGATTGCTTTGAAGTTCTTGTAAAACAACCAATTAATGCTAGAGATCACGGATATCAAACGGCACCTAATATAGGTAACTATGTTAATATACCGGACCTAAATCGGAGGATTTGGATAGGATGAGGGTTTGTAAACCAAACGAGTATGGGGACTCGTGTAATATGGTTTAAGAAAGCCTCCATACTAAAATGAAACCTAACCTAAGTGCTTACGACCCATTACGACCCGTTTAGGTAGCTTATGCTACCTTAACGCGTCGTTCGCGTAAAACGCGTTTGGAACGCCTAATGTCGTGACCATAAGGTATAACCTCGGAAGGTTATTCCCTATACAACTATGGTCACCTAATGTGTTTGGTCGGATCCTAATGATCGACCAAATGGGTCGGGTTCGAAAGTATAAGCGATTGTTTAGATCTCTTACCTTACGACCCTATATAAGCACTATACTAAAAGTGACGAGCTAAGCATGTTAGAATATGCTTAACTAAGTTTAGAAAACAGGTTTGGTATCAAAACAAACGGTTTTGATACCCACGAGTAGTTTGGTTACAAAATACGCAAGAATGCGCATTTTGGCCGAAACTACGACTCGTCACTGAGCCTAGATAACGTGGTAATCAGTAGGTATAGTCACTACGGACTATAACCATCGTGATCACGCTCACGTTATGAAGTTCCAACGAACTTCGTGTTGACCATAGGCTGGTCAATGCAGAAAGTCAAACAAAGCTTGACTTTCGGACTCGAAAAGCGAATAAAAGAGCGAAAGAACACTTACGAAGGGTCCCCAAAAGCAAATCTCAATCCAGGAGCTCAGGTATGAAGCAAAGGCCTCAACTTAGAGCTTTAGATCAGATTTTGTGGGTTTTTAACCAAAAGGGGGGGGGGGTATTTATAGGAAAAGCAAGACCGTTAGGATCGTTTCTTGAATATCGTGCCAAGATCCAACCCGTACACTTATCGCAAAGTTGTGGTGGCTTATTTTGCCCCCACCATAGGGTTTTGACACGTGGCGTTGCCCTTTGGGTGATCGAAAGGCTGCTGCAAGTGGATCAGAAACATTGAATTTGGTCTGTAAGTCTGACGCGGCCCGCGTAAGGATTTAGTCAGGGCTTACGCGCCCCGACTGGGAGTCCAGATCAGAAAATAAGTTTCATAAATGACAGTTTAGGTCCCAGTTGTGGTTTAAGGCCATTTCCGATACGTTCAAGGCCCGTTAAGCCATCTTTAAGGCCCTAAAATGATGCCTAAACATTGAGGACATGAAAAATGCTCAAAAATATGTCGGATGTTGGTTCGTTTGGCCGTACGATCGCGATGTTTGGTTAATTACGACGGAATGCGCATAAGCGCGAAAAACGATCCAAATTGCGCGACGAATGGATTTTTCTCATGCCAAACACTAAGGCATAATTTTATAATGCTTCCATTAATTTTTGGATGTCCGGATGTATTCAGAACGTAAGTTATGTGCGAAAGTGCAAACTTGTGCACTTTTTGACACTTTTAGTCCCTGAATGACCCAAAAGTTTATTTTAGCACACCGAACCTCTCAAAGCCTATTTCTAAGCTATGTAAAGGATATTTAAGGTGTGTTTAACTTATTGTCATATTCCGGAATGTTTGTTACAGTTCAAATTGGCATACTTTCGCAGTTTGTCAAGTTTAGTCCCTGTAAGCGAATTAACTTGTTTTTGCCATACTAAGGCCTTCAAAACTTATTTCTAAGTTATGTAAAGGTTATTTAGGGTATGTTGAGTATATGTTGATGTTCCGGAGTATTTTTCGCATTAAACTGAGTACGTTTACGCACCAGTTTGCGTATAATTCTCCAGAAAGCGATGTAGAGTTTGAAATTGAACAAAAGTCAAAACATGAAAAATGTAAAACACAACCAAACAAACGTTGGGATCAAATAACATTGTTTTATTGATAATTGAACTGTTCATAATGATTTCGAGCACAAATGTTACATGTTGTACCAGACTACGATCCCGATAGCGAGTCTAAGGGGGAGTCTGAAGACGAGCTCAACGCAAGAGGAAGCGTGGATTGAAGGAGCTTGTAACCGAAAAGCAAGGTGTCGATCCCAAAAGCACGGAAGCTTGTCGAAAGAGGGAGCCTGATGAAGAGAAGAGTCTACAGAAAGGGGAGCTGAAGCTGAAGACAGATCCACGGGGTTTCTGTTTAAGCAAGAGAGAGTCTACGTTGATGAAAATGTGTCAAAGCTTCAAGAAGACTCAAAGAAAGAGAGAAAGACAAGACTCTACGAGATTGACTGCGGCAATATCCAGGGGGAGTCTGTTAGTGGACTTATGTCTATCACCTTCGTCAATCCGAGCCGTAGCGAGAAACAGAAGAATACGAGTCTTTATATTGTAATATTAGAGATAGCTAGTCAAAAGGCAAGGTGGCATTTCTGTAATTAATGAGAAATCTCATTAATTCCCCTTAGCCTATAAATAGGGGCTTTAGTATTAGAATTTAGACTTTTGCACATTTGCATTTAGAAAGCTCTAGACCTAGAGAGAGAGTCTAGAGAGAGAAAGTGGTTCAAGGTGCTTGTTCTTGTTATATTCTTAATAGAATCACGCTTATTGTAACATTTGTGCTTGTAATCATTGTGAACAGTTCAGTTATCAATAAAAAAATGTTATTTTATCCCAATGTTTGTTTGGTTGTGTTTTACATTTTTCATGTTTTGACTTTTGTTCAATTTCAAACTCTACATCGCTTTCTAGAGAATTATACGCAAACTGGTGCGTAAACGTACTCAGTTTAATGCGACAAATACTCCGGAACATCAACATATACTCAACATACCTTAAATAACCTTTACGTAACTTAGAAATAAGTTTTGAAGGCTTTGGTATGGCAAAAACAAGTTAATTCGCTTACAGGGACTAAACTTGACAAACTGTGAAAGTATGCCAATTTGAACTGTAACGAACATTCCGGAACATCTCCATAAGTTAAACATACCATAAATATCCTTTACATAGCTTAGAAATAGGCTTTGAGGGGTTTGGTATGCTAAAACAAACTTTTGGGTCATTCAGGGACTGAATGTGTCAAAAAGTGCACAAGTTTGCACTTTCGCGCATAACTTACATTCTGAATACATCCGGACATCCAAAAATTTATGTAAGCATCCTAATATTACACCTTAGTGTTTGGCATGAGAAAATTCCATTCGTCGCGTCATTTGGATCATTTTTCGCGCTTATGCGCATTCCGTCGTAATTAACCGAACATCGCGATCGTACGGCCAAACGAACCAACATCCGACATATTTCGGAGCATGTTTCATGTCCACAATGTTTAGGCATCATTTTAGGGCCTTAAAGTTGGCTTTAAGGGCCTTAGAAGTGTCGGAAATGGCTTAAACATGCAACAGGGACCAAAACTGCCAATTCTGAAACTTTGTGCAGATCAGACATAGCCAGGCGGCCCGCCTGAGTTTTGTCTGATCCTGATGCGGGCCGCATGGCCCTTTCAGTAACAGAAATTTTGTTTTCTTGCAAAGATTGGCCTTTCAAACACTTCAAAGGGCAATGCCCTTTCACCATCTCAGGAGTTAAGGGTCATTCTGAGCCACCACAACTTTGTGACAAGTGTACGCTTAAGATCGTGGCACGATATTCAAGAAACGATCCTAACGGCTTTACTTTTCCTATAAATACCCCCCCCCTTTTGAGTAAAACCCACAAAAATCTGATCAAGAGCTCTAAGTTTGAACCTTTGTTTCATACCTGAGCCATTTTGATCTAGATTAGCATTCGGGGACCCTTCGTAAGTATTCGTTCGTTCTTTTACTCGCTTTTCGAGTCCGAAAGTCAGAGTTTTGTTTGACTTTCTATGTGACCAGCCTATGGTCAACACGAAGTTCATGGAACTTCATAACGTGAGCGTGATCACGATGGTTATAGTCCGTAGTGACTATACCTACTGATTACCACGTTATCTAGG
The DNA here is from genome assembly GCF_002127325.2 of Helianthus annuus. Lineage (NCBI taxonomy): Eukaryota > Viridiplantae > Streptophyta > Magnoliopsida > Asterales > Asteraceae > Helianthus > Helianthus annuus. The sequence goes on from NC_035444.2 coordinate 119,476,835, forward strand.
CTTAGTGACGAGTCGTAGTTTCGGCCAAAACGCGCATTCTTGCGTATTTTGTAACCAAACTACTCGTGAGCATCAAAGACGTTTGTTTTGATGACAAACCTGTTTTCTAAACTTAGTTAAGCATGTTCTAACATGCTTAGCTCGTCACTTTTAGTATAGTGCTTATATAGGGTCGTAAGGTAAGCGATCTAAACCATCGCTTATACTTTCGAACCCGACCCATTTGGTCGATCATTAGGATCCGACCAAAGACATTAGGTGACCATAGCTATAACCTTCCGAGGTTATGCCTTGTGGTCACGATGTTAGGCGTTCCAAACGCGTTCTACGCGAACGACGCGTAAAGGTAGCATAAGCTACCTAAACAGGTCGTAATGGGCCGTAAGCACTTAGGTTAGGTTTCATTTTAGTATGTAGGCTTTTTTAAACCATATTTCATGAGTCTCCATACTCGTTTGGTTTACGAACCCGCACACTATCCGATCCTTCCGATTTTGGTCTGGTATATTAATATAGCTACCTATTAGGTGCCGTTTGATATTCCGTGATCTCTAGCATTGTGTGATTATTACACAAGGAATTCAAAGCAATCTCAGGTGAGTACATTGAACCCCACATTTACTGTTTTCCAAACTGTTTTGGGGTGAAACACATGTGCCTACTTGTTACTTTCATGCTTTCCGTGTTTTCACATCATATACTTGCTATAATTCGTTGGTACATTATAGTACATGATTTCATTACATTTCATGCTATGTATGCCCATTGTGTGCGTACTTAGTACATTGCTTTACATTACATTTCATGCTATGTATGCCCATTGTGTGCGTACTTAGTACATTGCTTTACATTACATTTCATGCTATGTATGCCCAGTGTGTGCGTATTTAGTACATTGTTTCACATTGCATTTCATGCTATTTATGCCCATTGTGTGCATACTTAGTACAATTGTTTACATCACATGCCTTCATTTTGGTACAACATTTGGTTTGTTTAACATGGAACAATACATTCATTAACATTGATCACGCCATTCGTTAGTAGGTAGTGGTACCATAGGAATTGACAACTCCCAATTCCTGAAATCTTGGGTTTGTTTGGATTGGAAGGAATGACCGAATTCGATATACATAACTTAGATAAACCTTTAATTTGTTTAAGGGTTTATCGCCACAGTCTCAAGGCTTGAATGTATGCATATTTCACAATACCGCATAAATGTTAATATCAGTAGAGCATGCATTGTTCCACAAAACATAACGTTGATTTAAACCTTGTTTTACTTCAACACCTTGTTTTGTGCATTTTACATATGGTTTAGTTGATACATCTCACTTACCATACAAGATATATTTTGGGTACACATTACATGATCTACATTAAGCATAAACATTTTGACATTGATATACATACTTGGTGGTTTACATTGAACATAGACATTTCGATATGGTTTACACAATAACACTTGACAATTGATTTATACATGAACAATTTACATGGTGGTTGGTTTGGGTAAATGGTTGGAGTAACGTGGCGTATGTAATATGATACAAACATGGTAGATACGCCGCTGGTACTTCCTATATATGAATGCTTGTATAATATTACATATCGTAGCATCATCTAAGTCATTTCAGTTTAGACACATTACATTTTTACACAAATAACATACTCTTCACAAGACATTATTTTTACAAACAACTTATCTTATTCAACTCATTTTACTTGGTTGCTCGTTTAACCTTACACATATCTATACATATCATCTGATATTATCGTTTTTCAAATGGTTTACAAAGCAAGACAAATTACAAGGTTCATGACTGACTCTTATTAAGCATTTCTTTAAACTCAAGTCATGAATCCCATTTTCACAAAACCTATGTATCTCACAGGCATTTTTATGCTGACGTACCTACTTTCACATGTGTTTTCAGGAGCTATTCCATAGGATGATGATCATGACACTAGGGCGGACCTGTGCCTTAGAGACTAAAAACTGAAGATAGACTTAGTTAATTATGTTATAAACTCTTTATTTTCCTGTTTAAGACAATGTACTACTCTTGTTTAATAAATAAAATGTAACTTTGATTTCCATGGTTATGAAACAATTAATTCTGTCCACAACACTCCCCGGCGTTTCCGTCGCGGTAGCATGTTATACGCGGCCGGGGTGTGACAGAAGAGTTGGTATCAGAGCAAATGGTTATAGGGAATTAGGTTATTAGTAATGCTTTGACCTAGACTATAACTTTCTAGGACCCTAACACAAGTTATCTTGTGTTTAGATTTTAAAACATGCACACCACCTATCCTTAGGTGATAACCACAACGGGAATTTCGATTCCGAATCCGCCTCGAAAATTAATCATCTGTTCTAGGATGATTAATTACTAGGTTTTGAGCCCTCTGTTATAAGCTTTTGAACCCCTTTGGATTTTCAAAAATCTCGTCAAGGTTTTCGGGTTTTAATAGTGTGAACACGTGCGAACTGGAAGGGTGAATGCATGTACCCTGAGTTTTTTGTCTAAGGCTAGAGTGTTCGTACAAATCCACATAATCGGACCAGTCACTCTTACCTGGGAACTCTTGGGGTGAGTGTTCACTTATAGGCGAACATGTCTTCGCGATACATTATTTTTGACCCACTTACCTTGGCTAGACATTTCGTGTTGCTTGTTTGCTTTGCGATGCGTAACCACCATCTTTGCTTTTGTTGATTCTGTTTCATCTCATTCTCTTCATCCAATCATCTCACTCGTTTCCTTTCATGTTTTCCTCTTTTAGAATGCCTCCTCAACGCGAACACCAGATAGCAACCGCCGAGCTGGCAGAAATTATTGCGCAGCAGATGGCTGCTCAATTCCCAAATCTCTTTGCTCAATGGAACCAAGCCAACAACAACAACAATGGTACATGCAATTTCAAGAACTGTAACTCGGCTAAACCACTCAAGTTTAGTGGTTCTGAGGGAGCAACTGGGCTTCTTCAATGGTTCGAGAGCATCGAGAATACTTTTCGCCACGTGCAGTGTCCGGATAATCGCAAGGTTGAGTTTTCTTCAAGCGTGTTTCAGAAGAGGGCTCTTACATGGTGGAATGGGGTAATGAGAGACCGTGGTGCAGAAGTTGCTCTAGCACAGACATGGGCTGAACTGAGAGCTCTTATGATGAGGGAGTTTTGTCCTCGTCATGAGCAACGAGCATTGGAGAAAGAGTTTGATGATTTGAAGCAAGATAGTGGCGAGCACATGGCATATACTGATAGGTTTGAGGAGTTGAGTCTACTTTGCCCGACTATGGTTGCCCCACTCGACAAGGCCATCGAAAGGTACATCGACGGCCTGCCTGACTCAGTACAAAACATCCTTACTGGTAGTAACTGTGACAACTCGAATTTCCAAGATTCTATTTCGCATTTATTGCACGTTCTTGTATTGTTTAGTTGATTAATTGCACAATTAGTTGCTATGGAATTGTATACGTTTTGATACAATGAAGTGTATTGTGTGATTGTGCATGGTTATGTTTTAATTGCGATAAACTTGTCAAATATGTAAACTTGGTGGTGAAACTATGAAATTGTTATGAGATGGTGTACATGTGTAAAATATGATACTTAGGGAGGTAGAGGGTAATTAGTGAAACTTAAGCTATACTTAACCCTAATCCCTTGTTCACTAATCATTTTCACAAAACCAAAAGCACGTACTTCATTCTCTAATCTCCTAGCAATCATCATCACCATCATCATTGCCAAGATATTCATCACTCTTGATTCCTCTCCTTCTCTAGAATCATTCAAGGTAATTGTGTAATCATTGTTTATTGATTGTTTGATTGTTAGCAATGCTTGATTCTTGTAATTCTTGTAAACCCTAGTCTCCATATGATGCTTCTGTGTTTTTGATTGATGTTGATTACTGTGATATGAAGATGATTAGTCATATAATCAATTGCCTGATGATTTTGATGCGTGATATGTAGACATAGCGATTGTTGTTTTGATCAGTGTAATACAAACGAATGAACTTAGGGTTTCTTGATCGTATGAAGGCATGAATTGTAACTGTTCGATTGTTATTGATTCTGTGGCATAATCTTTGGAACTTACGTATTGTTATGGTCAGAGTTTTGTAACCCTAAACACTAGTCAGAGTTTTAATGAATGTTAATTGTCTGAGTTTTTAACAATGTATATGTAGGTCCGAGTTTTATGTGCTTGATATATATGTATCCGAGTTTCAATAAGGTCCGAATTATAATCATGAGCTTTAGTCCGAATGTTTTTTTTTTATGTAAGAATGTAATCCGAAGTTAGAAAGGACATGGAGTCCGACTTTTAAAGGTAGCAAATGGTCCGACTTTTAACACTAATTAGGGGTCCGAACTTTGTTAAAAATCATGAAGTCCGACCTTTGGTTCATGGGGGAAGAGTCCGAATTTGGTAGACAAAGATGGGAGTCCGAGTTTGACACCCACGCTTGGTCCGAGGTTTATGCTTGTTCCTCTGGTCCGATTTTTCTTGCAAGACCCTAGGTCCGAATATTATGAAGTATATGTGTCCGAGTTTCTTAGCCCAACCCTCACAATGTCCGACTTTTAACCCCAAGACACTAGTCCGAGTTTTAACCCTTGTTCACTTAGTCCGAACTTTAAGCCCCCACCACCCTAGTCCGACTTTTAATCAAAGGAACCCCTCCCCATGTCCGGCCTTGTGAAGGCAATGGCCATTTGTCCGACTTTTTAAGTGTTATGGAATTTGTCCGACTTTGTGTAATGATCAAAATAAAGTCATGAGTTGTGTGTTACTTATTATTGGATCTGTTAAGCGAGATAACCCCGTTAAACATGTATGTCGACTGCGTTACGTATAAAAAGTATATGAATCCCTGTTAAGCCAAGCTGATTAACCCTGTTAACTGTTAAGTGTTAACCGTGCTCTGTTCTGCTTGATATGATACCATATGTTGCTGCAATTGCTGTATATTACTGTATTTATGTGCAAACCATGTCGGATCAGTATGTAGTCAATTATCACACACAGTCGATTGAACACCAAGACTTGTAAACCCTAATTGATTTCAAACACTTACATCGAATCATGTGCAATATATCCTAGGTCGTATGTAACGGACTTAGACGATTAACAAACCTTAGAAGCAATAACATACCGAGCAAACCAAGGTGAGTTCACACAGCCAAGGCATGGGGTTCCCAGGGTGGGAATGGGATTGATTTATTTATTTGTACTTCTCTAGATAATGGAACGTAGTGATATGATCCTCGGGTGAGGAAGGTGATTTGGTTAAGATACTGCTAGACTAGTGATGCTTATAGAACTGATCTTCGCACACACGCCGGGGTTGGCTGCGATAATATGACTGATCTTCGCACACATGCCAGGGTTGGCTGCGATAATATGACTAATCTTCGCACACATGCCTAGGAAAGGCTGCGAACTATACACTAAAACTTCGCACAGGTGCCGGGTGGCCGCGATACAAACATACCTAGTCTAGAATACTTGAGAACTTTACTTAATCTTCGCATACATGCCTAGAGGGCCGCGATACGAACTATTACGATACACGACTTAATGAACGAATACAATGCTTACTATACTATTACAAATACCGAACTATAAACTGTGAACTCGCTCAACTAGTTGTTGATCCTCTGTTACATGCCTTGCAGGTCGTTAGATACATGGATGTTGGTGCACTACATCTGTTGATTCCGTCTAAGTGTCTAGAATCATGTCTTATACCATATTGTATAGCATAGGGATCGAAATACGAGAAAACAGGAGTCTGTATAGGTTTTAGATTGTCGGGTCGCTTTTAGGGTCTTGATATGGTCGGGTCGCTCATTTGTCACCTTGGGTCGCTTATGTGTACATGTATGGACCGCTCATGTGTCACTTGACCACATGAGCGGCTCCAGAACACTATAAATAAGTCCATGAGCGATTCCAGAGAGAGTGGTCTTGAATTCCACGCCGAAGTTCTGCCGGTGTGACGTTTGAGCTGTAAAACGTTTTTATTCAATACAAAAGAGAGTTAAAAGGAAGATCGTGCTATTTCTACTTGTTTTTCTTATTATTCCGCATCTGAAGAGCAAGAGCAAATCTCTGAACGACTCGGTTGGGTCAACACACGATCCTACAAGTGGTATCAGAGCCATAGAGGAGATTTTCTACAGAATATAGCCGGTTTTCAGTGTTATTTCTTGCTTCTACACCGTCTTTTTCATTTCAAGAAGATTTTTCGGTCAAAAATCGTTCAAGTTCTCACAGACTGTTCATCATAGTACCGAGATAAATCCTTAGAAGTTCCAGATCAAATATCAGCTTAAAAACAGTTCAAAACAAGTTCGAAATGTGGATCGCTCGTGATGACATCAGCATGGATCGCTTTTAGATATTAGGTGGAACCGCTCATTCGTACATTTCATTACCTGGAACCGCTTATTTGACGCATTGAATCGCTCATTCGGACAAGTTGTACCGCTCATCTGGATGTTTTAGTTCGCTTATTCGGACTGTTGGATCGCTGATTTAGATTACTTGAACCGCTCGAACAGCTAAATTGTGAACCGCTTTTTCATACATCATTTTGAATCGCTCTTAAGTTCACATCTCAGGACCGCTCCAAGGAAAATTGTTGGACCGCTCCAAAACATTGTTTTCTGGATCATTTATTTGGATCATAGAGGATCGCTTTTTCGAACAAAGTGTGGATCGCGTATTTGACATTTTGTTTGGTTCGCTTTTGTGAAAATTGTTGAATCGTTTTTCTGTCAGTTACTTTGAAATACGTGCTAAGTCAACATGGATTCTAGTTTTTATAACGCCTTTGCTACACCAACAACTCCAGCCACAATTGCACAAGCCATGAGTATTGAAAACGAAACGGGAACTACCCAAAAACCTCCGAAACTGATGAGTATAGAAGAATACTTCGGATGGAAAGATCGATTTGAAAACTGGGTTCAGGCAAATCATCTCAGATCGTGGGAACGCATATTGGAAGAGTACAAATTGCCTAAAACAGAGCTGCAAGTTACTAAACAAATATCTGAATTTACAGATCAAGAACGGGCAATGTACAAGGCAGAACTGCTAAATCAATTTGGGATGCTCTTAAAGCAAAATTCGAGGGTAGTGAAAGCATGCTCAAAAGCAAGAAGGCTTTGCTTAAAAAAGAATTTGATTTATTCAGCAGTTTGCCGGGAGAGGATACTAAAAAGCTAATTGAGAGATATTGCCATTTAGTGCGTTCGTTATCGATGTTGGGAGTTGAAAAAGGTCGAGAGGAATGGGTTGAAAAATTGGCTGATGCGTTACCTCAGAAAGAGTGGGGAACGTATTTGATGATATTGAAGAACACAGGTGTTTATGATAGACTAACTATCGGGCAGTTTATTGAAAAGTTAGAGGGGCAAGATCTGGAACAACAGAAGATAGCCCGGATGAATAGCCCAGGTGGTCAACAGGATATTAAAATGTATTATAAAGGAAGTGCTCAAATTTCTGAAACTGAAAAAAGTCCGAAAATTCAAACTGCTTTCAGTACTGGTAATTCATCTGAGAAAGTTGATCATGGTTCAAACAAGAGCAGTGTTGGGTTTTCATCATTTCCGAGTGTGAATCCGAAAGAGACTAACACAGGTTTTCAGTCTCAGAGTACAAAAACCGGAAATGGATACATAATTCAGTGCAACATAGCTCTCAACCTTCCAGAAGGTCAAAGCTTTTCTGAAGACACTGCTAAAGACCATATGGCACTTCTGGGTTCAGTTCTATTATCCTATGAAGGTCTTGTTGCTGGTAGAATCGGAAATCCTATGCTCACTAAAGAGGATTACGATCAGATAGACGCTGAGGAAATGGAACTTATGGATATCAAATGGTGTCTTGCGAGTGTTCTTCGTCGGGCTGAGAAATTCAAAACTATTACCGGGAGAAATGACTTTCTTGATGCACATGTTTCTACTTTAGGTTTTGATAAATCTAAAGTTACGTGTTTTCGTTGCAGGGAGAAAGGCCATTTCAAGCGGGAATGCAAAGGAAGAGAGGCTAGCGGAGCACAAAATCCATTTGGGAAAGATGACTACTATCGCAAAGCTATCTATCAACAAGTTGGTCAATCCCAGGAACCTCAGACAGCTCACGGAAGAAAAATTGAAGATTCCAAAAGAGCATGTGTGGTAGATTTCAGCTGGAGTGACTACATATCATCTGAAGCCACAGCAGAACGAGTTATCGATCAAGATGATGAGAAACTACCAGAGGGTTTCAGTTGGGATATGTTTGTAGATGAAAAGGGAGGTTTTAAAGCTTTCATTGCAAAGATCGTCCGAGAAGCAAATTTGTTTGCTGCTTGGATGAGATCTATTGGAGAGATTGTATCAAGTGGAGATGAAAAATTTGTATCATCTGATGAAAGTTCAGATAGTACTGATGGACTTTCAGAACACTCTGAAGATGTTTCAGATAGTTCAGATGAAATTGTACAAGATGAAACTGTGCAAGAACAGGATGTTGTATTTGACAAAACACCATCGGATTCTGATGTATCAGATGGTGATTCTGATAAGTCTGTACATTTTGATCAATCACCTGATCAAAGCAGCAGTGATGATGAGGAAGAGAAACATATAAATATTGCTAAATCTCAATTGTCTCCTAATAGTTTTCATTTCTATTTTGCAGAAAAAATGGAGAAACTGGCAGAGGAACGAGATGAAAAAGATAAACAATCTGAATTTGAAGGTGAATTTCAGAATGTTGAAAGTGTTGCTGAGAAGATTACTGAAAAGGTGATCGAAGTGGAAAAGGTGATCGAAGTCGAGAAAGTGGTAGAAGTTGTGAAAACAGTCGAAGTTGAAAAAATTATTGAAGTCATCAAGCCCTGTGAGAAGTGTTTGGAAGCCTGCAAAGAGTGTATAGCAAAAGATGAAATCATAGCTGAGTATGAGAAAAAGAAAGAGCAGTTATTGTTCAATCTCAATTATGTGAAGGAATCTTACGACGTGTTGAACAAAACAGTTACTGGTCTTCAAAAGACAAACACAGAAAGAGAACAGGCGATGACAATGATGAATGCAACTTTAATGTCGAAGCAAAAAGCTATAAATTTTTACATTGAAGAAAGTGCCAAATGGAAGCAAGAGTTGGAGAAGGAAAAGATTGAAAATGAGAGGATTAGGAGGTTATTGTTGAGCTATTCTACCTCTGATTATGTTATTGATCGAGTTTACCCAACTGTTGCAGGTATGGAAGCTTTTCAAGACGAGAAGCAAACGAAGAAGAAAGATTGTGGTAAGAAACCGACTGTTAGCTATAACAAGTGTCCGCCTCCAATTTGGGATGGGTATTCACCTAGGAAACCAAATGAGGAACAACTTGCAAAAGCAGTCAATATACAGCTTAAAACCGACACAACTGACGTTTTACCAGAAAACATTGATGTGACGTTTACCTCGTCCGATACTGATCATGAGTCTGAATTAATCAAAAAGGTGGTCGATCAGGTGTTGGACACTGATGAGGAGACAGAGTCAAAGTCTGAGTCTGGAGGGTCAAAGTCGTCAGTCAACAGTCAAAATTCGTCGGTGAAACAGTCGTATAGTAAAGAGTTTTTGTTATCAAAAGCTGATTTGAATGATGAAGCATTCGAAGTTGTTTATACTTTGAATGGTTCTGACAAATTATATTACAACAAAGAATTTCCAATTTTTAGTGTTAAAACGAATCTAATCAACAAAACTTTTAAACTTATAGAGGTTAATATTTCTGAGTTGAAATTTTCACAAAATTTTGAAAAACCTAAAAAGTATACTTCCAGAGTTCAGCAGCGTTTAAACAAGAAAAAGGGTTACAATTCTGGTCCTGGTTTTCCAAAGAAATCTAACCAAAATCGTAACTACAAAAAGAAAGGTTTAGGATTTATTCCACTAGAAGATGATAAAAATATGAAAAATTCTAAAAAGAAATCTGAATTTGTGACAGGCGGAAGTTCAGAAGATGAACAGTAGAAATCATTTTGGAGACAAACTAACAAAGAGTTTTTTGCTGAAAAAGAGAAAGAATGGAACTGGAGTATTTCATCCGAGAAATGTTCAAACCTGTTTGAAATGCAATGAAGCTGGTCACATTGCATCGGATTGTTCGAAAGATTTCAAAGCAAAACAGGGAGCTTCTCAGAGGATGAAAGACAAAGTTGAAGAAAAAGCTGAAAAATCCAAAATGTTTAAGAATTTGAAAAATGAAGTTGGAGAATGTTCACAAAAGAACAAGTATGAGAAGAAAGGAAAGGACAACCAAGTGTGGGTTGCGAAGAAAGGAGAAGTGAAAGACGGCAATGAATCTGGTTCCACAAAGCCAGACGAGTCACAAGTTATGGAGAAAAGTTCAGAAAATGATGATGTTTTTCCATCATTGAATTTTGAGGAGGTGGTGAAGGAAATCGGAAAAATTGAAATTTCAGATCAATTTTATGATGATGAAAAAGAATTTGATGTTGAGAAAACATTCAATGGGAATGTTAAGAAGATATTTGAGAAAATGTTGAGTGGAAAAGCTAAAGGGGTGAAAGATTTTTACGCAACTAAAAAGGCGACATACAACCCTACAGCTGAAGAGTTGAAAGTCCTTAGGTCTAAGAAGACTTGGAGGGAAGTTTGCTTCCCAGAATAGTCAAAGGACTTCGCCGGAGATCCCAAGTTTATATCGTGGATCATGAATCGGCATCTTTCTAGTATTTGAGAAGTTTGAATATTTGTGTTTAATGCTTAAATGTTTTTGTTTTACAGGATGAAAGGCTTCGCCGGAGCTTCCAGGTGGTTAATTGCGAAGCAGGAATCGGCATTTTGGTTGAAAAATGGTAATGTAGAGGTCACATTTCTACAAGTGGTAATCATGATCCCACAAGTGGTAATTGTGGTTAAATTTTGAGATGCTTGGATACTGTGAAGTGATTACATTTACAAGTGGTACAGGAATCTATTGAATGCAAATGGTAAATCAGGGACATTAATTTGTACGTGATTTACTATTCATGACAAAAGATAGACAAGATGATGAACCACATCCCCGTTTTTAAGATTGATAAACCTACAAGTGGTTGTTATCAACACAAATTCATTTTCCGGAAAAATCATTTTGATTAAAACAAACTTAAGTGTTTTGAAATCTAAATGAGAAAATGATTTGTGATAGGGGGAGTTCAGATTGTTTATGCCTAGTGAATGGCGATTTGATGTGATTCAGTGTCAGTTGTCAAGTTTCTGTACAGTTTGTTTTTGCATTTTATGTTTCTAGTAGGTCAAAAATTTAGAAGTTTTCAAATTTTCTTTAAAATGTGTTTGCATTTTAGGGGGAGTAGGGAAATTTCAGAAAATCCAAAAACATTTGAAAATTTGAAAAAGCCAAAAACATGATAAAATTCAAAAATGAGTTTTGTTGCGAAAAAGAGGAAATGATAGTACATCAGTGGACTATCACGGCACGCTAAAGAAATGAAAAGTTAAAAAGTGTTAAACAATCTTACTGCGGATGTGTCAGTAGATTTTCGCACATTTAGTAAATTGAAACGAGATATAAACCTAAATCAAACTTGCTTAATTCGTGGGTAACTATTCTTGAATATATGGGTAACCCCCGAAATCTTGTTTGAAAGGTCCCGTATTCTGAGATACTAGGTCTTTATACTCAGTGATATCTGGGGTATTATCCCGGGACTTCTGCTGTATGGAAGTACTGACCTAGTCCCCGGATAATACTTTCTTCTAAAGCTTTGAAACATAAGCTTCGCCCTCAGCATGCTGATGAAACAATAAAATTGATAGTCGCTGCTGTTGAAATGCAAAAAGATCCTCTAAAGGGGACCCACCAAAAGTCGAGCCGTCATCTCTCTGCTGAACGGAAGTTCTGACCTGAGCTCTCACGGTTTCGCATTTAACCCCTTTACAGATATCATCTGTGGTATACTCACCTGTAAGACTGAATATTTGGGATCTGGATACGGGAGTATATTCAAGTGGAGTGATACACAATTAAGTTTAAGTCTCTAAAACATTAATATCGTATCTCGAATCGATTGAAATTTGTGTTGAAAATTTAAGAGGACAAACATACTGACAATCTAGGTAAATTGTTTAAAGCTAAAAATGAAATCAAGCTTAACGGTGTTGGTGATTTGTCTCACAAACTGATATGATCCTCTTGCACGAACTCACAAAAATATTGTGTGTAAATAGTTTATTTCTACATTTTATTTTTCTCACCTTAAAAAATCCAAAAAGATTTTGTGTGTGTTTTAGCATAATTTTGAAAAAGTCAAAAAGATTTTCGACAACTGATATTGGAAAACTGATTTTCAAAATTCCGTGTGCTAAACATGATGAGCAGTATTTGAGGGGGAGTGTTTGTGTAAATCTAACTGTTTTCGTTAAATCTAGCCTTTTTCAAGTGGTTTATCATAGTTTGGTGAGAGAGAGTCATGGTTTGTTGCACAGGTTGTTGATATGTGATGAATCTAGGAAATTTATTTCTGGGTTAAGATTTTGCAGGTAACCAGGTTTCGATACTGATGAAAGAGAGTCAAGTTTCGATCCTAGAAATTAATTCTAAAAGTCTGTGAAGATTAGATTCTGATTCTAAAGATCATAACAAACTGATGATGCTGATGAACTTAAGGAATCAAGAGATCTGATCAAGAAAATTAGAGTGTTTGAATGCCAGACATCGATCCTGAAGATGTTGCTGAAGGACAAAAGGATACCAGCAAATCGAGAGGGGGAGTCTGAAGATAGAGAGAATGAGAAAGCCCAGAGACTGATCTAGCCTGACGAGGTGAAGATACAGCGTTAAAATTCAGATTGTGGTAACGACTCCATCAACATCTGAGGGGGAGTCTGTTGGTGCACTACATCTGTTGATTCCGTCTAAGTGTCTAGAATCATGTCTTATACCATATTGTATAGCATAGGGATCGAAATACGAGAAAACAGGAGTCTGTATAGGTTTTAGATTGTCGGGTCGCTTTTAGGGTCTTGATATGGTCGGGTCGCTCATTTGTCACCTTGGGTCGCTTATGTGTACATGTATGGACCGCTCATGTGTCACTTGACCACATGAGCGGCTCCAGAACACTATAAATAGGTCCATGAGCGATTCCAGAGAGAGTGGTCTTGAATTCCACGCCGAAGTTCTGCCGGTGTGACGTTTGAGCTGTAAAACGTTTTATTCAATACAAAAGAGAGTTAAAAGGAAGATCGTGCTATTTCTACTTGTTTTTCTTATTATTCCGCATCTGAAGAGCAAGAGCAAATCTCTGAACGACTCGGTTGGGTCAACACACGATCCTACAATGGAGCTTGCACAGGGAGGAGCAGGTCGTTGTGGAGCATGGATCGTGAAATGCTTGATTAAACACTTATGACTTTTCATACATTATTATTTATGTTGGGTTTACTTACATGCTTCCGCTACTTAAACAATATTTGGTTTTGAACATCAATCATGTCGTGATGAATTACATTATCTACTTTTATTATTAAATGCTGTGTTCGATATGATTGGTGGCTTGATCCTGGTCATGTCACGCCTCCAAGCGGTGGTACTCCGCATGTGGATTGGGGGTGTGACAGATTGGTATCAGAGCCATTGGTTATAGAGAACTTGGTTTTAATATGGGAAAACGTTTTTATTAAAACCAGACTATAACCAGAACAGTGCTCTCAACGATCCACAACCACGCTTCGCTCCACGTGCAAGACTCAACATCCTAGGTAATAAGGTTTATGTTTATTACCTGCTTGCTAGAACTGCATAGAACTTTGCTCGTAGTATGCTTAGATTTCAATGCTCGTTACTTGTTATTGCTTGAGAACGCCTATGTGCTCACACTCTTCTGTCATCGCACTATCCGTGAACTCCTCTAACTTATGATACTTTTGCTATGAAGATCATGGCCGGACGTATTAACATGACACAAGCCCAGTTGACGGCTTTCGTTAATGAACAAGTTGCTGCGGCACTTGCAGCTGCTCAAGCAGGTAGTATACCCTGCGGATTAAAGTTACACTAGGATCTTTAGATCCTACATTAACTCTTGTGTTTAACCCTGTCCTATTCGTACACAATAGGTCAACACGCTCATCAGCCCGTTTGCACTTTCAAGAACTTCATGGACTGTCGTCCAGGCACATTCAGTGGCACCGAGGGGGCAGTGGGACTCCTTCATTGGTTTGAGAAGTTAGAGTCGGTATTCGAAATGTGTGAATGCCCTGAGGATCGCAGGGTGAAGTACGCCACCGGCACGTTGGAAGGAATCGCGTTAACTTGGTGGAACGCGCAAGTGCAGATCTTAGGGTTGGCAGCTGCTAAACGTGAATACTGCACTCGAGAAGACATCCAGGAACTGATTAAACGTGAATACTGCACTCGAGAAGACATCCACAAGCTGGAAGATGAGTTCTATCATTTGAAAATGACTGGGTCAGAGATTGAAGCTTACACTAAACGGTCGAACGAGCTGGCCGTGTTGTGTCCAACTATGGTGGACCCTCCAATCAAGCGCATTGAGTTGTATCTCAAGGGGTTAGCGCCAGAAATCCAGAGCCATGTGACATCGGCTAATCTTGATAATATCCAGGCTATTCAGCGCCTTGCTCATCGTATTACGGATCAGGAAGTAGAACAGAAGAAGCTGCCGAAACGCATCAGGGCTACCACCACTGCTGTTACTACTTATGCTACTCCTAGTGACAACAAGAGAAAATGGGAGGGGGATTCCAGCAGGGGATCAGTTTCTGTTCAGTCTCAAACACAGCAACGTAAGACAAACGACTACCAGAATCCGGGTCAGCAGTCATCAGGCAGTCAGGGGCAGGGTGGATATCGGGGAATTCACCCACTGTGTAATAAGTGCAACAGACACCACAGCGGGCGGTGTCGTAAGGAGCGTTGTCAGAGATGTCTCAAGTTAGGGCATGAAGCTAAAGACTGCAGGAGTTCGCGACCTGCAAATCAGAATCAGCAACACCCACCACCAGCTCCACAGAACCAGAATCAGCAGCAGCAACAGCGGGGCAACAGGGGATGTTTTCAGTGTGGGGCTGAAGGTCAGTTCAAGCGTGATTGTCCCCAGTTGAACCAGAACCAGAATCGCAACAATAACAACAATCAGGGAAATGGCAACAACAACAACAATGGAGGGAACAACAATGGCAACGAAGCTAGGGGACGAGTATTTGTGCTGGGGCAGGGAGAAGCGGAAAATGATCCCAACATAGCCATGGGTAAGTTTCTTCTTGACGACTTTTACGTTACTATTTTGTTTGATTCGGGTGTGAATACCAATTATATGTCTTTGAAAGTTAGTCGAATGTTAAAACGTACACCAACTCCCTTGAACACCCAACGTGTCGTAGTGTTAACTAGTGGTAAAGGTCTAGAGGCCGTACATAGTTCAGGATTGTAATCTTATCCTCGCTGGTCAGACGTTCCCTATCGACCTCATTCCTATAGTTCTGGACAACACCTATAGCTCACACACCGTACCGCATAGCTCCGTCCGAATTGGAAGAACTATCGACGCAGCTACAAGAACTCTTGGATAAGGGATTCATCCGACCTATCTTTTCGCCTTGGGGAGCTCCAGTACTATTCGTGAAAAAGAAGGATGGCACATTCAGGATGTGCATCGATTACCGCGAACTAAACAAGGTCACAGTGAAGAACCGTTATCCTCTTCCTCGCATTGACGACTTATTTGACCAGTTGCAAGGGTCGAGTTACTATTCCAAGATTGATTTAAGGTCAGGGTATCATCAGCTGAGAGTTCGGGATGAGGACGTCTCTAAAACAGCATTCAGAACTCGCTATGGTCACTACGAGTTCCTGGTCATGCCATTTGGGCTTACGAACGCGCCTGCAGTTTTCATGGATCTTATGAACAGGGTGTGCAAACCCTATCTTGACAAGTTCGTCATTGTCTTCATCGACGACATTCTGATCTACTCCAAGAGTCAGGAGGAACACGAGCAGCACTTACGTCTTATCTTGGAACTTCTACGAAAGGAACAACTATACGCCAAGTTTTCTAAATGCGACTTCTAGCTTCGTGAAGTCCACTTCTTAGGCCATGTGGTAAACAGGGATGGGATCCATGTCGATCCATCCAAGGTAGATTCGATCAGGAACTGGCCTGCACCGCGTACACCAACGGAAATACGCCAATTCTTGGGTTTGGCGGGTTACTACAGGCGGTTTATCAAAGACTTCTCAAGGATCGCGCAGCCGCTTACGCTACTGGCACAGAAAGGTGTCACCTACCATTGGGGAGATTCTCAGGAAAAAGCTTTTCAGTACTTAAAGGATAGGCTTTGCAGCGCACCTATTCTCTCATTGCCAGAAGGCACGGATGATTTTGTGGTTTTTTTGTGACGCATCGATACAGGGGCTTGGTTGTGTATTAATGCAGCGGGATAAAGTTATTGCCTACGCCTCTCGTCAACTCGAGGTTCACGAACGGAACTACACGACGCACGATTTAGAGCTGGGAGCTGTTGTTTTTGCACTTAAGATATGGCGACACTACCTGTACGGTACCGAGTGCACAATTTACACCGATCACAGTAGTCTCGAGCATATCTTCAAGCAGAAGGAATTGAACATGCGTCAACGACGATGGGTCGAGTTACTTAATGATTACGAATGCTCTATCAAGTATCATCCAGGCAAGGCCAATGTTGGGGCAGACGCTCTCAGTCAAAAGGATACTTTACCTAGGCGCGTACGAGCTTTGCAGCTCACTATTCAGTCCAGTCTTCCTGCACAGATACGAGATGCTCAGGTGGAAGCATTGAAACCAGAAAACGTAAAGGCTGAAGCTTTACGTGGTTCGAGGCAACGCTTAGAACAGAAGGAAGACGGCGCCTACTATGTAACATGGCGTATTTGGGTCCCACTTTATGGCGGTTTACGAGAGCTTGTGATGGATGAAGCACACAAGTCTCGCTACTTGGTACATCCAGGTTCGGATAAAATGTACCATGACATCAGAACCACTTATTGGTGGCCTAGCATGAAAGCCCACATCGCTACTTACGTCGGCAAGTGTTTGACATGTGCAAAAGTCAAAGTGGAATATCAGAAACCAGCGGGCCTACTTCAGCAACCCAAGATACCGCAGTGGAAATGGGAAGAAATTTCCATGGATTTCGTTACAGGCCTACCTAGATCTCAGCGTTATACCATATGGGTGATCGTGGATCGACTCACAAAGTCTGCACACTTCCTGGCTATAAAGGAAACGGATAAGTTCTCCACTCTCGCAGACGTCTATCTTAAAGAAGTTGTTTCGAGGCACGGGGTGCCCACCTCCATCATTTCGGATCAGGATGCACGATTCACGTCAGAGCTATGGCAAGCGATGCACAAATCTTTCGGCTCACGGTTAGACATGAGCACAGCATATCATCCTCAGACGGATGGGCAGTCTGAGCGAACGATCCAAACTCTGGAAGACATGCTTCGGGCATGTGTCATCGATTTCGGCAACGGCTGGGAAAAGCATCTCCCTTTACTGGAGTTTTCATACAATAACAGTTATCACACCAGCATACAAGCCGCTCCATTCGAGGCATTGTACGGGCGTAAATGCCGGTCACCTCTCTGTTGGGCAGAGGTGGCAGATAGTCAGATCACGGGTCCAGAGATTGTAGTGGACGCCACGGAAAAGATTGCACAAATACGACAACGCATGGCGGTAGCACGCGACCGTCAGAAAGCATACGCGGATAAGCGTAGGAAACCGTTGGAATTTCAGGTCGGGGACCGGGTTTTACTAAAAGTCTCACCCTGGAAGGGTGTGGTTCGTTTTGGCAAACGGGGCAAACTAAATCCGCGGTATGTCGGACCGTTTGAGATCATTGAGAAAATAGGCAAAGTGGCCTACAAGCTAAACCTACCAGCTGAACTCGGTGCAGTTCACAACGTATTTCACGTGTCGAATCTGAAGAAGTGCCTGTCAGATGAGACCCTCATAATTCCTTTTAAGGAACTCACTATCGACGAGCGGTTGCAGTTCGTCGAAGAACCAGTTGAAATCACGAACCGGGATGTTAAGGTCCTCAAAAGCAAGAGAATCCCTCTTGTTCGAGTTCGTTGGAACTCCCGACGTGGCCCAGAGTACACCTGGGAACGCGAAGACCAAATGAAAGAAAAGTACCCCCAGTTATTCGGAACCAATGCAACCACTACTGAGGCTGAAGTTACTACTACTGAATTTCGGGACGAAATTCCAAATCAACGGGGGGATGATGTGACACCCCAGGAAAACCAGTGAACAATACAACTTACCTAGCTTCCTCAGTGAGCGCGTACCAAATTTCGGGACGAAATTTCTTTTAAGTTGGGGATAATGTGACAACTCGAATTTCCAAGATTCTATTTCGAATTTATTGCACGTTCTTGTATTGTTTAGTTGATTAATTTCACAATTAGTTGCTATGGAATTATATACGTTTTGATACAATGAAGTGTATTGTGTGATTGTGCATGGTTATGTTTTAATTGCGATAAACTTGTCAAATATGTAAACTTGGTGGTGAAACTATGAAATTGTTATGAGATGGTGTACATGTGTAAAATATGATACTTAGGGAGGTAGAGGGTAATTAGTGAAACTTAAGCTATACTTAACCCTAATCCCTTGTTCACTAATCATTTTCACAAAACCAAAAGCACGTACTTCATTCTCTAATCTCCTAGCAATCATCATCACCATCATCATTGCCAAGATATTCATCACTCTTGATTCCTCTCCTTCTCTAGAATCATTCAAGGTAATTGTGTAATCATTGTTTATTGATTGTTTGATTGTTAGCAATGCTTGATTCTTGTAATTCTTGTAAACCCTAGTCTCCATATGATGCTTCTGTGTTTTTGATTGATGTTGATTACTGTGATATGAAGATGATTAGTCATATAATCAATTGCCTGATGATTTTGATGCGTGATATGTAGACATAGCGATTGTTGTTTTGATCAGTGTAATACAAACGTATGAACTTAGGGTTTCTTGATCGTATGAAGGCATGAATTGTAACTGTTCGATTGTTATTGATTCTGTGGCATAATCTTTGGAACTTACGTATTGTTATGGTCAGAGTTTTGTAACCCTAAACACTAGTCAGAGTTTTAATGAATGTTAATTGTCTGAGTTTTTAACAATGTATATGTAGGTCCGAGTTTTATGTGCTTGATATATATGTATCCGAGTTTCAATAAGGTCCGAATTATAATCACGAGCTTTAGTCCGAATGTTTTTTTTATGTAAGCATGTAATCCGAAGTTAGAAAGGACATGGAGTCCGACTTTTAAAGGTAGCAAATGGTCCGACTTTTAACACTAATTAGGGGTCTGAACTTTTTTAAAAATCATGAAGTCTGACCTTTGGTTCATGGGAGAAGAGTCCGAATTTGGTAGACAAAGATGGAAGTCCGAGTTTGACACCCACGCTTGGTCCGAGGTTTATGCTTGTTCCTCTGGTCCGATTTTTCTTGCAAGACCCTAGGTCCGAATATTATGAAGTATATGTGTCCGAGTTTCTTAGCCCAACCCTCACAATGTTCGACTTTTAACCCCAAGACACTACTCCGAGTTTTAACCCTTGTTCACTTAGTCCGAACTTTAAGCCCCCACCACCCTAGTCCGACTTTTAATCAAAGGAACCCCTCCCCATGTCCGACCTTGTGAAGGCAATGGCCATTTGTCCGACTTTTTAAGTGTTATGGCATTTGTCCGACTTTGTGTAATGATCAAAATGAAGTCATGAGTTGTGTGTTACTTATTATTGGATCTGTTAAGCCAGATAACCCCGTTAAACATGTATGTCGACTGCGTTACGTATAAAAAGTATATGAATCCCTGTTAAGCCAAGCTGATTAACCCTGTTAACTGTTAAGTGTTAACTGTGCTCTGTTCTGCATGATATGATACCATATGTTGCTGCAATTGCTGTATATTACTGTATTTATGTGCAAACCATGTCAGATCAGTATGTAGCCAATTATCACACACAGTCGATTGAACACCAAGACTTGTAAACCCTAATTGATTTCAAACACTTACATCGAATCATGTGCAATATATCCTAGGTCGTGTGTAACAGACTTAGACGATTAACAAACCCTAGAAGCAATAACATACCGAGCAAACCAAGGTGAGTTCACACAGCCAAGGCATGGGGTTCCCAGGGTGGGAATGGGATTGATTTATTTATTTGTACTTCTCTAGATAATGGAACGTAGTGATATGATCCTCGGGTGAGGAAGGTGATTTGGTTAAGATACTGCTAGACTAGTGATGCTTATAGAACTGATCTTCGCACACACGCCGGGGTTGGCTGCGATAATATGACTGATCTTCGCACACATGCCAGGGTTGGCTGCGATAATATGACTAATCTTCGCACACATGCCTAGGAAAGGCTGCGAACTATACACTAAAACTTCGCACAGGTGCCGGGTGGCCGCGATACAAACATACCTAGTCTAGAATACTTGAGAACTTTACTTAATCTTCGCATACATGCCTAGAGGGCCGCGATACGAACTATTACGATACACGACTTAATGAACGAATACAACGCTTACTATACTATTACAAATACCGAACTATAAACTGTGAACTCGCTCAACTAGTTGTTGATCCTCTGTTACATGCCTTGCAGGTCGTTAGATACATGGAGCTTGCACAGGGAGGAGCAGGTCGTTGTGGAGCATGGATCGTGAAATGCTTGATTAAACACTTATGAGTTTTCATACATTATTATTTATGTTGGGTTTACTTACATGCTTCCGCTACTTAAACAATATTTGGTTTTGAACATCAATCATGTCGTGATGAATTACATTATCTACTTTTATTATTAAATGTTGTGTTCGATATGATTGGTGGCTTGATCCTGGTCATGTCACGCCTCCAAGCGGTGGTACTCCGCGTGTGGATTTTGGGGGTGTGACAGTAACCCTACCACACTCCATCAGGCGATCGAGTTATCAGCGACATTGACTGAGTCGCAGATTCGAAAGAATAAATTACACAGGAAGGGTGACAAGGGCAAGAAACAGTCGGCTGACAAGGAAGATAGCAAGAAAGGTCAAAACAAGAAGGGAAAGGATTCTGGTTCCTCAAGGGGGTCAAGGAAGCGTTAGGCTTCCCAAAATTTTGCTGTCACTGCCCAAGCTAACCAGGCAGCTCCCATCCAGCCTCCAGCAAAGAAGCCCTATTCAGGAAGTGCACCTTTGTGCAATCGATGCAACAGTCACCATCAGCCGCAACATCAGTGCCGTTTTTGTACTAACTGTGGGAAGTCAGGTCATCTTGCCGATGTTTATCGGTTTGCTCAAAATTGCGCAGTTCAGAACCCTACTCAACAAATTGCTCAGCCTCCTGCTCAGCAACAGGGTCAAGCTGCACGACCAAACTACCCACCAGGAGCTTGTTATTACTGTGGGGATCTGACCCATTACAGAAACCGGTGCCTAAGACTAGCCAACCAGAACCAGAATGCAAACCAGAATCAGGCTCAGGCTCGAGGGCGAGTCTTCAACATGAATGCTCAAGAGGCACATGCATACAATGAAGTGGTGAACGGTACGTTCTTTATTAATAATCAGTCTGCATCTGTTCTTTTTGATTCGGGTGCCGACAAGAGTTTTGTGTCATTGTCTTTTGAGCCAATGCTTCGCGTGTCTAGAACGAAACTAGGTAAACCTTTGACAGTAGAGGTTGCCAGTGGTGAACCCATTGTTCTTAATTCTGTTCTACGCAACTGCCAGTTGAACCTTAACGACCATATTTTTCCTATTGACCTCACGCCTATGCAACTTGGAAGCTTCGACGTTATAGTGGGTATGGATTGGTTAGCCAAACATCACGCAGAGATAGTTTGTTCTAAGAAGATTGTTCGTGTGCCGTTGTCGACAGGCGAGATCCTACAGGTTCGTGGTGAGAAGCCTGCCGGTGGTCTCAAACTCATGTCTTGTTTTAAAGCACGGAAGTATCTACGGAAGAACTATGTGGCTTTCTTAGCACATGTTACAGCAGATAAAGGCAAGGGTAAGTCTATTTCAGATATTCCTGTCGTTCGGGATTATTCTGAAGTTTTTCCTGAAGAGTTACCTGGTCTACCTCCAGCACGCCAAGTCGAGTTCCGTATTGATCTCGTACCTGGTGCAAATCCCATTGCCAGAGCTCCATACCGTCTTGCACCGTCTGAGATGCAAGAATTATCTAAGCAGCTTCAGGAGCTCTCTGACAAAGGTTTCATCCGTCCTAGCTTTTCACCCTGGGGTGCTCCCGTTCTCTTTGTCAAGAAGAAGGATGGATCTTTTAGGATGTGTATCGATTATCGTGAGCTTAACAAGCTCACCATCAAGAATCGATATCCCCTACCTCGCATTGATGATCTCTTTGATCAATTGCAAGGCGCTTCTTATTTTTCAAAGATTGATCTACGATCTGGATATCATCAGCTTCGTGTGCATGAAGAAGACATTCCCAAGACAGCGTTCCGTACTCGTTATGGGCATTATGAGTTTACAGTCATGCCATTCGGTTTGACTAATGCTCCTGCTGTTTTCATGGACTTGATGAATAGGGTCTGCAAACCTTATTTGGATAAGTTCATCATCGTTTTCATTGATGACATTTTGATATATTCTAAGACGCAAGCTGATCATGAGCAACACCTTCGTCTTATGTTGGAACTCCTAAAGAAAGAGCAGTTTTCGCCAAATTCTCCAAGTGTGAATTCTGGCTTAAAGAGGTTCAATTCTTAGGACACATTGTCAACGAACAAGGTATTCATGTAGATCCCTCCAAGATCAGCGTGATCAAGGATTGGGATACACCTACTACTCCTACTGAAGTTCGTTCTTTTCTTGGTCTAGCGGGTTATTACCGCCGCTTCATTGAGAACTTCTCAAAGATTGCAGTTCCTCTAACTGCTCTAACTCGGAAGAACAAGCCATTTGATTGGGGAGTCAAACAAGAGGAAGTGTTTCAGACTTTGAAACAAAAGCTTTGCGACGCGCCTGTCCTAACATTGCCTGAGGGCAATGATGATTTCGTCGTTTATTTCGACGCATCTAAATTAGGTCTTGGTTGCGTCCTGATGCAAAGAAACAAAGTCATAGCATATGCATCAAGGCAGTTGAAGATACATGAGAAGAACTACACCACTCATGATCTTGAGTTGGGTGCAGTTGTCTTCGCTCTCAAAATCTGGAGACACTATTTGTACGGTACAAAATGTGTGGTTTTCACGGACCACAAAAGTCTTCAGCATATCTTCAATCAGAAAGAGCTCAACATGAGGCAACGATGTTGGGTTGAACTTCTAAACGACTACGACTGCGAGATTCGCTACCATCCTGGTAAGGCGAATGTCGTAGCCGATGCTTTGAGTCACAAGGAACGTACAAAGCTTCATTGTGTTCGTGTCTAATCTGTTATTCAAGCTCAATCCGATATCCAAGCACGTGTTTCTTAGGCTCAACAATCTTGTGTTTCGCAAGGTGTGATGGATAAGGAATTTCCTTATCACATAACACCTGATCTGGAACTGAAAGACAATCGATCGTATTACTTCGTGGAACGTTTGTAGGTCCCGAGCCAAGATAATCTTCGTACCTTGCTTTTGGATGAAGCCCATAAGTCTCGTTATTCTATTCATCCTGGCTTAGATAAAATGTATAAGGATCTTCGTATTCAGTATTGGTGGCCTGGTATGAAGAAAGACATTGCCTTATATGTATCAAAATGCCTTACTTGTCTTAAGGTTAAGGCTGAACATCAGTGTCCTTCTGGTTTATTGGAGCAACCAGAGATCCCGGTTTGGAAATGGGAAAACATTACCATGGATCTCATTACTAAACTCCCACGCACAAAGAAGGTCACGATGCCATCTGGGTAGTTGTTGATCGTCTTACTAATCCAGCGCATTTCTTGCCAATCCGTGAGGATTTTTCTGCTGACAAACTTGCTCAAATCTACATGGATGAAATTGTAGCTCGACGTGGTGTTCCTTTAAACATCATTTCTGACAGAGATGCTCGTTTCACTTTTCATTTTTGGAGAACCATGCAATCTGCTATGGGGTCCCAACTTATTCTGAGCACAGCTTATCATCCGCAAATGGATGGTCAATCTGAAAGAACAATCCAGACACTGGAGGATATGCTTAGAGCTTGTGTGATCGATTTTGGTGGTAGTTGGGATTCACATCTTCTGTTGATTGAATTCTCCTACAACAACAGTTATCACTCTAGCATCAATATGGCTCCTTTCGAGGCTCTCTATGGTCGAAAATGTCGTTCACCAGTCTGCTGGAATGAGATTGGCGAGGCTCAACTTACTGGACCTGCCCTCATTTTAGAGACAACAGATAAGGTTAAGAAAGTTCGTGATAACCTTCAGACAGCTAGAAGCCGTCAAAAGAGTTACACGGACCTAAAACGCAAGCCCTTGGATTTTCAAGTTGGTGATCGTGTATTACTTAAGGTCTCACCTTGGAAAGGTGTGATCAGATTTGGAAAGAAAGGAAAACTTGCACCTAGATACGTTGGACCATTCAAGATCGTCGAAAGAATCGGTAAGGTAGCCTACAGACTTGAGTTACCTCCTGAACATGGAAATGTTCATCCAACTTTTCACGTGTCCAATCTCAAGAGGTGTTTAGCTGATGAGAACCTCCACATACCGCTTGACGAAATTCGTGTTGATAAAACACTGAAATTTGTTGAGAAACCGGTGGAAATCATGGAACGTGAAGTCAAGTGGCTTAAACGCAAGCGCATTCCTTTGGTCAAGGTTCGCTGGGAATCTAAACGTGGACCTGAGTTTACTTGGGAACGTGAAGATCAAATGAAGGCAAAATATCCGCATCTTTTTCCACGAGTTTCCTCTAAATAAATTTCGGGACGAAATTTCCACAAGTAGGGGAGACTGTAACATTTGTGCTTGTAATCATTGTGAACAGTTCAGTTATCAATAAAACAATGTTATTTTATCCCAATGTTTGTTTGGTTGTGTTTTACATTTTTCATGGTTTGACTTTTGTTCAATTTCAAACTCTACATCGCTTTCTAGAGAATTATACGCAAACTGGTGCGTAAACGTACTAAGTTTAATGCGACAAATACTCCGGAATATCAACATATACTCAACATACCTTAAATAACCTTTACATAACTTAGAAATAAGTTTTGAAGGCTTTGGTATGGCAAAAACAAGTAAATTCGCTTACATGGACTAAACTTGACAAACTGCGAAAGTATGCCAATTTGAACTGTAATGAACATTCCGGAACATGTCCATAAGTTAAACATACCATAAATATCCTTTACATAGCTTAGAAATAGGCTTTGAGGGGTTTAGTATGCTAAAACAAACTTTTGGGTCATTCAGGGACTGAAAGTGTCAAAAAGTGCACAAGTTTTCACTTTCGCGCATAACTTACATTCTGAATACATCCGGACTTCCAAAAATTTATGTAAGCATCCTAATATTATGCCTTAGTGTTTGGCATGAGAAAAATCCATTCGTCGCGTCATTTGGATCATTTTTCGCACTTATGCGCATTCCGTCGTAATTAACCGAACATCGCGATCGTACGGCCAAACGAACCAACATCTGACATATTTCGGAGCATGTTTCATGTCCACAATGTTTAGGCATCATTTTAGGGCCTTAAAGTTGGCTTTACGGGCCTTAGAAGTGTCAGAAATGGCTTAAACATGCAACAGGGACCAAAACTGCCAATTCTGAAACTTTGTGCAGATCAGACATAGCCAGGCGGCCCGCCTGAGTTTTGTCTGATCCTGATGCGGGCCGCATGGCCCTTTCAGTAACAGAAATTTTGTTTTCTTGCAATGATTGGCCTTTCAAACACTCCAAAGGGCAATGCCCTTTCACCATCTCAGGAGTTAAGGGTCATTTTGAGCCACCACAACTTTGTGACAAGTGTACGCTTAAGATCGTGGCACGATATTCAAGAAACGATCCTAACGGCTTTACTTTTCCTATAAATACCCCCCCTTTTGAGTAAAACCCACAAAAATCTGATCAAGAGCTCTAAGTTGGAACCTTTGTTTCATACCTGAGCCATTTTGATCTAGATTAGCATTCGGGGACCCTCCGTAAGTATTCTTTCGTTCTTTTATTCGCTTTTCGAGTCCGAAAGTCAAAGTTTTGTTTGACTTTCTGTGTGACCAGCCAATGGTCAACACGAAGTTCATGGAACTTCATAACGTGAGGGTGATCACGATGGTTATAGTCCGTAGTGACTATACCTACTGATTACCACGTTATCTAGGCTCAGTGACGAGTCGTAGTTTCGGCCAAAACGCGCATTCTTGCGTATTTTGTAACCAAACTACTCGTGAGCATCAAAGCCGTTTGTTTTGATGCCAAACCTGTTTTCTAAACTTAGTTAAGCATGTTCTAACATGCTTAGCTCGTCACTTTTAGTATAGTGCTTATATAGGGTCGTAAGGTAAGCGATCTAAACCATCGCATATACTTTCGAACCCGACCCATTTGGTTGATCATTAGGATCCGACCAAACACATTAGGTGACCATAGCTATAACCTTCCGAGGTTATGCCTTGTGGTCACGATGTTAGGCATTCCAAACGAGTTCTACGCGAACGACGCGTAAAGGTAGCATAAGCTACCTAAACAGGTCGTAATGGGCCGTAAGCACTTAGGTTAGGTTTCATTTTAGTATGTAGGCTTTGTTAAACCATATTTCACGAGTCTCCATACTCGTTTGGTTTACGAACCCACATACTATCCGATCCTTCCGATTTTGGTCCGGTATATTAATATAGCTACCTATTAGGTGCCGTTTGATATTCCGTGATCTCTAGCATTGTGTGATTATTACACAAGGAATTCAAAGCAATCTCAGGTGAGTACATTGAACCCCACATTTACTGTTTTCCAAACTGTTTTGGGGAGAAACACATGTGCCTACTTGTTACTTTCATGCTTTCCATGTTTTCACATCATATACCTGCTATGATTCGTTAGTACATTATAGTACATGATTTCATTACATTTAATGCTATGTACACCCATTGTGTGCGTACTTAGTACATTGCTTTACATTACATTTCATGCTATGTATGCCCATTGTGTGCGTACTTAGTACATTGCTTTACATTACATTTCATGCTATGTATGCCCAGTGTGTGCGTATTTAGTACATTGTATCACATTGCATTTCATGCTATTTATGCCCATTGTGTGCATACTTAGTACAATTGTTTACATCACATGCCTTCATTTTGGTACAACATTTGGTTTGTTTAACATGGAACAATACATTCATTAACATTGATCACGCCATTCGTTAGTAGGTAGTGGTACCATAGGAATTGACAACTCCCGTTCCTGAAATCCTGGGTTTGTTTGGATTGGAAGGAATGACCGAATTCGATATACATAACTTAGATAAACCTTTAATTTGTTTAAGGGTTTATCGCCACAGTGTCAAGGCTTGAATGTATGCATATTTCACAATACCGCATAAATGTTCCACAAAACCTAATGTTGATTTAAACCTTGTTTTACTTCAACACCTTGTTTTGTGCATTTTACATATGGTTTAGTTGATACATCTCACTTACCATACAAGATATATTTTGGGTACACATTACATGATCTACATTAAGCATAAACATTTTGACATTGATATACATACTTGGTGGTTTACATTGAACATAGACATTTCGATATGGTTTACACAATAACACTTGACAATTGATTTATACATGAACAATTTACATGGTGGTTGGTTTGGGTAAATGGTTGGAGTAACGTGGCGTATGTAATATGATACAAACATGGTGGATACGCCGCTGGTACTTCCTATATATAAATGCTTGTACAATATTACATATCGTAGCGTCATCTAAGTCATTTCAGTTTAGACACATTACATTTTTACACAAATAAGATACTCTTCACAAGACATTATTTTTACAAACAACTTATCTTATTCAACTCATTTTACTTGGTTGCTCGTTTAACCTTACACATATCTATACATATCATCTGATATTATCGTTTTTCAAATGGTTTACAAAGCAAGACAAATTACAAGGTTCATGACTGACTGTTATTAAGCATTTCTTTAAACTCAAGTCATGAATCCCATTTTCACAAAACCTATGTATCTCACAGGCATTTTTATGCTGACGTACCTACTTTCACATGTGTTTTCAGGAGCTATTCCATAGGATGATGATCATGACACTAGGGCGGACCTGTGCCTTAGAGACTAAAAACTGAAGATAGACTTAGTTAATTATGTTACAAACTCTTTGTTTTCCTGTTTAAGACAATGTACTACTCTTGTTTAATAAATAAAATGTAACTTTGATTTCCATGGTTATGAAACAATTAATTCTGTCCACAACACTCCCCGGCGTTTCCGCCATGGTTGCATGTTATACGCGGCCGGGGTGTGACACTTATTTTACATCGTGTGTGTTAGGTCGCGTTCGTGTACGGTTTCCGCACGTTATACGTTCATTTCGCAATCGTTTCGGAGTCAAAACCGGTCCTATACACACCACATAGTATAATCCCACGGTGGGAAACCAGCGGTTATACCTTAGTAAATGTAAATACACTGACGGGTGTACGCCTACACCCGCGTGCTAAGGTCGTGGCCATTTCATGAATGATGCCAAGGATATCCGGGACATGGTCATTAAACCCCCAAAGGCGTTAAACAAACAAAACAAAATTTCAAACGGGTCATCTTGATAATACTTAACCACCAATCGATTAAGGTCAAATGCCCGACCAAGCGGTATTTTATATACCGTACCCCAAGCCCGTATAAGGGAAAATAAGTTAGAAGTATTTACCTGAGCAAGTATAGTCACAATAAGCAAGTGCAAATAGCTTTTACTGGATCTCCTATTCTGGAACGCAGGTTTGTAATAACCTATTAGAATCCTAACGGGTCTTCAATTTAGCCTAAGCTTAGACCGGTTCGTTTTAAAGAAAGAATACGGTTCAAACGCATGATTAAGCGAAGACCGTCTTAGAATGTGGTTTTGACCCGACAAGCTTGCATGCTTGTTTAATATGGGTAACTTAAACACATTCTGGATTTTGAGAAAAAAATGATATAGTTTGACCCGTTTCGGCTAATATGTGTAAACTAGTTACATAAGCCGATCCGAACGCGAAAAGTGTGTAACGAGTAACCATAAGAGTCATATACAAGTTTCCTAAGTTAATATTCCTTAAATATGTTGTGACATGAGTAAGATGTCTTCTATTATGCCCAAAATGCTTTTAAACACAAACTATGCCCCGTAAGGGCATTGTGGTCATTTTAAAGGGTATAAAAGAGTTTATATAATAGCCTGAGTTGCAGGTCTGAATAAATCAGTAAATATACTCATTTTAATAGGTTATAACAGTAGGGTATTAATTATATGTGAAATTTATCAATTTAACCATTCTATGCACCGTAGGGGCATTTTGGTAATTTCACATGAACCTAGAAGGTCAAAACTGAAAATCTGAGTTTAGGACTTTTGCCTACTGTTAATTTATAAAAATTTACTGAGAAAATCAGTAGGCATCAACCCTTATATCTTTAAACTAGTTTTGATGCATACTATGTGTTAAAAACGCTTAAAAAGGCGATTTGGAGCCATTTCCGGGTTTTGTATAGAAAACTGATATTTTTAATATTCCAGAAGGCTCAAAATAATTTATTTAACATATTAGATCAGTAGAAAAAGGTTTGGGGTCAAAAGGATTTATAAAACTCATTTTATAGCCCAAAAGGGCAAAACCGGCATTAACCGAAATAAGCTGAGATCACTAAGTTATGCTCAGCCTTAAAATGAATAAAAATCTTCAAAGATCCCAAAATATTATTTTATATCAGTAGGTAAAAATTTTTGTATAAAAATTTGGGTTTAGATAGGCTATATGCTAATTATGCCATTTATTTATTAAAAAGGCTTCTAATTACGCTAATGAGCATAACTCTCAATCTAGACCTCAAACTGATGTCAAATTTTAGGTACAAGTTTATAAATCAGTAGCTAAGGTGTCTATCCTTTTACATTTTAAAAAATCATATTTTAAGGTCATTTGGGCATAATGGTTAACATATAAGCAATTAACGGAAACATGCATGTGAATCGGGTAACTAGTGAATCAAGTTGTATAAACTCAGGGGTTTACTAACATGAAACCTAGTCCTAAATAAACTCTAAGGCATTTCTAAAACATGCATAAATGGGTCAGAACTGAAAGTCAAACCAGAAGTCAAATTATGCGACTTTCGGTCCCGAATTGAGCCTAAATTGAAAATTGTTGGGGTGAACATGTTTAGACATGTTCTTACATTATTTACCAAGTTATATTAATGATAAAACAGGTTGCATGGATCCTACATTGCTAATTATGCATTAATTTGAAAATAACCATTCTGTTGACTTTTTAAAGTAAGCTTTGACCCGACAATTGACCTAGTTAGAGTGGGAATCAGAGAGTACCCTTTTAAGGGTTTATTACCCACATAATTACCCATTCATAGGTATTTTTAATTCGTGATTTGACTGGACAAATTTTAAATAATCATGAAGTCAAACCTTAATTACGACGGTTTGACTTTTAGCTAAGTAATTAAGCTAAACTGAATTAGGAAAGGTTAAGGATGCTTACAAGAGTCCTAATTACGACTAGAGACTACTAGGAGGCTTGCTTGATGACCAGAGAGCTCCAGAATAGAAGTTGTGAAATGTTGCAATGAATTGGAAATGAGAAAGTCTTTTGGTTGCAACTCAAGACCCTTAAATAGGAATCAAAATGCAACAAGATTGTTACACACAAGCCTATAAGTGTTCCTTGATCAGTTCCAGGTGTCCCTATACCTTAAAAACCACTGGTGCAGCCTCTGATTTCGAAAAACCAGACTTTTAAGTCGGTTAACCTGCTGAACCTGCAGCTATCCAGAACTGCTGTAAAACCCTCTCCGTCGCGCCACGCGCCAGGGAAAGGAGATCCCGGCGCGCCACGCGAGAGGCTTGTTTTCAAAAATGTTTTTGTTTGTTTGCAAGATCAGTCCCTGCACTTTCTGAATGCGAATATTTGTCTTTTTCAGCATGCATGGGTAGTGTGGACAGGTCTTGCATGTCTCTGGAAGTGTGGCCATGCATTGGAAGGCCTTGAACACTTTGAGAATTGTAATATTTGCACTTCTAACCCCTTACATACCAATGTTAAGAGGAAAATGTTGTGTGTTATGGACTATGGACTTCATGATAAATTGTTACAACTTGTATTATGGTAATGAACTAATAGATGCATGATTAACCGGTATGCCATGTAAGGTGATTTGTGAATTGCTTGATCGTCACTTGAATAATGTGTTAGAGGAATCTGTGATCTATGTATAACTGACTGTCTTTGGTAACCACGGTAGGGCTTGGTTGACCAAATTGGAACGAGTAAAGTAACATAATCTACCGATCACTCTAAGGTGAGTTCATTACTTTTGAGCATGCATCCCGGTGGTTGGGACAGTCAGTGGGTATCCCGGGGAGGGATAAGTCTTTTGGGTAAAACTGGGATGTTGGATAATATTCTCACTCTCTATCTCTTAAGTCCCATCTTTTGCTATTGTGGGTGGTAGCGGGGTATTAGTTGGTAGCGCTACTTAGGTTTGGCACCCTCACCCCGTTCCTGAGAGAGAACGGGTGTGAACTAATGACCCAGTCGGGCCCAGTGCTTTGATAGGAGCACTAGGGAACGGGCAAAACATACATTAGGAGCCGTCTTGTTCAGTATCGAGATATTATCAACATTACTTTTGGATTTAAATTCAATGGATTAACTAAACACTTGGTAACCAACGTTTTCGTAAAACTATGAACTCACCAGCGTTGTCTGATACATTTGTTGCATGCTCGCAGGTCGTTAGATATCTTGGATTTGGGGACTTGCTGTCTGGAGTAGCTGGAGTGGTTATGGGTCAACTGGAGGGATTCATGTAATTGACTTTTTGATTTTATACATTGGTTTGAAACAGTTTAACTTTGGTTTACTATATGCTTCCGCTGAACATATTGGTTTTCATTTAAACTCGTGAATGGTATTTTCATTAATCATTGAGGATTTTATTTTGAAACTTGTATGGGGTTTAGTGTAATTAGTGACTCGTTGTTGGTACGTCACACGCCTAACAGGGACATTCCCTAGGTGGTATTTTGGGGGTGTGACAGTTTGGTATCAGAGCCACTGGTTATAGTGAACTTGGTTTTAAAACATTTTTGTAAAACCAGACTATAACTGAACAAGTTCTGAATACGACCATGACACTCAGCTCCAGACTGCAAGGTTCATCCCTCGTATACTCATTGTACTGCATAACTAGTGAACACTTACATATGATATTGCATGAGATTGCACGTTTAGCACAACAGTATGAAATCATGTATTACTTGCCTGTTTTATGTGACTGATAGGGTGGTATTTCCCTAAACATTCATGACTCACGTTTCATGATGCTCTTTGTTTGCTACACGAGTTGGAGGAATCATTTGACATGAGTTAAGAGGAACTGAGATGGGCATGCAAATCACAGTATTATTGTGGGTGCACACATAATAATAATGTGGGGTGCATGTGAGTCCCAATGAGGCTTAACAAGTGAAAAAGGTGTTCTGTCCCGTTAATTGATCAATGTGAAACACAACAGTCTATAGGAGTCATACCAGTGATTGTCTCCTACTCGAACATGATCTTTTCATCCCTTTCTGAATCCTTACGAATCTCGAAGCTATCGAGTATCACCTGATCACACACCTGAACGCCTAGCGAACTGTGTAGAATGTTAGGTGCTAGTACGAACGTCCCCAAGTTGGATGGCTCAGCCTGAAATGATTGGACTATACTTTCCTCACTTATCTATGTTTGCTGGAACTTAGCATGTTGACGCCTTAGATCCCGAAGTGTGATCACTTCTGCAACACTCTCGCGGCATACCGTGTATTACTCAGTCAACTTGCAAGAACGATGGACAAGAGGGTAAACGTGGTACCTTGCCGACTTCAGCATTTGAATGACCCTAGTTACCGGTAACGAACAACAACGATTTGACTCCAATCGAATCCTTAACCCCAACCAGCGACTCATGGGAGTCGACTCTTACGAACCAATCGGGACAAAATCGATGATGATTGACTGTAGAGCGGAGTGTGTAACCGCCCGCACCATGAGTAGTGCCTTAGGACGTGGCACGGAATGTGAGAAGATGGACCTTGTTGGTGAAAGGACGCAGGACACCGTTACAGGCAACAATATTAGAGGCAACAGTCGCGGCAACATCAAGGTACTCGTGATCGTAGCTTTCAGTATGGAAACGAAGGTGACCTTGACAAGGATTGACTGTGTTAAGTCAAGGTGACGACAACCAAGGGAACGACGGCAGTACTGGAAATTCTCGTGACGAAAACAACATTGGAAATGAAGCTCATGGAAGGACATTTAGTATTGGCATAGGCTATACCAGGCGTAATAGCAACACGATAGCTTGGATGGGTAGCTATTCGCTTCGTCTCTGTTCTGTTTAACCCTGATGCTTCTTGAAACCGAACCTATCGTGGAGTCGGCTGATGCAAGTCAACTGAAGTCTTATATGTTCGCTCGGATGCAAACTCGACCTTGGGGGACAGGTGTTTGACATCGACCTTCCTACTACTACCCCTGATGGTTACAATGCAGTAGTTAGTGTAGATTGGTTATTTAGAAATCGTGCAGACATACCTTGTGAGGAGAAAATTTTGAGTGGAGAATCGTTATTTGTTCTAAAGCAACAGAGTGGTGCAAAGGTTAGCGCCATATCAACTATGAAGGCCCAGAAGTCTCTACGGAGGGATCACCCGCTACGTTAGCGACCGTTACTGATGTTGAGGCTAAGGAAAAGAGGATCGAGGATCCATCAATTGTTCGTAATTCCTCTCAGTGTGCTACCCGAGGAGCTTTCAGATTTACTTCCACCACTGTTAGGCAGAATCTCAGTTCGATCTCAAGACAGGGGCAACCCTGATTACTCTTGCTACATACCGCCTTGCACTAGGAGGGTTGCAAGGACTATCTACAGGAACTATTGGACAGGAGTTTTATTGGACATATTTTTTGTTCGCTTTGGGGAGTCCCAGCTATATTCGGGAAGATAAAGCTTTTTCGTATGTGTACTGATTATCCAGAACGTAACAAGGTGACAGTCGAGAACCGTTTATCTCGACCATGTAGTGACAACCTGTCAACTAGTTGCGAGGGACAAGCTTTCATTCGAGGATTGAACTACGAACGGACTATTACCAGATGGAAATTCACAGGGAGAATGTTCTTAAAGCGGCTCATCAAACGCAATTCGGCCATACGACCTTGTATTCCATGACCTTGGGGTTAATCAAACACCAGCAGCTTTATGGATTAGATGAACCGACCATGCTTATTGAGGAGATTTGAAATCATTACCAGGCGAAAGGAACAGCATGGGCGGCATATGTATCTTGTTTAGAACTCATGAGGGTGGAGCCACTACGCACGGAGTCCTGTTAAAGGTAACTTCTGGATTCGAGAGGTACATTTTTGGGCATATAGGCAATGAAGTGGGAATACACGTGGATCTCGCTAAAGATCCATTTTGTTAGAAATTGATCGACACCAAAGATCCCTTCGAGGATGCAGTAATTCTTGGCCTCACTGGATACTATAGCAGATCCGTCAGGAGATTTTCGAAGATCGTGCAACTTAAATCTCTTTAACATAGTAGGGTGTTGTGTTCGTGGAAGACACAACGTGTCACCCCCGACCACGTAAAACAACAAAATGTAGCGGAATCGTTGGGGAGTTTTGTAACAGAATCATTGTTTCATAACAAACAAAGAAGTATAACAAAATTAACTAGTCTTGCATCTTTTATTGTCAATAAGGCCCAAGTCCGCCTATGTGTATCTTGATCAATCCTATGCATCATCTCCTGAAACACATGTGAAAATAGGTACGTCAGCATAAAAATGCCGGCGAGTACATAGGTTTTATTGATTTAGGATTCATGACTTATAAGTTTAGAAAAAGTTGTTTAACAAAAGTCAGTCATGATCCTTGTAAAATGTTTTGTTTTATAAATCATTTGAAAAGAGATGGTAGATATATGTATTTAAAAGAATAATGTAAGATTAAATGAACAACCAAGTAAAATGAGTTTGTATAAAACAAACTGTTTTATAAAACAATGTCTTGTGAAAAATATGTTATTTGTGTAAAATGTATAAGTCCAAATTGAATTATTTAAATAACGCTACGACATGTAATATAATACAAGCACTTATATATAGGAAGTACCAGCGGCGTATCCACCATGCTTGTATCATACTACACACGTCTCGTTACTTAAATCACTTACCCAAACAAACCACCAATGTAAAATGTTCATGTTTAAACCGAATGTCAAATGTTCTTGTATAAACCAATGTCATATGTTAAAAGTCAAATGTAATCAAGTAGTATGTGACAAATGTTATGTATGGTAAGTAATATATGATTACCTAAACCAAAAGTAAAAATGTACAAAACAAAGTATTTTGAATATGTCAAAAAGTTGTGTTTTGCAAAGTAAATGCATGTTTTACTGATATAAACACTTATACGGTAAGTTAAACGCATACATTCAAGCCTTGAGACAGACGAATAACCCTAAGTCAAGGTTATCAAAAGAAATGTTATCGGATTCAGTCATTCCTTTCACCCAACCAAACCTAGGATGTCAGGAACGGGATTTGTCAAGTCCTATGGTACCATTACTTACTACCGAGCGGCGTAGCTAATGTTAATGAATGTATATAAGTCCCGTTTTTACAAACCAAATGTCATACCAAATGTGAACATGTTTTATGAAAATAATGTACCTAGTATGCTTAAGTGAACATACAAGGTAGAGATGTAAACAATGTGCTAGCATGCCAAGTAAACATACATAGCAAATGAAATGAATGTAAAACAATGTGCTAAGTATGCACACAATGGATATACGTAGCATAAAACATAATGAAATCATGTACTAATAGTGTACTAATGAACATAGCAAGTATATGATATGAAAACATGAAAAGCACGAAAGTAATAAGTAGGCACATGTGTTTCACCCCAAAATGTTTGAAAAACAGTAAAAGAGGGGTCTATGTACTCACTTGAGGGTGCTTAGAAGTCTTGAACAACAACCAAGCAAAGCTAGAGGGATCACAGAATCAAACGGCACCCTATATAGATAACTACATAAATAACCGGATCTAAATCGGGAGATCAGATAGTATGAGGTTTCGTAAACCAAATAAGTATTGGAACTCATATGATATGGTTTAACAAAGCCTACATACTAAAATGAAACCTAACCTAAGTGCTTACGACCCATTACAACCCGTTTAGGTAGCTTATGCTACTTTAACGTGTCGTTCGTATAAAACGTGTTCGGACCGTCTAACTAGTCCTATGACAAGTAGAATATGCCTTAATATGTCTAATATAGTTGCCTAAATAGTTTAGATGTCAGAATTTAGGTTGCATAAGCTTAAAATGAATTTATGCGTAAAAAGGGTATTTTGGTAATTTACCTAAGGCATATAAACTACCTATCGTACAACTACTTAAACGACGTGACCATAAGGTATAAACTCGGAAGGTTACTTCCTATACAACTATGGTTACCTAATGTGTTTGGTCGGATCCTAATGATTGACCAAATGGGTCGGGTTTGAAAGCATAAGCGATTGTTTAGATCGCTTACCTTTACAACCCTATATAAGCACAAATCTAAAAGTGACGAGCTAAACATGTTAGAACATGCTTAAAGAGATTTAAAAATAGGTTTGATATCAAGACAAAGGGTCTTGATACCCACAAGTAGTTTGGTTACAAAATACGCAAGAATACGCATTTTGGCGGAAACTACGACTCGTCACTAAGCCTAGATAACGTGGTAATCAGTAGGTATAGTCACTAGGGACTATAACCATCGTGATTACGCTCACGTTAGGAAGTTCAAACGAACTTCGCATTAACCATAAACTGGTCAATCCAGAAAGTCAAATGCAGTTTGATTTTAACGCTAAAACGAAGGAAAAGAACGAAAGAATACTTACAGAAGGTCCCCGCAAGTTTGAGTTTCCAAGTATTTCTCAGGTATGAAGTGTTTTACACTTCAACTTAGAGAAAATCTCAGAAATCAAGTGAGTTTGAAGTGAAATCATGAGGGGTATTTATAGTTTTCGTACAACCGTTAGGATCGTTCATCGAAAATCGAGCTTCAATCTCACCCGTACACCTCATGCCCACTGATTTGTGAAACCATGGGACCTTAAAACCAGCCCATAGGAACCTTAAAACCATTTGCAAAACCAAGGAGCAGATGGGTTTTCTTAAAAAAGGTTTCTGCTGGTCTGGGAGGGCTTTACGGACCGTAAGAGGGTCCATACGGTCCGTAAGGACCTGGTTAGCTGGCAGAAAGTTTCACAAAATGGCAGAACAGGCCCCTGAGTCTCCGAACTTGATTTTTGATGCGTTTTGACACGTTTAAGCCCCGTTAACCCTATTTTAAGGCTCAAATATGAATTTAAAGTATAGGGAACTTAAAATATGCTCAAAAATATGTCGGATGTCAGTTCGTTTGGCCGTACGGTTACGTTGTTCAGTTAATTACGACGGAAGTCGTAACGGACGCGAAAACGATCCAAATTGTGAAACGAATGAAGTTTTATCATACCAAACACTAAAATAAAATATTTTAATGCTTACATAAATTTTTGGACGTCCAAATGTATTCAGAACGTAAGATATGCTCGAAAATGCAAACTTATGCACTTTTTGACGCTTTTAGTCCCTGAATGAGCATAAAGTTTATTTTAGCATACCGAACCCCTCAAAGCCTATTTCTAAGCTATGTAAAGGATATTTAGGGTATGTTTAACTTATGATCAAGTTCCGGAATGTCCGTTACAGTACGAATCGACATACTTTCGCAGTTTGTCGAATTTAGTCCCTCTAAGCGAATAAACCTGATTTCGGCATACCAAACTATCCAAAACGTATTTCTAAGTTATGTAAAGGTTATTTAAGGTATGTTAAGCCTATGTCACTATTCCGGAGTGTTTGTTGCATTAAAATGGCTATATTTGCGCATCAGTGCGCGTATAACCTTCTAGAAAGCGATTTAGAGCCCGAAATCGAACAAGAGTTAATATGTGCAACTGATACACATGTTTATACAAATCCCAAGTATGTAACATTTCAGCTTTCAAATCCCAACTCTGCAGTGCACTGAGCATCGTCTTTACCTAAGGGTACGGATGATCTAGTGGTATACTTTGGTGGTTCAAATCAGAGTCCCAGTTACACGCCGATGCAACATGAGATGATGATGGCTTACATAGTGGAGTTACAAGAAAAATGGCATGAGTCACAACCTGCGCTGGAAACCATGGCCTTTGGATTTAAGGTGGAGGCATTACTTGGACGGTACCGAATGCACCATTTAGACCGATCACAAGGGCCTCCCGTGTACCTTTGTTTCTAGAGAGCTAAATGTGTGATGTCATCACTGGATGGAACCTTTGAATGATTTCGACTGTGAAAACTAGACGTGTATGAGCCTCGCAGCACACCATTGACTCTAGCCTGCATGCTCAGATTTTCCCTGTCCAAATTGAAACACTGAAAAGAGAGAACTTTCAAGATGGGTTCATGGGGGGCATGGAGGAGCAACTTTTGGCAAGGCAGATGATATTCGCTACATAATGGAACGAATGTGGAACCTGTCACACCCTGGCTTTGCGGAAGCGTGGTTAATTTGGTGTGACTTCTTAATACCATAGCTTAACCATAACAAAGCTATATGAAATAAAACAA
This sequence comes from Helianthus annuus, assembly GCF_002127325.2. NCBI lineage: Eukaryota > Viridiplantae > Streptophyta > Magnoliopsida > Asterales > Asteraceae > Helianthus > Helianthus annuus. Next base: position 119,515,871 of record NC_035444.2, read on the forward strand.
TGCAAGATCATCCATTTAATTAAGTTTAAAAAAAACAAATACAACAACATTGTCTCAACGGAAACACATCCTAACGACATAAACATTGTTCAACAAACACAAACATCAACATAAACACAGTTTAAGGACTGTGACTTGTCCAAGAAAGAGTCACATTCCCTAAACCCGGATGACCTCGTACTAGTGCAGCAGGAAAACGTGTCATACCGCGCCAGATCCTTTAATTCCCTGAAATACATGTAAGTTGGAAAAATCAACAATAATGTTGAGCGAGTTCATGTGTAAGTGAGTAAATAAACCTTTGTATGTAAAAACAATCTTGGTATGTAGCAAATAAGGAAAAAGAGATGATATGTGTGAAGTGCAAGTAGGGAGACTCAAACCTAGCGGATTTATGCGTCGGGCACAAAGTCACCCCGAGGTCCGTTTCTAGTTTGGCCTGGGGCTGGGCTCGCTACACCCAGATAGATCTACCGCTCCTGTCCCTCGGTCCTACCATGAGGACTAATGGCCTCATGTTGCTCCTACCCACTCACATGATCTAAGTAGTAAACCTCCTTACACTAACCATACCATGTATAAAGTACTTGTAATCATAGTAACATGTATTTCACCCCCGTAGTTTAGAAAACTGAAAACAGTTAAGAGAAAAGGGGGACATGAACTCACAGTGGTGCGTCTCTACCAAGTATATCTCCTGCTCAGGCAGCTGTGCGACGACCTACACGTACTAACTCTATTAGACGGATGGTCGTGCCTTAGCTTTATGGTTTAAGTTTTTGGGAAATAGTTAGACAACTATTTCGTGTTTACATTCTGTATATACTTGGTAATTATTTTCCTTCCCAAGGATGGGGGATTTAATACATGTGTGTTCGAAATATATCTTTAAGTCTCACTTAAAATATATTTTATTTCTAACTCCAAAATATAAATATTCTTCTCAAAAATATTATATTTTCTATTACATAAAATTTTCCCAAAATAATATCTTGACAAAATACGCGTTCAGTCATATTTCTTAAAATGCGTAAGTTACGTTTTAATGATCGAGTGTTAATAATAATTACCGGTGTAACTTATATATTTATCGTAGAGGCGTTCGTATTACTTTAGATTCGTTAACATTCGATAGTATTATTTTTACCCTAAAAATAATATTTGTGTACTTCACAAAATAATCATAAACACATATCAAGTGACGTTATGAAAAATATATACTAAATATATATTTACCAAGTTTTATTTTGTGAAATCCCACCTCCGATATTTTGTATACAAAGTCGTGGCGAAATCTATAATTTGAAAACGAGTCGAAAAGTATTTCTAACACTTGTGGTGAAAATAATTCTAAGTGTTAGGTTTTTGGAAAAATTTCGCCAGAGTTTCCTCTGTAACTGGAAGTGGCCACGCTTTCAAGCGTATCATTTTCTTTTATAAATCAAATCAACCATTTTCTTATTTAACCAAAACAATATTCAACGCATCAAACTAGTCAATAAACATGTAAATTGCAAAAATTACATGAACTTGTGATTTACTCAAAAATATGAAGTAAATCCCATTACATTTAGTGGATCTTTATATAAAGCAATCCGATTTCATAAAAACCTCGTTTTTAGAAAAATTTCGTCTTTACAACTTCTCGTCAACTTTTACAAAAATAGTTATTTTGTCGAAACTTTGTGCTACATAAGTGTTTACACACTTGTGTGTTCTAAAAATCATTCTTGTTAGTGTAAGATCCGTCTTTAGAAGACATGGTTTCTTTGACACTCGGTCTTTTGAAAATACCGCTTGTAGATCCGTAGATCTACTAGTTTTAAACACTATTCCATAAGTAAAACCATTTTACACAAGTTCAAGTTTCGTGTGTGGTAGAGTTTCATCATTTAACCCTTGTTACACTTAAACTAGCTTTATGTCATAATCCATGATCATGACCAATCCGGGTTAAACTGTGATCCGAGCTACCACAACATAAATCGGGCCTAAATAACTACACAAATCAAATACTACAAGATTTACACAACAAACAAGCTTTTAACCATTACTTTTAGCATTTTTAGAAGACTTTTATGCATCATCTTGTAAGATTACGAGTTTTAACCGTTACATATCATTTTAACCATCTTAAAATAGTTCGAGAAGGTGATTCAAGCAACTTACTACTAGCTCGAGGCTAGGGAAGAATCTAGACGCAAAATGAGTGGATAAAAGCAATAGGGTGAGGTCCTTCGCCTTCCGAATGCACCAAGCTTCCTTGTAGGTAACCCTTGACACTTGAATGATCTTGGAATGGCTTGAAGGAAATCGAAAGATGGATGGTTGCAAGTGTGGGTGTTCGGCCGATAGCCTTTGAGAGAGAGGGAGAGTGTGTTGTTGTGAATTGTGAAGTGAATGATCATGTGTGCATAAGTTTGATCTTATAGGCAATTATAAGTTCTTTAACCATGAGTCCAAGTGTTCCCTTGATATTAAACAAGTTTAATAAAATAATCAAGAAGGACAAAAGGGTGTCCCCCTCTTGGGGACGGTTTAGTTAAGGGGGGGGGGTAATTCGGTTCAAATCCAACCAAGTGTTAGGATATAGTTAGGTTAATCTAGTTAGTTTAGTGATTAACCCGGTTACTAGTGTGTTGTGTATTACAGTGGGTGTTAGGGTATTCAGGGACCCTAACTGGCTCAGATAAAGGTAAATAATGTTAATGGCAATATTTTCATGTCCCGGGTAAAGTCCGGTTGTTCGGTTGGATAGTAATCCGTTAAAGCGCTTGACAAAGCTTTAAAGTGTCGTTAATATTAATTTTAGTGACACAACTTATTCCCGACACTTTGGAAAGTGTCTAGTAATATTTTTCTCATGTTTTGGCACTTTATGAGTTAACCAAATGCTGAATTTTTAGTTAATGTGCTGAATTTTGTACTTAGAGTACGTTTTAGGCACATCTGATCACTATAACTTATTCCTAGAAACGCAGTTCTACAACCCTTGTATCCCTACACTCACTACTAGTGTAGTAAAATATTTTTGGTTCATACAGGCCTTAGAGGCAGTATCTGCCTGGTGTTGGTTATAACAGCACGTTCAATAGGTTATTCGTTCATTGTGCTTTTGTGCATCATGTTTGTCACTAAGGTTCAGCATGTAAATAATGTAGTGACGGTAAATAGAGTATGATGCAAGTATGTACATGTATCAACATTCAAGTAGCAGTTTATCCACAATTTCAGGTAAGCACAGTAATTAAGCAGTAATTAATTATTAATTAAGTCGTACGGATACCTGGTTTAGTGAGGGTTGTCACATTCTCCACCCGTTAGAAAATTTTCATCCTGAAATTTTAAGTTTTGCTTCTAGATGCAGGGTTCTTGGGAAATAAGTGGGGGTATTTCTCTTTCATCCGGTCCTCACACTCCCAGGTGTATTCAGGACCATGTCTGGCGTTCCAACGAACCTTGACAAGGTTGACACTGCTCCGGCGGGTCTTGTTTACTTTCCAATCCATAACCTCAACGGGTTCTTCAACGAAGTGGAGCGTGTCGTCAACATGAATTTCGTCGGTAGGAATGACAATGGTATCTTGAGTTGGACTCTTCCTTAAATTTGATACGTGGAATGTATGGTGAACACCATTCAGTTCAGCAGGTAAGTCCAGCTTGTATGCTACTAGTCCAATTCTCTCCAAAATTCTGAATGGACCAATATACCGCGGATTCAACTTCCCACGCTTCCCGAAGCGTGCCACACCCTTCCAGGGTGATACCTTCAACAAAACCATATCACCTACCTCAAACTCTAGAGGTTTCCTTTTTCGATCCGCGTAGGCTTTCTGACGGTCACGAGCCGCATTGATGCGATCTCGGATCTTGTGCAATCTTATCTGTGGTTTCCTGGACCACATCAGGACCAACCAACTGTCTATCACCTGCGTCAGACCAACAAAGCGGCGATCTGCACTTGCGCCCATATAAAGCTTCGAATGGCGCGGCACCAATACTGGTGTGGTAGCTGTTGTTGTATGAAAATTCAACCAAAGGCAAATGCTTATCCCAGCTACCGCCCAAATCCATAACACATGCTCTCAGCATATCTTCCAAAGTCTGTATCGTCCATTCGCTTTGCCCGTCGGTCCGTGGGTGAAACGCGGTGCTCATATTCAATTGCGAGCCAAAAGCTTCTTGGAAGGATTGCCAAATCCTTGATACGAACCTTCCGTCTCTATCAGAAATGATCGAGAGAGGTACTCCATGGCGTGTAACAATCTCTCTCGTGTAAATTTCGGCTAGCTTGCTCGTATTATCCTTCTCTCTGATAGGTAAGAAGTGTGCTGTCTTCGTTAATCGATCCACTTTACCCAAATAGTGTCATGGCCTCTTGGCGTTCTTGGCAACTTTGTAACAAAATCCATTGAGATTTGTTCCCACTTCCACTTGGGAATTTCATATTGTTGCAGAAGTCCCGAAGGCTTCTGGTATTCCGCTTTCACCTTAGCGCATGTTAAACACTTGCTCACATAAACAGCAACATCGCCTTTCATCCTAGGCCACCAATAATAATATTTAAGATCTTGGTACATCTTATCCGCTCCTGGATGTATAGAGTACCGTGATTTGTGTGCCTCATCAAAAATAACCTTTCTTAGACCTCCAAACAAAGGAACCCAAATCCTTTTCTCAAAACATAACGTTCCTTCTTTGTTTGGCACCAATTGCTTCTCCATCCCACGGAGATATTCCTCTTCAAGGTTCCCTTCCTTGAGAGCTTCTTTCTGCGCGGCACGAATGCGCAAGGAAAGATCGGTTTGGATAATCATTTCTAAAGCCCTAACCCTTATGGGCTTAATCCTCTCCTTTCGACTTAGGGCATCAGCGACCACATTCGCCTTCCCTAGATGATACTTTATCTCGCAGTCGTAATCATTCAACAACTCAACCCATCGTCTTTGTCTCATATTCAGCTCCTTCTGGTTGAATATGTGTTGTAGGCTCTTGTGATCCGTAAAGATTGTACACTTTGTACCATAAAGGTAGTGCCTCCAGATCTTTAAAGCAAAAACCACTGCGCCGAGTTCCAAATCATGTGTGGTATAGTTCTTTTCATGCACTTTCAATTAACGCGAAGCATAAGCAATAACCTTTTGACGTTGCATCAACACACAACCCAATCCTTGACGCGAAGCGTCGCAGTATACCACAAAGTCATCCGTACCTTCCGGTAGTGCTAAGATTGGCGCATTGCAGAGCTTATCTTTCAATATCTGGAATGCTTCTTCCTGTTTGATTCCCCAATCAAACTTCTTATCTTTCTGCGTGAGGAGCGTCAACGGTTGAGCGATTTTTGAAAAATCCTCAATGAATCTCCGATAATAGCCAGCCAAACCCAAGAATTGTCGTATCTCGGTTGGCGTCTTTGGCGTTTCCCAATTCTTAATTGCTTCGATCTTGGTGGGATCCACGTGGATTCCATCTCCATTCACCACGTGTCCAAGGAACTGGACTTCTCGTAGCCAAAACTCGCACTTAGAGAACTTGGCGTACAACTGTTCTTTCTTCAGCAACTCTAGAATAGCTCTTAGGTGCTGTTCGTGCTCAGCCTTCGTCTTTGAATAAATCAAAATATCATCGATGAACACTATCACGAACTTATCTAAGTACGGCTTGCAAACTCGATTCATCAAATCCATGAACACTGTAGGAGCGTTTGTCAACCCAAACGGCATAACTAGGAACTCGTAGTGTCCATAACGAGTTCTGAAGGCTGTCTTTGGGATACTCTCCTCTTGTATCCTTAACTGATGGTATCCAGATCGAAGATCAATCTTTGAATAAAAGCTTGAACCTTGCAGTTGGTCGAATAAATCATCGATCCTTGGCAGAGGGTATCTATTCTTGATCGTCAGCTTATTCAACTCCCGGTAGTCAATACACATTCGAAAACTACCATCCTTCTTCTTGACAAACAAAACTGGAGCTCCCCAAGGCGAGAAGCTTGGTCGGATAAATCTCTTGTCTAACAACTCTTGAAGTTGTGTCGACAGTTCCTGCATCTCAGACGGAGCAAGTCTATAGGGTGCCTTAGCCACAGGCGCGGCGCCTGGGACTAAATCGATGTGAAACTCTACTTGCCTCTAAGGTGGCAGTCCAGGTAAGTCCTCTGGGAAGACTTCTGGATATTCCCTCACGACAGGGATGTCTTCGATCTTTGGTTATGCAGCTTTCTTATCTACAATGTGTGCCAGGAAGGCAGCACATCCCTTCTGTAAACACTTTTGCGCTTTGAGGCAGCTGATAATTCTTAACGGTGTATCACGCTTTTCACCATGAACCACAATTGTATCACCATCTTCGGTTGGGATACGAACGACCTTTTCATGACAAACAATTTCTGCCTTGTTGCCTGATAACCAATCCATTCCTACCACCACGTCGAAGCTTCCCAACTGGACTGGTAGTAGATCCAGAGCAAACTCGCGCTCTCCCAATTCGATCACACAGCCTCTGACAACTTCATTGGCTTCTACTAACTTTCCATTGGCCAGTTCTATTGAGTACGGAATATCTAATTTACTACTGGCTAAATCAAGCATATTCTTAAACTCTAACGACACGAAGCTATAATCGGCGCCAGTATCAAATAAAACGGATGCATAGCGTTGGTTTATGGGGAACGTACCAGTAACGACATTGGGATCCTGGCGTGCTTCCCTCGCTTCGATATTAAACACTCTTCCCCGGGCTTGGTTTAGCTCTGGGCAGTTCCTCTTGTAGTGCCCAAGATCACCACAGTTGAAGCATCCGGGTCTTTGCCCATTTCCACCACCATTTCCAGCTTGATTATTCCCCTGGTTACGATTCACAGCGCCCGCTTGATTAGCATTGTTGCCTCGATTTCCGTTACCTCCATTGTTTCCTTGTGGGCGATTTCCATTCCTACCCCGGTTATTATTTCTGTTTCCGAATCCTCCCTGGCCTCCCTGGCCAACAGTGGCCCAACAAGAATCCTTCAAGTGGCTAGGTTTTCCACATGCTTCGCATACTTTCACAGTACAATGGCCAGAATGGTGTCGTTGGCAGGTATTACACTTGGGCTGGGTGCCCATATATCCTTTTCCTTTCTTTCCACTACCAGCTGTAACCTGAGCTGGCATGCTTGTTTCTCCTTTCTTGACAACACCACTGGTGCCTTGCTTGAAGTTCGTGAACTTCCGCTTGTTACCTCCTGATGACTCGACGTGAGTCTCTTACTTCTTAGGCTCAGCATCATCGAACTTGTTCAGGCGAATAGCTTCCTCTGTGAGAGCCACGCTCAGATCAATCGCCTCAGTAATTGTCGCAGGCTTGGAGGAGGTCACCATGCTTATGATTTGAGGAGCTAATCCCCAAATGAAACGTTCAATCCGCTTAAACTCTGGAGTGACCATATAGGGTACCACATGCGATAAGTCATGAAACCTCTAAACGTATTCTGCGATCTTTGGACCTTCCATTTTCAAATGCTAGAACTCAGTTTCCAATCTTTGGATTTCAGCGTGGGAACAGTACTTTTTGCGCATAAGTTCCATCAGTTCGGTCCAGGTTAGTGCGTAGGCAGCAGCTTCACCAAGTGTCTGTACTTGCAAATTCCACCAAGATAGGGCTCCATCCAAGAATAGCCCAGAGATATAGGTGACTTGCTGGTCTGGTGCACATTTGCTCATGCGAAGAACCAATTCGGTTTTCTCAGCCCAACGAACAAAGGCGGCAGCACCTCCAGTGCCATCAAAGTTGACAGGCTTGCAGTCTAGAAACTGCTTGTAGGTGCACCCATGAGGTGGGTTGTTGTTGTTGCCAGTGTTGCCTGAGTTACTTCCACTAGTCCCTCCTTGAGATGCGGTGTACTGCGTGATTGCAGCAGCGATGATTTGCTGGAGTTCTGCCTGATTGGTAGGCATTTGCGGTTGTTGACGTCTCGGCGGCATCTTCTAAAAGATGGGTTTACGTCGGTCAGGCCATAGTAAAGCGTACGTATATAATGATAGTAATAGTACATAACATCTCATGTTGTCAATATATCATTCACATAACATCCCATGTCACAAATATTAATCACACAACATCCCATGTCATAAAAATATAAATAATCAATCAAACATCAAATATGATGAGAATACTGCGATTGCCATATATCGAGACCACATAGTAAGTGTACAAGTACATCACAGTGTCATACAACATTAGTGACTAAGGGCTACATCACCCCAGTCCAAAAACTATATCAAATCAGTGTCAACACATCAACTACATGTCAACAAAAGTCAGAATCAAAATGTAGTCTCCAAAAATGTTGTGCAGTCAAAAGCAATCGCCGTCTTCTCACCAACGTCTACCCATACGGTACTGAAGAGCTCTACACTGATGGCAGTGGAGGAGGGGGAAAGTGAGTGTAGAACAAACGATGCAACTGGAGCCAGTCCTCCTCCATGGCTCTCTGGGTACGCAAGAAAGAGGCAACCTGCTGCTCTAGTGCAAAGAGGCGTGCAGCATAATCTGGTAGTGCAGGTCGAGGGTGCTGCAAAGAAGTAGGGTGGGTCTGACCCTGACACTGGCACGGCGGCGGCTGAGCTCTCTCAAGCTCCTGAATGCGCCGTGTGTGTGCCTCGTGCTGGGCAACAAATGACATCAAAACATCCTCAATGGAATATCCCATATGGAAAGGATGGTAAGGGTCGGTCGGTGGCATAACAGGTGGTGACGACCAAAGGAATGGCTCACTGGCTGGATCAAAAGGTGCCACATGAAATGGAGAAACAGGGGAAAAAGTAGTAGAAGACGGTGGTATAGCTGGGATAGATACCGGTATATGTCCAAAAGGGTGAGCCGAAGAACCCTCTCCAGGTCTAGCTGGAGGTGTAAACTGAGGGAATGAAAAGGAGGTATCAACGTGACGAGTATCCGTGGTCTGAGAGGGAATAGGTGGAACCTCATCATCAGCAGGAATCCACCCATGCTGGGCGTCCTCATCACATGGGTCCATCTGTGCCTCAAAAAGTGCATGATCAAACTGAACAGGCATAGGATCATGGTGGGGTGCAACAAGAGGGTCAACAGGTACATCAGCAATAAGTGGGGGATCAACATGATCAGCAGCAATGACATGATCGCCCTCCAACAACGGAGCATCCACAGGGTGATCATCAATAGGTGGGTCAGCAATCACAGGCTCAATAATGGGTGCGCCAGCATGAACTGGGTCATGCTCAAACGCAGGGTCTAGAGCGGCTACCTGCTCGGGGGCCATGGCAGGCTCGGGATCATCAAAGGCCATCTCAAAATCAAACTCAGGGTCGATGGGATCAACTGGGTCAACGGGGTCGACCGGATCCTCCATAGGCTGATCCATGGGTATAAACTCTATATCCTGATCTGGGTCGAATCCTGGGGGAAAGACAAGATCGGAATCCTCCTCAACATCAGGGTCGAAAGCAAAGCTAGGAGCAGGGGCAACAGAGGATGCTCTATCTGGATCTGAACCGTGAGAAAAGTGCTGCGCACTCTGAGTGTGTGATGGTGCGGAGGCCACAAACTCGAAAGAGTCTGGGACCGGTGAGTGTGCAGGTGACTCCTCAGCGGGAGCATCTGCGATCATCAAGAGATCACCAGCAGCAAGAAGGGCCTCGCCCTGAACCTCATCCTCCTCTAAGGGCTCGTCATCAAACAGATCGACGTCGCCATCAACGTCGGCGTCGAGAATATGAAGCAAGTGGTATGGGAGCAGGGTTCTCTACAAGCGGTAGGTCCCCGGCCAAAGGGCCATCAGCGAGCTCATCAGCACCATCAGGTAACGCAAAGGGCTGAAAGTCATCCTCGTCTGTGCTAGTAACGTCGGATGTGTGAACCTCGCGCTCTGAAGACTCTAGGTCGTCTGATACTATAGGTCTAGGGCCTGTGGTGTCTGAATCACATACGCACAAACATGTCGTATGGCACTGGTGATTCATGATGTCTGTAACATAAACACAAATATGCACAAATAATCAGTTAAACAGTCAGGTAAACACATTAGTCACCAATTAAGCAATCAAATAATTCTCCTAGTCCCACTAGCCTCCCAGCCTCCCAGACTGACTTTCCTAGTCCCACTAGCCAAATTCTCCCAGCCTCTCAGACTGCTCTTCCTAGTCCCACTAGCCAAATTCTCCCAGCCTCTCAGACTGCTCTTCCTAGTGCCACTAGCCAAATTCTCCCAGTCTCTCAGACTGCTCTTCCTAGTCTCACTAGCCATCTACCTCGATCTCTTAGACCGAGCCTCGGCCTCCCAGACCGAGCCTCAGCCTCCCAGACTGAGCCTCAGCCTCCCAGACTGAGCCTATAAATAATAAATAAAATGTGCTCAACATTTGTTTATAAAAACGTTTTGGATCTGGACTTAAGTAGTATGCAGTAAAAATGTTTTCGTGAGAGCCCTAGTGATCATAGTCTATTCTCGAGAAGGAATCCTAGTTCGCTATGATCAGAGCTCTGATACCAAGCTGTCACACCCTGGCTTTGCGGAAGCGTGGTTAATTTGGTGTGACTTCTTAAAACCATAGCATAACCATAACAAAGCTATATGAAATAAAACCATTCAAGATCATCCATTAAATTAAGTTTAAAAAAAAAACAAATACAACAACATTGTCTCAACGGAAACACATCCTAACGACATAAACATTGTTCAACAAACACAAACATCAACATAAACACAGTTTAAGGACTGTGACTTGTCCAGGAAAGAGTCACATTCCCTAAACCCGGATGACCTCGTACTAGTGCAGCGGGAAAATGTGTCATACCGCGCCAGATCCTTTAATTCCCTGAAATACATGTAAGTTGGAAAAATCAACAATAATGTTGAGCAAGTTCATGTGTAAGTGAGTAAATAAACCTTTGTATGTAAAAACAATCCTGGTATGTAGCAAATAAGGAAAAAGAGATCACCAATGGGTTGCAAGGCCATTGATATGTGTGAAGTGCAAGTAGGGAGACTCAAACCTAGCGGATTTATGCGTCGGGCACAAAGTCACCCCGAGGTCCATTTCTAGTTTGGCCTGGGGCTGGGCTCGCTACACCCAGATAGATCTACCGCTCCTGTCCCTCGGTCCTACCATGAGGACTAATGGCCTCATGTTGCTCCTACCCACTCACATGATCTAAGTAGTTAACCTCCTTACGCTAACCATACCATGTATAAAGTACTTGTAATCATAGTAACATGTATTTCACCCCCGTAGTTTAGAAAACTGAAAACAGTTAAGAGAAAAGGGGGACATGAACTTACAGTGGTGCGTCTCTACCAAGTATATCTCTTGCTCAGGAAGCTGTGCGACGACCTACACGTACTAACTCTATTAAACGGATGGCCGTGCCTTAGCTTTATGGTTTAAGTTTTTGGGAAATAGTTAGACAACTATTTCGTGTTTACATTCTGTATATACAATGTAATTATTTTCCTTCCCAAGGATGGGGGATTTAATACATGTGTATTCGAAATATATCTTTAAGTCTCACTTAAAATATATTTTATTTCTAACTCCAAAATATAAATATTCTTCTCAAAAATATTATATTTTCTATTACATAAAATTTTCCCAAAATAATATCTTGACAAAATACGCGTTCAGTCATATTTTCTTAAAATGCGTAAGTTACGTTTTAATGATCGAGTGGTAATAATAATTACCGGTGTAACTTATATATTTATGGTAGAGGCGTTCGTATTACTTTAGATTCGTTAACATTCGATAGTATTATTTTTACCCTAAAAATAATATTTGTGTACTTCACAAAATAATCATAAACACATATCAAGTGATGTTATGAAAAATATATACTAAATATATATTTACCAAGTTTTATTTTGTGAAATCCCACCTCCGATATTTTGTATACAAAGTCGTGGCGAAATCTATAATTTGAAAACGAGTCGAAAAGTATTTCTAACACTTGTGGCGAAAATAATTCTAAGTGTTAGGTTTTTGGAAAAATTTCGCCAGAGTTTCCTCTGTAACTGGAAGTGGCCACGCTTTCAAGCGTATCATTTTCTTTTATAAATCAAATCAACCATTTTCTTATTTAACCAAAACAATATTCAACGCATCAAACTAGTCAATAAACATGTAAATTGCAAAAATTACATGAACTTGTGATTTACTCAAAAATATGATGTAAATCCCATTACATTTAGCGGATCTTTATATAAAGCAATCCGATTTCGTAAAAACCTCGTTTTTAGAAAAATTCCGTCTTTACAACTTCTCGTCAACTTTTACAAAAATAGTTATTTTGTCGAAACTTTGTGCTACACAAGTGTTCACACACTTGTGTGTTCTAAAAATCATTCTTGTTAGTGTAAGATCCTTCTTTAGAAGACATGGTTTCTTTGACACTCGGTCTTTTGAAAATACCGCTTGTAGATCCGTAGATCTACTAGTTTTAAACACTATTCCGTAAGTAAAACCATTTTACACAAGTTCAAGTTTCGTGTGTGGTAGAGTTTCATCATTTAACCCTTGTTACACTTAAACTAACTTTATGTCATAATCCTTGATCATGACCAATCGGGGTTAAATGGTGATCCAAGCTACCACAACATAGATCGGGCCTAAATAACTACACAAATCAAATACTACAAGATTTACACAACAAACAAGCTTTTAACCATTACTTTTAGCATTTTTAGAAGACTTTTATGCATCATCTTGTAAGATTACGAGTTTTAACCATTACATATCATTTTAACCATCTTAAAATAGTTCGAGAAGGTGATTCAAGCAACTTACTACTAGCTCGAGGCTAGGGAAGAATCTAGACGCAAAATGAGTGGATAAAAGCAATAGGGTGAGGTCCTTCGCCTTCCGAATGCACCAAGCTTCCTTGTAGGTGACCCATGACACTTGAATGATCTTGGAATGGCTTGAAGGAAATCAAAAGATGGATGGTTGCAAGTGTGGGTGTTCGGCCGAGAGCCTTTGAGAGAGAGGGAGAGTGTGTTGTTGTGAATTGTGAAGTGAATGATCATGTGTGCATAAGTTTGATCTTATAGGCAATTACAAGTTCTTTAACCATGAGTCCAAGTGTTCCCTTGATATTAAACAAGTTTAATAAAATAATCAAGAAGGACAAAAGGGTGTCCCCCCTCTTGGGGACGGTTTAGTTAGGGGGGGGGGGGTAATTCGGTTCAAATCCAACCAAGTGTTAGGATATAGTTAGGTTAATCTAGTTAGTTTAGTGATTAACCCGGTTACTAGTGTGTTGTGTATTACAGTGGGTGTTAGGGTATTCAGGGACCCTAACTGGCTCAGATAAAGGTAAATAATGTTAATGGCAATATTTTCATGTCCCGGGTAAAGTCCGGTTGTTCGGTTGGATAGTAATCCGTTAAAGCGCTTAACAAAGCTTTAAAGTGTCGTTAATATTAATTTTAGTGACACAACTTATCCCCGACACTTTGGAAAGTGTCTAGTAATATTTTTCTCATGTTTTGGCACTTTATGAGTTAACCAAATGCTGAATTTTTAGTTAATATGCTGAATTTTGTACTTAGAGTACGTTTTAGGCACATCCGATCACTGTAACTTATTCCTAGAGACGCAGTTCTACAACCCTTGTTTCCCTACACTCACTACTAGTGTAGTAAAATATTTCTGGTTCATACAGGCCTTAGAGGCAGTATCTGCATGGTGCTGGTTATAACAGCACGTTCAATAGGTTATTCGTTCATTGTGCTACTGTGCTTTTGTGCATCATGTTTGTCACTAAGGTTCAGCATGTAAATAATGTAGTGATGGTAAATAGAGTATGATGCAAGTATGTACATGTATCAACATTCAAGTAGCAGTTTATCCACAATTTCAGGTAAGCACAGTAATTAAGCAGTAATTAATTATTAATTAAGTCATACGGATACCTGGTTTAGTGAGGGTTGTCACAGAACCCACTATATACGGCAACTGTACGGAACTTGCATTGAGCAAGCACACCACCATCGTCACTCTAGTCGTCTGGATTTTGATAAGGGATATTAGGATCTATGAGTTTTGCACAGGTGATCGGGCATGAAGGCCCACCTAGCTACGTATGTGGATCAGGTTTGACTTCGAGGAAAGTCCAGGGGAAGTATCAACAACCAGAAACACCCATATGGAAATGAGAACAGACTGCCACGGATTTTGTCACTGGTCTACTTACAACTCGAAATGGAAACATTATCACCTGGGTGATCATTGATGGACTCGAGTTACCAACACACTCTATTGTAATCAAGGAAACTGACGAATCTACACAGCTTGTGAATATTTCTCCGAGAGAAACGGCTTTTAGGCACGATGTGCCAACTCCTGTTACCTCCAATTTTGATCTATATCTGACTTATGACGGACAAGATACCACACCCTTGGCTCACGTCTAGAATAAGCATTATCAATCACCGTAGGATAAGCGGTCTAAGTAAACGAACCATACTAACACTCGAAGACATGCTGCGAGCATGTGTATGGCTAACTTTAGTAAATAGTCGGAAGGACACTTATCTTTGGGTGAGTTCTACTGTAGCCATTGCTGTTTTTGTATGCATACAGCTCTGTTTGAGGCATTGCACGGATGATGATGCCAACTTCCTTGTTGGACTAAAGTGGGTGACAACCTAATCACGGGTCCAGGACTTGTACTCGAACTCTTGGGAAGGTTGATTGGATCAGAAATCGTTTGGCGGCAACGCGTGGCCGTCAGGAAAGTTGATAAGCTTAGGAAACACTGGGGGTTCGCTGTAGGCAATTGTATCATGTTGAAGTCTCACCCTAGGAGGGTGTGGTACGCTTGGGAACCATGGCAAGCTTAATTTACGTTACGATGAATCATTCAGAATTTTGGAAAGAATCGATCACGTGGCCTACAAACTTGAGTTACCTGACGTATCGAGTAGGGTTCACCATGTCATTTATGTCTCGAATCTAAAGAAGTGTTGTTTGATGAAACACTTGTGATGCCCCTGCTAGCGCCTAAGGCCAACGACAAGTTACAGCTGTCGTGGAATCTACTGGAATTATGGACCAGGATGACAAGAATTGTTAGCATAGTCAATTTCTAATCGTGAGAGTTCGCTGGAACTCGAGACGTGGACTGAAGTTTATGTGGGAACGCAATGATCGGAGACAAGCTCTAGTATCCTCAGTTGTGCGAGCGGTCGAATCAATTTCTGATAGCCTTGGCGAATTTCGGGACAAAATTTCTTTCAAGTTGGGGATGATGTGACAACGCGAGATTTCCAAGGCCTTTCCTCTATGTATCACTTGTCCACACGGGTTGTTGTTCACGTGAGTATGATCAGTTTCTTGGGCCGAGATCCAACATCATTCACATGCAAATTTCTAAAATTGTAATTAATGGACAGACAATGAACGAAAATTATTGGGCCAATCGATATATTGAATTAACACATAACATCTAGACCTGACAACCATGTGCGTGAGTTATGAAAGTCATCTTGTGGTCCAATTAATATATAGTGGATTCTCAGTTCATAATCACGTGAAGGTTGTTAATAGTGGAGTGTATCCATGCATGATTGGGCCACCCAATTGAGTCTTGCATTAGGGGGTCGGCTTTTAGCTTAACATTTATACATATATAGGCTACGTATTATAATAACACAATTATACCCCAAACCCTAGACTCCCCTAATCGCACATGGCAGTGGTAGACCCCCCCAATCGAGGCAATCATATATTTTCGAGACATCATCTCAGTTAGTCGAGCCCACTGATTTGTAAGTCCGTATTCATGTTATTTGGTATTGATTTGATCTTGTTCATATGTGCGTTCTATATGTATACAATGATTATGTATGTGATGCATGCGAAGAAGATCCGGTCGAAGTGTTTTGGGTAAATGTTTAGGGCTTTAATTACTAGTTATTATTATTGTATGATGATTGATAAATAATGCATAACCAAGGTATGTTATAGTATGATTGATGACTTGCTGGTGTGTGTAGACAACCCATGCGTGTTTTGTGGTTATTAAAACTTGGTATGTAAAATTGTGTGGTATGTGATTCTTGCATGATCTATAGTTGACATTGTGACAACTCGAGTTTTCAAGATTCCGCTTTCGCATTTATTACGCGTTTATTGTTTGTTTGGTTGTTTATTTGCACAATTGGTTTACGATGAAACTGTATACGTTTGATACAATAAAGTGTACTGTAATTGTGCATGGTTATGTATTACTTGTGAATGATTTGACAAATACTTAAATGTGGTTGTGAAACTGTAAATTGTATATCTTGTGCATGAAATATGTGATAGATAATTCCTTAGGGTGCTTTGTGCGAATAGTGAAACTTTAACAACTTAAAACCCTAATCTCCTTCCCTAATCATTCACTAATCATCACACAAGAATCAAAACACGTACCCTCATATTCTCTAATCCTCTCTACAACCATCTTCTTATCATTCTTGGCTTCACAAGTCTTTTGGGCATCAAGCTTGATCTTTCAATCCATTTAGAATCAATCAAGGTAATTGTTTAATCATTGTTGGTTGTTAATTGTTGATTGATTAATGCATGTAAACCCTAGTTCTTCATATGATATTCTGTGTTAATTGGTTTGATTCTGATTATTGTGAATTGATGTTGATTGTTGTGTAAACATTGCCTGATGTAAGATACGAGAATGGTAGAATGATTGATTAAATTGAGTATTGCTATGCAAAGCATGAAGTAGGGTTTTGATCGTAATATTGAAACGTAACTGTTAAATTGTTCATTCTATGCTTTTGTACGTGACTAGGGTTTGAGTTTTGAATGATGAATCATAGTCCGAACTTTATTAACATATGCATGTGTCCGACCTTCAATAGACTTGTTTAGTCCGAATATCTTGAAGCCTTTATGTCTGAGTTTTTGTGTTATTCATGCCATATCCGACTTTCACATAATGACATTGAGTCCGAACTTTTAAGGCATTGTAGGATCGTTTGCTAACCCGATGAGTCGTTCAGAAGAGAACTTAGACTAGTTCAGAGGCGGAATTCATTGAATTAGTCTTTGTAAAGCTTGATTTCACACTTTAACGTCTCCTTTATTGATTCACTGACTGATTACAAGCTCGTGGAGACAAATGGACAGGGCTTCGCCTTTACACACCCTAACCTCTACCTGGATCGCTCATATGGACCTCTATATATAGACATTGGGGATCGCTTATAAGACCTGGTCCAATAAGCGACCCATACACTTGCCACATAAGCGGTCCAGCCCAATGACACATTAGCGGTCCAGCCTAATGACATATTAGCAGTCCGACCCAATGACATATTAGCGGTCCGACTATCTAATTGGGCCACAAAAGCAATCTAAAGCTCAATAAGCAATCCTATCCTAATACATGATTTCTCGTTTACTGTTCACAATACAATCAGCCCTATCCTAAGACTCGAACGAAGATGTAGTCGACAGACAACTGCACCAACAGGCATCAAGCATAGGGTCCGAGTTTTGGGAGATGAGCTCTTGTCCGACTTTGTTGTATAACCTGTATCCCGACTTTTAAATCAACACATGGTCCGACCTTTATATATGTAACATGGAGTTATAAGATCCGAGTTTTTAAAGGCATGTTGTCCGAGCTTTTGCTTGATATGAATTGTTCAAATTTCTAGACATAAGGATCCGACTTTTATATTGATTGCTAGAGTCCAAACTTTTAGTAAACCAAGTGTGTCCGAATTTTAAGTGGCTTGCAAGAGCCGACCTTTAGGTGATATAAAGGAGTCCGACTTTCATAGATGGATGTGGTCCGAGATTCATGGCAAGGGCTATAAGTCCGACCTTGTTGGATGAGCTTGGTCCGAGTTAAGGGCTTGAAGCCCTGTCCGAGTTTGTGAAGGCCTCCACCCCCCCCCCTGTCCGAGTTTTAAGGTAGGGAAGCCCCCACCCTTAGTCCGACTTTTGAAGGGGAAGCCCCATGTTCCTTTGTCCGAGTTTTTAGGCCACAAACACAAACCCCTTGGTCCGAGTTTTACAGTGCATGTGATCAGAAGTTTATAAGTCTTATAAGTGGTCCGACTTTCTTATGATGTTGAATGTGATCCAAAGTTTATAAATGATATATGTGATCCGACCTTCTTATGATGTGGTATGTGGTCCAAATATTGATTGTTATATTGTTCCGATCTTATGATTGAATATAAATATAATCCGACATTTGATAATGAGCACATGATCCGAGCTTGTTGATGCTATATGTATGAATAGGTGAATAGGTGTCGGAGTTATGACAAACACCAGTGATAAAGCTTACTGTATGTTTCTGAATATAATCGCATGCTACTGTTCATCACTGTATGTAACTGTATGATATTGTATGTTGCCGGATGATATCGTATACGTGAACAAACTATCTCATGCTATTCAGTACACAATTATCACACGAATCACATTTATTGGGATACCAAGGACTGGTAAACCCTAATTGAATGAAAAGCTTGAGTTGCATGAATGTGATTAGTTGCTTATGTGATACATGATGTTAACTGTCTAACGCTTTGTGCCATAGATTACCTGCGTATCGTTACGAACATGAACTGATTTATTACACGTGCATCCAATAGGACTTGACTGATTACCTGTGAGCACGTATTTAGCATACCGAGCAAACCAAGGTGAGTTCACACAGCCAAGGCATGGGGTTCCCAGGGTGGGAAGGGGATTGATTTATTTACTTGTACTTCCCTAGATAATGGAACGTAGTGATATGATCCTCGGGCGAGGAAGGTGATTGGTTAAGATACTGCTAGACTAGTGATGCTTATAGAACTGATCTTCGCACACACGCCAGGATTGGCTGCGATAATATGACTGATCTTCGCACACATGCCAGGGTTGGCTGCGATAATATGACTAATCTTCGCACACATGCCTAGGAAGGCTGCGAACTATACACTAAAACTTCGCACAGGTGCCGGGTGGCCGCGATACAAACATACCTAGTCTAGAATACTTGAGAACTTTCCCTAATCTTCGCATACATGCCAAGAGGGCTGCGATACGAACTAATACGATACATGACTTAATGAACGAACACAAGGCTTACTATACTATTACAATTACTGAACTATTAACTGTGAACTCGCTCAACTAGTTGTTGACCCTCTGCTGCATGCCTTGCCGGACCTTAGGTACTTATGGAGCTTGCACAGGAAGGAGCATGTCGTTGTGGAGTATGGATCGTGGTTGTTATGTTAAACATTATAACACTTGAACTTATTACTTACACTGGGTTTTCATACTTATGCTTCCGCTACACTTTGAAACTATAATTACGTTTTGAACACCTATCGTATTGAATGATTGGTTTGCATTTATTTTACTTGATATTAATTACATGTTCAATATGATTGGTGGCTTGATCCTGGTCAGTCACGCTCCCAAGCGGTGATACCCCGCGTGTGGATTTTGGGGGTGTGACAGATTGGTATCAGAGCCATTGGTTATAGAGAACTTGGTTTTAATACGGGAAAACGTTTTTATTAAAACCAGACTATAACCAGAACAGTGCTCTCAACGATCCACAACGACGCTTCGCTCCACGTGCAAGACTCAACATCCTAGGTAATAAGGTTTATGTTTATTGCCTACATGCTAGAATTACATAGAACTTTGCTCGTGGTATGCTTAGATTACATTACTCACTACTTGTTATTGCTTGAGAACACCTACGTGCTTACACTCTTCTGTCATCGCACTATTCGCGAACCCCTCTCACTTACGTTACATTTGCTATGAAGATCATGTCTAGACGTGTTAACATGACTCGAGCCCAGTTGACGGCTCTCATTAACAAACAAGCTGCTGCGACGCTTGCAGCCGCACAAGCAGGAGGTATAACCTGCTATTCCAAACCTATCCTAGGATGTTAGATCCTACTCTCGTGACCCAACTCTCGCGCTTAACCTTGACCTACCTTTCTCGCGCAACGGGTCAGAACCACAACAACCTGTCTGCACATTCAAGAACTTCATGGACTGTCGTCCAAGCACATTCAGTGGCACATTCAAGAACTTCATGTGTGAATGCCCTGAGGCTCGCAGGGTCAAGTACGCCACTGGTACTTTGGAAGGAATCGCGCTAACCTGGTGGGACGCGCAAATACAGATACTAGGGTTGGCAGCTGCTAACGCCACCCCCTGGAACGAATTCAAAGAACGCATTAAAAGGGAATACTGTACGCATGATGACATCCAGAAGTGGGAAGTGGAGCTTTACCATTTGAAAATGACGGGGTCAGAAATTGAAGCTTATACGAAACGGTCGAACGAACTGGCCATCTTGTGTCCAACCATGGTGGACCCTCCAAACAAGCGTATCGAATTGTACCTCAAGGGTCTAGCCTCAGAGATTCAGAGCCATGCTACATCGGCTAACCTCGACAATATCCAAGACATTCAGCGTCTTGCTCATCGCCTCACGGATCGGGCAGTGGAACAGAACAGGCTGCCTAGTTGTATCAGCGCTATTACTACCGCTACCACTTCTGCTACTCCCGCTACTCCTAGTGACAACAAGCGGAAATGGGATGGGTATTCCAGCAAGGTTTCCGCTACCGTTCAGTCTCAAGCTCAGCAGCAGCGCAGGAATAGTGATCACCAGAGCCCGAGTCAGCCAACTTCTGGTGGTCAAGGGCAGGGTGGATATCGGGGAATTCACCCAATGTGTAACAAATGCAACAGACACCATGGTGGTTAGTGCAACGAGGGACATTGCCAGAGGTGTCTCAAGATGGGCCAAGAAGCTAAGGATTCAGGAGCCCACGACCTGCAAATCAGAATCACCAGCAGCAACAGCAAGCAGAAATCCTATGCAAAGAAAAGATTGTTCGCATTCCTCGTTCTGGCCAAGAACCTCTCGAAGTTCAAGGCGACAAGAGTGGTGCTGTGGTTGGCATCACCTCTTTCTTGAAGGCTCAGAAATGCTTACGAAAGGGTCACACGGCCATTTTGGCTCTAGTTACGGGTGCATCAGCAAAGGAAAAGGAATTGGAGGATATTCCAGTTGTACGCGACTTTCCTCAGGTGTTTCCTGAAGATTTACCCGGTTTACCGCCTCATCGTCAAGTCGAATTTCAGATCGAGCTCGCTCCAGGAGCAGCATCTATAGCTCGCGCACCGTACCGTTTAGCTCCAACTGAACTGGAAGAACTTTCAAAGCAACTACAAGAGCTCTTGGATAAGGGCTTCATTCATCCAAGCTCTTCGCCTTGGGGAGCTCTAGTACTATTCGTGAAAAAGAAGGATGGCACTTTCAGGATGTGCATAGACTATCGCGAACTGAACAAGGTCACAGTGAAGAACCGCTATCCTCTTCCACGCATTAACGATCTATTCGACCAGTTGCAAGGGTCGGGTTACTACTCCAGATTGATCTAAGGTCTAGTTATCATCAGCTGAGAGTCCGGGATGAGGACATCTCCAAAACCGCATTCAGAACTCGCTACGGTCACTACGAGTTCCTTGTCATGCCATTTGGGGTAACGAACGCGCCTGCCGTATTTATGGATCTAATGAACAGGGTATGCAAGCCCTACTTAGACAAATTTGTGATAGTTTTTATCGACGACATTCTGATCTACTCCAGGAGTCAGGAGGAACACGAGCAGCACTTACGTCTTATCTTGGAACTTCTTCGAAAGGAACAACTGTACGCCAAGTTTTCAAAATGCGACTTCTGGCTTCGTGAAGTCCACTTCTTAGGCCATGTGGTGAACAGGGATGGGATCCATGTCGATCCATCCAAGGTAGATTCGATCAGAAATTGGCCAGCGCCTCGCACACCAGCGAAAATACGCCAATTCTTGGGTTTGGCGGGGTACTACAGACGATTCATCAAAGACTTTTTCGAAGATCGCACAGCCGCTCACTATGCTGACACAAAAAGGTGTCACCCACCGTTGGGGAGATTCCCAGGAAACCGCTTTTCAGCACTTAAAGGATAGGCTATGCAGCGCACCTATTCTCTCATTGCCAGAGGGCACGGACGACTTTGTACTATATTGTGACGCATCGATACAGGGGCTTGGTTGTGTATTGATGCAGCGGGATAAAGTCATTGCCTACGCTTCGCGACAACTCAAAGTTCATGAACGGAATCACACGACGCACGATTTAGAGCTGGGAGCTGTTGTTTTCGCGCTCAAGATATGGCGACACTACCTGTACGGTACCAAGTGCACTATTTACACCGATCACAGGAGTCTCGAGCATATCTTCAAGTAGAAGGAATTGAACATGCGTCAACGACGATGGGTCGAGTTACTTAATGATTAAGAATGCGCCATCAAGTACCAACCAGGCAAAGCCAATGTTGTGGCTGACGCTCTCAGTCGAAAAGACCTCTACCTAGGCGGGTACGAGCTTTGCAGCTCACTATTCAGTCTGATCTTCCTGTACAAATACGAGATGCTCAGGTGGAAGCATTGAAACCAGAAAACGTAAAGGCTGAAGCTTTGCATGGCTCAAGGCAACGATTAGAATAAAGGGAAGACGGCGCCTACTATGTAACAGGACGTATTTAGGTCCCA
This sequence comes from Helianthus annuus, assembly GCF_002127325.2. Classification (NCBI taxonomy): domain Eukaryota; kingdom Viridiplantae; phylum Streptophyta; class Magnoliopsida; order Asterales; family Asteraceae; genus Helianthus; species Helianthus annuus. The sequence continues at coordinate 119,538,470 of NC_035444.2, forward strand.
CTGTACGGCGGTTTACGAGAACTTGTGATGGATGAAGCACACAAGTCTCGCTACTCAATACATCCAGGGTCGGATAAAATGTACCACGATCTCAAAACAACATATTGGTGGCCTAGCATGAAAGCCCACATCGCTACTTACGTCGGCAAGTGTTTGACATGTGCAAAAGTCAAAGTGGAGTATCAGAAACCAGCGAGCCTACTTCAGCAACCCAAGATACCGCAATGGAAATGGGAAGAAATTTCCATGGATTTTGTTACAGGCCTACCCAGATCCCAGCATGGGAATGACACTATATGGGTGATCGTGGATCGACTCACCAAGACTGCACACTTCCTGGCTATTAAGGAAACGGATAAGTTCTCCACTCTCGCAGACGTTTATCTTAAAGAAGTTGTTTCGAGGCACGGGGTGCCCACCTCCATCATTTCGGATCGGGATGCACGATTCACGTCAGAGCTATGGCAAGCGATGCACAAATCTTTTGGCTCACGATTAGACATGAGCACAGCGTATCACCCTCAGACGGATGGGCAGTCTGAGCGAACGATCCAAACTCTTGAAGACATGCTTCGGGCATGTGTTATTGATTTCGGCAACGGCTGGGAAAAGCACCTCCCTTTGGTGGAGTTCTCATACAATAACAGCTATCACACCAGCATACAAGCCGCTCCATTCGAGGCATTGTACGGGCGTAAATGCTGGTCACCTCTCTGTTGGGCAGAGGTGGGGGATAGTCAGATCACGGGTCCGGAGATTGTAGTGGACGCCACAGAAAAGATTGCACAAATACGACAACGCATGGCGGCAGCACGCTACCGTCAGAAAGCCTACGCGGATAAGCGTAGAAAACCATTGGAATTTCAGGTCGGGGACCGGGTTTTACTAAAAGTCTCACCCTGGAAGGGTGTGGTTCGATTTGGTAAAAGAGGCAAGCTCAATCCGCGGTATGTCGGACCGTTCGAAATCACTGAAAGAATAGGCAAAGTAGCCTACAGACTAAACCTACCAGCTGAACTCGGTGCAGTTCACAACGTATTCCACGTGTCGAATCTGAAGAAGTGCTTGTCAGATGAGACCCTCATAGTTCCTTTTAAGGAACTCACTATCGACGAGCGGTTGCAGTTCGTCGAGGAGCCAGTTGAAATCACGGACCGGGATGTTAAGGTCCTCAAAAAAACAAGAGAATCCCTCTTGTTCGAGTTCGTTGGAACTCCAAACGTGGCCCAGAGTACACCTGGGAACGCGAAGACCAGATGACAGAAAAGTACCCCCAGTTATTCGAAAACCGTGCAACCACTACTGAGGCTGAAGCTACTACTGCGGAATTTCGGGATGAAATTCCAAATCAACGGGGGGATGATGTGACACCCCAGGAAAACCAGTGAACAATACAGCTTACCTAGCTTCCTCAGTGAGTGCGTACCAAATTTCGAGACGAAATTTCTTTCAAGTTGGGGATAATGTGACAACTCGAGTTTTCAAGATTCCGCTTTCGCATTTATTACGCGTTTATTGTTTGTTTGGTTGTTTATTTGCACAATTGGTTTACGATGAAACTGTATACGTTTGATACAATAAAGTGTACTGTAATTGTGCATGGTTATGTATTACTTGTGAATGATTTGACAAATACTTAAATGTGGTGGTGAAACTGTAAATTGTATATCTTGTGCATGAAATATGTGATAGATAATTCCTTAGGGTGCTTTGTGCGAATAGTGAAACTTTAACAACTTAAAACCCTAATCTCCTTCCCTAATCATTCACTAATCATCACACAAGAATCAAAACACGTACCCTCATATTCTCTAATCCTCTCTACAACCATCTTCTTATCATTCTTGGCTTCACAAGTCTTTTGGGCATCAAGCTTGATCTTTCAATCCATTTAGAATCAATCAAGGTAATTGTTTAATCATTGTTGGTTGTTAATTGTTGATTGATTAATGCATGTAAACCCTAGTTCTTCATATGATATTCTTTGTTAATTGGTTTGATTCTGATTATTGTGAATTGATGTTGATTGTTGTGTAAACATTGCCTGATGTAAGATACGAGAATGGTAGAATGATTGATTAAATTGAGTATTGCTATGCAAAGCATGAAGTAGGGTTTTGATCGTAATATTGAAACGTAACTGTTAAATTGTTCATTCTATGCTTCTGTACGTGACTAGGGTTTGAGTTTTGAATGATGAATCATAGTCCGAACTTTATTAACATATGCATGTGTCCGACCTTCAATAGACTTGTTTAGTCCGAATATCTTGAAGCCTTTATGTCTGAGTTTTTGTGTTATTCATGCCATATCCGACTTTCACATAAGGACATTGAGTCCGAACTTTTAAGGCATCAAGCATAGGGTCCGAGTTTTGGGAGATGAGCTCTTGTCCGACTTTGTTGTATAACCTGTATCCCGACTTTTAAATCAACACATGGTCCGACCTTTATATATGTAACATGGAGTTATAAGATCCGAGTTTTTAAAGGCATGTTGTCCGAGCTTTTGCTTGATATGAATTGTTCAAATTTCTAGACATAAGGATCCGACTTTTATATTGATTGCTAGAGTCCGAACTTTTAGTAAACCAAGTGTGTCCGAATTTTAAGTGGCTTGCAAGAGCCGACCTTTAGGTGATATAAAGGAGTCCGACTATCATAGATGGATGTGGTCCGAGTTTCATGGCAAGCGCTATAAGTCCGACCTTGTTGGATGAGCTTGGTCCGAGTTAAGGGCTTGAAGCCCTGTCCGAGTTTGTGAAGGCCTCCACCCCCCCCCTGTCCGAGTTTTAAGGTAGGGAAGCCCCCACCCTTAGTCCGACTTTTGAAGGGGAAGCCCCATGTTCCTTTGTCCGAGTTTTTAGGCCACAAACACAAACCCCTTGGTCCGAGTTTTACAGTGCATGTGATCAGAAGTTTATAAGTCTTATAAGTGGTCCGACTTTCTTATGATGTTGAATGTGATCCAAAGTTTATAAATGATATATGTGATCCGACCTTCTTATGATGTGGTATGTGGTCCGAATATTGATTGTTATATTGTTCCGATCTTATGATTGAATATAAATGTAATCCGACATTTGATAATGAGCACATGATCCGAGCTTGTTGATGCTATATGTATGAATAGGTGAATAGGTGTCGGAGTTATGACAAACACCAGTGATAAAGCTTACTGTATGTTTCTGAATATAATCGCATGCTACTGTTCATCACTGTATGTAACTGTATGATATTGTATGTTGCCGGATGATATCGTATACGTGAACAAACTATCTCATGCTATTCAGTACACAATTATCACACGAATCACATTTATTGGGATACCAAGGGTAAACCCTAATTGAATGAAAAGCTTGAGTTGCATGAATGTGATTAGTTGCTTATGTGATACATGATGTTAACTGTCTAACGCTTTGTGCCATAGATTACCTGCGTATCGTTACGAACATGAACTGATTTATTACACGTGCATCCAATAGGACTTGACTGATTACCTGTGAGCACGTATTTAGCATACCGAGCAAACCAAGGTGAGTTCACACAGCCAAGGCATGGGGTTCCCAGGGTGGGAAGGGGATTGATTTATTTACTTGTACTTCCCTAGATAATGGAATGTAGTGATATGATCCTCGGGTGAGGAAGGTGATTGGTTAAGATACTGCTAGACTAGTGATGCTTATAGAACTGATCTTCGCATACACGCCAGGATTGGCTGCGATAATATGACTGATCTTCGCACACATGCCAGGGTTGGCTGCGATAATATGACTAATCTTCGCACACATGCCTAGGAAGGCTGCGAACTATACACTAAAACTTCGCACAGGTGCCGGGTGGCCGCGATACAAACATACCTAGTCTAGAATACTTGAGAACTTTCCCTAATCTTCGCATACATGCCAAGAGGGCTGCGATACGAACTAATACGATACATGACTTAATGAACGAACACAAGGCTTACTATACTATTACAATTACTGAACTATTAACTGTGAACTCGCTCAACTAGTTGTTGACCCTCTGCTGCATGCCTTGCCGGACCTTAGGTACTTATGGAGCTTGCACAGGAAGGAGCATGTCGTTGTGGAGCATGGATCGTGGTTGTTATGTTAAAAATTATAACACTTGAACTTATTACTTACACTGGGTTTTCATACTTATGCTTCCACTACACTTTGAAACTATAATTACGTTTTGAACACCTATCGTATTGAATGATTGGTTTGCATTTATTTTACTTGATATTAATTACATGTTCAATATGATTGGTGGCTTGATCCTGGTCAGTCACGCTCCCAAGCGGTGATACCCCGCGTGTGGATTTTGGGGGTGTGACAGACATGTTAGTGGGAAACTTTGATGAACCATATGCTATAGATAAACTGTTAGGATGTTTAGGAATGTTTTATAGTTTGGACTTATTGAACCAACATGCTAATGACATGGATCTGGTAATGAATAGGATATAGTCTCGTGTTATGTTTAAAATCAGGAATATATTAATTTCCTGATGATAATGATAGATATGTATGAGAATGATTGTGTGGTTTAATTTGGTGTGAATATGGATCTAGATGTAACCGAAAATTATGATTAGAGTTTGGGTAGCTTTGAGATTGTAACTGATGTGATCCTATAATTGTCTAGATGTAACCGAAAATTATGATTAGAGTTTGGGTAGCTTTGAGATTGTAAATGATGTGATCTTATAATTGGGATGGAATTGATGGGAGGTTACGGGTACGGAAAATTAGAAAAGGGTGGGCTTGGTCAAATCGCACATTTGAAGCACACATTAGAGTGGGTTGTGCGTGTGTCTATTTGGACCGAGCATTGGAACTGGGCCAAACATTGATACAAGTCGCACACTGCATCAAACCGCACACTTGCACCCTGGTCGCACACTCTGCTACCATTACACACCGCATCAAAGCTACTCGATATATGTTATAAAATGACTTACATCATATACTGGGTGTTAAGAGGAAAATGTTGTGTGTTATGGACTATGGACTTCATGATAAATTGTTACAACTTGTATGATGGTAATGAACTAATAAGATGCATGATTAACCGGTATGCCATGTAAGGTGATTTGTGAATTGCTTGATCATCGTTTCTTTTTTCCTGAAAACCCTAGGCGAAATCATCTTCCACCTCCGGATCTCAATCTGCCTCTTCCGGATCTCAGTCAACAAACATCGTTTCTTTTTTCAAAATCAGTATGTTGACCCTCTCTCTCAATCTTCATCCGGATTCTAAACCCAAACCCTAGATCAAAATTCGTCTGCCTCTTTATCTCTCCCAATCGTTAATCGTCTGCGACAACGATCAATCCATCTTCAAATCATAATCCGGTATGTGCGGTTACTGTTTTCGAATTAACATCTTGATTTGGTTTTTGTTTAACATTTATTGATGATTTGTTTTGGTTTCATTCGCATCTAGCGTTTTTTCATCTTCAAGCATTTTCTGAATCTTTAATTGATATTTGAAGTATATATGTAAATATGTAACTTGGTTTAATTTTAGTTACAAAATTGGTGTAGAATCTGGGAATTTGAAATTAATATATGTGGATTTTAAATTAGAATTTCAGAATTTAAGATGTGGTTATACGAAGATGGAACTAATTATTTAGCCATGGCTAAATGAGTGGGTAAGATTCTGAGTTTTTTTAACTGTTTGTGGATCTATTGATTAAGGTAATTTCTTTAATCATCTCTTTTGTTGATTTTGTTGTTACTCATCAATTTAGGTCAAAAAGACTGTCTTTTTCATCTGGGATTTTTTAATTTGTAGTTGACATAATGTGTTTAGTTTAAAAAGACTGCCTTTTTCATATGGGGTTTTTGAATTTGAAGTTGAAATGATGAATTTAGTTAAAAAAAAGATTGTCTTTTTCATCTATGTTTTTCAATTGTGTAGTTAAAAACATGAATTTAGTTTAAAAAGAGTGTCCTTTTGATCTGCGGTTTTTAAATTTGTAGTTAAAATGATGAATTTAGGTAAAAAAGAATGTCTTTTTCATCTGTTTTTTTTTTTTTTTTTTGTATTTGAAGTTAAAATGATTCAAGATACATCATCGGATATTTCCCGAACCACAGATGTATCTTGATGCGTGCTAGTGTGTATATGTTTTAGGTATATATTTTAAGCCCTTTTACACTTTTTTGCCAAGTTTTAAATTTATAAAACACGATATTTACTAACACTACACACACATATGGGCAAGTGCACCCATCGTGGACGTAGTATAGTGTTGGTAAGATACCGAGGTCGTCTAAGGACACAAGAGCTTTTAGTACCGGTTTATCCTCAACGTCTAATCAAATCAAAATGTTAGAAAAGATTTTAAAACTAAGAAAATAAAACTAACTAAATGCTGAAAAATAAAAATAAAAACAGATAGGCAAAATGAATCACTTGGATCCGACTCGTGTATAGTGTAACCTTTGATTATTTTCGCACTTTTGCACTTGTTTAAGAGATTATCTTAGTTATTGTAGTAGGCCCCTCTTTTGAAGGTGACGTTACCCTCAACCCAGTAGTTTGAGTCAGCAAGGATACAATCCTAAAGGGTCGGATTATTGAAAGATAATTAATTAAGTTATTAATGCAAATTATGGTAGGCCCCTCTTTTGAAGGTGACGTTACCCTCAACTAACTAGTCTGAGTCAGCAGGGATACAATCCTAAATAGCCGGGTTATAGTATTAATAGTAGCTTAACTTATGAGGGGGTCAAAGAGTTTGGATCCCCGCCATCCAATACCTTTGGGTATTGAAGGAGATCCTACTAAATTTGACCCAGGTCCCTTGCAGGACCTCTAAACGCTGAACAAGGGCAAGACTCTTACCAAACCGTTCCCTTAACCACCGACCAGGTAGCCAACATACCTCCATATAGACCGTGGAGATATGAATGGTGAAAATCTTTTATTTTATATAGACAGTAAAATAATGTCAAGACACCACGGACAAACGATAAGGAAGAATCACCTTCAACATAAGAAACTAGTTATTAAAGTCATTAATACAAAACCAAATAAAAAGTGCAAAAGATTAAAAATAAAAAGTATTACACTAGACACTTGTCTTCACCAAGTGATGTAAGAGACTTAGGAAAACATGGCCTTTGATTGTCAAGAACTCTTACGATCAATCTTGGATCCCGAGACGACTCACACACTCTATGATGGACAATGGATGATGGTGGTGGATGATGGTGTTATGGTGGTGGTGGGTGGTGGGTGAAGTGTGAGAGAGGTGGTGTGCCAAGGGATGAGTTAAAATGGCTTCAAGCACTCCTATTTATAGGCTGAACAGAAGCCTGGGCACGGCCCCGTGGCCGTCTGACACTCTCTCTCTTCATTAATTGTAATTCGCAATTACAATAAATGCGCCTGCTGTACTCTAACCACGCCCCCGTGTCCACTGGGCACGGCCCCATGGTGGGCAATAGAAGCTTCTATTAGTTTGTCTTTTCTGCTGCTTCTTGGGCACGACCCCGTGCTCGCTGAGCACAGGGCGTGTTCAGTCTTCTGCTTTCTTTGTTTTGCTTGGGAGGATGCTGTTGAGGGGTCGGGCAATCCACTTTTGTCCCTTTTCTTGTATTGTTAGATTTTGCTGTCTTTTTGCTTCTTTTGTTAATTTGAGCTCATTTAATCCTGAAAATACAAAAGGAAGACAAAAACACACTTTTTCCAACATTAGTACTAAAAAAAGGGTTAGTTTTATGCCACAATTGATATAATTTATATGTTTCATTTTGCGCGTATCAAATACACCCACACTTGAATCTTTGCTTGTCCTCAAGCAAAACTCTTTATAATGTGGCTTATTCACTCCCAAATGGAATGGGTAGAAGAGAAGGTTTTTGGGCTTGTCATAGAGTGTTGGGATTTTTCCAAGATCGTTTAGATTTTATTTTTATTTATTTACAATCATGTTCGTCATGATTTATAAAAAACTTTTCATAAGATAAATTATTTATTAAGGCATAACATACCTTTTTAAAATTCCATTTATATACAAGTTCACATACCTCACAGGGAAATTACTCACACTCGGCCGAAGGTGTATTTTTAGTGAATCACTCGAGAGCGGCATGGAACTTATTTCTACCATAAGCTTGCCAAGCAATCAATCCTCCTCCTTTTTAACTTTATACCTTTGTAAATATCAAGAGGACTTTTTTTTTGGGTGAAGGGTTAGGCTTGGGTTAAAGGTGGGTGGTTGGGTTAGTGGTTAGTTAAAAAGGGCGAAAGGCGTAAAAAGCGTTGGTTTTCGTAAAACATTTTGTTTTTGTGACTTTTTATTTTCAATGAAGTATTTACTCAAACAAGCTTTTGTTTGAGGAGCTTTGTTTGTTTATTTTCAACTTCATCATCAATCATTTTATTTTTTTATTTTATTTTATTTTATTTTATTTTATTTTTTTCAAGAGTCACACGAAAACCAAACTTTGTTACTAAAATAAGGGGTAAAAAATGAAAAAGGGCCTTTTGGTGGGTAAAAAGGGTTTTGGGTTAAGAAATGAAAAGGTTTAGGCTCAAAGGGGTTAACTAGGGGGAATTTTTGGGTAGGTGAAAAGAAAAATAAAATAATGGTGTTGAAAGAAAAAGGGTTAGTCCTAATGCCTCCATCATTTACTTACTTGGGTTTAAGTTGGTAAGGACCGGGAATGAATTATCGTGGCAAGTTCTAGAGTCGTAAGAACCAAGTGGCTATTCACACAAGAAACGAAAAATGAGCATTTAGTTGTAAAGATATGTATTTGTATGCTCTATAAAGGCTCAAAACTCACTTTTGTGGGAATGGGTTTTTATGTGGTCAAGTATATATAATCAAATTTTAACTAAGCTTGTCATGCCGTTTCATAATTTTCTTATGTTGGTTCTTTTTATCACGACGCTATCGGTTGTAAATTTGTAAAAATATAACCTTGTTAGAGTTAGAATTCCCAACTTAAACTTAGACAAGTAAAAAAATGAAAATTTTTGAAAAAAATTGGGGTGATTAGCAGTTCCAGTAGAGTTTTGTGTAAGGCTTGTTATTAGGACTTGCACAATTCAAGGTTTTAGCTTCCCCCCCCCCACACTTAAATTACACATTGTCCTCAATGTGTCCCAAAAATAAGTTTTTAGGTTGATTGAATATGTAAAATGGTGTTAAAAGCAAAAATTTATGTTACTGGCAGTCTGGACACGGCCCCGTGGTGACCGGGCACGGCCCCATGTTCAGGTGCCAGTAACAAAAACTAAAGAAAAGTAACAGAAGTCTGGACACGGGGGCGTGTTTAGTGAACACGGATCGTGTCCAGTTACCTGAACTGGGCAATTTTCTGCAGGATGTTCAGCACGGGGCCGTGTTGGCTGGACACGACCCGTGCTGAGCTTACTGTAATGAAGAAATTGTTGTCGGATGGCTCTGTTTTCGTGCATGGGCCATGTTTCTCGTTTCCCTTGTTATCCTTCACCATCAAGAGTGTGTTTTATTTCTGCAAATTAAAACTAAGATATTAGACTAAACTGAGGATAGTTCCGCGGAATGCCTCCGTGGTGCGCCACGTTTATAAGGGTCCTTGGCTAGACCCAAGGTGAGGTTATATGTTTTCCGAGCGGGATGTTTTGCATCCCATGTTGCACCGTCGGAGAGCATCATCCAAACTCGAATCAATAACCTTCATGTAATTGACCGGGTCATCGTCCTCTATTCTCTTCCTAACCCCGAACTTCACTTCCTCATCACCATATTTTAAAGTGAGCATTCCGTCATTCATGTCTACCAATGCTTGTGCGGTGGCTAGAAATGGTCTCCCTAGTATGAGGGGGACTTCGGTGTCTTCTTCCATATCAAGGATGACAAAGTCGGCCGGGTAGACGAAATTATCAACTTTCACTAGCAGATTTTCAGCGACACCTTGCGGGAATTTGACGGATCGATCAGCAAGCTGTATACTCATCTTTGTAGGACTCGTCTTGCCTAAACCGAGTCTTTTGAACATTGATGCTGGCATGAGGTTGATGCTAGAGCCAAGGTCGGCTAGCGCATTTCGAATGGGGGAGTCCCCAATTGAGCAAGGAATTGTGAAGCTTCCGGGATCAATCTTCTTTTGGGGAAGTTTATTGAGCACGAGGGCGGAGCATTCTTCGCTAAGTTAACTAACTGCAATGATTCAATTTTCCTTTTATGAGTGTGAAAGCCCCTCATGAATTTTGAATATTTAGGCATTTGGGTTAGGACGTCAATGAAAGGAATGTTAACATGCAATTGTTTTAGTAGACTTTCGAATTTAGCGAACTGCTCATTGGTCTCTGGCGGATTAACCTACCGGGGTACGGAACTCGAGGAGCCTTGGTAGGCTCTGGTGAGGGAGGAGAACCCTTCTCTTGTTGGGGTGGTGTTGCGGTCTCCTCGATAGGCGGTGGGCTTTCCGCAGGACCCACGGTACGGTTCCGTAGTGTTATGAGATGAACTTGTGCCTTTGGGTTTGTTTCGGTATTACTTGGTAACCCGCCTTGTGGTCTCTCGGAGAAATTTTGAGCTAGTTGACTTATTTGTTTTTTGATGTTTTGAATACTAGCTTGTTGATTTCTAAAATTTGATTCTGGTTGTAGAAACCTATCCGAGTTTTTCTTTTCAGTGTCGGAGATGAGGCGAGATATAGTATCTTCAAGCCTCTCTCGTCCACCTTGTTGTTGAGAAAAAATTTGTGACTCATTCCTTGGTTGTTGAAAGTTTGTTCGCTGATTTAGGTTTTGTTGGTTACTACTATTGTCGGGTTCTCTCCATCCAAGGTTAGGGTGGTTACGCCATCCCTGGTTGTAGGTTCCCGTTGGGGGACCCGACGGCCTAGGTCTATTATCAATGTAGTTTACCGACTCTGTTTGATCATCTGTTTCTTTCATACAACTCCAATTTTCATGTGGCCCACCACACCCTTCACAAGCCATAACCGAGACTGTTTTTGTCATTTCTAGCTTTTTAATTTTTGAAGAAAGGGCCTCGATTTGGGCTTGTAAAGAAGTGCTTTCATCAACCTTATGGGTGCCCAGGGAAATAGATTTATTGCCTCGGGGAGTGTGCCATTGAAAATTGGTTTGAGCAATTTCCTCAATCTGATTATATATTTCTTGCGGGCGGCGATTACCTAAAAGTCCCCCGAAGCTAGAGTCAAGTGTTTGTCTAGTATGTAGCAACAATCCATTATAGAAGGTGGATACTTGTTGCCACAATGCAAGACCGTGATGAGAACACTTTCGTAATAGCTCCTTGAATCTTTCCCAAGTTTCATACAAGGATTCCCCCTCGTCTTGCGAGTATGTATTAATTTCAGTCATTAATTTAGCCGTTTTAGCGGGAGGGAAATACTTATATAGAAATTTTTGGGCTAGTTACCGAACCAACTGGGAGGGTGTTAAGCCAAGCTTTTGATCGGTCTTTTAGTGAAAATGGAAACATTCGAAGGCGAATGGCGTCATTTGATGCTCCATTGATCCGAAAGGTATCACATATTTCTAAGAAATTAGTAATATGTAGATGGGGATCCTCGTCCGCAAGCCCATGAAAGGTTGCAGAGTTTTGAAGCATCTGTATCAAATGTGGCCGAAGTTCGAAGTTATTGGCTTCGACATTCGGTGCATTGATAGCGGCGCCAAGGTTACCTACGGTGGGTCATAGGTAATCCATGAGGGTACGCTGGTCCGCCAATGGAAGTGGGTCCCCCGAAACCTTCTCTTGGTTTTTAGCTTTTAGTCTTTTTCTGAGAAAGCGTTCGCGTTCTTCTAGAGGTTCTTTTATGTCTTTATTAGAACTGGAGCTCATACACTACGTAGGGGTGGCGTCAGGTTCCAAGTCCTGCAACAAAACAGAAAAGAATGTTGGTCAGAAGGTTCACCACGGCCCCGTGCTCAATGAACACGGCCCGTGGTCGGAGTTACAGTGATTGTTTTCCGGATCCCTGTTGCTGGAAAGTTGGACACAGCCCCGTGTTGCACCGACACGGCCCCGTGCTCAGCCTTCTGTAACTCGGAAAATAAAAACTGCCAGTACCAATGCTGGGCACGGCCCGTGTCCGACCAGGCACGGCCCGTGTGAGCTCTGCAGAAGCTGAAAAATTAGAAAAAATTCCAAAAAAAAAATAAAAAGAAAATAAAAAAAATGATTAGGCCGTTGATTCCTAACTTTCTTAAAATCCTTGTGTCCCCGGCAACGGCGCCAAAAACTTGATGCGTGCTAGTGTGTATATGTTTTAGGTATATATTTTAAGCACTTTTTACACTTTTTAGCGAAGTTTTAAATTTATAAAACACGATATTTACTAACACTACACACACATAGAACCTTTCGTTGTAACTTGCTTGTACGTTATGTGACTAGTTAAAATGATAACGTGAATCTTTTTATGTGATAAGTGCTTTGTAACTTGCTTGTACGTTATGTGACAACCCGAAACCTAGAACCTTTCGTTGTAACTTGCTTGTACGTTATGTGACTAGTTAAAATGATAACGTGAATCTTTTTATGTGATAAGTGCTTTGTTACGCGTGTATTGTATATATATATATGTGTGTACGTGTTATATGTGAACCGAGAACCCGACACGAAACAACAAGGACCCGACTCGAGACCATGTGGTCTCGAGTGAACCGTAACCATTAGGCCGGTTTGGGCCTTTGGCCGGTTGGGTCTTTGGGCCGAAAACACCCACTCGAAACCCATGAAGGGTGCACACTTGGAACTAGCCTATATATAAACCAACCTTAGTTAGTTTTTGCCATTTGTTGAACATTACACCCACACACTCTCCTACTTCTCTCTCTCACTAAAAACTCTAGAACACAAACACTTCATCATTCTCGGATTTGGACTTGGATCGGCTCACACATACACCCGGTTGGAAGCTTTTCACACACCCTCGAAACCCATAACCGGTTAGTGTTCTTGATGCTTTGTTGAATGTTAGTATGTTCATGTTATGTCTAGGGTTTGAAGGTTAGATTGTTTATACATGAGAAATGATTTGCTACTTGTTAACAAGTGATGATATTGTATGTACAATGATGATAATCGGTTAACACATCTTCATGTAGAGTTGTGATATTTTGTGTTTAAAAGAAGTTTGAATCATTTATGTTGATATTCATGAAATCGGACTAGTTTATGATAATGGCAAAACTTAGTTAAAAATGTGTTGCTAGCAAGATGAATATTGATATCTAGTGTGGTGTTATAACTATTGTCCGAAAATGCATAGTATGGTTGAATGAAAATGTTATGATCTTGATGAATATGTGTTTGAATATGTGAAGAACACTTTGAATGATAGTTAAGAATATGAAAACCCTTGTGATTTTGATCCATCTTTGACTAGTAACCTGATTAGGAAAACTGTTAGTGGAATTCTATTGGTCATTTCCGGATTTGGGCCTGATTATATTGTACTATTTGGCTGATTACACCTGCATCAACACGTGAACGTGAAAATGACAGCTTACCGACTCGCAATCACCCGTTGCGACTCGCAACCACAACGTGATGACTCGAGACCACGCGGTTGCGACTCGCAACCATATCAGGACAAGCCGAAACCACAGGTTACGAGTCCGGTTGCGACTCGAGACCTTAGCATGATGAACCGAGACTACGGTTGCGACACCGGTTGCGACTCGCAACCATCCATGATCAACGCACAGCATGACTCGAGACCATGCTTGCGAGTCCGGTTGCGACTCGAGGCCACACTTTGGGCCTTAGTTAGTGGGCCGGACTTATGAACTTCTGTGCTACTGTTGATGAGTTATTTGGGCCTGTTATCACGAGCCCAACTGTTTGGACTTTGAACTTGTGATTGACTGTTACCGGTGAACTGTGAACTGTTACTGATTATACGTGATTTCCATGCGTGTTGAACATTTGTACACTACTTGGTTCGAATCTGATTATACGTGATATCCGTGTTAGGACGTTATTGACTACTTGCGACTTGATTGACTTTCTGTGATTAACTGCCGAGCAAACCGAGGTGAGTTCACACCCTTACAAAGCATGGGATTCCCTGGGTTGGGAACGGGGTTAAGGAACGTGGTTCCTCGTCTACCTTGGGTAGGACGTCAGTGGTTCAGGAATGTGATTCCTCGTCCGGATGGACGGATAAACGTACTAGACTAAAACTCTATCACGAAGTCCCTCCTTTTTGTATCGACTAATCGCCGGGCCAATGGCGAGCGGGTCATTAGTTAGATAGCGCTATTTAGGTCTGACAAGCCTCACACCGTGCCGCAGAGGACGGGCGTGAACTAATGGATCTGGGGCACGTCAATGATGATAGACATTGATGTTTTCAGGGCACATAAACATGACTACAGTCAGCAATCGATACGGTAACGAGTCTAGTATACACATGGGGTAGCCCCCACGGCTGGAGAGCCAGATGATGTACATGGGGTAGCCCCCACGGCCGAAATGCCTGATAACTACATGGGGTAGCCCCCACGGCCGGAGTGCCGGAGTAACTGGGAACGAACTGGTCACGTTTTTTTTAAACTATGGGGTAACCCCCACGGCAGGATGCCAGATAATGTAAACTGTTTTCGAAACAACTAAAACGAACGCCCACCCGTGAACTCACTCAACTAGTTGTTGACTCGTTACTACATGCTTTGCAGGACCATAGGTACTCAGCTGGAGCTTGCATGGAGGAGGATCGTTGTGGGACAGGGATTGCTACAAGACTATGTTAAACTTGAAACTTTTGGAACTTATGTTATAACTTTAAACTTATGCTTCCGCTTGCAACTTAAACTTATTTGTTTTGGAACACCAATCGTGATGGTTAAACTTTTATAACTATTTATATGCTTGTTCAGTATGATTGGTGGCTGGATCCTGGTCAGTCACGCCCCCATGCGGTAGTACTCCGCAGGTGGGATTTTGGGGGTGTGACAGATTGGTATCAGAGCCATTGGTTATAGTGAACTTGGTTTTAATAAAGGAGAAACGTTTTTGTTAAAACCAGACTATAACCGGTTTAGTGCTCAACGGTCCACAACGACACTTCGCTCCTCATGCAAGGCTCGACGTTCTAGGTAATATAATGTATGTATATTGCCTACTTGTTAGTTACGTAGTACATTGCTCATGGTATGCTTGATTAGTATAGCTACTGTTGTTTGAACACGTGCGTGCTTACTCTGTCTTACTATCGTGCTTTCGCGAACCTCTCTCACACGTATTGCTTTTATTATGAAGAACCATGTCTGGACGCGTTAACATGACACAAGCCCAGTTGACGGCTTTGATCAACGAGCGAATTGACGCAGCGCTCGCAGCTGCACGCGCAGGAGGTATATCCTGCAGTCCGAAATTGTTCTAGGATCGTTTGGATCCTACTCTCGTGAACCAACCTTTGCGTTAAACTCTGTCTTTTCTTCCACCTACCTTAGGTCAGTATGCTCAGGCACCGGTGTGCACTTTTAAGACCTTTATGGACTGTCGACCCACGACTTTTAGCGGCACTGAAGGAGCAGTAGGTCTCCTACACTGGTTTGAGAAACTGGAATCTGTGTTCGAAATGTGTGAATGCCCTGAAGCGCGCAGGGTGAAGTATGCTACTGGTACTCTCGAGGGTTTGGCTCTCACGTGGTGGAATGCTCAAGTGCAGATGTTAGGGTTGGTTGCTGCCAACGCCACCCCATGGGAAACTTTCAAGGAAATGATCAGGGAGGAATACTGCAGTCGTGACGACATTCACAAACTGGAGGATGAGTTTTACAATCTCAAGATGTCAGGATCAGAAATTGAGGCATACACTAAGAGATCGCATGAGCTAGCCTTGTTGTGTCCTACTATGGTGGATCCTCCCTACAAGCGAATCGAACTCTATCTCAAGGGCTTGGTGCCAGAGATCCAAAGTCATGTGACTTCAGCAAGGTTGACTACTATCCAGCAGGTTGTACAGTTGGCTCACCGTCTTACTGACCAAGCGGTGGAGCAGAACAAGTTACCGAAGCGTATAGGTGCTGCAACTACTTCTGGTGCTTCTAGTGGGGATAAACGGAAATGGGATGGAACTTCAAGCAGGGGTTCAACTTCAGTGCAAACTCAGTCTCAGCAGAGAAAGACAGATGATCACAAGAGCCCCAGTCAGCAGTCGTCTGGTGGTCAAAGTCATGGTGGATACAGAGGAAATCACCCCAAGTGCAATCGTTGTAGCCTACACCACAGTGGGCCATGCACCAGGGGCAACTGTCATCGATGCAACAAGCCTGGTCATGTTGCAAAGGATTGCAGAAGCGCATACCCCGTCAGTCAGAATCGTCAGCAACCTCAGCAGAACCAGCGACAGCAGCAGGGTAACAACAAAGGATGCTTTCAGTGTGGAGCTGAGGGCCACTTCAAGAAAGATTGTCCCCAACTGAACCAGAACAACAACAACAATCAGGGGAATGGTAACAATGGGAACAACAACAACAATGGTGCTAGGGGACGAGTGTTCGTGATTGGTCAAGGTGAAGCAAGGAATGATCCCAACGTGGTGACGGGTAAGTTCCTTCTCGACGACTTTTATGTTACAGTCTTATTTGATTCGGGTGCCGATACTAGCTATGTGTCACTAGAAGTTAGTAAGATGCTTAAGCGTATTCCTACACCCCTGAGCGACAAGCACACTGTCGAGCTAGCTAATGGTAAGAGTTTGGAAGCCTCACACGTAGTCAAGGGTTGCCAGCTTATTCTCGCTAACCAGACTTTCTCTATCGATCTTATTCCTATCGTCTTGGGTAGTTTCGACGTTGTCATTGGGATGGATTGGCTATCCCAACACCGAGCAGAGATTCTTTGCAACGAGAAGATCGTTCGTGTTCCTGGTTTAGGTAGTGAACCTCTCATGATTCGTGGCGACAAGAGAAGTGCTGTTGAGAACATTATCTCTCTTCTTAAGGCTCAGAAATGCTTACGAAAGGGCCACACTGCGATTTTGGCTTTAGTTACTGATACCACAGAGAAGGAGAAGAAGCTAGAAGATTTTCCGGTTGTACGCGACTATCCTGAGGTATTCCCTGAGGAATTACCTGGTCTTCCGCCCCATCGCCAAGTCGAGTTTCAGATTGATCTAGCTCCTGGAGCCGCGCCTGTAGCCCGTGCACCTTATCGTTTAGCGCCATCAGAGCTGGAAGAACTCTCCACACAACTACAAGAACTCTTGGATAAGGGTTTTATTCGTCCTAGCTCATCGCCTTGGGGAGCTCCAGTGCTTTTTGTGAAGAAGAAGGATGGTACCTTCAGAATGTGTATCGACTATCGCGAACTCAACAAGGTGACTGTGAAGAATCGTTATCCTCTACCGCGCATTGACGACTTGTTCGACCAGTTGCAGGGATCGAGCTACTATTCAAAGATCGATCTGAGGTCGGGATATCACCAGCTGAGAGTCCGAGAAGAGGATGTCCCTAAGACGGCTTTTAGGACTCGATATGGGCACTATGAGTTTCTGGTCATGCCGTTTGGGTTGACAAACGCACCGGCAGTTTTTATGGATTTGATGAATCGAGTGTGCAAACCGTATCTGGACAAGTTTGTTATAGTCTTCATCGACGACATCCTGATCTATTCTAAGAGCAAGGAAGAGCACGAACAACATCTACGACTTATTCTGGAACTCCTTCGGAAGGAACAGCTTTACGCGAAATTCTCGAAATGCGACTTCTGGCTTCGAGAGGTCCATTTCCTAGGGCATGTGGTGAACAAGGATGGGATTCACGTTGATCCATCCAAAGTGGAATCTATTAAGAACTGGCCTGCGCCTCGCACACCAAAGGAAATTCGCCAATTTTTGGGATTGGCAGGTTACTACAGGAGATTCATTAAGGATTTCTCTAAGATCGCGCAGCCTCTCACCCTACTAACGCAGAAAGGCGTTGTTTATCGTTGGGGAGATGCACAAGAGTTAGCTTTTCAGCATCTAAAGGATAGACTTTGTAGTGCACCTATCCTTTCACTGCCAGAGGGCACAGATGATTTTGTGGTTTACTGTGATGCATCAATTCAAGGCCTTGGTTGTGTATTGATGCAACGAGATAAAGTCATAGCTTACGCCTCACGACAACTTAAAGTTCACGAGAAGAACTACACGACACATGATTTAGAGCTGGGAGCTGTTGTTTTTGCACTTAAACTATGGCGGCATTACCTGTACGGAACCAAGTGCGCCATCTACACCGACCACAGAAGTTTAGAACACATATTCAAACAGAAGGAACTGAATATGCGGCAGCGACGATGGGTCGAGCTGCTGAATGATTACGAGTGCTCTATCAGGTATCACCCGGGCAAGGCCAATGTAGTGGCGGACGCCCTGAGTCGAAAGGACACTACGCCTAAGCGTGTAAGAGCTTTACAACTCACGATACATTCTAGTCTACCTTCGCAAATACGAGCTGCTCAGATAGAAGCACTGAAACCAGAAAACGTTAGAGCAGAAGCTCTACGCGGGTCAAGGCAACGCTTAGAACGGAAGGAAGACGGTGCTTATTATGTAACAGGACGCATTTGGGTCCCACACTATGGCGATTTACGAGAACTTGTGATGGATGAAGCGCACAAATCTCGCTACTCGGTACACCCTGGTTCGGACAAGATGTACCACGATATTAAAACTACGTATTGGTGGCCCAGCATGAAGGCCCACATAGCAACTTACGTCAGCAAGTGTTTGACTTGTGCGCGAGTCAAGACGGAATATCAGAAACCTTCAGGCCTACTTCAGCAACCAGAGATACCACAATGGAAATGGGAGCAAATTTCCATGGATTTTGTTACTGGCCTACCTAGATCACAGCGCGGAAACGATACTATCTGGGTGATCGTGGATCGACTCACAAAATCCGCACACTTTTTGGCAATCAAGGAAACGGATAAGTTCTCCACTCTGGCGGAAATATACCTCAAGGAAGTTGTTTCGAGGCACGGAGTGCCCACTTCTATTATCTCTGATCGAGATGCACGTTTTACTTCGGAACTGTGGCAGGCAATGCACAAGTCTTTTGGCTCACGTTTAGATATGAGCACAGCATATCACCCACAGACGGACGGGCAGTCCGAGCGTACTATCCAAACACTAGAAGACATGCTTCGCGCTTGTGTAATCGACTTTGGCAACAGCTGGGAAAGGCATCTGCCACTCGTGGAATTTTCGTATAATAACAGCTACCACACCAGCATTAAAGCTGCTCCGTTTGAGGCATTGTACGGACGTAAATGCCGGTCACCCCTCTGTTGGGCAGAGGTGGGGGATAGTCAGATCACTGGTCCAGAACATGTGGTAGACACTACTGAGCGGATTGCTCAAATACGACAACGCATGGCGGCCGCTCGTGACCGTCAGAAGGCATACGCCGATAAGGGCAGGAAACCACTTGAGCTCCAGGTTGGGGAGCGGGTATTACTCAAAGTTTCACCCTGGAAGGGTGTGGTTCGTTTTGGTAAACGCGGCAAACTCAACCCACGATACGTTGGACCTTTCGAAATTCTTGAGAAAATAGGCAAGGTGGCCTACAGACTGAAATTACCAACAGAACTCGGTGCAGTTCACAACGTTTTCCATGTGTCGAATCTGAAGAAGTGTCTGTCAGATGAGACGCACGTAGTTCCTCTGAAGGAACTCACGATCGACGAACAGTTGAAATTCGTCGAAGAACCTGTCGAGATCACGGACCGGGATGTTAAGGTCCTCAAGAGCACTAGAATACCTCTTGTTCGAGTTCGTTGGAACTCACGTCGCGGCCCAGAGTTTACCTGGGAGCGCGAAGATCGGATGAAACAAAAGTATCCCCAACTGTTTGAGAACAGTACAAACGCTACTGAGGCTGAAGCTACGGAATTTCGGGACGAAATTCCAGATCAACGGGGGGTGGATGTGACACCCCAGGAAAACCGGGAAAACCTTACAACTTGACTAGCTTCCTCAGTGAGTGCCGTCAAATTTCGGGACGAAATTTCTTTCAACTTGGGGATGATGTGACAACCCGAAACCTAGAACCTTTCGTTGTAACTTGCTTGTACGTTATGTGACTAGTTAAAATGATAACGTGAATCTTTTTATGTGATAAGTGCTTTGTTACGCGTGTATTGTATATATATATATGTGTGTACGTGTTATATGTGAACCGAGAACCCGACACGAAACAACAAGGACCCGACTCGAGACCATGTGGTCTCGAGTGAACCGTAACCATTAGGCCGGTTTGGGCCTTTGGCCGGTTGGGCCTTTGGGCCGAAAACACCCACTCGAAACCCATGAAGGGTGCACACTTGGAACTAGCCTATATATAAACCAACCTTAGTTAGTTTTTGCCATTTGTTGAACATTACACCCACACACTCTCCTACTTCTCTCTCTCACTAAAAACTCTAGAACACAAACACTTCATCATTCTCGGATTTGGACTTGGATCGGCTCACACATACACCCGGTTGGAAGCTTTTCACACACCCTCGAAACCCATAACCGGTTAGTGTTCTTGATGCTTTGTTGAATGTTAGTATGTTCATGTTATGTCTAGGGTTTGAAGGTTAGATTGTTTATACATGAGAAATGATTTGCTACTTGTTAACAAGTGATGATATTGTATGTACAATGATGATAATCGGTTAACACATCTTCATGTAGAGTTGTGATATTTTGTGTTTAAAAGAAGTTTGAATCATTTATGTTGATATTCATGAAATCGGACTAGTTTATGATAATGGCAAAACTTAGTTAAAAATGTGTTGCTAGCAAGATGAATATTGATATCTAGTGTGGTGTTATAACTATTGTCCGAAAATGCATAGTATGGTTGAATGAAAATGTTATGATCTTGATGAATATGTGTTTGAATATGTGAAGAACACTTTGAATGATAGTTAAGAATATGAAAACCCTTGTGATTTTGATCCATCTTTGACTAGTAACCTGATTAGGAAAACTGTTAGTGGAATTCTATTGGTCATTTCCGGATTTGGGCCTGATTATATTGTACTATTTGGCTGATTACACCTGCATCAACACGTGAACGTGAAAATGACAGCTTACCGACTCGCAATCACCCGTTGCGACTCGCAACCACAACGTGATGACTCGAGACCACGCGGTTGCGACTCGCAACCATATCAGGACAAGCCGAAACCACAGGTTACGAGTCCGGTTGCGACTCGAGACCTTAGCATGATGAACCGAGACTACGGTTGCGACACCGGTTGCGACTCGCAACCATCCATGATCAACGCACAGCATGACTCGAGACCATGCTTGCGAGTCCGGTTGCGACTCGAGGCCACACTTTGGGCCTTAGTTAGTGGGCCGGACTTATGAACTTCTGTGCTACTGTTGATGAGTTATTTGGGCCTGTTATCACGAGCCCAACTGTTTGGACTTTGAACTTGTGATTGACTGTTACCGGTGAACTGTGAACTGTTACTGATTATACGTGATTTCCATGCGTGTTGAACATTTGTACACTACTTGGTTCGAATCTGATTATACGTGATATCCGTGTTAGGACGTTATTGACTACTTGCGACTTGATTGACTTTCTGTGATTAACTGCCGAGCAAACCGAGGTGAGTTCACACCCTTACAAAGCATGGGATTCCCTGGGTTGGGAACGGGGTTAAGGAACGTGGTTCCTCGTCTACCTTGGGTAGGACGTCAGTGGTTCAGGAATGTGATTCCTCGTCCGGATGGACGGATAAACGTACTAGACTAAAACTCTATCACGAAGTCCCTCCTTTTTGTATCGACTAATCGCCGGGCCAATGGCGAGCGGGTCATTAGTTAGATAGCGCTATTTAGGTCTGACAAGCCTCACACCGTGCCGCAGAGGACGGGCGTGAACTAATGGATCTGGGGCACGTCAATGATGATAGACATTGATGTTTTCAGGGCACATAAACATGACTACAGTCAGCAATCGATACGGTAACGAGTCTAGTATACACATGGGGTAGCCCCCACGGCTGGAGAGCCAGATGATGTACATGGGGTAGCCCCCACGGCCGAAATGCCTGATAACTACATGGGGTAGCCCCCACGGCCGGAGTGCCGGAGTAACTGGGAACGAACTGGTCACGTTTTTTTTAAACTATGGGGTAACCCCCACGGCAGGATGCCAGATAATGTAAACTGTTTTCGAAACAACTAAAACGAACGCCCACCCGTGAACTCACTCAACTAGTTGTTGACTCGTTACTACATGCTTTGCAGGACCATAGGTACTCAGCTGGAGCTTGCATGGAGGAGGATCGTTGTGGGACAGGGATTGCTACAAGACTATGTTAAACTTGAAACTTTTGGAACTTATGTTATAACTTTAAACTTATGCTTCCGCTTGCAACTTAAACTTATTTGTTTTGGAACACCAATCGTGATGGTTAAACTTTTATAACTATTTATATGCTTGTTCAGTATGATTGGTGGCTGGATCCTGGTCAGTCACGCCCCCATGCGGTAGTACTCCGCAGGTGGGATTTTGGGGGTGTGACAACTAACACTACACACACATATGGGCAAGTGCACCCATCGTGGACGTAGTATAGTGTTGGTAAGATACCAAGGTCGTCCAAGGACACAAGAGCTTTTAGTATCGGGTTATCCTCAACGTCTAATCAAATCAAAATGTTAGAAAAGATTTTAAAACTAAGAAAATAAAACTAACTAAATGCTGAAAAATAAAAATAAAAATAAAAACAGATAGACAAGATGAATCACTTGGATCCGACTCGTGTATAGTGTAACCTTTGATTATTTTTGCACTTTTGCACATGTTTAAGAGATTATCTTAGTTATTGTAGTAGGCCCCTCTTTTGAAGGTGACGTTACCCTCAACCCAGTAGTTTGAGTCAGCAAGGATACAATCCTAAAGGGTTGGATTATTGAAAGATAATTAATTAAGTTATGAATGCAAATTATGGTAGGCCCCTCTTTTGAAGGTGACGTTACCGTCGACTAAGTAGTCTGAGTCAGCAGGGATACAGTCCTAAATAGCCGGGTTATAGTATTAATAGTAGCTTAACTTATGAGGGGGTCAAAGAGTTTAGATCCCCGCCATCCAATACCTTTGGGTATTGAAGGAGATCCTACTAAATTTGACCCAGGTCCCTTGCAGGACCTCTAAACGCTGAACAAAGGCAAGAATCTTACCAAACCGTTCCCTTAACCCCCGACCAGGTAGCCAACATACCTCCATATAGACCGTGGAGATATGAATGGTGAAAATCTTTTATTTTATATAGACAGTAAAATAATGTCAAGACACCACGGATAAACGATAAGGAAGAATCACCTTCAACATAAGAAACTAGTTATTAAAGTCATTAATACAAAACCAAATAAAAAGTGCAAAAGATTAAAAATAAAAAGTATTACACTAGACACTTGTCTTCACCAAGTGATGTAAGAGACTTAGGCAAACATGGCCTTTGATTGTCAAGAACTCTTACGATCAATCTTGAATCCCGAGACCACTCACACACTCTATGATGGACAATGGATGATGGTGGTGGATGATGGTGTTATGGTGGTGGTGGTTGATGGTGTTATGGTGGTGGTGGATGATGGTGTTATGGTGGTGGTGGAGGTGGGTGAAGTGTGAGAGAGGTGGTGTGCCAAAGGATGAGTTGAAATGGCTTCAAGCACTCCTATTTATAGGCTGAACAAAAGCCTGGGCACCGCCCCGTGCCCGCTGGGCACGGCCCCGTGGCCGTCTGACACTCTTTCTCTTCATTAATTGTAACTCGCAATTACAATAAATGTGTCTGCTGTACTCTGACCACGCCCCCATGTCCACTGGGCATGGCCCCATGGTGGGCAATAGAAGCTTCTATTAGTTTGTCTTTTCTGCTGCTTCTTGGGCACGGCCCCGTGCTCGCTGAGCACGGGGCGTGTTCAGTCTTCTGCTTTCTTTGTTTTGCTTGGAAGGATGTTGTTGAGGGGTCGGGCAATCCACTTTTGTCCATTTTCTTGTATTTATGTTAGATTTTGCTGTCTTTTTGCTTCTTTTGTTAATTTGAGCTCATTTAATCCTGAAAATACAAAAGGAAGACAAAAACACACTTTTCCCAACATTAGTACTAAAAAAGGGTTAGTTTTATGCCACAATTGATATAATTTATATGTTGCATTTTGCGTGTATCATATCTCATGCTGACACCGTTTGCACGCTGCCAATATTGGCGACTACATCAGATGGGACCCTCGGGTGATCAACAAAACGACGAAAACACGTCGGCTTTGTGACCCCAACAAGTCAAGATGTTCGGTCAATAGAGCCGATTGTTGAGCAAAATACAACAACTGATCAAGATTTATATCTGGATACTTTTTATTCAACAAACTAAAACATTGGTTACAGGTTCGGCTTTCGATTTTAGTGACATGTTTTTGTTCGGCCAAATTGACATGCCGATCAAGTTGGTACCGGGTCATTCAGTCGGTACAGTCTTGGCATTCTATGTAAGCCAAAATAAGTTCAGTTCACATTAACCCATGCCTCAATTGCTTCATCTTATCAATATATTTTATATACTTTTTTTGTGACAATGCAGCTTACATCGGATCAGCCTAATCGAGATGAAATCGACTTTCAGTTACTTAGAAATGTTTCCGGCCAGCCTTATATTCTACAAACAAATGTATATGCTGACGGTTTTGATAACCGAGAAGAGAGAATTTACCTGTGGTTTGATCCCACAAAGGATTTCCATACCAATTCTATCTTATGGAATCTTCATCAAATTGTGTAAGTGTTTTTTTTGTCGAACCAATCTTTTCTAGTGTTTGCCTTATGTAACTAAAACGTAAAAAGATGGTCCTTCTGAGCAGGTTTATGGTGGATTTTGTTCCGATAAGAACATATAGGAACCATGTAGACAAAGGAGTTGCATATCCTAGATGGCAGCCTATGGGCATCAGGATCAGCTTATGGGATGGTAGCAGTTGGGCGACACGTGACGGGAAAGACAAGTTGACTGGTCAAAAGGCCCTTTCATTGCATCATTTGCAAATTACACGATCGATCCGTGTGTATGGAAGGGAAATGTGAGGTTTTGCAGAGAAGATAGTTCAAGCATTTGGTGGAATCATTTAACCAACCTATCATCATTCGATACAATCATTTAACCATATGAGACAACTTCCAAGCCTTAGTAAGTAAACCTCTTATTGCCAAGATAATAAGAGATTTAATAATAATCTCCCCAGAGAATGTTATCTTTCAAAGTATTGATTCTTTGATCTCCATCAAAGAATCTTTTAGCTTATGATCCGAGTCATATTAATAATACTCAGTCAAGAGGTATGATTTTCATAACATTATAATATACTTGTGGTTTACCAGAACCGTTGTGGAAATTGTAGCTTTTTTATTTTTAAGAATTGCATTCATGGCTTGACTTCCTTTATATGCTTCTTTATAATTTAGATGTTAAATGTATACTTCTAAAGTTGATCCCATGGCTTGCCCTAGGTTGATGTGTATAGTCAGATGAAAGAAGCTGTAGAGTGGTATTCCTGTTTAATTTACGTTAATATGTTAATATATATCTATTTTCATAATCACAGTATCTAATTTATCTTTATAAGATTTATATTGTTTCTTTTCTGCTTCAAGATGGTATTTATAATTTTTTTTTGTTTTTGTTTACAGAAGTATTACATACAATATTCTTAGCTTTCAGTCCGTGAGTTATGTGTTGGTAGGATTTTTCCATTTATTTAACTTAATATTAAAGGTTTGGTGTTTGATATATAAACAATGGTATTATATCAGTTTTCAGTTAAATAAGATACTTGTGATGATAAAACTGGTGCAGTGGCATCAAGCTTTATCGCAATACATGAAAAGAAAAGATGATTGATTTTAATGATGGGCGATGCAGGGTTAAATCATGCACGCAGATTGAAGGGTCATGAACATAAGGTGATGGGTTTAGTTTTTGTAGGGAGGGAAGTACCATTATGCATAAGCGGTGATAATGGGAGGGGGGTCATATTCATTTAGGGCATTGAGGATGAGAAGCCAATCAGAAGAATGAATGAGGAAAACGATTGGCGTTACAATGGTAGTCATTCCCTTGCAGCAGCTGTTTCTGGATCTGATATTTTTATACAGGCAGTGGAGATAAGTCAGTAAAGGCCTGGTCAATGCATGTAAGTAAGATATTTCTTTCTTCAGGTAATGATTTTATGATATAATAATAATGATAGTTGTTTTGTGTTTGTTAGGATTATTGTCTATCATGTACTATGAATGGTCATAAATATATGTTATTTTTGCTTCTATCATGTGCTAGATTTAGTTGTGCAAAAATACCATGCAAGGGTCTTTTATATTTGTTTGTATTTTTGGTTGTAAACAGTAATTTTGAAGTATTTATATGCAATATAATTAAAGGTAAAAAGCTCGGGTTAAACATGTTATCTTAGTGTCGACTTGTGAATATCCGTGTCGTGTTCGGGTTCATATGTCTTGACACGATTATTGAGTTGTGTCAAATTTCTGGATTCATGTCAGGTTGGACCCACCAACCCGCGAACACGACCCGTAACTTATGTACAGGTAACCATTTTGACCCGTTCCCTTATGAACGAATCAATTCAAAAATTTTAGCTAAAAGCGGACATTGATCTGGGTAGCATAGGTCAAACGGGCTGAACATAAGTGCATACATCATCCTAAATTGTATTTATATTTTATACAAAGATTCAGATTATTATTTTAATATGGTTTTATTATTCATAAATAGTTGTATGAATGCTCAAAAAAGTTTGTGGGTCGACCCGGCCCGACCCGACCCGACCTGACCCTGAACTTCTATGTACATATCACAGAATTTAGAACATGTACAATTTTTTTGACTTTTTTACACAAGTCAAAGTATATTTACAGGTACAAATGTTTTGACTTTTTTACACAGATCAAAGTCTATTTGGTGTGGTAGGAAGTCCTGCATATGTCGCTCTTGAAATTTTGATCGGTGCTTATTCTGAAAAAGTCGACATATGGAGAGCTGGTGTGGTCCTCCATGCACTTTTGGTCGGTCTCCTCTCGTTTGGTGGCGGTTCTGTAAATACCGTGTTTGAGGCTATCAAAAACGTGTCCATTAATTTTCAAGATAAGTTATGGGAGTCGATATCATAACCTGCCCGTGATCTTATTGCACATATGCTAAAAAGAAATGTATCCGACAGGTACACTGCTGAAGACGTACTAAGTTCGTTTCTTTTCATGTAGTTTTGTGTTTCGATAAGTTATTCTGATTAGATTATATAGGGTCAAATAATTTGTTTTATCCATTATTCAAGGGAAAATTAAAAAAAATAGAGTCTACCCCTGACCCCTCTTTATGACTTAATTTAAATACATCTTATTTACATTTCTGATTGTTAATATTTCATTTCAATTTATTTATATAAGACAATCCTCTAAGTTATGAATGATAATTTTTAAAGATTTTAAATTCTAGAGATCTTAACAATGTATATAAATTTCTTTAGAGTAAATTGCCAAAATCATCCATGAGGTTTGGGCATGTTTGCCATTTTCATCTAAAACAACTTTTTTATACCACATAGTCCTTCACTTTTGGGATTTTTTGCCATTTTCATCCAAACGTCTAATTTGCTTTATTGTTTCTATCAAACATTTGGATGAAAATGGCAAAAAATCCCAAATCTCAGGGACGATTTTGGTAAAAAAAAAAAAGTCAAGACGTTTGGATGAAAATGGCAAAAAATCCCAAAAGTGAAGGACTATACCGTACAAAAAGTTGTTTTGGATGAAAATGACAAACATAATGTTTGTGTGTATTTTTAAATGCTTATTGCTTAATGATTATCCAATTGATATCATAATATATGTCTTCATGCAGATTTTAAACTGTATATTTGTTGTTTAGTTAAACTTTCATTTTGAAATTGTTGTTTAGTTAAACCTTCATTTTGAAATAAAATTGGTTGTTAAATTTTTGTAAACTAATTTGAAGATGAGTCTATGATTTGTAGGATATGTTTAACGTGGACCACCTATAGGGTTTCATCCAATTTATAGGTTAATATAAGTCGTTTGGTTTCTGGTTAATACATGATAAAATGTTGGTTCCCAAATGTTACAATAGAAATAATACATACTGTTTGTAATGTATGGTGTATTCAAGTATCAGTCATGCAATAGCTGTGTATATGGTTGTTGGCGACTTACTGTCGATGCCTTTCTAAGAACCAGTACTTTTTGTGTAGGCCACTCATCAAACATCTGCAAAGCCAAATCGTTGATAAAGTGGAAGTATTTCTTAAAATCATCAATGGAGAGAGGTTCATCAATGAGGCGCCCAAGGCGCTTGTGCTAAAAGTCGTATTAATTCCTACAACCATCAAACATATGTTATTGTACTTGTGTGTAGATTATTTTTTTTTTCTTTTTTATCATTTTTATTGTTTTCATGGCTTTAGCGGTATGTAAAAATTTTCCAGCATTTGAATAGTTTTCTGTTTTTTTTTCTTCCAATGTATGTATTTGTACACAACATTTCATTTCAAAGTAAATAATATGGTTTTGGTTGAAGCCGCGTATTACGCGGGCATTAACCTAGTTTCCTACATATACAAAAACAAGTTAGGGGAACTATTAGACCAACCATTTTATTATGAGTTTTTTCTCAAAGTAGCGTTGGTGGAAAAAATATTTACCAAAATGGTGTTCCTTAAAAAATATTTACTAAAATAGTGTTTTAAAAGTTAGTTGTGTCTCTCTTCATCTCATTAAATAGAAACTAATTCAGGAATTTTATTATTTATTTTAATCAAAATTTTTTTTTTGAAACTGAACCTAAGACTTTTACTTTATTACTTTTTTTATAGTTTTTTTTATTGGATCAATATAATAATTTATTTTACTCCAATCAACCCATATAGTTTTTTTATATCTTTTGCCACAGTTTATAACTCTTCTCTTTTTATTATTTTTTCAATAAACTCATGTTAAATAAGAATCTAAATATATAAAATAGTGAAATAAAACATTATAATTTTATTCACTGTCCATCTTTAAAAATGATCTTTTTAAAAATTTCAACTATTTGATAGAAAAAAAACTTTTTGATGCTTATCTAGGCTAATATGGTATTGCTTTATTTGTTAATTAAATTTAAAAAATATGATGTATTTTTGAACAATTAATCTACTTAAAGTCATATAAATTTGTACAAAACAAACACCAATTTTATTTTTATTCATACACTTTATAATAACTTGTATTAACAGATATACTAAACGATTTTATTGTTTGTTTTTATACAACTTTTGTATAATCAATTAAGTTAATATATAGTGATATAAGCAATTCAGGTTTAAATCTCTTTTTTTTTCAGTGATCATTATATTGTTTTTTTTTCTATTTAATATTTATAGTGTTTTATTTTTGTAAGCGTTTAAATCTCTTTTTTTCCAGTGATCATTATATTGTTCTTTTTTTTATGTTTCATTTTTATGCTGTTTTATTTCTGTTTAATAAACATACAATATGTTTTTTCCTTTTTAATAGGAGAGAGATATAACTAATTGTTTAAAACACTATTTTGATAAATACTTTTCAAGTAACACCATTTTGGTAAATACTTTTACCACCAACACTATTTTAGGAAAAAACTCTTTTATTATTTTATATTCGTTTAAAAATTACGGTTTCATCCTTAATTTAAAATAAAATTACGTTTTTGCCCCCACTTCAAAATAAAATTATGTTTTTGTCCCTCGCTCAAATTACGATTTTGCCATCGCTTCAAAATTATTATTTTATCACCAGATTACAATTACAATTTTGGCCCCAGTTCAAAATAAATTTTTGCTTTTGCCCCAAACTAAAAATGACAATTTTGCATTTTCACCCCGTTTCAAAAATTATGATTTCGCATTAAGTTTAAAATTATGTTTTTTCCCGGTTCAAAATAAAAGTATGCTTTTGTCCCCCAATTCAAAATTACGATTTTTCCCTTAGCTCAAAATTTTGATTTTGCCCCAGTTCAAATTAAAAATATAGTTTTATCCACAGCTTTAAATTACGCATTTTGTCCTTAGTGCAAAGTTATATTACGATTTTGTCTCTGGTTCAAATTTATAGTATTGCCATCACTTTAACTTTTGGCAAATTACGATTTTACCCAAGTCAACAAATACAACTTTGCCGTTAGTTCAAATTACAGTATTGCTATCGTTTTAGTTTTTTTAGAAAAACTATAAAAGTGTTTTTTAATTGGTTAGACTGGATTTAATTTTTTTCCATGTCAAGGAGCTGCGTAACACTCGCTCATTAATCCTGACAAACTACAGTTTTGCCCTGAGCTCAGAACTACGGTCTTGTCATCGTTTTAGTTTTTTTCCTAACAAAACTATAATAGTGTTTTTTTAATTGATTGAGAATTATTCGGCTATCGCCCTGCAACGCGGGCGGGGCATCAACTAGTTATAAACAAAATGGTAAAATCTCATTCGCACATAGCGTATACGAGCCGTGTAAGGTTAAGCGACCCGTATAGAATAAGGAGAACTGACAAAGGTTGTATCAGGAACCTTTGTCAGTTCACTTTATTTATTCTATATGAGTTCGTATACACCATGTGAAAATAAACGTTGGTCGTATACAACGTATAAGATAGATTTATACGGGCCGTATAAGGTTATACGGCTCGTATACATCGAATTTCCTTTTTTTGGAGATAATATTCCCACATTAGGGTTCAATTTCCTACTTTTTAAGATTCATGTACAAATTTGAGTCCGTAAATGCATTTAATTCCCTCACATCATTACAAATTATCAAGATATGAAATAAGATCAAATTTACTTTGTAGTCGGTATGTGTTCAGGGCGAATATATCCATACATGCATTTAATTCACTCAAATCATTTACAAATAGGTTTATTTTGTGAGGTTTTATCCGGAGTTTGTGGGGTTGTTTGCAGCTAGGGTTCAGAATGCTTGATGTTTTATTATAAACTTTTTGTTGAAATGTATCATCGAGTCAAGTGAAGAAATGAATGGAGAAATATATTTTACTTATTTTATGTTTTATATATGAAGCATATTATATAAGTTTTAAATGGTGTTTGTAAGGTTTAATTGTCGTGTGTTACTTTGATTGATGTCACACCCCGATCGCGTATAACATGCAACCGCGGCGGAAACGTCGGGGAGTGTTGTAACAGAATTAGTTGTTTTAAATCCATGGCAATTGAAGTTTTGTTTTAGTAATCAAACATGAAAGTTTACATTGTTTTAAAGAAGAACCAAAGAGTAGATAACATAAATTAACTAGTTCTTGTCTCGTTTTAAGTCACTAAGGCACAGGTCCGCCTAAGTATGTCTTGATAAGTCCTATGCATCATCTCCTGAAAACACATGTGAAAATAGGTACGTCAGCATAAAAATGCCTGTGAGATACATAGGTTTTGTGAAAACAGAATTCATGACTTATATTTGAGAAAATGTTTAGTCATGAACCTTGTAATTTGCTTTGTCTTGTAAATCATTTGAAAAACGGTAAGATCAGATGATATGTTTAAATAAGAGAATAATGTATGGTTATATGAATAACCATGTAAAATGAGTTTGTATAAGATAATTTGTTTGTAAATCAATGTCTAGTGAAAAGTATGTTATTTGTATAAAATGTTATATGTCTCGAATTGAAATGATTCAAATAACGCTACGATATGTAATACCATACAAACACTTATATATACGAAGTACCAGCGGTATATCCACCATGCTTGTATCATATTACACACGCCTCATTACTTAGATCACTTACTCCAACCAAACCATCAAGATAAAATGTTTAACAATCGTAGAAATGTTTATGTATAGTCAAATGTCTATTGTCAAATGTAAATCATGTCAACAGATACAACTGGTTCACACGGTTCAATGGTTACAAACGGTTCATATAATCGAAGGGTTAAGACGGTTCACATAGTCAAATGGTTACAACGGTTCAAAATGTAGTATAATGTGTTCATATGCTGGATGAGCATATGCAACAGAAATGCAATGTAAAACAATGTACTAGGTATGCACACAATGGGCGTACGTAGCATGAAATGTATTGTAAAGTGATGTACTAAGTATGCACATAGCATGAAATGTATTGTAAAGTGATGTACTAAGTATGCACACGGTGGGCATACATAGCATAAATTTATTGTAAAGTGATGTACTAAGTATGCAGTGATGTACTAAGTATGCACACAATGGGCGTACATAGCATGAAATGTATTGTAAAGTGATGTACTAAGTATGCACACAGTGGGTATACATAGTATAAATTTATTGTAAAGCGATGTACTAAGTATGCACACAATGGGCGTACATAGCATGAAATGTATTGTAAAGTGATGTACTAAGTATGCACACGGTGGGCATACATAGCATAAATTTATTGTAAAGTGATGTACTAAGTATGCACACGATGGGCATACATAGCATAAATGTATTGAAATCATGTACTATAACTATACTAACGAACATAGCAAGTATATGATGTGAAAACATCAAAGCATGAAAGTAACAAGTAGGCACATGTGTTTCACCCCAAAACAGTTTGGAAAACAGTAAAAGAGGGGTCTATGTACTCACCTGAGATTGCTTTGAAGTCCTTGTATAACAACCAAACAATGCTAGAGATCACGGATATCAAACGGCACCTAATATAGGTAACTATGTTAATATACCGGGCCTAAATTGGAGGATTGGATAGGATGCGGGTTCGTAAACCAAATGAGTATGGAGACTCGTGTAATATGGTTTAACAAAGAGCACATACTTTAACCTAAGTGCTTACGACCCGTTTAGGTAGCTTATGCTACCTTAACGCGTCGTTCATGTAAAACGCGTTTGGAACGCCTAACATCGTGACCATAAGGTATAACCTCGGAAGGTTATTCCTTATACAGCTATGGTTAACTAATGTGTTTGGTCGGATCCTAAAGATCGACCAAACGGGTCGGGTTCGAAAGTATAAGCGATTAATTAGATCGCTTTCCTTACGACCCTATATAAGCACTATACTAAAAGTGATGAGCTAAGCATGTTAGAACATGCTTAACTAAGTTTAGAAAACAGGTTTGGTATCAAGACAAACGGTTTTGATACCCACGAGTAGTTTGGTTACAAAATACACAAGAATACGCATTTTGGCCGAAACTACGACTCGTCACTCAGCCTAGATAACGTGGTGATCAGTAGGTGTAGTCACTAGGGACTATAACCATCGTGATCACGCTCACGTTATGAAGTTCAAACGAAGTTCGTGTTGACCATAGGCTAGTCAACGCATAGAGTCAAACATAGTTTGACTTTAGGACTAGAAAGCGATTAAAAGAACGAAAGAACACTTACGAAGGGTCCCGAAAGCTAATTTCGATCCAGGAGCTCAGGTATGAAGCAAAGGCTTCAACTTAGAGCTTTAGATCAGATTTTGTGGGTTTTATACCAAATGGGGGGGTATTTATAGGAAAAGCAAAACCGTTAGGATTGTTTCTTGAATATCGTGCCATGATCTCATTCGTACACTTGTCAGGATGTTGTGGTATCAAATTATGACCCTAACTCCAGAGATTGTAAAGGGGCATTGCTCTTTGGGTGCTTGAAAGGCCAAATTTTGCAAGAAAAACGAGTTTCTGCATCTGCAGGGCTGACGCGGCCCGCGTGAAGGTTGCCCTTAGTCTTACGCGCCCCGCCTGGAGGTTCTGATAAAAAGCCAAGTTTCAAAAATGACAGTTTTGGTCCCTGTTACGGTTTAAGGCCATTTCCGACACTTTCAAGGCCCGTTAAGCCATCTTTAAGGCCCTAAAATGATGCCTAAACATTGAGACATGAAACATGCTCAAAAATATGTCAGATGTTGGTTCGTTTAGTCGTACGATCGTGATTTTCGGTTAATTACGACGGAAAGCGCATAAGCGCGAAAAACGATACAAATGACGCGACGAATGGATTTTTGACAAGCCAAACATTAAAACATAATATTATAATGCTTACATAAATTTTTGGATGTCCGGATGTATTCAGAACGTAAGTTATGCGCGAAAGTGCAAACTTATGCACTTTTTGACACTTTTAGTCCCTGAATGACCCAAAAGTTTATTTTAGCACACTGAACCTCTCAAAGCCTATTTCTAAGCTATGTAAAGGATATTTAAGGTGTGTTTAACTTATGGTCATATTCCGGAATGTTTGTTACAGTTCAAATTGGCATACTTTCGCAGTTTGTCAAGTTTAGTCCCTGTAAGCGAATTAGCTTGTTTTTTTGCCATACCAAAGCCTTCAAAACTTATTTCTAAGTTATGTATAGGTTATTTAAGGTATGTTGAGTATATGTTGATGTTCCGGAGTATTTATCGCATTAAACTGAGTACGTTTACGCACCAGTTTGCGTATAATTCTTCAGAAGGCGATGTAAAGTTTGAAATTGAACAAGAATTGATATGTGCAAAAGATACACATATTCATACAAGATCCGAAGTATGAAATACAATATTTCATCGGCTTGGTATTTGTTTGATGGTCGTGGTGACACAGGTGTCACAGTCTCCCCTACTTTAGGAAATTTCGTCCCGAAATTTATTCGTAGGAGTCTATTTGTGACTTTGCCAAATAACCACCAGCGATATGCAAGGCAATATCCTATCATTTCCTTAACGGTCATTCTTCAGAAACGAAAATGAACAGACGGAGTCATTTTCCTCAACGAGTATTCTTCAGAAATGGAAATGACGGAATAAGCAAACGAATGTTCATTTCCTGAACGGACAAATCTTCAGAAACGAAAAATGAATAGACGGAGTCATTTTCAATGGTTGCTTCATCAGAAATGGAAATGAAGGATTACACAACGGATATTCATTTCCTCAACAGATAAATCTTCATAAACGAAAATGAACTAACGGAGTCATTTCAACGGTTGCTTCCTCAGAGTTGGAAATGAAGGATTACACAACGGATATTCATTTCCTCAACGGATAAATCTTCAGAAACGAAAATGAACTAACGGAGTCATTTTCAACGGTTGCTTCATCAGAGTTGGAAATGAAGGATTACACAACGGATATTCATTTCCTCAACGGATAAATCTTCAGAAACGAAAATGAACTAACGGAGTCATTTTCAACGGTTGCTTCATCAGAGTTGGAAATCAAGGATTACACAACCGATATTCATTTCCTCAACAGATAAATCTTCAGAAACGAAAATGAACTATCGGAGTCATTTTCAATGGTTGCTTCCTCAGAGTTGGAAATGAAGGATTACACAACGGATATTCATTTCCTCAACAGATAAATCTTTAGAAACGAAAATGAACTAACGGAGTCATTTTCAACGGTTGCTTCATTAGAGTTGGAAATGAATAGGGTTAACTCTAGACACATGACAGAACTTGCTGTGATTTATGTGCACTAAATTCCATAATTATGTATGCATCCATAATTACGTAATCCCTTGCACAGTCTGCACAGTTTGTTTTGTAATGTTTTTGGGGAAGGATATCAAACTTGTGATGAGGGTGACTAGACTTCCATTGGGTCCTTTTAATTAGATCGACAGAGGATCTTCTTAGTTAGGCCACCAAGGAGTCCTTTCAGCTATATCATCACAAGATGTCCCTAACCAGATTTTTGGATCAATCTGTTTAACTAGACCACTAAAGGGGTCTAATTATGAAGTAGTACTTTATAATCCAAGGGACTTAACTATAACGTAGAAGTCCATTGAGGATTTTTATGTAGTACCTTTTGGTATCCTACTATGAATCCTTTATTCGTAGATATCGAAGATTCTACGAAGATTTGGATAACAAAAACTTGGATTACACCAAAAACATAAAAGGAACACATAAGCACATAATCACATAGTTGTTTCACTTGGTTATTAATTTGTTATTAATTTGTTATCGATTGAGAATGGATATGGAGACCAGTCGATGGGCTACAATGTCCTCTGGGATCTATCTGAAAATATAGGAAGATCTCCCAAAATTTCGATTTTGTTTTCAAAGAAACGTAATATTCGAATAAAGGAACACATCAATTTAGAATTTACGGAAATACCCCTAGGTACCCTATTAAGGATTTGCAGTGGTACTTTGGGTATTCGTCTCGTGTTGTAACTTACGCCTTGTACTTCGTTTCCTCAGAAGAAACGGGTACTTAGGAATTTCGTGGAAAATGCAAGAGATCATAGAATGGGAGAATTTTGGGGGTAGTTTGTTCTTCAAGGAATACAGTTCCTTGATTGTTGGTATTGTAAGGGATATGTTGTTTACATATGCAACCACACAAATACATTGCAATGTAAATAAAAGATTTATTTATAAACAACGATAACAACTGTTTCTTGGACCTTGACAACAAAAGAAAATAATACATAAAACGTGATTATTTCTAAACGATGTTGTCTTCTAGTCAGTCAGATGCTCATCCCTGTGTTGGATTTGCATTAGCAAGCTTTGGGCAATTTCTTCGGAAATGACCCATCTCGCCACAGTTGAAACAAGAACTGGTAGAAAACGACCTTGAGCAGGATTGTTGCCAGCTTGGTTTGGCGCAGCTGCAGCTGGGCAGACTCTTGCTGTATGACCTATAAGTCCACAAGTCTGGCATTTGCGGCACATTACATTGGCATGATGATGGAGGCTACATTAGTTGCACAAGGGTGCAGTTCCATTGTATGTGTAACACCTCGAAAAATTTCGTCCAATAATGTCTTGACACGTGTCATAAGGTTCCGGTATGTGAAAACAAACTTTAGAGGGACTAAAAGTGACAAACAGTGAAAACTATGGAACGTAAGGGTCCAAAGTGTCAACAATGGATAAATAGACTCTATGATAACCCTACATAATGTTCATAACCTTAAACGGGTGGTTCATGGATCATACGACGCGGAAATTGCACAAAAGTGAGGAATTGCAAACTATAGGGGCCAAAAGTGTCAACATGTTTAATTTATACCTCTGAGTGAACTTTTGGCAGACCCGAAGCTTTGAGAAGCTAAAATATACTCACTAGAATATGTGGTTAAAATTTCGTGAAGTTTCGTCAACGTATGAGAAAGTTATGGCCAAAACCGTACTTGAGGGACTAAAAGCGTCAACGTCGAATTTCATGGCTTTTCGGTTGAGCGCAAAGTTATCCGAGGACATTACCATGTTGGTAAATGTCCTAAGGTTCTTAGAAACCAAGTTTGGGGGTTTACGAGTCAAAATAAGCAGCCGAAACATCGCGTGCAAGACCAGGGACCAAAGCTGCCAAGTTTGAAACATTTTTGGGCCTGCAGACCCCAGGCGACCCGCCTGGGAATCCTTAGGCGGGCCGCGTGAACCCCCCAGCATCAGAAATTCACGAAAATTTCATATTTGGTCCGAATTTGAAGTGTGTAACAGCTGTTGGCACCTCCTTTTGCTCCAATAAACTCTCATGCATGCCTAGTGCAACAGTGAGCTACCTCAAACCTCTAAATTCAGCTTTAAATCAGATCAAAGATCATTTTTTTGGGCATTTGCATTTGTGAACAAGAACTCTTTCAACTTGCAAAAGCTCTCAAGACTTTCTGGAGCATTTCTGGACATCAAGGCCGACTCCAAGTGTTTGCTAGGCTTCATTAGGACCTTTGTAAGCTTCTAATTCAGTCTCTAATTCGTTCTTGCTTTGATTATTGCTAAAAGTCAAACTGATTGTTCTTATACTTTGACTTTCTGTTTAAACGAGTTCTACTCAGTCATTTCTCAAATTGAAACCACTAATATGTTGGTATTTATGTGGGAAACAAACCCTCAAAAGGGTATTCTCTGATTTCCACTATATGCATGCTAATTGTCAAGTCAAACTTGTTTCTAAAAAGTCAACAGAAGTGGTTTTTGCAAAAGTAAGCTTAGATGATAATGTAAAGGACATGCAATCTGTTTGATCATCATAAACAACTTATAATACATGTAAGAATATGTTTTATCATAATAAACTCGAAAAATCTTTAGTATAAATACGAGTCGGAACCGAAAGTCTTGTAAAACGACTATTTCGTAGACTATCGATTCGGATTCGTACATGCATGTTTGAGATCTGTATTGGAGAGTATTTTTGACCATTTTTATTTCGGTAAAACTCTCTAGAATTTTTGTTGTTTGAGTCTATGCTTAGCCGATTCATTTGCATGTTTCCGATTATGCTTAAAAGTTGACTATTTTGCCCTTTTTGATATAAAACGTGATTTTTGGAAAAGTGAAAGAGTAGAAATCTTTATTTCTAATATATAAACTTGCACCGAAAATTTCGGATCAGTTGGTAGTCCAGATTTTGAGTTATGGCCATTAGCGTAAAACTATGTTCTTAAGTTACATAAAGGGCACATTTCGCATATAACCCATTTCAGGCCACGTTTTGATACAAAACTTTTTACCCACTGATGATATATAATATTTTGGGATTTTTGATGATTTTTATTTAATTTTTGGCTGGTCGTATCTTAGATCGCTTAGTTATTTCGGTTTATGTCGGTTTTGACCGTTTAGGCCATAAAATGAGTTTTATGCATTCTTTTGACCCGAAACCTTTTCCTACTGATTTTATATGTTAAATAAATTATTTTAAGTATTCTGGAAATATAAAAATCCCAGATTTATTTTGAAAACCCGGAAACGGCGTTAAATCGCATTTTAAGCATTTTTAGCGCATAGTAAGCGTTATACTCATTTTAAACATATAAGATTCATACCTACTGATGTATTTAGTATATTTTCATATAATAACAGTAAGTATAAGTATACGAACTCAGATTTCCAGTTTTGGCATTTTTAGCCCTTGTGAATTTACTAAAATACCCTTACGGTGCATAGTTTGATTTTAAATGTTAAGTTTGGTATATGGGTCATACCCTACTGTTATAATATGTTAAATGAAGTATATTTACTGTATAAACCAGACCCGAAACTCAGATTTCTAATTTGACTCTTTTATAATCTTTTAAATGACCAAAATGCCCTTCTAAGGCATAAATTGAGTTTAAAATTATTCCGGGCAATATAGAACATAACTTACTGATGTTATATCATATTTAAAGCATATTATCTCAGGGAACTTGCATTTGACTCTTTTGGCTACCCGTAACGCCCTTTTTGCGTTCGGTTCGGTTTACGTAACTTGTTTGCGTAAATTGACCGAAACGGGTCAAACGTTATCATTTTTGTTTCAAAATCCAGAATGTATTTAGTATACCCATATTATACAAGTATTCAAACTTGTCGGGTCTAAATCACATTCTATTCGGTCTTTCGCTTAATCGTGCGTAAACCGTATCGTCCTTAAAACTAACCGGTCAAAGCTTAGGCTTAAATAAAAGACCCGTTAGAAATCTAATAGGTTATTATAAACCTTTGTTCCAGATTAGGAGGCCCAGTAAAAGCTACCTACACTTACTGTTTGTGATTCATACTTGCTCAGGTAAATACATTTTGACTTATTTTCCATATACGGGCTTGGGGTACGGTATTTAAAATACCGCTTGATCGGGCGCACAAGTCCTGCACCTTATGGGTGTACAGTCTTGAATAGCTTGTGCGACTCGTTTAAACAGTCTTGTCTTACTTTAGGCTTTGGGGGGTTATTGACCGTGTCCCGGATATCCTTGGCATTATCTTACGAGATGGCCACGACCAGAGCACGGGGTGTAGGCGTACACCCGGCGTGTATAACTCTTTAATGTGGTGTGTCATTTAATCTTTAGCCCGGACAGCAGATCCCGGGCCACCATAAGTATGGGTACATGTAAATCGTTCACAAGTTTATATTGCATAAATATCCCAAGTTAATAAAAATATTTATGCCTTGTGCATTTAAATCAATTTTCAATCATTTTCAAAATGAGTCAGTCGATTTGTATTTACCAGTGTAAACTGACGTATTTTTCCCAAAAGGTTAAGTGCAGGTACTATACGAACTAGGCTGGCTGTTTCCTAAGAGCGTCCACTATAGTCTCGCAAGCTCGGACGACAATAACTGTTGAACAATTTATTCATATTTTTATTTGATCCGCCTGTGGATCCGTTTCAACTACTTATGATGTTATTATGTCATTTTAATTAAAGTTGAAATGTATCTATTCTGCTTCCACTGTGCATTATTATATTGTGTTGATTGTGACACCCCGGGAAAACCAGTGAACGATATAACTTACCTAGCTTCCTCAGTGAGTGCGTACCAAATTTCGGGACGAAATTTCTTTTAAGTTGGGGATAATGTGACAACTCGAGTTTCTGACTTTCACTTTCGCATTAAATGCGCGTTGACTTTGACTGTTTAGTTGTTGGATGGTGGACTTGAAATTGTACGCGTTGTGTTTTAATGAAACGTATTGTCATTTTGCCTATATGTGATTACTTGCTGTGGTAGAAAATAATATTAGAGTTATTATTAAAACACTTAGTCTAGATCGAAACATGACATACAGATCGAAGGATCACGAAAGATAACCTTAGGTTCGAAGGATCTCGAACCATACCCTTCGAGCAAAGGTAGGATCCTTCGACATCTTTCGGCCCGAAGGACCACGAAACATATCCTTCGACTAGAATCCAGATCTTTCGGCCCAGTCTTTCTAATGGGCTTGGCCCATTCCTGTGATACGTTTATATACGTGAATGCATGTAGTCGGCAGTCACTTTCAACCCTAGAGCCTTTCTGTGAGTGACGGCAATTTGGAATTCTCGAAGCTTGCTTTAGTTTTCGATTCACCTCGGTTAGTATCCAAGCATTGCATGATTATTTAATTGTTATCCTTGCTAACTGTTAATCGAATACATGATTCATTAATATATATACATAATGCCTGATCTCATGTTTGAATCCCTTGCTTATTGATGATGTTGATTATGGTAAACGAAAACGAAACAAGTGAACACGGTTTGGTTAGTTTAAACACAAAGATCTAAACCTGCTATCGATTAGGGTTTTTGGTATTCTGTTCGGATTATTAATCAATATTATAGATCGATTGTAGTGAGGAATCGTGCTCGTATGATACTCGTTATGTAGATGTACTGTTAAGATTTGGTACTTGTTGTGATTTGTTTGGGCATGCATGATCGATGATGATTGTTAATGATGATGACGGTTGTAGATGATTAGGGTTTCTGTTTCTGTAATTGACTGCGTGATATCCGTAACTGATTGTGATCAAACGTAACTGATATGTATTGAATGATACTTGCTACTCGAAACATAGTGGTTGTCGAAAGATGCTTGTTAGTCGAACCATAGTAGTGTTGACCGAAAGATGACTTTTGGTCGAAAGATGACATTAGGTTCGAAACATAACTTTCGGTCCGAATGATAACTATGATGACTGTTTGTCGAAAGATTACTAATGTGTCGAAAGATAACAGTGGATCGAAAGATATTAGGGATTATAAACATCCTTCGAAGGATGGGATGTATGTTTGATTTATTTGGCATGCCATGCTTGGTGATGAATGTTTTTGTGTACACTAGCTGATGAGTAGGTATGAAATGGTACGTGTTGTGCCGATATGCAAACTGACTGTTATGTGATACATGATTGATGCATGGTATTGACTTTCAAGCACTATGTGACATTAGATTGCATGCGTATCATTGCGAACATGAACTGATTTGTTATACGTGCATACAATAGGACGTGATTAATTACTTGTGAGTGCATAACCTAGCATACCGAGCAAACCAAGGTGAGTTCACATAGCCAAGGCATGGGGTTCCCAGGGTGGGAATGGGATTTTGATTATTTACTGGTACTTGTCTATAATGGAACGTAGTGATGTTATGGGATGAACTATGGTACACACGTCACTGTTAGAACTACTGCTAGACTAGTAACACTTATTGAACTGATCTTCGCACACCTGCCAAGGGTTGGCCGCGATATTATGACTGACTTCGCACACCTGCCTTTGGAAGGCCGCGAACTGTAATTTACTAATCTTCGCACACCTGCCTGGTAGGCCGCGATACAACTAAACCTAGTCTAGAATACTCGGGATGAACACCCCCTAATATCTTCGCATACCTGCCTGGGAGGCCGCGATGGAAACTAATACGATACGTGACATAACGAACGAACATACGACTACTCACGTTATACTATTACTGAACTGTTAACTGTGAACTCGCTCAACTAGTTGTTGACTCTCTGCTGCATGCCTTGCAGGACATTAGGCACATATGGAGCTTGCACAGGGAGGAGCAGGTCGTTGTGGAGCATGGATTATGTTTTGAACTTATTGAACTTATGTTACACATTTGGGCTTTCATACTTATGCTTCCGCTATACTTATAAACTATGATTATGTTTTGAACACCCATCATATTGAATGATTGGTTTACATTATTATATTTGATATTACATACATGTTCGATATGATTGGTGGCTTGATCCTGGTCAGTCACGCTCCCAAGCGGTGATACTCCGCAGGTGGATTTTGGGGGTGTGACAGATTGGTATCAGAGCCATTGGTTATAGAGAACTTGGTTTTAATATGGAAAAACGTTTTTATTAAAACCAGACTATAACCAGAACAGTGCTCTCAACGATCCACAACGACGCTTCGCTCCACGTGCAAGACTCGACATCCTAGGTAATAAGGTTTATGTTTATTGCCTACATGCTAGAATTTGCATAGAACTTTGCTCGTAGTATGCTTACATTACCTTGCTCACAACTTGCCATTGCATGAGAACACTTATGTGCTTACACCCTTCTGTCATCGCACTATTCGCGAACCTTTCTCACTTATGTTGCCTTTGATGTGAAGATCAATGGCCGCACGAATTAACATGACTCAAGCCCAGCTAGAGGCTCTCGTTGCTGCGGCAGTTGCAGCCGCCCAAGCAGGTAGTATACCCTGCAGTATAGACACTAGGATCTTTAGATCCTACATTAACTCTCGTATTTAACTTCGTCCTATTCGTACACAATAGGTCAGCCAGCGCAGCAAGTTTGCACTTTTAAGAACTTCATGGACTGTCGTCCAAACTCTTTCAGCGGCACAGAAGGAGCGGTTGGACTCCTCCACTGGTTCGAGAAGCTAGAATCAGTATTCGAGATGTGCGAGTGCCCTGAGGCTCGCAAGGTCAAGTTTGCTACCGGTACTTTGGAAGGAATAGCACTGACTTGGTGGAACGCCCAAGTTCAGATCTTAGGGTTGGCAGCTGCTAACGCCACCCCATGGAACGATTTTAAGGAACTCATCAAGCGTGAGTATTGCACGCGGGAAGATATTCACAAGCTGGAAGACGAGCTGTATAACTTGAAAATGGTTGGATCGGAAATCGAGGCGTATACTAAACGGTCTAACGAGCTGGCCGTTCTGTGTCCAACTATGGTGGACCCTCCATACAAGCGCATTGAGTTGTATCTCAAGGGATTGGCGCCAGAAATTCAAAGCCATGTGACGTCGGCTAACCTCGAAAACATCCAGGAGATCCAGCGTCTCGCTCACCGTATCA
The DNA here is from genome assembly GCF_002127325.2 of Helianthus annuus. Lineage (NCBI taxonomy): Eukaryota > Viridiplantae > Streptophyta > Magnoliopsida > Asterales > Asteraceae > Helianthus > Helianthus annuus. The sequence continues at coordinate 119,582,037 of NC_035444.2, forward strand.
CTGATCAGGCAGTGGATCAGAATAAACTGCCCAAGCGTGTTAATGCTACTACTAACGTCACCACCTCAGTTACTCCTGCTACATCTGGTGACAGTAAAAGAAAGTGGGATGGGGATTCCAGCAAAGGTTCAGCATCTGTCCAGCCACAATCTCAGCAGCAGAAGATTGACCACTATCAGAGTCCCAGTCAGCAATCCTCTAGTGGTCACAGACAGAGGAGATATCAGGGTAGTCAACCCAGGTGCCACAACTGCAACAGGCATCACCACGGCCCGTGTAACAAGGGTCGTTGTCAAAGGTGTCTTAAGATGGGTCACGAGGCCAAAGACTGTAGGAGTCCACGGCCTGCGAATCAGAATCAGCAGCCTCAGCAACCAGCTCCACAGAACCAACAGCAGCAGCAGCAGCCACAGCGTGGAAACCGGGGGTGTTTCCAGTGTGGGGCTGAAGGTCACTTCAAACGCGATTGTCCTCAGTTGAACCAGAATCACAACAACAACAACCAGGGCAACGGCAACAACAACGGGGGAAACAACAACAATAACGGCAATGAAGCTCGTGGTCGTGCATTCGTACTAGGTCGAGGTGACGCAGTGAACGATCCCAACGTTGTCATGGGTAAGTTTCTCCTCGACAATATTTACGTTACTGTTTTATTTGATTCGGGTGCGGATACAAGCTATATGTCTGTGAAAATGTGTCAACTGCTAAAACGTGCACCAACACTTTTACCTACCAAACATGTAGTAGAGTTAGCTAACGGTAAAAGTCTAGAAGCCACGCACGTAGTTCAGGGTTGTAATCTTATCCTAGCTGGCCACGCCTTCTCTATTGATCTCATTCCCATAGTTTTGGGAAGTTTCGACGTCGTGATTGGGATGGATTGGCTTTCCCAACACCAGGCAGAAATCTTATGCAGCGAAAAGGTTATTCGCATTCCTCGTTTGGATCAGGAACCTCTAGAAGTTCAAGGCGACAAGAGTGGTGCTGTGGTTGGCATCATCTCTTTCTTGAAGGCTCAGAAATGCTTACGTAAGGGTCACACAGCCATTTTGACTCTTGTTACAGACGCCTCAGCAAAGGAAAAGAAATTGGAAGACATTCCAGTTGTACGTGATTACCCTCAGGTGTTTCCTGAAGACTTACCTGGCTTACCGCCTCATCGTCAGGTCGAATTTCAGATCGAGCTCGCTCCAGGAGCAGCACCCATAGCTCGCGCACCATATCGTCTAGCTCCATCGGAATTGGAGGAATTGTCAAAGCAACTGCAAGAACTCTTGGAAAAGGGTTTCATACGACCAAGCTCTTCGCCTTGGGGAGCTCCAGTGCTTTTCGTAAAGAAGAAAGACGGCACGTTCAGGATGTGCATCGACTACCGTGAACTCAACAAGGTGACGGTGAAGAACCGTTATCCTCTTCCACGCATAGACGACTTATTCGACCAGTTGCAAGGGTCGTGCTACTACTCGAAGATAGACTTGAGGTCTGGTTATCATCAGCTGAGAGTCCGGGATGAGGACGTCTCCAAGACAGCCTTCAGAACTCGTTACGGTCACTACGAGTTTCTCGTCATGCCATTTGGGTTAACGAACGCGCCTGCTGTATTTATGGATCTTATGAACAGGGTGTGCAAACCCTATCTTGACAAGTTCGTTATAGTATTCATCGACGACATTCTGATTTACTCCAAGAGTCAGGAGGAACACGAGCAGCATCTTCGCCTTATTTTGGAACTCCTTCGGAAGGAGCAGCTGTACGCTAAGTTTTCTAAATGCGACTTCTGGCTTCGTGAAGTCCACTTCTTAGGCCATGTGGTAAACAGGGATGGGATCCATGTCGATGCATCCAAGGTAGATTCGATCAGGAACAGACCAGCACCGAGTACACCAACAGAAATACGCCGATTCTTGGGTTTGGCGGGATACCACAGGCAGTTTATCAAAGACTTCTCCAAGATCGCGCAGCCACTTGCTATGCTGACACAGGAAGGTGTCACCTACCGTTAGGGAGATTCCCAAGAGACCGTTTTTCAGTACCTTAAGGATAGGCTTTGCAGCACACCTATTCTCTCACTGCCGGAGGGCACAGATGACTTCGTGGCTTATGGTGATGCATCGATACAGGGTCTCGATGGTGTATTGACACAACGGGATAAGATTATTGCTTACGCTCGCGACAACTAAAGATTCGTGAACGGAACTACGCGACGCACGATTTAGAGCTGGGAGCTATTGTTTTCGGGCTTAAGATATGGCGACACTACCTGTACGGTACCAGGTGCACGATTTACACCGATCACAGGAGTCTCGAGCATATCCTTAAGCAGAAGGATTTAAACATGCGTCAACAAAAATGGGTTGAACTACTGAACGGCTACGAATGCGCCATCAATTATCGTCCAAGCACGGCTAATGTTGTGGCCGACGCCCTCAGTCGAAAGGACGCCCTACCTAAGCGCGTGCGAGCGCTACAGCCTAATATTCAGTCTAGCCTTCCAGCACAGATACGAAATGCTCAGGTAGAAGCATTGAAGCCCGAAAACGTCAAGGCGGAAGTCTTACGCGGCTCACGACAGCAAATGGAACAGAAGGCAGACGGTGCCTACTATGTAACGGGCCGTATTTGGGTCCCTCTCTATGGCGGTTTACGCGAACTTGTAATGGATGAAGCTCACAAGTCTCGCTACTCGGTACATCCAGGGTCGGATAAAATGTACCACGACATCAGCACTACTTATTGGTGGCCTAGTATGAAGGCCCACATCGCTATGTACGTTGGAAAGTGCTTGACCTGTGCAAGAGTCAAGGTTGAATACCAGAAACCAGCTGGCCTACTTCAGCAGCCTAAGATACCTCAGTGGAAATGGGAAGAAATTTCCATGGATTTTGTTACGGGTTTACCCAGATCCCAGCGTGGGAACGATACGATATGGGTGATCGTGGATCGACTCACCAAATCTGCACACTTCCTGCCGATTAAGGAAACGGACAAGTTCTCCACACTCGCAGACGTCTATCTTAAAGAAGTTGTTTCGAGGCACGGGGTGCCCACGTCTATCATTTCGGATCGCGATGCACGATTCACGTCAGAGCTTTGGCAAGCAATGCATAAGTCTTTCGGCTCACGGTTAGACATGAGCACAGCATATCATCCTCAGACGGATGGGCAGTCTGAGCGTACGATTCAAACACTTGAAGACATGCTTCGGGCATGCGTCATCGATTTCGGCAACGGCTGGGAAAAGCACCTCCCTTTAGTGGAGTTCTCATACAATAATAGTTATCACACCAGCATTCAAGCCGCTCCATTCGAGGCATTGTACGGGCGTAAATGCCGGTCACCCCTCTGCTGGGCAGAGGTGGGGGATAGTCAGATTACGGGTCCAGAGATTGTAGTGGACGCCACAGAAAAGATTGCACAGATACGACAACGCATGGCGGCAGCACGCGACCGTCAGAAAGCCTACGCGGACAAGCGTAGAAAGCCATTAGAATTTGAGGTCGGGGACCGGGTTTTATTGAAAGTTTCACCCTGGAAGGGTGTGGTTCGTTTTGGCAAACGGGGTAAACTGAATCCGCGGTACGTCGGACCATTCGAAATCATAGAAAAGATTGGCAAGGTAGCCTACAAGTTGAACCTACCAGCTGAACTCGGGGCAGTTCACAATGTCTTTCATGTATCGAACCTAAAGAAGTGCCTATCAGATGAAAATCTTATCATTCCTTTTAAGGAACTCACTATCGACGAGCGGTTGCAGTTCGTTGAGGAACCAGTCGAAATCACGGACCGGGATGTAAGGTCCTCAAACACAAGAGAATCCCTCTTGTTCGGGTTCGTTGGAACTCCCGACGTGGCCCAGAGTACACCTGGGAACGCGAGGATCAGATGACAGAAAAGTACCCCAGTTATTCGAAACCAATGCAACCACTACTGAGGCTGAAGCTACTACTACTGAATTTCGGGACGAAATTCCAAATCAACGGGGGGATGATGTGACACCCCGGGAAAACCAGTGAACGATATAACTTACCTAGCTTCCTCAGTGAGTGCGTACCAAATTTCGGGACGAAATTTCTTTTAAGTTGGGGATAATGTGACAACTCGAGTTTCTGACTTTCACTTTCGCATTAAATGCGCGTTGACTTTGACTGTTTAGTTGTTGGATGGTGGACTTGAAATTGTACGCGTTGTGTTTTAATGAAACGTATTGTCATTTTGCCTATATGTGATTACTTGCTGTGGTAGAAAATAATATTAGAGTTATTATTAAAACACTTAGTCTAGATCGAAACATGACATACAGATCGAAGGATCACGAAAGATAACCTTAGGTTCGAAGGATCTCGAACCATACCCTTCGAGCAAAGGTAGGATCCTTCGACATCTTTCGGCCCGAAGGACCACGAAACATATCCTTCGACTAGAATCCAGATCTTTCGGCCCAGTCTTTCTAATGGGCTTGGCCCATTCCTGTGATACGTTTATATACGTGAATGCATGTAGTCGGCAGTCACTTTCAACCCTAGAGCCTTTCTGTGAGTGACGGCAATTTGGAATTCTCGAAGCTTGCTTTAGTTTTCGATTCACCTCGGTTAGTATCCAAGCATTGCATGATTATTTAATTGTTATCCTTGCTAACTGTTAATCGAATACATGATTCATTAATATATATACATAATGCCTGATCTCATGTTTGAATCCCTTGCTTATTGATGATGTTGATTATGGTAAACGAAAACGAAACAAGTGAACACGGTTTGGTTAGTTTAAACACAAAGATCTAAACCTGCTATCGATTAGGGTTTTTGGTATTCTGTTCGGATTATTAATCAATATTATAGATCGATTGTAGTGAGGAATCGTGCTCGTATGATACTCGTTATGTAGATGTACTGTTAAGATTTGGTACTTGTTGTGATTTGTTTGGGCATGCATGATCGATGATGATTGTTAATGATGATGACGGCTGTAGATGATTAGGGTTTCTGTTTCTGTAATTGACTGCGTGATATCCGTAACTGATTGTGATCAAACGTAACTGATATGTATCGAATGATACTTGCTACTCGAAACATAGTGGTTGTCGAAAGATGCTTGTTAGTCGAACCATAGTAGTGTTGACCGAAAGATGACTTTTGGTCGAAAGATGACATTAGGTTCGAAACATAACTTTCGGTCCGAATGATAACTATGATGACTGTTTGTCGAAAGATTACTAGTGTGTCGAAAGATAACAGTGGATCGAAAGATATTAGGGATTATAAACATCCTTCGAAGGATGGGATGTATGTTTGATTTATTTGGCATGCCATGCTTGGTGATGAATGTTTTTGTGTACACTAGCTGATGAGTAGGTATGAAATGGTACGTGTTGTGCCGATATGCAAACTGACTGTTATGTGATACATGATTGATGCATGGTATTGACTTTCAAGCACTATGTGACATTAGATTGCATGCGTATCATTGCGAACATGAACTGATTTGTTATACGTGCATACAATAGGACGTGATTAATTACTTGTGAGTGCATAACCTAGCATACCGAGCAAACCAAGGTGAGTTCACACAGCCAAGGCATGGGGTTCCCAGGGTGGGAATGGGATTTTGATTATTTACTGGTACTTGTCTATAATGGAACGTAGTGATGTTATGGGATGAACTATGGTACACACGTCACTGTTAGAACTACTGCTAGACTAGTAACACTTATTGAACTGATCTTCGCACACCTGCCAAGGGTTGGCCGCGATATTATGACTGACTTCGCACACCTGCCTTTGGAAGGCCGCGAACTGTAATTTACTAATCTTCGCACACCTGCCTGGTAGGCCGCGATACAACTAAACCTAGTCTAGAATACTCGGGATGAACACCCCCTAATATCTTCGCATACCTGCCTGGGAGGCCGCGATGGAAACTAATACGATACGTGACATAACGAACGAACATACGACTACTCACGTTATACTATTACTGAACTGTTAACTGTGAACTCGCTCAACTAGTTGTTGACTCTCTGCTGCATGCCTTGCAGGACATTAGGCACATATGGAGCTTGCACAGGGAGGAGCAGGTCGTTGTGGAGCATGGATTATGTTTTGAACTTATTGAACTTATGTTACACATTTGGGCTTTCATACTTATGCTTCCGCTATACTTATAAACTATGATTATGTTTTGAACACCCATCATATTGAATGATTGGTTTACATTATTATATTTGATATTACATACATGTTCGATATGATTGGTGGCTTGATCCTGGTCAGTCACGCTCCCAAGCGGTGATACTCCGCAGGTGGATTTTGGGGGTGTGACAATGATTGTCTATGACGATGCCAACTACGTCACTGTACCCCACACCGGGCCCACCGGTGACACGTGGAAATCGGGGTGTGACAGGTTGGTATCAGAGCCAACGCTGAGTGAATTAAACACTAGTCCTTTGTGTTTAATCTTAGTTACACAATTGCACATTCCTCGATTTTCGAGTCTAGACAAAGAACTTAGGAAATGTTCGACATTTCGTTTATTTAATCTTTATTTTTATTATTAGCTTTGTCTTATATATTTTGTTGTGCAACTTGTTTAATTTTTGACAGGTTCATCATGCCGCCACGTGTTCGAGGAAGAGGACGAGGAGGATTCGCTACCTCACATGACCACGAGGCAGGGCCTTCACACAGGCGAGCCCCATCAGCATCGCACAACACGGCAGCCCATGATCATTGGAGATCATTCGCCGAGCCAGCCAGGCACTCGGTATCTTTGAGCACCTCGCCATCCCTACCCCACTCCTTTGGGCCCCACTCTGAAATTGGGCCCCACGACTCCCATGGATCTTTCATTCCATTACACCAGTCACCTCACCACTACCCAGCACCAGCTTATCAGGGCCTATACAACCCTGATGCTTACTTGGATGAACCAGTGGGTCATAACCCACTAGGACCTGAAGACCACTTCTCTGGTGGAAACGAGATGGAGGTTGACGAGGACACTGACCCTTCCCTACCACCGTCCGGCACGCCTAACCATCCCATTGAGATATCGGATGGGTCACCATACAGGGGATCACCATTCAATGGTGTTGATAGCTATGAGGAGAGGTTCAGGCAGCACGATTGGTATTACACCCCCAGCCACCACAACTCTCCGATGCTCCAGTCTCACCATGGTTCTCCGGTGCACTCGCAGCACCACTCTCAGCAGCAGCAGCTTCAGCAGCCGCCTTTGCAGCAGGACCCATCTGAGGCCTTTTGGCGCGACGTGATTACTCCGTCGCCACCACCACCACCGGTTTTGCCCCCTCCGCCTCAGAGGCCAAGGAGGAACGCGCGTATGTCTACGCGAGGAGGGATTCGCATTGCCACCCCTCGACATTCTGGTAGCAGCCGCTACTCGCCGCTCCACGAGGAGTCAGAGACGGGAGAGTCTCAGCATCCCGTCTCAGAGGTTACTTCTGCGACTATTGCGCCACTACCGCCGCAGAACTTTGGAGAGCTCATTCCTGCGTATGCTAGCGCAGCGCAGTTCAACCCGTTCGAGCCGACTTTTCCTCCCGGTTATGATTATACGGGAGATCCCTACTGGCTAGCTTCAGGCTACAACCCTCTCAACCAGGAGAGTACTTTTGGAGGTCCCTGGGCTACGGGACCATCAGCTTTTGGATTCCCACCACAGGGATACCAGCAGCCGCAGCCTCCACAGCCACAGCAATATCAGCCACCGCCGCCGGCGCCAATGATGTCACCACCGCAAGTCCAAGAAATCCTGCAAGGGATACACGACGTGCGACGGGAGTTGCAAAATGATCGCCGACACAACCGCGGTATGTTCAAGAAGATGGTTGACTTGATTAAGGGTAAGAGTAAGAAGGATTATTGAATCCTTTGTTGTTAGCTCTTTTACTCGTGTTCCTGCATGGACATCTATTCCTGTATTCTACCCCTGCGTGGGTATATTTCTCTTATTCAACCCCTGCGTGGGTATGTTGTTCTGTTAACCCCTGCGTGGGTTTGTTTTATTTTATTTGTTGTTGTTATTATTTGTTTAGCCCCTGCGCGGGCATGTTATTCATGTTATTTGAATTAAAGTCCCGTTTAGGGCAAAGATGTACTAGTTACTTTATTTAAAATTTGAAATGGTTAATTTGAATTTCTCATTTTAATTATGTGCATGAATATAATATTAAAATAAATGGAAAATATCAATTTTTATTTGATTTGCCATTTTTATAACAATCTTAGTAAGGTAGAACCTAGCTTGAATGCCTTATTTACAGGCCTGGCCAATATGGTAAAACCTGGTTGAAAAGATTCAAATCTCTGTTAACATCTGAAAACATGTTAACATTCCTGGCCAAGCGTGATCTGTAGAATCACACAAGCCACCCTTTTTAATAAATTATCTACAGATTATATCTGTACACAAGCCTGTTTATGACTTGATACCTACGGGTTATGACTATGTCATATAGTGGCAGTTGTGGTTTATGACTCCCTGCCTAGTAAAGGATTATTTGTTTAATTATACAATGCTAATCCTATAAAAATCTAAATTTATAATTTAGTAAGTTGTCCGAAGTGACTAGGCCTATTGTGCCAATATATATATATATATTTCATTCCATAATATAATTGCTAATAAAAGCCTTGAATGAGATTGATTAAATTAACTATTATGGTTATTAATACCATGGTTAATAAATCGTCTAGAACGATAATACTGTTAGGTTTCTAAATAGACCTTGTCCTTTATTGTAGCTTAAAGCTACAATGGCCAAATCGGAGGAAACCAACAGTCATTCTGGGGAGCACCCAGATAATACCAGGATTCACGTCACTGGAGAAGAATTGCAAGCACTGATAGATAACGCTGTTGCCAAAGCTATGGATAGGCAATTCAGGGAATCTAGCGGTACTCGGAGTAGAACCCAAACAGTAACGCACGTAAAGCCCAAGACTCATTCTGAGGCTCATAGTAAGCCACCTTCTAAAAAGAGTGAGCCGAAGAAGGATGAGGATGATAATCACTCCTCCAACCACAGCAGTATTCCTAAGCAAGAAGTCAAGCTGAAGCATGATACGCACAGCAAGTCCTGTACGTACAAATATTTCGTATCTTGCAAACCCAGAGATTTTACTGGGGAAAAAGGAGCAGTTGATTGCATGACGTGGATTGATGAGATGGATACTGTAGTTGATATCAGCGGGTGTGCTGATAGGGACGTCGTGAAGTACGTGTCCCAGTCGTTCAAGGGAGATGCGTTAGCATGGTGGAAGTCACTCCTACAAGCTGCCGGTAAGGCCACACTGTACGGTTTGTCATGGGAACAGTTTGTGGCCCTGATCAAAGAGAATTTCTGCCCGCAGCATGAGGTCGAAAGAATTGAATCGGATTTCGTATCTCTGGTTATGAAGAACCTCGATTGTCAAGCGTATCTTACTACGTTTAACACTTTATCTCGGTTAGTGCCTTATCTGGTGACCCCGGAGCCGCGAAGGATTGCTCGATTTATTGGGGGTCTGGCACCGGAGATAAAGGCAAGCGTCAAGGCTTCAAGGCCTACGACATTTAGATCCGTAGCTGATCTATCCCTCTCCCTCACTCAAGATGTAGTCAGACTGAGAGCTATGAAGAGCTCAGAGGAAAACAAGAGAAAGCGTGAGGATGACACCTCACGAAGATCTGAGAAACGACACAGAGGAAACAACGACCATAAGAAAGGGTCGGGGTTCAAGAAAGGAGATCAGTCGGGTGAAAAACCCAGATGCAAGAACTGCAAGAGACACCATTTTGGGAAATGTCGTTTGGAAGCGAATTCCCAGTCTCACGAGAAGCGATGTGGAATCTGCAAGTCCACAGACCATAAAGCTTTAGATTGCAAGAAGATGAAGGATGCAACTTGTTTTGGTTGCAACGAGAAAGGGCATATCCGGCCAAATTGCCCAAAGAATGCAAAGAAAGCTGACGACGGGAAGAAGACAAATGCGAGAGTCTTCAGAATGGACGCCAAGGAAGAAGTTCTAGACGACAACGTCATTACAGGTACGTTTCTTGTAAATGATGTTTTTGCTAGAGTCTTGTTTGATTCAGGAGCTGATAAGTTGTTTGTAGATGATAAGTTTTGTAAATTGTTGAACCTTCCTGTTAAAACCTTAAGTGTGAAATATGAGGTGGAATTAGCCGATGGAACCATAGAAACCGCCTCGACTGTTTTAGATGGATGTGTTATATCCATTAGGAATCATTCTTTCCCGTTATCCTTGCTTCCCTTTAAGCTAGCTGGATTCGATATAGTGATAGGCATGGATTGGTTTGCGAAAAACCAAGCCCAGATTCTGTGCAATAGAAAGCAAGTAATAGTTAAGACTCCGTCTGGTGAGTCACTTACTATTCAAGGAGACACCCAGCATGGATTGCCGGAGCAAGTGTCCATGCTCAAGGCATCCAGGTGCATGCAGAAAGGATGTGTCATTTATATGGCACAAGTTACCATTGATGAGTCGAAGCCGAAGATTGAAGATATCCCTGTTATCTCGGAATATCCTGAGGTTTTCCCTGAAGAGCTACCCGGTCTGCCACCGGATAGGCAAGTAGAGTTTCGGATAGACATCATTCCAGGCGCTGCGCCTGTAGCAAGAGCACCATACAGATTGGCACCAACGGAGATGAAGGAGTTGAGGACGCAGTTGGATGATTTTTTAGCTAAAGGTTTTATTAGACCTAGCTCATCTCCTTGGGGAGCACCAATCTTGTTCGTTAAAAAGAAGGATGGGTCGATGCGTCTGTGCATCGATTACCGTGAGCTTAACAAGGTCACTATCAAGAATAGATATCCGTTACCCAGGATCGACGATCTGTTCGATCAGTTGCAAGGAGCAAGTTACTTCTCAAAGATCGACCTGAGGTCAGGTTATCATCAGTTGAAAGTCAAGGATGAAGATGTGCATAAGACAGCGTTTAGGACTCGTTATGGACATTACGAGTTCCTAGTGATGCCGTTTGGGCTCACAAACGCACCAGCCGCATTCATGGATCTCATGAATCGTGTCTGCAAGCCTTATTTAGATAAGTTCGTTATCGTCTTTATTGACGATATCCTTATCTACTCGAAGAGCCAAGCTGACCATGAGAAACACCTTCGTTGTATTCTCAAACTTCTGCATCAAGAGAAGCTTTATGCCAAATTTTCGAAGTGTGAATTTTGGCTTCGAGAAATCCAATTCCTTGGACATGTAGTAAGCGAGCGTGGTATCCAAGTAGATCCCGCTAAAGTAGAAGCAGTCATGAACTGGCAGGAGCCGAAGACTCCTACCGAGATTCGCAGTTTCCTCGGATTGGCAGGATATTATAGGCGATTTATCGAGAACTTTTCAAGAATTGTTGCGCCCCTAACTTCGTTGACTCGTAAGAAGATTAAGTTCGATTGGGGCCCTAAACAGCAGGAATCCTTCGATATTTTGAAGAAGAAGTTGAGCAATGCTCCAGTGTTGACATTGCCTGATGGAATTGAAGATTTCATAGTGTATTGCGATGCATCGCATACTGGTATGGGCTGTGTACTCATGCAAAGAGGCAAAGTCATTGCCTACGCTTCTCGACAGCTCAAGGTGCATGAGAAGAACTACACCACCCACGATTTGGAATTAGGTGCTGTTGTATTTGCTTTGAAGCTATGGAGACATTACTTGTATGGAACCAAGTGTATAATTTATTCGGATCACAAGAGTCTTCAGCACTTGTTCAATCAGAAGGAATTGAACATGCGTCAAAGGCGTTGGATGGAAACTCTAAATGATTATGACTGTGAGATAAGATACCATCCAGGCAAGGCCAATGTAGTTGCCGACGCCTTAAGCAGAAAGGAAAGGGTGAAACCGATCAGAATCAATGCCAAGCGCATTGAAATAAGAAATAATTTGAACGAAAGGGTGTTAGCTGCACAGAAGGAAGCTGTGTTGGGAGCTAACTATCCTGCAGAAAAGTTAGTAGTAACTGAGGAGCAGTTATCCTACGACAAAGATGGAATGCTACGACTAAACGGACGAATATGGGTTCCAGTTTATGGAGGACTTCGGGATGTTATCCTCCAGGAAGCCCACAGCTCTAAATATTCCGTTCATCCTGGAGCTGATAAGATGTACCAGGATTTGAAAGCAAACTACTGGTGGATTGGTTTGAAAAAGTCAGTAGCTGAACATGTAGCAAAATATTTGACTTGTGCGCAAGTCAAAGCTGAGCATCAGAAGCCGTCAGGTTTGCTTCAACAACCTGAAATTCCCAAGTGGAAATGGGAAATGGTGACAATGGATTTCATCACCAAGTTGCCGAAGACGAAAAAGGGAAATGATACCATATGGGTCATCCATATGGGTCATAGTAGATAGACTGACTAAATCAGCTCATTTTCTACCCATCAAGGAGACGTATAGCTCCGATATGTTAGCTCAATTATACGTTGATAAGATTGTAGCGCTACATGGTATACCTGTATCTATTATCTCCGATAGAGATACCAGATATACGTCGCATTTTTGGAAGAGTTTCCAGCAATTGTTGGGCACTCGTTTGAATTTTAGTACGGCTTATCATCCGCAGACCGATGGTCAGAGTGAGCGTACTATTCAAACTTTGGAAGACATGCTTCGTGCATGTGCGATCGATTTGGGTGGTAGTTGGGATAAGAACCTACCACTGATTGAATTCTCCTACAACAATAGCTACCACTCCAGCATAAAGGCTGTGCCTTTTGAGGCGCTATATGGTAGAAAGTGTAGATCGCCCATTTGCTGGGCAGAAGTTGGAGAAGTCCAACTGTCAGGACCAGATATCGTTTTTGAGACGACGGATAAGATCGTGCAGATACGCGATCGTTTGAAAGCTGCCAAGGATAGGCAGAAAAGTTATGCGGATCCTAAGCGTAAAGATTTTCACTTCGATGTAGGTGATAAAGTATTACTCAAAGTATCGCCCTGGAAGGGTGTGATGCGATTTGGAAAGAAAGGCAAGCTAAGCCCGAGATATATAGGACCTTTCGAGATTATCGAACGTGTCGGGTCAGTTGCTTATAAGTTAAACTTGCCTGAAGAACTTAGCGCTATTCATAATGTGTTCCACATCTGTAATTTGAAGAAGTGTTTCGCTGACGATTCACTGGTTATACCGCATACAGATATACACATAGACGAGAGTCTGAAGTTCGTGGAAAAACCTTTGTCGATTGAGGATCGACAGGTGAAGAAGCTTCGAAGGAAGCACGTGCCTATTGTTAAGGTCAAATGGGATGCCCGTAGAGGTCCCGAATACACATGGGAAGTGGAATCCACGATGCAAGAGAAATATCCCTATTTGTTTCAATAAATCTCGAGGGCAAGATTTCTTTTAAGGGGGTGAGGATGTAACACCTCGAAAAATTTCGTCCAATAATGTCTTGACACGTGTCATAAGGTTCCGGTATGTGAAAACAAACTTTAGAGGGACTAAAAGTGACAAACAGTGAAAACTATGGAACGTAAGGGTCCAAAGTGTCAACAATGGATAAATAGACTCTATGATAACCCTACATAATGTTCATAACCTTAAACGGGTGGTTCATGGATCATACGACGCGGAAATTGCACAAAAGTGAGGAATTGCAAACTATAGGGGCCAAAAGTGTCAACATGTTTAATTTATACCTCTGAGTGAACTTTTGGCAGACCCGAAGCTTTGAGAAGCTAAAATATACTCACTAGAATATGTGGTTAAAATTTCGTGAAGTTTCGTCAACGTATGAGAAAGTTATGGCCAAAACCGTACTTGAGGGACTAAAAGCGTCAACGTCGAATTTCATGGCTTTTCGGTTGAGCGCAAAGTTATCCGAGGACATTACCATGTTGGTAAATGTCCTAAGGTTCTTAGAAACCAAGTTTGGGGGTTTACGAGTCAAAATAAGCAGCCGAAACATCGCGTGCAAGACCAGGGACCAAAGCTGCCAAGTTTGAAACATTTTTGGGCCTGTAGACCCCAGGCGACCCGCCTGGGAATCCTTAGGCGTGCCGCGTGAACCCCCCAGCATCAGAAATTCGCGAAAATTTCATATTTGGTCCGAATTTGAAGTGTGTAACAGCTGTTGGCACCTCCTTTTGCTCCAATAAACTCTCATGCATGCCTAGTGCAACAGTGAGCTACCTCAAACCTCTAAATTCAGCTTTAAATCAGATCAAAGATCATTTTTTTGGGCATTTGCATTTGTGAACAAGAACTCTTTCAACTTGCAAAAGCTCTCAAGACTTTCTGGAGCATTTCTGGACATCAAGGCCGACTCCAAGTGTTTGCTAGGCTTCATTAGGACCTTTGTAAGCTTCTAATTCAGTCTCTAATTCGTTCTTGCTTTGATTATTGCTAAAAGTCAAACTGATTGTTCTTATACTTTGACTTTCTGATTAAACGAGTTCTACTCAGTCATTTCTCAAATTGAAACCACGAATATGTTGGTATTTATGTGGGAAACAAACCCTCAAAAGGGTATTCTCTGATTTCCACTATATGCATGCTAATTGTCAAGTCAAACTTGTTTCTAAAAAGTCAACAGAAGTGGTTTTTGCAAAAATAAGCTTAGATGATAATGTAAAGGACATGCAGTCTGTTTGATCATCATAAACAACTTATAATACATGTAAGAATATGTTTTATCATAATAAACTCGACAAATCTTTAGTATAAATACGAATCGGAACCGAAAGTCTTGTAAAACGACTATTTCGTAGACTATCGATTCGGATTCGTGCATGCATGTTTGAGATCTGTATTGGAGAGTATTTTTGACCATTTTTATTTCGTTAAAACTCTCTGGAATTTTTGTTGTTTGAGTCTATGCTTAGCCGATTCATTTGCATGTTTCCGATTATGCTTAAAAGTTGACTATTTTGCCCTTTTTGATATAAAACGTGATTTTTGGAAAAGTGAAAGAGTAGAAATCTTTATTTCTAATATATAAACTTGCACCGAAAATTTCGGATCAGTTGGTACTCCAGATTTTGAGTTATGGCCATTAGCGTAAAACTATGTTCTTAAGTTACATAAACGGCACATTTCGCATATAACCCATTTCAGGCCACGTTTTGATACAAAACTTTTTACCCACTGATGATATATATTATTTTGGGATTTTTGATGATTTTTATTTAATTTTTGGCTGGTCGTATCTTAGATCGCTTAGTTATTTCGGTTTATGTCGGTTTTGACCGTTTAGGCCATAAAATGAGTTTTATGCATTCTTTTGACCCGAAACCTTTTCCTACTGATTTTATATGTTAAATAAATTATTTTAAGTATTTTGGAAATATAAAAATCCCAGATTTATTTTGAAAACCCGGAAACGGCGTTAAATCGCATTTTAAGCATTTTTAGCGCATAGTAAGCGTTATACTCATTTTAAACATATAAGATTCATACCTACTGATGTATTTAGTATATTTTCATATAATAACAGTAAGTATAAGTATACGAACTCAGATTTCCAGTTTTGGCATTTTTAGCCCTTGTGAATTTACTAAAATACCCTTACGGTGCATAGTTTGATTTTAAATGTTAAGTTTGGTATATGGGTCATACCCTACTGTTATAATATGTTAAATGAAGTATATTTACTGTATAAACCAGACCCGAAACTCAGATTTCTAATTTGACTCTTTTATAATCTTTTAAATGACCAAAATGCCCTTCTAAGGCATAAATTGAGTTTAAAATTATTCCGGGCAATATAGAACATAACTTACTGATGTTATATCATATTTAAAGCATATTATCTCAGGGAACTTGCATTTGACTCTTTTGGCTACCCGTAACGCCCTTTTTGCGTTCGGTTCGGTTTACGTAACTAGTTTGCGTAAATTGACCGAAACGGGTCAAACGTTATCATTTTTGTTTCAAAATCCAGAATGTATTTAGTATACCCATATTATACAAGTATTCAAACTTGTCGGGTCTAAATCACATTCTATCCGGTCTTTCGCTTAATCGTGCGTAAACCGTATCTTCCTTAAAACTAACCGGTCAAAGCTTAGGCTTAAATAAAAGACCCGTTAGAAATCTAATAGGTTATTATAAACCTTTGTTCCAGATTAGGAGGCCCAGTAAAAGCTACCTACACTTACTGTTTGTGATTCATACTTGCTCAGGTAAATACATTTTGACTTATTTTCCCTATACGGGCTTGGGGTACGGTATTTAAAATACCGCTTGATCGGGCGCACAAGTCCTGCACCTTATGGGTGTACAGTCTTGAATAGCTTGTGCGACTCGTTTAAACAGTCTTGTCTTACTTTAGGCTTTGGGGGGTTATTGACCGTGTCCCGGATATCCTTGGCATTATCATACGAGATGGCCACGACCAGAGCACGGGGTGTAGGCGTACACCCGGCGTGTATAACTCTTTAATGTGGTGTGTCATTTAATCTTTAGCCCGGACAGCAGATCCTGGGCCACCATAAGTACGGGTACATGTAAATCGTTCACAAGTTTATATTGCATAAATATCCCAAGTTAATAAAAATATTTATGCCTTGTGCATTTAAATCAATTTTCAATCATTTTCAAAATGAGTCAGTCGATTTGTATTTACCAGTGTAAACTGACGTATTTTTCCCAAAAGGTTAAGTGCAGGTACTATACGAACTAGGCTGGCTGTTTCCTAAGAGCGTCCACTATAGTCTCGCAAGCTCGGACGACAATAACTGTTGAACAATTTATTCATATTTTTATTTGATCCGCCTGTGGATCCGTTTCAACTACTTATGATGTTATTATGTCATTTTAATTAAAGTTGAAATGTATCTATTCTGCTTCCGCTGTGCATTATTATATTGTGTTGATTGTCTATGACGATGCCAACTACGTCACTGTACCCCACACCGGGCCCACCGGTGACACGTGGAAATCGGGGTGTGACAGTATGGTTTCCTAGCAGGGGGTTGAGCTGGTTGGTTGGGGACGGCTTGACCATTGTGAGCGACCAAAGCGAAGTTCTGAGAAGCCTTTCGCTTCTTTGACTTCTTAGGCGATTCAGTCTGTTCATCCATGGTCTTTGATTCCTCGATTGGGTTCGATTCCCTGACCGGTTTCTTGTCACCTTTTCGAAAAAGTTTACCTTTCCTGATCTTTGATTCAGTCAAGGTTGCAGATAGCTCAATGGCCTGTCTAACTGTAGTAGGGTTGCTACTAGTCACAATGTCTTGTATTGAGTCAGGGAGGCCATCAATGTACTTTTCAATTGCCTTGTCCAAAGGCGTAACCATATTCGGGCATAACAAACTTAACTCCTCATAACGATCCGTGTAGGCTCGATGCTCACCGCTAACTTGCTTAAGATCGTCGAACTCCGTTTCCAAGGCCATGATCTCGTGACGAGGACAGAATTCCCTCATCATAAGGGTCCTAACTTCTGCACCACGATCCCTCATAACCCCGTTCCACCACGTAAGGGCCCTCTTCTGGAACACACTCGAAGAAAACTCAACCTTGCGATTATCAGGACACTGCACGTGGCGGAAAGTATTCTCAATGCTCTCGAACCATTGAAGAAGCCCAGTCGCTCCCTCAGAACCACTAAACTTGAGTGGTTTAGCCGAGTTAAAACTCTTGAAATTGCATGGACCATTGTTGTTGTTGTTGGCTTGGTTCCATTGAGCAAAGAGGTTTGGGAATTGAGCAGCCATTTGCTGTGCAATGATTTCTGCCAGTTCGGCAGTCGCTATCTGGTTTTCGCGTCGAGGGGGCATTCTAAAAGAGAAACAAGAAAGAAAACAAATTAAATGGCATTGGGTAAGAATAGGATGTTACAATTACCGACCAAAATCATGGTTGATGGTCATTTGTTTGAACCACGAAGCAAACAAACAACACAAAGGCTGAATCAAAGCAAATAGATCCTCATAGTGTATCGCGAAGACATGCTCTCCTATAAGTGGACACTCACCCCGAGAGTTCCCAAGTAAGAGTGAAAGGTCCGATTATGTGGATTGTACGAACACTCTAGCCTTAGACAGAAAACCCAGGGTACAGGCATTCACTCTTCCAGTTTGCACGTGTTCACACTATTTAGGACCCAAAACCTTGACGAGATTTTGAAAACTCAAAGGGGTTCAAAACCTTATAACAGAGGGTTCAAAACCTAGTAATCAATCATCCTAGAACAGATGATTAGTTTTCAAAGTGGTTTTGAAATTTATGTTCTTGTTGTGGTCGTCGCCTAAGGATAGGTGACGGTATTGTTTCATGACTAAACGCAAGTAAAAACTCGCGTTAGGGTCCTAGGAAGGTTATAGACTAGGTCAAAGCATTACTAATAGCCTAATTCCCTATAACCATTGGCTCTGATACCAACTTTTCTGTCACACCCCGACCGCGTATAACATGCAACCGCGGCGGAAACGTCGGGGAGTGTTGTAACAGAATTAATTGTTTCAAATCCATGGCAATTGAAGTTTTGTTTTATTAATCAAACATGAAATTTTACATTGTTTTAAACAAGAACCAAAGAGTACATAACATAAATTAACTAGTTCTTGTCTCGTTTTAAGTCACTAAGGCATAGGTCCGCCTAAGTATGTCTTGATAAGTCCAATGCATCATCTCCTGAAAACACATGTGAAAATAGGTATGTCAGCATAAAAATGCCTGTGAGATACATAGGTTTTGTGAAAGCAGAATTCATGACTTATATTTGAGAAAATGTTTAGTCATGAACCTTGTAATTTGCTTTGTCTTGTAAATCATTTGAAAAACGATAAGATCAGATGATATGTTTAAATAAGAGAATAATGTATGGTTATATGAATAACCATGTAAAATGAGTTTGTATAAGATAATTTGTTTGTAAATCAATGTCTAGTGAAAAGTATGTTATTTGTATAAAATGTTATATGTCTCGAATTGAAATGATTCAAATAAAGCTACGATATGTAATACCATACAAACACTTATATATAGGAAGTACCAGCGGCATATCCACCATGCTTGTATCATATTACACACGCCTCGTTACTTAGATCACTTACTCCAACCAAACCATCAAGATAAAATGTTTAACAATTGTAGAAATGTTTATGTATAGTCAAATGTCTATTGTCAAATGTAAATCATGTCAACAGATACAACTGGTTCACATGGTTCAATGGTTACAAACGGTTCATATAATCAAAGGGTTAAGACGGTTCACATAGTCAAATGGTTACAACAGTTCAAAATGTAGTATAATGTGTTCATATGCTGGATGAGCATATGCAATAGAAATGCAATGTAAAACAATGTACTAGGTATGCACACAATGGGCGTACGTAGCATGAAATGTATTGTAAAGTGATCTACTAAGTATGCACACAATGGGCGTACATAGCATGAAATGTATTGTAAAGTGATGTACTAAGTATGCACACGGTGGGCATACATAGCATAAATTTATTGTAAAGTGATGTACTAAGTATGCACACAATGGGCGTACATAGCATGAAATGTATTGTAATGTGATGTACTAAGTATGCACATGGTGGGCATACATAGTATAAATTTATTGTAAAGTGATGTACTAAGTATGCACACAATGGGCGTACATAGCATGAAATGTATTGTAAAGTGATGTACTAAGTATGCACACGGTGGGCATACATAGCATAAATTTATTGTAAAGTGATGTACTAAGTATGCACACGATGGGCATACATAGCATAAATGTATTTAAATCATGTACTATAACTGTACTAACGAACATAGCAAGTATATGATGTGAAAACATGAAAGCATGAAAGTAACAAGTAGGCACATGTGTTTCACCCAAAACAGTTTGGAAAACAGTAAAAGAGGGGTCTATGTACTCACCTCAGATTGTTTTGAAGTCCTTGTATAACAACCAAACAATGCTAGAGATCACGGATATCAAACGACACGTAATATAGGTAACTATGTTAATATACCGGGCCTAAATTGGAGGATTGGATAGGATGCGGGTTCGTAAACCAAACGAGTATGGAGACTCGTGTAATATGGTTTAACAAAGCCCACATACTAAAATGAAACTTAACCTAAGTGCTTACGACCCATTACGACCCGTTTAGGTAGCTTATGCTACCTTAACGCGTCGTTCGCGTAAAACGCGTTTGGAACGCCTAACATCGTGACCATAAGGTATAACCTCGGAAGGTTATTCCTTATACAGCTATGGTTACCTAATGTGTTTGGTCGGATCCTAAAGATCGACCAAACGGGTCGGGTTCGAAAGTATAAGCGATTGATTAGATCGCTTTCCTTACGACCCTATATAAGCACTATACTAAAAGTGACGAGCTAAGCATGTTAGAACATGCTTAACTAAGTTTAGAAAACGGGTTTGGTATCAAGACAAATGGTTTTGATACCCACGAGTAGTTTGGTTACAAAATACACAAGAATGCGCATTTTGGCCGAAACTACGACTCGTCACTGAGCCTAGATAACGTGGTGATCAGTAGGTGTAGTCACTAGGGACTATAACCATCGTGATCACGCTCACGTTATGAAGTTCAAACAAACTTCGTGTTGACCATAGGCTGGTCAACGCAGAAAGTCAAACATAGTTTGACTTTAGGACTAGAAAGCGATTAAAAGAACGAAAGAACACTTAGAAAGGTCCCCGAAAGCTAATCTCGATCCAGGAGCTCAGGTATGAAGCAAAGTCTTCAACTTAGAGCTTTAGATCAGATTTTGTGGGTTTTACACCAAATGGGGGGGGGGGTATTTATAGGAAAAGCAAAACCGTTAGGATCGTTTCTTGAATATCGTGCCATGATCTCATTCATACACTTGTCAAGATGTTGTGGTATCAAATTATGACCCTAACTCCAGAGATTGTGAAGGGGCATTGCCCTTTGGGTGCTTGAAAGGCCAAATTTTGCAAGAAAAACGAGTTTCTGCATCTGCAGGGCTGACGCGGCGCGCGTGAAGGTTGCCCTTAGTCTTACGAGCCCCGCCTGGAGGTTCTGATAAAAAGCCAAGTTTCAAAAATGACAGTTTTGGTCCCTGTTATGGTTTAAGGCCATTTCCGACACTTTCAAGGCCCGTTAAGCCATCTTTAAGGCCCTAAAATGATGCCTAAACATTGAGGACATGAAACATGCTCAAAAATATGTCGGATATTGGTTCGTTTAGTCGTACGATCGCGATGTTCGGTTAATTACGACGGAAAGCGCATAAGCGCGAAAAACGTTCCAAACATTAAAACATAATATTATAATGCTTACATAAATTTTTGGATGTCCGGATGTATTCAGAACGTAAGTTATGCGCGAAAGTGCAAACTTATGCACTTTTTGACACTTTTAGTCCCTGAATGACCCAAAAGTTTATTTTAGCACACCGAACCTCTCAAAGCCTATTTCTAAGCTATGTAAAGGATATTTAAGGTGTGTTTAACTTATGGTCATATTCCGGAATGTTTGTTACAGTTCAAATTGGCATACTTTCGCAGTTTGTCAAGTTTAGTCCCTGTAAGCGAATTAACTTGTTTTTGCCATACTAAGGCCTTCAAAACTTATTTCTAAGTTATGTAAAGGTTATTTAGGGTATGTTGAGTATATGTTGATGTTCCGGAGTATTGATCGCATTAAACTGAGTACGTTTACGCACCAGTTTGCGTATAATTCTTCAGAAGGCGATGTAAAGTTTGAAATTGAACAAGAATTGATATGTGCAAAAGATACACGTATTTATACAAGATCCCAAGTATGAAATACAATATTTCATCGGCTTGGTATTTGTTTGATGGTCGCGGTGACACAGGTGTTACAATTGACATCTATCATTACCTTTTCACCCAGGCGGCACACCACTAGTAGTTTACTAGTCACCTTAACTCAAACTTTTCGTCATCTCTTCCTCACCATTGTCTTAAAAAAACACTAATGGAGGATCTTCGTCGTTATTATTCACTTACACCGGTACCTACAGAGGTTATATGGGTTCCCTCGTCGGGGAGGATTACCGCCAGTGGTATGTGTGACAACCGGTAATTTACAGCTCTTAATTACGTGATTAACAGGTGATTAAAGCAATAATAAATAGTGTTTACGATGCAAATTAACTTAATTAAGCCTTTGGAGTGCCTGGGAACGCCTCGTCGACCTTACAGTGCTCGTGTGACGATCTGCGAAGAAACTGCTGGAAATCTAACGGTAACAAACTGAAACCGAACAAAATACTGACAATACCGACAAATATTAAATTTTTACGACATATTCTAGCTTTGTAATTAAATTTTAACTATCGTAGTTGAAACCGGATCGAAAAACAAATTAAAGACGACAACGATGTAACTCTTCGCGATTATTACCGTAATCGACAAACAAACGCGCCCAACGCGACTACTGACGTTATTTTCGTAATTTGCTTCTAAGAAATTTATTTACGATATTTTTACGCTAATCGGGTGCATTAACGGGTTCATAGAGAATTTCGGGCCTCTTGGACATGAGAGTGGGCTTGTGGGCCCTGGGCCCAAGCCCAAGCCCACTAATCAGAAAAATCCTAAGTATAAAAGGGGTTTATACCCCTTGATCTTCATTTGTGCATACATTTAACAAACACAGAACAACACTCACCCCCAAATGTTCTCTCTCTCTCCGGCGAACATCTGAGGCGGAGCCGGTCTGAGCCACGGCGGAGCCAACGCCTGCGGCGGTGCTCCGGCGACTGGTTTCCGGCGCGTGAGCGCGCGTACCCCCCTAAACCACACCTACTGAGCTTGTTCCCGGTGTCAGTTTGCTGATTTGAGTGGTTGAAGTGGTGATTCAAGTTATGGGCTGCCGGTTGGTCTGTTTCTCCGACACATACACACCCTAAAAATCAGGCACCTCGTTCTCTCTCCCTCCGATGTGCTTCTGGTAGAAGATCGGCGGCTACAGGCGACAGCCGGCCACCATTGACGGTGAGCCGGTGATGGTTGTGCGGCGTCGAAATCAAGCAGAGAGAGAGACGAGATAGAGAGAGATCGGGAAACGAGAGAGAAAGAACCGGCGGTCGGAGACTCGGACCGCCGGTCAGTTTATTTGTCCGGTGGTCGATATCAAAAGTCCGGCGGTCCAAGACATATCCGACGAGTTTTCCGATAATGGCGAGGACGACTTCAGCTTTGTTCGGGTTTCTCTGGTCAGACGGTTCGGGTCTCAGGTCCGGGTCAGATTCAACGAGTTCGGGTTCGGGTCAAACAAAGTTGACTCGGTCAACACCCGAGTCAACTCGGATCAACAGCAGGTTAAGTGTGGTCAACAGTCAACGGGTCGGGTCTCGAGTCAGATTTCGGTCAACGGGTTCGAGCAAGGCAGTCAACGAGACTAGATGGTTCGGTTCAGTTGACTCGGTCGAACCGAGTCAACTCAGTCAAGGTCAGCCGGTCAACTCAGTTGACTCAGTCAACTCAGCGAGTTGACTCGGTTAGCTCAGCTTCTCGACGCGAGAGTTTTGGTAAAGTTTTAACGGCGAATACATTATTTTTATATTGTTTTATTAATTTCGTCAACGAGCTCGAACGGATTTGTATTATTGTTTAGTTTTTATTTTGTCGTTTTTACGAAAAGTATATATTGGTAATTGAATCTTGATTGAATTTTGATAAAATAACGACAACTTGTGTTGTCGGGGGGCGTCCAAAAACAGAGGAAATTCTGCCCGTTTTTCAAGAAAATCCCAAAAACAAAATGTGTTTAAACGACAATTGTCGACATCAAGTGGCTTTTATAAAAACCCATATAAATGTACATACTATTTCGACGATACTCTATAATCTACAATAAACGTCAATAACGCGAACTGTTTTTATAAAATGAATATAATAACTCTTATATTTATTTTCGAATACCTAATGAACGACAATTCGGATATTACTGGCAACAATAAATATAGTTATTATATTCTAAACTTTGAAATTCCGACAACTCTTTTATAAAAATAAACATAGTTTATATATTTATTTTCGAATAACCAACAACATGACTTCTTTTTATAAAAATAAATATAGCGTTATATATTTATTTCGGATATCGAACAACACGGATTCGCTTTTATAAAAATAAATATAGTATATATATATTTATTTTAAACATGCAACGACTCGATGAAATTTATATAAATATAACTTTTATATTAATTTCGAACGCCTAAACGGCACATACACATATTTTGATAATTTTCATACAAGGCGCGATATATAATACGAGTTGTTATATAATATTCTTTACGTACACCTACGACTTCTCGGGATGACAAAGCGATCTTATCAATATGTATTTTTACATAAATATTTATATATACTAAATCTCTCTCGAGAACTAAGTCTTTCCAAGACTTACTAAATTATTACCGACAATAATCGAACTAAACAAGTATAATTTCTACGCTTCTTTTAACTTAACAACTTTCGTCGAATCGTTCGAGTAGCGATTCGGTAGAGCTCGGTAACACGTCGTTTAGTTACCGCTTTTGTTTAGAAACTTATAAGATATTCCGTGTTAGGAATATTATGGAAATGAACGCTAGCAAGTCAAGTCTTGGAAACGACATCACGAAGTCGTAAATTAGCTAGCTTGGCACAAGAATATTCAGGTGAGATCATAACCCCACCTTTTTACGATTTTACATTTTTCTAAATGTTTTCGGGGTGGAAAGACATGCACTTTTTGCAAAGCATACAAGAATTACATATTTCCGAACCATTTTACAAGACGGTTTTAACTGACACAAATGATTTACGAAAAGCTTATGTTTTATACCGGTTTTTTTTAAACAAGCATAGTTTTCGAAATATGCATAAGCACGAATTCTAGTTTTCTAAAATACGGAAATATACAAGTACCAAGAGGTACATTAAAACTATGGTATGCTAGATACAAAAAACAAGAAGCACCCTTGGTGATAACTAGTACCAAGTATGATGCGTTTTGAGGAATGATACGAGAAATCGTGTCACGAATAGGGTACCATAAGCACCATTAATCGTGTACGTACTTAGACCAGAACAAACAGTTAGATCTAACGGGTGTCAGGGCAGCCACACTCTCGGTGAGAACGAGTACCGAGTAGTGCTTTTGTGTCTCAGTCGTGAATCGACAACTAGAAAAATGCCTATGGTTTGGTTGCTTCCTATGTCGTGTCACATGTTAATGGCCTTGCAACCCATTAACAACCTAGATACATACAGAATACTTGATTCATACCAGAATAGTTGATTTATACGAGAATACTTGATTTATACAATAATACTTGATTTATATGAGAATACTTGATTTATACAAGAATACTTGATTTATACAAGAATACTTGATTTATACGAGAATACTTGATTTATACAAGATACATACCATGTTTTCATACAAAGTTTCCATATAACTTGACAAGAAAATGTTTTTAGATTCATTTTCTCAACAATACTTCAAAAACCGGTTATTCAAAAAGATTTATTTCAAATCTTTTACAAACAAACTATGAACTCGCTCAACTTTATGTTGATTTTTCGCATGTTTCTTTCTCAGGTTACATTTCAAAGTTAAGGCACGTTTGGAATAGGAGAACCTTGTGGAGTCGAGTACTTAGTAGGCGTTCGCATTCTAAAAGTCTTAGCTTTTTGCTTCCGCTGTGCAATGAAGATACCAGTCCAGTCACGCCAGCTCTGATAATTTCAGGGTGTGACAGTATGTTCAGAGTGAAAGTTCCCATGTCGTCTAAACCCTTGAAACGGTGGCTATGGAAACAGTGGCTATGGAAACAGTGGTCATGGAAACGAGGGCTATGGGAACGGTGGTTATAGAAGCTATCAACGCGGGGATGGGTACATAAACCACCAAGGGGATAATGGATATGGTAACAACTACCAAGGCGGCAGGGGACCGGATAACTACCACCCATAACGGTTCTCCAATTCCAGATCAGCGTTGTTTATCACCCTGTGTGAGCATTAGAAACCCGACAAACAATCTTGCAATTAGTCAACAGTCATTACTTCTTAATGTTTGTGCTATGTGCTTTTATATATGGTGTTACTAGATTTTAGTCAAATTTGTGCTCAGGAAAAAGCTTGCAGATGTGGTTTCTGTTGAAGTATTCTCTGAAAACCCTCATTACTACTCAAACCATGGCGTCTAAACCCTTGAATCCCAACGCTTCTCCTTACATTCCTCGTCATCGGTCCTTGTACGCATATAATTATGATTATTAATTTTGTGAGAATAGGGTTCCGGTAGTACGGTTATGTGATCGGTTAGTTTGATTTGATTTTCGAAAGGAGGAAGACGTATTATAGAAGATAATTGGTGATACAGTGATTTTCAATAATGTAGGATTGTATTTTTAGTACATTGGAATTAGAATAATATAAAAGCGTATGGTTATTTATAGCTTAAAATAGGTCAAGATTCAAGTCAATCTCTTAGTCCAGTTGGTTTAAATTCAGTTTTGTGTAATCTGATGTAGTTTGTTGTTTGGCTGCCTCGCATGTTGGCTTGGTAGTTTTGTGAATGAAGTTGAACTTTTGGTAAAAAAAATTAAAGTGTGAACTGATTCCACATTGCCTGTTGCTTCATTCATATAGATTCCAATCTATTTATTTATATCTTATAGGGTAAATTTCTTTTTGAGTCCGTGTGTTTTAGTGGTTTTAACCACTTGAGTCCAAAATCAAAATGTTTAACGCCCTGAGTCCCTATAGCCACTTTTCTTAACCATTTGAGTCCAAATTTCTAACACAGTTAGAATTCTGTTGTTGAGTTTTGTTAAATGACCAAATTACCCCTATAATTATAAAATAAAAAAACTAATTTCAACTAGAAACCTCGCCGCCACCATCGAACTACCGCCACTCTTCTCTCTCTTTATAAACACCACCGGACACCATAACCGACCTACTCTCCAGACTAGAAACCCTAACAGCTGAAACCAAACGTCACTCACTGGAATCTCCTTTACCAGACTCCATCACCACCAATCTCTACCATGTACTGAGTTAACTCACTCCACTTGCAACGTTCTAGAACTCCATCAAGCTCCAGATCGTCCTTAATTTGCTCGAGATACCTCAAAGGGGGGGCAAGCTGTACAACCTCAAAGAAACCAACTTTTGTCATCACCCTTCGATCCATCCATCCATGTCTGGTGCACGTGGACCCACGTGAGCCCTTGTGACAATTCCACATCCTGCAAGTAACGGTACATCAAGAAACACTAGTACACTACCATGCTTTGTTACAACAAATCTCATAAAAACATCCTTAACAAAACATAACCTTTGAACTTAGTATAGCTGTAGTATAACAACATTGTTGCTCTTCACCTACATCGTTCAATCCATTGTTAGATAATTTAACTCACTCCATTACTTCTAATTTTTCTTCGATATCAAGCACAACCAGGTACAATCTTTGATTCCCTGTCTATAATTGTCCATAATTTGCTCGATTTCAGGCCGTATAAGGTTATACGGCTCGTATACATCGGATTTCCTTTTTTTGGAGTTAATATTCCCACATTAGGGTTTCATTTTCCTACTTTTTAAGATTCACGTACAAATTTGAGTCCGTAAATGCATTTAATTCCCTCACATCATTACAATTTATCAAGACTGAAATAAGATCAAATTTACTTTGCAGTCGGTATGTGTTCAGGGCGAATATATCCATGCATGAATTTAATTCACTCACATCATTTACAAATAGGTTTATTTTGTGAGGTTTTATCCGGAGTTTGTTGGGTTATTTGTAGCTAGGGTTCAGAATGCTTGAAGTTTTATTATAAAGTTTTTGTTGAAATGTATAATCTTTTGGGTCAAGTGAAGCAATGAATGGAGAAATATATTTTACTTATTTTATGTTTAATATATGAAGCATATTATATAAGTTTTAGATGGTGCTTGTAAGGTTTAATTGCCTTGTGTGACTTTGATTGACATCTATCATTAACTTTTCACCCAGGCAGCACACCACTAATAGTTTACTAGTCACCTTAACTCAAACTTTTCATCATCTCTTCCTCACCATTATCTTACAAAAAACACTAATGGAGGATGTAGGATCGTTGTATGACCCGAATGAGTCGATCAGAAGAGTTGTTTATCCGAATCAAAGGCGGAATCAATGAAACGGACGCTCGATGTAATTATAAAGTCTCTATTATTGATCTGATACAATTACAGCACCTGGAGACAATCCGGCAGAGCTTCGCTACTCAAGTCCGAAATTTACAAATGAAAAACCAAGTGCACCTATATAAACTATGCTGATTTCGCTTGAAATGAACCAAAGCATTTTCAAGCGGAATCACTTAACATGATTTCGCTTGAAACTGTCTTTGGCACTTTCAAGCGGAATCACCACCTTTTAAGTGAAAATCAGTTTCTTGTATCCCGAGCACTGGTTATCCTATCCTATCCTATTACATGACTCGATACAAGACGAAGTCAATAGACATAGTGCACTAACAAACTCCCCCTTGGATATTGACGAAGTCTTCAGTGTCAAATCTCTATCATGACACATCTTCAGTCTTGATCAGTCTTCATGCTCTTTGAATTGTCTAACACTATAACCATCTATCAATCTTTTTCTTTTTCTGCACTGGTTCGGAATCTACTCCTGACTCTTGCTTTATCAACTTCTTCAGGCTCTCCCTTTCATCAAGCTTCTGTGCTTTAGGGATCAACACCTAGCTTTCCGGTTACAAGCTCCCTCTTGCTTTGAGCTAGTCTTCAGACTCCCCCTTAGACTATGCTTTCAGGATCGTAGTTTGGTACAATATCTGCAACACTCATACATTGATAAGTAACAACATTTTAAACTTCCAGGAATCATAACCTGGCAATTCAAACTTTCTAAATCACTCCCCCTATCAACAATCTTTACAGATTTGGCAGTGTTAAGTATCCAAAATCCCTCACAGTTAATCATCCAAGTCCAAACTAATGACCTTGGAGATATCACAAACTATTTTTGATTTTTGATTTTTGATTTTTAATTCAAGTTTCAAATTAATGAACTTGTTTTATTTTCAGAAACACAATCAGCTTACTTAGATTTTGAAACTCAACATTTCAGACATCGGTTGTCGAAAATAAAACAAAATCAAAAATCTTTTTGTATTTTTCTGAAAATATAAAGCAGTAAAGAAATATGTACAAACATATTTACAGACAATATTTTTGTTTGAGTATGCGTCAGAGGATCATATCAGTTTAAACAATTCACTTAGATTGTCGATATATTGATCCACTTAAATTTTCACACAAATTTCAACTGATTCAGGATACGAATTAGGTGTTTTAAGAACTTAAACTCATTCATGTGTCCCACCTCTTGAATATACTCCTGTATCCAGATCCCAATATTCAGTCTTACAGGTGAATATACCTAGATGATATCTGTAAGGGGTTAGATGCGAAACCATGAGAGCTCAGGTCAGAACTTCCGTTCAGCAGTGAGATGACGGTTCGACTTTAGGTGTGTCCCCTTCAGAGGATCTTTTCTTCAACAGCACATGATTAGCATTTTTCAATGTTTCATCATTTTTGTACTGAGGGCGATGCTATATTTCAAGCAAGCAGAAAGTATTATTCGAGGACTAGGTCAGAACTTCCATTCAGCAGAAGTCCCGGAATAATAACCCAGATATCACTGAGTATAAAGACCTAGTATTTCAGAAAGAGGGACCTTTCAAACAAGATTTCAGGGGTTACCTATATATCGAAGTAGTGTTCCCCACGAAATAAGCAAGCTTGAATTCAGGTTTATATCCTGAAAAAGTTTACTAAATGTATAAAAACCTATCGGCATATCATCAGTGAGACTGTTTAACGTTATTTAAACATTACATTTCTTTAGCATACTGTAACTATCTATTGATGTACTATCATTTCCTCTTTTTACACAAAACTCAATTTTCGAATCTTATCATGTTTTTGGCTTTTTCAAATTTTCTAATGTTTTTGGATTTTCTAACAAAATTTCTCCCCCTAAAATGCAAAATCATTAAAAGAAAATTTGACAAACCGATACTGATAGCTTTGTCTCGCCATCCATTTTCTGCTAACTGTGAACTGTATTACAGAAAATATAACATACATTACCTCCATGATTTACAACCCATTGATTTTCGACAGTTTGAAAATCGTTTTTCAATTTTGTGAAAGTAATCATGTTTGTTCAGCCGTGAGGGTTTCGGCGTATTCAATCAACACATATTTTTGTAATTTTCTATTTTTAACAAAAATTAAAAACAAATATATTTTGGGTTTTTCCAATTTTTTAACAAACTAAAAACATATTTTTGGTTTTTAATTTTTCAAATTTTTAAGGTTTAAGAAAATATTGTTTATTTATGTACAAAGAGAAAATAAACTCCCTGTTTTAACCAACACAGGGTCTAGCAGCCTCTTCCTCTTCTCCATGTGCCAGGCTGCTCCCGTTTTCATTCTCACAATCTTGATTTTTCTTGAGCACCTGCACATTCAACAATTTGATCATTTGAACAATGCAACCCAAGCCTGTTTAGACTCAGGTAGTTGAACATGAATCTTTTTAGGTAGAACTGGATAATTTCTTTCATTTTTCTCAAAAATATCATCAATTTTAACTTCAACTTTTTCATCTTTTACCAAATCAACATGTTTCTTAATAGACCATGTTTGACCTTTCGGTGTACCTCTTTAATAAAAATGTGTCTCTTTTTGAATCTTTTCAATTTGAACAACTTTTGGCTTCCAAAACTCTTGGGGTTTAGTCACATCAACTGAAGTTTTCCAGCTTTGTGTTGTTCTAAATCTGGGTGTGTGAGAATTCCAGGTCGGTCTAGAATCAAACTTGTTTGAATTTGATTTCCAATTTTGATTTGAAGCAAACTTGTTTGTATAGTTTGTTCCGAATCAAATCTGGTTGACCTTGGTTTCACATTCTCAGATTTCTGTTTTTGAACATCATCAGACTCCTTTTTCATCTCAACATCAACAGGTTTCAAATTTGGACACTTGCAAGCAAGATGACCAATTTGATCACATTTGAAACATGTCCTTTTTGAGACATCTTTGACCTGTTGTTGTTGCTTTTTCTGAGAAACAAACTCTTCATTAGACTGTTGTCCAAATTTGAGTTCTTTTTCTTCTGCTAAACTTTTTCCTTGAACAAAACTCGTTTTTGCCTGATAATTTGGTACCTCATTTTTCTTCCAATTCTGTTTCCTTTTATAACCCAACCCAGCCTTCATGTGTGACATCTGTGCTTGTGATATCATTCTACAGACTCCGAACAATACAATATTAATAAAACAGTGTGTTTTGATCCCAATGTTTGTCATTTATGTTTGATTTTATGCACGCGTTGATTTTTGATAAATTTTGAACTCTATATCGCTTTCTAGAGAGTTATACGCAAACTGATGCGTAAACACGATCAGTTTAACGCGACAAACACTCCGGGACAGCAACATAAACTTAACATACCTTAAATAACCTTTACATAACTTAGAAATAAGTTTTAAAGGCTTTGGTATGGCAAAAACAAGTTTATTCGCTCACAGGGACTATTTGCGTCAACTTGCAAAAGTCTGCCGTTTCGTAAGGCAACGTACAGTCCGGAACTTGATCATAAGTTAAACATACCATAAATAACCTAAACATGGCTTAGAAATAAGCTTTGATAGGTTCGGTGTGCGAAAACATGCTTGTATGATCTTACAGGGACTAAAAGTGTCAAAAACGGCGTAAGTTTGCATTTTCGCGCATATCTTACGTTCTGACCACATCTGGACATCCAAAATTTTTGTACACACTAAAATATTTTTATTTTAGTGATCGGCATGCAAAAATTCCATTCGTCGTTTAATTTGGTTCGTTTTCATGTCCGTTTGAGTTTCGTCATAAATTAGCGAACAACGCGACCGTACGACCAAACGAGCTGACATCCGAGAGTTTTCCGAGCATATTTTGAGTCCTCTTAACTTTATTGACCTTGTAAAGCCTTGAAAATGGCTTAACGGGGGTCAAAAAAGCCTGAAATGGACTCAAATGCATGCAGGGACCTAAACTGTCATTTTTCAAACTTTTGCTGATCTGGGGGACTCAGGCGGGGCGCGTAAGCCTACCCCCATATCTTACGCGGGCCGTGTAAACATGCCAGTGACCAAAAACTTAAATTCAGCATTCTGTTTGAAGTCTAAGGGCTGTTTATGCAAATTTTTGGTATGTTAAGCAAGTTTAAGTGACCACCAAGGCTTATAACCTGCTTGTAACAAGTGTAGGGTCAAGATTATTTCTTGATCACCACACAAAATGATAGTAATGGCTCTTGATTCCTATAATTAGCAAGGCCATTCAACTCATTCATTGCTCGTTCCTCTGTTCTCTTCTCTACATCTGACTTGGGAGCTCTCTCAAGCATTTAGGACTTTGTCTTCTTTGTAGAAAAGATAGCAAGGACCCTTAGTGAGCCTTCTTTCATTCCTTTTATTGCTTTTTCTTTATGTTAGTGTAGAAAGTCAAACAGTTTGGCCAACAGTTTGACTTTCGGTTTTGACCATCAATTGGTCAAGTCAAAGTTCAATTGAACTTTGAAACGTGATTGTAATCACGATAGTTATAATCCTTCGTGATTATATCTGCTGATTACCATGTTAACTAGGTGTAGTGTCGAGTCAAAGTTTCGATCAAAATGCATTTAGCACGCATTTTGCAACGGAACTACTTTAGGGTATCAAAACACTTTGTTTTGATACCAAATCAGTAGGTTAGACATGTTTTGACATGTTTAACTCGACACTATTAGTTTGTGCTTGTTTAGGGTTGTAAGTTAAGCGGTCTAAACAACCGCTTATACTTCCGAACCCGACCCGTTTGGTCAATCTTTAGGATCCGACAAAGCTTGCTTAGCGATCATAGTTGCTTAGGGAATAACCACTGAGGTTATACCTTATGATCACATAGGATTGGTTAGTCATATGCTAGATAGCTTGTATGCCCATAGGAAATGACCAAAATGCCCTTTTGAAACATAAATCTGTATTTTGTCAATGTAAACATATTTTTGACATATAATCTGATTTAGTAACATGTTTAGGGATAATTGGGCATGTAAGACTTGGCATAGCACATAGATTACCATCCGAACATAGTTTTACGCTAACGACGCCTTATAGTAGCTTATGTTACCATAATGTGTCGAAACGGATCAAAAGCACTTAGGTAGACTTTCCAATCAGAATGTAGGGCCTATTAAATCATACCCTATGAGTTCAATTACTCATTTGATTTATAGAACCTCATTCTATCCTATCTCCCGATTTAGGAGCCGATTATTAACATAGTTACCTATACTAGGTGCCGGTTGATTCCGTGATACTTGGAGCTTAAATTGGTCTTATTCTCAAGACTAATTAGCAATCCCAAGTGAGTACATAGTTCCCCTCTTTTACCGTTTTCAAATACTTTGGGGTGATACACATGTACATACGTGTTACTTTTGCGCATTTCATGCTTTTATGACATAAACATGCTAGTTTCACCTAGTACACTTATAGTACATGCTTTCAATTGAGTTTTGCTATGTATGTTAAGCATGCTAGCACATTGATTTACTACACATTTTTCGCATATGTTTACTTAGCATATGTACACATTGTTTTACATGACATTTTTGCTATGTAAGTTTACTGAGCATGCTAGCACGTTGTTTTACATGAACATTTCTACTAGGCATGTTTACTTAGCATTCCTAGTGCATGGTTTTCACATGCTACATTGGTTATGGCATTTGGTGTGTATAATCGGGACAATAATACATTCTTTAACATTGATCACGCCGCTCGGACTTATGTAATGGTACCATAGGAATTGACAACTCCCGTTTCCGACTTCCTAGGTTTGTTTGGAAGTTGGGAATGACAGAATCCAACTACATAACTTAGATAAACCTTTAATTTGTTTAAAGGTTTGTCGCCACAGTCGCAAGGCTTGAATGTATGCGATTAACATTACTGCATAAATGTTTGTAATCATAAAGCATTGTTTTTCTGCAAAACATAACATTTGATTTAAACTTTGGTTTATTCAAAAACATTGTTTTGTACATTTTCTATGGGGTTGAGTAGCTTCTAGTTATTCACCATACATGACATTTGTTTTCACATAGACATTATTACATAGTTTAAGTAGATGATTTCCTACTTGCTATGCACTTCATTGGTTATACATGATACACGTTACACATGGTATATAACATGGTTTTCACATGAACATTTTTGACATTGAACATCATGTTTTGGTTGGTTATTAATAAGTGACTTATGTAACGGGGCTATGTGTTATATGATAAAAGCATGGTGGATACGCCGCTGGTACTTCCTATATATAAGTGCTTTTATTGTATTATACATTGTTGCGTTATCTAAATCACTTGGGCAAGACATGAAACCTTTTTATACAAAAAACATGACACTGGTTTACAAATTACACAAATTCATTTTCACTTGGTTATTCATTTAACCATGCATTGTCCTATCATTATCATTTGATTTTCACATCGATTTTCACTTGGTTTTACAAAGGAAAACATTTTACAAGGTTCATGACTACATTTTGTTAAACACTTTTTAAAACCACAAGTCATGAATCTGCATAAACAAAACCTATGTATCTCACAGGCATTTTTATGCTAACGTACCTATTTTTACATGTGTTTTCAGGTGCAAATGCATGATGATTGTGCTTCACTTAGGCGGACTCGGGCCTTAGTGACTTAAAAGACAGTTATTATGTTAGTTTAGTTTGAACTGAAAGACAATGTAAACTTTAATCTTAATAATACATAACTTTATTTGCCTGGTTGTTGAAACAATAATTCTGTCGCAACTCACCTCCCCGGCGTTTCCGCCGCGGTTTGTTGTTTTGACACGGCCGGGGTGTGACAGAAGAGTTGGTAGCAGAGCCAATGGTTATAGGGAATTAGGTTATTAGCAATGCTTTGACCTAGACTATAACTTTCTAGGACCCTAACACAAGTTTACTTGTGTTTAGATTTTAAAACAATACACGTCACCTATCCTTAGGTGATAACCACAACAAGAACACAATAACAAATCCGCTTAAAAAATTAATCATTTATCCTTGGATGATTGATTATATGGTTTTGAACCCTTCTGGTTTGATTCATTTTTGGCTTTATGACTTCTGAATTTTAAATCCCGTCAAAGCTTGGGTCTAAATAATGTGAACACGTGCAAACTGGAAGAGTGAATGCCTGTACCCTGAGTTTTCTGTCTAAGGCTAGAGTGTTCGTACAAATCCGCAGTATCAGACCAGTCACTCTTACCTGGGGACTCTTGGGTGAGTGTTCACTTATAGGCGAGCATGTCTTCGCGATACATTATTATGACTCATTTACTTTGATTTGTCACCGTGTGTTGTTTGTTTGCTTTGTGGTAACAAACAAATGACCACCATCCTTGCTTTTGTCGATTTTATTGTTATCTCATTTTCATCACATCATCTCACTCGTTTTCTCTCATGTTTCCTCTTTTAGAATGCCTCCTCGACGTAACGTTCAACAACCTGATGCCGAACTGGCAGCTATTATAGCACAGCAGATGGCTGCTATGCTACCTGGTCTCACAACTCAAATAAACCAAGCCACCAATAACAATATTAATGCACCTGCTCCGTGCAACTTCAAAAGTTTTAACTCAGCTAAACCACTCAAGTTTAGTGGTACTGAAGGAGCAACTGGGCTTCTCCAGTGGTTTGAGAGTCTTGAGAGCACATTTCGCCATGTTCAGTGTCCGAACAACCGTAACGTCGAGTTTGCTTCAAGTGTATTTCAAAAGAGGGCTCTTACCTGGTGGAATGGGGTAATGAGAGACCGAGGTGCTGATGTTGCTTTGGGTCAGACATGGGAGGAACTTAGAGCTCTCATGATGAGAGAATTTTGTCCTCGTCACGAGCAGAGGGCACTAGAAGATGAGTTCAATGATCTGAAGCAAGTCAGTGGTGAACATCGGGCTTATACCGACAGATATGAGGAGTTAAGCTTGCTCTATCCTACTATGGTCACGCCTTTGGATAAGGCTATTGAGAGGTACATAGACGGTTTGCCAGATCCTGTTCAGGATATTGTCACTGCAGCCACCCTACTACCGTCCGACAGGCCATTGAGCTAGCTGCTACCCTTACTGAATCACAAATCAAGAAGGGTAAACTCCACAGGAAGGGTGATAAGAAGCAGAAACAGTCTGATAGCACCAAGGAGAGTAAGGGCAAGAAGGCTGCTGAGTCTTCAAAGAAATCAAGGAAGCGTAAGGCTTCTAAGAATTTTGCGGTCACTGCTCAGACTAACCAGGCTGCTCCTAATCAGGCAGCACAAAATCAGGCTGCACAACCTGCTGCCAAGCGGCAGTATGCAGGGAATGCACCTCTGTGCAATAGGTGTAACAGCCACCACCAGCCACAGATGCAATGCCGCACCTGCACTAATTGTGGCAAGTCTAGTCATCTTGCGAATACTTGCCGTTTTGCTCCTAATCAGAATCAGGTAGCTCAAAATCAAGTTGCACAAAACCCAGCCCAGAATCCTGCATGACCTCACTTTCCGCCTGGTTCATGTACAGGAACAACTGCCCGAGGTTGGCAAACGCAAATCAGGCACCGGCTCGTGGTAGAGCTTTCAATCTTAATGCAAATGAGGCTTGCGCGGATAACGAAATGGTGAACGGTACGTTCCTTGTTAACAACCATCCTGCTTCTGTTCTATTTGATTCGGGTGCCGATAAGAGCTTTGTGTCCTTAGCATTTGAGCCTTTGCTTTCGATGACTAGAACAAAACTAGGAAAGCCCTTGACAGTAGAAGTAGCCAGTGGTGAACCTGTTGTACTCGACTCTGTTCTTTGAAATTGCCAGTTGAATCTCAATAACCATCTTTTCCCTATCGAACTCACACCGATGCAACTCGGGAGCTTCGATATTATAGTAGGAATGGATTGGTTATCAAAGTACCATGCTGAGGGGGTATGTTTCGAGAAGTTGGTCCGTATACCGCTTTTGACTGGTGAGATCTTAGAAATTCATGGGGAGAAACCTGCTAGTAGTCTTAAACTCATGTCTTGTACCCAAGCCCGCAAATACCTATGAAAGAAATATGTTGCTTTCTTGGCACATGTCGTAGAGGATAAAGGCAAGGGTAAGACTATCCAAGATATCCCTGTTGTTCAGGATTATCCAGAGGTATTTCCTGAGAAATTACCTGGTTTACCCCCTGTGCGCCAAGTTGAGTTCCGCGTTGATCTTGTGCCTGGTGCAAATCCCATTGCTAAGTCACCTTATCGTCTTGCACCGTCTGAGATGTAAGAGTTATCTAAACAGCTTCAGGAGCTTTCTGACAAAGGATTCATCCGTCCAAGTTTTTCACCTTGGGGTGCTCCTGTCCTATTCATGAAAAAGAAAGATGGATCATTCAGGATGTGTATCGATTACCGTGAGCTTAACAAGCTTACCATCAAGAATCGATATCCCCTACCTCGCATTGATGATCTCTTTGACCAGCTACAGGGTGCTACTTGCTTTTCAAAGATTGATCTACATTCTGGGTATCATCAACTTCGAGTTCTCGAAGAAGATATTCCCAAGACAGCTTTTCATACGCGTTATGGTCATTATGAGTTTACTGTTATGCCTTTCGGTTTAACAAATGCTCCTGCTATTTTCATGGACTTGATGAATAGGGTTTGTAAACCTTATTTGGACAAGTTCATCATCGTCTTTATTGATGATATTTTGATATATTCTAAGACTCGAGCTGACCATGAACAGCATCTTCGTCTTACAATGGAGCTCCTAAAGAAAGAACAACTTTTCGCCAAATTCTCCAAGTGCGAATTCTGGCTTAAGGAAGTTCAATTTTTGGGGCACATCGTCAACGAACAAGGTATTCATGTAGATCCTGCCAAAATCAGTGCGATTAAGGATTGGGATACACCTACTACTCCTACCGAGGTTCGTTCATTTCTTGGTCTAGCGGGTTACTACCGCCGTTTCATTGAAAACTTCTCCAAGATTGCGGTTCCTCTCACTGCTTTAACTCAGAAGAGTAAACCTTTTGAGTGGGGATCCAAACAGGAAGAAGCTTTCCAGACCTTGAAACAGAAACTCTGCGATGCACCTATTTTATCTTTGCCCGAGGGTAACGATGATTTTGTCGTGTACTGTGATGCGTCCAATTTAGGCCTTGGCTGCGTTCTTATGCAAAGAAACAAAGTTATAGCCTATGCATCAAGACAGGTGAAGGTACACGAGAAGAACTACACCACTCACGATCTTGAGTTAGGTGCAGTAGTCTTTGCTCTCAAAATCTGGAGACACTACCTTTACGGTACAAAGTGTGTTGTGTTTACTGACCACAAAAGTCTCCAGCATATCTTCAATCAGAAAGAACTAAACATGAGGCAATGTGTCACACCCCCAAAACCCACACGCGGAGTATCACCGCTTGGAAGCGTGACTGACCAGGATCAAGCCACCAATCATATAGAACAATATATATAGTAAAAGCAAATGTAGTTAAACCCAAACCAATCCATATGAAAGGTGTTCAAGACATAAGTGTAATAACAATGTTTAGCGGAAGCAAATGTATAAAAGCCCAATCAATAGAAACGTGTGCAATGTCATAATGTTTAAATCAAGGTATTCACGATCCTTGTCCACAACGACCGCACCTCCCTGTGGGCTCCAAGTACCTAACGACCTGCAAGGCATGTAACAGAGGATCAACAACTAGTTGAGCGAGTTCACAGAAAGTAAATGCGTAATAGTAAGTTCGTTTGTAACATGTGGCTCTACTGGGCCGATAGTATGTTCTATTGGTAGGGGCTTCCCATATTGTATATACACTAGACTATTAGTAACCATAAGTGTTCTTCTTAACCTGAGAACAGTAATACGTACAAAGTTTACGTAGGTTTTACGTAAGTGCCCTTCACAACCGAGGACAGGGTACGCGGGGGTTTACGTAGGTTTTACGTAAGTGCCTGACACAACCGAGGCAGTAGTGAGTGTAAGTTCACGTAGGTTTTACGTGAGTGTCCTTCGCAACCTGAGGACAGTGATGAGTACAAGTATACGTAGGTCTTACGTATGTGTCCTGCACAACCGAGGACGATGGTAGATAGTCTAGTAACAGTGTAAGTACAAATCCATTCAACCTTATTCCTTCAATCCCATTCCCAAGCCCTGGGAATCCCATGCCTTAGTAAGAGTGTGAACTCACCTTGTTTTGCTCGGTATGTTATTGTTTCTATGGTTAATTAGTGTTTAAGTCCGTTACACACGACCTAGGGTACAGTGCACATACTCGACGTAAGTATATATATTCAATTAGGGTTTACAAGTCTCTGATATCCAAGCAATTGTGTTATGTCTCTTCATTGTGTACAGAATGATATGATAAAGATTGTTCATACATACGGTATCATTCAGTAATGTACAGTATCATACAATCACATACAGGTAGAGTATAGTAGCATGTTGTTCCTCATACAGGTTTCTGAACTTGGCATCATAATACAATCAGTCTTTTCAAGTATTAACAGAACTCAGGGCATGTAGCATCACTATAATTCAAATCATACATTCAATCAAAAACTCAGACAACAGATTATTCATGGAACTCAGACAAGGTATCATGTTGAGCATGTAAAAGTCGGACTAGTATCATCTTCACACATTCGGACTACATACTTTGCATATAAAAAATCGGACAATCTTGCATCATAAACAAAAGTCGGACCTTATGTGCCACTATAAAGATCGGACTAAGTCCCTTATACATGAAACTCGGACCAAGGGGCCTTCTACAAAACTCTGACACAACCCTCCCCCCTTTAAAATTCGGAACAGGGGCTTTTCCCCTACAAAACTCGGACAAGGGTATGACATTCATAAAGTTCAGACCAAGGAGCTCCCCTTTACAAGTTCAGACAAAGGGAGGGGGGCTTCCCTACTTAAAAATTCGGACAAGGTTAATCAAGACAGAAACTCGGACCATGTAGGGTTTAAAGGTCGGACCCTACACAAGCATGTAAAACTCGGACCTATTGTTCCCCTTTATAAAATTCGAACACTACAACTTATGTAAAAGTCTGACAAGCTTTCACCTCATAAAAATTCAGACTTTTAAGCAAGAAACTCAGACAACAAACATGATAATCAAAACTCAGAGTTTTGTGACTTCACAAAACCCTGACTGTTAACTCTGAGTTTCACATACGTTATTTCCAAAACCAATATACAGAATCAATGGAACAGTTACGTTCTTACGTTCATACGATCAGGAAAACCCTAATTCATTCATATGCAATCCAAATATCAATCAATCATTCTACATATCATGTATCTTAACATCAGGCAACCGATTACACAGCTAATCAACATCATTTCACAATAATCAGAATTCAATCAGTAAGTACAGAACTAGTATGTGAAGGACTAGGGTTTACATGAATCACAAAATCAAGAATTGATAGTAACAAACAATCATCAAACAATTACCTTAGATTGATTCTAGATAAAGTGTGGAATCAAGAGTGATGAAGAGCTTGTGCCAATGTTGAAGATGATGATTGCCAGAGAGGATTA
Organism: Helianthus annuus; assembly: GCF_002127325.2. Taxonomy (NCBI): domain Eukaryota; kingdom Viridiplantae; phylum Streptophyta; class Magnoliopsida; order Asterales; family Asteraceae; genus Helianthus; species Helianthus annuus. The sequence continues at coordinate 119,622,697 of NC_035444.2, forward strand.
GAGAATGTGAAAGTACGTGTTTTGATTCTTGGGTGATGATTAGTGAAAGGGATTAGGGTTAAGAATGATTAGAATTTCACTAATTACTCTACTCATCCCTAAGTATCATCTTTTACATAAAACACCCATCACAACATAATTTACAGTTTCACCACCAAATTCATGTAGTTGTCAAATCTTTCATAAAATAACACATAACCTTGCAATACTCATAATACACTTTATCGAGCCACAACGTATACAGTTACAATGCAAACAAATTGTGCAGGTAAGTACTAAACAGACAGTGAACGCGTAATAAATGCGAAGAATGAAATCTTGGAAACTCGAGTTGTCACACAACGACATTGGGTTGAACTCCTAAATGACTACGATTGCGAAATTCGCTACCATCCTGGTAAGGCGAATGTCGTGGCTGACGCATTTAGTCGTAAGGAACATGTCAAGCTTCACTATGCTCAAGTTCGATCTGACATTCAATCCCGCATAATTCAGGCTCAACATACTTGTGTTACACAAGACTTGATGGGTAAAGAGTTACCATGTCATACAAATCCTGAGCTTGAACTGAGAGACTTTGGGATATTCTATTTTATGGGCCGTTTGTGGGTCCCAAGTATAGACGATCTTCGCACCTTGCTTATGGATGAAGCTCATAAGTCTCGTTATTCTATTCATCCTGGTGCAGACAAAATGTATAAGGATCTTCGAACCCAGTATTGGTGGCCGGGTATGAAGAAAGACATTGCCTTATATGTTTCCAAATGCCTTACTTGTCTTAAGGTTAAGGCAGAACACCAACATCCCTCTGGACTTTTGGAGCAACCAGAGATTCCGGTTTGGAAATGGGAAAACATTTCAATGGATCTCATTACCAAGTTACCGTGCACTAAAAAGGGTCATGACACCATTTGGGTTGTTGTTGATCGTCTTACAAAGTCAGCACATTTCTTGCCGATCCGTGAGGATCTATCTGCTGACAAGCTTGCGCAGATATACGTTGATGAGATTGTATCTCGACATGGTGTTCCTTTGAACATTATATCTGACAGAGATGCTCGATGCTCGTCTCGTTTTTGGAGAACCATGCAATCTGCCATGGGTACTCAACTTCATTTGAGCTTAGGGTACCATCCGCAGACAGATGGTCAATCTGAAAGAACAATCCAGACATTGGAGGATATGCTTAGAGCGTGTGTGATTGATTTTGGTGGTAATTGGGATTCGCATCTACCATTGATCGAATTCTCCTACAACAATAGTTATCACTCTAGCATCAATATTGCTCCTTTCGAAGCTTTATACGGTCGAAAATGTCGTTCACCGGTCTGCTGGAATGAGATAGGTGAAGCTCAGCTTACTGGACTTGAACTCATTCTAGAGAGTACAGATAAGGTCAAGAAGATTCGTGATAACCTACAGACAGCTAGAAGCTGTTAGAAGTGTTACGCGGATCGACGACGCAAGCCCTTAGAATTTTAAGCCGGTGATCACGTCCTACTCAAGGTGTCTCCTTGGAAAGGTGTGATTAGATTTGGAAAGAAAGGAAAACTTGCACCACGCTATGTTGGACCATTCAAGATCGTTGAAAGAATCGGAAAAGTAGCCTACAGATTAGAGCTACCTCCTGAACTTGGAAATGTTCATCCAACATTCCACGTGTCCAATCTCAGAAAGTGTTTAGCTGATGAGAACCTCCACATACCACTTGATGAAATTCGTGTTGATAACACGATGCATTTTGTCGAGAAACCTGTGGAAATAGTGGACCGTATGTTCAAACAGTTGAAGAACAAACGGATTCAGTTGGTCAAAGTTCGCTGGGAATCTAAACGTGGCCCAGAGTTTACTTGGGAACGTGAAGATCAGATGAAAGCGAAATATCCGCATCTATTCTCACAAGTTTCCTCTAAATAAATTTCGGGACGAAATTTCCTGAAGTAGGGGAGACTGTGACATCTGTGCTTGTGATATCATTCTACAGACTCCGAACAATACAATATTAATAAAATAATGTGTTTTGATCCCAATGTTTGTCATTTATGTTTGATTTTATGCACGCGTTGATTTTTGATCAATTTTGAACTCTATATCGCTTTCTAGAGAGTTATACGCAAACTGATGCGTAAACACGATCAGTTTAACGCGACAAACACTCTGGGACAGCAACATAAACTTAACATACCTTAAGTAACCTTTGCATAACTTAGAAATAAGTTTTAAAGGCTTTGGTATGGCAAAAACAAGTTTATTCGCTCACAGGGACTATTTGCGTCAACTTGCAAAAATCTGCCGTTTCGTAAGGCTACGTACAGTCCGGAACATGATCATAAGTTAAACATACCATAAATAACCTAAACATGGCTTAGAAATAAGCTTTGATAGGTTCGGTGTGCGAAAACATGCTTGTATGATCTTACAGGGACTAAAAGTGTCAAAAACGGCGTAAGTTTGCATTTTCGCGCATATCTTACGTTCTAACCACATCTGTATATCCAAAATTTTTGTACACACTAAAATATTTTTATTTTAGTGATCGGCATGCAAAAATTCCATTCGTCGCTTAATTTGTTTCGTTTTCATGTCCGTTTGAGTTTCGTCGTAAATTAGCGAACAACGCGACCGTACGACCAAACGAGCTGACATCCGCGAGTTTTCCGAGCATATTTTGAGTCCTCTAAACTTTATTAACCTTGTAGAGCCTTGAAAATGGCTTAACGGGGGTCAAAAAGGCCTGAAATGGACTCGAATGCATGCAGGGACCTAAACTGTCATTTTTCAAACTTTTGCTGATCTGGGGGACTCAGGCGGGGCGCGTAAGCCTACCCCCATATCTTACGCGGGCCGTGTAAACATGCCAGCGACCAGAAACTTAAATTCAGCATCCTGTTTGAAGTTTAAGGGCTGTTTATGCAAATTTTTGGTATGTTAAGCAAGTTTAAGTGACCACCAAGGCTTCTAACCTGCTTGTAACAAGTGTAGGGTCAAGATTATTGCTTGATCACCACACAAAATGATCCTAATGGCTCTTGATTCCTATAAATAGCAAGGCCATTCAACTCATTCATTGCTCATTCCTCTTTTCTCTTCTCTACATCTGACTTGGGAGCTCTCTCAAGCATTTGGGACTTTGTCTTCTTTGTAGAAAAGATAGCAAGGACCCTTAGTGAGTTAACCAAGCTTGCTTAGTGATCATAGTTGCTTAGGGAATAACCACTGAGGTTATACCTTATGATCACATAGGATTGGTTAGTCATATGCTAGATAGCTTGTATGCCCATAGGACATGACCAAAATGCCCTTTTGAAACATAAATCCGTATTTTGACTATGTGAACATATTTTTGACATATAATCTGATTTAGTAACATGTTTAGGGATAATTGGGCATGTAAGACTTGGCATAGCACATAGATTACCATCCGAACATAGTTTTACGCTAACGACGCCTTATAGTAGCTTATGTTACCATAATGTCTCGAAACGGGTCAAAAGCACTTAGGTAGACTTTCCAATCAGAATGTAGGGCCTATTAAATCATACCATATGAGTTCAATTACTCATTTGATTTATAGAACCTCATTCTATCCTATCTCCCGATTTAGGAGCCGATTATTAACATAGTTACCTATACTAGGTGCCGGTTGATTCCGTGATACTTGGAGCTTAAATTGGTCTTATTCTCAAGACTAATTAGCAATCCGAAGTGAGTACATAGTTCCCCTCTTTTACCATTTTCAAATACTTTGGGGTGATACACATGTACATACGTGTTACGTTTGCGCATTTCATGCTTTTATGACATAAACATGCTAGTTTCACCTAGTACACTTATAGTACATGCTTTCCATTGAGTTTTGCTATGTATGTTAAGCATGCTAGCACATTGATTTACTACACATTTGTCGCATATGTTTACTTAGCATATGTACACATTGTTTTACATGATATTTTTGCTATGTATGTTTACTGAGCATGCTAGCACATTGTTTTACATGAACATTTCTACTAGGCATGTTTACTTAGCATTCCTAGTACATGGTTTTCACATGCTACATTGGTTATGACATTTGGTGTGTATAATCGGGACAATAATACATTCACTAACATTGATCACGCCGCTCGGACTTATGTAATGGTACCATAGGAATTGACAACTCCCGTTTCCAACTTCCTAGGTTTGTTTGGAAGTTGGGAATGACAGAATCCGACTACATAACTTAGATAAACCTTTAATTTGTTTAAAGGTTTGTCGCCACAGTCGCAAGGCTTGAATGTATGCGATTAACATTACTGCATAAATGTTTGTAATCAGAAAGCATTGTTTTTCTGCAAAACATAACATTTGATTTAAACTTAGGATTATTCAAAAACATTGTTTTGTACATTTTCTATGGGGTTGGGTAGCTTCTAGTTATTCACCATACATGACATTTGTTTTCACATAGACATTATTACATAGTTTAAGTAGATGATTTCCTACTTGTTATGCACTTCATTGGTTATACATGATACACGTTACACATGGTATATAACATGGTTTTCACATGAACATTTTTGACATTGAACATGATGTTTTGGTTGGTTATTGATAAGTGACTTATGTAACGGGGCTATGTGTTATATGATAAAAGCATGGTGGATACGCCGCTGGTACTTCCTATATATAAGTGCTTTTATTGTATTATACATTGTTGCGTTATCTAAATCACTTGGGCAAGACATGAAACATTTTTATTCAAAAACATGACACTTGTTTACAAATTACACAAATTCATCTTCACTTGGTTATTCATTTAACCATGCATTGTCCTATCATTATCATTCGATTTTCACATCGATTTTCAATTGGTTTTACAAAGGAAAACATTTTACAAGGTTCATGACTACATTTTGTTAAACACTTTTTAAAACCACAAGTCATGAATCTGCATAAACAAAACCTATGTATCTCACAGGCATTTTTATGCTGACGTACCTATTTTTACATGTGTTTTCAGGTGCAAATGCATGATGATTGTGCTTCACTTAGGCGGACTCGGGCCTTAGTGACTTAAAAGACAGTTATTATGTTAGTTTAGTTTGAACTGAAAGACAATGTAAACTTTAATCTTAATAATACATAACTTTATTTGCCATGGTTGTTGAAACAATAATTCTGTCGCAACTCACCTCCCCGGCGTTTCCGCCGCGGTTTGTTGTTTTGACGCGGCCGGGGTGTGACATCATGTTTTTCTTTTTGAAACCAGGTTTTTTATAAAAAGTTTTGTGACCTTTACCAGCAAACTTTGAAATTTCAGACTTTTCGATTTCAACCATCTTGAAAACATTATCAACCTTTTCACAAATCACATTCTGAATCGGGAATACAATATCTAAGAATAATTTGTTCCATCCAATCATGGTATATACCAATCCTTTTGAATCATCATTCAAATTTTTCTCGGATTTTGTGTTTTTCAGATATCCATCATGAAAATTACCTTCATTTTCATCTTGTGATTCAGAATTACCTGTATCAACTGACTCCTCTGTGACACCTGTGTCACCACCACCATCAAACAAATACCAAGCCAATGAAATATTGTATTTCATACTTGGGATATGTATAAATATGTGTATCTTTTGCACGTATCAATTCTTGTTCGATTTCGGGCTTTAAATCGCTTTCTGGAAGGTTATACGCGATCTGATGCGTAAATATAACCAGTTTAATGCAACAAACACTCCGGAACAGTGAAATAGGCTTAACATACCTTAAATAACCATTACATAACTTAGAAATAAGTTTTGGATGGTTTGGTATGCCGAAATCAAGTTTATTCGCTTACAGGGACTAAATTTGACAAACTGCGAAAGTATGTCAATTTGTACTGTAACAGACCTTCTGGAACTTGATCATATGTTAAGTATGCCCTAAATATTCTTTACATAGCTTAGAAATAGGCTTTGAGGTGTTTGGTGCGCAAAAATAAACTTTATGCTCATTCAGGGACTAAAAGCGTCAAAAAGTGCATAAGTTTGCATTTTCGCGCATATTTTACGTTCTGAATACTTCCGGACTTCCAAAAATTTATGTAAGCATTAAAATATTTTATTTTAGTGTTTGGTATGATAAATTCCATTCATCGCTTAATTTGGATCGTTTTTTGCGTTCGTTACGACTCCCGTCGTAATTAAGCGAATAACGCAACCGTACGACCAAACGAACCGACATCCGTGATGTCTTTGAGCATATTTTAAGTTCCCTATACTTTAATATCATTTTAGAGCCTTGAAATGAGGTTAAAGGGGTTTAAAAGTGCCAAAAAAATCAAGTTTTACAAGTGTAGGGACCATTTTTGAAATTTCTGGCAGATTCAATGAACCTAGTCCATTTTGAAGTGTTAATGGTTTTCACCCATGGTTTTGCAAAACCATGGGATGGTATTCAATGAACATAGTCCACATTAGGGGCTCCCATGGTTTTTGAAAACCACGTGCCCACATGTAAGGTCTAGATCGAATCACGTTTTTCGACGAACGATCTTAACGGTTCAAGGAAATCTATAAATACCCCTCACCCATTTCATTCTTCCTCACATTTGAATCTGATTCTACACTATCTAAGTGGAAGTATATGCTTCCTACCTGAGAGTGAATCGGGTTCGAATCTTGCGTGGACCTTCTGTAAGTATTCTTTCGCGTTTTTCATTCGTTTTAGCGTTAAAGTCAAACTGCGTTTGACTTTCTGCATTAACCAGTTTATGGTCAATGCGAAGTTCGTTTGAACTTCATAACGTGAGCGTAATCACGATGGTTATAGTCCCTAGTAACTATACCTACTGATTACCACGTTATCTAGGCTTAGTGACGAGTCGTAGTTTCGGCCAAAATGAGTTTTCTCGCGTATTTTGTAACCAAACTACTCTAGGGTATTAAAACCGTTTGTTTTAATACCAAACCTGTTTTCTAACTTTACTAAACATGTTCGAGCATGTTTAGCTCGTCGCTTTTAGATTTGTGCTTGTTTAGGGTCGTAAAGGTAAGCGATCTAATCAATCGCTTATGCTTACGAACCCGACCCATTGGTCGATCTTTAGGATCCGACCAAACACATTAGGTGACCATAGTTGTATAGGGAATAAGCTTCCGAGGTTATACCTTATGGTCACGACGTTTAGTTAGTTATATGATAGGTAGTTTATATGTAACTTAATACCCTTTTTGCGCCAAAATTCATTCTAAGCATATGTAACTTAATTTTTGACATCTAAACTGATTTAATAACAATATTAAACATGTTAAGGCATATCTTCCTTGTCATAGGACTAGTTAGGCATTCCAAACGCGTTTTACGCAAACGACGCGTTAAAGTGGCGTAAGCTACCTAAACAGGTCGTAATGGGTCAAAAGCACTTAGGATAGGTTTCGTTTTAGTACATAGGCTTTGTTAAACCATATTACATAAGTTCCCATACTTATTTGGTTTACGAACCCTTGTACTACCCGATCCTCTGATAGGTCCGTTTATTAATGTAGATACCTATATAGGTGCCGTTTGATTCCGTGATCTTCTAGCTTTGCTAGGTGGTTATCCTAAGACTTCTAAGCACCCTCAAGTGAGTACATAGACCCCTCTTTTACTATTTTCCAAACATTTTGGGGTGAAACACATGTGCCTACTTGTTACTTTCATGATTTCATGCTTTTATATCATATACTTGCTATGTTCACTAGTACACTATTAGTACATGATTTTATTATGATTTTGCTATGTATGCCCACTGTGTGCATACTTAGTACATCGTTTTACAAGACATTTTATGCTTTGTATCATGCTATGTATGTCCATCCGTCGCATACTTAGTACATTGTTTGTGCATTCTTACCAATGGTTTGGTGATTACATATTTCACTTGCCATACATGACATTTTGTTTACACGTTACTTGATTGACATTTGACAACGGTTTAGACATGGGCAATTTACATTGGTGGTTTATGTGGGTAAGTGATTTGAGTAACGAGACGTGTGTAATGTGATACAAGCATGGTGGATACGCCGCTGGTACTTCCTATATATAAGTGCTTGTATTATATTACATGGCGTAGCGTTATTTAAATCATTCATTTGGATTTATACATTTTTAGACAAATAACATATTTTTCACAAGACATTGTTTTACAAAACAGTTTGTTTTATACAAACTCATTTTTACTTGGTTATTCATTTAACCTTACATCATTCTTTTAACTATACATATCTATCATCGTTTTTCAAATGTTTTATAAAAGCAAACACTTAAACTGGATTCATGACAAGTTTTTGGTTAAACATTTTCTTAAACCTAAGTCATGGATCCTATTTTTCATAAAACCTATGTACTCAACGGCATTTTTTATGCTGACGTATTTTCACATGTGTTTCAGGTACAATAGTTGATGATATTGATGCAAGCTCACATAGGATTGGACGAGACCTTAGTGACATTAAAAGATGCAAGACTAGTTAATTTTTGTTATGTTTCTTTATTATTAAGACATTGTAACTCATTTAATTCAATAAAACGAAATTTGTTTAATCCATGGTTGTGAAACAATGATTCTGTTACAACACTCCCTGACGTTTCAGCCACGTTTTGTTGTTTTACGTGGTCGGGGTGTGACAGAAAAGTTGGTATCAGAGCCAATGGTTATAGAGAATTAGGTTATTAGTAATGCTTTGACCTAGAGTATAACCTTCCTAGGACTCTAACGCGAGTTTACTTGCAATTAGTCATAAAACAATACCGTCACTTATCCTTAGGTGACAACCACAACAAGAACATAAATTTGATCTGCTTTGAAAACTAATCATCTGTTCTAGGATGATTGATTACTAGGTTTTGAACCCTTTGTTATAAGGTTTCGAACCCTTTAAGTTTTCAAAATTTCGTCAAAGTTTGGGTCTAAATAATGTGAACACGTGCAAACTGGAAGAGTGGGTGCCTGTACCCTGAATTTTCTGTCTAAGGCTAGAGTGTTCGTACAAATCCGCAGTATAGGGCCAGTCACTCTTACCTGGGAACTCTTGGGGTGAGTGTCCACTTATAGGCGAGCATGTCTTCGCGATACATTATATTGACCCGCTTACTTTGATTAGTCACTATCTCATTTGTTTGTCGTTGGTAACAAACAAATGGTCACAATCTTCATGCGTTGTCATTCTCTTTTGACTATCTTTTGCTTGTTTCCTCCTATGCCTTCCATTGTCTTCAAGATGCCTCTTCATCGCAACAATACTCAAATGTCTAAATCTGGTGCTGCAATTACCCAGCGTATAGGCGTCGTACTCAAGAGGACTGTTGATTTAGCTACCACCATGACTCGCCTCAGGGATGAAGCTGTATAAGGGAACTGCTCCTTGGTGCAATCAATGCCACTGTCATCATCCGAATTAAATACCCCGTTTCAAATGTACCCACAGTGGACGATGGGGACATTTGGTTAACATGTGCCACTTTGCAATCCAAAGCAAAGCTGTTACAAACCCTGCTGCTGCTTAACCTTCAATTTCTGCTTCATATGTCGCCTTGGCATATCTAGCGCCTTGACCTCATGAACTTTCTACCTTGTGTATCGACGTAAGCACGCCTAGTGCAAGGTGTCGGAACACCTCTCGTTACACAAACTCCAAAATCCATATAGGATCTTTCTATCCTCATAATTAGATCCTTGTGGGTGAGTAACATTCATCGGAGTCCTTAATTGAATTCTCTGTATGATTCAATACGTACATTACAATTCAATAAGGACAAAGCCGAATTCCTATTAAGATTTTTCTATCTTCATAGATAGATTCTTGAAAATGATTAAAGTGCCAAATGAAATCCACGGATTGGATTCCTGGTGTACTTTAAGTATCTGCGTCCAAAGATAACAAATTAATAACTGAGTTAAGCAACTATGTGATTATGTGCTTATGTGTTCCCTTTTATGCTTTTGGTGTAATCCAAGTTTTTGTTATCCAAATGCTCGTAGAATCGTCCATATCATTCGTATAAGGGATTCATAGTAGGATATCCAAAGGTACTATATTAAATCCTCAATGGGCTTTTACGTAATAGTAAAGAACCTTGGATTATATTGTACTATTCCATAATTAGACCCTTTGAGTGGTCTAGTTAAACAGATTGATCCAAAAATCTAGTTAGGAATATCATGTGATGATATAGCTGAAAGGACTCCTTGGTGGCCTAGTTAAAAACATCATCTGTCGATCTAATTAAAAGGACCCTATGGTAGTCTAGTCACCCTCATCACAAGTTTGATATTCTTCCCCAAAACATTACAAAACAAACTGTGCGGACTGTGCAAGGAATTACTTAATTATGGATGCATACGTAATTATGGAATTTAGTGCACAGAAACCATAGCAAGTTTTGTCGAGTATCTAGAGTTAACCCTGTTCATTTTCGTATCTGAAGAAATTGTGGAAAATGACTCATTCCGTTCATTTTCGTATCTGAAGAAATTGTGGAAAATGACTCATTCCGTTCATTTTCGTATCTGAAGAAATTGTAGAAAATGACTCATTCTGTTCATTTTCGTTTCTGAAGAAATCGTAGAAAATGACTCATTCCGTTCATTTTCGTTTCTGAAGAAATTATGGAAAATGACTCATTCCGTTCATTTTCGTTTCTGAAGGATACCCATTAAGGAAAATGACTCATTCCGTGCATTTTCGTTTCTAAAGGATACCCATTAAGGAAAATGACTCATTCCGTGCATTTTCGTTTCTAAAGGATACCTATTAAGGAAAATGACTCATTCCGTGCATTTTCGTTTCTAAAGGATACCCATTAAGGAAAATGACTCATTCCGTGCATTTTCGTTTCTAAAGGATACCCATTAAGGAAAATGACTCATTCCGTGCATTTTCGTTTCTAAAGGATACCCATTAAGGAAAATGACTCATTCTGTGCATTTTTCGTTTCTGAAAATTTTCCCTCGAAGGGAAATGAATATCCCTGATCTTTCCTTCATTTCCGTTTCTGAAGAGTCTCCGTTAAGGAAATGACATGATATTGCCTTGCATATCTTTGGTGGCTTTTTGACACAAAGTCACAGATAGACTCCTACGAATAAATTTCGGGACGAAATTTCCTAAAGTAGGGGAGACTGTGACACCTGTGTCACCACCACCATCAAACAAATACCAAGCCAATGAAATATTGTATTTCATACTTGGGATCTGTATAAATATGTGTATCTTTTGCACGTATCAATTCTTGTTCGATTTCGGGCTTTAAATCGCTTTCTGGAAGGTTATACGCGATCTGATGCGTAAATATAACCAGTTTAATGCAACAAACACTCCGGAACAGTGAAATAGGCTTAACATACCTTAAACAACCATTTCATAACTTAGAAATAAGTTTTGGATGGTTTGGTACGCCGAAATCAAGTTTATTCGCTTACAGGGACTAAATTCGACAAACTGCGAAAGTATGTCAATTTGTACTGTAACAGACCTTCCGGAACTTTATCATAAGTTAAGTATGCCCTAAATATTCTTTACATAGCTTAGAAATAGGCTTTGAGGTGTTTGGGGCGCAAAAATAAACTTTATGCTCATTCAGGGACTAAAAGCGTCAAAAAGTGCATAAGTTTGCATTTTCGCGCATATTTTACGTTCTGGATACTTCCGGACTTCCAAAAATTTATGTAAGCATTAAAATATTTTATTTTAGTGTTTGGTATGATAAATTCCATTCGTCGCTTAATTTAGATCGTTTTTGCGTTCGTTACGACTCCCGTCGTAATTAAGCGAATAACGCAACCGTACGACCAAACGAACCGACATCCGTGATGTCTTTGAGCATATTTTAAGTTCCCTATACTTTAATATCATTTTAGAGCCTTGAAATGAGGGTAAAGGGGTTTAAAAGTGCCAAAAAAATCAAGTTTTACAAGTGTAGGGACCATTTTTGAAATTTCTGGCAGATTCAATGAACCTAGTCCATTTTGAAGTGTTAATGGTTTTCACCCATGGTTTTGCAAAACCATGGGATGGTATTCAATGAACATAGTCCACATTAGGGGCTCCCATGGTTTTTGAAAACCATGTGCCCACATGTAAGGTCTAGATCAAATCACGTTTTTCGACGCACGATCTTAACGGTTCAAGGAAATCTATAAATACCCCTCACCCATTTCATTCTTCCTCACATTTGAATCTGATACTACACTCTCTAAGTGGAAGTATATGCTTCCTACCTGAGAGTGAATCGGGTTCGAATCTTGCGGGGACCTTCTGTAAGTATTCTTTCGCGTTTTTCATTCGTTTTAGCATTAAAGTAAAACTGCGTTTGACTTTCTGCATTAACCAGTTTATAGTCAACGCGAAGTTCGTTTGAACTTCATAACGTGAGCGTAATCACGATGGTTATAGTCCCTAGTAACTATACCTACTGATTACCACGTTATCTAGGCTCAGTGACGAGTCGTAGTTTCGGCCAAAATGCATTTTCTCGCGTATTTTGTAACCAAACTACTCTAGGGTATTAAAACCGTTTGTTTTAATACCAAACCTATTTTCTAACTTTACTAAACATGTTCGAGCATGTTTAGCTCGTCGCTTTTAGATTTGTGCTTGTTTAGGGTCGTAAAAGTAAGCGATCTAATCAATCGCTTATGCTTACGAACCCGACCCATTGGTCGATCTTTAGGATCCGACCAAACACATTAGGTGACCATAGTTGTATAGGGAATAACCTTCCGAGGTTATACCTTATGGTCACGACGTTTAGTTAGTTATATGATAGGTAGTTTATATGCCTTAGGTAAATTACCAAAATACCCTTTTTGCGCCAAAATTCATTCTAAGCATATGTAACTTAATTTTTAACATCTAAACTGATTTAACAACAATATTAAACATGTTAAGGCATATCTTGCTTGTCATAGGACTAGTTAGGCATTCCAAACGTGTTTTACGCAAACGACGCGTTAAAGTGGCGTAAGCTACCTAAACGGGTCTGTTAGGACCGGTTTGACTCCGAAACGATTGCGTATGACACGTTCGACGTGCGGAATCCGTGAACGTGAATAACCGAAACACACGAGACGTACTATTAACGTGATTCTTTGATAGATCTGAAAAGATACAAGAACCGTGAATCACCTTTTGCCTTTCTCTCTCTACTTTCTCTCTCTAGCTTCTCTCTCTAACCTCTAAGCTCCAAAGATCAAAATGGCAAAAGTCCCTAACTAAAAGCCTAAGGCTTCTATTTATAGGCCAAAGGTGATAAGGAAACTTTCCTTATTTACAATAATGCCACCTTGCCTTTTAGTAACAAGATATTACATTGTAAACACAAAGTTCTTCTGTTTCTGCTACGAACTGAGATGACGGAGGCGATAGACATTAATGTACCAACAGACTCCCCCTTGGATATTGCCGTAGTCAATCTCAAACATTCAGACTCGTAGCTTCTTTTCTTTCTCTCTCTTTAGCTTGAATAGAATCCCGGTGGATCTGTCTTCAGCTTCAGCTCCCCCTTTCGGTGAACTCTTCAGGCTCCCCCTTTCGTCAAGCTTCCGTGCTTTGGGATCGACACCTGGCTTTCCAGTTACAAGCTCTTCCAGGAACGATACCTGGCTCCTTACACGCTTCCGTTAGTATTGAGCTCGTCTTCAGACTCCCCCTCAGACTCAGCTGTCGGGATCGTAGTCTGGAATAACATCTGCAACACTCATACGTTTATAAGTGACAGTGTTTTGACATTGTCCAGAAATCGTAATCTGGCTCTTTAAACTTTCTAAATCAAGATTCTGGCTTTAAGATATAATAATATGAAAATATCCAGGATTATCTTGACACTCTCTCCCTTATCAAAATGCTTTATAGATTTAACAGCGTTAAAGAATCCAAATCGAACAACTGACTCTTTTAAGATTTTAACAATATGAGCATCCAAATTCTTTCACAATTGATCATCCAAGTCCAAATTAATGACCTTGGAGATATCACAAACTGTTTTTTAAATTTTGATTTTAATTTTTAAAAACTTTCAAGTTTCAAATTAATGAACTTGATTCATTTCCAGAAACACGATTAGCATACTTCGATCTTGAAACTTAGCACTCAGACATCGGTTGTCGAAAATAAAACAGAAATCAAAATCTTTTTGTATTTTTCTGAAAATATAAAGCAGTAAAGAAATATGTACAAACATATTTACAGACAATATTTTTTTTTTGTTTGAGTTCTTGTAAAAGGATCATATCAGTTTTTGAAACAAATCACTAGCACCGTTAAGCTTTAATCATTTTAAGTTCTAAACGATTCACCTCGATTAACGATATAGTTGTCCTTTTAAATTTTCACACAATTTTCAATCTATTCAGGATACGCTTTAGATGTTTTAGGAACTTAGCTCGATTTATGTGTCCCACCTCTTGAATATACTCCCGTATCCAGAATCTCAATATTCAGTCTTACAGGCAAGAATACTACAATGATGTCTGTACATAAATTAGGGGTTTAATGCGAGAATTGAGGGATCTCAGGTCAGAACTTCCGTTCAGCAGAGAGATATCAATTTCGACTTTGCGGTATGTCCCCTTTAGAGAATCTTTTAGCTACAACAGATGATTATCAATTTTATTGTCTAATCACTGAGGGCTAGAATGCTATGTTTCAAGCATTTACTGCAAAGCATTATCCAAGGACTAGGTCAGAACTACCGTTCAGCAGAAGTCCCGGAATAATACCCCAGACATCATAGAGTATTAATACCTAGTATATCAGAATACGAGACCTTTCAAACGAGATTTCAGGGGTTACCTATATATCCAAGTAGTGTTCCCCACAAATTTCGCAAGTTTGAAATTTTAGGTTTATATCCCGAATAAATCTACTAAATGTACAAAAACCTATCGTCACATCATTAGTGAGACCATTTATTACATTTGACATTACATTTCTTTAGCGTGCTGTGATAGTCCACTGATGTACTATCATTTCCTCTTTTATCAACAAAACTCAAATTTTGAATTTTATCATGTTTTTGGCTTTTTCAAATTTTCTAATGTTTTTGGATTTTCTTGGATTTTCTGACAATAATATCTCTTACTCCCCCTAAAATTCAAAACCATTTAAAGAAAATTTGATAACCGATGTAGATAGCTTTGTCTCGCCATCCATTTTCTGCTTCTCATGCTCTAACTAACAGTATCATGTTGTCAAATTTTGTACCCCCATGATTTACAACACATTGATTTTTACAGTTTGAAAACCGTTTTTCAATCTAGTGAAATTAATCATGTTTGTTCAGCCGTGAGGGTTTCGGCGTATTCAATCAGAACATCCCAGAACATCCCCTGATAACAAACTATTTTCCCATTATGATTTCAAAACACTTAAGTTTGTTTTAATCAAAATGGTTTTTTCGGAAAATAAGTTTTGTTTAATTCACACACGGGGTTTATTCATCACCTTGTTCTTTCATCAATTAATTCGAAAGTTAAATCAAGTACAACTTAATGTCCTTGATAAAACATTTCTCAAGAAAGATGCCGATTCCTACTCCTCAATTACCAACCTGGGAGTTCCGGCAAATTCAAGTAACATATTTTTGAATTTTTGCATTTTTGACAAATTTAAAAACAAACATATTTTTGATTTTCAAATTTTTGACAAATTGAAAACATATTTTTGGTTTTTAAATTTTTAATTTTTAGAGTTTTTGAAAATATTGTTTATTTATGTACAGAAATCAAACAAACTCTCTGTTTAACCGTTGCAGGGATCAGCAGCCTCCGGTGCCAGGCTGTTTCGATTCTCCTTTGGTTGACATTCAGTTTTCTTCAGAAACACCTGCACATTCAAATTTTATCAAATACGACCCAATTAATAATTTTTTTTTTTTTTATTAAAGAAGGATGCCGATTCATGCTTCGCGATAAAGGAAGCTCCGGCAAATCAAATTGTTTAATCAAACATTGTATCCACCCAAGCCTCATCAGCCTTGGGTGTAACCTTGACTCTAGCAATCTGAATTTTAAAGTTTTCAGCCTTAAGTGGTGGAAAATTTGCATCATAATCAATCGAAATTGACTCCTCAGCCTTTTTCACCTCATAAGTTGAACTTTCTGTTTCTGTTTTCGATTTCCAGATTTGTTTTTGTTTCTCATTTTTAACCAAATCAACATGTTTCTTAACACTCCATGTTTGACCTTTTGGAGTCCCACGTTTGTAAAAATGTGACTCTTTTTGAACATTTGGACCCTGAACAACATCTTTTGGTTTCCAAAATTGGTTTGGTTTTGTTGCATCAACAGTTGTTTTCCAACTTTGTGTTGTTCTAAGTTCGGGTGTCACTGGTTTCCAAGTTTGTTGTGAGTCAGCCTTTGACAATTTTGGCTTCCAAGTTTGCTTTGATTCAAACTTGGTTGACTTTTGATTCACAACTTCATATTTCTGTTTTTGAACATAAACAGACTTCTTTTTCATCTCAACACCAACAGGTTTCAGATTTGGACATTTGCGAGCAAGATGTCCTGTTTGATCACATTTAAAGCATGTTCTCTTTGAAACATCTTTGACCTGTTGTTGTTGCTTTTTCTGGGCCTGAAACTCTTCATTTGACTGTTGTCTAAATTTGAGTTCTTTCTCTTCTTCTGAACTTGTTCCATGAACGAAGTTCATTTTTGCCTGAAAATTCGGAGTTTTATTTTTATTCCAATTTTGTTTCTTCTTATAACCCAACCCAGCCTTCATGTTTTTCTTCTTGTAACCAGATTTGTTATAAAAAGTTTTGTGACCTTTACCAGCAAATTTTGGAATTTCAGATTTTTCAATCTCAACCATCTTGAAAACTTTGTCAATCTTTTCTGAAATCACATTCTGAATCGGGAATACAATATCTAAGAATAATTTGTCCGATTCAATCATGGTATAAACCAATCCTTTTGAATCATCATTCAAATTGTTCTCGGATTTTGTGTTCTTCAGATATGCATCATGAAGATTTCCTTCATATTCATCATGTGATTCAGATTTACCTGTATGAACCGACTCTTCGTTCAAGACACTTTCAACGACTTTACCTACCACCTCTGAATCATGAATATCATCAGATTTGGAATAGGTTATGTCAATGTTGTCTGGCAATTTGTCTACCATGTTAAAAGCTTTTTCGACCTTTTCCTCATCATAAAATGCAAACTTTTCCGGTGGCGGAACTTGATGAAACTCTGAGCCAATGCCTTTCTTGTTCTGCTCAGACTCACCATCACCCGGTTTTATATTGAAAATTCGTTCAAGCACATATGACGACACATGGTAACTTTTTAACTTGTTGTTTTCCTGTTCTAAATCAACGATCTGTTGCTTTAGCTTAGCAACATCCTCAATATAGGAATTAACAACATCTTGTTTTATAGCATACATTCGTTTAAGCTCTTTTGTTGTTTCAGACATATAATTCATTCTTGATTGAGCATATTTCATTTCATCTTTCACCTTTTCATATGACTCTTTTATAACCTCATATGATAATTTCATTGAATCATATTCCTTTTTCATTTCTTGACAAGCAATCTCTTTTTGTTCACATTTATTTGTCATTTTCAAAACGTTTTCTTTCAAAACCTCATTTTCTTTTTCTAATTTGTTACATTTTTCTGAAAGTTTTTCATCATTTTCTTGTAAAACTTTTTCTTTTTCTAACATTTCTTTGCATTTAATTTTGAAAATGTTTTCGAATTTTGTGAATTCAAGTTCTTTTATTCTGAACTGCTCATCTTTTTCTTTACAAGCTCTGCACGGTACCATGCATTTCTTGCACTGTTCAAATGTTTTTAAGAATTCAGAATCAGAATGTACCTCAGTGTTTGGCACTTCGGTGTTTTCAGCTTCCTCTGGCTGCTTCATCTCAGCATCATTCAGCTTTTGTTCAACACTGACTTCTTCTCCAGCATCACCAGCATCTGACTTGACATCCTTCATTTCTTCTTCTTCAATTTGCTGTTCTTCAACTTCTTTCACAGCTTCAACTTTTACAGCTTCTGTTTCGACTTCTTCAGCAACCTTCTTCAGATTAACTACCATCTCTTCAACACTCTTCTTCATTTTCTCTTCATCCCTTTTTCTCAAGCATGACAGCATAGCATATCGGATATCTTTCTCGTATTGTTTAACATATGCATCATCTTTCGTCACTCTTCTGTAATATTCAGCTCTCAACGGGACAGCAAGAAGAACATCATCAAAGATTATATCTTTCTTTGGAACAACTGGTTCTCCTTCTCTGTTGTAATAACACTCTCTCTTCTTGTCCCATCGTTTGTTGCTGACAGCATTCTCATATTCTTCCTGCATCTCATCCATTCTTCTGTAAACCACATCTCTTTCTTTATGTGTTTTCTCACTCAAGATCTCTTTTCGAGTTTTCTCTTTGTTCTCAATCTTTTCTTCATGGTTTTTAGCAGGTTCTTTTTCTTCTTTAATTTCAGCAACATTCGCAAACTTTCTTGGTGCTGTCGTAGCTTTCCCATGAGCTGTTTTGCGAACAATATCATTTCGATCTTCTTCTGGACAAATTTGAGACCAATCATATCCTTCATCAGGATATATGACAGGACAAGCTCTTGAAGTTGTTTTTGGTCTATCTTCAATCAACTTTGGCTCTTCTCTGCTTCGATGGTAGATCGCCTTTTGATAATAATCATCATTGAAAGGACGTTCATTTCTTTCAGCAACTTCTGCATTCTTACACTCTCTTTTGAAATGACCCTTTTGCTTGCATTTGAAACAGGTCACTTTTGACTTGTCAAAACCGAGCTTTGTTGATGGACCACCAAGAGATTGTTTCCCAGTAATTTCCATGTATCTTTGAGCTCTCCGAATGCAGCTTGCTAAACACCAACGAATATCAATAAGTTCCATCTCCTCTGGATCAATCTGGTCGTAGTCTTCTTTTGTCAGTTCAGAATTACCGATTTTTCCAGCTACCAGACCTTCATATGATTCCAGGACAGATGCAAGAAAGCTCATTTGCTGCTTCGCTGCATTGATACTCATTGCTGGAGAATTCTTCAGTTTAAGAGCAATGTTGCACAAAATTTCATCTGTGTCTTCAGAATTTGTTTTTGAAGATGAATGATATCCAGAATGATGACTTGTTGACGTTGTTTGAGATTCATTCATCTTTTCACCAACGAATGCTGTTTTTGGTGAACCAACGCCTTTCTCTGAAAGTACACTACTTTTGTAATACAATCCGACATTCTGTTGTCGTGAAGACTCTGTCATCTTGCTTTGCTTCTGGAGCTCTAGATCATGACTCTCAATCTTTTCAAATAATGTATCAAGAGAAATTGTATCATATGAATCATCATTTTTCAAAATAAACACAAACGTTTGCCACTGATCAACTCATGGTAACGCTTCAATCACTTTATCGATGATTTCTTCTCTTGTTTTAGCAATTTCAAATCTTTCGAGTTCGATTTTTAGGTGACAGAATCTTTCTATCATTTGTCTCACCGATTCTCCTTTTAAACTATCAAAAAGATCAAATTCTTTTTTAATTAGCGCGATTTTGTTCTTTTTAATTTGTTTGCCACCCTCAGCTTTAATACGTAAAGCTTCCCAAACCGATTTGGATGTCCCACTATGATTTAATAATGCAAATATATCGTTTCTAATTGCTGACTGTATCAATGCGATCATCCTTTGTTCGGCGGCAAATTCTGCTCTGTCGTCTCTGGAGAATTTTTTGAACTGTAAATCTTCACCTTTATCATCTTTTGGCTTTTCATATCCGTATTCTAGACAAAACCAACTTTCATGCGCATACGCTTTTGCCCAATTGATGAATCTTTCTTTCCACCAAGTATAGTCTTCAATGCTTTCAAGCGTTGGTGGTTTAGAATGCGTTCCGTAAAAGTTATCATGCTTGATGTTCTCATTGATTGCCTTCGTAATTGTTTTTGGTGTAACAGTTGTAACTTCGGATGATTCAGATGTGAACGCGTTGAAAAACGTGTTATAAAATTCCTCTGCCATGGTTTGATCTTCTGAATTACCTTGAATCACCTGAATGAATTACGTAAACAATCGATTAGTTCAAAGACTTTTAACAAACTTGATTTTGGAAATTAATCGATTTGATATGATTTAAAAATTTATATGATCCAAATCAATTTTAAAATACTTTCTCAAAATGAATGCTAGTCGATCGGGTGAGAAATGGATGCTAGCCGATCGAACAAGAAATGGATGCTAGCCGATCGAACAAGAAATGGATGCTAGCCGATCGAACAAGAAATGGATGCTAGCCGATCGAGTGGGAAAAGGTCTCTGTTCGATCGAGTAGGAAGGTATTGCTGTTCGAGTGGGACTTTGCTAGCCGATCGAACAGCTGTTCGATTGAAGTATTGTAGGGGTGGTGCTAGCCGTTCGGCTAGGAATACTGTGTTGTTCGATCGAACAGAGTCAAAAAGTCAATTGCTTTTTAATGAATGCTGCTGTTCGAACGACTTGGAGGTGCTAGCCGTTCGGTTAGAAATGCTACACCTGGTGCTGTTCGATCGAACAGGAGATGCTAGCCGTTCGGCTAGGTCAACCAGGGTCAACGTATTAACTGCTGTTCGATTGGTTGCACATAACGGTGGAACGAATAGGAATGGCTATTCGATCGGCTACACCAGCCGAACAATAAAAGCTACAATTCGATCGAACAGGGTCAAATAGTCAACTGTTCGATTGGAGTGCACAAATATGCTGTTCGATCAAGAGTTTCTAGCCGATCGGTTAGCACTTTGCTAGCCGATCGGTTGGGAATGGATGTTGTTCGATCGAACAAAAAGGAGGTGAGTCCTAGTCGTTCGGCTAGGTCAACAAGTCAACGTTTTTAATGAATGTCTGAGATTTCTATTCGATCGAACAGGAGGTGCTAGCCGTTCGATTAGTCCAACCGATCGAACAGCTGTTCGATTCAAAGTTCCTGTTCGATCCAAAATTCCTGTTCGAGTGATAACTTCCTGTTCGAACGGTTAGCACTTTGCTAGTCGTTCGACTAGCCTAACCGAACGGTTGGTCTACTCGATTCAAGTTCCTGTTCGATTAAACTTCCTGTTCGAACGAGTTGCTAGTTCGATCGAACAAGAACTGATGAACAGTTTGACGAACGGTTTCAGCAAAAAGTTCACAAAAACGCAGATTTCTCCCAAACTGCTTGGAATTTTGACCTGAAAATTTGTAGGATCATAGATCAGATATAGGCGCACAACATATCAAAATTTCATCCAATTTTAACCGTAAAAACACTGTTAATTTTGCGATTTTCAGATAAAAACGTGAAGAACAAGAAAGTATGAAGAAATTTGACAAATCTGAGTAAATTCGACTCTGAATCTGAAGGATTTCTATGCGTATTCGTGCGTTTGATCTGTGCAATCGAGCTCCTGCTCTGATACCACTTGTTAGGACCGGTTTGACTCCGAAACGATTGCGTATGACACGTTCGACGTGAGGAATCCGTGAACGTGAATAACCGAAACACACGAGACGTACTATTAACGTGATTCTTTGATAGATCTGAAAAGATACAAGAACCGTGAATCACCTTTTGCCTTTCTCTCTCTACTTTCTCTCTCTAGCTTCTCTCTCTAACCTCTAAGCTCCAAAGATCAAAATGGCAAAAGTCCCAAACTAAAAGCCTAAGGCTTCTATTTATAGGCCAAAGGTGATAAGGAAACTTTCCTTATTTACAATAATGCCACCTTGCCTTTTAGTAACAAGATATTACATTGTAAACACAAAGTTCTTCTGTTTCTGCTACGAACTGAGATGACGGAGGCGATAGACATTAATGTACCAACAGGGTCGTAATGGGTCAAAAGCACTTAGGATAGGTTTCGTTTTAGTACGTAGGCTTTGTTAAACCATATTACATAAGTTCCCATACTTATTTGGTTTACGAACCCTTGTACTAGCCGATCCTCCGATAGGTCCGTTTATTAATGTAGATACCTATATAGGTGTCGTTTGATTCCGTGATCTTCTAGCTTTGCTTGGTGGTTATCCTAAGACTTCTAAGCACCCTCAAGTGAGTACATAGACCCCTCTTTTACTGTTTTCCAAACATTTTGGGGTGAAACACATGTGCCTACTTGTTACTTTCATGATTTCATGCTTTTATATCATATACTTGCTATGTTCACTAGTACACTATTAGTACATGATTTTATTATGATTTTGCTATGTATGCCCACTGTGTGCATACTTAGTACATCGTTTTACAAGACATTTTATGCTTTGTATCATGCTATGTATGTCCATCTGTCGCATACTTAGTACATTGTTTGTGCATTCTTACCTATGGTTTGGTGATTACATATTTCACTTGCCATACATGACATTTTGTTTACACGTTACTTGATTGACATTTGACAACGGTTTAGACATGGGCAATTTACATTGGCGGTTTATGTGGGTAAGTGATTTGAGTAACGAGACGTGTGTAATGTGATACAAGCATGGTGGATACGCCGCTGGTACTTCCTATATATAAGTGCTTGTATTATATTACATGGCGTAGCGTTATTTAAATCATTCATTTGGATTTATACATTTTTACACAAATAACATATTTTTCACAAGACATTGTTTTACAAAACAGTTTGTTTTATACAAACTCATTTTTACTTGGTTATTCATTTAACCTTACATCATTCTTTTAACTATACATATCTATCATCGTTTTTCAAACGTTTTATAAAAGCAAACACTTAAACTGGATTCATGACAAGTTTTTGGTTAAACATTTTCTTAAACCTAAGTCATGGATCCTATTTTTCATAAAACCTATGTACTCGCCGGCATTTTTATGCTGACGTATTTTCACATGTGTTTCAGGTACAATAGTTGATGATATTGATGCATGCTCACATAGGATTGGACGAGACCTTAGTGACATTAAAAGATGCAAGACTGGTTAATTTTTGTTATGTTTGTTTATTGTTAAGACATTGTAACTTATTTAATTCAATAAAACGAAATTTGTTTAATCCATGGTTGTGAAACAATGATTCTGTTACAACACTCCCTGACGTTGCCGCCACGTTTTGTTGTTTTACGTGGTCGGGGTGTGACATCCTCTTTCAACACACTTTCAATGACTTTTCCTACCACCTCTGAATAATGAGAATCATCAGATTTGGAATAGGTTACGTCAATGTTTTTTGGCAATTGATCTACCAGGTTGAAAGCTTTTTCGACCTCTTCTTCATCATAAAATGCAAACTTTTTCGGTGGTGGAACTTGATGAAACTCTGAGCCAATGCCTTTCTTGTTTTGCTCAGATTCACCATCTCCCGGTTTTATATTGAAAATGCGTTCAAGCACATATGACGACACGTGATAACTTTTTAACTTGTTGTTGTCCTGTTCTAAATCAGCAATTTGTCGCTTAACATCCTCAATATAAGAATTAACAACACCTTGTTTTATTTCATACATTCGTTTAAGCTCTTTAGTTGTTTCAGAAAGATAATTCATTCTTGATTTAGCAAATTTCATTTCATCTTTCACTTTTTCATATGACTCTTTTGCAATGTGATAAGCCAATTTCATTGAGTCATATTCTTTCTTCATTTCTTGACAAACATTTTCTTTTTGATCACATTCTTCTGTCTTTTTAAAAAAAAACTTCTTTCAAAAACTCATTTTCTCTTTCTAACTTTTTACATTTTTATGAAAGTTTTTCATCATTTTCTTTTAAAACTTTTTCATTTTCTAGCATTTCTTTACATTTTTCTTTGAAAATGTTTTTAGTTTTTGTGAATTCAATATCTCTTGTTCTGAACTTCTTATCTTTTTCAAAACAAGCTCTGCATGTTTCCATGCATTTCTTGCACTGTTCAATCGGATTTAAGATTTCAGAATCGGAATTTACCTCAGTGATTGGCACTTCGGTGTTTTCAGCTGCCTCTGTCTGCTTCAGATCAGCATCATTTTGTTTTTCTTCAACACCAACTTCATCACCAGCATCACCGGCTTCCAAATTTTCATTCTTTTCCTCAGTTAAACTCTTAGTTTTCTTCTCATCTTCTACAACCAGCTGTTCTTCAGTAACAACTTTTTCAACTTCTACATTCACAACAACCTTTTCAGCAACTTTTTCTTCTACTTTCACATTCTCTACTTTCACTTCTTTGATTTCATTCACAATCTCAACTTCAACAACTTCAACTTTAACCTCTTCAGCAACTTTCTTCAAATTGTTCACCATTTCTTCAACATTCTTCTTCATTCTCTCTTTATCCCTTTTTCTCAGACATGATGTCATGGCATATCTGATTTCCTTTTGATGCCTTTTTGCATATGTGTCATCTTTCAACACATTTCTATAGTATTCGGCTGATGAAGGAATTATGAGAAGAACATCTTCAAAGATTATGTCTTTCTTTGGAACAACTGGTTCACCTTCTCTGTTGAAGTAGTACTCTCTCTTTTTATCCCATCTTTTGCTGCTGACTGCATTGTCACACCCCCAAAATCCACCTGCGGAGTATCACCGCTTGGGAGCATGACTGACCAGGATCAAGCCACAAATCATATTGAACATGTAATTAATAAGTAAAAGTAAATGCCATTCAATTACCAATATGAAAGGTGTTCCAAAACATAAGTATGTTATCACTGTTTAGCGGAAGCGTATAAGTAAAACCCAACATAATAAAGTGTGAAATGTCATAAGTGTTTAATGAAACAATCACGATCCAAGCCCTATAGTGCACGTATACTCAATCAGTTCACGTTCGTAATATTTCGCATGCAATCAATATCAGAGAGTGTTTTTGACAGTTGATATCATATAACACACATCAGTTTATCATGTTCAAACAATCCATGTTATACATAAAGGTCTTTTTTGTAGTTTATTCTAATATGACCGTCCAGTAATTCACTTAACAGAATTAGCATCCAAATCAGAACTAACAAACTGATTGGGTTTACAGAACTAACAAGGTTAATTAACTAACATAGTTAATAACCAATAGAGTTACATAACGTTAACAGAGTTCATGGAATAACAAAATAAATCCACTTAATTGGAATAATAAATAAATAAACAGAGTAAGTCAGTTAACCTAGTTAACAACTTAACAGAATTTGTCAACTAACAGTGTTATCAATTATTAAGGTTACTCACTTAATTAAGTTACATATTTCCATAGAGTTAACTTAATTAACTTAATTAACAACTAACTGAATTAATAAAATAAACTAAGTTAATAAACTAACAGGTAAATAAAACACAAGAGCCGAAAACACTATACTTCGAAATCCCTATGTGGCCGAAATCCCTCATTGACCGAAAACACACACATGGGCCGAATTCACTATATGGGCCGAAATCACCTTTAGTGATTTCGTCCAGTTTATAATTGTGGGGTGTTTTCGTTAATATCATCATCATCAACAACAGCAGTTACAAAATCCCCAAATCCCTAAATAACTCTAACAAATACATCGGCTATAGCAAAACTTCGAGTTTCAGATTAATATAAATCGAGCAGTTATGGTATTAAAGATACACATGTTCAAGAGTTACCAACTTTGTCAGATCACATGACATCAAATGTATTGGACCCCCAACATTTAGTTACATTGAATTATGTATTAATATCACATGACTTCTGATATGATCAGTTAATGCAGTCTGCACATGTTTACTTTCAAAAGCATTTAAACCACTTTGACCATGTTATGATCGAGATTGTACCATTGGACCATCATATCATTCAACCAACTTTGACCCTTCCTTATTTTAATTATTACGGCCGCTAACTACAACATTCATATGTAATGACTTTTGATATGATCTATTATGTAAGGTACTACTATTATTTGATTGGACCACCATTACCATGATAGCCGACAATTTGATAACCACCACTTGAGATCATTGGACCAAAAATCTAGATTTCATGCACACACATATATATATATGATCATTAATTTCCAACCATTGCACATGTACTAAGACACTCATAGCCGCCAATTTACATGCATTCATTATAAAATCCCATATAATATAAAGCACAGTGGCCGACAAGAAGGTGCTCCCTATCTAAACCTCACATGTAATGATATGGGATATTTAACAAAACAAACATTAACAATCTAATTATATAACTAACCGGAGATGTAAGTAAGGATTCGAGCAATAGGCTGGGGCGTCTCGGGAATGATGATGGTAATACTGATTGCCGTCGCACACAGAGGAAGGGTCCTAGGGTTTGCCGATTAAACATTCACTTAAAGTTGGGAATAATATAACGGATCCACTGCTGGGCCTAAAGCCCATTCGATCTCGTTGGCTTCTTGTTGAACGAAAACATATGAGTTGTTAGGGGGGGGGGTTGGCCAAGTACTCTAGTTTTATTAATTATACAGATCACAACAAACATATATAAATCACCCACACACTTATATAATGCACACCAACCGATATAAAATATCAACCACAGTGCGATATAACGTATTGTAACGTGTACAGTTGTGAAATAAATAAGTCGTGTCAACAAACAATCCAACAATTAACGTGCAATAGTGCGAAGATGGGACCTTGGAAACTCAGGTTGTCACATTATCCCCAACTTGAAAGAAATTTCGTCCCGAAATTTAGCATGATGTTACTGAGGAAGCTAGTTGTGTTGCGTTGTTTCCTGGGTTTCCTTGGGTGTCACATCATCCCCCCGTTGATTTGGAATTTCGTCCCGAAATTCTATAGTAGCTTCAGCCTCAGTAGTGGTTGCACGGTTTTCGAATAACTGGGGATACTTGAGTTTCATTTGATCTTCACGCTCCCAGGTGAACTCTGGGCCGCGACGGGAGTTCCAACGAACTCGCACAAGAGGTATTCTAGTGTTCTTGAGGACCTTGACATCCCGGTCCGTGATTTCAACTAGTTCCTCGACGAACTGCAACCGCTCGTCGATAGTGAGTTCCTTAAAAGGAACTATGAGGGTCTCATCTGACAGACACTTCTTCAGATTCGACACATGGAATACGTTGTGAACTGCACCGAGTTCAGCTGGTAGGTTTAGTCTGTAGGCTACTTTGCCTATTCTTTCAGTGATTTCAAACGGTCCAACATACCGTGGATTGAGCTTGCCTCGTTTACCAAAACGAACCACACCCTTCCAGGGTGAGACTTTGAGTAGCACTCGATCCCCAACTTGGAACTCGAGCGGTTTTCTGCGTTGATCAGCGTAGCTTTTCTGGCGATCACGAGCTGCCGCCATGCGTTGTCGTATCTGTGCTATTCGTTCAGTAGCGTCAACTACCATTTCTGGACCTGTAATCTGACTATCCCCCACCTCTGCCCAACAGAGAGGTGACCGGCATTTACGTCTGTACAATGCCTCGAATGGAGCGGCTTGAATGCTGGTGTGGTAACTGTTATTGTACGAAAACTCCACCAAAGGGAGATGCTTTTCCCAGCCGTTGCCGAAGTCGATAACGCAAGCCCGAAGCATGTCTTCGAGAGTCTGGATCGTGCGCTCAGACTGTCCATCCGTCTGAGGATGATGTGACACCTGTGTCACCACGAACACCAAACAAATGCCAAACCTATGAAACATTGTGTTTCATACCTGGGATTTGTATAAATATGTGTATCCTTTGCACATATCAATTCTTGTTCAATTCCGAGCTTTAAATCGCTTTCTGGAAAGTTATATGCGCACTGGTGCGTAAACATAATCAGTTTTAGCACAACAAACACTCCGGAATAGTGAAATAGGCTTAACATACTTTAAATGACCTTTACATAACTTAGAAATAAGTTTTGGAAGGTTTGGTATGGCAAAAACAAGTTTATTCGATTGCAGGGACTATTTGCGTCAAACTGCGAAACTATACCGATTCGTAAGGTAACGAATAGTCCGGAACTTGATCATAAGCTAAACATACCATATATAACCTAAACATAGCTTAGAAATAAGCTTTGATAGGTTCGGTGTGCGAAAACATGCTTATATGATCTTACAGGGGCTAAAAGTGTCAAAAACGACATAAGTTTGCATTTTCGCGCATATCTTACATTCTGACCACATCTGGACATCCAAAATTTTTGTACACACTAAAATATTTTTATTTTAGTGATCGGCATGCAAAAATTCCATTCGTCGCTTAATTTGGATCGATTTTGCGTTCGTTACGACTTCCGTCGTAATTAACCGAACAACGCGATTGTACGATCAAACGAACCGACATCCGAGATATTTTTGAGCATGTTTTGAGTCCCCTATACTTTAACTTCATTTTAGAGCCTTGAAATGAGGTTAACGGGGTTTAAACGCATCGAAAAAGGCTTTAAACACGTGCAGGGACCAAAACTGTAATTATTTAAAACTTGCTGAATCAGACACATGGTAGCGTAGCGCGACCATCCTCTGCCTATGCCGTCGCGCTACGCGACGATCACATCTGGGCAGAAAGTCTGTTTTCAGCAACAGTTTGCAAATTCAGGGGCTGTTTTGGTAAATTCTTGGTGTGTTAAGCAAGTTTAAGTGGTCACCAAGGCTTTGTACCTGCTTGTGACAATTGGAGGGTCAAGATTTCTTGCTTAATGGCTAAACAAACCACTTGGAATGATCCTAGAGCCTCACCACAACTATAAATAGCCCACTCCTCTCATTGTTTCATTGCTCATTCTCATTTTCTCTTCTTCACATCTGACTTGGGAGCTCTCTCAAGCATTTGGGACTTTGTCTTCTTTGTTGAAAAGATAGCAAGGACCCTTAGTGAGCATTCTTTCATTCTTTTTATTGCTTTTTCCTTATGTAGTGCAGAAAGTCAAACGTCTGGCCAACAGTTTGACTTTCGGTTTTGACCATCAATTGGTCAAGTCAAAGTTCAATTGAACTTTGAAACGTGATTGTAATCACGATAGTTATAATCCTTCGTGATTATAACCGCTGATTACCACGTTAGCTAGTTGTAGTGTCGAGTCAAAGTTTCGGTCAACATGCGCTTTAGCACGCATTTTGCAACGAAACTACTTTAGGGTATCAAAACACTTTGTTTTGATACCAAATCAGTAGGTTAGACATGTTTTGACATGTTTAACTAGACACTATTAGATTAGTGCTTGTTTAGGGTCGTAAGGTAAGCGGTCTAAACAACCGCTTAGCCTTTCGAACCCGACCCATTTGGTCGATCTTTAGGATCCGACCAAGCTTAGTTAGTAATCATAGTTGCATAGGGAATAACCACTGAGGTTATACCTTATGATCACATAGGATTGGTTAGTCGTATGCTAGTTAGCTTGTATGCCCATAGGAAATGACCAAAATGCCCTTTTGAAGCTAAAATCCGTATTTTGATTATGTGAACATATTTTTGACATATAATTTGATTTAGTAACATGTTTAGGGATAATTGGGCATGTAAGACTTGACATAGCACATAGTTAACCATCCGAACATAGTGTTACGCAAATGACGCATTATAGTGGCTTATACTACCATAATGGGTCGAAATGGGTCAAAAGCACTTAGGTAGACTTCCAAATCAGAATGTTAGGTCTATTAAATCATGCCATATGAGTTGCAATACTCATTTGATTTATAGAACTTCATTCTATCCTATCTTCCGATTTAGGATCCGATTGTTTAACATAGTGATCCATACTAGGTGCTACTTGATTCCTTGATTTCCCGAGCTTGGTTAGGACACTTAATCAAGGATACTTGCAATCTCAAGTGAGTACATAGTCCCCTCTTTTACTGTTTTCAATTGTTTTGGGGTGAAACATATATGCCTATCTGTTATTTTCCTGATTTTAAACTATATGATTACACATGCTTAATACATATTCTTTTGACAAATTAAACAATTACCTATGGTTTAAACACTGATTTTCCAAAACTTAATAAACAAATTGTTGGATTGTACCATTTTTATACATTCACCCAGCCGATTGGTAGTATGATATAGCGCTATAGGACTAGACACCCCATTCCTGTTGTATGGAATGTCAGAAACCAAATTTTAACCAAATAGAAATTGCCTTTGTGGTGTTTCTATAGTCTCCAAAGTGTAGTTTGATACACTAAGGCATGATTGAATACCAAATCACACTCTTTTTGTATATGTTGATATACTACAAAAGTACAGTTTGATGTGCTCTCAAATGTGATCTACCAAAGTATATTTTGATATACTAAGTACAAAATCCAACATATGTTTTAACATACTACTTTGTTATTTCCCAAAGCATAGTTTGATATGCTACTGTTTACCAAAGTATAGTTTGATATACTACCCACTTTGTTATTTCATAAACTAAAGTATAATTTGATATACTACCAAAGCATAACTGATATGCTATTTTTAAACCAAAGCATATTTGATATGCTATTTTCAAACCGAAGTATAATTTGATATACTACCAATACTTTTATCCTTAAACTAAAGTATACTTGAGATATACTACCAAATCTAATATTTTAATTACTAAAGTATATTTCGATATACTACCTATTAACTATTTCAAAACTAAAGTATACTTTGTTATACTATTTATCAAACTTTCCAAAACCAAAGTATATTTTGTATATGCTATAAACCTTTTTACAAAACGACACGTTTTCAGAAACAAAACTTTTTACATTGGATTCATGGCTATTTTGAAAACATAAAACCTTTTCCTCCTTTATCCAAAGCCATGAATCTAATTCACAAAACCCTATGTTACTCACAGGCATTTTTATGCTGACGTACCTATTTTCATATGTGTTTCAGGTACTACTATGTGATGATTGCTGATGCATGCTACACATAGGATGGACTTGTGCCTTAGCGACTTTAAAACTGAGAAACAATTATTTGTATTTATCTAAATTGTATCAAAACATTGAGTTCAATATTTTAATAAAACAAAACTATTTGATCCATGGTTGTGAAACAATTATTCTGTTACAGCACTCCCCGATGTTTCCGCCACGATTTGTTGTTTTACGTGGTCGGGGTGTGACAGATGATATGCTGTGCTTATGTCTAATCGAGAGCCAAAAGCTTTGTGCATCGCTTGCCATAGTTCTAAAGTGAATCGTGCATCCCGATCCGAAATAATAGAGGTGGGCACCCCGTGCCTCGAAACAACTTCTTTCAGGTAGATGTCTGCTAATGTGGAAAACTTGTCTGTTTCTTTGATAGCCAAGAAATGAGCAGACTTCGTGAGTCGATCTACGATCACCCAAATAGTATCATTCCGGCGCTGGGATCTAGGCAGGCCAATAACAAAATCCATGGGAATTTCTTCCCATTTCCACTGTGGTATCCTAGGTTGCTGAAGTAGGCCTGAGGGTTTCTGATACTCCACTTTGACTTTTGCACATGTCAAACACTTGCCGACGTAAGTCGCGATGTGGGCTTTCACGCTAGGCCACCAATATGTTGTTTTGAGATCGTGGTACATTTTATCCGACCGTGGATGTACCGAGTAGCGAGACTTATGAGCTTCATCCACCACCAGCTCTCGTAAACCGCCATAAAGTGGGACCCAAATACGCCCCGTTACATAGTAGGCGTCGTCTTCCTTTTGCTCCAATCGTTGCCTTGAGCCTCGTAAGGCTTCAGCCTTGACGTTTTCGGGTTTCATTGCTTCTATCTGAGCAGTTCGTATCTGTGCAGGAAGATCAGACTGAATAGTGAGCTGCAAAGCTCGTACACGCCTAGGTAGAGTGTCTTTCCGACTGAGAGCGTCAGCCACAACATTGGCTTTGCCTGGATGGTACTTGATGGCGCATTCGTAATCATTAAGTAACTCGACCCATCGTGGTTGACGCATGTTCAATTCCTTCTGCTTGAAGATATGCTCGAGACTCCTGTGATCGGTGTAGATAGTGCACTTGGTACCGTACAGGTAGTGTCGCCATATCTTGAGCGCGAAAACAACAGCTCCCAGCTCTAAATCGTGCGTCGTGTAGTTCCGTTCATGAACTTGGAGTTGACGAGAAGCGTAGGCAATAACTTTATCCCGTTGCATTAATACACAATCAAGCCCCTGTATCGATGCGTCACAATAAACCACGAAGTCATCCGTGCCCTCCGGCAAAGAGAGAATAGGCGCGCTGCAAAGCCTATCCTTTAGGTACTGAAAAGCGGTTTCTTGTGTATTACCCCAACGATAGGTAACACCTTTCTGTGTGAGCATTGTAAGCGGCTATGCGATCTTTGAAAAGTCTTTGATGAATCGTCTGTAATACCCCGCCAAACCCAAGAATTGGCGTATTTTCGTTGGTGTACGCGGTGCAGGCCAGTTCCGTATCGAATCTACCTTGGATGGATCGACATGAATCCCCTCCCTGTTCACCACATGGCCTAAGAAGTGGACTTCACGAAGCCAGAGGTCGCATTTTGAAAATTTGGCGTACAGTTGTTCTTTTCGAAGAAGTTCCAAGATAAGACGTAAGTGCTGCTCGTGTTCCTCCTGACTCTTGAAGTAGATCAGAATGTCGTCAATGAAAACAATAACGAACTTGTCGAGATAGGGTTTGCACACCCTGTTCATAAGATCCATGAAGACTGCAGGCGCGTTCGTAAGCCCGAAAGGCATGACTAGAAACTCGTAATGGCCGTAGCGAGTTCTGAATGCGGTCTTGGAGACGTCCTCATCCCGGACCTTCAGCTGATGGTAACCGGACCTTAGATCATTCTTGGAGTAGTAGCTCGACCCTTGTAACTGGTCGAATAAGTCGTCGATACGGGGAAGAGGATAACGGTTCTTCACTGTGACCATGTTCAGTTCGCGGTAATCTATGCACATTCTGAAAGTGCCATCCTTCTTTTTCATGAGTAGTACTGGAGCTCCCAAGGCGAAGAGCTTGGACGAATAAAGCCCTTATCCAAGAGCTCTTGTAATTGCTTTGACTGTTCTTCTAGTTTAGTTGGAGCCAAACGATACGGTGCGCCAGCTATAGGTGCTGCTCCTGGAGCTAGTTCGACTTGAAACTCGACCTGGCGATGAGGCGGTAGACCAGGTAA
This sequence comes from Helianthus annuus, assembly GCF_002127325.2. Lineage (NCBI taxonomy): Eukaryota > Viridiplantae > Streptophyta > Magnoliopsida > Asterales > Asteraceae > Helianthus > Helianthus annuus. The sequence continues at coordinate 119,655,732 of NC_035444.2, forward strand.
ATCTTCAGGAAACACCTGAGGAAAGTCGCGTACAACTGGATGGTCTTCCAACTTCTTTTCTTTCATTGATGCGTCAGTAACGAGAGCCAAAATTGCGGTGTGACCCTTCCGCAAACATTTCTGAGCCTTCAAGAAAGAGATGATGCCAACCACAACACCACTCTTGTCGCCTTGAACTTCGAGAGGTTCTTGGCCAGAACGAGGAATGCGAACAATCTTTTCTTTGCATAGGATTTCTGCTTGCTGTTGCTGCTGGCGACTCTGGTTTGCAGGCCGCGGGCTCCTGAATCCTTAGCTTCATGGCCCATCTTGAGACACCTCTGGCAACGTCCCTCGTTGCACTAACCACTGTGGTGTCTGTTGCATTTGTTACACAGTGGGTGAATTCCCTGATATCCACCCTGCCCCTGACCACCAGAAGTTGGCTGACTCGGGCTCTGGTGATCACTATTCTTGCGCTGCTGCTGTGCTTGAGACTGAACGGTAGCGGAACCCGTGCTGGAATACCCATCCCATTTCCGCTTGTTGTCACTAGGAGTAGCGGAAGTAGCAGAAGTGGTAGCGGTAGTAGTAGCGCTGATACAACTAGGCAGTCTGTTCTGTTCCACTGCCTGATCCGTGAGGCGATGAGCAAGACGCTGAATGTCTTGGATATTGTCGAGGTTAGCCGATGTAACATGGCTCTGAATCTCTGAGGCTAGACCCTTGAAGTACAATTCGATACGCTTGCTTGGAGGGTCCACCATGGTTGGACACAAGATGGCCAGTTCGTTCGACTGTTTCGTATAAGCTTCAGTTTCTGACCCCATCATTTTCAAATGGTAAAGCTCCACTTCCAACTTGTGGATGTCATCACGCGTGCAGTATTGCCTTTTAATGCGTTCTTTGAATTCGTTCCAGGGGGTGGCGTTAGCAGCTGCCAACCCTAGTATCTGTACTTGCGCGTTCCACCAGGTTAGCGCGACTCCTTCCAAAGTACCAGTGGCGTACTTGACCCTGCGAGCCTTAGGGCATTCACACATCTCGAATACTGACTCGAGCTTCCCAAACGAATGGAGTAGTCCCACTGCTCCTTCTGTGCCACTGAATGTGCTTGGACGACAGTCCATGAAGTTCTTGAATGTACAGACAGGTTGCTGTGCGTTCTGACCCGTTGCGCGAGAAAGATAGGTCAAGGTTAAGCGCGAGAGTTGGGTCACGAGAGTAAGATCTAACATCCTAGGATAGGTTTGGAATAGCAGGTTATACCTCCTGCTTGTGCGGCTGCAAGCGCCGCAGCAACTTGTTCGTTAATGAGAGCCGTCAACTAGGCTTGAGTCATGTTAACACGTCCAGACATGATCTTCATAGTAAAAGTAGTGTAAGTGAGAATGGCTCGCGAGTAGTGCGATGACAGAAAAGTGTAAGCACATAAGTATTCTCATGTAATAGGGTCATGTGTATCTAAGCATACTACGAGCAAAGTTCTATGCATTTCTAGCAAGCAGGTAATAAACATAACCATATTACCTAGGATGTCGAGTCTTGCACGTGGAGCGAAGCGTCGTTGTGGATCGTTGAGAGCACTGTTCTGGTTATAGTCTGGTTTTAATAAAAACGTTTTCCCCATATTAAAACCAAGTTCTCTATAACCAATGGCTCTGATACCAATCTGTCACACCCCCAAAATCCACCTGCGGAGTATCACCGCGTGGGAGCGTGACTGACCTGGATCAAGCCACCAATCATATTGAACATGTAATTAATAAGTAAAAGTAAATGCCATTCAATCACCAATATGAAAGGTGTTCCAAAACATAAGTATGTTATCACTGTTTAGCGGAAGCGTATAAGTAAAACCCAACATAATAAAGTGTGAAATGTCATAAGTGTTTAATGAAACAATCACGATCCAAGCCCTATAGTGCACGTATACTCAATCAGTTCACGTTCGTAATATTTCGCATGCAATCAATATCAGAGAGTGTTTTTTGACAGTTGATATCATATAACACACATCAGTTAATCATGTTCAAACAATCCATGTTATACATAAAGGTCTTTTTTGTAGTTTATTCTAATATGACCGTCCAGTAATTCACTTAACAGAATTAGCATCCAAATCAGAACTAACAAACTGATTGGGTTTACAGAACTAACAAGGTTAATTAACTAACAGAGTTAATAACCAATAGAGTTACATAACGTTAACAGAGTTCATGGAATAACAAAATAAATCCACTTAATTGGAATAATAAATAAATAAACAGAGTAAGTCAGTTAACCTAGTTAACAACTTAACAGAATTTGTCAACTAACAGTGTTATCAATTATTAAGGTTACTCACTTAATTAAGTTACATATTTCCATATAGTTAACTTAATTAACTTAATTAACAACTAACTGAATTAATAAAATAAACTAAGTTAATAAACTAACAGGTTAATAAAACACAAGAGCCGAAAACACTATACTTCGAAATTCCTATGTGGCCGAAATCCCTCATTGGCCGAAAACACACACATGGGCCGAATTCACTATATGGGCCGAAATCACCTTTAGTGATTTCGTCCAGTTTATAATTGTGGGGTGTTTTCGTTAATATCATCATCATCAACAACAGCAGTTACAAAATCCCCAAATCCCTAAATAACTCTAACAAATACATCGGCTATAGCAAAACTTCGAGTTTCAGATTAATATAAATCGAGCAGTCATGGTATTAAAGATACACATGTTCAAGAGTTACCAACTTTGTCAGATCACATGACATCAAATGTATTGGACCCCCAACATTTAGTTACATTGAATTATGTATTAATATCACATGACTTCTGATATGATCAGTTAATGCAGTCTGCACATGTTTACTTTCAAAAGCATTTAAACCACTTTGACCATGTTATGATCGAGATTGTACCATTGGACCATCATATCATTCAACCAACTTTGACCCTTCCTTATTTTAATTATTACGGCCGCCAACTACAACATTCATATGTAATGACTTTTGATATGATCTATTATGTAAGGTACTACTATTATTTGATTGGACCACCATTACCATGATAGCCGACAATTTGATAACCACCACTTGAGATCATTGGACCAAAAATCTAGATTTCATGCACACACATATATATATGATCATTAATTTCCAACCATTGCACATGTACTAAGACACTCATAGCCGCCAATTTACATGCATTCATTATAAAATCCCATATAATATAAAGCACAGTGGCCGACAAGAAGGTGATCCCTATCTAAACCTCACATGTAATGATATGGGATATTTAACAAAACAAACATTAACAATCTAATTATATAACTAACCGGAGATGTAAGTAAGGATTCGAGCAATAGGCTGGGGCGTCTCGGGAATGATGATGGTAATACGGATTGCCGTCACACACAGAGGAAGGGTCCTAGGGTTTGCCGATTAAACATTCACTTAAAGTTGGGAATAATATAACGGATCCATTGCTGGGCCTAAAGCCCATTCGATCTCGTTGGCTTCTTGTTGAACGAAAACACATGAGTTGTTAGGGGGGGGGGTTGGCCAAGTACTCTAGTTTTATTAATTATACAGATCACAACAAACATATATAAATCACCCACACACTTATATAATGCACACCAACCTATATAAAATATCAACCACAGTGCGATATAACGTATTGTAACGTGTACAGTTGTGAAATAAATAAGTCGTGTCAACAAACAATCCAACAATTAACGTGCAATAGTGCGAAGATGGAACCTTGGAAACTCAGGTTGTCACATGCATTCTCATACTCTTCCTGCATCTCATTCATTCTGTTCAAAGCAATGTTTCTTTCTCGATAAGTTTTCTCACTCAAAATCTCTTCTCGAGTTTTCTCTTTGATTTCAGCTTTATCTTTTTCTTCATTGTTTTCCTCTTTAATTTCAGCAACAAAGACAAACTGTCTTTTCTCTGTTATAGCTCTGCCATGAGCTGTTTTTCGAACATTTTCCAAACGATCTTCTTCTGGACAAATCTCGCTCCAATCAAAACCTTCATCATCTTGAATTACAAAACAAGCTCTTGATTTGGGTTTATCTTCAATCATCTTTGGCTCTTCTCTGCTTCGGTGATAGATCGCCTTTCGGTAGTAATCATCATTGAATGGATGTTCATTTCCACTAACTGCAGAATTAGTGCATTCTCTCTTGAAATGACCTTTTTGCTTACACTTGAAGCAGGTCACTTTGGATTTGTCAAATCCAAGTTTTGTTGATGCACCGCCAAGAGATTGTTTCCCAGTAATTTCCATATATCTCTGAGCTCTGCGGATGCAACTAGCCAAACACCAGCGGATGTCAATGAGTTCCATCTCTTCCGGATGTATCTGGTCGTAGTCTTCTTTGGTTAACTCTGAGTTTCCAATTTTGCCAGCTACAAGACCTTCATACGATTCCAGAACTGATGCAAGAAAACTCATTTGTTGTTTAGCTGCATTAATGCTCATTGCCGGAGAATTTTTCAACTTAAGAGAAATGTTACATAGAATCTCCTCTGATTCTTTAGAACTAGCTTTTGAAGCCGATGAATGATAACCCGGATCATAACTTGATGAGCTCTTCTGTGGCTCTTTTGTCCTCTCACCACTGAATGCTGTCTTGGTGAACTATCAGCTTTCACCGAAGGTAAACTACCTTTGTAGTACAAGCCAACATTCTGTTGATGTGAAGAACTGCTCATCTTGTTCTGTTTCTACAATTCAAGTTCATGAGTTTCAATCTTTTCAAATAATGTATCAAGAGAAATTGTTTCATACAAAGCATCATTTTTCAAAATAAAAACAAATGTTTGCCACTGATCAGCTTGTGGTAACGCTTCTATGACTTTGTCAATAATTTCCTCTCTTGTTTTCACAATCTCAAAACGTTCAAGTTCAATTTTTAGGTGACAGAATCTCTCTATCATTTGCCTCACAGACTCTCCTTTAATACTATCAAACAGATCAAATTCTTTCTTTAGCAAAGCAATTTTGTTCTTTTTAATCTGTTTACCCCCCTCAGCTTTAACTCATAAAGCTTCACACACAGATTTTGATGATCCATCATGATTAAGCAATGCAAAAATGTCGTTGCTAATTGCTGACTGGATCAAAGCAATCATTCTCTGTTCAGACGAGAATTCCTTCTTGTCCTCAACACCTAATTTCTTCATAGGAATTTCCTCTCCTTTGTCATCTTTTGGTCTCTCATATCCAAACTCTAGACAGAACCAGCTTTCATGAGCGTATGCTTTTGCCCAGTTGAGAAACCGTTCTTTCCACCAAGTATAATTTTCAATATTATCCAGCTTGGGTGGTTTTGAGTGTGTTCCGTAGAAATTATCATGCTTGATGTTCTCATTGATTGCTTCTGTGATGGTTTTTGGTGTAACGGTTGTAATCTCGGAAGATTCGGATGTGAACGCATTGAAGAACGTGTTGTAGAATTCTTCAGCCATGGTTTGAAATTCTTGTATAACCTGGAGACAAACAATCAAATAAACACAATCAGTACAAACAATATCAAATAATCTGAAATAGACTGACACTCGGTTGACGTGAAATGATCTTGACACGAAATGACACTTTGGAGCGAAATCACATGTTCAAGCGGAATAGCAACTTTCAAGCGGAAACAGGATTTCAAGCGAAATCACTTTTGGAGCGAAATCACTTGACTAACAGCTTCAAGCGAAATCACTTGATTAACAACTTCAAGCGAAATCAAAACTAATTTCCATGCGGAATACTGGATTCAAGCGAGATTAGGTCTAATCTCAAGCGGAATAACAATTTAAAGCGAAGTCTGATGAACTTTCCAAGCGAAATAGCTGTTTGAAGCGGAATTAACTGAATTTTTCAAGCGGAACCAATGTTGTTCGTTCAAGCGAAATCAGATTTTTGGCCTGTTTTTGTCATTTTTAATCCGAATTAAGGTCTGATGTTCTCAAGGCTTTGTTAAAATACTGTTTCGCATGTACTGTGAAAAATTCAATCCATTTTGACCGTAGAATCTTGTCCAATTTGAAAAAGAAGGTGTAGAAGTCAGAAAACTGATGCAATCAAGCTGAACTCTTCTTCCTGAGCTCTGATACCACTTGTAGGATCGTTGTATGACCCGAATGAGTCGATCAGAAGAGTTGTTTATCCGAATCAAAGGCGGAATCAATGAAATGGATGCTCGATGTAATTATAAAGTCTCTATTATTGATCTGATACAATTACAGCACCTGGAGACAATCCGGCAGAGCTTCGCTACTCAAGTCCGAAAGTTACAAATGAAAAACCAAGTGCACCTATATATACTATGCTGATTTCGCTTGAAATGAACCAAAGCATTTCAAGCAGAATCACTTAACATGATTTCGCTTGAAACTGTCTTTGGCACTTTCAAGCGGAATCACCACCTTTTAAGTGAAAATCAGTTTCTTGTATCCCGAGCACTGGTTATCCTATCCTATCCTATTACATGACTCGATACAAGACGAAGTCAATAGACATAGTGTTCTAACAGAGGAGCTCCGTCGTTATTATTGTAACACCTCATAAAATCGTTTCCAATTATATAAGGACACGTGTCCTAAACCCTAAACGTATAACGGATTTATTCCGAAGGACCAAATTTGACGATCGTTGAAAATACGTATACGGCGGGACCAAATTGTCAACATGATAATTTATGCCTCTGAGTGACCTTTTATCAAACCCGAGGTTTTATAATGCTATTTCGTGCTCTCGGGAATGATTAAAAATGAATATAATAGTTGAAGGACTAAAGGTGTAAAATTACAAAGATCCTAATTTTCCTGGTTAAAAGCTTACGGACCGTAAAGATTCAAGCTTACGGTCCATAAGGACTGCATCAGGGCGAAGAAAATTCAAAAGCGGTTACGGACCGTAAAGACTCGGGCTTACGGTCCGTAAAGCTTGTATCTGGGCAGTAATTTTTGGACAGCTACAGGTTTCTGCCATAAACCGACTTATTCTCTTAGAACTCGATATCAGGAGCTTGTTGATGGTTTCTAAAACCACCAAGGACACCTGTGATGATCTTGGACACTGCCTAACACCTGGCTTGATCCTTGATCATCACCTTTAACTATAAATAGAGACCTTATGTTGCCATTTTCTTTGCTCATCTCAAAAATCATGCTTCTCACTCTTGCTTGGAGATTCCTGATAAAGGAGACTCCCTCTAGTCTAAAAGATTCAAGTTAGGACCCTTTGTAAGTGTCCCTAGTCACTTTAGTTCAGTTTTTGAGGTTTTATGACACAAAGTCAAAGTTGTCGTAAAATTACTTTGACCTTCGGTTAAAACCCAGATGGTCCAGCCATTGTTTGAGGCAAATGTGTCTATGTGACCATAATTAGGTGGTGTTAATCCCTCAAAAGGCCACCTCCTAATTTTCTCGTTTGCTTAGTTAATTGTCGGGTCAAACTAATTAATTAAAAAGTTAAACGGGTCAGATTTGTAAATAATAATCAAAACTCATAATGCAGGTGTTAAGAATCATATTTTGTCACTTAAATAACTTGGTAAATATTATAACATGTCTAAGCATGTTCAACCCGACAATTCTGAGTTTAAGTCCGGTTCGCAACCGAAAGTCGCACAAGCTAGACTTTTGCTTTGACTTTCAGTTCTAACCCGATTTAGCTTAATTTCTTGGTGTTTTAAGCTTTCATTGTGACTATTTAATATTATAGTATAACCCTCTGAGGTTATATTACCTGGTCACTAAGTATTTTGAATTATATGCATGTTTATGTTATTATGCTTATAATTGACTATTATGCCTTTATGTTCTAAAGTAGGATTTTTGAATAAATGTGTCATGCCCTGACTTTTGCGGAAGCGTGATTACGATGTGACTTTCTTAATACCAATGCATTAAATCATAACAACAACTATATGATAAAACCATAAATTTGTCATCCATTAAATAAGTTTAAAACATAACAACACTCATTTAAAGCGTAGTCTTCAAAATCCGAGTTTTACAAACCATACAAATTGTTTATGAGTTCACTAAGGACTCATCAAAAGATATTGAATAACACCAAGGTTTGGAAGACGTGTCTCATCCAGGAATAAGACACACTGACCAAACGCAAAGACCATGGATAACATCTGTATTCATAACGCAGCATAAAATCTCCCAACACCCGCCAGATCCACTTACTAATTCCCTGAAATACATGTAGTTTAAAAACATCAACAAAAGTTGAGCAAGTTCATGTGTTTGTTTATGTGTATGAGTAAACCTTTGAAATCATTGTAAGTATGTCTGTAAGTTTATAAGTCCCGGTATGAAAGCAACAAGGAAAAACAGATCACCAATGGTTTGCAAGGCCATTGATATGTGTGAAGTGATGCAGGAAAACTCAAACCTAGCAGATTTCATTGGTAAGACATAGTCACCACATGGTCCACTCAACGGACTCAGGGGTGGGTCTCGCTACACCCAAATAGATCTATCACTCATGTCCCTCGGTCCTACAACGAGGATTAATGGCCTTAAGTGTCATACCCACCACTCACATGATCAAGCAGTACCCTTCCTTAGCTAACCATACCACGTAAAATGTTTGTAAACAATTGTAACATGTATTTCACCCCCGAAGTTATAAAACTGAATACAGTTAAAAGAAAAGGGGGACATGAACTCACAGTTTTGCGTTCCTTGTATCCGATGTAACTCAAAGCTTCCTCTAGAACGCATGACTACCTACATGCGTACTACGGTCCGTTAGACGAGCGGGTCGTGCCTTTTCTTAGTATTGATTAGTGCTTTTGAGTTACGTTTCTGATATTATTCCAAGTTATAATTACTTGTTAAAATAATAAATATTTTAACTTTAAATTATATTTAATTTTTGGAATAATTGTTAAACAATATTTATATCTATACTTCTCAAGTATTTGTATTCGTATTTCCTTCCCAAGGATGCGGGTATCTCATACATGCTTATCCGTATTCTTGTATATGTATAACTTGCCATGTATTGGCGTCGTATTCCGGCGTGTATTGTCTTTAATAAGTATCCAACATATATTTCTAAAATATATATTTCCAAAACAATATATTTTCAAGTCTCACTTTAGAAAATATATATAAACTTATTTTTATCCAACATAATGTATTCCAAGTTTATCCAAGGAAATATATATTTTTCCCAAAAATCATATATCTTCTAAAAATTCCAAGAAAATATAATTTTTATTTCCAAAAAATAATATATTTTCTTCTCGTCAAAAATATGATATACTTTGTAATGATAATAAGAATCATATTTTCATTTCTTTGTATCCAAAATAATATTTACCATAAGTATGCTCATAAATGTATTTTCCGGAATATTTTGTAAGCTACACTCTTGTGTGGTTTCACAATATTATGTGTGTAACTTATATATATATACTAGTTGTAGGACCCGTGTTACCACACGGGTAGGTTTAATAATGATCGAAATCAAATACTAAAAAACAGGTTATAATATATCATTTAAATTTTGGTCTTTAGTTCTATATCTTTATAAAGTAATGTTAAAGACATGTATGAAATGTCCTTAATACCCTTATCCCTTAATATCCACGTAATCTCAAATATATATCAAATGCACCGATCATCATCATTATCATTTAAATTTTGGTTTTTAGTTCTATATCTTTATAAAGTAATGTTAAAGACTGTATGTGTGACCACACATGTAGCTTTAATAACCATCAAAATAGATTATAATACAACATTTTAATTCTTTGTATTTAGTTCATGTTTAATATAGAAATTACATGTGCATTACCTAATTTCTAGTGGGTTTAAAAGACTATATTGCCCCTATATATTTCAAATCAGTCCAAATTAATGAAAATATTTTACAATTTGGTCCCTATTGATCTCAACCATTAGATCAAAAGATCTAATGGCTGAGATTCTTTCTTACCCTTCTCACACTTTAGGCCTTTTTTTACAGGATCCTCTACCTATATATATATATATATATATATATATATATATATATATATATATATATATATATATATATATATATATATATATATATTCCTTGTGATTTTTGGTAACATTTTGGATGGTAAATTCTTGGTATTTTGTTAAGTCATATTATTTTAAATCCCAAAATAATATAACTAATACACAAAGTATACAAATAATCACACATAATGTGTAAATATATATTCTAAATACATATTTACCCATTTTTATTTATAAAAACCAACCTCCGATACTTGTATTTTTGTAACAAAATCTATGGCAAAGTTTATATTGAAAACCATAATTTAAAACACACTTGTAAATATTTGTTTAAAAGAAATATCTTTCTAAGTGTTTATATTTTTAGAAAATTTTTCCATAGTTTCCCCTAAAAATGGAGGTGTCCATGCTATCAAAGCATATCATTTTCTTTTCAAAAATCATCACAAACAACCAACAATCAATCTACACTTACCAAGTGCTAAAACAAAGTTATTTACATAACAATCATGAACTTGAACTTTCATAAAAACTTGTAGTAACTCGATAGTGCGTTTAGTAGGTTTAGTTACCCTTTAAAAAGTGGTTATTTGTTTGTGAATCTCGTCCTTGTAAAGTTTAGTCTTTTACAACTTACTAGATGATTTTTTCAAAAATCATTCTTTTGAATTTTTCTTGTAAACCATGTATTCTTATACTTGTTTCACCACTAGAAACATGGTTAGTTTCTTTAAAACAATGTTCATGTAAATCTTTGTGATTTAGCTTGGTTTCTTTGGAAAGCTATTTTGGAAATCATCCACTCACAAGACTTGTATTTTGTTTAAATCATCATCACATGAAAACAACTTTTATTATTCAAGTTCATGTAAACATAAGGCATGATGATCTTGGTCTTTCACAAGATCATCACATAAACTTACTAGATCATGTGTTTAATCACAATCTAGTAGGTTCCATATGATGTCTAATATTACTAACACCAATAATCAATCAACAAGAAGCAAAACAAATCAACAAGTATTCATATGTTTATAAGCTTATGTTAGAGATTCATGAATATATCTTTTAATGTTCATCATGATTAACAATGTATATCATCTTTTAACCTACAATATATGAAGTAATCAAAGGGTTATGACGGCCTTACTACTAGCACAAGGCTAGGGAAGAACACTTGATGTGGTAAATGACAAATGGGTTGGATAATAGCAATCGGGAGAGGTCCTTCAAGATCCAAGACCACCAAACCTTCTTATATGGTTCCTTACACCTTTGTGAGTATATGGATTGAATGGAAGTGAAATGATGATGGTGAGGTGGTGGGTGCTTGTTCTCGGCCGATTGGAGGGGGGAGGGGAAGGAGATGAGTGGGTGATTAAGTGTGGGTGAGATGATGAGCTTCATGTCTTCTTATAACCATTTATCTCTTTTAACCAATGTATAATATGTTTGTAATAGTACATACATGATCTAAACAAATCTAGGTGAATCCAAGCAAGATCAAGCAAGATTTTAGAGAAGATTATGCTGGGGTCACTTGTGACCGTCCACTTAGGGGGGGGGGGGGTATTTAGTTGGGTTTTAATGTTTAGTTAGATGATTAGTTAGGATCTTGAGTGTATTAGTTAGTGTTTATGTGTATCATGCATTATATCGTGTGTTAGGGTGTTCGGGGATCATAACTAGCTCAGAAACATTAAAACAATGCTTCTAGTATAATTTTGGTGTTTCGAGTAGTGTCCGGTTGTTCGGTTAGATACCGGTTCGTTAAAGTGTCAAACTATTCCATTTAGCGATCTTTATGTACCCTGTTGTGACACTTTTAATTCCCGACACTTAGTAAAGCATTCGAGACCATTTTGTCATATTTTTGCATGTTACTAGCTTGTTAAATTGCTGAATTTTGCTGAAATATGCTGAATTCAGCACTTTTAGTGGGTTTTAGGCATTTTCCGGCACTTAAACTATCACCTAGTGAAGCAGTTTTATGGTCATCACTTTCCTACACACTATACTAATGTAATACTTAGTTTCTGGCTCACACTGTGTCAAAACAACGTCTGTCTATGTACTGAACTCCGCCAGCATTTTCCCGGTTTGTTTGTTAACTGTGCTAACTGTGCTTTGTGCATCTTTTATGTCAGTATGTTTGTATGCAGTACTGATATGGCATTTGCAATATGTGATGCACATGTGTGTATAAAGAAATAATCAAAAAGCAGTTCAAGTCACAAATTGTAAATTAGCACAGTCATTAAGCACTAATCAAGACTAATTAATTGTACGGATGCATGCAAATTTGGCAGTTGTCACATTCTCCCTCTGTTAAGAAAATTTCATCCTCGAAATTTGTACTACCTTAACTCATTAGGGTTACCTTTTGCGTGTATGTATAGGAATAATACTGAGGTAGATAACCACAAAACCGAATCAAAACTTATTCACATCAGGTGATTCCAGGGGCATATTACAATAATCGGAACCCAGCAGTTAAAAGGTATGTGTTTCAGGATTTGATGTCAAAGGATACGAGATGTATAGATGTATAATCTAGTGTCACTCAGTTAACAGGGGTTCCACAAAAGAGGAGTTTCGACCAATGGATTCTTCATACAATCGGTCACAAAATGCAATTGTGTTTTCACAAACCATAGTATCCGTTATATAAACTCAAAATCAACAGTTTGAATATGAGAATAATATGTCAACTTTCGAATAACTAAATAGTAAGGATTAGTGTGTTGACATTCTTGAATTGCGAAAATACACCGAATGAAATACAAGCGTATCTGGTGTATCATTGTCTTGACTCGTAGTTGCATCTGAAATGTTTAAATGACAAGTCCAACCGAAGTATGTGTAGTTTTATGTGAAACGGTTGACCATGATTAGCACAAGCTACAAATTTGTAATGACACCACAAGGTGTCATAATGACTTAATTCAAATATAGTGGTGACCGAATAAGTTTACCGTGTTTCAAATCAAATGAATGTGTACTGAAACAGGCCTGAAAATTGGATTCAAACGACATCATAGGGCCTTTCAATTGAATATAGGACAACAGAGAACTACCGTTTCTAATTGAAAGTGAAATAAAAGCAATAATTACTGCAAGGCATTCGATCAATAATGAAGGAATCGTTAGGAGGTACACCATGGTATGAAATGAATCTATGTACCATTGTCTTAACACACAATTGTGTTGAGACCGTTTTAATTGTGATAAACAAAACGGATTTAGAACAAATAAATAGACAATTAAATCCGTGTATGAGGTGCGTAACCAACTTAGCACAAGCTTCGATTTTGTGAAAGCATCACCGCAAGATGTCGAAACCAACAAACGATTTAGTGGAGTCGTAGACCAATCAAGTCTACTACGACTCGAAACGATAGAACCTTTGCAAAAATGTTTGAATATGATGCTCTCAATACATCATATGGCTTCTTAATTTGAATATGCGAAATGGATAAGTTTAAGCAATTGAACTTGGTTTCAGCGTAACCTGAGAATAAACGTATGTACCAACAAGGGAATTTCAGCATGAATATAAAGACAAACCATGAATGCACTTGAAATAAAAAGAGTTTTAAGAAAATGTGTTGACTTGATAACAAAGGAGCGAACAATTACAAGAATGTAGGTTATTCGAATCTTTGACCAATGGTTAGCTTTAGCAAAATAACATTTAAACTTTAATGAAGCGTTTATTCGAAATGAAACCACATGCGTAGCAAATGGTGCATGTGTGACATATAAGTTTCCGAGTACCGAAACAATGAGTATAAAGAAATGACCAAGTATCGAAGCAATGTGGGTTCGCTCTTAGCGAAGAAAATTAACGCGATGCAACTACCATTAAGGGGAGTAGAGATGCAAACATCCATTTTCTAGAATCAAAAGTGGAGATTTTAACAAAAGAACTTTGAGTACTTTCTGTTTGGTTAACTGAATTAGCATATTGGTCAGGATAACAGGGTTTGCTTGAGTTAACAGGTGTGGTTCCTAGGTGACCACCTTTACGAGTTTTGACCTGGGTTCCCAAATGTAACATTTGTGCTTGTAATCTTTGTGAACAGTTCAATTATCAATAAAACAATGTTATTTGATCCCAATGTTTGTTTGGTTGTGTTTTACATTTTTCATGTTTTGACTTTTGTTCAATTTCAAACTCTACATCGCTTTCTGGAGAATTATACGCAAACTGGTGCATAAACATACTCAGTTTAATGCGACAAATACTCCGGAACATCAACATATACTCAACATACCTTAAATAACCTTTAGATAACTTAGAAATAAGTTTTGAAGGCTTTGGTATGGCAAAAACAAGTTAAGTCGCTTACAGGGACTAAACTTGACAAACTGCGAAAGTATGCCAATTTGAACGGTAACGAACATTCCCGAACATGTCCATAAGTTAAACATACCATAAATATCCTTTACATAGCTTAGAAATAGGCTTTGAGGGGTTTGGTATGCTAAAATAAACTTTTGGATCATTCAGGGACTAAAAGTGTCAAAAAGTGCACAAGTTTGCACTTTCGCACATAACTTACGTTCTGAATACATCCGGACATCCAAAAATTTATGTAAGCATTATAATATTATGCCTTAGTGTTTGGCATGAGAAAAATCCATTCGTCACGTCATTTGGATCGTTTTTCGCGCTTATGCGCATTCCGTCGTAATTAAGCGAACATCGCGATCGTACGGCCAAACGAACCAACATCCGGAACATTTTTGAGCATGTTTCATGTCCACAATGTATAGACAACATTTTAGGGCCTTAAAGTTGGCTTTACGGGCCTTAGAAGTGTCGGAAATGGCTTAAACATGCAACAGGGACCAAAACTGCCATTTTTGAAAGTATGTGCAGATCAGACATGCCCAGGCGGCCCGCCTGAGTTTTGTCTGATCCTGATGCTGGCCGCATGGCACCTTCAGTAACAGAAATTTTGTCTTTCTTGCAAACTTGGCCTTTCAAACACACCAAAGGGCAATGCCCTTTCACCATCTCAGGAGCTAAGGGTCACAATAAGCCACCACAACTTTGTGACAAGTGTACGCTTAAGATCGTGGCACGATATTCAAGAAACGATCCTAACGGCTTTACTTTTCCTATAAATACCCCCCCCCCCTTTTGAGTAAAACCCACAAAAATCTGATCAAAAGCTCTAAGATTGGAACCTTTGTTTCATACCTGAGCCATTTTGATCTAGATTAGCATTCGGGGACCCTTCGTAAGTGTTCTTTCGTTCTTTTATGCGCCTTTCGAGTCCGAAAGTCAACGTTTTGTTGACTTTCTGCATTGACCAGCCTATGGTCAACACGAAGTTCATTTGAACTTCATAACGTGAGCGTGATCACGATGGTTATAGTCCATGACGACTATACCTACTGATTACCACGTTATCTAGGCTCAGTGACGAGTCGTAGTTTCGGCCAAAATGCGCATTCTTGCGTATTTTGTAACCAAACTACTCGTGAGCATCAAAGCCGTTTGTTTTGATGCCAAACCTATTTTCTAAACTTAGTTAAGCATGTTCTAACATGCTTAGCTCGTCACTTTTAGTATAGTGCTTATATAGGGTCGTAAGGTAAGCGATCTTAACCATCGCTTATACTTTCGAACCCGACCCATTTGGTCGATCATTAGGATCCGACCAAACACATTAGGTGACCATAGCTTAAACATTCCGAGGTTATACCTTGTGGTCACGATGTTAGGCGTTCCAAACGCGTTCTACGCGAACGACGCGTTAAGGTAGCATAAGCTACCTAAACGGGTCGTAAAGGGTCGCAAGCACTTAGGTTAGGTTTCATTTTAGTATGTAGGCTTTGTTAAACCATATTTCACGAGTCTCCATACTCGTTTGGTTTACGAACCCGCATACTATCCGATCCTTCCGATTTTGGTCCGGTAATTAACATAGCTACCTATTAGGTGCCGTTTGATATTCCGTGATCACTAGCATTGTGTGATTATTATGCAAGAACTTCAAAGCAATCTCAGGTGAGTACATTGAACCCCTCTTTTACTGTTTTCTAAACTGTTTTGGGGTGAAACACATGTGCCTACTTGTTACTTTCATGCTTTTCATGCTTTCACATCATATACCTGCTATGTTCGTTAATACATTATAGTACATGATTTCATTACATTTCATGCTATGTATGCCCATTGTGTGCGTACTTAGTACATTGCTTTACATTACATTTCATGCTATGTATGCCCATTGTGTGCATACTTAGTACATTGCTTTACATTACATGCTATGTATGCCCATTGTGTGCGTACTTAGTACATTGCCTTACATTACATTTCATGCTATGTATGCCCATTGTGTGCGTACTTAGTACATTGCTTTACATTACATGCTATGTATGCCCATTGTGTGCGTACTTAGTACATTGCTTTACATTACATTTCATGCTATGTATGCCCATTATGTGCGTACTTAGTACATTGCTTTACATTACATTTCATGCTATGTATGCCCATTGTGTGCATACTTAGTACAATTGTTTACATCACATGCCTTCATTTTGGTACAACATTTGGTTTGTTTAACATGGAATAATACATTCATTAACATTAGCTACGCCGTTCGTTAGTAGGTAGTGGTACCATAGGAATTGACAACTCCTGTTCCTGAAATCCTGGGTTTGATTGGATTGGAAGGAATGACCGAATTCGATATACATAACTTAGATAACCTTTAATTTGTTTAAGGGTTTATCGCCACAGTCTCAAGGCTTGAATGTATGCATATTTCACAATACCACATAAATGTTTATATCAGTAGAGCATGCATTGTTCCACAAAACGTAACGTTGATTTAATCCATGTTTTACTTCAACACCTCGTTTTGTGCATTTTTCATATGGTTGAGTTAATACATCTCGCTTACCATACAAGATATATTTTGGGTACACATTACATTATCCACATTAAACATAAACATTTTGACATTGATATACATACTTGGTGGATTACATTGAACATATACATTTCGACATGGTTTACACAATAACACTTGACAATTGATTTATACATGAACAATTTACATGGTGGCTTGGTTTGGGTAAATGGTTAGAGTAACGTAGCGTATGTAATATGATACAAACATGGTGGATACGCCGCTGGTACTTCCTATATATAAATGCTTGTATAATATTACATATCGTAGCGTTATCTAAGTCATTTCAGTTTAGACACATTACATTTTACACAAATAACATACTCTTCACAAGACATTATTACAAACAACTTATCTTATTCAACTCATTTTACGTGGTTACTCGTTTAACCTTACACTTATCTATACATATCATCTGATATTATCGTTTTTCAAATGGTTTACAAAGCAAGACAAATTACAAGGTTCATGACTGACTGTTATTAAACATTTCTTTAAACTCAAGTCATGAATCCCATTTTCACAAAACCTATGTATCTCACAGGCATTTTTATGCTGACGTACCTACTTTCACATGTGTTTTCAGGAGCTATTGTGTAGGATGACAATGGTCACACTAGGGCGGACCTGTGCCTTAGAGCCTAAAAATGAAGATAGAAAAGTTTAATTATGTTCTGAACTCTTTGTTTTCCTGTTTAACAAAATATAACACTCTTGTTTATAAATAAAATACAACTTTGTATGCCATGGTTATGAAACAATTTAATTCTGTCCCAACACTCCCCGACGTTTTCCGCCGCGGTTGCATGTTATACGCGGCCGGGGTGCAACAGAAGATTTGGTATCAGAGCCAATGGTTATCGGGAATTAGGTTATTAGTAATGCTTTGACCTAGACTATAACTTTCTAGGACCCTAACACAAGTTATCTTATGTTTAGATTTTAAAACATGCACATCACCTATCCTTAGGTGATAACGACAACGAGAATTTCGATTCCGAATCCGCTTTGAAAATTAATCATCTGTTCTGGGATGATTATTTACTAGGTTTTGAACCCTCTGTTATATGGTTTTGAACCCCTTTGAATTTTCAAAAGTCTCGTCAAGGTTTTTTTTCGGGTATTAATAATGTGAACACGTGCGAACTGGAAGAGTGAATGCCTTACCCTGAGTTTTCTGTCTAAGGCTTGAGTGTTCGTACAAATCCACATAATCGGACCAGTCACTCTTACCTGGGAACTCTTGGGGTGAGTGTTCACTTATAGGCGAACATGTCTTCGCGATACATTATTTTTGACCCACTTACTTTGACTAGACATTTCGTGTCGCTTGTTGCTTTGCGATGCGTAACCACCATCTTTGCTTTTGTTGATTCTGTTTCATCTCATTCTCTTCATCCAATCATCTCACTCGTTTCCTTTCATGTTTTCCTCTTTTAGAATGCCTCCTCGACGCGAACACCAGATAGCAACTGCCGAGCTGGCAGAAATTATTGCGCAGCAGATGGCTGCTCAATTCCCAAATCTCTTCGCTCAATGGAACCAAGCCAACAACAACAACAATGGTACATGCAATTTCAAGAACTTTAACTCGGCTAAACCACTCAAGTTTAGTGGTTCTGAGGGAGCAACTGGGCTTCTTCAATGGTTCGAGAGCATCGAGAATACTTTTCGCCACGTGCAGTGTCCGGATAATCGCAAGGTCGAGTTTTCTTCAAGCGTGTTTTAGAAGAGGGCTCTTACATGGTGGAATGGGGTAATGAGATACCGTGGTGCAGAAGTTGCTCTAGCACAGACATGGGCTGAACTGAGAGCTCTTATGATGAGGGAGTTTTGTCCTCATCATGAGCAACTAGCGTTGGAGAAAGAGTTTGATGACTTGAAACAAGATAGTGGCGAGCACAGGGCATATACTGATAGGTTTGAAGAGTTGAGTCTACTTTGCCCGACTATGGTCGCCCCACTCGACAAGGCTATCGAAAGGTACATCGACGGCCTGCCTGACTCGGTACAAGACATTATCACTGGTAGCAACCCTACCACACTCCGTCAGGCAATCGAGTTCTTAGCGACATTGATTGAGTCGCATATTCGAAAGAATAAACTACACAGGAAGGGTGACAAGGGCAAGAAACAGTCGTCTGACAAGGAAGATAGCAAGAAAGGTCAAAACAAGAAGGGAAAGGATTCTGGTTCCTCAAGGGGGTCAAGGAAGCGTAAGGCTTCCCAAAATTTTGCTGTCACTGCCCAAGCTAACCAGGCAGCTCCCAACCAAGCCGCACAGCCTCCAGCAAAGAAGCCCTATTCAGGAAGTGCACCTTTGTGCAATCGATGCAACAGTCACCATCAGCCGCAACATCAGTGTCGTTTCTGTACTAACTGTGGGAAGTCAGGTCATCTTGCCGATGTTTGTCGGTTTGCTTAAAATCACGCAGTTCAGAACCCTGCTCAACAAGTTGCTCAGCCTCCTGCTCAGCAACAGGGTCAGGCTGCACGACCAAACTACCCACCAGGTGCTTGTTATAACTGTGGGGATCTGACCCACTACAGAAACCGGTGCCCAAGGCTAGCAAACCAGAACCAGAATCAGAATCAGGCTCAGGCTCGAGGGCGAGTCTTCAACATGAATGCTCAAGAGGCACAAGCAGACAATGAAGTGGTGAACGGTACGTTCTTTATTAATAATCAGCTTGCATCTGTTCTTTTTGATTCGGGTGCCGACAAGAGTTTTGTGTCATTGTCTTTTGAGCCAATGCTTCGCGTGTCTAGAACGAAACTAGGTAAAACTTTGACAGTAGAGGTTGCCAGTGGTGAACCCATTTTTCTTAACTCTGTTCTACGCAACTGCCAGTTGAACCTTAACGACCATATTTTTCCTATTGACCTCACGCCAATGCAACTTGGAAGCTTCAACGTTATAGTGGGCATGGATTGGTTATCTAAGCATCGCGCAGAGATAGTTTGTTCTGAGAAGATTGTTCATGTGCCGCTGTCGACAGGCGAGATCCTACATGTTCGTGGTGAGAAGCCTGCCGGTGGTCTCAAACTCATGTCTTGTTTTAAATCACGGAAGTATCTACGGAAGAACTATGTGGCTTTCTTAGCACATGGTACAGCAGATAAAGGCAAGGGTAAGTATATTTCAGATATTCCTGTCGTTCGGGATTATTCTGAAGTTTTTCCTGAAGAGTTACCTGGTCTACCCCCAGCACGCCAAGTCGAGTTCTGTATTGACCTCGTACCTGGTGCAAATCCCATTGCCAGAGCTCCATACCGTCTTGCACCGTCTGAGATGCAAGAGTTGTCTAAGTAGCTTCAGGAGCTCTCTGACAAAGGTTTTATCCGTCCTAGCTTTTCACCTTGGGGTGCTCCCGTTCTCTTTGTAAAGAAGAAGGATGGATCTTTTAGGATGTGTATCGATTATCGTGAGCTTAACAAGCTCACCATCAAGAATCGATATCCCCTACCTCGCATTGATGATCTCTTTGATCAATTGCAAGGCGCTTCTTATTTTTCAAAGATTGATCTTCGATCTAGATATCATCAGCTTCGTGTGCATGAAGAAGATATTCCCAAGACAGCGTTCCGCACTCGTTATGGACATTATGAGTTCACAGTCATGCCATTCGGTTTGACTAATGCTCCTGCTGTTTTCATGGACTTGATGAATAGGGCCTGCAAGCCTTATTTGGATAAGTTCATCATCGTTTTCATTGATGACATTTTGATATATTCTAAGACGCGAGCTGATCATGAGCAACATCTTCGTCTTTCTTTGGAACTCCTAAAGAAAGAGCAACTTTTCGCCAAATTCTCCAAGTGTGAATTCTGGCTTAAAGAGGTTCAATTCTTAGGACACATTGTCAATGAACAAGGTATTCATGTAGATCCCTCCAAGATCAGTGCGATTAAGGATTGGGATACACCTACTACTCCTACTGAAGTTCGTTCTTTTCTTGGTCTAGCGGGTTATTACCACCGCTTCATTGAGAACTTCTCAAAGATTACAGTTCCTCTAACTGCTTTAACTCAGAAGAACAAACCCTTTGAATGGGGATTCAAGCAAGAGGAAGCTTTTCAACACTTGAAGCAGAAACTTTGTGACGCGCCTGTTCTAACTTTGCCCGATGGCAATGATGATTTTGTCGTTTATTGCGATGCATCTAAATTAGGTCTTGGCTGCGTCCTGATGCAAAGAAACAAAGTCATAGCATACGCATCAAGGCAGTTGAAGATACGTGAGAAGAACTACACCACCCATGATCTTGAGTTGGGTGCAGCTGTCTTCGCTCTTAAGATCTGGAGACACTATTTGTACGGTACAAAATGTGTGGTTTTCACGGACCACAAAAGTCTTCAGCATATCTTCAATCAGAAAGAGCTCAACATGAGGCAACGACGTTGGGTTGAACTTCTAACTGACTATGACTGCGAAATTCGCTATCATCCTGGTAAGGCGAATGTCGTGGCCGATGCTTTGAGTCGCAAGGAACGTACTAAGCTTCATTGTGTTCGTGTCCAATCTGTTATTCAAGCTCAATCCGATATCCAAGCCCGTATTTCTCAGGCTCAACAATCTTGTGTTTCACAAGGTCTGATGGATAAGGAATTTCCTTATCACATAACTCCTTCTCTAGAACTGAAGGACAATGGATCATATTACTTCATGGACCGTTTGTGGGTCCCAAGCCAAGATAATCTTCATACCTTGCTTATGGATGAAGCCCATAAGTCTCGTTATTCTATTCATCCTGGCTCAGATAAGATGTATAAGGGTCTTCGTATTCAGTATTGGTGGCCTGGTATGAAGAAAGACATTGCCTTATACGTATCCAAATGCCTTACTTGTCTTAAGGTTAAGGCTGAACATCAGCGTCCTTCCGGATTATTGGAGCAACCAGAGATCCCAGTTTGGAAATGGGAAAACATTACTATGGATCTCATTACTAAACTCCCGCGCACAAAGAAAGGTCACGACGCCATCTGGGTAGTTGTTGATCGTCTTACTAAATCAGTGCATTTCTTGCCAATCCGTGAGGATTTTTCGGCTGACAGACTTGCTCAAATCTACGTGGATGAAATTTTAGCTCGACATGGTGTTCCTTTAAACATCATTTCTGACAGAGATGCTCGTTTCACTTCTCATTTTTGGAGAACCATGCAATCGGCTATGGGGTCCCAACTTAATCTTAGCACAGCTTATCATCCGCAAACGGATGGTCAATCTGAAAGAACAATCCAGACACTGGAGGATATGCTTAGAGCTTCTGTGATCAATTTTGGTGGTAGTTGGGATTCACATCTTCCATTGATTGAATTCTCCTACAACAACAGTTATCACTCTAGCATTAACATGGCTCCCTTCGAGGCTCTCTATGGTCAAAAATGTCGTTCACCAGTCTGCTGGAATGAGATTGGCGAGGCTCAAGTTACTGGACCTGCCCTCATTTTAGAGACAACAGATAAGGTAAAGAAAGTTCGTGATAACCTTCAGACAGCTAGAAGCCGTCAAAAGAGTTACGCGGACCTAAAATGCAAGCCCTTGGATTTTCAAGTCGGTGATCGTGTATTACTTATGGTCTCACCTTGGAAAGGTGTGATCAGATTCGGAAAGAAAGGAAAACTTGCACCTAGATACGTTGGACCATTCAAGATCGTCGAAAGAATCGATAAGGTAGCCTACTGTAACATTTGTGCTTGTAATCTTTGTGAACAGTTCAATTATCAATAAAACAATGTTATTTGATCCCAATGTTTGTTTGGTTGTGTTTTACATTTTTCATGTTTTGACTTTTGTTCAATTTCAAACTCTACATCGCTTTCTGGAGAACTATACGCAAACTGGTGCATAAACGTACTCAGTTTAATGCGACAAATACTCTGGAACATCAACATATACTCAACATACATTAAATAACCTTTACATAACTTAGAAATAAGTTTTGAAGGCTTTGGTATGGCAAAAACAAGTTAAGTCGCTTACAGGGACTAAACTTGACAAACTGCGAAAGTATGCGAATTTGAACGGTAACGAACATTCCGGAACATGTCCATAAGTTAAACATACCATAAATATCCTTTACATAGCTTAGAAATAGGCTTTGAGGGGTTT
This sequence comes from Helianthus annuus, assembly GCF_002127325.2. Lineage (NCBI taxonomy): Eukaryota > Viridiplantae > Streptophyta > Magnoliopsida > Asterales > Asteraceae > Helianthus > Helianthus annuus. The sequence goes on from NC_035444.2 coordinate 119,678,770, forward strand.
GGTATGCTAAAATAAACTTTTGGATCATTCAGGGACTAAAAGTGTCAAAAAGTGCACAAGTTTGCACTTTTGCATAACTTACGTTCTAAATACATCCGGACATCCAAAAATTTATATAAGCATTATAATAGTATGCCTTAGTGTTTGGCATGAGAAAAATCCATTCATCGCGTCATTTGGATCGTTTTTCGCGCTTATGCGCATTCCGTCGTAATTAAGCGAACATCGCGATCGTACGGCCAAACGAACCAACATCCGGAACATTTTTGAGCATGTTTCATGTCCACAATGTTTAGACAACATTTTAGGGCCTTAAAGTTGGCTTTACGGGCCTTAGAAGTGTCGGAAATGGCTTAAACATGCAACATGGACCAAAACTGCCATTTTTGAAAGTATGTGCAGATCAGACATGCCCAGGCGGCCCGCCTGAGTTTTGTCTGATCCTGATGCGGGCCGCATGGCACCTTCAGTAACAGAAAGTTTGTCTTTCTTGCAAACTTGGCCTTTCAAACACCCCAAAGGGCAATGCCCTTTCACCATCTCAGGAGCTAAGGGTCACATTAAGCCACCACAACTTTGTGACAAGTGTACGCTTAAGATCGTGCCACGATATTCAAGAAACGATCCTAACGGCTTTACTTTTCCTATAAATACCCCCCCTTTTGAGTAAAACCCACAAAAATCTGATCAAAAGCTCTAAGATTGGAACCTTTGTTTCATACCTGAGCCATTTTGATCTAGATTAGCATTCGGGGACCCTTCGTAAGTGTTCTTTCGTTCTTTTATTCGCTTTTCGAGTCCGAAAGTCAACGTTTTGTTGACTTTCTGCATTGACCAGCCTATGGTAAACAAGAAGTTCATTTGAACTTCATAACGTGAGCGTGATCACGATGGTTATAATCCATGGCGACTATACCTACTGATTACCACGTTATCTAGGCTCAATGACGAGTCGTAGTTTCGGCCAAAATGCGCATTCTTGCGTATTTTGTAACCAAACTACTCGTGAGCATCAAAGCCGTTTGTTTTGATGCCAAACCTGTTTTCTAATCTTAGTTAAGCATGTTCTAACATGCTTAGCTCGTCACTTTTAGTATAGTGCTTATATAGGGTCGTAAGGTAAGCATACTATCCGATCCTTCCGATTTCACGAGTCTCCATACTCGTTTGGTTTACGAACCCGCATACTATCCGATCCTTCCGATTTCGGTCCGGTATATTAACATAGCTACCTATTAGGTGTCGTTTGATATTCCGCGATCACTAGCATTGTGTGATTATTATACAAGAACTTCAAAGCAATCTCAGGTGAGTACATTGAACCCCTCTTTTACTGTTTTCTAAACTGTTTTGGGGTGAAACACATGTGCCTACTTGTTACTTTCAAGCTGTTCATGCTTTCACATCATATACCTGCTATGTTCGTTAGTACATTATAGTACATGATTTCATTACATTTCATGCTATGTATGCCCATTGTGTGCGTACTTAGTACATTGCTTTACATTACATTTCATGCTATGGATGCCCATTGTGTGCGTACTTAGGACATTGCTTTACATTACATGCTATGTATGCCCATTGTGTGCGTACTTAGTACATTGCTTTTCATTACATTTCATGCTATGTATGCCCATTGTGTGCGTACTTAGTACATTGCTTTACATTACATGCTATGTATGCCTATTGTGTTCGTACTTAGTACATTGCTTTACATTACATTTCATGCTATGTATGCCCATTGTGTGCGTACTTAGTACATTGCTTTACATTACATTTCATGCTATGTATGCCCATTGTGTGCATACTTAGTACAATTGTTTACATCACATGCCTTCATTTTGGTACAACATTTGGTTTGTTTAACATGGAACAATACATTCATTAACATTAGCTACGCCATTCGTTAGTAGGTAGTGGTACCATAGGAATTGACAACTCTCGTTCCTGAAATCCTGGGTTTGATTGGATTGGAAGGAATGACCGAATTCGATATACATAACTTAGATAACCTTTAATTTGTTTAAGGGTTTATCGCCAGAGTCTCAAGGCATGAATGTATGCATATTTCACAGTACCGCATAAATGTTTATATCAGTAGAGCATGCATTGTTCCACAAAACATAACGTTGATTTAAACCATGTTTTACTTCAACACCTCGTTTTGTGCATTTTTCATATGGTTGAGTTGATACATCTCGCTTACCATACAAGATATATTTTGGGTACACATTACATTATCCACATTAAACATAAACATTTTGACATTGATATACATACTTGGTGGATTACATTGAACATAGACATTTCGACATGGTTTACACAATAACACTAGACAATTGATTTATACATGAACAATTTACATGCTGGATTGGTTTGGGTAAATGGTTAGAGTAACGTGGCGTATGTAATATGATACAAACATGGTGGATACGCCGCTGGTACTTCCTATATATAAATGCTTGTATAATATTACATATCGTAGCGTTATCTAAGTCATTTCAGTTTAGACACATTACATTTTACACAAATAACATACTCTTCACAAGATATTATTTTTACAGACAACTTATCTTATTCAACTCATTTTACTTGGTTACTCGTTTAACCTTACACTTATCTATACATATCATCTGATATTATCGTTTTTCAAATGGTTTACAAAGCAAGACAAATTACAAGGTTCATGACTGACTGTTATTAAACATTTCTTTAAACTCAAGTCATGAATCCCATTTTCACAAAACCTATGTATCTCACAGGCATTTTTATGCTGACGTACCTACTTTCACATGTGTTTTCAGGAGCTATTGTGTAGGATGGCAATGGTGACACTAGGGCGGACCTGTGCCTTAGAGCCTAAAAATGAAGATAGAAAAGTTTAATTATGTTCTGAACTCTTTGTTTTCCTGTTTAACAAAATATAACACTCTTGTTTATAAATAAAATACAACTTTGTATGCCATGGTTATGAAACAATTTAATTCTGTCCGAACACTCCCCGGCGTTTTCCGCCGCGGTTGCATGTTATACGCGGCCGGGGTGTGACACCAAAGGGTTAAGCACATGTTTTCTAGATTCTTCAAGTCTCGCATTCTTTGTAAAGCTGTTTTGTGTATTGCGCAGGAAATGCAAAGTTTTTGTGTAGGTTTAAAATAAGTTATTGTCCCACAATTTCCCCGGTATACCTTCTTCCTGAATTCACAACTAATGACACTCGATCAACAATCAGTCGTAGAATGGTAATTGGATCCTCGCCGTTAGTTAAGTAAATAATTCGTTAATCCTCAGCAAGAGTCACTGACCTTTGTTGGTTAACTCGTTCGGCTCCTGGTAGTTGATGTTTGTACGAAAGCTATCGTCCTTCTTCTTGACGAGCAAAAATGGGGTTACCCAAAGCGGGAAACTTGGTCTGTTATCATCCTTCTCTATCAATCACTGAAGCTACACTGACAATCCTTGCATCTCCAAAGGTGTAAGTCGCTAAGGTGCATTGACTGTAGGCGCAGTGCCTGGAACAGAGTCAATTATGGAATTAGACTTGTCGTTGGGGTGGTAGTCTTGGCAAGTCTTCGAGGAAGACTTCAGGATGTTCCTTTATCACAGGGATGTCTTCGGGCTTAGGTTCTTCGGCTCTTTTGTCCATGGCATGAGCCAAGAAGGCATCACATCCTTTGCGCGAAAATTTCCGTGTCTCCAACAATGGATACTCCGTAGGGGCGTATGCTGCTTCATGAACCATGATCGTTTCGTCGTTCGTCATCGGGATGCGGATAACAATCTCCGCTTGATTTCTTGACAACTAATCCATTCCAAATTTTTCGTCGAAGCTTTCCCTTAACTAGTTCTATCGAGTACGGGTTATCTAACTTACTTGCTACTAAACCAAGTATTCTTTCGAACTCTAGAGATGCGAAGCTAAAATTTGCAACAGTATCTAGTAGCGTAGATGCATAAAGTTGACTAATATGGGACGTACCGATATCCACGCTTGAATTCCTGGCGTGTCTCCCTAGCTCCAGTGTTGAGCTTTCATCCTTGTGCCTGATTGTTTTTAGGGCAATATTTTCTTAAATGCTTTTTGCTTCCACAAGTAAAACAACCTTGAGCACGTGTCTGTTTGTCACTTGTTCTGCCCTGATAATTGTCATTGTCATTGTTTCCTCCGTGATTCTCGCTACTATCTTGGCCTCCATTTCTACGTTCAGTATCTTGCCTACAAGTTTCCTTAGGATGCCCCCTTTTTCCACAGTTGTCACATTTCCCATATTTACATCGCCCGACATGATAACATAGACAATTGTCGCACTTAGGTGTAACATTTGTGCTTGTAATCATTGTGAACAGTTCAGTTATCAATAAAACAATGTTATTTGATCCCAATGTTTGTTTGGTTGTGTTTTAAATTTTTCATGTTTTGACTTTTGTTCAATTTCAAACTTTACGTTGCTTTCTAGAGAATTATACGCAAACTGGTGCGTAAACGTACTCAGTTTAATGCGAGAAATACTCCGGAACATCAACATATACTCAACATACCTTAAATAACCTTTACATAACTTAGAAATAAGTTTTGAAGGCTTTGGTATGGCAAAAACAAGTTAATTCGCTTACAGGGACTAAACTTGACAAACTGCGAAAGTATGCCAATTTGAACTGTAACGAACATTCCGGGACATGTCCATAAGTTAAACATACCATAAATATCCTTTACATAGCTTAGAAATAGGCTTTGAGGGGTTTGGTATGCTAAAATAAACTTTTGGATCATTCAGGGGCTAAAAGTGTCAAAAAGTGCACAAGTTTGCACTTTCGCGCATAACTTACGTTCTGAATACATCCGGACATCCAAAAATTTATGTAAGCATTATAATATTATGCCTTAGTGTTTGGCATGAGAAAAATCCATTCGTCACGTCATTTGGATCATTTTTCGCGCTTATGCGCATTCCGTCGTAATTAACCGAACATCGCGATCGTACGGCCAAACGAACCAACATCCGACACATTTTTGAGCATGTTTCATGTCCACAAAGTTTAGGCATCATTTTAGGGCCTTAAAGTTGGCTTTACGGGCCTTAGAAGTGCCGGAAATGGCTTAAACATGCAACAGGGGCCAAAACTGCCAATTCTGAAACTTTGTGCAGATCAGACATAGCCAGGCGGCCCGCCTGAGTTTTGTCTGATCCTGATGCGGGCCGCATGGCCCCTTCAGTAACAGAAAGTTTTTCTTTCTTGCAAACTTGGCCTTTCAAACACACCAAAGGGCAATGCCCTTTCAACATCTCAGGAGCTAAGGGTCACATTAAGCCACCACAACTTTGTGACAAGTGTACGCATGAGATCGTGGCACGATATTCAAGAAACGATCCTAACGGCTTTACTTTTCCTATAAATACCCCCCCCCTTTTGAGTAAAACCCACAAAAATCTGATCAAGAGCTCTAAGTTGGAACCTTTGTTTCATACCTGAACCATTTTGATCTAGATTAGCATTCGGGGACCCTCCGTAAGTATTCTTTCGTTCTTTTATTCGCTTTTCGAGTCCGAAAGTCAACGTTTTGTTTGGCTTTCTGCGTTGGCCAGCTTATGGTCAACACGAAGTTCATTGGAACTTCATAACGTGAGCGTGATCACGATGGTTATAGTCCGTAGTGACTATACCTACTGATTACCACGTTATCTAGGCTCAGTGACGAGTCGTAGTTTCGGCCAAAATATGCATTCTTGCGTATTTTGTAACCAAACTACTCGTGAGCATCAAAGCCGTTTGTTTTGATGCCAAACCTGTTTTCTAAACTTAGTTAAGCATGTTCTAACATGCTTAGCTCATCACTTTTAGTATAGTGCTTATATAGGGTCGTAAGGTAAGCGATCTAATCCATTGCTTATACTTTCGAACCCGACCCATTTGGTCGATCATTAGGATCCGACCAAACACATTAGGTGACGGTAGCTATAACCTTCCGAGGTTATACCCTATGGCCACGATGTTAGGCGTTCCAAACGCGTTCTACGCGAACGACGAGTTAAGGTAGCATAAGCTACCTAAACGGGTCGTAATGGGCCGTAAGCACTTAGGTTAGGTTTCATTTTAGTATGTAGGCTTTGTTAAACCATATTACATGAGTTTCCATACTCGTTTGGTTTACGAACTCGCATACTATCCGATCCTTCCGATTTTGGTCCGGTATATTAATATAGCTACCTATTAGGTGTTGTTTGGTATTCCGTGATCTCTAGCATTATTTGGTTATTATACAAGAACTACAAAGCAATCTCAGGTGAGTACATAGAACCCCATCTTTTACTGTTTTCCAAACTGTTTTGGGGTGAAACACATGTGCCTACCTGTTACTTTCATGCTTTCCATGTTTTCACATCATATACCTGCTACGTTCGTTAGTACATTATAGTACATGATTTCATTACATTTCATGCTATGTATGCCCATTGTGTGCGTACTTAGTACATTGCTTTACAATACTTTTCATGCTATGTATGCCCCTTGTGTGCGTACTTAGTACATTGATTTACAATACATTTCATGCTAAGTATGCCCATTGTGTGCGTACTTAGTACATTGCTTGACATTACATTTTCATGCTATGTATGCCCATTGTATGCGTACTTAGTACATTGTTTCACATTGCATTTCATGCTATTTATGCCCATTGTGTGCATACTTAGTACAATTGTTTACATCACATGCCTTCATTTTGGTACAGCATTTGGTTTGTTTAACATGGAACAATACATTCATTAACATTAGCTACGCCGTTCGTTAGTAGGTAGTGGTACCATAGGAATTGACAACTCCCGTTCCTGAAATCTTGGGTTTATTTGGATTGGAAGGAATGACCGAATTCGATATACATAACTTAGATAAACCTTTAATTTGTTTAGGGGTTTATCGCCACAGTCTCAAGGCTTGGATGTATGCATATTTCACAATACCGCATAAATGTTTATATCAGTAGAGCATGAATTGTTCCACAAAACATAACGTTGATTTAAACCATGTTTTACTTCAACACCTTGTTTTGTGCATTTTACATATGGTTTAGTTGATACATCTCACTTACCATACAAGATATATTTTGGGTACACATTACATGATCTACATTAAACATAAACATTTTGACATTGATATACCTACTTGGTGGTTTACATTGAACATAGACATTTCGACATGGTTTACACAATAACACTTGACATTTGGTTTATACATGAACAATTTACATGGTGGTTGGTTTGGGTAAATTGTTGGTGTAACGTGGCCTATGTAATATGATACAAACATGGTGGATACGCCGCTGGTACTTCCTATATATAAATGCTTGTATAATATTACATATCGTAGCGTTATCTAAGTCATTTCAGTTTAAACACATTACATTTTACACAAATAACATACGCTTCACAAGACATTATTTTTACAAACAACTTATCTTATTCAACTCATTTTACTTGGTTACTCGTTTAACCTTACACTTATCTATACATATCATCTGATATTATCGTTTTTCAAATGGTTTACAAAGCAAGACAAATTACAAGGTTCATGACTGACTGTTATTAAACATTTCTTTAAACTCAAGTCATGAATCCCATAATCACAAAACTATGTATCTCACAGACATTTTTATGCTGATGTACCTACTTTCACATGTGTTTTCAGGAGCTATTCCATAGGACGATGATCATGATACTAGGGCGGACCTGTGCCTTAGAGAATAAAAATGAAGATAGACTAGTTTAATTATGTTCTGAACTCTTTGTTTTCCTGTTTAAGACAATGTATTACGCTTATTTAATAAATAAAATGTAACTTTGATTTCCATGGTTATGAAACGATTAATTCTGTCCCAACACTCCCCGGCGTTTCCGTCGCGGTTGCACGTATTACGCGGCCGGGTGTGACAGAAGAGTTGGTATCAGAGCCAATGGTTATAGGGAATTAGGTTATTAGTAATGCTTTGACCTAGACTACAACTTTCTAGGACCCTAACACAAGTTATCTTGTGTTTAGATTTTAAAACATGCACATCACCTATCCTTAGGTGATAACCACAACGAGAATTTCGATTCCGAATCCGCTTTGAAAATTAATCATATGTTCTAGGATGATTGATTACTAGGTTTTGAACCCTCTGTTATATGGTTTTGAACCCCTTTTGAATTTTCAAAAGCCTCGTCAAGGTTTTCGGGTTTTAATAGTGTGAACACGTGCAAACTGGAAGAGTGAATGCCTGTACCCCGGGTTTTCTGTCTAAGGCTAGAGTGTTCGTACAAATCCACATAATCGGACCAGTCACTCTTACCTGGGAACTCTTGGGGTGAGTGTTCACTTATAGGCGAGCATGTCTTCGTAATACATTATTTTGACCCACTTACTTTGACTAGACATTTCGTGTCGCTTGTTTGCTTTGCGATGCGTAACCATCATCTTTGCTTTTGTTGATTTTGTTTCATCTCATTCTCTTCATCCAATCATCTCACTCGTTTCCTTTCATGTTTTCCTCTTCTAGAATGCCTCCTCGACGGGACAATCAAGTGGCAAATGCCGAACTGGCAGAAATTATTGCACATCAGATGGCTGCTGCACTCCCAAATCTCTTTGCTCAGTGGAACCAAGCCAACAACAACAATGGTACATGCAATTTCAAGAACTTTAACTCGGCTAAACCACTCAAGTTTAGTTGTTCTGAGGGAGCAACTGGGCTTCTTCAATGGTTCGAGAGCATCGAGAATACTTTTCGCCACGTTCAGTGTCCGGATAATCACAAGGTTGAGTTTTCTTCGAGCGTGTTTCAGAAGAGGGCTCTAACATGGTGGAATGGGGTAATGAGAGACCGTGGTGCCGACGTTGCTCTAGCACAGACATGGGCTGAACTAAGAGCTCTTATGATGAGGGAGTTTTTCCCTCGTCATGAACAACGAGCGTTCGAGAAAGAATTTGATGATTTGAAGCAAGATAGTGGCGAGCACAGGGCATACACTGATAGTTCGAGGAGTTGAGTCTACTTTGCCCGACTATGGTCGCCCCACTCGACAAGGCTATCGAAAGGTACATCGACGGCCTTCCTGACTCAGTACAAGACATTATCACTGGTAGCAACCCTACCACACTCCATCAGGCGATCGAGTTATCAGCGACATTGACTGAGTCACAGATTCAGAAGAATAAATTACACAGGAAGGGTGACAAGGGCAAGAAACAGTCGTCTGACAAGGAAATAGCAAGAAAGGTCAAAACAAGAATGGAAGGGATTCTGTTTCATCGAAAAGGGGAAAGAAGCGTAAGGCTTCCCAAAACTATGCTGTCGCTGCCCAAGCTACCAGGCAGCTCCCAACCAAGCCGCACAGCCTCCAGCAAAGAAGCCCTATTCAGGAAGTGCACCTTTGTGCAATCGATGCAACAGTCACCATCAGCCGCAACATCAGTGCCGTTTCTGTACTAACTGTGGGAAGTCAGGTCATCTTGCCGACGTTTGTCGGTTTGCTCAAAATCGCGCAGTTCAGAACCCTGCTCAACAAGTTGCCCAGCCTCCTGCTCAACAACAGGGTCAGGCTGCACGACCAAACTACCTACCAGGTGCTTGTTATAACTGTGGGGATCTGACCCACTACAGAAACCGGTGCCCAAGGCTAGCAAACCAGAACCAGAATCAGAATCAGGCTCAGGCTCGAGGGCGAGTCTTCAACATGAATGCTCAAGAGGCACAAGCAGACAATGAATTGGTGAACGGTACGTTCTTTATTAATAATCAGCCTGCATCTGTTCTTTTTTGTTTGGGTGCCGACAAGAGTTTTGTGTCATTGTCTTTTGAGCCAATGCTTCGCGTGTCTAGAACGAAACTAGGTAAACCGTAGACAGTAGAGGTTCCCAGTGGTGAACCCATTGTTCTTGATTCTGTTCTACGCAACTGCCAGTTGAACCTTAACGACCATATTTTTCCTATTGACCTCACGCCAATGCAACTTGGAATCTTCGACGTTATAGTGGGTATGGATTGGTTATCTAAGCATCGTGCAGAGATAGTTTGTTCTGAGAAGATTGTTCGTGTGCCGCTGTCGACGAGCGAGATCCTACAGGTTCGTGGTGAGAAGCCTGCCGGTGGTCTCAAATTATGTCTTGTTTTAAAGCACGGAAGTATCGACGGAAGAACTATGTGGCTTTCTTAGCACATGTTACAAGAGATAAAGGCAAGGGTAAGACTATTTCAGATACTCCTGTCGTTCGGAATTATTCTGAAGTTTTCCCTGAAGAGTTACTTGGTCTACCTCCAGCACGCCAAGTCGAGTTCCGTATTGATCTCGTACCTGGTGCAAATCCCATTGCCAGAGCTCCATACCGTCTTGCACCGTTTGAGATGCATGAGTTATCTAAGCAGCTTCAGGAGCTCTCTGACAAAGGTTTTATCCGTCCTAGCTTTTCACCTTGGGGTGCTCCCGTTCTCTTTCTCAAGAAGAAGGATGGATCTTTTAGGATGTGTATCGATTATCGGGAGCTTAACAAGCTTAACATCAAGAACCGATATCCCCTACCTCGCATTGATGATCTCTTTGATCAATTGCAAGGCGCTTCTTATTTTTCAAAGATTGATCTGCGGTCTGGATATCATCAACTTCGCATGCATGAAGAAGATATTCCCAAGACAGCGTTTCGTACTCGTTATGGGCACTATGAGTTCACAGTCATGCCATTCGGTTTGACTAATGCTCCTGCTGTTTTCATGGACTTGATGAACAGGGTTTGCAAACCTTATTTGGATAAGTTCATCATCGTTTTCTTTGATGACATTTTAATATATTCTAAGTCGCGAGCGGATCATGAACAATATCTTCGTCTTACATTGGAACTCCTAAAGGAAGAGCAACTTTTCGCCAAATTCTCCAAGTGTGAATTCTGGCTTAAAGAGGTTCAATTCTTAGGACACATTGTCAACGAACAAGGTATTCATGTAGATCCCTCCAAGATCAGTGCGATTAAGGATTGGGATACACCTACTACTCCTACTAAAGTTCGTTCTTTTCTTGGTCTGGCGGGTTATTACCGCCGCTTCATTGAAAACTTCTCAAAGATTGCAGTTCCTCTAACTGCTCTAACTCAGAAGAATAAGCCATTTGATTGGGGATTCAAATAAGAGGAAGCGTTCCTGACTTTGAAACAAAAACTTTGTGACGAACCTGTCCTAACATTGCCCGAGGGCAATGATGATTTCGTCGTTTATTGCGATGCATCTAAATTAGGCCTTGGCTGCGTCCTGATGCAAAGAAACAAAGTCATAGCATACGCATCAAGGCAGTTGAAGATACATGAGAAGAACTACACCACTCATGATCTTGAGTTGGGTGCAGTTGTCTTCGCTCTCAAAATCTGGAGACACTATTTGTACGGTACAAAATGTGTGGTTTTCACTGACCACAAAAGTCTCCAGCATATCTTCAGTCAGAAAGAACTCAACATGAGGCAACGACGTTGGGTTGAACTTCTAAATGACTATGACTGCGAAATTCGCTACCATCCTGGTAAGGCGAATGTCGTAGCCGATGCTTTGAGTCGCAAGGAACGTACTAAGCTTCATTGTGTTCGTGTCCAATCTGTTATTCAAGCTCAATCCGATATCCTAGCCCGTATCTCTCAGGCTCAACAATCTTGTGTTTCACAAGGTCTGATGGATAAGGAATTTCCTTATCACATAACTCCTACTCTAGAACTGAAGGACAATGGATCATATTACTTCATGGACCGTTTGTGGGTCCCAAGCCAAGATAATCTTCGTACCTTGCTTATGGATGAAGCCCATAAGTCTCATTATTCTATTCATCCGGGCTCAGATAAGATGTATAAGGATTTTCGTATTCAGTATTGGTTGCCTGGTATGAAGAAAGACATTTCCTTATACGTATCCAAATGCCTTGTCTTAAGGTTAAGGCTGAACATCAGCGTCCTTCCGGATTATTGGAGCAACCAGAGATCCCAGTTTGGAAATGGGAAAACATTACTATGGATCTCATTACTAAACTCCCACGCACAAAGAAAGGTCACGATGCCATCTGGGTAGTCGTTGATCATCTTACCAAGTCAGCACATTTCTTGCCAATCCATGAGGATTTTTCGGCTGACAAACTTGCTCAAATCTACGTGGATGAAATTGTAGCTCGACATGGTGTTCCTTTGAACATCATTTCTGACAGAGATGCTCGTTTCACCTCTCATTTTTGGAGAACCATGCAATCTGCTATGGGGTCCCAACTTAATCTGAGCACAGCTTATCATCCGCAAACGGATGGTCAATCTGAAAGAACAATCTAGACACTGGAGGATATGCTTAGAGCTTGTGTGATCGATTTTGGTGGTAGTTTGGATTCACATCTTCCATTGATTGAATTCTCCTACAACAACAGTTATCACTCCAGGATCAACATGGCTCCTTTCGAGGCTCTCTATGGTCGAAAATGTCGTTCACCAGTCTGCTGGAATGAGAACGGCGAGGCTCAGCTTACTGGACCTGCCCTCATTTTAGAGACAACAGATAAGGTAAAGAAAGTTCGTGATAACCTTCAGATAGCTAGAAGCCATCAAAAGAGTTACACGGACCTAAAACGTAAGCCCTTGGATTTTCAAGTCGGTGATCGTGTGTTACTTAAGGTCTCACCTTGGAAAGGTGTGATCAGATTTGGAAAGAAAGGAAAACTTGCACCTAGATACGTTGGACCATTTAAGATCGTCGAAAGAATCGGTAAGGTAGCCTACAGACTTGAGTTACCTCCTGAACTTGGACATGTTCATCCAACCTTTCACGTGTCCAATCTCAAGAGGTGTTTAGCTGATGAGAACCTCCACATACCGCTGGACGAAATTCGTGTTGATAAAACACTGAAATTTGTCGAGAAACCGGTAGAAATCATGGAACGTGAAGTCAAGTGGCTTAAACGCAAACGCATTCCTTTGGTCAAGGTTCGTTGGGAATCTAAGCGTGGACCCGAGTTTACTTGGGAACGTGAAGATCAAATGAAGGCAAAGTATCCGCATCTTTTTCCACGAGTTTCCTCTAAATAAATTTCGGGACGAAATTTCCACAAGTAGGGGAAACTGTAACATTTGTGCTTGTAATCATTGTGAACAGTTCAGTTATCAATAAAACAATGTTATTTGATCCCAATGTTTGTTTGGTTGTGTTTTACATTTTTCATGTTTTGACTTTTGTTCAATTTCAAACTTTACATCGCTTTCTGGAGAATTATACGCAAACTGGTGCGTAAACGTACTCAGTTTAATGCGACAAATACTCCGGAACATCAACATATACTCAACATACCCTAAATAACCTTTACATAACTTAGAAATAAGTTTTGAAGGCTTTGGTATGGCAAAAACAAGTTAATTCGCTTACAGGGACTAAATTTGACAAACTGCGAAAGTATGCCAATTTGAACTGTAACGAACATTCCGGGACATGTCCATAAGTTAAACATACCATAGATATCCTTTACATAGCTTAGAAATAGGCTTTGAGGGGTTTGGTATGCTAAAATAAACTTTTGGATCATTCAGGGGCTAAAAGTGTCAAAAAGTGCACAAGTTTGCACTTTCGCGCATAACTTACGTTCTGAATACATCCGGACATCCAAAAATTTATGTAAGCATTATAATATTATGCCTTAGTGTTTGGCATGAGAAAAATCCATTCGTCGCGTCATTTGGATCATTTTTCGCGCTTATGCGCATTCCGTCGTAATTAACCGAACATCGCGATCGTACGGCCAAACGAACCAACATCCGACACATTTTTGAGCATGTTTCATGTCCACAATGTTTAGGCATCATTTTAGGGCCTTAAAGTTGTCTTTACGGGCCTTAAATGTGCCGGAAATGGCTTAAACATGCAACATGTGCCAAAACTGCCAATTCTGAAACTTTGTGCAGATCAGACATAGCCAGGCGGCCCGCCTGAGTTTTGTCTGATCCTGATGCGGGCCGCATGGCCCCTTCAGTAACAAAAAGTTTGTCTTTCTTGCAAACTTGGCCTTTCAAACACACCAAAGGGCAATGCCCTTTCACCATCTCAGGAGCTAAGGGTCACATTAAGCCACCACAACTTTGTGACAAGTGTACGCATGAGATCGTGGCACGATATTCAAGAAACGATCCTAACGGCTTTACTTTTCCTATAAATACCCCCCCCCCTTTGAGTAAAACCCACAAAAATCTGATCAAGAGCTCTAATTTAGAACCTTTGTTTCATACCTGAGCCATTTTGATCTAGATTAGCATTCGGGGACCCTCCGTAAGTATTCTTTCGTTCTTTTATTCGCTTTTCGAGTCTGAAAGTCAACGTTTTGTTTGAGTTTCTGCATTGGCCAGCTTATGGTCAACACGAAGTTCATTGGAACTTCATAACGTGAGCGTGATCACGATGGTTATAGTCCGTAGTGACTATACCTACTGATTACCACGTTATCTAGGCTTAGTGACGAGTCGTAGTTTCAGCCAAAATATGCATTCTTGCGTATTTTGTAACCAAACTACTCGTGAGCATCAAAGCCGTTTGTTTTGATGCCAACCCTATTTTCTAAACTTAGTTAAGCATGTTCTAACATGCTTAGCTCGTCACTTTTAGTATAGTGCTTACATAGGGTCGTAAGGTAAGCGATCTAAACCATCGCTTATACTTTCGAACCCGACCCATTTGGTCGATCATTAGGATCCGACCAAACACATTAGGTGACCATAGCTATAACCTTCCGAGGTTATACCCTATGGCCACAATGTTAGGCGTTCCCAACGCGTTCTACGCGAACGACGCGTTAAGGTAGCATAAGCTACCTAAACGGGTCGTAATGGGTCGTAAGCACTTAGGTTAGGTTTCATTTTAGTATGTAGGCTTTGTTAAACCATATTACACGAGTTTCCATACTCGTTTGGTTTACGAACCCGCATACTATCCGATCCTTCCGATTTTGGTCCGGTATATTAATATAGCTACCTATTAGGTGCCGTTTGATATTCCGTGATCTCTAGAATTATTTGGTTATTATACAAGAACTACAAAGCAATCTCAGGTGAGTACATAGAACCCCATCTTTTACTGTTTTCCAAACTGTTTTGGGGTGAAACACATGTGCCTACCTGTTACTTTCATGCTTTCCATGTTTTCACATCATATACCTGCTACGTTCGTTAGTACATTATAGTACATGATTTCATTACATTTCATGCTATGTATGCCCATTGTGTGCGAACTTAGTACATTGCTTTACAATACATTTCATGCTATGTATGCCCGTTGTGTGCGTACTTAGTACATTGCTTTACAATACATTTCATGCTAAGTATGCCCATTGTGTGCGTACTTAGTACATTGCTTGACATTACATTTTCATGCTATGTATGCCCATTGTGTGCGTACTTAGTACATTGTTTCACATTGCATTTCATGCTATTTATGCCCATTGTGTGCATACTTAGTACAATTGTTTACATCACATGCCTTCATTTTGGTACAGCATTTGGTTTGTTTAACATGGAACAATACATTCATTAACATTAGCTACGCCGTTCGTTAGTAGGTAGTGGTACCATAGGAATTGACAGGTACCATAGGAATTGACAACTCCCGTTCCTGAAATCTTGGGTTTATTTGGATTGGAAGGAATGACCGAATTCGATATACATAACTTAGATAAACCTTTAATTTGTTTAGGGGTTTATCGCCACAGTCTCAAGGCTTGGATGTATGCATATTTCACAATACCGCATAAATGTTTATATCAGTAGAGCATGCATTGTTCCACAAAACATAACGTTGATTTAAACCATGTTTTACTTCAACACCTTGTTTTGTGCATTTTACATATGGTTTAGTTGATACATCTCACTTAACATACAAGATATATTTTGGGTACACATTACATGATCTACATTAAACATAAACATTTTGACATTGATATACCTACTTGGTGGTTTACATTGAACATAGACATTTCGACATGGTTTACACAATAACACTTGACATTTGGTTTATACATGAACAATTTACATGGTGGTTGGTTTGGGTAAATGGTTGGTGTAACGTGGCGTATGTAATATGATACAAACATGGTGGATACGCCGCTGGTACTTCCTATATATAAATGCTTGTATAATATTACATATCGTAGCGTTATCTAAGTCATTTCAGTTTAAACACATTACATTTTACACAAATAACATGCTCTTCACAAGACATTATTTTTACAAACAACTTATCTTATTCAACTCATTTTACTTGGTTACTCGTTTAACCTTACACTTATCTATACATATCATCTGATATTATCGTTTTTCAAATGGTTTACAAAGCAAGACATATTACAAGGTTCATGACTGACTGTTATTAAACATTTCTTTAAACTCAAGTCATGAATCCCATTTTCACCAAACTATGTATCTCACAGGCATTTTTATGCTGACGTACCTACTTTCACATGTGTTTTCAGGAGCTATTCCATAGGACGATGATCATGACACTAGGGCGGACCTGTGCCTTAGAGAATAAAAATGAAGATAGACTAGTTTAATTATGTTCTGAACTCTTTGTTTTCCTGTTTAAGACAATGTATTATGCTTATTTAATAAATAAAATGTAACTTTGATTTCCATGGTTATGAAACGATTAATTCTGTCCCAACACTCCCTGGCGTTTCTGCCGCGGTTGCATGTTATACGCGGCCGGGGTGTGACATTAGGTAGGATACCCATGTAGTCTTTTCCCTTTTTGGCCTTCTTCTTGTTACTCGCCTGAGTAACCTTGAAATTTGCGAGCTTTCTCTTGTTATCTCCAGATGACTCTACAGGAGTCTCCTTTTTCTCTTCCGAAGTGGAAAATTTTCCTAGTCTAACTGCTTCTTCAGTGAGCGCCACACTTAAGTCGATAGCTTCGGTGATTTTTTGGAGGTTTAGATGTTGTAACCAGGCTTAGAATCTGAGGCGCCAATCCCCTGATGAAGCGTTCGATCTTCCTAGATTCTGGTTCTACCAAACGCGAAACAACTTGTGATAAATCGCCAAATCTCTGCACATACTCAGTTATCTTTGGACCTTCCATTTTCAAGTTCCATAGTTCAGTCTCCAACTTCTGGACTTCTGCCCTAGAGGAATATCTTTTACGCATCAGTTCTTTCAGTTCGTCCCACGTCAAAGCATTCGCAGCAGTCTCGCCCATTGTCTGAACCTGAAGGTTCCACCATGACAGAGCCCCATCTACAAACAGTCCCGCTATGTATGTGACCTGATGTTCAGGGGCACATTTACTTAGTCGCAAAACATAATCCTCTCAACCAAACGCACAAAAGCTATGGCACCAGTGCCGTCGAATCTTGAGGTTTTTGGCTCAAGAACTGCTTGTAGGTGCAGCCGTTGGGTGGGTTATTTCTTGGGGTACCTCCGCCGCGTTCGGGGCGAAGGGCCTCGAGTTGTGCAATGGCCTGTGAGATGTGCTCTTGTAGTTCTGCCGCTGTTGTTGGCGGAGGGTTATTGGTATCGACATTCCCTTGTATCGACATCTTCTAAGAAGAAGATCAGTTAGGCCAGGTCTTATTTGTTCAGGGAGTGCATTTAGTTGTTTAGAGGTCATATGTACATACACATATTAGATTTTTATATCAACCAATCAAGCAATAGCATAATCATAGCATAACCAAGTAATTTGGGAATTATTGTTTAATGAGAGCATATCAAGTAGGTACGTAGCATTATAATTATAGCACACACATGCATATCAACAATGTGCTTAACGAAGATGTAGCGACTGAGTTTTCATTGGTTATTGGCCACAAAGTATTGTCGCATGTTTAATGATGATTTGGCTTTCATTATTCTCCGACCACAATTACATTGTCTTGCAAACTGTATTACATCGAAAGGGATATAGGGTCACCCTACCCTGGTCCAATAAGTATATCAGTGTATCAAAGTCACGTAGTCAGAAGTGGTTTTCAAAAGTCTCCACGATCTCGGCTCATTAGTAGTGTCTTTACTTGAAAGCAATGTAATCCGCATAAAAGCCAAATGCCAAATATATTGTTAACTGAGGTGGAGAAGGGAAGAAGAACAAATTGTTAACATGCGCGAACTCCTCCTCGGGCTTGTATATATGTCGAAGTAATTAACTGATCTGTTGCTCGATAATAAAGAGACGAGCATCAAAACCTGGGAAAGGTGCAATAGCAGCAGGTGGGAGTGCAAAAGGAGAAAGTGATGAATGTGGAGGAACAAAGTATGCTGGCATAGACAGGGTGGAGGGCATGGTGCCAGTTCAAGTTTCTAAACTTTGCGACTCAAAATCCTCAAACTGTAACTGAAGTAACAGAAACAACTCATCCCGTGTGTAGCCTCCATAATGTGAGGGATGGTAGGGGGTCTGCGATCGTCATAGTGTGTGGTAGGATCCATCAGAATGGCTCGTCCAGCAGTGAAGTAATGAACAGTGCAGCCTAAAGAATCTGTGTAAAGTTGTTGATACAAAAGGATCGTCACGCTGGTGCTGACTAGAAGTACCTTCCCGGAATGCGGGTATGCCCTGGACGTCGGTCTCCTTAGGGAAAAAGGTGCAATATCAGTGGTGCAGGCGGGGGAATTAATAGCTTAACAAAAAGGAGGATCACATGGTGCAGGAACTGAATCAGGTATAAGGGGTACAATGTCTGGTAAACCAAAAGAAGCATGGTCAGGATCAGGAGTCGGCTCAAGATCAATAGGCGCATCATTAGGCTGACCCAAAAGGAACAGAAGCTAGCTCAGGTGCAGGCTCTGGGTCGTGTGAAGGTGTGGGATCTCGAGCAGGTGTTAGTGCAGCAGTCATAGCGGTGTCATCATCTGAATCAGTAGGAGAAAGCTATGATCCGGTCGTCTGTAAGGCTGCAGATGTCACAGACTCAAAGGAGTCTGAAATTGAATGTAAAATGGAAGCAGAGGATACTTCAATGGCAGGAATCTCAGGAGGTAGAGTAGCAATGACATCCTCAGCTATCTCTCCATCACCCAGGGTGTCAACAGTAGGATCATTAACAAACAAATCAACGTCATCATCATACAGATCATCGAATGGCCAAACCTTGGAAAGGATGACCACAAGAGGTACGGCATCGAGGATCAGAGCCACGATGTGCTCGCCATCGAGGTAACCAATGATAAAGTGGTCATGGACCGATACAAGAATGACAGAAGGATCCTTGTCAAGGAAGCCATCAGCATGGGAAAATCATCATCAAAGTCTGGTAGCCTGAACGGTTGAAAGTCGTCCTCATCCTCGGACCGCATGTCAGGATCACTCTCAGTGTCCGACGTAAACATCTCTGGCGCAGGTGCAATCTCATTCTTTATGGCGGTGGCCATAGGGTTGTCAAAGTTTGACAACTCGCTTTCTGACGAAGGTGACATGTGTGCCGGTGCATAATAGTCATAGCATGTATATCCATAGTAATCACTAATACTTAGTGTGTGCAAACAAAGGAAATTTATCATGTATTCACATTATTCTTCATGAAACTTTCTATCCTCCCTAGCCTCTCAGACTAAACTTCCCAGTCTCTCAGACTGAACTCCCCCAGTCTCTCAGACTACCCTTCCCAGTCTCTCAGACTGAACTCCCTAGTCTCTCAGACTACACTTCCCAGTCTCTCAGACTGAACTCCCTAGTCTCTCAGACTACCCTTCCCAGTCTCTCAGACTGAACTCCCTAGTCTCTCAGACTACCCTTCCCAATCTCTCAGACTGAACTCCCTAGTCTCTCAGACTACACTTCCCAGTCTCTCAGACTGAATCATAAGCATAAACATTGAAATGTGTTTTGTGTCTTTTGTTTGTAAATATGTTTGTCTCCTGGATCTGGACGCTCTGTGTATGCAATGAAAACATGTTGTAAAACATTTTCGTGAGAGCCCTAATGATCGTAGTCTAGACTCGAGAAAGAATCCTAGTTCGCTATGATCGAAGCTCTGATACCAAGCTTTCACACCCTGACTTTTGCGGAAGCGTGATTACGGTGTGACTTTCTGAATACCAATGAATTTAATCATAACAACAACTATATGATAAAACCATAAATTTGTCATCCATTAAATAAGTTTAAAATATAAAAACACTGATTTAAAGCGTAGTCTTCAAAATCCAAGTTTTACAAACTATACAAATTGTTTATGAGTTCACTAAGGACTTATCAAAAGATATTGAATAACACCAAGGTTTGGAAGACGTGTCTCGTCCAGGAATAAGACACACTGACCAAACGCAAAGACCATGGCTGACATCGTTATTCCTAACGCAGCATAAAATCTCCCAACGCCCGCCAGATCCACTTACTAATTCCCTAAAATACATGTAGTTTGAAAACATCAACAAAAGTTGAGAGAGTTCATGTGTTAGTTTGTGTGTATGAGTAAACCTTTGAAATCATTGTAAGTATGTCTGTAAGTTTATAAGTCCCGGTATGAAAGCAACAAGGATAAACAGATCACCAATGGTTTGCAAGGCCATTGATATTTGTGAAGTGTCACATCCCCAAAATCCACCTGCGGAGTATCACTGCTTGGGAGCGTGACTGACCAGGATCAAGCCACCAATCATATTGAACATGTAATTAATAAGTAAAAGTAAATGCTATTCAACCACCAATTTGAAAGGTGTTCCAAAACATAAGTATGTTATCACTGTTGAGCGGAAGCGTATAAATAAAACCCAATATAATAAAGTATGAAATGTCCTAAAGCGTTTAACAAAACATTCACGATCCGTGCCCACAACGACCAGCTCCTCCCTGTGCAAGTTCCATGTACCTAACGACCTGCAAGGCATGTAACAGAGGATCAACAACTAGTTGAGCGAGTTCACAGAAAGTAAATGCGTAATAGAAAGTTCGTTTGTAACATGTGGCTCTACTGGGCCGATAGTATGTTCTATTGGTGGGGGCTTCCCATGTTGTATATCCACTAGACTATTCGTAACCATTAGTGTTCTTCACAACCGAGAACAGTAGTACGTACAAGCATTACGTAGGTTTTACGTAAGTATCCTTCTTTACCCGAGGACAGTGGTACGCGTGGGGTTTACGTAGGTTTTACGTAAGTGTCCTTCCTGACTCTGGAAGACAGTAGCATGTTATTGTTTACGTAGGTTTTACGTAAGTGTCCTTCCTGACTCCGGAAGACAGTAGCATATTCCTGTTTACGTAGGTTTTACGTAAGTGTCCTGCTTAACCCGAGGACCATGGTAGATAGTCTAGTAACCGTGTATGTACGAGTAATTGTTCAATTCATCATTCAACCCATTCCCTATCCCCGGGAATCCCATGCCTTAGTAAGAGTGTGAACTCACCTTGATTTGCTCGGTATGTTATTGCTTCTAGGGTTAATTAGTGTTTAAGTCCGTTACACACGACCTAAGGTACATTGCACATAATTCGATGTAAGTGTTTGAAACCAATTAGGGTTTACAAGTCTTGGTGTTCAATCGACTGTGTGTGATAATTGATTACATACTGACCTGACATGGTTTGCACATAAATACAGTAATATACAGCAATTACAGTAACATACGGTATCATATCATGCAGAACAGAACACAGTTAACACTTAACAGTTAACAGGGTTAATCAACTTGGCTTAGCAGGGATTCATATACTTTTCATACGTAACACAGTCGACATGTTTAACGGGGTTATCTGACTTAACAGATATAACAGTTGGTCCACATCAACTTTTATAAACAAATCCGGACAAGGTATTCAAAGCATAGAACTCGGACAAACATAACCTCAAAACTCGGACAAACATAACACTACAAAAACTCGGTCCTTGTGTCATATATGTATATAGTTCGGACCCTATATGTGATCACAAGAGTTCGGACTAACACATCCCCCTTACAACTTTAAAAGGTCGGACATCACATAATGCATGCAAAACTCGGACCCCTTAGTGTATGTATAACAAACTCGGACAAAGCTCTATGGCCCAAACTCAGACCACACTCACCCAACAAAAGTCGGACTATGGGTTTCTCCTCTTAAAACTCGGACCATGGGGGGTTTCCCTTCACAAAGTCGGACAAGGCATGATTCACATAAAACTCTGACTACACATACATCAACAAAGTTCGGACTATGATTCGTCTTTCAAATCTCGGACTTCATACATAACATTCATGCGATCATTCCTACATCATTGTAACAGTTACGTAGTTTCTACGATCCAGAAACCCTAATATTTGCATTGCAGACATCAAATCAACAATGAACACCATCATCATATCAGACATATCTTGTCATCAAGCAAACGATTACACAACTAATCAACATCATATCACAATAATCAGAATTCAATCAGTAAATACAGAACTAGTATGTGAAGAACTAGGGTTTACATGAATCACACAATCAAGAATCAAAAACAACAAACAATCATTAACAATTACCTTGGATTGATTCTAGATGGATTGAAAGACCAAGATTGATGCAAAAGACTTGTGCTAATGATGAAGATGATGATTGCAGAGAGGATTGGGGAATGTGAAACTACGTGTATTGGTTTTTGTGTGATGATTAGTGAATGATTAGGGTTAAGAATGATTAAAGTTTCACTATTAGCACTAAGCACCCCTAAGTATTGTCTATTACATATTACATGCACAAGATACACAATTTACATTTTCATCACCACATTCAAGTATTTGACAAATCATTCATAAACCTTATCAAATCCAAAACGTATACAGTTACAAGGCAAACCAATTGTGCAAGTAAATACTAAACAAGCAGTGAACGTGCAATAAATGCGAAAATGGAATCTTGGAAACTCGAGTTGTCACATGACGCAGGAAAACTCAAACCTAGCAGATTTCGTCGGTAAGACATAGTCACCACATGGTTCACTCAACGGACTCAGGGGTGGGTCTCGCTACACCCAAATAGATCTATCACTCATGTCCCTCGGTCCAACAACGAGGATTAATGGCCTTAACTGTCATACTCACCACTTACATGATCAAGCAGTACCCTTCCTTAGCTAACCATACCACGTAAAATGTTTGTAAACAATTGTAACATGTATTTCACCCCCGAAGTTATAAAACTGAATACAGTTAAAAGATAAGGGGGACATGAACTCACAGTTTTGCGTTCCTTGTATCCGATGTAACTCAAAGCTTCCTCTAGAACGCACGACTACCTACATGCGTACTACGGTCCGTTAGACGAGCGGATCGTGCCTTGTCTTAGTATTGATTAGTGCTTTTGAGTTACGTTTCTGATATTATTCCAAGTTATAATTACTTGTTAAAATAATAAATATTTTAACTTTAAATTGTATTTAGTTTTTGGAATAATTGTTAAACAATATTTTGTAACTATACTTCTCAAGTATTTGTATTCGTATTTCCTTCCCAAGGATGGGGGTTTTGTGACAACCCTCACTAAACCAGGTATCCGTACGGTTTAATTAATAATTAATTGCTGCTTAATTACTGTGCTTACTTGAAATTACTGATAAACTGCTACTTGTTTTCTGATACTTGTACATACCTGCATCATACTTTACATACCGTCACTACATTATTTACATACTGAACTCTAGTGACAAACATGATGCACAAAAGCACAGTAGCACTATGAACGGATAACCTATTGAACATGCTGATAAGCCAGCATCAGGCAGACACTGCCTCTAAGGCCTGTATGAGCCAGAAAGATTTTACTACACCCATAGTGAGTGTAGGGATACAAGGGTTGTAGAACTGCGTCTCTAGGAATAAGTTACAATGACTGGATGTGCCTAAATCGTACACTAAGCACAAAATACAGCACTTTAATGAAGAATTCAGCCTCTGGCTAGCTAATAAAGTGCCAAAACATGAGAAAAATATTACTAGACACTTTCCAAAGTGTCGGGAATAAGTTGTGTCACTAAAAAGGGCATTAACGACACTTAAAAGCTTTATTAAGCGCTTTAATGGATTACTATCCAACCGAACAACTGGACTTTACCCGGGACATGAGAATATTGCCATAAACATTATTTGTCTTTTTCTGAGCCAGTTAGGGTCCCTGAATACCCTAACACCCGCCATAAAACACTACACACAACTAACCGGGTTAAGTACCTAACTAACTAACTTAACCTAACTAGTAACTAACTAATACTTGGAAACAAACTAGAACCCCCCCCCCCCCATGGCCGATTTCGGTCACCATGTAACTAGAACATGTACCATTTTTTATTATTATAATAACTTGTGTCTAATATCTACAAGACACATAATCCATTGGATTATAAACCCTAAATTGCCTATAAGTACCTTGGTTTGTATCATGAGCATTCACCATCCAACTCCACCCAAAATTTACTCTCTCTCTTGCCCTCTAAGGCTTCGTCCGAACACACCCACACTAGCCACCATATTTTCGAGTTTGATTCATCCCATTCCAACATCATACAAGCTTTAAGGATCTCGTATTAGGAAGCTTGGTGCAAACGGAAGGCGAAGGACCTCTTTCTCTAGCTTTTATCCACCTCATTTGCGCTTAGATTCTTCCCTAGCCTCAAGCTAGTGGTATGTTACTTACAACACCTTTTTGAACTAATCTAGAGTGGTTAATATGATGTGTAACGATTAAAACTCGGAATCTTGCAATTTGATGCATTAAAGTCTACTAAAACATGAATAATGATGGTTAAAAGCTTACTAGTTGTGTAAATGTTGTAGTAATTGAAATTTGTGATTATTTAGACCCGATCTATGTTGTGGTAGCTCGGATCATCATTTAACCCGGGTTGGTCATGATCACGAATCATGACATAAGGTTGTTTTGAATGAAACAAGGGTTAAAAGGTGAAACTCTACCACACGTGAATCATGAACTTGTGTAAAAGTGTTTTACTTGTAAAATAGTGTTTAAAACTAGCAGATCTACGGATCTACGAGTGGTATTTTCAAAGGACCGAGTGTCAAGAAAATCATGTTTTTCTAAAAACGGATCTTACACTAACAAGCATGATTTTTATAAACCACAAGTGTGTAAACACTTGTGTAACGCAAAGTTTCGACAAAATAACAATTTTTGTAAAAGATGACGAGAAGTTGTAAAGACGGAATTTCTATAAAAACGGGGTTTTTACGAAACTGGACTAATTTATAATGATCCGCTAAAAATGATGAGATTTACACTATAATTTTAGAAAACTACAAGTTCATGAAATTTATGCGATTTACATACTTGTTAACTAGTTTGTTGTGTTGAAAGTTGTTTTGATCGAATAAAGAAGTTGTTGAATTGTTTTGTAAAAGAAAATGATACGCTTGAAAGCGTGGCCAACTCCAGTTACAGG
Organism: Helianthus annuus; assembly: GCF_002127325.2. Classification (NCBI taxonomy): domain Eukaryota; kingdom Viridiplantae; phylum Streptophyta; class Magnoliopsida; order Asterales; family Asteraceae; genus Helianthus; species Helianthus annuus. The sequence continues at coordinate 119,704,137 of NC_035444.2, forward strand.
GGAAACTCTGGCGAAATTTTTCTAAAAACCTAACACTTAGAAATATTTTCACTATAAGTGTTAGAAATACTTTTTGACATGTTTTCGAAATATAAGTTTTGCCACGAATTTATTTACAAAATATCGGAGTTGGGATTTTCACACAATTAAACGTGATAAATATATATTTAGAAAATATATTTTCACAACATTGTTTATGATTATTTTGTGAAAGATACACAAATATTATTTTTTTGAGAAAAAATAATATTTTCGAACGTTGACGAATCCAAAATAATACGAACGCTTTCACAATAAATATATAAGTTACATCGGTAATTATTATTACCACTCGAATGATAAAACGTAACTTACGCATTATACGGAAATATTTATGAACGCGTATTTTTGTTAAAGTATTATTTTTGGGAAATTATGTGACATGAAAATATAATATTTTTGAGAAAAATATTTATATTCTGGAGTTAGAAGTAAATATATATTAAGTAAGACTTAATATATTTCATACACGCATGTATTAAATCCCCCATCCTTGGGAAGGAGATTAACTACCAAGTATATACGAAAAGTAAACACGAAATAGTTGTCTAACTATTTCCCAAACACGAAAACCATAAAGCTAAGGCACGGCCGTCCGTCTAATAGAGTTAGAACTTGTAGGTTGTTGCACAGCTGCTTGCTTTCAGAGACATACTTGGTAGAGACGCACCGACTGTGAGTTCATGTCCCCCTTTTCTCTTAACTGTTTTTAGTTTTCTAAACTGCGGGGGTGAAATACATGTTACTTTGATTTGAATACTTTATACATGGTATGGTTAGCGTAAGGAGGGTTACTATTTAGATCATGTGAATGGGTAGGCGGAAACTTGAGGTCATTAATCCTCAGGGTAGGACCGAGGGGCAGGAGCGATAGATCTATTTAGGTGTAGCGAGCCCAGTCCCAGGCCCAGCATAACGGACCTCGGGATGACTTTGTACCTGACGCATAAATCTGCTAGGTTTGAGCCTTCCTACTTGCATTTCACACATATCAATGGCCTTGCAAACCATTGGTGATCTCTTTTTTCCTTATTTGCTACATACCAGGATTTTTATACGAACAAAGGTTTATTTACTCACTTACACATGAACTCGCTCAACATTATTGTTGATTTTTTAACTTACATGTATTTAAGGGAATTAAAGGATCTGGCACGGTATGGCACGTTTTCCCGGCGCACTAGTATGAGGTCATCCGGGGTTTAGGGAATGTGACTCTTTCCTGGACAAGTCACAGTCCTTAAACTGTGTTTATATTGATGTTTATGTTTGTTGAACAATGTTAAGGTTGGTAGGGTGTTTTCCCGTTAAAACAATGGTATTGTATTTGGTTTTTAAAACTTAATGGATGATCTTGCATGTTTTCAATTCATATAGCTTTGTTATGGTTAAGCTATGGTATTAAGATGTCACACCCCGACCGCGTGTAACATGCAACCGCGGCGGAAAACGTCGGGGAGTGTTGTGAACAGAATTAATTGTTATACAACCATGAAAATTAAAGTTACATTTCATTTATCAAACACGGGTGTTACATTGTCTTAAAAGGAAGTACAGAATTCAAAACACAGTTATTCTAGTTCTATCTTCAGTTTTTAGTCTCTAAGGTACAGGTCCGCCCTAGTGTCGTGTTCATCGTCCTATGGAACAGCTCCTGAAAACATATGTGAAAGTAGGTACGTCAGCAAAAAAATGCCTGTGAGATACATAGTTTTTGTGAAAATGGGATTCATGACTTATGTTTGAGAAAATGTTAGTCATGAACCTCGTATTTTGCTTTGTCTTGTGAATTATTTGAAAACGATAATATCAGATGATATGTATGGATAAGTTCAAGGTTAAACGAGTAACCAAGTAAAATGAGTTGAATAAGATAAGTTGTCTGTAAATCAATGTCTAGTGAGAAGCGTGTTATTTGTATAAAATGTTCTATGTCTCAAAATGAAATGATTCAAATAACGCTACGATGTGTAATACCATACAAACACTTATATATAGGAAGTACCAGCGGCGTATCCACCATGCTTGTATCATACTATACACGCTTCGTTACTTAATCACTTACTCAAACCAAACCATCAATGTAAACATGTTAATGTATAAACCAAATGTCAAGTGTTATTATGTAAACCATGTCAAATGTTTATGTTCAATGTAAACCACCAAATGTGTATCCAAAATGTATCATGTATGGTAAGCGAAATGTATAAACTTAAACCATATGTAAAATGCACAAAACAAGTCGTTGAAGTAAAACGTGGTTTAAATCAACGTTATGTTCTGTGGAAAAATGCATGCTCTATTGATATTAACATTTATGCGGTATTGTAAACTATGCATACATCCAAGCCTTGAGACTGCGGCGATAAACCCTTAAACAAATTAAAGGTTTATCTAAGTTATGTATATCGAATTCGGTCACTCCTTCCAGTCCTATCAAACCCAGGACTTCAGGAATGGGAGTTGTCAATTCCTATGGTACCACTACCTACTAACGAACGGCGTAGCTAATGTTAATGAATGTATTGTCCCATGTTAAACAAACCAAATGTCATAACAAAATGAAGGCATGTGATGTAAACAATTGTACTAAGTATGCTAAGTAAACATACGAAGCAGAAATGTTCATGTAAATCAATGTGCCCATATGCTGAGTAAACATATGCAGCAGAAATGTTCATGTAAATCAATGTGTCCATATGCTGAGTAAACATATGCAACAGAAATGTTCATGCAAATCAATGTGTCCATATGCTGAGTAAACATATGCAACAGAAATGTTCATGTAAATCAATGTGTCCATATGCTGAGTAAACATATGCAACAGAAATGTTCATGTAAATCAATGTGTCCATATGCTGAGTAAACATATGCAACAGAAATGTAATGTAAATCAATGTACTAAGTATGCACACAATGGGCATACATAGCATAAAATGTGATGAAATCATGTACTATAATGTACTAATGAGCATAGCAGATATACGATGTGAAAACATGGAAAGCATGAAAGTAACAGATAGGCACATGCGTTTCACCCCAAAACAGTTTGGAAAACAGTAAAAGAGGGGTTCAATGTACTCACCTGAGAGTGCCTTGAGTTCTTGTATAATAATCAAACAATGCTAGATCACGGAATATCAAACGACACCTAATAGGTAGCTATGTTAATATACCGGACGTAAATCGGAAGGATCGAATAGTATGCGGGTTCGTAAACCAAACGAGTATGGAGACTCGTGTAATATGGTTTAACAAAGCCTACATACTAAAATGAAACCTAACCTAAGTGCTTGCGACCCATCACGACCCGTTTAGGTAGCTTATGCTACCTTACGCGTCGTTCGCGTAGAACGCGTCTGGAACGCCTAACATCGTGACCACAAGGCATAACCTCGGAAGGTTATAGCTATGGTCACCTAATGTGTTTGGTCGGATCCTAATGATCGACCAAATGGGTCGGGTTCGAAAGTATAAGCGATTGTTTAGATCGCTTACCTTACGACCCTATATAAGCACAAAACTAAAAGTGACGAGCTAAGCATGTTAGAACATGCTTAACTAAGTTTAGAAAACAGGTTTGGCATCAAAACAAACGGCTTTGATGCTCACGAGTAGTTTGGTTACAAAACACGCAAGAATGCGCATTTTGGCCGAAACTACGACTCGTCACTGAGCCTAGATAACGGGGTAATCAGTAGGTTATGAAGTTCCAACGAACTTCGCATCGACCATAAGCTGCTCAACGCAGAAAGTCAACAAAACGTCGACTTTCGGACTCGAAAAGCGATAAAACAATGAAAGAATACTTACGGAGGGTCCCCGAATGCTAATCGAGATCAGAGAAACTCAGGTATGAAGCAATACTTCAACTTAGAGCTTTTTAGATCTGATTCTTGTGATTTTTACACAAAAGGGGGGGGGTATTTATAGGAAAAGTGGAACCGTTAGGATCGTTTTATCGAATATCGTGCCATGATCTTGTGCGTACATGTGTTACAATGCTAGATTCACTGAATATGGCCCTTGGCCTTTCATTGGGTGAAAAGGCAATCGGACCTTTCACGATCTGAAGAGCCAATCAGCATTAAATGTGGGTTCTACTGTACTGGGGACCCCTTACGGACCGTATGGGCTTTGGCTTACGGTCCGTAAGCCCCTAGTTTGGCAGATTTACCATTTTAGTCCCTGCAGCACCAAAACTTGGTATTTGATGCGTTTTTGGCACGTTTAAGCCTCGTTAACCTCATTTCAAAGCTCTAAAATGATGTTAAAGTATAGGGAACTGAAAATGTGCTCAAAAATATGTCGGATGTCGGTTCGTTTGGCCGTACGGTCGCGATGTTCGGTTAATTACGACGGAATGCGCATAAGCGCGAAAGACGATCCAAATTACGTGACGAACGGATTTTTCTCATGCCATACACTAAGGCATAATATAAGGATGCTTACATAAATTTTTGGATGTCCGGATGTCCTCAGAACGTAAGTTATGCGCAAAAGTGCAAACTTGTGCACTTTTTGACACTTTTAGCCCCTGAATGATCCAAAAGTTTGTTTTAGCATACCAAACCCCTCAAAGCCTATTTCTAAGCTATGTAAAGGATATTTATGGTATGTTTAACTTATGGACATGTTCTGGAATGTTCGTTACAGTTCAAATTGGCATACTTTCGCAGTTTGTCAAGTTTAGTCCCTGTAAGCGAATTAACTTGTTTTTGCCATACCAAGTTTTGTCAAGTTTAACTTTCCCAACGAACCTTGACCAAAGGAATGCGCTTGCGTTTAAACCACTTGACTTCACGTTCCATGATTTCTACCGGTTTCTCAACAAATTTCTGTGTTTTATCAACACGAATCTCGTCAAGCGGTATGTGGAGGTTCTCATCAGCTAAACACCTCTTGAGATTGGACACGTGAAAAGTTGGATGAACATTTCCAAGCTCAGGAGGTAACTCAAGTCTGTAGGCTACCTTACCGATTCTTTCGACAATCTTGAATGGTCCAACGTATCTAGGTGCAAGTTTTCCTTTCTTTCCAAATCTGATCACACCTTTCCAAGGTGAGACCTTAAGTAATACACGATCACCGACTTGAAAATCCAAGGGCTTGCGTTTTAGGTCCGCGTAACTCTTTTGACGGCTTCTAGCTATCTGAAGGTTATCACGAACTTTCTTAACCTTATCTGTTGTCTCTAAAATGAGGGCAGGTCCAGTAAGTTGAGCCTCGCCAATCTCATTCCAGCAGACTGGTGAACGACATTTTCGACCATAGAGAGCCTCGAAAGGAGCCATGTTGATGCTGGAGTGATAACTGTTGTTGTAGGAGAATTCAATCAACGGAAGATGTGAATCCCAACTACCACCAAAATCGATCACACAAGCTCTAAGCATATCCTCCAGTGTCTGGATTGTTCTTTCAGATTGACCATCCGTTTGCGGATGATAGGCTGTGCTCAGATTAAGTTGAGATCCCATAGCAGATTGCATGGTTCTCCAAAAATGAGAAGTGAAACGAGCATCTCTGTCAGAAATGATGTTCAAAGGAACACCATGTCGTGCTACAATTTCATCCACGTAGATTTGAGCAAGTTTGTCAGCCGAAAAATCCTCACGGATTGGCAAGAAATGCGCTGACTTGGTAAGACGATCAACGACTACCCAGATGGCATCGTGAGCTTTCTTTGTGCGCGGGAGTTTAGTAATGAGATCCATAGTAATGTTTTCCCATTTCCAAACTGGGATCTCTGGTTGCTCCAATAAACCAGAAGGACGCTGATGCTCAGCCTTAACCTTAAGACAAGTAAGGCATTTGGATACGTATAAGGCAATGTCTTTCTTCATACCAGGCCACCAATACTGTATACGAAGATCCTTATATATCTTATCTGAGCCAGGATGAATGGAATAACGAGACTTATGGGCTTCATCCATAAGCAAGCTACGAAGATTATCTTGGCTCGGGACCCACAAACGGTCCATGAAGTAATACGATCCATTTTCCTTCAGCTCTAGAGCCGGAGTTATGTGATAAGGAAATTCCTTATCCATTAAACCTTGTGAAACACAAGCTTGTTGAGCCTGAGAAATACGGGCTTGGATATCAGTTTGAATAACAGATTGGACACGTACACAATGAAGCTTAGTACGTTCCTTGCGACTCAATGCATCGGCTACGACATTCGCCTTACCAGGATGGTAGCGAATCTCGCAGTCGTAGTCGTTTAGAAGTTCAACCCAACGTCTTTGCCTCATGTTGAGTTCCTTTTGATTGAAGATATGTTGAAGACTTTTATGGTCAGTGAAAACCACACATTTTGTACCGTACAAATAGTGTCTCCAGATCTTAAGAGCGAAGACAACTGCACCCAACTCAAGATCATGAGTGGTGTAGTTTTTCTCATGTATCTTCAACTGTCTCGATGCGTATGCTATGATTTTGTTTCTTTGCATCAGGACGCAGCCAAGACCTAATTTAGATGCGTCGCAATAAACGACGAAATCATCATTGCCCTCAGGCAATGTTAGGACAGGCGCGTCGCAAAGCTTTTGTTTCAAAGTCAGAAACGCTTCCTCTTGCTTGACTCCCCAATCAAAGGGCTGGTTCTTCTGAGTTAGAGCAGTTAGAGGAACTGCAATCTTTGAGAAATTCTCAATGAAGCGGCGGTAATAACCCGCTAGACCAAGAAAAGAACGAACTTCAGTAGGAGTAGTAGGTGTATCCCAATCCTTGATCGCACTGATCTTGGAGGGATCCACATGAATACCTTGTTCGTATACAATATGTCCTAAGAATTGAACTTCTTTAAGCCAAAATTCACACTTGGAGAATTTGGCGAAAAGCTGCTCTTTCTTTAGGAGTTCCAATGTAAGACGTAGATGTTGCTCATGGTCAGCTTGCGTCTTAGAATAAATCAAGATGTCATCAATGAAAACGATGATGAACTTATCCAAATAAGGCTTGCAGACCCTATTCATCAAGTCCATGAAAACAACAGGAGCATTAGTCAAACCGAATGGCATGACTGTGAACTCATAATGTCCATAACGAGTACAGAACGCTGTCTTGGGAATGTCTTCTTCATGCACACGAAGCTGATGATATCCAGATCGTAGATCAATCTTTGAAAAATAAGAAGCGCCTTGCAATTGATCAAAGAGATCATCAATGCGAGGTAGGGGATATCGATTCTTGACGGTGAGTTTGTTAAGCTCACGATAATCGATACACATCCTGAAAGATCCATCCTTCTTCTTTACAAAAAGAACAGGAGCACCCCAAGGTGAAAAGCTAGGACGGATAAAACCTTTGTCAGAGAGCTCCTGAAGCTGCTTAGATAACTCTTGCATCTCTGACGGTGCAAGACGGTATGGAGCTCTGGCAATGGGATTTGCACCAGGTACGAGATCAATACGGAACTCGACTTGGCGTGCTGGAGGTAGACCGGGTAACTCTTCAGGGAAAACTTCAGAATAATCCCGAACGACAGGAATATCTGAAATTGTCTTACCCTTGCCTTTATCTGCTGTAACATGTGCTAAGAAAGCCACATAGTGCTTTCGCAAATATTTCCGAGCTTTAAAACAAGACATGAGTTTGAGACCACCGGCAGGCTTCTCACCACGAACCTGTAGGATCTCGGCTGTCGACAGCGGCACACGAACAATCTTCTCAGAACAAACTATCTCTGCGCGATGCTTAGATAACCAATCCATGCCCACTATAACGTCAAAGCTTCCAAGTTGCATTGGCGTGAGGTCAATAGGAAAAATATGGTCATTAAGGTTTAACTGGCAGTTGCGTAGAACAGAATTTAGAACAATGGGTTCACCACTGGCAACCTCTACTGTCAAAGGTTTACCTAGTTTCGTTCTAGACACGCGAAGCATTGTCTCAAAAGACAATGACACAAAGCTCTTGTCGGCACCCGAATCAAAAAGAACAGATTCTGATTGATTATTAATAAAGAACATATCGTTCACCACTTCGTTGTCTGCTTGTGCCTCTTGTGCATTCATGTTGAAGACTCGACCTCGAGCCTGTGCCTGATTCTGGTTTGCATTCTGGTTCTGGTTGGCAAGTCTTGGACACCGATTTTTGTAGTGGGTCAGATCCCCATAGTTATAACAAGCACCTGGTGGGTAGTTTGGTCGTGCAGCCTGACCCTGTTGCTGAGCAACTTGTTGAGCAGGGTTCTGAACTGCACGGTTCTGAGCAAACCGACAAACATCGGCAAGATGACCTGACTTCCCACAGTTTGTACAGAAACGGCACTGATGTTGTGGCTGATGGTGACTGTTGCATTGATTGCACAAAGGTGCACTTCCTGAGTAGGGCTTCTTCGCTGGAGGCTGGTTGGGAGCTGCCTGGTTAGCTTGGGCAGTGACAGCATAGTTTTGGGAAGCCTTACGCTTCCTTGACCCCCTTGAGGAACCAGAATCCTTTCCTTTCTTGTTTTGACCTTTCTAGCTATCTTCCTTGTCAGCCGACTGTTTCTTGCCCTTGTCACCCTTCCTGTGTAGCTTATTCTTTCGAATCTGCGACTCAGTCAGTGTCGCTGATAACTCGATTGCCTAACGGAGTGTGGTAGGGTTGCTACCAGTAAGGATGTCTTGTACTGAGTCAGGTAGGCCATCGATGTACCTTTCGATGGCCTTATCGAGTGGGGTAACCATAGTCTGGCAAAGAAGACTCAACTCCTCAAACCTATCCGTATAAGCCCTGTGCTCGCCACTATCTTGCTTCAAAACATCAAATTCTTTCTCCAACGCTCGTTGCTCATGACGAGGACAAAACTCCCTCATCATAAGAGCTCTCAGTTCAGCCCATGTTTGAGCTAGAGCAACTTCTGCACCTTGATCTCTCATAACCCCATTCCACCATGTAAGAGCCCTCTTCTGAAACACGCTTGAAGAAAACTCGACCTTGCGATTGTCAGGACACTACACATGACGGAAAGTGTTCTCGATGCTTTTGAACCACTGAAGAAGCCCAGTTGCTCCCTCAGAACCACTAAACTTGAGTGGCTTAGCCGAGTTAAAATCCTTGTATTTGCATGTACCATTGTTGTTGTTATTGGCCTGGTTCCATTGAGCAAAGAGATTTGGGAATTGAGCAGCCATCTGCTGCGCAATAATCTCCGCCAGCTCGGCAGTAGCTATCTGGTTGTCGCGTCGAGGAGGCATTCTAGAAGAGAAAAACATGAAATGAAACGAGTGAGATGATTGGATGAAGAGAATGAGATGAAGCAATATTATCAAAAGCAAAGATGGCGGTTATGCATCGCAAAGCAAACAAGCGACATGATATGTCTAGTCAAAGTAAATGGGTCAGAATTAGTGTATCGCGAAGACATGCTCGCCTATAAGTGAACACTCACCCCAAGAGTTCCCAGGTAAGAGTGACTGGTCCGATTATGTGGATTTGTATGAACACTCTAGCCTTAGACAGAAAACCCAGGGTACAGGCATTCAATCTTCCAGTTCGCACGTGTTCACACTATTAACCCAAAACTTTGACGGGATTTTTGAAATCCAAAGAGGTTCAAAACCATATAACAGAGGGTTCAAAACCTTATAACAGAGGGTTCAAAACCTTACAACAGAGGGTTCAAAACCTAGTAATCAATCATCCTAGAACAGATGATTAATTTTCAAAGCGGATTCGGAACCGAAGTTCTCGTTGTGGTTATCACCTAAGGATAGGTGATGTGTATGTTTTAAACTCTAAACACAAGATAACTTGTGTTAGGGTCCTAGAAAGTTATAGTCTAGGTCAAAGCATTACTAATAACCTAATTCCCTATAACCATTGGCTCTGATACCAACTCTTCTGTCACACCCCGACCGCGTGTAACATGCAACCGCGGCGGAAAACGTCGGGGAGTGTTGTGAACAGAATTAATTGTTATACAACCATGGAAATTAAAGTTACATTTCATTTATTAAACACGGGTGTTACATTGTCTTAAAAGGAAGTACAGAATTCAAAACACAGTTATTCTAGTTCTATCTTCAGTTTTTAGTCTCTAAGGCACAGGTCCGCCCTAGTGTCGTGTTCATCGTCCTATGGAACAGCTCCTGAAAACACATGTGAAAGTAGGTACGTCAGCATAAAAATGCCTGTGAGATACATAGTTTTTGTGAAAATGGGATTCATGACTTATGTTTGAGAAAATGTTAGTCATGAACCTCGTATTTTGCTTTGTCTTGTGAATTATTTGAAAACGATAATATCAGATGATATGTATGGATAAGTGCAAGGTTAAACGAGTAACCAAGTAAAATGAGTTGAATAAGATAAGTTGTCTATAAATCAATGTCTTGTGAGAGGCGTGTTATTTGTATAAAATGTTCTATGTCTCAAAATGAAATGATTCAAATAACGCTACGATGTGTAATACCATACAAACACTTATATATAGGAAGTACCAGCGGCGTATCCACCATGCTTGTATCATATTATACACGCTTCGTTACTTAATCACTTACTCAAACCAAACCATCAATGTAAACATGTTAATGTATAAACCAAATGTCAAGTGTTATTATGTAAACCATGTCAAATGTTTATGTTCAATGTAAACCACCAAATGTGTATGTCAATGTCAACGAGTTTATGTTCAATGTAAATCATGTAATGTGTATCCCAAAATGTATCATGTATGGTAAGCGAAATGTATCAACTTAGACCATATGTAAAATGCACAAAACAAGTCGTTGAAGTAAAACGTGGTTTAAATCAACGTTATGTTCTGTGGAAAAATGCATGCTCTATTGATATTAACATTTATGCGGTATTGTAAACTATGCATACATCCAAGCCTTGAGACTGCGGCGATAAACCCTTAAACAAATTAAAGGTTTATCTAAGTTATGTATATCGAATTCGGTCACTCCTTCCAGTCCTATCAAACCCAGGACTTCAGGAATGGGAGTTGTCAATTCCTATGGTACCACTACCTACTAACGAACGGCGTAGCTAATGTTAATGAATGTATTGTCCCATGTTAAACAAACCAAATGTCATAACAAAATGAAGGCATGTGATGTAAACAATTGTACTAACTACTAAGTATGCTAAGTAAACATACGAAGCAGAAATGTTCATGTAAATCAATGTGCCCATATGCTGAGTAAACATATGCAGCAGAAATGTTCATGTAAATCAATGTGTCCATATGCTGAGTAAACATATGCAACAGAAATGTTCATGTAAATCAATGTGTCCATATGCTGAGTAAACATATGCACCAGAAATGTTCATGTAAATCAATGTGTCCATATGCTGAGTAAACATATGCAACAGAAATTTTCATGTAAATCAATGTGTCCATATGCTGAGTAAACATATGCAACAGAAATGTAATGTAAATCAATGTACTAAGTACGCACACAATGGGCATACATAGCATAAAATGTGATGAAATCATGTACTATAATGTACTAATGAGCATAGCAGATATACGATGTGAAAACATGGAAAGCATGAAAGTAACAGATAGGCACATGCGTTTCACCCCAAAACAGTTTGGAAAACAGTAAAAGAGGGGTTCAATGTACTCACCTGAGATTGCCTTGAGTTCTTGTATAATAATCAAACAATGCTAGATCACGAAATATCAAACGGCACCTAATAGGTAGCTATGTTAATATACCGGACCTAAATCGAAAGGATCGAATAGTATGCGGGTTCGTAAACCAAACGAGTATGGAGACTCGTGTAATATGGTTTAACAAAGCCTACATACTAAAATGAAACCTAACCTAAGTGCTTGCGACCCATCACGACCCGTTTAGGTAGATTATGCTACCTTACGTGTTGTTCGCGTAGAACGCGTCTGGAACGCCTAACATCGTGACCACAAGGCATAACCTTGGAAGGTTATAGCTATGGTCACCTCATGTGTTTGGTCGGATCCTAATGATCGACCAAATGGGTCGGGTTCGAAAGTATAAGCGATTGTTTAGATCGCTTACCTTACGACCCTATATAAGCACTAAACTAAAAGTGACGAGCTAACATATTAGAACATGCTTAACTAAGTTTATAAAACAGGTTTGGCATCAAAACAAACGGCTTTGATGCTCACGAGTAGTTTGGTTACAAAACACGCAAGAATGCGCATTTTGGCCGAAACTACGACTCGTCACTGAGCCTAGATAACGGGGTAATCAGTAGGTTATGAAGTTCCAAGGAACTTCGCATCGACCATAAGCTGGTCAACGTAGAAAGTCAACAAAACGTCGACTTTCGGACTCGAAAAGCGATAAAACAATGAAAGAATACTTACGGAGGGTCCCCGAATGCTAATCGAGATCAGAGAAACTCAGGTATGAAGCAATACTTCAACTTAGAGCTTTTTAGATCTGATTCTTGTGATTTTTACACAAAAGGGGGGGGGGTATTAATAGGAAAAGTGGAACCGTTAGGATCGTTTTATCGAATATCGTGCCATGATCTTATGCGTACATGTGTTACAATGCTAGATTCACTGAATATGGCCCTTGGCCTTTCATTGGGTGAAAAGGCAATCGGACCTTTCGCGATCTGAAGAGCCAATCAGCATTAAATGTGGGTTCTTCTGTACTGGGGATCCCTTACGGACCATATGGGCTTTGGCTTACGGTCCGTAAGCCCCTAGTTTGGCAGATTTACCATTTTAGTCCCTGCAGCACCAAAACTTGGTATTTGATGCGTTTTTGGCACGTTTAAGCCCCGTTAACCTCATTTCAAAGCTCTAAAATGATGTTAAAGTATAGGGAACTGAAAATGTGCTCAAAAATATGTCGGATGTCGGTTCGTTTGGCCGTACGGTCACGATGTTCGGTTAATTACGACGGAATGCGCATAAGCGCGAAAGACGATCCAAATTGCGCGGCGAACGGATTTTTCTCATGCCATACACTAAGGCATAATATAAGGATGCTTACATAAATTTTTGGATGTCCGGATGTCCTCAGAACGTAAGTTATGCGCAAAAGTGCAAACTTGTGCACTTTTTGACACTTTTAGCCCCTGAATGATCCAAAAGTTTGTTTTAGCATACCAAACCCCTCAAAACCTATTTCTAAGCTATGTAAAGGATATTTATGGTATGTTTAACTTATGGACATGTTCTGGAATGTTCGTTACAGTTCAAATTGGCATACTTTCGCAGTTTGTCAAGTTTAGTCCCTGTAAGCGAATTAACTTGTTTTTGCCATACCAAAGCCTTCAAAACTTATTTCTAAGTTATGTAAAGGTTATTTAAGGTATGTTGAGTATATGTTGATGTTCCGGAGTATTTGTCGCATTAAACTGAGTACGTTTACGTACTAGTTTGCGTATAATTCTCCAGAAAGCGATGTAGAGTTTGAAATTGAACAAAAGTTAAAATATGAAAAATGTAAAACACAATCAAACAATCATTGGGATAAAATAACATTGTTTTATTGATAATTGAACTGTTCATAATGATTACAAGCACAAATGTTACATAAGAAGTCACACCAAAATTAACCACGCTTCCGCAAAGCCAGGGTGTGACAGCTTGGTATCAGAGCTCTGATCATAGCGAACTAGGATTCCTTCTCAAGTCTAGACTATGATCACTAGGGCTCTCACGAAAACATTTTTACTGCATACCACTTAAGTCCAGATCCAAAATGTTTATACAAATAAATGTTGAGCACATTTTAGTTATTGTTATTAGGCTCAGTCTTGGAGGCTGAGGCTCGGTCTTGGAGGCCGAGGCTCGATCTTAGAGATCGAGGTAGATGTTTATTTATTATTTTTGAGGCTCAGTCTTGGAGGCTGAGGCTCGGTCTTGGAGGCCGAGGCTCGATATTAGAGATCGAGGTAGAGGGCTAGTGGGACTAGGATGAGTAGGCTCAGTCTTGGAGGCTGAGGCTCGGTCTTGGAGATCGAGGCTCGATCTAAGAGATCAAGGTAGATAGCTAGTTGGACAAGGGAGAATAGGCTCAGTCTTGGAGGCTGAGGCTCGGTCTTGGAGGCCGAGGCTCGATCTAGGAGGTCGAGGTAGATGATAGAGCAGTCTTAGAGACTGGGAGGCTAGTGGGACTAGGAGAATTATGTGATTTCTTACTTGGTGACTTATGTGATTACCTGGTTATTTGTGCATATTTGTGTTTGTGTTACAGACTCATGGACTCGCCCGGTACAGGCGACTCAGACACCACTGGACCTATACCTATAGTATCAGATGACCTAGCCTCTTCGGAGCACGAGGTGCACACGTCGGACCTCTCTAGCACTGATGAGGACGACTTCCAGCCCTTCGCACTACCTGATGGTGCTGGTGAGCCTGCAGATGGCCCTCTCGTTGAGTACCTACCGTTAGTGGAGATTCCGGCTCCCATACCCTTAGCCGTTTATCCTGCGTACGATTTACTTCTTGACGCCGAGGCTGACGGCGACATTGATCTGTATGATGATGAGCCCATCGAGGATGAGATCCAGGGCGAGGCCCTTCTTCCTTCTTGCAATCTTCTGATGATCGCTGATGCTCCTGCCGAGGATTCACCCGCACACTCTCCGGTCCCAGACTCCTTTGAGTCTGTGGCATCCGCACCTTCCCACACTCTGAGCGCACAACACTTTTCGCATGGTTCAGATCCTGACCAGGCATCCTCTGTGGCTCCTATTCCTAGTTTTGCGTTTGACCATGATGATGTGGAGGATTCTGATCCTATCTTTCCCCCGGGATTTGATCCGGATCAGGATATAGAGTTTATACCTCTGGATCAGCCAATGGAGGATCCAGTCAACCCAGTGGATCCCATTGGCCCCGAGTTTGACTTTGAGATGGCTTTTGATGATCCCGAGCCTGCCATGGCCCCTGAGCAGGAAGCTGCTTTAGACCCTGCGTTTGAGCATGACCCAGTTCATGCTGACGCACCCTTTATTGAGCCTGTGTTTGCTGACCCACCTATTGATGATCACCCTGTGGATGTGCCGTTGTTGGAGGGCGATCATGTCGTTGCTGCTGATCCTGTTGATCCCCCACCTGTTGTTGATATACCTGTTGACCATCCTGTTGATCACATTGCACCCGTTCACCCTTTTGTTTCTCCCCCTGTAGGACCGGTTTTGACACCGTTCGATTGCGTAACGAACGTTTCACGTGCGGAATCCGTGAACGTGCGGGACCGAACACACACTAACGTACTACTAACGAGAATCTATTGAAAGATGTGACAATTCTGGTACAAGATTCACGTTTACAACACTTTCTCTCTCTAGAAGTCTTCCAAGATCTCTTCTCCTAACTCTCCCAAAAATCTAACTAACTCATGACATAAACTCCTATTTATAGGTCAAGGCATTTTAATGAGATTTCTCATTAATTACAAGTTTGCCACCTTGCCTTTTAACTAGGTATGACATTTACAAAGTCTTGATTTCTTCGTTATCTCGCTACGGCTCGAATTGACGAAGGCGATAGACAATAAATGCATCAACAATCTCCCCCTTGGATATTGCCGTAGTCAATCCGTGGTGAAACTCATAACGACTTGTCTTTCTCTCTCTCTCTAAAACTCGAACGAAGATGTAGTCGACAGACAACTGCACTAAACTCCCCCTTGGATGTTGACGGAATCTTTAGTGAGAGTCTTCAACTAATCTAGCTCGAACAGAATCCCGGTGGATCTGTCTTCAGCTTCCGTTGCTCTTTTTCTTCAGACTCTTCAGGCTCCCCCTTTCGTCAAGCTTCCGTGCTTTTGGGATCGACGCCTGGCTTTCCGTATCAACAGATTTAGAAACCTGCACATCTTAACCTCTCTATTACAAACCAATAAAGTTGTGATTCAACTTAATGAATCAACTAAACATTTGAGAATTATTTACATTTAAAAATGATTAAAGATTCGAAACATTCCAAATTCTAATTCAACTTAATGAATCATTTTAAACATTTCAAACCAATTAACCAAACCATCTGTTCATCATGTTTAGCCTTTGAGATTTTGAATGTCAGCTCTCCAACATCAGTTGTCGAAAATCTTTTTGGATTTTTCAAAAACAAGAAACATAAATGCAATAACAGAAATTAAATGCAGAAATGAAATATGTACAAACATATTTTTGTGAGTTTGTGTAAGAGGATCATATCAGTTTTTGGGACACATCACAAGCACATTAAGCTTTTAATCGTTTTAAGTTCTAAACGATTCACGTTGATTGACGATATTGTTGTCCACTTAAACTCAATCTAAAAACTTTCGAAATGCTTACCGATACGTTAAGGTATATTAATTTTTCACTAAAATTCTTATGGACCCCACGATCTCAGCATATCCCCTCATCATGCAATACACTAACTCAAGTAATGCCTTTAAACTTTCATCAACTATGATATGTGCGAAAATAAAGCAGAATGTTTAAACATTAACAATCAGGTCGATACTTCCGTATACGCAGAGAAAGTCCAATGTTTAAACAAAATAAGAAAATAAAACAAGTTGAAGTTGTTTAGGCTTTAACCACCAGGTCGATACTTCCGTATACGCAGAGGAGGTCCAAAGCTTAAACGTAACACCAAAGAAAATAAAGCAGAACGTTTAGGCAACAACATCCAGGTCGATACTCCCGTATACGCAGAGGATGTCCGATGCTTAAACAAAATAAAGAAATCAAACAAGTTTAAATCTTTGCAAAATGAAATGCACAATCACAGCGATTTTTCAGCAAAGTAGTGAAAGTTCACAAACTTAACCAGTTTTATGTCTTTTGGCATTCAGCGATTACTGAGTAGGTACACAGTCAAGAAGGACAAAACTAAGTACTATGCTTTCAACCATGTTTCCCACTAGAACTAGGCTTTTTCAATTAAGTTTATATCGTTATCGTAAATCTACTAGTCTAGCTGAGCCTATCGTCACATCTTTAGTGAGACCGTTTATCACATTTGACATTTCATTTCTTTAGCATGCTGTGATAGTCCACTGATTTACTATCATTTCCTCTTTTTCACAACAAAACTCGTTTTGACTTTTTCGATGTTTTTGACATTTTCAAATTTTCTAAATTTTTTTTTAAATTTTTCTCCCCCTAAAATCAAAATATGTTTCAATTTTGATTTTCTAGGAAAATTTGAAACAAACTGTACAAACTTGACAATTTGATGAGAATCACTTCAATTCTCCATCCACTTGGCGTAAACAATCAGAACTCCCCCTCACAACAAACTATTTTCCCATTGTGATTTCAAAACACTTAAGTTTGTTTTAATCAACATGGTTTTTCCGGAAAATTAGTTTTGTGTGACATTTCATAAACTCGGGGTTTCATCATTTTGTTTTTCAAAATACCACTTGTAGGAAAGATGAATCAAGTACAACTTAATGTCCCTGATTTATCTTTTGAAGGACGAAAAATCACCAGAGTGAAATTTCTCAAGAAATGTGTCGATATATGTTCCACGCTTACCAACCTGGGAACTCCGGCAAGTCAGGTTTTTTCTATTTGAAAAGTTTCACACAAGCCTGACTGTCCTTGGATGATTTTGAATTCTTGTTCAGCAATGGTGGAAAGTTTGTATCATCCATTGTTAAACCTGAATTCTCAGATTTTATCTCAACAACCGGCTCTTCTGGTTTTGACGAACCAGAATCATTGCCTGAATGTGGCTTGTCTGACTTTGACGAGCCAGATTCATCGCCGACATGTGGCTCTTTTGTTTCCGAAGAAACAGATTCATTGCCACAAAATGTTACCTTCTTCTTTATCTCCTCTTTTGTCCTCAGATTTGCATCTGACGAATTCGGTTTACTTGACTTTGTTGTCGAGTGAATCGATTCATCAACACTCTTATTCGATCTATCGGGTGAACCCGAGGACAAAATCTTCTCCAGATATTCTCTGGCCTTCTTCCTCTTCTTTCTCAGTTTGTCTTTTTGCCCTTGAGAAAGCTTCACTTTCTTTTCTTGAACTTTAGGTTCTTGGACCTTCTGTTCTTTGACTTTCTGTTTTGAAACTTTCAGTTCCTTGGGCTTAACATTGACTGGTTTCTTTGCCAATTTCTGAGAATTAACCCTCGATCTCTCATTTGATCTCCTTGGGCAATCCCTGGCAATATGACCTTTGATTTGACAGTTAAAGCATCTTCTCGTCTCATAATTCCAGCTTTGGCAGTTAACAGCAATGTGTCCCTGATAATCGCATCGGTAACACACTCTGTTATCATACCAATCACCATTGTCACACCAAACGCTCAGATCAAAGCACTGTTTGGCTTGGTGATACTCTTTCCTCCTCTTGATTGTTGGATTTGACTTTTGAGCACTGTGGTCCGACCTGCACCACTTATTACCAACAATTTTTGAGTTTTCGGTTTTCAATTTTTGTGCTTTTTGAATGCGATTGGATGATCGATCTGATGAGCTTTTATTATCTTTTTGAACAATTTTCTCAGTTTTAATTTTTGTTTCTGTTCCACTTTCTTCTTCAGAGGTTTTTGCTTTGAGCATTCACCTATTTCAGTAGATTGCAAAACAGTATTTTTGAATTTTTCTTTTAATTCTAAAAACAATTTTTGTTTTTCAATTTTTTTCAATTTCATCATCAGATTTCTCATCACAATCTTCAACTTTGTCATTGTCAAAGTTTGTGACATTGTCACTTATTGGAATTGCACTGATCGGTTTTGGACACGAAATATTCACATACGCTGAAGAAATCACAAAACCTTTCAATTTATTTTCAAGCTCGTTGATTTTCTTTCGAGCTTGTTCTCCTTCTTTTTCAAGTTGAATAATCTTCTGAAGATGAGAATTTATCATTTTTTGCTTTTCAATGTTATTTTTGCTAAACACATTTCTCCCATCTTCAAGAATTTTTATTTGACTTTGAAAATCTTTTTCCATTTATACTTTTTCAATTTCTGAATTTTTTATTTGATTTTTCAAAACATTTTCTGAATTTTTAAGATTTTTGTTTTCTAATGTCAAACTATCTAAATCCCTCAAGAGTTTGGCATTTTCGGATTTCAGATTTTCACAGTTTGAGCACTTCTCGGTCATATTTACAGCTTCAGCTTTCGTCTCCACCTTGATAGCTGAAATTTCTTTAACCTGTTCCTCTTTTTCTCGAACAATTTCCTCAGATTTGACTTTTGCTTCATCAGTTTCTGCATTATTAATCTTTTGGAGTTCAAGTTCTCGCTCTTTAATCTTTTCGATAAACAAACTCAAATTCACGTCTAAGTACATCTTTCTCAAATCTGACAAATACGTTCTCCACCCATCACCCGGTAAAACATTTGCTAACTTGTTAACCAATTCCTCATTGGTCTTGGTTATCTTCAATCTCACCATCTCCCAATACAACTCGACATACCTTTTGATCAATTCTTCAAATGATTCTCCATCGATACCTGAAAAATTATTGAACTTGTTCAGTGCAGTATAAATTTCAGAATCCATGTTTTGGTAATAAGGAATACACAGCAACAGATTTTCAATCAATTAAAAAAAATTTCACACAAACAAAAAATCTGATGAATATCCGATTGATGAAAATCCGGTGACAACAAATCACTTTGAATTACCTGCAAACACACAAATAAACGATCAGTAAAAATATCAATCAACTGAATCGGACGGAAAGTTGATCGAACGGATAGTATGCTGAGCAGTCGGACAAAAACGCTATTCGATCGAGTGAGTCACACAAAAAATCAACTTGTTGTACAATCACACAGTAACAAACAACCTAATTTTTAATATGGGACGGTGACAAAAGATTTAACTGGGATTGGGCCAAGTTTTTAATGATGATGTACAATCAAAGTTTTGGCTGATGTTGTTTAATTTGGGCGGCACATTAATAGTCAACAACAACTATTACACATCACATGCAGGCAACGACAACAACACATGGGATAACCGTGATTGGGCCAATGTTTAATGTTTCACGTGCAAGCCATAACAACAACTGATAACCTGTAATCATCAGATAAACTCGTGAAGAAGATGACAAAACAGCGAACCAATATCAAACATTTGGAGCGGACCCAAATGTCAAATAAGCGAACCAAAAAGTCAAATAAGCGGACCAATAAGCACAGAACTTTGAGCGAACCTAAACTAATGCCACATGAGCGAACCAAATCAATTCCAAATTAGCGAACCAAACTTCTGACCAAATAAGCGGACCACAACAATACCAAACGAGCGGATCTGTATAGTGTGACGCAAATTCGGACCGAAAAACCGCGATTTCTCCTAAACGACTTGGAGTTTCGATCTGAAACTTGGTAGGGTTGTAGAACAGGTCTATACGCACAACATATCCAAAAATCAGATGATTTGGACCGTGAAAACCCGTTCAATTTGACGTTTTTCAGTAAAAAACGTAAGAAATGAGTAGAAGATGAAGAAATCGATGAAATCGGATCTGATTTGGCTCTGAAATCACTGAAATCTGGTACGAAAACGATGTGTTTGATCAAGCAATCGAGCTCCTTGCTCTGATACCAATTGTAGGACCGGTTTTGACACTTTTCGATTGCGTAACGAACGTTTCACGTGGGGAATCCGTGAACGTGCGGGACCGAACACACACTAACGTACTACTAACAAGAATCTATTGAAAGATGTGACAATTCCGGTACAAGATTCACGTTTACAACACTTTCTCTCTCTAGACTTTCTCTCTCTAGAAGTCTTCCAAGATCTCTTCTCCTAACTCTCCCAAAAATCTAACTAACTCATGACATAAACTCCTATTTATAGGTCAAGGCATTTTAATGAGATTTCTCATTAATTACAAGTTTGCCACCTTGCCTTTTAACTAGATATGACATTTACAAAGTCTTGATTTCTTCGTTATCTCGCTACGGCTCGAATTGACAAAGGCGATAGACAATAAATGCATCAACACCCCCACCTGATCCCGTTCCACTAGAGCCCGAGCATGCACTGTTCGCGGCACACATGGATCCACCAGATGAGCATGCACAGCACGGGTGGATTCCTGCTGATGATGATGTTCCACCTATTCCCCCTCACATCACTGATGCACGACACGTTGATTTCTCTTTTTCAGTTCCTCAGTTTACACCTCCAGCGCGACCTGGAGAGGGTTCTTCGGCCCATCCCTTTGGGCATGTGCCGACGTCTGTTCCCTTCATGCCACGATTTCCATCTGTCTTACCCCCTGTTTTCCCATTTCATGTGGCACCTTTTGATCCCACCAGTGCGCCATTCCTTTGGTCGTCACCACCTGTCATGCCACCGACGGACCCCTACCATCCCTTCCATGTGGGGCACACTATTGAGGACGTGTTGATGTCTTTCGTTTTTCAGCATGAGTCACACACGTAGCGCATCCAGGAGCTTGAGAGAGCTCAGCTGCCACCATGTCCGTGTCACAGTCAGACACATTCTCCTTTGCAGCCTTCTCGACCTGCACCTCCAGATTATGTTGCACGCCTCTTTGCACTAGAGCAGCAGGTTGCTTCTTTCATTCGTACTCAGAGAGCCATGGAGGAGGACTGGCTCCAGTTACGTCGTTTGTTTTACACTCACTTTCCCCCTCCTCCACCGCCATCTGTATAGAGCTCATCAGTACCGTTTGGGTAGACGTTGGTGAGAGGACTGCGATTGCTTTTGACTACACAGCATTTTTGGAGACTACATGATGATTTTGACTTTTGTTGACATGTATTTGATGTATTTGACACTGACTTAATATAGTTTTTGGACAGGGGTGATGTAGCCCCTAGTTGATTGATGATTGTATGACACAGTGATGTACTGATACACTTACTATGTGGTCTCAATGTATGGCAATCGCAGTATTCTCATCATATTTGATGCTTGATTGATTATTTATGTTTTGATAACATGGGATGTTGTGTGAATGATATTGTGATAAGAGATGATATGTGAATAATATACTGATAACATGAGATGTTATGTACTATTACTATTATTATATATGTGCGCTTTACTATGGCCTGACCGACGTAAACACATCTTTAGAAGATGCCGCCGAGACGTCAAGAACCGCAAATGCCTACCAACCAGGCAGAACTCCAGCAGATCATTGCTGCTGCCATTGCACAATATGCTGCCTCTCAAGGAGGAATGAGTGGAAGCAACTCTGGCAACACTGGCAACAACAACAACCCACCTCATGGTAACACTAAGTCATTTAGACATACCATGACCTAATTGGATATCTATAGCAAAGATGCTAATGCCGTTCACATGTTATACTGTACGTGTAGGGTGCACCTACAAGCAGTTTCTGGACTGCAAGCCAGTCAATTTTGATGGCACAGGAGGTGCTGTCGCCTTTGTTCGTTGGGCTGAGAAAACTGAATCTGTTCTTCGCATGAGCAAATGCGCACTAGATCAGCAAGTCACCTATATCTCTGGGCTATTCTTGGATGGAGCCCTATCTTGGTGGAATTTGCAAGTACAGACACTTGGTGAAGCTGCTGCTTATGCGCTGACCTGGACCAAACTAAAGGAACTTATGCGCAAAAAGTACTGTTCCCGCGCTGAAATCCAAAGATTAGAGACAGAGTTCTGGCATTTAAAGATGGAAGGTCCAAAGATCGCAGAGTACGTTCAGAGGTTCCACGACTTGTCACATGTGGTACCCTACATGGTCACTCCGGAGTTCAAAAGGATTGAACGTTTTATTTAGGGATTAGCTCCTCAAATCATAAGCATGGTGACCTCTTCCAAGCCTGCGACTATTACTGAAGCGATTGATTTGAGCGTGGCTCTTACGGAGGAAGCTATTCGCCTGAACAAGTTTGATGAAGCTGAGCCAAAGAAGAAGGAGACTCATGTGGAGTCGTCAGGAGGTAACAAGCGGAAGTTTTCGAACTTCAAGCAAGGTACTAGCGGTGTGGTTAAGAAATGGGAGCCAAGCACGCCAGCTCAGGTTACAGCTGGTAGTGGGAAGAGAGGAAAAGGATACATGGGCACCCAGCCCAAGTGTAGTACATGCCAGCGCCACCATTCTGGCCGATGTGGATTAAAAGTTTGTGAAGCTTGTGGAAAGACTGGCCATTTGAAGGATTCTTGTTGGGCCACTATGGGCCAGAGAGGTCAGGGAGGTTTTGGAAACAGAAATACCAACCGGGCGGAAATGGAAATCGCCCACAAGGAAACACGGGAGGCGATGGAAATCGAGTCAATCATGCTAATCAAGCGGGCGCTGTGAATCGTAACCAGAGGAACAATCAGGCGGGAAATGCTGGTGGAAATGGGCAAAGATCCGGATGCTTCAACTGTGGTGATCTTGGGCATTACAAGAGGAATTGCCCAGAGTTGAACCAGGCCCGCGGAAGGGTTTTCAACCTTGAAGCAAGGGAAGCGTGCCAGGATCCCAATGTTGTCACTGGTACGTTCCCTGTAAACCAACGCTATGCATCCGTTTTATTTGATACTGGCGCCGATTATAGCTTCGTGTCGTTAGAATTTAAGAATATGCTTGGTTTAGCCGCTAGTAAGTTAGACATTTCGTACTCGATCGAATTGGCTAATGGGAAGTTGGTAGAAGCCAATGAAGTTATCAGAGGTTGTGTGATCGAATTGGGAGAGCATGAGTTTGCTCTGGATCTACTACCAGTCCAGTTGGGAAGCTTCGACGTGGTAGTAGGAATGGATTGGTTATCAGGCAACAAGGCAGAAATAGTTTGTCATTGAAAGGTCGTTCGTATCCCAACCGAAGATGGTGAGACCATTGTGGTTCACGGAGAGAAGCGTGATACGCCGTTAAGGATTATCAGCTGCCTCAAAGCGCGAAAATGTTTACAGAAGGGATGTGCTGCCTTTCTGGCACACATTGTAGATAAGAAAGCTGAAGAACCGAAGATCGAAGACATCCCTGTCGTGAGGGAATATCCAGAAGTCTTCCCAGAGGACTTGCCCGGATTGCCGCCTCAGAGACAAGTGGAATTTCACATCGACTTAGTTCCAGGCGCCGCTCCTGTGGCTAAGGCACCCTATAGACTTGCTCCTTCTGAGATGCAAGAACTGTCGACACAACTTCAGGAGTTGTTAGACAAGGGATTTATCCGACCAAGCTTCTTGCCTTGGGGAGCTCCAGTTTTGTTTGTCAAAAAGAAGGACGGTAGTTTCCGTATGTGCATTGATTACAGAGAATTGAACAAGTTGACGATCAAGAATAGATACCCTCTGCCAAGGATCGATGATCTTTTCGACCAATTGCAAGGTTCAAGCTTCTATTCAAATATTGATCTTCGATCTGGATACCATCAGTTAAGGATACAAGAGGAGAGTATCCCGAAGACAGCCTTCAGAACTCGATATGGACACTACGAGTTTCTAGTTATGCCGTTTGGGTTAACAAACGCACCTGCAGTGTTCATGGATTTGATGAACAGAGTTTGCAAGCCGTATTTGGATAAGTTCGTGATAGTGTTCATCGATGATATCCTGATTTATTCAAAGACGAAGGCCGAGCACGAACAGCATTTAAGAGCCATTTTGGAGCTGCTAAAGAAGGAACATCTATACGCCAAATTCTCTAAGTGTGAGTTTTGGCTACGAGAAGTCCAATTCCTTGGACACGTGGTGAATGGAGATGGGATTCATGTGGACCCCACCAAGATCGAAGCGATCAAGAATTGGGAAACGCCAAAGACGCCAACCGAGATTTGACAATTCTTGAGTTTGGCTGGCTATTATCGAAGGTTCACTGAGAATTTTTCAAAGATCGCTCAACCATTGACGCTCCTCACCCAGAAGGATAAGAAGTTTGATTGGGGAATCAAATAGGAAGAAGCGTTCCAGATATTGAAGGATAAACTCTGCAACGCGCCAATCTTAGCACTACCAGAAGGTACGGATGATTTTGTGGTATACTGCGACGCTTCGCGCCAAGGATTGGGTTGTGTGTTGATGCAACGCCAAAAGGTTATTGCTTACGCGTCACGCCAGCTGAAGGTACATGAAAAGAACTATACCACTCACGATTTGGAACTCGGCGCAGTGGTTTTTGCTTTAAAGATCTGGAGACACTACCTTTATGGTACGAAGTGTACAATATTTACAGATCACAAGAGCCTCCAGCACATATTCAACCAGAAGGAGTTGAATATGAGACAAAGACGATGGGTAGAGCTGTTGAATGACTACGACTGCGAGATAAAGTATCATCCAGGGAAGGCGAATGTGGTCGCCGATGCCCTAAGTCGAAAAGAGAGGATCAAGCCCATAAGGGTTAGGGCTTTGGAGATGGTTATTCGAACCGATTTTCCTCTACGCATTCGTGCCGCGCAGAAAGAAGCTCTCAAGGACGGAAACCTTGAAGAAGAATATCTCCATGGGATGGAGAAGTTATTGGTACCAAACGGAGAAGGAACGTTATGTTTTGGGAAAAGGATTTGGGTTCCTTTGTTTGGAGGTTTAAGAAAGGTTATATTCGATGAAGCTCACAAGTCACGGTACTCTATCCACCCTGGAGCGGATAAGATGTACCAAGATCTTAAGGATTATTATTGGTGGCCTAGGATGAAAGGCGACATGGCTGTTTATGTGAGCAAATGTTTAACTTGCGCTAAGGTTAAAGCGGAATACTAGAAGCCTTCAGAACTTCTGCAACAACCCGAAATTCCCAAGTGGAAGTGGGAACAAATCTCCATGGATTTTGTTACGAAGTTGCCAAGAACGCCAACAGGCCATGACAATATTTGGGTAATAGTGGATCGATTGACGAAGTCAGCACACTTTTTACCTATTAGAGAGAAAGATAATACGAGCAAGTTGGCTAAAATTTACATGAGAGAAATCGTTACACGCCACGGAGTACCTCTCTCAATCATCTCTGATAGAGACGGAAGGTTCGTCTCAAGGATTTGGCAATCCTTCCAAGAAGCTTTTGGCTCGCAATTGAATATGAGCACCGCGTTTCACCCGCATACCGACGGTCAAAGCGAGTGGACGATTCAGACTTTGGAAGACATGCTGAGAGCATGTGTTATGGATTTGGGCGGTAGCTGGGATAAGCATTTGCCTTTGGTTGAATTTTCATACAACAACAGCTACCACACCAGTATTGGTGTCACGCCACTCGAAGCTCTACATGGACGCAAGTGCAGATCACCGCTTTGTTGGTCTGACGCCGGTGATAGACAGTTGGTTGGTCCTGACGTAGTCCAGGAAACCACGGATAAAATTGCACAAATCCGAGATCGCATCAGTGCGGCTCGTGACCGTCAGAAAGCCTACGCGGATCGAAACAGGAAACCTCTAGAATTTGAGGTAGGTGATATGGTTTTGTTGAAGGTATCACCGTGGAAGGATGTGGCACGCTTTGGGAAGCGTGGAAAGTTGAATCCGCGGTATATTGGTCCGTTCAGGATTTTGGAAAGAATTGGGACCGTAGCATACAAGTTGGATCTACCTGCCGAATTGAATGGTGTTCACAATACGTTTCACGTATCAAATTCGAGGAAAAGTCCAACTCAAGATACCGTTGTCATTCCTACCGGGTACGAAATTCATGTCGACGACACGCTCCATTTCGTTGAAGAACCCGTCGAGGTTACGGATTGGAAAGTGAACAAGACCCGCCGGAGTAGTGTCAAGCTCGTCAAGGTTCGTTGGAATGCCAGACATGGTCCTGAATACACCTGGGAACGTGAGGACCGGATGAAAGAGGAATACCCCCACTTATTTCCCCAGAACCCTGCAACTAGAAGCAGAACTTAAAATTTCGGGACGAAATTTTTCTAACGGGGGGAGAATGTGACAACCCTCACTAAACCAGGTATCCATACGGTTTAATTAATAATTAATTGCTGCTTAATTACTGTGCTTACTTGAAATTACTAATAAACTGCTACTTGATTTCTGATACTTGTACATACCTGCATCATACTTTACATACCGTCACTACATTATTTACATACTGAACTCTAGTGACAAACATGATGCACAAAAGCACAGTAGCACTATGAACGGATAACCTATTGAACATGCTGATAAGCCAGCATCAGGCAGACACTGCCTCTAAGGCCTGTATGAGCCAGAAAGATTTTACTACACCCATAGTGAGTGTAAGGATACAAGGGTTGTAGAACTACGTCTCTAGGAATAAGTTACAATGACTGGATGTGCCTAAATCGTACACTAAGCACAAAACACAGCACTTTAATGAAGAATTCAGCCTCTGGGTAGCTAATAAAGTGCCAAAACATGAGAAAAATATTACTAGACACTTTCCAAAGTGTCGGGAATAAGTTGTGTCACTAAAAAGGGCATTAACGACACTTAAAAGCTTTATTAAGCGCTTTAACGGATTACTATCCAACCGAACAACCGGACTTTACCCGGGACATGAGAATATTGCCATAAACATTATTTGTCTTTTTCTGAGCCAGTTAGGGTCCCTGAATACCCTAACACCCGCCATAAAACACTACACACAACTAACCGGGTTAAGTACCTAACTAACTAACTTAACCTAACTAGTAACTAACTAATACTTGGAAACAAACTAGAACCCCCCTGGCCGATTTCGGTCACCATGTAACTAGAACATGTACCATTTTTGATTATTATAATAACTTGTGTCTAATATCTACAAGACACATAATCCATTGGATTATAAACCCTAAATTGCCTATAAGTACCTTGGTTTGCATCATGAGCATTCACCATCCAACTCCACCCAAAATTTACTCTCTCTCTCTTGCCCTCTAAGGCTTCGGCCGAACACACCCACACTAGCCACCACATTTTCGAGTTTGATTCATCCCATTCCAACATCATACAAGCTTTAAGGATCTCGTATTAGGAAGCTTGGTGCAAACGGAAGGCGAAGGACCTCTTTCTCTAGCTTTTATCCACCTCATTTGCGCTTAGATTCTTCCCTAGCCTCAAGCTAGTGGTATGTTACTTACAACACCTTCTTGAACTAATCTAGAGTGGTTAATATGATGTGTAATGATTAAAACTCGGAATCTTGCAATGTGATGCATTAAAGTCTACTAAAAACATGAATAATGATGGTTAAAAGCTTACTAGTTATGTAAATGTTGTAGTAATTGAAATTTGTGATTATTTAGACCCGATCTATGTTGTGGTAGCTCGGATCATCATTTAACCCGGGTTGGTCATGATCACGAATCATGACATAAGGTTGTTTTGAATGAAACAAGGGTTAAAAGGTGAAACTCTACCACACGCGAATCATGAACTTGTGTAAAAGTGTTTTACTTGTAAAATAGTGTTTAAAACTAGCAGATCTACGTATCTACGAGTGGTATTTTCAAAGGACCGAGTGTCAAGAAAATCATGTTTTTCTAAAAACGGATCTTACACTAACACGCATGATTTTTATAAACCACAAGTGTGTAAACACTTGTGTAAAGCAAAGTTTCGACAAAATAACAATTTTTGTAAAAGATGACGAGAAGTTGTAAAGACGGAATTTCTATAAAAACGGGGTTTTTACGAAACCGGACTAATTTATATAAAGATCCGCTAAAAATGATGAGATTTACACTATAATTTTAGAATACTACAAGTTCATGAAATTTATGCGATTTACATACTTGTTAACTAGTTTGTTGTGTTGAAAATTGTTTTGATCGAATAAAGAAGTTGTTGAATTGTTTTGTAAAAGAAAATGATACGCTTGAAAGCGTGGCCACCTCCAGTTACAGGGGAAACTCTGGCGAAATTTTTCTAAAAACCTAACACTTAGAAATATTTTCACTATAAGTGTTAGAAATACTTTTTGACATGTTTTCGAAATATAAGTTTCGCCACGAATTTATTTACAAAATATCGGAGGTGGGATTTTCATAAAATTAAACGTGATAAATATATATTTAGAAAATATATTTTCACAACATTGTTTATGATTATTTTGTGAAAGATACACAAATATTCTTTTTTTGAGAAAAAATAATATTTTCGAACGTTGACGAATCCAAAATAATACGAACGCTTTCACAATAAATATATAAGTTACATCGGTAATTATTATTACCACTCGAATGATAAAACGTAACTTACGCATTATACGGAAATATTTATGAACGCGTATTTTTGTTAAAGTATTATTTTTGGGAAATTATGTGACATGAAAATATATTATTTTTGAGAAAAATATTTATATTCTGGAGTTAGAAGTAAATATATATTAAGTAAGACTTAATATATTTCATACGCGCATGTATTAAATCCCCCATCTTTGGGAAGGAGATTAACTACCAAGTATATACGAAAAGTAAACACGAAATAGTTGTCTAACTATTTCCCAAACACGAAAACCATAAAGCTAAGGCACGGCCGTCCGTCTAATAGAGTTAGAACTTGTAGGTCGTTGCACAGCTGCTTGCTTTCAGAGACATACTTGGTAGAGACGCACCGACTGTGAGTTCATGTCCCCCTTTTCTCTTTACTGTTTTCAGTTTTCTAAACTGCGGGGGTGAAATACATGTTACTTTGATTTGAATACTTTATATATGGTATGGTTAGCGTAAGGAGGGTTACTATTTAGATCATGTGAATGGGTAGGCGGAAACTTGAGGTTATTAATCCTCAGGGTAGGACCAAGGGGCAGGAGCGATAGATCTATTTGGGTGTAGCGAGCCCAGTCCCAGGCCCAGCATAACGGACCTCGGGATGACTTTGTACCCGACGCATAAATCTGCTAGGTTTGAGCCTTCCTACTTGCATTTCACACATATCAATGGCCTTGCAAACCATTGGTGATCTCTTTTTTTTTCCTTATTTGCTACATACCAGGATTTTTATACGAACAAAGGTTTATTTACTCACTTACACATGAACTCGCTCAACATTATTGTTGATTTTTTCAACTTACATGTATTTCAGGGAATTAAAGGATCTGGCACGGTATGGCACGTTTTCCCGCTGCACTAGTACGAGGTCATCCGGGGTTTAGGGAATGTGACTCTTTCATGGACAAGTCACAGTCCTTAAACTGTGTTTATATTGATGGTTATGTTTTTTGAACAATGTTAAGGTTGTTAGGGTGTTTTCCCGTTAAAACAATGGTATTGTATTTGGTTTTTAAAACTTAATGGATGATCTTGCATGTTTTTAATTCATATAGCTTTGTTATGGTTAAGCTATGGTATTAAGAAGTCACACCAAAATTAACCACGCTTCCGCAAAGCCAGGGTGTGACAGGTTTCTCATACATGCTTATCCGTATTCTTGTATATGTATAACTTGCCATGTATTGGCGTCGTATTCCGGCGTGTATTGTCTTTAATAAGTATCCAACATATATTTCTATAATATATATTTCCAAAACAATATATTTTCAAGTCTCACTTTAGAAAATATATATAAACTTATTTTTATCCAACATAATGTATTCCAGGTTTATCCAAGGAAATATATAAATCATATATCTTCTAAAAATTCCAAGAAAATATAATTTTTATTTCCCAAAAATAATATATTTTCTTCTCGTCAAAAATATGATATACTTTGTAATGATAATAAGAATCATATTTTCATTTCTTTTGTATCTAAAATAATATTTACCATAAGTATGCTCATAAATGTATTTTCCGGAATATTTTGTAAGCTACACTCTTGTGTGGTTTCACAATATTATGTGTGTAACTTATATATATACTAGTTGTAGGACCCGTGTTACCACACGGGTAGGTTTAATAATGATCGAAATCAAATACTAAAAAACAGGTTATAATATATCATTTAAATTTTGGTCATTAGTTCTATATCTTTATAAAGTAATGTTAAAGACATGTATGAAATGTCCTTAATACCCTTATCCCTTAATATCCACGTAATCTCAAATATATATCAAATGCACCGATCATCATCATTATCATTATCATTTAAATTTTGGTTTTTAGTTCTATATCTTTATAAAGTAATGTTAAAGACTGTATGTGTGACCACACAGGTAGCTTTGATAACCATCGAAATAGATTATAATACAACATTTAAATTCTTTCTATTTAGTTCATGTTTGATATAGAAAATAGCTAACTAACTGATAATTTCTTGTCTAAAATGAAAGCATGACCTAATTTTATATTGTCTAATAAGTAAAACATGTCCTAATTCAAATAACCAAATGTTATTGAACAGTTCAATAAAGCCCCTTATATTTGATCCAATTAACCTTAATAATGGATTAGATTTTGTAGGCCCATTAAAACCCTTCTATCAAATCCGGCCCCGAATTCTAATCACTCATCTACCGTTCCATTTCCATCTCTGTTCTTCAAAGGGAGACAAAGAAAAGGGAGTGTTAAAGATTTTTCCTTATCAACAAAAGGTAATCTAAAACGTATTGATTCAATTTTGTTTTTCTGAAATCTTTGCTTCATGTAATTTTTTATACCACGCTTGCATGAATGATTTTTGATCTTTGGTTTGTTCTTCTATATGAACTATAATTTGTGATCATATTTGTTTATTTGATTTGTTATACTTCAGATTCCATCATATCAATGTTCGTATTGATGTTCGATTGAAGTTTATACGTTTGTATGGATGTTCGATTGAGGTTTATATACTTAGGGCTATGTTAAAAATGATTGTTTATCAGTTGTTGTATAAAGATTTTTTAAGATTATGATGTTTAGTAAACTTTCAGTTGGTGTTCTTGACAGATCTTATCAGATTATAATGTTTAGTATAGTTTCAGTTTGTAGTTCTTGATGTGTTATAATTCTATTTTTCATATAAAGATTTTATAAGATTATGATGTTTAGTTTAGTTATATAATTTTAGTCTTTCACATATTGAATTGTAATATTTTGGATGTTTCATATGTTATGTATGTTCATATGTTGATTACTTATGGTAGTTTAGATGATACATTTGTATTTTCAAGTCTTTGTTTATGACATGTCAAGCTCCCCTGATGCTTAATGGGAAATAATAATGACGGTCCAATTAAAATGTCTTTCGTTTTCTCTTTAGGATAAAATGTGTTGTAACAATTTGCAATGAGTTATTAAGCATCATAGAACCTGAATATCACACTTGCGCATTCATCACAGTCTCAAACGTACATGATTTCATCATCAGTAGTCGTCAACAAATCAAGGACTTAGGATTTCATATCAGAAACGACAACAACGAATATTGAAGCAAATAGTAACATCCCGGTTTGGGGTTTTGTATCGCACTGTCAAAAATAGAAGCAAGACCAAGCCTTAGAAACTCTCGGCATCGAAAACAACATTTTGTCTTTCACATTGTTGACATTGAATATATAAAATAACTTTTTAACGTTATATAATATTTTAGTCTATTAGTTATACTCTTTTTAGTTGCAATACTTAGAATAATCTTTTAACGTTTTAGTCTGTTATTTATTAATGATATTCATATTATTTTCTCTCGGAGTTCAAACTTAGAAGGATGTATGGGTTTGCTTCTTACATGACCGACAACCAAAGGAAATCTTTGGTTAGTATTTTAATCTCAGTTATTGCGAATTTATTTTCTTTATAACATCATGTTAGACAGTTTCTGATTTTAATATATTTATACATAGGTTCTGCCAAAAAAATATAAACAATGGATAAAAGAGTTTAACTATCCTGTTGGGTTTGTCAACGTACGGACAACTAACAGGCAAGTCTTTGAAGTCAAGATATATGATTTAGGAAACTTCTATGATCTCTACAATGGGTGGTATTCCGTGGTTGAAACTTTGAAACTACAATCTGGATCATGGCTCATATTTCAGTATGAAGAAGCATTATAAAGTTTCCGGATATTTTATTTCTATGTCAATATTGCATTTGCTCCATCTGATTATTTTTACTACAGACCCAATGGCGCTTTTGATAAACCTGATGCTATGGTCTGTAGTTCGCAATCTGGGTTCGGTATATTTATTATGGTTTCTTATTTATTATGGTTTGGTATATGAAACTACTAATATTTTTTTTTCTCGTTGTAGCATATCAATCGTTTATTTGTACATCACAAGATGGACAATACCATTCCAAACTATTCGGTTGTTATTAGAGGTCCTGGGAAGCATAAATTTTTTGTTCGAATGGATGTTAGTGACAATCAGCTTTACATAACAACTTGATGGGATCGGATTAAGAAGAAATTTTCACTAAGTGATGAACATCTTCTTGTGTTTGAAATGATTGATCTTCACACTTTTGATATGTCCGTTTTCAATTGTTCCAAGGATGCTGATTTAGTGTTGCCACCGAAATTATATGCTGCTATTAAGGAAGAAGTGGTAGAAGAGGTTATCAGATGTGCATGACATAACTAAGGACAATAAAGCTGAAATGGTCGCTGTAACTACGAACGACGAAACTATTTCAGTAGTTTTCTGTGTGGACAATCATTTTGTAAGTTTCTGTAACCAAAAAGTACTAACAGGACCTTACATTGTATTAACCATATTATAAACCTATCTTTCTTAACATTATTTGTTGTTTGTTACAGCGCATTAAAAAAGTTCTCGCTAAAAAACTTGGCTTGGATAGGAAAAGTACTTTAAAGATTGTAGATGCTGCTGGAAATGTTTGGGATGTTCAAGTTGGTATCGAGCCTCCTGATGATCGGTTTTACATAAAAAACATGAAACAGTTTGTGAAGGATAAAAACATGGTTCCTCGTGAAGAGTTTACCCTTAAGTTCGTCATGGGTAAAGGTATTTTCTTGTTTGACTGGATGGTTGTGGGGCTTTTGCAGATAATGTTATTTTGTATGGAAACAATGTTTTTTGTTTGTGGTTGTTTGTTAGCTCAAAACACTTTTGTAAAGGATGGTAGTTTAGTTTTGACGCTGGTGGTACGAAGGGTGTAGCTACTCAAAAGTTTTTAATTCATATGTTATTGAACCACTGCAAGCTATATATTAAGAACATCAAGTGTTCCTAATGACTAACGGTTGAAAGTATTTCTTGCATTAGTTATTTCTTGTCTGTTAGATATATGTTATTGTTATTTACCTTTCATTGTTTTATAATTGTTAAAGGTATCATTTTCTAAAAATGCATACTGTATTTTAAAACAATTCTCTAAAATAACATCCATTATTATTAGATAAAAGGAACATGTTCATAGGATGTGCAAAACATAATACCAATTAACTTCAAATAGTAAAAGACTTTTCTTCAAAATGCTATTTCTACAATGACTATAGATTTTGTAGAACTTCTTTATAGACCACGTTAGTTGTGGTTTTACACACTTGTTTTCCCCTGTCACATCTCAAGATCTTCAAACCCTTCCTGCTCTTTAATTGAGATACAACAACGTATAGTTGTCCGTGACTAAAAACCGGCCGTGGAAGATATAAGCCTACACGTTCAAGTAATTGTCCCTGGCTTTTGTTGATGGTCATTGCAAAGCATAGAGATAATGGGAACTGTCTTCGTGCAATTTTACCGGTAATCTTTTATCGGACGGTGTCATTTTCAATCTTGAAATCAAAGTATGATGACCTATATTATTTCCAGTAATAATCTTTGCTTCGATTACAAGTTTTCCAAGTTTTGTTACTTGAAGTCGTGTACCGTTACACAGACCATTTGTTTGATCAATGTTTCTAAGTAACATTACCGGAGCTCCAACTTTGAGAACCAATTTATGGTTAGGTAATCCTGACAGATGCAATTTGTTTAATACATCCGGAGGAAACAATGCCATGTTAAGGTTGGTTTGATCCTAAGACTCACATAAAGTATCTGAACTGAGATATATCTTTTCTTCACCAGGCATACTATTTAGCAGTTCTATATTTATTGAATCCACAACTTTATTTGTGGGTGCAAGAATGGCTCTTTGTTGGAAGTAATTTGAATCGCATAAAAAATTTTTGCATATCCGGATATGTGAAAGCGATCAATGAAGATATAGGATTAACTGCATCGAGTATAAGTAAATCATCTGGAATTTCAATTTCCACTTCTCCATCATTTGGACCACCAAGTAGACCATCACCAAGCTTTATAATCCATTCAGCAAATTCCTTGGTCTCGTTAAAATTACTTGGTTTGGTACCCATTTTTAACCTCATGTTTTCAATTAACTTGAGTAACTGACAATCCTGCCATATATAAGAAGAATTCAATGAAGAATTTACAATCATGCTTCTGGTACCTTTTGGAATGACCGGAAGGATTTGTCTAAAGTCACCGCCAAAAAGCACAATCTTTCCACCAAAAGGTTTGTTCTGCAAGGACGGATTACTGGAATGGGCTATATCTCTCATTGTTCTATCCAGAGCTTCAAAACAATGCTTATGTGTCATTGGCGCTTCATCCCAGATTATCATCTTAGTTTCTTTTATTAAGCCTCCTAGCTCACTGTTTGGTTCTATAGAGCATATAGAATCCTCATTAACATTTATCGGAATTACAAACCTAGAATGAGCCGTTCTACCACCATCTAATAGAAGTGATGCAATACCACTGGATGC
Source organism: Helianthus annuus (assembly GCF_002127325.2). Taxonomy (NCBI): domain Eukaryota; kingdom Viridiplantae; phylum Streptophyta; class Magnoliopsida; order Asterales; family Asteraceae; genus Helianthus; species Helianthus annuus. The sequence goes on from NC_035444.2 coordinate 119,739,590, forward strand.
AACATTCAACACAACTTCACCATTGGAACGTAACGCGACTGCAAATGTTTTCCACGGAAATGTTTTACCAGTTCCACCGTAACCATATAGAAAGAAAACACCTCCACTTCCTTTAACAACTGCATTCATGACGGTTTCATACACTTTTCGCTGTTCATCAGTTAAAGATTTTAAGGAAGCTGCAAGTTCCTTTTTTAAGATAGCCCGATCATACGAAAGTTCCTTCATTATCAATTATCAATTGATTGTTCAATGCTGAAGTGTAGTTGTCAGGAACATTTGGCATGTCAAAAAAGTTGCTTAACGTACTTCCATAACCAAGTAACAGTTTTTCGATATGTGATAAGAAAATGTTTTCAATCTCTTCCCCTGGAAGAACCAAATCTAAAAAATATAATAGATATTTAGTAATTAGCTTTTTTAAATACTTGATTAAACTAAAATTGAATCTGAAAATTTATTCAAGTTTTTAAAATTACCAGCAATACCAGTAATCCTCCGTTGCTGATATAATATATCTTCACACAATAGAGATTTTGATTCCATCCAGAAATTACCCGACCTAGAAATGGAGTTTGACATCAACAACATTACAAAAAATGTACGCAAGAAATCAGAAGTAGCCCATGTACTTGCTTCATTAATGGCCATTAAATACTCCTTATCATCGTCCAACAGACGGTGAGCGAAACATGCATCTTTAAAGGTATGATATATTTTTCCATCAACTGTTTTTATATCATTGAAACTCATTGGTCCTATAACGTGATTCAATAAAATTCTCAAGAAATAACAATCACCAAGTGATGGAGGTACATAATGTATCATACCAACTGCACCAAAAGGTTTTTTTCTACGTACCCACTTTCGTGTTTTGCATATCCATACAAAGTATCTGGGGAACTCTATATGCTTCAAAGTTCTAGCAAATGCATCTGTTTGATTACATTTCATCCATTCTGTGAACATAGACATTTTCACAGTTGGGTTACTGACCACGTCACACAAGTTTGAATTATCGTCATAAACAATAGCCTGACCATCTTCACAGTGAAAAGGTAATATTTCAACAGATGGAAATCGATAGTGTATGTCAAACTTCAAGATTCTCCAAGCAGCTTCACACGCTGAAATATATCTACAATCAAGATATGCTTTACCTTCATTTACTTCTGTTTCGTTTGAGAGATTTTCATTATTTGTCATTTCCTCGTTTTGATGGTTCACATTAGCAGTGGTGGTACTTTCGTAAACAGAAGCTGTCACTCTATCCGGACCCTTATTAATGTATTTGAAGAGATATTTGATGGATCCTGTTTGGTTACACCACTCAACATTTATGTGGCACTGATACTTTTTTAGTAGCATAGCATTGTATGGAACTACAAACCTATTGTCAAGCAACACGCCATGTTTTTCTATTGTGTTGCATGATTGACGACGTCGGTAGACAGGATATCCTTCAGAATCAACACAAGTCTCATCTACATATTTTTTCAGAAACTTTTTCGAACATTTTAAATTAACCATGCATGGACAATGAGGATTGTCTGTACCACAAGGACCATGGATCATAAATTGTTTGACAAGTTCATACAGTTCAGCATCCATCTCTTTGTCAGGTATTTCAGCACTAATAACCGAATCGATTTCTTTAGTCATTGGAAACTTGCTCTCGGCACTTAAGAACAAACATATATGAGCATGAGGTAGACCACGTTTCTGAAATTCGATTGTATAAATAACTGAAATATTACATCCAAAAAAGTGTTAGTGAAAGTATTATTTGAGAAATTAATTAAAACAGTTTACAATGACTTACTTGCTTGTATCCCACCAAAGAATTTATGTTTCTTGAAATCTTGAATTAGATGATTGATTTTAATTTTGAATAACCGTGAGATAATATCTGGTCTATCTTGAGGGTTCAACCGTTTGTCTTTTAAACATCTATAAATCTCAGGCCAATTGGGATTACAAGTGACTGTTATGAAGAGATCAGGATATCCTACAGCTTTGCAGATTGCCATAGCATCTAGATACTTTTGCATCATATATCTCGCTCCACCGGTAAATGAAGATGGCAACAAAATTCGTTTTCCAAATTTGACGCATCGCTTTGGCCACTTTGAACACTTTGATTTAAATTCTTAAACGTTTGACTTCTAAGTTTGGGTTGTTGTATCTTTATGTAAGCTAATCGTGCAGATTCTATCATTGTATAGGCATCAACTAAAAACTGTTGGAATAGCTTTTGGGCATTGAGTAACAATGAAAATTGGTTGGCTCTGTCTTGTATTCTGTAACTAAAGTACTCTCTCATTGTGGTGCTGGTTCTAAGTATATCACAATCAACTGAAACACCTCGATGTTTAATACCAAGTCTAAATCCATCTTCTGCATATGGGAAGATAAGTGGATATTGCAATTTCTTCAGCAGTAGGCAAGTTAAAAATTCTACCATCCTTATCCCTTACTCCAATGAGCTTGAGTCTTACATTTTGCCAATAATTTTCTTTAAAACAATCTCGTACCATTCTAAATGACTTCACAAGTGGATTGCATGAATCCAACATTTTTTAAGACTCAATATGATGGCAAGATCAAGTTGTTGTTTAGTGTCTGTCTTCAAACCTTGCTCGACAACGTGTAAAAAATGACATTGTTATATAGATCAGATATATATAAAACACTTGACATAAATCAGAATTTAGTGAATGCTTAATTTACCTTACAGCCTTTTGACTGTTAAAATCCTCGTTTTGGGAATCATAAATATAAAGCTGTGAAAATTTGGGCTCTTCACCATCATTCGGTAACAGGCTACCAATGCGATGGTAATTTTGTCCTTGCAGTCCAAAAACATAAGGACCTTTGGTTTTTTGAAAAGTTTTAGAAACCTTGCCACCAAGGGATGTGAAGGAAAACATCATGTTATATGTTCGAATATTATTCATGAAATTGCGGCTTTCAGGAGTAACTCTTTTATAAAATCTTTCGAGAAGTGGAGGAGGAGAAGGTGAGGAAGGCAATTCAACGTCTCCGTTCGAACAACAAAGAGAAAAAGACGATTTCTTAGAATCTAAATTACCCCTAAGCATTTCATCTTTCCAAAGCATTGCATGACAGTAAGAACATACAAAAATAGCATCTCCATGATCAACGTATTCTACAAAATTATGTAGGCAGGTAAAAAAATGATTATATTAGTGAAATATTAGGATATTAAACTATTATTTGGAAACATACTTTGATAAAGTTTAAGGAGGGTATGTACCTCTTGCAATTCCGTAAATCTTTTTTACGATAGAAGATGGTAAACAATCCTCCGGATTGGAATCATCAAAGTTAGACCTTTCACCAGGGTAGGAATTTTCTTTTCCTGCCGTTTCATTTTGAAAATCACAATTAACATAGGTTCCAACAGATACGAACATAAGAAATAGATTCGACAAATATAGTGAATCAGAAACCTATATTTAGTTTTGCATTAAAAGTAAAACATATACCACTAAACGATACTACGAAACATTTTGGTAACTGTCGAGAAGTTCTAATGTCAATATTCTGAGGAGTTGGAATATCACTTCGACGGGACCTTACTGTAACACGATCCACTTGCAAGACAAAATCCTGGCATGCTCCCCTAGCTCTGCTACTGAGCTTTTATCTGTGACAACCCTCACCAAACCAGGTATCCGTACGACTTAATTAACTATTAATTGTTGCCTAATTACTGTGCTTAACTGAGATTTATGATAAACTGCTACTTGATTTTTTGATACTTGTACATATCTGCATCATACTTTGATTTTTCCGTCACTACATTATTTATTTACTGAACATTAGTGACAAACATGATGCACAAAAGCACAGTAGCATTTGAACGGATAACCTATTTGACATGCTGATATAGCCAGCATCAGGCAGACACTGCCTCTAAAGGCCTGTATGAGCCAGAAATATTTTACTACACCCATAGTGTGTGTAGAGATACAAGGGTTGTATAATTGCGTCTCTAGGAATAAGATATAGAGATTGGATGTGCCTAAAACGTATTCTAAGCACGAAACACAGCACATTTATTTACATACTAGCTTCTAGCTAACTAATAAAGTGCCAAAACATGAGGAATTATTCCTGACACTTTGCACAATAAATTGTGTCGCTAAAAATATTATTTACGACGCTTAAAGGATTACTTAATCACTTTAACGGATTACTATCCAACTGAACAACCGGACTATACCCGGAACATAAAAATATTGCCAGAAATATTATTGGTATTTTCCTGAGCCAGTTAGGGTCCCTGATTACCCTAACACCCGCTTTATAACGCATTAAACAACTAACGGGGTTAATCCCTAAAGTTAACCGACTTAACCAAACTAAACTCTAACTGAACGATCAAGACCCAACCGGATACCCCCCCCCCTTTTGGGCCGGTTCCATTCTAATGGAACTAAGGGTACAACTTTTTGATTATTAAATTAGATTTCGTGGATATCTAGGGACATAAGAATCCGATGGACGAAGGAGCTTGAATTCTCTATAAATACCTCTCTCTCACACACAAGATTACACACACACTTCACTCAACTCTCTCTCCCTCTTGCTCCCCTCTTCTTGGCCGTAACCCACCCCCACCACACCTCCATTGTCGGTTTTTGTTCTAGCCATTCCAAGCTCACACAAGTGTCGGGGATCACGTACGAGGAAGCTTGAAGCAAGCGGAAGTTGGAGGACCTCGTTCATTTGCTTTTATCCACGCCATTTTCGCCAAAGATCTTCCCTAGCCCCGAGCTAGAGGTATAACATTTAAAACTCGCTCTTAATCGTATCTAAAGTGGTTAAAAGGATTTTTAACGGTTAAAAGTCGGTAACCCATCTTTTGAATCTAAAAAGTCTACTAAAACTCGAATATCGTTGGTTAAAAGCTTATAACGCGTGTAAAAGTCGTAGTATTCGAATATGTTGGTTGTAGAGACCCGATCTACGATGTGGTGGCTCTTATCATCGTTTAACCCGACTTTGTTAAGATCATGAATCTTGACATACACTTGTTTCTTTTGGTACAAGGGTTAAAAGGTGAAACTCCACCACACGGGAAACATGAACTTGTGTAAAAGTGTTTTGACATGAAAAATAGTATTTTAAACGAGCCGATCTACGTATGTACGAGTGGTACATTCGTAGAACCAAGTGTCGAGAAAATCATGTTTTATATAAGTTGGATAACATGTTAACAAAGATGATTTTTATAGACTACAAGTGTATAAACACTTGTGAAACGAAAGATCCGACAAAATAACAATTTTTATAAAATTGTCGGGAAGTTGTAAAGAATGATTTGTTCCAAAAACGGGGTTTTTGCAAGACTAAACTATTTTATACATAGATCCACTAAATATAACGAGATCTACACAATAGTTTTTAGAAAAACTACAAGTTCATGTAATAATGTGATTTTACATACTAGTCTACAAGTTTAATGCGTTGGAACTAGTTTGAAGTATCGGAAATTGATTTGGTTGATTTAAAGAAGTATTGGAATGATTTTGTAAAAGAAAATGATACGCTTGATAGCGTGGCCACCTCCAGTTACAGGGGAAACTCTGGCGAAGTTTTTCTAAAAATCTAACACTTAGAATTATTTACAAGTGTTAAACTATTTTGAGATGTTTTCAAACTATATTTCGCCATGACTTTATTTATTAAATAATCGGAGGTGGGATTTTCACAAAAACTAAACGTGATAAATATTTATTCGATAAATATATTATTCACAACACTGTTTATGATTATTTTGTGAAAATGTATAAATATTATTTTTAGAGTAAAAATAATATTTACTAACTTTGTCGAACCCAAAATAATACAAACGCTTATATACGACAAACATATAAGTTACAACGGTAATTACTATTACCACTAAATCGCCAAAACGTAACTTACGCCTTATTCGGAAATATTCATAAATGCGGATATTGTCAACGTATTATTTTGGAAAGTATTATGTAAAGACAAAATACATTATTTTTGAGAAAAATAAATATATTTTGGGATGAGAAACAAAATATATTAAGTGAGACTCAACATTATAAACGCGCATGTATTAAATCCCCCATCCTTGGGAAGGAAATTATCTACCAAGTATATACAAGAAACGGTTGTCTAACTGTTTCCCAAAATGTAAACTATAAAGCTAAGGCACGGCCATCCGTCTAATAGAATTAGCACATGTAGGTCGTTGCGCAGCAGTTGGATATTTGGATTACTTGGTATTGTGACGCACTCACTGTGAGTTCATGTCCCCCTTTTCTCTTAACTGTTTTCAGTTTTATAAACTGCGGGGGTGAAATACATGTTACTATGATTATGAATATGTTTATACATGGTATGGTTAGCGTAAGGAGGTTTGTTACTCAGATCATGTGAGTGGGTAGGCACAACTTGAGGCCATTAATCCTCGTAGTAGGACCGAGGGACAGGAGCGGTAGATCTATCTGGGTGTAGCGAGCCCAGCCCCAGGTCCAGCATAACGGACCTCGGGGTGACTTAGTGCCCGACGCATAAATCCGCTAGGTTTGAGTCATCCCTACTTGCACTTCACACATATCAATGGCCTTGCAAACCATTGGTGATCTCTTTTTCCTTATTTGCTACATACCAGGTTTTTGATAAAGATAAAGGTTTGTTTACGCACTTTCGCATGAACTCGCTCAACATTATTGTTGATTTTTCAACTTACATGTATTTCAGGAAATTAACGATCTGGCTTGTTTTCCGCTGCATTAGGCCCGAGGTCATCCAGGGTTCGAGGCTTGTGACCCTTCCTGGACAAGTCACAGTCCCTGAACCATGTTTACTTTAAGTTTGCATTTGTAATGTTTAGACAAGTTATGATTGTTGGGTGTTAACCCGTTAAGACAATGTTTTACTATTTTTTTTTTAATTGATGATCTTGCATATTTGTAATTCATATAGCTTGTTATGATTAAGCTATGGTATTAAGAAGTCACACCAAATTAACCACGCTTCCGCAAAGCCAGGGTGTGACATTATCCTTGTGCCTGGTTCTTCTTAGGGTAGTATTTTCTGAAGTGCTTCTTGCTCCCACAGTTAAGACAACCTTCAGCACGTTTTTGTTTGTCACTCGTCCTGCCTTCGTCGTTGTCGTTGTTTCCTCCGTGATTCTTGCTATCATCTTGACCTTTATTTCCACTCTCAATACCTTGTCTACAAGTCTCCTTGGGATGCCCCCTCTTACCACAGTTATCACATTTTCCATACTTACATCGCCCGACATGATAACGTAGACAATTGTCGCACTTAGGTAGGATACCCATGTAGTCTTTTCCCTTTTTGGCCTTCTTCTTTTTACTCGCCCGAGTAATCATTTTGAAATTTGCGAGCTTTCTCTTGTTATCTCCAGATAACTCTACGAAAGTCTCCTTTTTCTCTTCCGGAGTGGAAAATTTTCCTTGTCTAATCGCTTCTTCAGTGAGTGCCACGCTTATGCTGATAGCCTCGGTGATCGTTGAAGGTTTAGATGTTGTTACCAGGCTTAGAATCTGAGGTGCCAATCCCCCGATGAAACGTTCGATCATCCTAGATTCTGGTTCCACCAAACGTGATGCAACTTGTGATAATTCGCCAAATCTCTACACATAGTCAGCTATCTTTGGACCTTCCATTTTCAGGTTCCACAATTCAGTTTCCATCTTCTGGACTTCCGCCCTAGAGCAATATCTCTTGCGCATTAGTTCCTTCAGTTCGTCCCACGTCAAAGCATATGCAGTAGTCTCTCCCATTGTTTGAACCTGAAGGTTCCACCAAGACAGAGCCCCATCTACAAATAGTCCGGCTACGTACGTGACCTGATGTTCTGGGGCACATTTGCTCAATCGTAAGACAGAATCTGTCTTCTCAACCCAGCGCACGAAGGCTAAGGCACCCCCAGTGCCGTCGAATCCTCGTGGTTTGTGGTTCAAGAACTGCTCGTAGGTGCAGCCGCTGGGTGGGTTATTTCCTGAGGTACCTCCGTCGTGCTTAGAGCGGAGGGCCTCGAGTTGTGCGATGGCTTGCGAGATGCGTCCTTGCAGTCCCGACTCTGCTGTTGTCGGCAGAGGGTTGTTGGTATTGACGTTCCCTGGTATCGACATCTTCTGAGAAGAAGATCGGTTAGGTCAGGTCTTATTCGTTCGGGGAGTGCATACAATTGTTTAGAGGTCATATGCACATACACATAATAGGTTACCAACCAATCAAGTAATCGTATAATCATAGTATAACCAAGCAACTTGGTAATTATATTTATAGCAAGTAAGCACGTAGCATTATAATTATAGCACACACATATAGGTCAATAACGCGCTTATCGAAGACATAGCGACTTAGCTTTCGTTGGTCATTGGTCACAAGGTATTGTCGCATGCTTAATGATGATTGGCTTCTCATTATTTCCTGGCCACAATTGTGTTGTCTTCCAAAATGTATCACATCCACAGGGACACAGGGTCACCCTACCCTTGTCCATTAAATATGTTAGTGTATCAAAATTACATAGTCAGATGAGGTCTTCAAAAGTCTCCACAATCTCGGCTTATCATTAATGACCTTCCCAAATGTAATGCAATCAGCATAATCCAAAAACCAACTATACTGGTGACTGAGGTGGAGAAAGAAAGAAAAGTAAACTGTTAACATGCTTGAATTCCTCCTCGAGCTTGTATGTACGTCGAAGTAAGTAACTGATCTGCTGCTTGGCAGTAGGGATGCGAGCATCAAAACCTGGGAATGGTGTAATAGCAGCAGGTGAGAGCGCAAAAGGAACCTTGATGAAAGTATACTGGCAATAGATAGGGTGTTGGACGTGGTGTAGCACAAGCTCCAAAACTCTGCGAACTATATCCTCAAACTGTTGCTAACGTTGCAGGTGTACTTGTCCCGTGTGTAGTCTCCACAAAGTGAGGGATGGTAAGGGTCTAAAATCAGCATGGTGTATTATAGGAACCACCGAAACGGTTCGTCCAGCGATGTAAAGGTGAAGGTATCAGACGGTGCGGCCTGTGAGGTCGTAGAAAATGCTGCTGTAGCAAAAAGGGATTGTTACGCGAGTGCTGACCTGGAGTACCTTCACGGGGTGCGGGTATGCCTTGAAGGAAAGCGATAGGCATGTTGGCGCAATGGACCTCGGTCTTCATGAGAGCAACATCAGCGGTTGAAGGTGCAGCAGTAAACGTCTTAACGAAAGAAGAATCACTAGGTGCAGGTACTGTGTCAGGTATAAGGGGTGCAATGTCTGGTAAGCCAAAATGAAATAGGGCCATGATCAAGTAAGGGTGTAGGATCAGTAGGTGCAACACCAAGCTGACCCAAAAGGTGCAGAAGCTAGCTCAGGGGCAAGCTCTGGGTCGTGTAACAGTGTGGTGCTTCGAGCAGGTGATAGTGCAGCAGTCATGTCATCGTCGTCTGCGTCAGTAGTAGAAGGCTATAATCTGGCTGTCTGTAAGGCTGCGGATGTCACAGGCTCAAAGGAGTCTGAAATTGAATGTAGGTTGGAATCAGAGGATAGCTTGTTAACAGGGGTCTCAAAAAGTGAACTTAGTAACAACGTGCTCTTCAAGCTCTCCATCAACATAGGTGTTATCAGAAGGGCCATCAATAATATGCCAATGTCATCATCAATTATTCGTTGGGTAGTCAACCTTCGGAAGGAATGTCCACAGTAGGCGCATTGTCGAGGATTGGAGTCAAGAGGTGGTCTGCACCGAACTATCCAAATGGTAAGGCGATCGTGGACCGAATCAAGAATGACAGGAAGACTCTCGTCAAGGAAACCTCAACAAGGGTAATTCATCACCAAAGTCTGGCAGCACGGATGGTTGGAAATTGTCCTCGTCCTTGGTCAGCATGTCAGGGTCACTCTCAGTGTCTGACGTAAATATCTCCGGCGCAGGTATAGTCTCACCATCTGTGGCGGTGGCCGTAGGGTCATCATTATCTGACAATTCGTTCCCTGAGGAAGGTGACGTGTGTGCCGGTACTTAGTAGTCATAGCACGTATATCCATAATAATCATTAGAAATCAGCGTATGCAAATAAGAGTAATTTATCACATAGTCATGCATTCACATTATCTTTCCTAGTCTCTCAGACAAATCTCCCAGTCTCTCAGACTAAACCACCCAGTCTCTCAGACTAAACCACCCAGTCTCTCACACTAAAACATCCTGTCTCTCAGACCAAACCTCCCCAGTCTCTAAGACTAGCACATCCCGTCTCTCAGACCAAACTTCCCCAGTCTCTAAGACTGAACTCCCTAGTCTCTAAGACTAACTCCCTGGCATCTAAGACCAAACCTTCCCAGTCTCTAAGACTAATTCCCTGGTCTCTAAGATGAACTCCCTGGCCTCTAAGACCAATCCTCCAATCTCTAAGACTAATTCCCTGGTCTCAAAGACCAACTCCCCGGCCTCTAAGACCAATTCTCCCAGTCTCTGAGACTAACTATCCCCAGCCTCTAAGGCTAATCCTCCCTCAGCCTCTAAGACTGAACCTCCCTCAGTCTCTAAGACTGAACCTCCCTCAGTCTCTAAGACTGAACTCCCTCAGTCTCTAAGACTGAACCCCCCTTAGTCTCTAAGACTGAACCACGAATTTTGAAAAGTGCATTTGTGCCTTTTGTTTGTAAAAATGTTTAGTTTTGTTTGTAAAATTGTTTGTTCCCTGGATCTGGACGTTTTGTGTATGCAATGAAAAACAAGTCGTGAAAACATTTTCGTGAGAGCCCTAATGATCGTAGTCTAGACTCGAGAAAGAATCCTAGTTCGCTACGATCGAAGCTCTGATACCAACCTGTCACACCCTGGCTTTTGCGGAAGCGTGGGTTTATTTGGTGTAACTTCTTAATACCATAGCAGTCAATCATAACAATACTATATGATAAAAACAAGAGATGTTCATCCATTAATAAGGTTTAGAAATAACAATACAACATCATTTTTAAAATGTCGACTCATAAGACAAGATACAACCATAACATAATTTAAAACATGTTCTTATGACACAATAAAAGACTTGAATAAAAACATGGTTTAAGGATATGTAACCCGTCCAGGTAAGAGTTACACCTCCTGAACCTACTACCCTGGATGACGTCTTTATTTAGTACGCAGCTTGACACAAATGCAGACACTTGCCAGATCCCTTAGTTTTCCTGAAATACATGTAAGTTGAAAAATCAACAAAAGTTGAGCGAGTTCATGTGTAAGTGAGTATGTATAAACCTTTATAATGTGTTTCTATGTATGAAAATCCCTGGTATGTAGCAATTAAGGAAAAAGAGATCACCATTGGGTTGCAAAGCCAATGATATGTGTGAAGTGATGCAGGAAGACTCAAAGCTAGCAGATTTGTGCGTCGGGCACATAGTCACCACATGGTCCACTCGGCGGACTCAGGAGTGGGGCTCGCTACACCCGAATAGATCTATCACTCATGTCCCTCGGTCCTACAACGAGGATTAATGGCCTTAAGTTCTACCTACCCACTCACATGATCTAAGTAGTATAAACCCTCCTTAAGCTAATCATACCATGTAAGTAATGTCTGTAATAATTGTAACATGTATTTCACCCCCAAAGTATAAAACTGAAAACAGTAAAGAGAAAAGGGGGACATGAACTTACTGTATTGCGTCTTCGGTACTTGTAACTCAAATCTCCTCAGCAAACACGACTACCTACAATGTTCTAACGTCTATTAGACGAACGGGCCGCGCCTTGCTTCTGTATTAATATCTTTGAGTTACACTTCTTATGTTCCCAATATTATTCCAAGTTATAATTATTTTTTTAAAATAAATTATTTTAACCTTAAATCATATTTCGTTTTGGAATAACTGATTAAACAATATTTTCTGTTAATGCTTCTCAAGTATGTATTCCCTTCCCAAGGATGGGGTATCTTATAAATGTGTTTTTCGTATTTGTATTTGTATGTCTTGCCAAGTAACGGCGTCGTATTTCGGTGTATTATTCCAAATAAAAATATGTTAATACATTCCCAATATATTCCCAAAACCATATATTTTAAGTCTTACTTAAATATATATAAATAAACCTTATTTTGTTTAATCATGTATTGTTCCAGAAAATATATATTTTTCTCAAAAATTATATATCTTCTAATTATACTAGGAAAATATTTTTTTATCTCCCAAAAATAATATATTTTCTCGTTGTCAAGAATATGATATACTTAGTAATATTTACGAAATCATATTTTCACTTCTTTCATTTCCAAAATAATATTTACCAAAGATATAGTGAAATGGTATATCCCGGAATATTTCATAAGTTACGTTTTCTTGTTCGGTTTCTCAATATTACGTGTGTAACTTAAATATTTTATTCCTTGTAATTTTTGGTATTATTATGGAGTTGTAATTTCCATGGTATTTTGTAAGGTATATTATTTTACCCTAAAATAATATAACTATTTCACAAAATATACAAATAATCACACAAGTGTCTTAGTATAAAATATATATTCTAAATATACGTTTACCCATTTTTATTTGCGAAAACCCACCTCCGATACTTTGTATTTCGTAACAAAATTTATGGAGAAGTTTACATTTGAAACACAAGTTATAAATATACTTGTAACTCTTGTTTAGAAAAATATTTTCTAAGTGTTGAAATTTTAGAAAATTTCGCCAGAGTTTCCTTTGTAAATGGAGGTGTCCATGCTTACTAGCATATCATTTTCTTTTGTAAAATCATTCAATCAATTTTCAATCAACAACATACAAAGCTCTAACTACCAATCTTGACAAAAATAAGCATAAACCATAAACTTATGAACTTGGAAAATTTACAAAAACATGTAGTAACTTACTAGTATACTTAGTAAGTCTTGTTACCTTTAAAAATGTGATTAGTTTCTTAAAAACCTTATTTTTAAAGGGTTTGTATTTTCACAACTTATAGTCAAAATTTCTAAAAATATTTCTCTATGAAATTTCTTTTTACACAAGTGTTTCTACACTTGTTTACCCACTAAAAATATGATTAGTTTATGTAAGATCCATATCTTAATAAAACTCATATCTTTCACTTGGTTCTTTCGAAAAAACACTCATAGATCTTTAGATCTACAAGATTACAACCTACTTTGTTCTTTATTTTTCAAGAAAACATGTATTTATTCAAGTTCATAGTTTATGTGTGGATGATTCTATCATCCACCACATTTCTAACTTTCACATCTTGCTAGTTCATGTCTTTAAACATGATCTAGCAAGTCCACGTGATGAACCATATCATTTTATCTAGTAAACAACATGCAATAATCATAACAACACAAGAACAACATGTTTTCATCTTCACTTTAACCATATTTCATCTCTATTTGGTTTATACTTCAAGACTTTGATTATGTTCTTTAGAGTTCTTACATTTTCACCATTCTTTTTACTATTAACCACCAAAAATATGAACAAGATGAAGATCTAAGGCACTTACTACTAGCACAAGGCTAGGGGAGTTCAAGAGCGCAAAAGTGGTGGATAAAAGAAAACGAGAGAGGTCCTTGAGCTTCCGAACACACCAAGCTTACTTGTATGACCTCTTGCACCTCTGGATGTATGTAGAATGCATCAAAGAAGACCTGAAAGTGGTGATGGTGGTGTGTGTGGTTTCGGCCGAACCAAGGGGAGAAGGAGGAAAGAAGTGTTGGTTGAATGGTGAAGGTGAAGTTTAATGTGTGTGACCCTTGTGCCTTCTTATAATCCCATCCTCACCTTTATCCATTGTTTTTCATGTCCTATTGTCCACCATCATGATCAAATAAAATATTGAAAGAAATCCATGGGTGGGTCACCCATGGTGACCGTCCCAAGGGGGGGGTATGGGGTTGGGTTGTAATGGATCTTTACTAATTTTGTTAAGATTAAAGTGTTATAGTTAGTGGTTTATTCTGTGTTATGTAATATAAGGTGTGTTAGGGTGTTCAGGTGTCACACCCCCAAAAATCCACACGCGGAGTATCACCGCTTGGGAGCGTGACTGACCAGGATCAAGCCACCAATCATACAGAACATTGTATAAAGTAAAAGTAAATGCAATATAACCCAAACCAATTCCATATGAAAGGTGTTTCCAAAACATAAGTAAGTTGTCATTGTTTAGCGGAAGCGTATTATTGTAAAACCCATAGCAAATAAGTATCAAATATCAAAAGTGTTCAATAAGATGATCAAGATCCAAGCCCCCACAACGACCAGCTCCTCCGTGTGCAAGCTCCAAGTACCTAACGATCTGCAAGGCATGTAACAGAATGATCAACAAACTAGTTGAGCGAGTTCACAGAAAGTAAATGCATAATAGTAAGTTCATTTGTAACAGGTGGCTCTACTGGGCCGATTGTATGTTCTATTGGTGGTGGTGTTCCACGTTGTATAACCACTAGACTACTCGTAACTATAGGTATCCTTCACAACCGAGGATAGTGATCAATATAAGTATCCTTCACAACCGAGGATAGTGATCAGTATAAGTATCCTTCACATCCGAGGATAGTGATCAGTATAGGTATCCTTCACATCCGAGGATAGTGATCAGTATAAGTATCCTTCACAACCGAGGATAGTAATATGGTAGTCTAGTCATAGTGTCAGTAGTGTATCTATTCAACCTTATCCTTTCAATCCCATTCCCAACACCCCGGGAATCCCATGCCTTGGTAAGAGTGTGTGAACTCACCTTGGGTTTGCTCGGTATGCTAACTTAAGTGCTTACAGATAATCAGTCACGACCTATAGTACGTACGCATATGTAATCAGTTTCGTTCGTAATGACTCGCATGCAAATTTAACATCACATATTGCTTTGCAGTTATCATCGCGTAACACGTATCAGTTAATCAAATCAACCTCATGTAACTCATGCTTCATATACAAGTCCTTCACAATTTATTCTATCATGATTATTCTCTTTCACACTTGACAGAATTAACAAGTTTAACTAGGTTAACAGTTTAATAAGATTTATATACGTAGCAGAAATAACAAACAAGAATCTAACTTAGTTAATAAGGTTAACTGAGTTAATGAACTTAACTCAGTAAATACACTAATCATGATTACATACTTAACAGAGTTAATAAATAACGGGGTTATCAAGTAACAGTTTAACATTCGAGATATCAAGTTACATAATACCAATCGAAATCACTAAAGGGCCGAAAACCAAGCTTGGGCCGAAAACCAAGCTTGGGCCGAAATCACTTATGGTCGAAAACCACTGGGCCGAAAACACTAATTAGGCCGAAAACCAATTTGGGCGAAAACAACATTGGGCCGATTACATTATATGGGCCGGACACACTTGGTTTTCGTTGAACATCAGGTGTGACGAAAACACTTGTGTTTTCGTCTAACCTTTCTGATTTCGATAGTTCCTGATTTCGTTAGTTTCAAACATCAACAACATCAGTTACATATCACGGATTCCCAATGATCATCTAATCGGTTACACCTAAAGTTCCAGAATTTATCACGCCATCATTCAGTCCGAACAACTCATGGAAAATACTCAATTGTCATATCATCCAGTTATTACCGAATCAACGAATTGTAACCAAAGTTATCAGTATCCAATTCACATAAACAGCATTCATCACACACAGATTTTTACATTAGATCCTAAACACTCTTATCATACGGTATACATGGCAGATTAAATCAACATTCAACAAATTAAACGCACGATCAAAATTATCATTCAGGCATCATGAAATCAAAATCAATGGAATCTATTCTAGTTAACATATGATAATCAACAGATAGCACATGCTGAACGGAACAAATAACTAACATCAATTGAATACTAACCAATACAAAGAAAGCAGCAAATCGATCGGATCAGTGAATGAAACTCGAATGCTCACGTTTGCCGTCGAGTGTAAAGGGTATCGAGAGAGAGTAACTGAGAGGTGGTTAGGGTTTTTGCCGATTAGAATTATCACGTAAAGACTAGGAACAAAAATATAAAAGAAGCTACTGGGCCAAAGCCCAATTGATTTTCGTTGGGCACCTGTTGGACGAAAACACTTAGGTGTTTTCATCATGAAGTGTTTTCATGAAAGGGGGGTGTTTCCAAGTGAGGTGTGATTTCGTAGGGGGGGGGGGGTGTTTAGCAAGGTTCCATCTTATTTATTTTAATTAAACATACATTAACATTAATCATGTATCAACAATCCATCCACATCTCACATCATTTATATAACATACAATCACAATGAAATTTAACGAATTACAAACGTGTATAGTTGTGAATCCAACCAGCCGTGTAAACAAATAAACAATTAACGTGCGATCAATGCAAAGATAGAAATCGTGGAAATTCGAGTTGTCACATTATCCCCAACTTAGAAGAAATTTCGTCCCGAAATTTGGTACGCACTCACTGAGGGAGCTAGGTAAGTTGTATCGTTCACTGGTTTTCCTGGGGTGTCACATCATCCCCCCGTTGATTTGGAATTTCGTCCCGAAATTCAGTAGTAGTAGCTTCAGCCTCAGAAGTGGATGCATTGGTTTCGAATAGCTGGGGGTACTTTTCTTTCATCTGGTCTTCGCGTTCCCAGGTATACTCCGGGCCACGCTGGGAGTTCCAACGAACTCGAACAAGAGGGATTCTCTTGTGTTTGAGGACCTTAACATCCCGGTCCGTGATTTCAACTGGTTCCTCGACGAACTGCAACCGCTCGTCGATAGTGAGTTCCTTAAAAGGAACTATAAGGGTCTCATCTGATAGGCATTTCTTCAGATTCGACACGTGAAATATATTGTGAACTGCACCGAGTTCAGGAGGTAGGTTTAATCTGTAGGCTACTTTGCCAACCTTTTCTAAGATTTCGAATGGTCCGACGTACCGCGGATTCAGTTTGCCTCGTTTACCAAATCGAACCACACCCTTCCAGGGTGAAACTTTCAATAAAACCCGGTCCCCGACCTCAAATTCCAATGGCTTTCTACGCTTGTCCGCGTAGGCTTTCTGACGGTCGCGTGCTGCCGCCATGCGTTGTCGTATCTGTGCAATCTTTTCTGTGGCGTCCACTACAATCTCTGGACCCGTAATTTGACTATCCCCCACCTCTGCCCAACAGAGAGGTGACCGGCATTTACGTCCGTACAATGCCTCAAATGGAGCGGCTTGAATGCTGGTATGGTAACTGTTATTGTACGAGAACTCCACCAAAGGGAGGTGTTTTTCCCAGCCGTTGCCGAAGTCTATAACACATGCCCGAAGCATGTCTTCAAGAGTTTGGATAGTTCGCTCAGACTGCCCATCCGTCTGAGGATGATATGCTGTGCTCATGTCTAATCGTGAGCCGAAGGATTTGTGCATCGCTTGCCAAAGCTCTGACGTGAATCGTGCATCGCGATCCGAAATAATGGAAGTGGGCACTCCGTGCCTCGAAACAACTTCTTTAAGATAGACGTCTGCTAGGGTAGAAAACTTATCCGTTTCTTTGATAGCCAAGAAGTGAGCAGACTTTGTGAGTCGATCAACGATCACCCAAATTGTGTCATTCCCACGCTGGGATCTAGGTAAACCCGTAACGAAATCCATGGAAATTTCTTCCCATTTCCATTGCGGTATCTTAGGCTGCTGAAGTAGACCAGCTGGTTTCTGATATTCAACCTTGACTCTCGCACAGGTTAAGCATTTGCCAACATAGGTGGCGATGTGGGCCTTCATACTAGGCCACCAATAAGTAGTACTGATGTCGTGGTACATTTTATCCGACCCTGGATGTACCGAATAGCGAGACTTGTGAGCTTCATCCATTACAAGTTCGCGTAAACCGCCATAAAGTGGGACCCAAATACGCCCCGTTACATAGTAGGCGCCGTCTTCCTTTTGTTCCATGCGTTGCCTTGAGCCGCGTAAGGCTTCAGCCTTGACGTTTTCGGGTTTCAGTGCTTCTAACTGAGCAGCTCGTATCTGCGCAGGAAGACTGGACTGAATAGTAAGCTGTAGCGCTCGCACGCGCTTAGGTAGAGTGTCTTTCCGACTGAGGGCATCAGCCACAACATTGGCCTTGCCTGGATGATACTTGATGGCGCATTCATAGTCGTTTAGAAGTTCAACCCATCTCCGTTGACGCATATTCAAATCCTTTTGCTTAAGAATATGCTCGAGACTCCTGTGATCGGTGTAAATCGTGCACCTGGTACCGTACAGGTAGTGTCGCCATATCTTAAGCGCGAAAACAACAGCTCCCAGCTCTAAATCGTGCGTCGTGTAGTTCCGTTCATGAACCTTGAGTTGCCGAGAAGCGTAGGCAATAACTTTATCCCGCTGCATCAATACACAACCAAGCCCCTGTATCGATGCGTCACAATAAACCACGAAGTCATCCGTGCCTTCTGGCAATGAGAGAATAGGTGCGCTGCAAAGCCTATCCTTTAAGTACTGAAAAGCGGTCTCTTGCGTATTACCCCATCTGTAAACGACACCTTTCTGTGTTAGCATAGTAAGTGGTTGCGCGATCTTTGAGAAGTCTTTAATAAATCGCCTGTAGTAACCCGCCAAACCCAAGAATTGGCGTATTTCTGTCGGTGTACGTGGTGCTGGCCAGTTTCTGATCGAATCAACCTTGGATGGATCGACATGAATCCCATCCTTGTTCACCACATGGCCTAAGAAGTGGACTTCACGAAGCCAGAAGTCGCATTTTGAAAACTTTGCGTACAGTTGCTCCTTTCGAAGGAGTTCCAAGATAAGACGTAGGTGTCGCTCGTGCTCTTCCTGACTCTTGGAGTAAATCAGAATGTCGTCGATGAAAACGATAACAAACTTATCAAGATAAGGTTTGCACACCCTGTTCATAAGATCCATGAAGACTGCAGGCGCGTTCGTAAGCCCGAATGGCATGACAAGAAACTCGTAATGACCGTAGCGAGTTCTGAAAGCGGTTTTGGAGACGTCCTCATCCCGGACTCTCAGCTGATGATACCCTGACCTTAAATCAATCTTGGAATAGTAACACGACCCTTGCAACTGGTCGAATAGGTCATCTATGCGCGGAAGAGGATAACGGTTCTTCACCGTCACCTTATTGAGTTCGCGGTAGTCGATGCACATTCTGAACGTACCGTCTTTCTTCTTCACAAATAACACTGGAGCTCCCCAAGGCGAAGAGCTTGGACGAATAAAGCCCTTTTCCAAGAGCTCTTGTAGCTGCTTCGACAGTTCTTCCAGTTCGGTTGGAGCTAAACGATACGGTGCGCGGGCTATTGGTGCTGCTCCAGGAGCTAACTCAATCTGAAACTCGACTTGACGATGAGGAGGTAAACCAGGTAAATCTTCAGGAAACACTTGAGGAAAATCACGCACAACTGGTATATCCTCCAGCTTCTTTTCCTTTGTTGATGCGTCAGTGACAAGTGCCAGAATGGCAGTATGCCCCTTTCGTAAACATTTCTGCGCCTTTAAGAAAGAGATGATGCCAACCACAGCACCACTCTTGTCACCTTGTACTTCGAGAGGTTCTTGACTGGAGCGAGGAACACGAATAACTTTTTCTTTGCATAAGATCTCCGCGTGATGTTGGGATAACCAATCCATACCGATGACGACGTCGAAACTACCCAAAACTATGGGTATGAGATCAATCGAGAAAGTCTGACCCGCTAGAACAATACTACAACCCTTGACTACATGCGCGGCCTCTACACTCTTACCATTGGCTAGTTCTACGACGTGTTTGGTGTTTAGGGGTGTTGGTGTACGTTTTAATAATTTACTCATTTTCAATGACATATAGCTTGTATCAGCACCCGAATCAAATAAGACAGTAACATAAATATCGTCGAGAAGAAACTTACCCATAACCACATTGGGATCATTCACTGCATCTCCTCGACCCAACACAAAAGCACGACCACGAGCTTCATTGCCGTTGTTGTTGTTGTTTCCCCCGTTGTTGTTGTTACCATTCCCCTGATTGTTGTTATGATTGTTGTTGTTCTGGTTCCTGTTCAACTGAGGGCAATGCCTTTTGAAGTGACCCTCTGCACCGCAATGAAAACACCCTTTGTTACCCTGCTGCTGATTCTGCTGTGCCTGGGGTTGCTGCTGATTCTGGTTTGCAGGTCGAGCGCTTCTACAATCTTTGGCCTCATGGCCCATCTTGAGGCATCTTTGACAACGAACCTTATTACACTGGCCACTGTGATGTTTGTTGCAGGTGTTACACTTTGGAAGGTTTCCTCGATACCCTCCCTGTCTGTGGCTGCCTGAGGAGTGCTGACTTGGACTCTGGTAACTGTCTGTCTTTCGCTGTTGAGCTTGTGACTGCACTGAAGCTGATCCCTTGCTAGAATCCCCATCCCATTTTCTCTTACTTTCACTGGGAGTAGCAAGTGTAGTAGAAGCAGTAGTGGTAGCAGTAGCACTGATACGCTTTGGCAGTTTGTTCTGATCCACTGCCTGATCGGTGATGCGATGAGCGAGACGCTGGATTTCCTGGATGTTGTTGAGGTTAGCCGAGGTAACGTGGCTCTGTATTTCTGGTGCCAAACCTTTGAGATACAACTCAATACGCTTGTATGGAGGGTCCACCATAGTTGGACATAACACAGCCAACTCATTCGATCTCTTGGTGTAAGCTTCGATTTCCGAACCAACCATTTTCAAGTTATACAACTCGTCCTCCAACTTGTGAATGTCTTCTCTAGTGCAGTATTCCCTCTTGATCAGTTCTTTGAAGTCATTCCAGGGTGTGGCGTTAGCAGCTGCCAACCCTAAGATCTGCACTTGTGCGTTCCACCAAGTGAGCGCAATCCCTTCAAGTGTGCCAGTGGCGAACTTCACCCTGCGAGCCTCAGGGCATTCACACATTTCGAAAACCGACTCGAGCTTTTCAAACCAGTGGAGGAGTCCAACTGCTCCCTCCGTGCCACTGAACGAACTAGGACGACATTCCATGAAATTCTTGAAGGTGCACCCAGGTTGTTGCTGAGCGGGTTGACCTATTGTGTACGAATAGGGCAAAGTTAAGTACGAGAATTAATGTAGGATCTAAGGATCCTAGTGTCTATACTGCAGGGTATACTACCTGCTTGGGCGGCTGCAACTGCCGCAGCAACGAGAGCCTCTAACTGGGCTTGAGTCATGGTAATTCGTGCGGCCATTGATCTTCACATCAAAGGCAACATAAGTGAGAAAGGTTCGCAAATAGTGCGATGACAGAAGAGTGTAAGCACATAAGTATTCTCATGCAATGACAAGTTGTGAGCAAGGTAATGTAAGCATACTACGAGCAAAGTTCTATGCAAATTCTAGCAATGTAGGCAATAAACATAAACCTTATTACCTAGGAAGTTGAGTCTTGCACGTGGAGCGAAGCGTCGTTGTGGATCGTTGAGAGCACTGTTCTGGTTATAGTCTGGTTTTTAATAAAAACGTTTTTCCATATTAAAACCAAGTTCTCTATAACCAATGGCTCTGATACCAATCTGTCACACCCCCAAAAATCCACACGCGGAGTATCACCGCTTGGGAGCGTGACTGACCAGGATCAAGCCACCAATCATACAGAACATTGTATAAAGTAAAAGTAAATGCAATATAACCCAAACCAATTCCATATGAAAGGTGTTTCCAAAACATAAGTAAGTTGTCATTGTTTAGCGGAAGCGTATTATTGTAAAACCCATAGCAAATAAGTATCAAATATCAAAAGTGTTCAATAAGATGATCAAGATCCAAGCCCCCACAACGACCAGCTCCTCCGTGTGCAAGCTCCAAGTACCTAACGATCTGCAAGGCATGTAACAGAATGATCAACAAACTAGTTGAGCGAGTTCACAGAAAGTAAATGCATAATAGTAAGTTCATTTGTAACAGGTGGCTCTACTGGGCCGATTGTATGTTCTATTGGTGGTGGTGTTCCACGTTGTATAACCACTAGACTACTCGTAACTATAGGTATCCTTCACAACCGAGGATAGTGATCAATATAAGTATCCTTCACAACCGAGGATAGTGATCAGTATAAGTATCCTTCACATCCGAGGATAGTGATCAGTATAGGTATCCTTCACATCCGAGGATAGTGATCAGTATAAGTATCCTTCACAACCGAGGATAGTAATATGGTAGTCTAGTCATAGTGTCAGTAGTGTATCTATTCAACCTTATCCTTTCAATCCCATTCCCAACACCCCGGGAATCCCATGCCTTGGTAAGAGTGTGTGAACTCACCTTGGGTTTGCTCGGTATGCTAACTTAAGTGCTTACAGATAATCAGTCACGACCTATAGTACGTACGCATATGTAATCAGTTTCGTTCGTAATGACTCGCATGCAAATTTAACATCACATATTGCTTTGCAGTTATCATCGCGTAACACGTATCAGTTAATCAAATCAACCTCATGTAACTCATGCTTCATATACAAGTCCTTCACAATTTATTCTATCATGATTATTCTCTTTCACACTTGACAGAATTAACAAGTTTAACTAGGTTAACAGTTTAATAAGATTTATATACGTAGCAGAAATAACAAACAAGAATCTAACTTAGTTAATAAGGTTAACTGAGTTAATGAACTTAACTCAGTAAATACACTAATCATGATTACATACTTAACAGAGTTAATAAATAACGGGGTTATCAAGTAACAGTTTAACATTCGAGATATCAAGTTACATAATACCAATCGAAATCACTAAAGGGCCGAAAACCAAGCTTGGGCCGAAAACCAAGCTTGGGCCGAAATCACTTATGGTCGAAAACCACTGGGCCGAAAACACTAATTAGGCCGAAAACCAATTTGGGCGAAAACAACATTGGGCCGATTACATTATATGGGCCGGACACACTTGGTTTTCGTTGAACATCAGGTGTGACGAAAACACTTGTGTTTTCGTCTAACCTTTCTGATTTCGATAGTTCCTGATTTCGTTAGTTTCAAACATCAACAACATCAGTTACGTATCACGGATTCCCAATGATCATCTAATCGGTTACACCTAAAGTTCCAGAATTTATCACGCCATCATTCAGTCCGAACAACTCATGGAAAATACTCAATTGTCATATCATCCAGTTATTACCGAATCAACGAATTGTAACCAAAGTTATCAGTATCCAATTCACATAAACAGCATTCATCACACACAGATTTTTACATTAGATCCTAAACACTCTTATCATACGGTATACATGGCAGATTAAATCAACATTCAACAAATTAAACGCACGATCAAAATTATCATTCAGGCATCATGAAATCAAAATCAATGGAATCTATTCTAGTTAACATATGATAATCAACAGATAGCACATGCTGAACGGAACAAATAACTAACATCAATTGAATACTAACCAATACAAAGAAAGCAGCAAATCGATCGGATCAGTGAATGAAACTCGAATGCTCACGTTTGCCGTCGAGTGTAAAGGGTATCGAGAGAGAGTAACTGAGAGGTGGTTAGGGTTTTTGCCGATTAGAATTATCACGTAAAGACTAGGAACAAAAATATAAAAGAAGCTACTGGGCCAAAGCCCAATTGATTTTCGTTGGGCACCTGTTGGACGAAAACACTTAGGTGTTTTCATCATGAAGTGTTTTCATGAAAGGGGGGTGTTTCCAAGTGAGGTGTGATTTCGTAGGGGGGGGGGTGTTTAGCAAGGTTCCATCTTATTTATTTTAATTAAACATCCATTAACATTAATCATGTATCAACAATCCATCCACATCTCACATCATTTATATAACATACAATCACAATGAAATTTAACGAATTACAAACGTGTATAGTTGTGAATCCAACCAGCCGTGTAAACAAATAAACAATTAACGTGCGATCAATGCAAAGATAGAAATCGTGGAAATTCGAGTTGTCACATCAGGGACCCTAACTAGCTCAGAAAAGTAAAAACAATGTATTTGGCAATATTTTTATGTTCCGGGTAAAGTCCGGTTGTTCGGTTGGGTGTTGTCCGTTAAAGTGTTAAATTAATCCTTAAAGTGTCTTTTATATTATTTTTTAGTGACACATTTAATTCCCAACACTTTGGAAAATATCTAGGACTATTTTGCCAAGTTTTTACACTTTACTAGCATTGTTAAATGCTGAATTTTGGTTATTTAGTGCAGAATTCTGCATTTAAAGTATGTTTTAGGCACTTTCCGGCACCGTAACTATCACCTAGTGATGCAGTTTTACGGTCCTCACTTCCCTACACACTACCCTAGTGTGATACTTTATTTCTGACTCATACTGGGCCTCAAAATACTGTATGTCTATGTGCTGGCATTGTCAGCATGTCTCTGGGTTATCCACTCACTGTGCTAATTATGCTTTGTGCATCAAATTTGTCACTAAAGTTTGTATGTAATGAACGTAGTGACATTGTGAAATGTGATGCAAATGTATGTGTGTAACAGTAATCAGAAAGCAATTTAAATCATCAATTGTAATTAAGCACAATTATTAAGCACAAATTAAATATTAATTAATTGTACGGATACCTGTAAATGTGGAAGTTGTCACAAAACAGACTTTTGAACCACTAACAAATTTATATGGATTATATTTCCCAGCATAAAACCTATTTATAAAGATTACAAAAAAGTAAACCACATAATGGTTTACCACATATTCCAAGTTCATAAATTACCAACAGCTAAAACATACAAAACAACTGTTTCAGTAGTTTAACACTTACCAATGACAACCAAACTTCAAACAACCACATACTTAAGTACATACCAAAAACATAGGTTTGCTTAAACATCAAAATATAACGACGTGAAACGAGCTAAGTGTTAAGCCTAGATGCCTTCCTCTGGTTCCTTTTGTTGTTAGAAGAGAGTTCACCAACATTTTGACCTTCCACATCCTGCAACGAACGTTTACCATTAGGACTGGTGGCCGAATCCTTCTCGGCTTCGACAACGGAAGAGTCGGCCATGACAGATACAACATCCTTCAATTAAATAACAAAACAACTACTAAGGTATCAAATAATGTAATATAATCTACACTCAAGCAAAAAACAAAACTGTAGAATTCTTATTCACCTTTGAAATATCAGTACCGGCCATCTGTGAGGATTCAGATAATTGAACAACTTTAATTTCTAAACCTTCTTGACTAAACACCTAATATCAAAATATTACCAAAAAGGAATTTAATTAAGATATTTAAACTACAAAAATTGGAAAGAAAAAAATAAATCAATATAAGATATACAAAAACTCTTACCTCATCAGCAACCTCAAGAGCATTTCCATTACCAGCAACCAATTCACCGATTATGTCTGGATCATCACATACTTTTTGGATAGTGTAGACGTGGTAGTCATGTTGTAATCAGAAACTTCAATTTTAAACGCCAACTTCTTTTCGACCAAACGTGATATTTCATGTGGAAAACTTTCAGTATCATCGACCTTCACTTGGCGTTCCCTTATATCATTCGCAGTTGAACCAATAAGCTTCATTACATCTTTATCAAACATCACAAAAGATACGCTGCCAGTTTCATCTTGCACTCTCAAATGTACTTTGAACCTGTAGTAAATGTCAAGTAAATTACAGCTAAAACCATAGCAGTTCAGGACATAAAAAGATCGGACGTTAACTTACTTTATGGTTATCGATGTGCATTCTTTATCGCATTTCAGACAAACCAAGGAAGTAGGTGACAGATTCATGACCTCATCAGAAATGATTTTAGCATATTGTAAGTACTCAATTTTGGTCAACACCTTCTTGTTACAGTCTCGACATGCCGGATAAAACCACCCCTAGTTTTGTTGAACAATTTTGATCGTTGCGACTACCACACATGACATTACCTACGATATCACAGATAAAGCTTTATTAACATGCTCAATTGATAAAATATAGAAAACATTAACAAAATTAAATGCCTATGAATGTATATAGAATTATTCTTAGGCTATCAATCTCAATAATTTCATCAACATGTCTCTTAGGAGTCTTAGTTAGAAATTCCTGACGAACTTGAAATACACTATGAGATGAAAGAATGGTTTGAGAAGAAGAAGCACCAGCTTCAAATTGTTTCACTAAAAGACTATAAAAATAAAACCACAATTAGCGTTAATACTCACACTTATGTTAATAAAAATAAGAAAAATATGAAATATAAATCAGTGATAGTACCTCCTGCGAAGATCATTAATCTCAGCAATTTCTTGGTTGAGAAATAGACCACCTCCAAACTTATCACTCTAAACAGTATATTGACCTGCAAGAAACAATATACATATCCAACAATTCATTACAAATCAATAAAGAAATAAAAAAAATGTTCTTAAAAAAGGTAAGAAAATGGAGATTGGAAAAACTAAACAAAATAAATCAGTCAAATATAAATTACCCTGCCACTTCCTAATCCTCGCATGCTGAATGACAGCCATCACAGTTTCATTCAGAGAGTTTTGAGACAAAAAATCATTAAATTCTTGTGCATACGCATTCCACAAAGTACAACTGACTACTTCTCCCCTAAAAGAAACAGATAAAAAAACAGCATTAAAAGTTCATACAATCATTTACTGTGAATATTGTATATCATTTACTAATCATTTACATTAAATAATGAAAATGATTTACTATGAATATACCATTAAATGCAATAAAGAATCTTATATATAAAATAATCTAATCATTGGTATTGTATTAAATAAGAACAACCATTTAATGAACTTTTATATAAAATAATCTAATCATTGGTATTGTATTAAATACAATCATAACACACAAACAAATTTATATAAATGGCAAATTAGAATTTACTGGACATCTTGAAGATCCAAGTTCATCTTTTTTCTTTGGTTAGGAAAGATTTCCATATCTCCACACCAGACAATAATTCCAGCAACATCTAATGGTAAACATAGCAACAGAAATTATTGAGATTGGAAAGGGAGGCAAAACATATATCAGATTATCAGAAACAGTCATACCGCACGTGAGCAGATCATTTCCTTCTCCATTAACAATGTGTGAATGTGCGATGAAATTAAATCCGTAATCAACACCTTGCCAAGCATTGGCACGTGTAACAACCGTACACCGGTAAAAGTTAATCTTGTAACCATGGTTAATAAGTTTGTAAGCATCAGTGTTTTCTCCAACACCAAATCTGGAGAGAATAACAACGTCATCCTCATGAAGCTGTGAGATAAACTGTGGTATCAATGGAGCCTTAATCCCTGCCTGAATCTTACGGCCCTGACAAATAAGTGAAACCACATAGTTTAGAAACAAACAAAGAAACAGTACCTCAAAAAAATATAAAAGATACTCAGCTAAAGTCTCCACATATGAAGGACCAATAACCAACTAAGATTCATGTTTGTTTCATTGTGCCTAATCCTTTCACAAAGAAACAATCAGTAACTATCTATAAATGACCAAAAATAAACCAATATATTAGTCTTTTTATCATTATAACTAACCCTAAATTACACAAAACAGAAAATACATAACCATGTAACTTTAGTTACACAAACCTAAATTATAAAGGATCCAAAAAACAAACACTAACTTCACAATAATCATCTATTAATCATCTATTTCTTTGAAAAAAACAAACAAACAAATATTCATCTTTGTTACTTTATATCTAACCCTAAATTATAAAGGATCCAAAA
The DNA here is from genome assembly GCF_002127325.2 of Helianthus annuus. NCBI lineage: Eukaryota > Viridiplantae > Streptophyta > Magnoliopsida > Asterales > Asteraceae > Helianthus > Helianthus annuus. The sequence goes on from NC_035444.2 coordinate 119,767,311, forward strand.
AACAAACAAAAAATCATCTTTCTTTCTTTAAACAAACAAACAAACAGTAACTTTACAATAATCATCTATTTCGAATAAAAAAACAAACAAACAAATATTCATCTTTGTTTCTTTTTATCTAACCCTAAATTACACAAAACTCAAAATGAAAATGATAAAAAGAGTAAAAAAGGACAGATGCTTGACAAGCACTAATACCTTCTCATCGAGCAAGATCAGATCCATCCAAAAGGACTGAACCCATTTCTGGATGATTCGACACTTGAGATTCTACATATCTTTGGACGGATTCAAATCATCAATGAAACTGAGTGACAAAGATGGTGGTTCACTGTCAGACCCCGATATTTCCACGTATTACCGGTGGGCCCGGTGGGGAGTATCGTGACGTAGTTGATATCATCATAGTCAAACAACACAAATTTAAATGCACAGCGAAAGCAAAAGATAGATTTATTTCAACCAAATAAAATTGTAATATTTAAGTATCACAAGTAGTTGAAACAGATCCAGAGGCGGATCAAAATAAAGAGGAACTTGTTCAACAGACTTAATGCATCCAAGCTTGCGAGACTCTTATTGATGCTAAGGAGAGGCCACCCTATTACGAGTAGTAGCTGCACTTAACCTTTTTGGGAAAATACGTCAGTTTGCACTGGTAAATACAATTTAGCTGACTCATTTTGAAAAGGTTTAAAATTGATTTGAATGCACCTGGCACAAAAAGATTTTTATAACTTGGGATAATTATTTGAATATAAACTTGTAAAAGATTTACATGTTTGTTATGCGTTCAGTAGTCCAGGTTGACACCGGGTTAAAGATCAATAGACACACCACATGGTATAGTCCCGCAGCGGTTAAACCCAAAACCGGCGGTTATACCTTAATATTTATTTATGCACTAACGGGTGTACGCCTACACCCGCATGCTTAGGTCGTGGCCATTTCGTAAAATGATGCCAAGGATATCTGGGACGTGGTCATTACTCCCCCAAAGGCTTTAAGTAAACAAAACAATTTTAACGGGTCATTTCAATGATTTAACCTATATTTGATTAATGATTCAATGCCCGACCAAGCGGTATTTTATATACCGTACCCCAAGCCCGTATACGGAAAATAAGTTAAAAGTATTTACCTGAGCAAGTATAGTCACAATAAGCAAGTGCAAATAGCTTTTACTGGTTCTCCTATTCTGGAACGAAGGTTTATAATAACCTATTAGAATCCTAACGGGTCTTTTATTTTAGCCTAAGCTTAGACCGGTTTAGAATGTGGTTTTGACCCGACAAGCTTGCATGCTTGTTTAATATGGGTAACTTAATCACATTCTGGATGATGAGACGAAAATGATATGGTTTGACCCATTTCGGCTAATATATGCAACCTAGTTACATAAGCTGATCCGAACACGGAAAGTGCGTAACAAGTAACCATATAAATCATATACAAGTTTCCTAAGTTAATATGCCATAAATATGTTGTGAAATCAGTAAGATATCTTCTATTATGCCCAAAATGATTTTAAACTCAAACTATGCCCCGTAAGGGCATTTTGGTCATTTAAATGGTTATAAAAGAGTTCAATTAGTAATCTGAGTTTCAGGTCTGATTTATTTAGTAAATATACTTAATTTAATAAGTTATAACAGTAGGGTATCATATATATGTGAAATTTATTAATTATAACCATATTATGCACCGTAGGGGCATTTTTGGTAATTTCACATAAGCCTAAAAGGTCAAAACTGGAAATCTAGGTTTAAAACTTTTGCGTACTGTTAAAATATAAAAATTTACTGAATATTTCAGTAGGAATTAACCCTTGTATGTTTAAAATAGTTTTGACGCATACTATGCGTTAAAAATGCTAAAAAGGCGATTTGGAGCCATTTCCGGGTTTTGAAAGGAAAACTAATATTTTTATAATTCCAGAAGGTTCAAAATAATTTACTTATCATATTAGATCAGTAGAAAAAAGGTTTGGTATCAAAAGGTGTGACATCTGTGCTTGTAATCATCGTAAACAGTTCAGTTATCAATGAAATAAAGTTATTTGATCCCTATGTTTGTTTGTTTATGTTTGATGTTTTTCATGTTTTGACTTTTATTCGATTTCAAACTCTATATCGCTTTCTGGAGAATTATACACAAACTGGTGCGTAAACGTAATCAGTTAAACACGACAAATACTCCGGAACATCAATTTATGCTTAACATACCTTAAATAACCTTTACATAACTTAGAAATAAGTTTTGAAGCCTTTGGTATGGCAAAATCCAGTTAATTCGCTTACAGGGACTAAAATTGACAAAACTGCGAAAGTATGCCGATTTGAACTGTAACGAACATTCCGGAACATGATCATAAGTTAAACACACCCTAAATATCCTTTACATAGCTTAGAAATAGGCTTTGAGGGGTTCGGTGTGCTAAAATAAACTTTTGGGTCATTCAGGGACTAAAAGCGTCAAAAAGTGCATAAGTTTGCATTTTCGCGCATAACTTACGTTCTGAATACATCCGGACATCCAAAAATTTATGTAAGCATTAAAATATTGTGTTTTAATGTTTGGCATGAGAAAAATCCATTCGTCGCGCAATTTGGATCGTTTTTCGCGCTTATGCGCATTTCGTCGTAATTAAGCAAACATCGCGATCGTACGGCCAAACGAACCGACATCCGAGATATTTTTGAGCACATTTTAAGTTCCCTATACTTTAACTTCATTTTTGAGCTTTGAAATGGGGTTAACGGGGCTTAAACGTGTCAAAAATGGGCCGAAATGCATGTTTCTCAAGTGCAGGGACCATTTTGCAATTTCTGGAAAGTATCAGACCTGCAAGGTCCTTACGGACCGTAAGACCTACTCCATACGGTCCGTAAGTAGGTCCCAGTTCAGCAGAAATCTTTTTTAACAAAACCCAGCTACTCCTTGGTTTTGCAAATGGTTTTAAGGTTCCTATGGGCTGGTTTTAAGGTCCCATGGTTTCACAAATCAGTGGGCATGAGGTGTATGGCTAAGATTGAAGCTCGGTTTTCGATAAACAATCCTAACGGTTGTGCGAAAACTATAAATACCCCCACCCATTTCATTCTTTCCCCACTTGAATTCTGAGATTTTCTCTAAGTTGAAGTGTAGAACACTTCATACCTGAGAAATACTTGGAATATCAATCTTGCGGGGACCTTCTGTAAGTATTCTTTTGCGTTTTTCGTTCGTTTTAGCGTTAAAGTCAAACTGCGTTTGACTTTCTGCATTGACCGGTTTATGGTCAATGCGAAGTTCGTTTGAACTTCATAACGTGAGCGTAATCACGATGGTTATAGTCCCTAGCGACTATACCTACTGATTACCACGTTATCTAGGCTCAGTGACGAGTCGTAGTTTCGGCCAAAATGCGTTTTCTCACGTATTTTGTAACCAAACTACTCTAGGGTATTAAAACCGTTTGTTTTAATACCAAACCTGTTTTCTAACTTTACTAAACATGTTCTAGCATGTTTAGCTCGTCGCTTTTAGATTTGTGCTTGTTTAGGGTCGTAAAGGTAAGCGATCTAATCAATCGCTTATACTTTCGAACCCGACCCATTTGGTCGATCATTAGGATCCGACCAAACACTTTAGCTGACCATAGTTGTATAGGAATAACCTTCCGAGGTTATACCTTATGGTCACATTGTTTAAGTAGTTGTATGATAAGTAGTTCTTATGCCTTAGGTAAATTACCAAAATACCCTTTTTGCGCCAAAATTCATTTTAAGCCTATGTAACATAATTTTTGACATCTAAACTGATTTAGCAACAATATTAAGCATGTTAAGGCATATCTTACTTGTCATAGGACTAGTTAGGCTTTCCGAACGCGTTTTACGCGAACGACGAGTTAAAGTAGCATAAGCTACCTAAGCGGGTCGTAACGGGTCAAAAGCACATAGGATAGGTTTCGTTTTAGTACGTAGGCTTTGTTAAACCATGTTACATAAGTTCCCCTACTTATTTGGTTTACGAACCCTCGTACTACCCGATCCTCCGATGGGGCCGTTTATTAATGTAGATACCTATATAGGTGCCGTTTGATTCTGTGATCTTCTAGCATTGCTTGGTGGTTATCCTACGACTTCTAAGCAATCACAAGTGAGTACATAGACCCCTCTTTTACTGTTTTCCAAACATTTTGGGGTGAAACACATGTGCCTACTTGTTACTTTCGTGCTTTCTTGTTTTCACATCTTATGCTTGCTATGTTCTTAGTACGCTTATAGTACATGATTTCATTACATTGTTTTGCTATGTATGTTAACTTAGCATGCTAGCACATTGATTTACATTACATTGTTTTGCTATATATGTTTGCATGACATATTAGCACATTGTTTTACATGACTTTTCTGCTTTGTATGTTTACTTAGCATACTTAGTACATTGTTTTCACATAACTTGTTTACTTTTGGTATGACATTTGGTTTGCATAAACGGTTCTTTACTACATTCATTAACATTAGCTACGCCGCTCGGTAGTAAGTAATGGTACCATAGGACTTGACAAATCCCGTTCCTGACATCCTGGGTTTGTTTGGATGAAAGGAATGACTGAATCCGAAAACATTTTACTTTGATAACCTTTACTCTAAGGTTATCCTGCTGTCTCAAGGCTTGAATGTAATGCGTTAACTTACCACATAAATGTTTGTATCAATAAAACAAGCTTTTACTTGGCAAAACATAACTTTTTGATTTATTCAAAATACTTTGTTTTGTTCCTTTTTACTTATGGTTAAGTATTCTCATTTTGTTACTTACCATACATAACTTTTGTTTACACTTAACTACATGACTACATTTTGGGTTTTAAACATTGACAATGGTTTAGACAAGAACATTTGATGATTGGTTTGAACAAGAACTATATGCTTTGGTGGTTTGTTTAAGTGACTTAAGTAACGATATGTGTGTAGTATGTTACAGGCATGGTGGATACGCCACTGGTACTTCCTATATATAAGTGCTTGTAATGTATTACATGACATACCGTTATTTAAATCATTCAATTTTGGACTTATACATTTTACACAAATAATATCTTTTTCACAAGACTTTGTTTTACAAAACAATTTATTTCATACAACTTATTTTTACTTGGTTATTCTATTAACCATACAACATTCTTTTATACATACATATTAACTGATTTGTTATCGCTTTTCAAACATTTTATAAGCAAACACTTAAACTGGATTCATGACAAAGTTTTCATTAAACATTTTCTTAAACCTAAATCATGAATCCTATTTTCACAAAACCTATGTATCTCACAGGCATTTTTATGCTGACGTACCTATTTTCACATGTGTTTCAGGAGCTAATGCATAGGATGATCGTGACACGCTAGGCTGGACTTGGGCCTTAGTGATATAAAACAGAGCTAGACTTAGTTTAATGACGTTATGTACTCTTTATTTCAGTAGCTTTAAGACAATGTAATATGTTGGTTCTTGTTTTGAACAATGTATTCCACCCTTGGGTGATGAATAAAATATTATTTTAATTACCTTGGTTGTGGAACAATAATTCTGTTACAACACTCCCCGACGTTTCCGCCATGATTTGATGTTTTACGTGGTCGGGGTGTGACAAAAGGATTTGTAAAACTCATTTTATAGCCCGAAAGGGCAAAACCGGCAATAACCGAAATAAGCTTTGAACTCTAAGTTATGCTTAGCCTAAAAATAATTAAAAATCTCCAAAAATCCCAAAATATTATTTTATATCAGTAGGTAAAATGTTTGAAATCAAAAATTGGGTTTAGATATGCTATATGCTAATTATGCCATTAAATTACTAAAAAGTTTCTAACTCATATTCTAGACCTCAAACTGATATCAAATTTTGGGTACATGTTTATAAATCAGTAGTGAAGGTTCCTACTCTTTTACTTTTTCAAAAATCACATTTTAAGGTGAAAAGGGCATAATAGTCGACATTTAGGCAATTAACGGAAACTTGCATAATAATTGGACAACTAATGAACCAAGTCGTATAATCACAGAGGGTTATACTAACATGTAACTAGGTCCAAAAGAAGCTCTAAGGCAATCCTAAACTAGGCTTAAACGGGTTAGAACTAAAAGTCAAAGTATAAGTCAAACTATGCGACTTTCGGTTCCGAACCGGACCTAAAATGAAAATTATCGGGGTGAACATGTTTAGACATGTTCTTACATTAATTACCAAGTTATATTAATGATAAAACAGGTTGCATGGATCCTACATTGCTAATTATGCACTAATTTGAAATTAAACTTTCTGTTGACTTTTTAAGATCAAGTTTGACCCGACAATTAACCTAGATAGAGTGGGAATCAGAGGGTACCATTTTAAAGGTTTATTACCCACATAATTACATACTCATAGGTATTTTTAATTCGAGATTTGACTGGATAATTATTGATTAATCTCGAAGTCAAACCTTAATTACGATGGTTTGACTTTTAGCTAATTAACTAAGCTAAACTAAATTAAAAGGATTAAGGACACTTACAAGAGTCCTAAGTATTCTTATGGATCCTAAGAGAAGTGGGTTGCTGTCCAGAGAGCTCCAAAGATCAGTTGAAATGAGTTTGAATGAAGTGAACAAGATGGTTACAACTTCATTCTCTTATATATTGAACCCAAATGCACAAGATCATGCCAAACTAGTCTACATGTGTTGTAAGATCATCCCAGGTGTCCCTATGATGCCAAAACCAGTTGCAGGAGCCTCAGTATTTGTTAGTGCAGAATGTCTATCGCCTTCGTCAATCAAGTTCGTAGCAGATTCTGAAGAAAAGCAAAGCTTTATATTGTATTTAGTAAGAAAAGGCAAGGTGGCAATATTGTAAATATGAGGGAATCTTTCATATGCCTTGGCCTATAAATAGGAGCTTTAGGGTTTACATTTTAGACTTTTTGGCCATTTGTAACTTGGAGAGCTTAGAAGTTAGAGAGAGAAACTAGAGAGAGAAAGTACTCCAAGTGGTGATTCAAGGTTTGTACGATTTTCATATCATTCAATGGAATCACAGATTTAGTACGGTGTGTGTTTCGGTCTCGTTAGTGCACGGATTCCGCACGTCGCACGGTCGTTTCGCAATCGATTCGGAGTGAAAACCGAGACCTACAAGTGGTATCAGAGCAGGTGCTCGGTTGTGAAGATCAAACGCACAGATTCATACAAGTTTTGATCAGATTCAGAGCCAAAATCATTCAGATTTGTCAAATTCTTCTTATTTTTCTTGTTCTTCACGTTTTTAACTGAATTTTGACAAATTGAACAGGTTTCTACGATTGAAAATTGCTGATTTTCGGATATGTTGTGCGAAAGTACTTGATCTACAAGCCTACAAATTTTCAGATCTTAATTCCTAACCGTTTGGGAGAAATCTGCGTTTTTGTGTTCGACATTGCTGAAACTGTTCGTCATTAGCTGATATGTACTGTTCGATCGAACAGCAGTGTTAAATGTCACTTGATCGGCTGGTGTAACCGATCGAACAACAGTGTTAAATGTCACTTGATTGGCTGGTGCAACCGATCGAACAGCAGCGTTAAATGTCACTTGATCGGCTGGTGTAACCGATCGAACAGCAGCATCACTGACACTGCCATTCATTAAAACTTTGACTTTGTTGACTCTGGCCGATCGAACAGCATCACCAAACGGCCAGCAACTCCTGTTCGATCCACCGCCTTATTCAACCAATCGGTTAACAAACACATCATTTAAGTCAAACATCATTATGCATTGACAGTCAAAATCATTTAATGAAGACAGTAAGCATGTGATTGTATTGTGTGAGGTCAAGTAACATTGTGAGTTTAATAAACAGTTAACAATCTATCGGCCCTATCAGATTCTTTATCATATTGTTGGCCCTATCAAACAAAGATTAAAAATTGACTCAGACTTGTAAGCTGAACGACCCAATGAGAAATCAGATAAAATCAAGATTGTCGGATTAGTGAACTTTGAGGTCAAATAGGATTACATTGAAAATTAAAGTTGTCGGCCATATAATCAAAAGTTAAAATCAATATTATAAATCTCGACTAAATCAAAATGTTAAAACATTAAGTTGTCAGATTGCATGTGCTTCAATCAAAATAGTCAAAATAATTACAATTCATAATGATGTCAGCCTTTATAACAGATTGTCATGTGAATCATTGAATGTATTTGTGAAGCATTATCTGTTGTCAACTCATGTGATTTACAAATTCTCGGTTCAATCAAGTAAGCCTTAGTGGAATGGTCATGATGTTCTTTGACTGAATTGAAAATTAACAGTTCAGTAGATAAAATACACATTTAATCAATTCATTAAAGTGTCAGTCAGCATGTGAAAATTCATCGTTTTGCACGTGAAGAATACTTATTTCATTATATCTCACCGAACGGCCAGCAACAACATTTTTGTCGTTTGTTTCACTCTATCGGCTAGCAAGTTTTGGTTCGAACATCATTATTAAGCAGCTTTGATCGGCTGGCTAAACCGATCGAACAACAGAGAAAGTGAAACTCAATCGGCTGGCTAAACCGATCGAACAGGAGATTTAAGTGCAATTCGATCGGCTGGGATAATCGAACGAACAGCAGCTTTCATTCCCATTCGATCGGCTGCTATAACCGATCGAATAGCAGCATATCTTGTTCGATCGAGTGGCTCACTCGATCGGCTAGCATATTCTAACCGATCGAATAGGAAAGTCACACTTGATCGGATTGTATTAATTTTCACGATCGGCTAGCATATTCTAACCGATCGAATAGGAAAGTCACACTTGATCGGATTGTATTAATTTTCATTGGCTCGAACATATTAATTTCAACCGATTCTAGAATATCAAGTTCATCCAATTGAGTTTATCAATTAGTTCATTCGAGTCACGTTTAATCAAGAGTTATTTCACAGTGTAAACTGATCGATTGTTTGATTGCTTGCAGGAGATTCAAGGTGATTCACGGTGATTTACAAATTGCAAATTCAAGACAAAATTTGAAGATGTCGAGTAGCAGCGAAGAATTCTATAACACTTTTTACAACGCTTTCACTTCAGAATCATCTGAGAGAAGATCCAAAACAAGAAATTATTCAAAAGAGATCTCAGATCATTTGAAGTATGATAATCTGTATGGAAGCCAACAAAAACCACCGAAACTAATAAAGATTGAAGATTATAACTGGTGGAAAAATCGGTTTGAGGGTTGGGTAAAAGCTTTCGCTCCTGAAAGCTGGTTAAAATTAAAATATGGATATACTAAACCAGTAAAAGAGGGAGGAGAGTTAGTAAACGAAAAAGAGTTCACAGAGATAGATGTTAAAAATATAGTAGCTGAAAACAAAATGATCACTTTGTTACATCAATCAGTAAGAGAAGACATTATTTCACTGCTTGAAAATGAGAAAACATCTAAGGGATTATGGGAAGCTCTTGAAAGAAAATGTTTGGGAAGTGCCGAAATCATAAAGAACAAAAAGAAATTGCTTAGAAAAGAGTATGATTTATTTGGTTGTTTTAAAAATGAATCAGTTTGTCAAATGATTGAGAGGTTTAGGCACTTGAAATTAGAACTGGCAAGACATGGGATTGAATACTCTCAAGAAGAGTTAGTCGATAAATTGTTTGACTCGTTGCCAGATGAGATGGATTGGCAATATTATGCTTTGATGTTGAAGAATACGATCAAGTCTGAGGATCTTACAGTTGACTTGTTGATTGAAAGACTTGAAAGCCATGAATTGGAGACAAGAAAAACCAATAAAGTCAAAACATACCAACAGAAGTGGAGCTATATTACAGAGGAAACATGTTTGAGCAAAAGTCAAAATCAGGATTTAGTGCTGGAAGCTCAAAGGATTCACCTCAGCAGAGTTCTTCAAGAGATCCGGGTTATCATTCATTTGGTTCAAATTCTTCAAATCCAAACATAGTCCATTGCAATATCACCATAGATCTGAAAAACTCTCAAAGTCTGAATGCTGAAGCTGCCAAGCAACAAATGGTGTTCTTAGCATCCATCCTAGAATCCTATGAAAGTCTGGTCGCGGGAAAAGTTGAAAACCCAAAAATGACAAAAGAAGATTATGATCAGATCGATCCAGAGGAGATGGAGCTAATGGATATTAAATGGTGCATGGCTAGCACAATGAGGAGAGCACAACGTTTCATGGAGATCACTGGAAGATCATCTTTGGCATCTGGTGATTCGAAATTGGGGTTTGATAAGGCAAAAGTTACCAGTTTCAAATGCAAACAGAAAGGACACTTCAAGAGAGAGTGTACAAACAGGGAAACTGACGAACCAACGAATCCATTTAGTGATGATTACTACAAGAAAGCAATTTATCATCGTTCCAGTGGATCATCAAATGTGAATCAGAAACAGATCGATGAAGGGTCATCAAAATCTAGGGCAATGGCGGTTATTCATGACGATGAAGGTTATGACTGGAGTCAAGTTCTCCCTGAATTAGATGCAGTTGGATATGCATTTGTAGCCAATGTTGATCAGGACAGATGGTGGAGAAGAGATTATGCAAGATAGGAAATCGAAAAATTCAGGGAACCATTCAAAGAAGCCAAGAGAGCAAAAAGATGGAATGATGAATTGGAATGTTACATGGATCCACGAGGTAATCCAGTTGTTGACCCATCAAAGGTGGATTTTGAAGCTGTAACAAAATTGCTTCCAAGTCAGGCGACTTTCAACACAAGAAGGTTATCTGATAAAGAATATTTGCCGAATTTGGAAAGCAAGATAAAGGAAGTTTGTGAAGCGAGTCTACCAAAGGTGGTAGAGATGAAGAAGAGAAAAGAAGAAGAGTTGAAAAAGATGGTTGAAGAAGTGAAGATTACAGCAAAGCTAGCTGCTGAAGAAGAGCAGAAGATTGAAGAAGAACAGAAAGAAGAAAAGAAAGAGGAAGTTCATACAGAAGAACCGGTGCTGAAAGAAACTGAGGTAAGTGAATCTTCTGATCTATCGAATGTTGAAACTGTTGATAACAATGAAAACAAGTGCAGGAATTGCATAGAAATGTGCAAAGCCTGTACTAAAAAGATGAAATAATAAAAACAAAAGAAATTGAAACAAATAAAATTGAAAATGTTTTCAAAATAAAATGTAAAGAAATGATTGAAAAAGAAGAAATTTTGAAACAAAAAGTTGAAAAGCTGACACAGAAATGTCATGATTTTGAAAAAGAAAATGAAATTTATAGACAAATGTGTACAGCAAAATGTGTTGGTTGTGTTGAAAAAGAAAATAAGTTTCAAGATTTTCAAAAAGAGTATGATTCTTTGAAGAGGTCGAGTCAGAGAGTACAAGAAGCTTATGATACTTTGAAGAGCCAAGTCAAATGTTTTGATCAAAGATTGTCTGAAACTTTAACAACCAAAGAACTGTATGAGAGAAAGTTCAAAGAAAAGCAACTTGAATTGAACAAGTATGTTGATGAAGTTGCTAATCTCAAACTAGTTTTGGTTGAAAAATAAAAGATTGTTACAAAACTTCAAAGTTATCATAACTCTTCGTACATTCTCGAACGCATTTTCAACATCAGACCAGATAACAAAGATACTGACAAGAATAAAAAAGGTATTGGTTCAGAATATCATCAGGTACCACCACCATTGAGAAACAATTATACCTTCTATGATGAGGAAAAGGTGGCAAAAGGTCTGAACATTGTTGACCAATTACCTGAAAGTATCGATGTGATTTACACCAAATCTGATGAAGCTGATGATTCAGAGGTGGTAAGTAAGGTTGTTGAAAGCGTTTTGAAAGATGAGTCAACCAAAGGTAAGCCTGAATCACATGATGAAAATGAGGGAAATTTTCATGATGGTTATCTCAAACATTCAAAATCTGAGAAAGTTGTGAATGATGATTCAAAAGGATTGGTTTATACCATGATTGGATCGGACAAATTATTCTTAGATATTGTATTCCCGATTCAAAATGTGATTTCAGAAAAGATTGATAAAGTTTTTAAGATGGTTGAGATCGAAAAATCAGAAATTTCAAAGTTTGCTGGGAAAAGCAAGAAAACTTTTTATAACAAACCCGGTTACAAAAAGAAGAATATGAAAGCAGGGTTGGGTTATAAAAGGAAACAGAATCAAAATAAAAGTTTGAAAAACAAAAAGTTCAAACGAAAACAAATTTTGTTCATGGGAAAAGCTCAGAAGAAGAGAAAGAACTCCAATTTAGACGTCAGTCTGATGAAGAGTTCTATGCTCAGAAAAAGAAACAACAGGCTAAAGATGTTTCAAAGAAAACGTGCTTTAAATGTGATCAAATTGGACATGTTGCACGCAAGTGTCCAAACACAAAGTCTGTTGAAGTTGAAAAACAGAAGTCTGAGGATGTGAGACAAAAGTCTACCACATTTGATTCAAAACAAACTTGGAGGTACAACACAAACAAGTTTGCTTCGAATCAAACTTGGAAACCAAAATAGACGAGGTCTGATTCAAGACAAACCAAGAATTCTCACACACCCAGATTCAGAACAACACAAAGTTGGCAAACATTAGTTGATATGACAAAGCCAAATCAATTTTGGAAACCAAAAATTGTTGTTCAAAGTCAAAATAATCAAAACGAGTCACGATTTTACAAAAGAAGTGCTTCAAAAGGACAGAACTGGGTGATTAAGAAAGAAGTGACTACTGTGAATGATGAGAAAGTCAAAATCAAAGATGAAAAAGTTTTTGTACAAAATGACAAAGATTTTCCATCATTGAATGAATATTGTATTGAAATACCTAAGGTCCAACAGACCTGGGCTAAATTGTTCAAGTAATTGAGTTTTTTTGTGAATGTGCAGGTGCTCATGAAGTTTGAATGTCAAGAAACAGAATTGATGAGCAGCCTGGCACAAGAGGAGAAGGCTGCTGAACCCTGGTTTGGTTGAACAGGGAGTTTATCAGTTTCTGTATATAAATAAACAATATTTCTGAAAACCATAAAAATTGAAAAATTTAAAACCAAAAATATGTTTTTATTTTATCAAAAATTTGAAAAATCAAAAATATGTTTGTTTAAATTTGTCAAAAATCAGAATTTAAAAAAAATGTAACTTGAATATGCCGAAACCCTCACGGCGGAACAAACATGATTACTTTCACAAGATTGAAAAACGGTTTTCAAACTGTTGAAAATCATGGGGGTACGTTATTGTCACACCCCCAAAAATCCACAAGCGGAGTATCACCGCTTGGGAGCGTGACTGGCCAGGATCAAGCCACCAATCATATAGAACAATGTATATAGTAAAAGTAAATGTAATTTAACCAAATCAATCCATATGAATGGTGTTCAAAACATAGGTATAAATTCAACGTTTAGCGGAAGCATATGAGTAAAAGCCCAACATAGATAAAATATGTAATGTCATAATGTTTAATTAAAGCATTCACGATCCTTGTCCACAACGACCGCGCCTCCCCATGCAAGCTCCATGTATACCTAACGACCTGCAAGGCATGTAACAGAGAGTCAACAACTAGTTGAGCGAGTTCACAGAAAGTAAGTTCGTAATAGTAACTTCGTTTGTAACGTGTGGCTCTACTGGGCCGATAGTATGTTCTATTGGTGGGGGCTTCCCATGTTTGCATATACACTAGACTATTCGTAACCATAAGTGTTCTTCTTAACCCGAGAGCAGTAGTACGTACGAGATTTACGTAGGTTTTACGTAAGTGTCCTTCTTTACCCGAGGACAGTGGTACGCGTGGGGTTTACGTAGGTTTTACGTAAGTGTCCTTCCTGACTCCGGAAGACAGTAGCATGTGTGAGTTTACGTAGGTTTTACGTAAGTGTCCTTCCTGACTCCGGAAGACAGTAGTGTGTACTTGTTTACGTAGGTTTTACGTAAGTGTCCTGCTTAACCCGAGGACCATGGTAGATAGTCTAGTAATCGTGTAAGTACGAGAAATCGTTCAATTCCATTATTCAACCCATTCCCAATCCCCGGGAATCCCATGCCTTGGTAAAGAGTGTGAACTCACCTTGGTTTGCTCGGTATGTTATTGCTTCTAGTGTAAATTAATGGTTAAGTCCGTTATACACGACCTAAGGAACATTGCACATAAATTCGATGTAAGCGTTTACGTTCAATTAGGGTTTACAAGTCCTTGATGTCCAAACAACTGTGATTCGTGTGACAGTGGTGCACAGAATGATAACACACTGTAATATACAGTTACATTCAGCAATATACAGTAACATGCAAAGTGTTCCTCATACAGGGTTTTGACTTAGCACCATAAGCATCATAAGTAAACTCAGACAATTTATCAACAAACGTCGGATCATTCATCAAGCATAAAGTTCAGACTATGTATCAAGCATAAAACTCAGACTAGGTTATCAAGCATAAAAGTTGGACTAGCATATTAAACAAACTCGGATCCCCCCTTATATCATTCAAAAGTTCGGACAAGGCAAGCATCACAAGAAATTCGGACCCCATGCTCTCAAAACTCGGGCCATGTGCATGTATATCAAAAAGTCGGACATGATCATCAAGTTTACAAAATTCAGACAACAATAACCATTGAAACTCGGACCCCATGGATTTGTTTAAAAGTCGGACTATGCTTATCATCTTTAAAAGTTCGGACTATGCTTATCATCTTTAAAATTCGGACCCTTCAAGTCCAAAAGTCAGACCTTATGCTCTTGTAAAAGTCGGACCGCCTTGTCCATATAAAAGTCGGACTAACCTACTCCTCTTTAAAGTTCGGACCTTGTTAATACTTTACACAAAATTCGGACAAGTATCATCTTTAAAAGTCAGACAAGGCATTATGTTCTAAACTCGGACCTAATGTCCTTCCTTAATCAGAAATTCGGAGCATTCACAAAGTTCAAAGCTCGGCTCCTTTAACATACAAAATTCGGACCTAGTTAACATGTATAATACTCAGACTAACATCAATCAAATCATGTGAACATTCAACCTTCATTATAACAGTTACGTTTCTACAATCAACAGTTACGTTTCCACGATCATTCCAACCCTTATTTCATACTTGTCAATGCTATAATCAAATCGAAATCAAACGATTCTAACATATCATGCATCTAATTGTCAAGCATTCGATTAAACAAATAATCACAAAACTATTGCAAGAGCAATCAGGTTTTTCAATAAACGCAGAGTCATTGTTTATAGAACTAGGGTTTTGCAAGAATCACATAATCAAAGATTAACAACAAGAAATCATTGAACAATTACCTTGGATTGATTCTAGATGGATTGAAAGATCAAGATTGATGCAAGAGAACTTGTGCCAATGAGACAGAAGATGATTGCAAGAGAGGGTTGTACAGAAATCTTGAAGATACGTATGATGATTTGTGAAATGATTAGGGTTAAGGGTTTTGTTTTATTTTCACAATTAACACTAAACACCCTTAAGTATTATCTATTACATAATACATGCACAAGACATACAATTTACAGTTTCATCACCTAGTTCATGTATTTGACAAATCATTCGTAAAACTTTATCAAATCAAAACGTATACAGTTACAAAGCAAACAAGTTGCATAAGTAAGCAACTAAACAAACAGTTAACGTGCAATAAATGTGAAAGTGGAATCTTGGAAACTCGAGTTGTCACATTATCCCCAACTTGAAAGAAATTTCGTCCCGAAATTTAGCATGCGGTTACTGAGGAAGCTAGGTAAGTTGTATCGTTTACTGGTTTTCCTGGGGTGTCACATCATCCCCCCGTTGATTTGGAATTTCGTCCCGAAATTCTGTAGTAACTTCAGCCTCAGTAGTGGTTGCATGATTTTCGAATAACTGGGGATACTTGAGTTTCATTTGGTCTTCTCGTTCCCTGGTGAACTCTGGGCCACGACGGGAGTTCCAACGAACTCGAACAAGAGGTATTTTAGTATGCTTGAGGACCTTAACATCCCGGTCCGTGATTTCTACTAGTTCCTCGACGAACTGCAACCGCTCGTCGATAGTGAGTTCCTTCAAAGGAACTATGAGGGTCTCATCTGACAGACACTTCTTCAGATTCGACACGTGGAAAACATTGTGAACTGCACCGAGTTTAGCTGGTAGGTTCAGTTTGTAGGCCACTTTGCCTATTTTCTCGATGATTTCGAACGGTCCAACATACCGCGGATTGAGTTTACCTTGCTTACCAAAACGAACCACACCCTTCCAGGGTGAGACTTTGAGTAGCACTCGATCCCCAACTTGGAACTCGAGTGGTTTCCTACGCTTATCAGCGTAACTTTTCTGACGGTCGCGAGCTACCGCCATGCGTTGTCGTATCTGTGCAATTCGTTCACTAGCATCAACTACAAGTTCTGGACCTGTGATTTGACTATCCCCCACCTCTGCCCAACAGAGAGGTGACCGGCATTTATGTCCGTACAATGCCTCGAATGGAGCAGCTTGAATACTGGTGTGGTAACTGTTATTGTACGAAAACTCCACTAGAGGGAGATGTTTTTCCCAGCTGTTGCCGAAATCGATAACACACGCCCGAAGCATGTCTTCTAGAGTTTGAATCGGGCGCTCAGACTACCCATCCGTCTGAGGGTGATAAGCTGTGCTCATGTCAAATCGAGAGCCAAAAGATTTATGCATCGCTTGCCACAGTTCCGAAGTGAATCGTGCATCCTGATCCGAAATAATAGAGGTTGGCACTCCGTGCCTCGAAACAACTTCTTTCAAGTAGATGTCTGCTAAAGTAGAGAACTTATCCGTTTCCTTGATAGCCAAGAAATGAGCAGACTTTGTGAGTCGGTCTACGATCACCCAAATAGTATCATTCCTACACTGGGATCTAGGTAGGCCAGTAACGAAATCCATGGAAATTTCCTCCCATTTCCACTGCGGTATCTTGGGTTGCTGAAGTAGGCCTGATGGTTTCTGATATTCAACTTTGACCCTTGTACAGGTCAAACATTTGCTGACGTAGGTTGCGATGAGGGCTTTCATGCTTGGCCACCAATACGTAGTTTTAAGATCGTGGTACATCTTATCCGAACCTGGATGTACCGAGTAGCGAGACTTGTGCGCTTCATCCATCACAAGTTCTCGTAAACCGCCATATAGTGGGACCCAAATACGCCCCGTTACATAGTAGGCACCGTCTTCCTTTTGTTCTAATCGCTGCCTTGAACCGCGTAAGGCTTCAGCCTTGACATTTTATGGTTTCAATGCTTCTACCTGAGCATCTCGTATCTGTGCAGGAAGACTAGACTGAATAGTAAGCTGCAGGGCTCGTACACGCCTAGGTGTAGTATCTTTCCGACTGAGGGCATCAGCCACAACATTGGCTTTGCCTGGATGGTATTTGATGGCACATTCGTAATCGTTAAGTAGCTCGACCCATCGACGTTGACGCATGTTCAATTCCTTCTGCTTGAAGATATGCTCGAGACTCCTGTGATCGGTGTAGATAGTGCACTTGGTACCGTACAGGTAGTGTCGCAATATCTTAAGCGCGAAAACAACAGCTCCCAGCTCTAAATCGTGCGTCGTGTAGTTCCGTTCATGAACTTTGAGTTAACGTGACGCATAAGCAATAACTTTATCCCGCTGCATCAATACACAACCAAGCCCCTGTATCGATGCGTCACAATAGACCACAAAATCGTCCGTGCCCTCTGGCAATGAGAGGATAGGTGCACTGCAAAGTCTATCCTTTAAGTGCTGAAAAGCGGCTTCCTGAGTATTACCCCATCGATAAGTGACACCCTTCTGTGTCAGTAGTGTAAGCGGTTGTGCAATCTTTGAGAAGTCTTTAATGAATCGTCTGTAGTAACCCGCCAAACCCAAGAATTGGCGTATTTCCGTTGGTGTACGCGGTGTAGGCCAGTTCCTGATCGAATCTACCTTGGATGGATCAACATGAATCCCATCCTTGTTAACCACATGGCCTAGAAAGTGGACTTCACGAAGCTAGAAGTCGCATTTTGAAAACTTGGCGTACAGTTGTTCCTTTCGAAGAAGTTCCAAGATAAGACGCAGGTGCTGCTCGTGTTCCTCCTGACTCTTGGAGTAAATCAGAATGTCGTCGATAAAGACAATCACAAACTTGTCTAAATAGGGTTTGCACACCCTGTTCATAAGATCCATGAAAACTGCAGGCGCGTTCGTTAGCCCGAATGGCATGACTAGAAACTCGTAGTAGCCGTAACGAGTTCTGAAAGCTGTTTTGGAGACGTCCTCATCCTGGACTCTCAGCTGATGGTACCCTGACCTCAGATCAATCTTGGAGTAGAAGCTCGACCCTTGCAACTGGTCGAATAAGTCGTTAATACGAGGAAGAGGATAGCGATTCTTCACCGTGACTTTGTTCAGTTCGCGGTAGTCTATGCACATTCTGAATGTACCGTCTTTCTTCTTCACAAATAATACTGGAGCTCCCCAAGGCGAAGAGCTAGGACGTATAAATCCCTTATCCAAGAGCTCTTGCAATTGCTTTGATAGTTCTTCCAGTTCGGTTGGAGCTAATCGATACGGTGCGCGGGCTATTGGTGCTACTCCAGGTGCTAGTTCAATCTGGAATTCGACCTGGCGATGAGGCGGTAGACCAGGTAAATCTTCAGGAAACACTTGAGGAAAATCGAGTACAACTGGAATATCCTCTATTCTTTTCTCTTTCGTTGATGCATCAGTAACAAGTGCCAAAATGACAGTGTGACCCTTTCGCAAACACTTTTGGGCCTTCAAGAAGGAGATGATGCCAACCACGGCACCACTCCTGTCGCCTTGAACTTCGTGAGGTTCTTGACCAGAACGGGGAGTACGAATGATCTTTTCTTTACATAGGATCTCTGCTTGCTGCTTGGATAACCAATCCATACCAATGACGATGTCGAAACTACCCAGAACTATAGGGATGAGGTCGATGGAGAAAGCTTGACCAGCGAGGATAAGATTACAACCCTGAACTATGTGTGTGGCCTCTAGACTTTTACCATTAGCTAACTCTACGACATGTTTGGTGTTTAAAGGAGTTGGTGCACGTTTTAACATTTTACTGACTTTCAAGGACATATAACTGGTATCCACACCCGAATCAAAACAAGACAGTAACATAAAAGTCCTCGAGAAGAAACTTACCCATTATTACGTTAGGATCGTTCCTTGCGTCACCCTGACCAATCACGTACATGCGGCCCCGGCGTCATTGTTTCCATTGTTTCCCCCAACGCTATCCCCATTGTCGTCCCTGATTCCATGGTCTTGGTTCTGAGTCTGGTCCTGGTTTATTTGTGGACAATGTCTCTTGTAGTGATCTTTAGCATCACACTGAAAACATCCTTTAAAACTCTGTTGTTGCTGCTGATTCTGTGGAGATTGAGGCGGCCATTGCTGTTCTTGGGTTACAGGACGTGAGCTTCGACAATCTTTAGCTTCATGACCTATCTTGAGACACCTCTGACAACGACCCTTGTTGCACTGACCGCTGTGGTGCCTATTGCATCTGTTACACTTTGGATGATTTCCTCGATATCCACCCTGCCCACAACTACCAGAAAACTGCTGACTGGGACTCTGGTAGTCATCTATCTTTTGCTACTGCGCTAGAGGCTGAACCGGAATAAATCCCTTGCTCAGGTTTCCATTCCACTTGCGTTTGTTGTCACTAGAAGCACATGTAGTAGCAGCTTTAACACGTTTCGGTAGTTTGTTTTGTTCTACTGCCTGGTCTGTGAGACGATGAGCAAGCCGAGTGACTTGCTGGATAGTGCCAAGATTAGCTGCGGTCACATGACTCTGAATTTCGGGCACCAGACCCTTGAGATACAGCTCGATGCGTTTGGTGGGAGGGTCTACCATAGTGGGACAAAATGTGGCTAATTCATTCGATCTCTTCGTATAAGCTTCAATTTCAGACCCCACCATCTGTAGGTTGAGGAACTCCACCTCTAGTTCGTGGATGTCTTCCCGACTGCAAAACTCTTCCTTAATTAGGTCCTTGAACTCGTTCCAGGGGGTGGCATTAGCAGCTGCCAGCCCTAACATTTGAACCTGCGCTTCCCACTAGGTTAATGAAGCACCTTCGAGTGTTCCAGCAGCAAACTTTACCCTACGAGACTCAGGGCAATCACACACCTCAAAGTCAGTTTCGAGCCTCTCGAACCAATGGAGGAGGCCTACAACTCCCTCAGTACCACTGAAGGTACTAGGTCGGCAATCCTTGAGATTTTTGAAGGTGCAAACAGGTGGCTGAGCGTGTTGACCTCCTGCTTGTATGGTTGCAAGTGCCGCAGCAATCCGTTCGTTAATGAGAGCCGTCAACTGGGCTTGAGTCAAGTTGATACGTCCGGCCATGATCTTCATAGCAAATGTAACGTAAGTGAGAGAGGTTCGCGAATAGTGCGATGACAGAAGAGAGTAAGCACACAAGTGTTCTCAAGCAATAACAAATAGTGAGCAATGTAATCTAAGCATACCACGAGCAAAGTTCTATGTAATTCTAGCATGTAGGCAATAAACATAAACCTTATTACCTAGGATGTTGAGTCTTGCACGTGGAGCGAGGCGTCGTTGTGGATCGTTGAGCACCGTACTGGTTATAGTCTGGTTTTAATAAAAACATTTTCCCCATACTAAAACCAAGTTCTCTATAACCAATGGCTCTGATACCAATCTGTCACACCCCCAAAAATCCACACGCGGATTATCACCGCTTGGGAGCGTGACTGACCAGGATCAAGCCACCAATCATATAGAACAATGTATATAGTAAAAGTAATGTAATTTAACCAAATCAATCCATATGAAAGGTGTTCAAAACATAACGTTTAGCGGAAGCATATGAGTAAAAGCCCAACATAGATAAAATATGTAATGTCATAATGTTTAATTAAAGCATTCACGATCCTTGTCCACAACGACCGCGCCTCCCCATGCAAGCTCCATGTATACCTAACGACCTGCAAGGCATGTAACAGGGAGTCAACAACTAGTTGAGCGAGTTCACAAAAAGTAAGTTCGTAATAGTAAGTTCGTTTGTAACGTGTGGCTCTACTGGGTCGATAGTATGTTCTATTGGTGGGGGCTTCCCATGTTTGCATATACACTAGACTATTCGTAACCATAAGTGTTCTTCTTAACCCGAGAACAGTAGTACGTACGAGATTTACGTAGGTTTTACGTAAGTGTCCTTCTTTACCCGAGGACAGTTGTAGGATCGGATTTCGACCTAAACGAGTCGTTCGGAAGAGCTCAACTCCGTTTCAGAGGCGGAAACAAGGAAACGGACGTGTACACAGCTTGTATCACACTTTAATCTTCTTGTATATTGATTTTACAGCGTTTACGTTTACAAGGAAAACCGACAATACCTCGGTATCAGATCTGAACTATGTTACAAATGAAATGAACATCAAGCCTATTTATACTAATCTAGGACCGCTCATAGGGACATCTACCATAAAAGCGATCCATGTTGATTCCAAATAAGCGATCCTTCAATGCATGAAAAAGCGAATCTTTTTGTTGCCATAAAAGCGATCCACCTTGACTTTATATAATTTGATCTTCACGAGAACCTTCATGCTTTGTCTTCAAGTGAACTCTCCATAATTGGACCTTTAGATAAATGGCACTCATTGGACCCTCATATGGTCCAATCAACACCAAAGACCACAATTCACTATCCAATTCAATGAGTTTTGTCGTTTTATCCCATGTGATTATGTACTGATGATGTCATCGTATGATGTCATCATCCAAGATGATGACATCATGTTCTTCTTATAACCGCAACGAACCCGAGACTCGATATTAAGACGAAGACGACAGATGACTGCACCAACAACAGTGGTACGCGTGGGGTTTACGTAGGTTTTACGTAAGTGTCCTTCCTGACTCCGGAAGATAGTAGCATGTGTGAGTTTACGTAGGTTTTACGTAAGTGTCCTTCCTGACTCTGGAAGACAGTAGTATGTACTTGTTTACATAGGTTTTACGTAAGTGTCCTGCTTAACCCGAGGACCATGGTAGATAGTCTAGTAATCGTGTAAGTACGAGAAATCGTTCAATTCCATTATTCAACCCATTCCCAATCCCCGGGAATCCCATGCCTTGGTAAAGAGTGTGAACTCACCTTGGTTTGCTCGGTATGTTATTGCTTCTAGTGTAAATTAATGGTTAAGTCTGTTACACACGACCTAAGGTACATTGCACATAAATTCGATGTAAGCGTTTACGTTCAATTAGGGTTTACAAGTCCTTGATGTCCAAACAACTGTGATTCGTGTGACAGTGGTGCACAGAATGATAACACACAGTAATATACAGTTACATTCAGCAATATACAGTAACATGCAAAGTGTTCCTCATACAGGGTTTTGACTTAGCACCATAAGCATCATAAGTAAACTCAGACAATTTATCAACAAACGGCGGATCATTCATCAAGCATAAAGTTCAGACTATGTATTAAGCATAAAACTCAGACTAGGTTATCAAGCATAAAAGTTGGACTAGCATATTAAACAAACTCGGATCCCCCCTTATATCATTCAAAAGTTCGGACAAGGCAAGCATCACAAGAAATTCGCACCCCATGCTCTCAAAACTCAGGCCATGTGCATGTATATCAAAAAGTCGGACATGATCATCAAGTTTACAAAATTCGGACAACAATAACCATTGAAACTCGGACCCCATGGATATGTTTAAAAGTCGGACTATGCTTATCATCTTTAAAAGTTCGGACTATGCTTATCATCTTTAAAATTCAGACCCTTCAAGTCCAAAAGTCGGACCTTATGCTCTTGTAAAAGTCGGACCCCCTTGTCCATATAAAAGTCGGACTAACCTACTCCTCTTTAAAGTTCGGACCTTGTTAATACTTTACACAAAATTCGGACTAGTATCATCTTTAAAAGTCAGACAAGGCATTATGTTTAAAACTCGGACCTAATGTCCTTCCTTAATCACAAATTCGGACCATTCACAAAGTTCAAAGCTCGGCTCCTTTAACATACAAAATTCGGACCTAGTTAACATGTATAATATTCGGACTAAATCAATCAAATCATGCGAACATTCAACCTTCATTATAACAGTTACGTTTCTACAATCAACAGTTACGTTTCCACGATCATTCCAACCCTAATTTCATACTTGTTGTTAGTGCACCTACGTCTGTTGACTACGTCTTCCATCAAGTCATGAAGCTGAACAGATTGGAAATGGCACGGAATCCTAGAAATAGTGATTTGTATAGGATTGTTTATGTTTTCATGATCTAGGACCGCTTTTGTGTCATATCTAGTCTAGGACCGCTTTTATGTACACTTCTAGGACCACTCTTATGTCATGATCATGGACCCCTTTTGTGTCATGATCTTGGACCCCTTTTACGGCAAGTTGGTGAACCACTCATACGGACATGCCGTATAAGCGGTTCCAGAGGCATATATATAGGTCATAAGAGTGGTTCCAAACATAGAGTTAGAAACACATAGTTAGAGGTGAATTGTTCCGGTAAGCCACGAAGTGCTGCCGAAGTGCTGTAAAACATTGTAATCGAGTTCAATAGCAATACAACAGCAAGATTAAAGTGAATTCAGCGTCAAGTGCACCGAATTATTAGTTTCCGCCTCTTAATTCGGATACGAACTTCTCTGAACGACTCAAACAGGTCGGTATTCGATCCTACAAGTGGTATCAGAGCTCAGGAGGAGGAGTTCTATTGAAATTTGCTGGATTTTGTGACATTTTCTTCTTCTACACCTTCTTTCTTACGTCAGACCAAGATTTCACGGTCCGTTTTGGCTGATTTTTGGATATGTGGTGCGCGTATACATGATCTAAAACCCTACCAAGTTTCAGCTTGAAACTCCAAGCCGTTTTGGAGATATCGCGATTTTTCGGTTCGGTTTTTCGTCAAAAAGGTGTGGGTCGCTTATTCGAACAGTTGTGAACCGCTTTTTCGTCAAAGTTTTAGGATCGCTCGTGTGAAATTGTTCTGGCTCGCTCATAAAGTCACTTCTTTGAATCGCTTTTGGGAACAATTGGATCGCTTTTATGTCATCTTGAACCGCTCATTGTGCCAAAAATAGTGAATCGCTCATAAAAACATTTGAGAACCGCTTATTTGACATTTGAGAACCGCTCATTTGACATTTGAGAACCGCTTATTTGACATTTGGGATAGCTCATTTGACATTTGAGAACCGCTTATTCAAACAGTAAACCAATAGATAACAACAATGCACCGTCCCATTTAAATAGTTGCTGCCCACTAGTGTTGTCGGCCCAATACAGTTTTAATATCAATACATAAATGAATATAATCAAAATGCAGTCCATGTGACACAATTTTGTTGAACTTGAACCGCCCAAACAGCCCAATACTTGTTTTGCATTCCACCGCCCATTAACAAGTTGTTTAGATAAATAAAAACTTAACAATGCATCGCCCACTACATGTGTTAAACCATTTTTTTAAACAAGTTTGTCGGCCATTTAGATAGTTCATGTATTAATAAGATTTTTTTGTGAAATATTTTGTTAGATACTTAAAATCTAGAGTTGAATTGATATATGATTTGAAATTGTTGTCGTCAGTCAGTTTGTCGTTTATTAGTGAAGGTGAGCAGCCCAAAAGACAAGTTTCGGGCCATCTCGATTAATTGAAAGCAGTTTGAAGTATGTTCAGGTTGCATGAAATCGTTTGAAAGACAGTTCGCTCGAGCAGACATTGTGTTTGATTGTTGAAATTTGAAAATTGCTGTGAATTTGTGGACAATTTGAACAATGGATATGGAATTTTATAACGCTTTTGTTACCCCAACCTCGATTACTCAAAGTGCTTTGATAGAAAATGAAACCGGAACGTCTCAGAAGCCACCGAAACTCATGGATATTGATGATTACAACGTGTGGTCAGAACGATTCGGAAATTGGGTTGAAGCTTATCATCTTGATGGATGGGAACACACCAAGGAACCATATGTTAAACCAGTTAAAAATGGTGTGCAACTAACACTTCGAGCGATGAGTACAGATGAGAAAAAGAAGTATCGAGATGAGAAATTAATGGTCAGTCTACTTCAGTAAGCGATAAAAGAAGATATCTTGATTTTGCTTCAACACGATGGAACTGCATATTCGATTTGGACAGAATTGGAAGCAAAGTTTAAAGTGTGTGTAGCTGAGCACAATGACGAGAAGTTGGCTGAAGGATTTACTTGGAATGATTTCTGTACAGATCAAGACTTTATGGCCAAAAATACTTCTCATGCTTTCTTTGCTAATGCTTATGATCTAAAATGTGCAGAACGATGCAGAAAAGTCATGGAAGCTGCTGAAGAGAGACGAAGAAAGATTCAAGAGGAGGCTGAAGAGGAAGAGAGATTGAAGGAAGAAGCAAAAGCTGAAAAATTGAGAAGAGCTCATTTTTTAAATTCAGGCAGGACAGTGAAAGAAGTTCCTGAATTTGAAATTAAAGTGGATGCTGAACCGGTCATGGTCCAAGAAAAGTGCATGAACTGTGATTCGCTGATTAAACAGAACAATGAGTTGTTGCACAATATTCACAAGCTGAAAGAATCATATGATACTATGAACAGAGAGATCAACAAATACACAGATTCTGGTGGTGAACAAGCTGAAGCTATGAATACTTTGAAGATAGCATATCTGAGACAGCTTGATACAGCGAACTATAACATAAAGAAATGTACAGATCTCGAGCTTCAGTTAGCGACACAAAAGATAGAAACTGAGAAAGTTAAGAAATTACTAGATAGTTACTCATGTTCTACTTTTGTTGTTGACAGGATTTATCCGAGTCAAAATCCGAGTCAAAGTCTGGGTCCAGTGCGTCAAAGCAAACAGTCAAAAAGGACAAACGGGTTTATGACAAAGAGTTTTTACTTTCAAAATCTAATTTGAATGATGAATCAGTCAAAGTAGCATATACTTTGAAGGGTTCTGACAAATTATATTCAGATAAAAGTTTTCCAATAAGAAGTGTCAGAATTGAAATGATTCAAAAGGTTTTCAAAATCACAGAAATTAATATTTCTGAAATAAAAGATTTTAATCTTAATGGAAAACCTAAACAATACACTTCAAGAGATCAACAAAGAATCAAATCAGAAATGGGTTACAATTGTGGTTATAGTTTCCAAAAGAAACCAAACCATGATCGTAATTACAAAAAGAAAGGTCTTGGTTTTATTCCACCGAAAAACTATAAAAATGAAAAATTTTATAAACAAAAAAATGTGTTTGTTTCAGGGAAAACTTCGGAAGCTGAAAAAGAAAAATTATTCAGAAATCAGACAAATCAGGAATTCCTTGCTAAGAAGCAAGAAGAACCAAAGAAGACCGAAGTTCTAAAGAAGGTTGAAAAGAGATCCTGTTTTCAGTGTAAAGCTGTTGGTCATCTTGCGAAAGATTGTCCGATGACATTCAGACCAAAACAGGAAATCTCAAGAAAAATGAAAGACAAAGTTGTTGAAACGACTGAACTATCAACCCGGAAGTTTACAGGATTTGAGAATTCAACTTATGAAAAAGGAGAATCTTCAAAGAGTGCTTCCAAACGCATAGCCAAAGAATCAAATCAGAAATGGGTTGTGAAAGGTTCAGGTAACAGTTCTGGTGATGAATCTGATTCCATAAAATCAGAGGAGCCATGTGTTGAAGGAAAGGTTGTACAGAAAACTCCGAAAGTGGACGATGAGAATTTTCCGCCACTACATGCTAAAAATTACAAATCTAAAATCGGAAAAGTTGATGTTCCAAATCAATTTTATTCAGACAAAAAGAAAATTGATGTTGGAAAAACTTTCAACGGCAATGTGAAACGCATCTTTGGAAGAATGGCCAGTGGTAAGGCCCAAAGCATTCAGGAGTTTTATGCTTCCAAAGGATGGGTTTACAAGTCGGTTGAAAAGAGGGATGAAAATGATGAGATTACACCCAAGGAAGGTCAGGCTTGGGTGGATATATTTTTTCAAGAATAAAAACCTGACTTGCCGGAGATCCCAAGATGGTATTGCGGATCATGAATCGGCATCTTTCTAAATCTGTTTGTAAACTTGCAGGACTTGCCGGAACTCCCAGGTTTGTAAGCGAGGAGTAGGAATCGGCATCTTGAGAATTCAACCTAAAGATGGTAATTGGTTGAAAAACAGGTTTGAAGAGCTTGAATTGCTAAACTTACAAGTGGTTGTATGGTAGTAATTGGTGTAGATCTTACAAGTGGTTAAATCAGGGTCATTAAATTGGACTTGATTTAATTATCATTCAAGAATTTGGTAAACAAAGTGATGATTTGAACCTCATTTTACAAAAGATAAAAACAACTAAACTTATTTTCCGGAAAAACCATTCTGATTAAAACAAACTTAAGTGTTTTGAAATCATTATGGGAAAATAGTTTGTTGTAAGGGGGAGTTCTGATTGTTTAAGCCAAACGGATGGAGAATTGAAGTGTTTTGATATCAGTTGTCATGTTCTGTATAGTGTGTTTTCAATTTTCTTTAGATGTATTTGAATTTTAGGGGGAGTAAGAATTTTTAGAAAATCCAAAAACATCAGAAAATTTGAAAAAGCCAAAAACATGATAAAAAAACAAAAATGAGTTTTTGATGCATAAAAGAGGAAATGATAGTACATCAGTAAACTATCACAACATGCTAAAGAAATGTAATGTTTAAATGTGATAAACAATCTTACTGTGGATATGTCAGTAGATTTTCACACATTTAGTAAATTGAATCGAGATATAAACCTAAATTCAACTAACTTGATTTGTGGGTAACTATTCTTGGATATATAGGTAACCCCTGAAATCTCGTTTGAAAGGTTTCTTATTCTGGTATACTAGGCGTTTTGCTCAATGATGTCTGGGGTATTATTCCGGGACTTCTGCTGAACGGTAGTTCTAACCTAGTCCCTGGCTAATACTTGCTTTAATATGCTTGAAACATAGCATATAGCCCTCAGCTGATTAGACAATAAAATTGATGATCAGTTGTTGTAGCTGAAAAGATCCTCTAAAGGGGACACACCGAAAAGTCGAAGCTGATATCTCTCTGCTGAACGGAAGTTCTGACCTGAGATCCCTCAGTTTTCGCATTTAATCCCCTAAATTATATACAGATATCATTCGTAGTATATTCTCCTGTAGATTAGAATATTGGGATCTGGATACGGGAGTATATTCAAGTGGAGTGATACACAATTAAGTTTTAGTTTCTAAAACATTAATACTGTATCTCGAATCGATTGAAATTTGTGTGAAAATTTAAGTGGACAAACATACTGACAATCTAGGTAAATTGTTTAGAACTGAGAATGTTTAAAGCTTAACGGTGTTGGTGATTTGGTTCAGAACTGATATGATCCTCTTGCACAAACTCACAAAAATATTGTTTGTAAATAGTTTACTTTCTGCATTTATGTTCTTTTAGAAAATCCAAAAAGAGTTTTGGTGTGTTTTAGCATAAATTTTGAAAATTCAAAAAGATTTTCGACAACTGGTGTTGATATGCTGATTTTCGAAATTCAAAAGTGCTAAACTTGACGAACTGGTTTGGGGAGTGTTTGAGAGTGAAATGATAAAATTGTTTTTTGATGAAATCCAATAATATTCTTGAATGCAAAATCATTATCATTGTTGATTGGTTCTATATAGTTTCTAAAATTGTTGAAAAGTTTATCTTTATAGAAACTTATGGTTGGGTAGAGATTGTGCAGGTGTTAAAATGCCAGGTTACGATCTAGAATCTGATGAGAATCTGTTTACAGTCTGAAGAACCAGTGAAAGAGTTTATTCCAGACTACGATCCCAGCTGTGTGAGAGGGGGAGTCTGAAGACACCGAGTCAACATTTAAGAGAGTAGAGTCTGTTGGTGATGGAGATAGAGAACCAGGATTCTTGGAACGATAAATATTTCAGAAGCAGATTGTTGACTGATGAAGATTGTAGATTGCAGATTGATTGAAGGCATTGATGAAGACTCTGTCAACATCCGAGGGGGAGTTTGTTAGTGCACCTACGTCTGTTGACTACGTCTTCCATCAAGTCATGAAGCTGAACAGATTGGAAATGGCACGGAATCCTAGAAATAGTGATTTGTATAGGATTGTTTATGTTTTCATGATCTAGGACCGCTTTTGTGTCATATCTAGTCTAGGACCGCTTTTATGTACACTTCTAGGACCACTCTTATGTCATGATCATGGACCCCTTTTGTGTCATGATCTTGGACCCCTTTTACGGCAAGTTGGTGAACCACTCATACGGACATGCCGTATAAGCGGTTCCAGAGGCATATATATAGGTCATAAGAGTGGTTCCAAACATAGAGTTAGAAACACATAGTTAGAGGTGAATTGTTCCGGTAAGCCACGAAGTGCTGCCGAAGTGCTGTAAAACATTGTAATCGAGTTCAATAGCAATACAACAGCAAGATTAAAGTGAATTCAGCGTCAAGTGCACCGAATTATTAGTTTCCGCCTCTTAATTCGGATACGAACTTCTCTGAACGACTCAAACAGGTCGGTATTCGATCCTACACTTGTCAATGCTATAATCAAATCGAAATCAAACAATTCTAACATATCATGCATCTAATTGTCAGGCATTCGATTAAACAAATTATCACAAAACTATTGCAAGAGCAATCAGGTTTTTCAATAAACGCAGAGTCATTGTTTATAGAACTAGGGTTTTGCGAGAATCACATAATCAAAGATTAACAACAAGAAATCATTGAACAATTACCTTGGATTGATTCTAGATGGATTAAAAGATCAAGATTGATGCAAGAGAACTTGTGCCAATGAGACAGAAGATGATTGCAAGAGAGGGTTGTAGAGAAATCTTGAAGATACGTATGATGATTTGTGAAATGATTAGGGTTAAGGGTTTTGTTTTATTTTCACAATTAACGCTAAACACCCTTAAGTATTATCTATTACATAATACATGCACAAGACATACAATTCACAGTTTCATCACCAAGTTCATGTATTTGACAAATCATTCGTAAAACTTTATCAAATCAAAACGTATACAGTTACAAAGCAAACAAGTTGCATAAGTAAGCAACTAAACAAACAGTTAACGTGCAATAAATGCGAAAGTGGAATCTTGGAAACTCGAGTTGTCACAGTTATGCTTTTTGCATTTCAGTGCACAAAAAGCAGATAATGGATGGCGAGACAAAGCTATCAGTATCAAGTTGTCAAATTTTCGTTAAATGGTTTTGCATTTTAGGGGGAGTAAGAAATTGTCAGAAAATACAAAAACATTAGAAAAGCTGAAAAAGCCAAAAACATGATAAAATTCAAAAATATGAGTTTTTGTGTAAAAAGAGGAAATGATAGTACATCAGTAGACAATCACAGTACGCTAAAGAATTGTAATGCTATAATGTGATAAACGGTCTCACTGATGATATGCCAGTAGATTTTTACACGCTTAGTAAATTGTTTTCGAGATATAAACCTAAATTTCAAACTTTACTTATCTCGTGGGGAACATCTCTCGGATATATGGGTAACCCCTGAAATCTTGTTTGAAAGGTCCCTCTTTCTGAGATACTAGGTCTTTATACTCAGTGATATCTGGGGTATTATTCCGGGACTTCTGCTGAATGGAAGTTCTGACCTAGTCCCCGAATAATACTTTCTGCATTGCTTGAAACACAGTGCAGCCCTCAGCAAATTGATGAAACAATAAAATTGATAATCATTGCTGTTGTAAAAAGATCCTCTAAAGGGGACACACCGAAAAGTCGAAGCCATCATCTCTCTGCGTATACGGAAGTATCGACCTGAGCTCTCACGGCCCTCGCATTTAACCCCTTACAGATATCATCTGTGGTATACTCACCTGTAAGACTGAATATTAGGATCTGGATACGGGAGTATATTCTGAGGTGGGACACGCGAATAAGTTAAGTCCTTAAAACACTACATACGTATCTCAAAACAGTTGAACTTTGTGTGAAAATTTAAGTGGATCAGTATACTAACAATCTAAGTGAATCGTTTAGAACTTAAAGTGTTTAAAAGCTCAACGGTGCTAGTGATTTGTCCTAAACTGATATGATCCTCTAAACACGAACTCAAACAAAAATATTGTATGTAAATATGTTTGTAAATATTTCTTTAACTACTTTATGTTTCAGAAAAATTCAAAAAGATTTTATTTGATTCTAAGTATGCTGATTGTGTTTCTGAAAATAAACAAGTACATTAATTTGAAACTTGAAATTTTAAAATCAAAAATCAAAAATAGTTTGTGAAATCTCCAAGGTCATTAAATTGGACTTGGATGATTAACTGTGAGGGATTTGGATGATTATATTGTTAAAATTAGTTGAATAGAGTCAGTTTACGATTCTGTTCGCTGAAACTGCCAAATTAAGTTATCCTGGATATATTCATTTTTTTATATCTTAAGAGCCAGGATCTTGACTTAGAAAGAGCCAGAATACGATTTCTGGACAATTTCAAAACATTGTCATTTATAAACGTATGAGTGTTGCAGATGTTATTCCAGACTACGATCCCGACAGCCGAGTCATGGGGGAGTCTGAAGACGAGCTCAACGCAAACGTAAGCGTGGATTCAAGATGACAGGAATCTATTCTGAAGAGCTTGTAACCGGAAAGCCAGGTGTCGATTCCAAAGCATGGAAGCTTGACGAAAGGGGGAGCCTGAAGAGTCTACTGAAAGGGGGAGAAGCTGAAGACAGATTAACGGGGATTCTGTTCGAGAAAAAGGGAGTCTGTGGTTGCTGATAATATCAAATCTTCAAGAAGACTCAAAGAGGGAGAGAAAGACAAGTTGCTACAAGTTTGACTACAAGATTGACTGCGGCAACATCCAAGGGGGAGTCTGTTAGTGCAGAATGTCTATCGCCTTCATCAATCAAGTTCGTAGCAGATTCTGAAGAAAAGCAAAGCTTTATATTGTATTTAGTAAGAAAAGGCAAGGTGGCAATATTGTAAATATGAGGGAATCTTTCATATGCCTTGGCCTATAAATAGGAGCTTTAGGGTTTACATTTTAGACTTTTTGGCCATTTGTAACTTGGAGAGCTTAGAAGTTAGAGAGAGAAACTAGAGAGAGAAAGTACTCCAAGTGGTGATTCAAGGTTTGTACGATTTTCATATCAATCAATGGAATCACAGATTTAGTACGGTTTGTGTTTCGGTCTCGTTCGTGCACGGATTCCGCACGTCGCACGGTCGTTTCGCAATCGATTCGGAGTGAAAACCGGGACCTACAGTATTCGAATACCACTCAAGTAAGGCGGTGCAACAGGCTGAACAGGCACCTGTCCATTTTCTGCTGCTAGCGACTGTCTTACAGACCGTAAGCTACAATCCTTGCGGACCGTAAGCACCTCTTATGGACCGTAAGCCCTTGGCCTTGTGGTCTGTAACCGCCCTTGGATTATATCACCCAGTTGCAGTGCTTGCGGACCGTAAGCCTAAGGCCATACGGTCCGTATCCGATGACCAGAAGCCAAAAACTTGCAAACTTTAAGGTTTTGACCATGCAACTTTCCTAGTCCGAATCTTGGGTCTTTTTAATCATCATGGGGCCACTTGATCAGTCTTTGCATGCTTAGCCATGCACTTACACAACTTGGATCCTTATGGAGGTTTGGCCAATTTATATGATGTTTAATTCTTTTAAACAAGAATTTTAATTAGGAACTTTGTAGTAACATGTTAAAGAACCCAATTTCCCTAAAAATGGAATTTATTTATTTAGGAATAACCGGCTAAATATCTCAGATGTTTATCATCACGATTTAAGGTCTTGGGATTTATAACTTGGGTCGCTCAGAGGTGTTTTAATAACATGTCGCCCTTGGGTCGCTCAGAGGTGTTTTAATAACATGTCGCCCTTTTTAAATCCTACCATACATCTTTCATTTGATCCGGGTTCCTGACACGTTTGTCTTACATGACACGTGTCTTTATTTCATTGGGTATGATTTTTACGAGGTGTTACATTCACCGTCGGATTTCTTGCTGGATGACATAGTTTGCACAGAAGATGTGAACATTTTGAAATGTGAAGAAAAGGGTGAAATGGAATCGGTGAAATTTACTAATGAGAGGAAACTTTGAATAAGAAAGAGTGAAGAAGAACGAGAGAGAGAGATATGATTACTTCTTGTAGTGCATTAAATGGCAATTTCTTATCCCCAGGCAATTTCAAAATTCCCTCCTAAATAAAACTCTTTTTTACTAATAATAAAGTCAGATTATATATTTTAGATAGATTCATATATATATATATATATATATATATATATATATATATATATATATATATATATATATATATATATATATATATATATATATATATATATATATATATATATATATATATATATATAAATATTGAAAACGGAATTATGACATCAGCAAGTCCATGTGGCATAGCTTAGAAATTGACACGTAGGCAGTTTTACATAGCTCATAATCTCTTATTATAGATAGTGTATATATATATATATAGGGGGCTGCTAGAATGAGAACCACCCCGAGTTGTAAGAACCGCGAGAACTACACCCCACGGAGCGCCGTTCGCCATGATTTTTTTTTACAAGTAGATGTGTGTATTATAAACACAGCCGTAAAAAATCATGGCGAACGGCGCTCCGTGGGGTGTAGTTTTTTACACCACAAGTTTGGTGTTTTTTTAATTTTTTTTCTTTTTTCTTTTTTTTTTCACTAAACTTGTGGTGTAGAAAACTACACCCCACGGAGCGCCGTTCGCCATGATTTTTTACGGCTGTGTTTATAATATACACATCTACTTGTAAAAAAAAATCATGGCGAACGGCGCTCCGTGGGGTGTAGTTCTCGCGGTTCTTACAACTCGGGGTGGTTCTCATTCTAGCGGCTCCATATATATATATATATATATATATATATATATATATATATATATATATATATATATATATATATATATATTCCTTGTGATTTTTGGTAACATTTTGGATGGTAAATTCTTGGTATTTTGTTAAGTCATATTATTTTAAATCCTAAAATAATAGAACTAATACAAAAAGTATACAAATAATCACACGTAATGTGTAAATATATATTCTAAGTACATATTTATCCATTTTTATTTATAAAAACCAACCTCCGATACTTGTATTTTTGTAACAAAATCTATGGCAAAGTTTATATTGAAAACCATAGTTTAAAACACACTTGTAAATATTTGTTTAAAAGAAATATCTTTCTAAGTGTTTTTATTTTTAGAAAATTTTGCCATAGTTTCCCCTAAAAATGGAGGTGTCCATGCTATCAAAGCATACCATTTTCTTTTCAAAAATCATCACAAACAATCAACAATCAATCTACACTTACCAAGTGCTAAAACAAAGTTATTTACATAACAATCATGAACTTGAACTTTCATAAAAACTTGTAGTAACTCGGTAGTGTGTTTAGTAGGTTTAGTTACCCTTTAAAAAGTGGTTATTTGTTTGTGAATCTCGTCCTTGTAAAGTTTAGTCTTTTACAACTTACTAGATGATTTTTCCAAAAATCATTCTTTTGAATTTTTCTTGTAAACCATGTATTCTTATACTTGTTTCACCACGAGAAACATGGTTAGTTTCTTTAAAACAATGTTCATGTAAATCTTTGTGATTTAGCTTGGTTTCTTTGGAAAGCTATTTTGGAAATCATCCACTCACAAGACTTGTATTTTGTTTAAATCATCATCACATGAAAACAACTTTAACACGCAACAATCACGGAATAAACCATAATTCTCTCTCTAGCATGGGCGATCCTACTCTTCTTTTAACCCTCGATTCTTCTTCTTGATCTTTGTATAACAGTCTGATCATTGGAGTATTGATTTCAATACATCTAATTCGAACTAGTTAGCAAACGTGATTGAGTCGAATCTAGGGTTTTTTCTTTTCTGTTTTTCATCGCCCCCCTGATCCGTTGTTCTCAACCTGATTGTATAGATTAATTGGTCTTTCGGTCCTTCTGGTGAGGCAGAAACTTTGAACTACCGGTTTATTTATATGATTAGCAAGAGTCATGGGTTAGGGTTTAGCTAGTTTAGGGTTTTTCTGGTCTCTGTTTTCTGTTCTTTGCTTGATCTAGTTTTACGAGTTTTCTTGCATGGTTTGTTGATTTTGGTTTTCTAGAGAGTTGTGTTTTCTGCTGGAATGGATGATCGTAAAAAATATGGGGGACAAAGTATTCGTGGGAAGCCATCGATGTTGACTAAAGGTAATGGTGCTAAGGGATTGAATGTTGACGGCAATGTTTTGCAACCTAGACGTGGAACTACAAAACCTGTGCAGCCTGAACCTAAGCTGATTAACATCATTGATGAATTAACGAAGGTCACAAATGTGGTACCGCTGGAAACGGATGTGACGGCACAAGCTGGAATGTTGATGCACAATGTCTAAAGCCTGCATCTTTGTAATGCTAGTTTAATGTATAGGGTCCAGATAGGTCATTTTGTATAAGTTCAGGGGGTTAAAGTGTAATTTTATGATGTTTAGTTTGTAGGTCCGCTTTTGTGGCAAGTGTCCACAAAAGCGAACCAGCTTTGTTGTCTGGACCGCTCTTGTGGACATGACACATGAGCGAACCACGCAGTCTATAAATACCCCTATGCTGATTTCATTGGTAACGTTGTCTGAGATTCCACGTCGAACTGCTGTCCGTACGGCAAGCGTTATCAAGTGAAGAAAAAGTGTTTTAAGTGTGAACTCTCTGTTTCTACTCCATTCTTTTACGGTTTTTCTTTGTATCATGCTGAAAATGTGTTTCCGCCACATTTTCAGTAAGCACTAGCATTGACTCACTCGAGAGGTCAAAACAGATCCTACAATTGGTATCAGAGCCAGTTGCGAGTTAGTTTGCTAGATACGAAGCTTTTTACACGGACTTTTGTAGATTTGGACTGTTTGAACGGTGGAAATGGACTGAAATTTGGACAACAGGTGTAAAATACACTAATAACAAACCCTTGAAAGATTCAGATCAAAATACGGCCTAAAAGTGACCTAAAAACCCTCGTGAAGCTGGTTCGCGTATACGTCATGTTACTGGTTCGCTTTTCTGGTCCGCTCCAACGTACAGTTTAAGCTGGTTCGCTCCTGATTTTTGTTCTGGTCCGCTCGAAATATCTGATTTTCTTGGTGGTTCGCTCGTCTGGTCCGCTTGAAGAGCAGTTTTTCAGGTCCGCTCATTGGAAATTATACTGGTTCGCTCAAAAGACAGTTGTCTGGTTCACTCTTAGTACACTTTCTGGTTCGCTCCAGAGTTCAGTGGTGGGTTCGCTTATTCAAACAAATTTTGATCCGCTTATTTGACACTTGTGGTTCGCTCCAAGGTCATTGTGGTTCGCTTATTCAGCCAGTGTGGTTCGCTTATTCAGAACTGTTTGAAAAATTTCTTCGTTACGACTGAAAATGGAAAGCCAAGATTTTTACAACATGTTTGCAGGTAGTGGTGAAGTTACTCAGAGTCCTGCTAGCATCATGCAGAATGTAAATCTGGAAAACGAGCTTGGAACGATGCAGAAACCTCCTAAATTGATAAGTTTGGATGAATATTCAGGATGGTCCGGGAGATTCAAAAACTAGGTGCAGGCCAACCATCTAGAGTGCTGGATAAAAATCGAAAGAAAGTATGTTCCTCCGGTAGACGGGTTGAATATGTTGAAGACCATTGCCAGTCTTACAAATGCGGAACAGGTCGAGTTCAAAGCAGAAAATAAGATGGTTAGCATCCTGCAGCAAGCGATAAAAGAGGATATTCTAGTTCTGCTACAGCACGATGATAGTGCACAGTCGATATGGCAAGCTTTGGAACAGAAATTCAAAGGCAGTGCGTCGATGATTAAGAGTAAAAAGGCACTGATAAAGAAAGAATTTGATATATTCACGGGAATTAAAGGTGAATCGACAAAGCAGCTTATCGAGAGGTATTGTCATCTGGTGGTAGAGATGAGAAGGTTGAACATCGAGAAGACAAATAAGGAGTGGATAGACAAGTTATGTGATGCACTTCCCTATGAGGAATGGGGAACGTACTTGATGATGTTGAAAAATAGTTCAGATTTCGTGAACTATAGTTTGAGCGTGTTTATAGAGAAAATTGAAGCTCATGAGTTGGAGTTGGTAAAAATCAAGAAGATGAATTCAGCGAATATGCCACAGGATGTGTCTTTGTATTACAAGAATAGTCCGGCAGCTACTAATGTTCAGAGTCCGAAGTTTCAAACCGGGTTTAGTGCAGACAACACTTCATCTGCTGCTCCAAATGCATATCAGTCGAGTCAGTCGACTCCATTTGCCAACTACGAGCCAAATGTCAAAATTTCAGAGCAGAATTCTCCTCAAAGTTCTACAGGGTCAAATCAACAGACGTTTGTGTCCGGTGTGCAGTGTAACATTGCGGTTAACATGAAGAATGGGAATGAAATCACCGAGAATGCAGCCAAGCAGCACATCGCGTTACTGGCATCAGTTCTGGAAGCTTATGAAGGTTTGGTCGCTGGTAGGATCGGTAATCCCGATATGACTAAAGAGGATTACGATCAGATCGATCCGGAAGAACTGGAACTGATAGATATAAAGTGGTGTATGGCGAGTCTGGTTAGAAGAGCTCACCGCTTTATGGAAATCACGGGTAGAAGCAGTCTGTCAGGTCCTGATCAAAAATTGGGGTTCGATAAGACAAAGGTTACCTGTTTTAAGTGCAAAGAACGAGGTCATTTCAAGCGTGAGTGTCCGAATCGTGAAGTGCAGAATCATCAGAATCCGTTTACAAACGATTATTACAGACAAGCTATATATCATCGACCAAATCAACAATCTGCTGTTCAGAGACCTCAGATTGAGAACAAACCAGAGAAGGCACTTATCGTAAACCAAGATGATGAAAAAGTTACGTCTGGGTTTAGTTGGGACAAGTATGTTCCAGGAAAGGATGATCGAGCAATGATGGCTGAGGTAGTTGAGATTACTGAGACAGTTGCAGAGTCGAAGGTTGTCGATGAGGTAGTTTTTGAGAGTGTTGTTGAGTCTGATTCTGAGGTGGTTGAGGAAGTAGTTACTAAGATAGTTGATTCTGTTATTGAAATTGTGATCGAAGAGGTTATGGAAGTTGCTGATCAGGTGGTTCCGGAGATTGTTAAAGAGGTTTCTACAGATAGTTCTGCAAAAGCTGAGGAATCAGTGACTGAAGTTCTCAACTTTCAATCACGACAGGAGGAATTTGTTTATACAATGAAATCTATTTTGCCTCCTAACGTCTTTGATTCTTTTGTAGATTATTTTGAAGAGCCAAGAACTGGAACGTGTTCGAGATTTGAAGCAGGGAAAGAAGCAGTCGAGGAGGTGATCGACGTTTCCAAAGAGATGACTGAAGAAGCTCTAAAGGAAATTGCAGATAAAGCGCTGATGAGCAAGTTAAAAGAGGTAGATTCAGACATCCAGGAGTCAGTTGATAAAGTGTCAGGTTTAGGAGAGGAAACTGGAGTCATAGAGGTCAACGTGGTCAAGTCGTCTGAGTCGGAGTCAAATCTTGTTGGTAAAATTGTTTGTGAGGATGAGATTATAGTTGAAAAAGTTTCAATCCCCGATACACCGTGTCTAAGTTGTTCACAACCATGCACGGGGTGTCTTGAAAAAGTCACCAAGTATCAGGAATTGAAACAACATGCAGATTTGGTGAAGTTTGACTTAGAGCAAGTAAAAGAGGCATACGACACATTGTCTAGGTCAATAAAAATGATCCAAAAAGAGAGTCTTGAAAATGATAAAGCAACAAAGTTGGCTCAATCCACATTGTATGATAAACAAAGAGAAGTTAATTTTCATCTTGCCACGATCGCATCTTTAAGAAAAGAACTTGAATTGGTTAAAATTGAAAATGACCGAATTGATCAGAAATTGATGAGTTATGTGGCGTCATCGTATGTGTTAGAGCAAATAGTACCACAACAGCCACATGCTTCACCTGCCTTTAACAGTGTTCCACCCCCAATGTGGAATCATTATACACAGAAATATCCAGATGGGGTGGAAGCTGCATTAAAGCTTAAATTGAAAACTATTGAAAGTGATTTGCCTGATAATATTGATATCACTTTCACTGCGTCTGACAATGATAACGA
Organism: Helianthus annuus; assembly: GCF_002127325.2. Taxonomy (NCBI): domain Eukaryota; kingdom Viridiplantae; phylum Streptophyta; class Magnoliopsida; order Asterales; family Asteraceae; genus Helianthus; species Helianthus annuus. Next base: position 119,806,539 of record NC_035444.2, read on the forward strand.
ATCCCAGGTTATCAAAAATGTTATTGATCAGGTGTTGGACAATGAGAGTGAGAAATCTGAGAAGGCAAAATCAGTGGAGTTCGGTAGTGATTCTGAGGAGGACGGAAACTTTTTAGATCGTTATTTGTCAAAAACGGATAAAAGTGCGGATGATGATTCGATTATGGTGGCTTACACTATGGTTGTGTCTGACAAACTTTACTCCAACACCGAGTTTCCGCTTCAGAACTTCAAATTCGAGAATGTTGAGAAAGTTTTTAAGTTGGTTGAACTGAGTGTTAACGAAATCAAGAAAAATGATTTCTTTTCGAAACTGAAAAAATCAGTTGGTTCTTCACGTCCCACTAGTTCAGAAAAGATAGATGGGGTGGGTAAAAGCCAAAACAAGAAAAATCAGTTAAAGAATAAAGGTATTGGTTTTGAGAGGAAAATGACTAAGCAGATAGAATTGATGATGTGTTTGTCGCTGGCCCTAGCACTGATGCTGAAAAGGATTATATCTTTAGTCAAAAGGCCGTGGACGACTTCAATGCAGCACAAAAGCTAAAAGTGGAAACTGTCACAACCACTTTTGTAGAATATGATAAGCGTGTGTGTTATCGCTGCAATGAAGTCGGCCACATGGCGAAGCAGTGTAAGAAAGTGATTGAAAAACCGGTTATGGTAAAAGCTGTTAATAAACAAATGGTTGAGAAACCGAAGGTTGAAAAACCTAAGGTTGAAAACAAAAATGTTTCAAAACAAATCATTCAAAAACCTCGACCAAAATCACCGGTCGTTGCAAAAGATAAACAAGTGTTGGTTTCGCCGATCCGAATTCTTAAACGGGGTGAAAAGTTGAAGTCGGAAGATAAGCCAAAATCGACTTTCGAGATTGGCGAGTCTTCTAAGTCTCCCAAGACTTCGAAATTTTACCATAAAGCAAAAACTTTTGAAAATCAGTCATGGGTCGCGAAATCTAAATCATCTGGTGAGATCAAAAAGATGGAAAGTGTGTTAAAAAATGAGTCACAATTTGTGAAAGATGATGTTGCGGTGTTTGAGTCCGAAATCGATCAGTTTTTGTCGGAATTTCCCAAACTTCATAACAAAGTGAAACAAGATAAAAAGGAAATTGAGTCAAATGTCACATTTAACTTTCCGAAAACAACTGAGAAATGCTATGTAGTTTTTGGTTCAGTGTCGGAAGCCAAAAAGTCGTGGGCATCATTGTTTAACTGATGTGTTTGTGTGCTGATTGCAGGAGCTGCCCAAGTCTGTGCTATCCAGGTGGATAATGGACAGCGGAGCATCGAGACATATGATAGGATCCTTAGCTCTATTATATGATGTCAAAGCAATTAATGGAAGCTACGTTGGATTTGCTGGTAACCAAGGTGGCAGGATTGTTGGTCAGGGAAAGCTCACAAACGACATCATATCTTTTGACAAAGTGAATTATATTGTTGAATTGACGAACAATTTGTTAAGTATTTCACAAATTTGCGACAAAGACTTTAGCGTACATTTTACAAAAACAGAGTGTTTGGTTTTAAAGCCAGGGTTTAAAGTCCCTGATGAGTTGGTGCTGTTGCGCGCTCCTAGGGTTAATGATCTTTACATTTTAGACATGAGCACTGCAACACCAACAACTCCTCAAAAACAATGTTTTGTGACAAAGTCTAAAGCAACTGAGAAAGAGTCAATTATGTGGCACAGAAAAATGGGTCATATACACGTTCGTAAAATGAATTTGCTTGTGCATAACGATTTGATAGAAGGTGTGAATGTTAAGAATTTTCATTTACCTGACGATTGTGTTGCATGTAAGAAAGGTAAACAGGTACGGAAGTCTCATCCGCTAAAGATGCTCAACACCATCCGGTTATCTCTCGAGAGATTGCATATGGATCTCTTCGGGCCGGTCATCGTCAAAAGCATCAGTGGAGATTCTTACTGTTTGGTGGTAACGGATGATTATACAAGGTTTTCATGGGTTGTTTGTTTGGAGAAGAAGGACGAAACATTTGATGCTTTGATGGTTTTATTCAAAAAGATGGAAACGGTGTACAAGCTGCCGATCAGAAGAATTCGGAGTGATAACGGAACGGAGTTCAAGAATAACAAAATGTACGAGTTCTGCAACGAGAAGGGGATTCTACATGAATTCAGTGCGCCATACACACCACAACAGAACGGCGTGGCTGAACATAAGAATAGAACCCTGATCGAGACCGCACGTACTATGTTGGCCGATTCAAAGCTTCTGATTTTCTTCTGGAGTGAAGCAGTGTCAGCGGCTTGCTACACATTGAATAGAGTTCTGACAGTGAAGAAATATAAAAAGACTTGTTTCGAGCTGCTGCATCGCTATAAGCCAAATCTTGAGTTCCTAGAACCTTTTGGCTCTCCGTGTACTTTCATAGATGCTGATGGTAAATTCGGAGCGAAAGCGAATGAAGGATTTTTCGTAGGTTACGCCAGCCCGTTAAAAAGGATGTTTGTACCGTGTCTGGGGAAGGTGATTCAGGTCCATCACGTGGATTGTCAGAAGCACACGCCGTCACAACAACTTCCCGGACAAAGATTCCTTTTCGACTACGACAAACTCTGGGAATCGTTTCATCTGCCATCCGAGCCGAGTGAGGAGGAACTTGCTCTCATGTACTTGTATCAGCAAAGTCAGTTGCAAGAGCCGGAATCTAGACCGCTAGATGTCCCTACGCCCACCGTGGGTACTCACGATGATGAAGCAGGACCGAGTGGAACCGTTCATATACCGCCAGAGGAACCAGAGGAACCAGCTCCGTCGTTTGACGTTTCTGACGACTCAGAGGAGGAACCCGCTCCTACCTTTGATGAGGAACCAAATGAGACATCAGAGGAGGCTGTTGATCAAATCGTTGATCTTGACATATCGAATCTGGAGTCGGAAGTTGTGGTGCCTGATACTGTGATGCCACGGACACTGTCTTACCACCCTTCAGAACATATTATCGGCAATCTACAGAGTGGTGTCAAGACAAGACATCAGATAGACCAAGCTTTTACATGTTTTTATTCAGATATTGCTGATATGCAGAAAGAAGTCTCACTTAAATGTTTTATTTCGCAGATAGAGCCCAGGACCTACAAAGAGGCGTTGACCGAAGACAGCTGGGTTAATGCAATGCAGGAAGAGCTGCAACAATTTGAGAAACTGGGCGTCTGGAGACTGGTCGATCTGCCGAAGAATCAGAGGGTGATCAAGACGAAATGGGTGTTTAAATGTAAAAGAGATGATAGAGGAGTCGTGGTGAGGAACAAAGCATGTTTAGTGGTTCAAGGCTTCAGCCAGCAGGAGGGTATAGATTATGATGAGGTTTACGCGCCGGTTGCAAGGCTTGAAGCAATTCGCATCTTTTTAGCCTTTGAATCTTGGAAAGATTTCAAAGTCTATCAACTAGATGTTAAATCAGCATTCCTGTATGGCAAGATTCGAGAAGAAGTTTACGTGGGGCAACCACCGGGGTTTGCAGATCCACTAAACAAAGACAAGGTGTACTTATTGGATAAAGCATTATACGGTCTACACCAGGCCCCGAGAGCCTGGTACGAGACTCTCTCGACCTACTTGCTGGACAACGGGTTCACAAGAGGAACAGTAGACAGCACCTTGTTCACAAAAGAAGAAGCAGGCCACTTGCTGATCGTGCAGATCTACGTTGATGATATAATTTTTGGTTCCACCAACGACGATTTGTGTAAAGAGTTTGAGAGAGTAATGAAGAAGAAGTTCGAAATGAGTTCGATGGGGGAGATGAAGTTCTTCCTCGGGCTGCAGGTAGAACAAATGCCCGACGGAATCTTCATTCACTAGTCAAAGTATGTAAAGGACGTACTAGACAAGTTTGATATGACAGATTGCAGTCCTACATCAACCCCCTCGCACAGAACCATGGTATTTGTCCGGATGAACAGGGAGTGAAGATGGATGAAACGTTATACCGATCGATCATTGGGTCTTTAATGTATCTCACAGCTTCCCGTCCCGACATCATGTACCCGACATGTCTGTGTGCACGATATCAGTCGAATCCGAAGCAATCACACCTGACGATCATCAAACGCATCTTACGGTATTTGAAGGGTTGCCCAAGCATCGGCTTGTGGTACCCTCGTTTGGGTGATTTTACCTTATCCGGTTTCGCTGATTCAGATTTTGGTAGCTATAAGCAGAATGCAAAGTCCACCACTGCTGGGTGCCAGTTCTTCGGAACTCGGCTCGTTACCTGGCAGTGCAAGAAGCAAACTGCAGTTGCGCTCTCCACGTGTGAGGCTGAGTGTGACAACCGGTAATTTACGCGCTTAATTATGGGATTAACAAGCGATTAACGCGACAATAAATAATGTTTACGACGCAAATTAATTTAATTAGGCTCTTGGAGTGCCTAGAAACGTTTGTTCAGCTATACAGTACGCGTATGAGGATTCGCGTGGAATCTGCAAAACATCACATGACAACGGACTGAAACCGTACGGAATACTGACGACACCGACAAATATGGATGTTATACGAAAATTTTAAGCTTATGGAGTTTGGGTTGCGATATCGGGTCTCGTAGGAATTGAGGGCCACTTGCACACGAGATGGGCTTGTGGGCCCTAGGCCCAAGTCTAAAACCCACAAGCCTAAACCTACACATAGAGATTTTTTTTATCAGGATCCTATAAAATCCTATAAAATCTCTACAATCCTTCCAAAATCTATGCATAATCTTATAAAATCTGTATGTAATCTTTTCAAAATCTACAAAATCCCTTGAAAATCTAGATAAAATATTTACTAGATTTACAAAAGATCTTAACTCTAAGGATGAAATATGTGACCTGAATGTAATATAAATACACAAAAGAAAGTTTAATCCTTAAATCTCTATATAAAGGGCTCTCTCTTTGCATATTATACCTAAACACACACAAATTGAAACACAGACAATACACCCTCACATAAAAGATGAAGCATTTCATCTCCTCTCTCTCTATCCCTACTACAAATACACACACATATGACTCAAATATATACATACAGACAAGACAAAAACCCACATCTCTTGGCTCCACCCCCTTCTCCTCTCGTTTAACTTTTGACGACACAAAAAAAAGGGGCCGGCTGCCGGGGCTGAAAACCGGTCGGACACACAACACCCACCCCCACCCCGTTTCTCTTACATCGCCGGCCACCACCATCGATTTGGTGGCGGCAGACATCAACAGCAACCGGAGGAGTTCCGGTGTTTTTCTCTGACGAACGACGTAACCCCCCCCTCTGTTACAGAATAACGGCTGCCACCACCAGCTGGTGGTGGCGTGCAGCACCAAGGAAAGAACGAGAGAGAGAGAGAACCGGTGGTCCTTGTTGTTATCCAACGGATTTCGCCGTTTTTCCGGTGGTCCGTGCCTCGATCCAGTGGTTCCTCTTGGTCCGACAGGTCTCACGGCTTCGCAGTGGTTCGAGTCCGGTCAGAGTCGGCCCAGAAGAGTTCATTCAGGTCAGTTTGTTTCGGCTCAAGGTTCAGTCACGAGATGGTTCAGATTTTTCTTTCTGGTGATGTTCATCAGGATGGTTGTTCGGGGTTCCATGGAAGCTTCGGTTCGGGTTTCGTCTGAGGAGGAAGAAAATGACTAAGCACGAAAGATAGAATTGATGATGTGTTTGTCGCTGGCCCTAGCACTGATGCTGAAAAGGATTATATCTTTAGTCAAAAGGCCGTGGACGACTTCAATGCAGCACAAAAGCTAAAAGTGGAAACTGTCACAACCACTTTTGTAGAATATGATAAGCGTGTGTGTTATCGCTGCAATGAAGTCGGCCACATGGCGAAGCAGTGTAAGAAAGTGATTGAAAAACCGGTTATGGTAAAAGCTGTTAATAAACAAATGGTTGAGAAACCGAAGGTTGAAAAACCTAAGGTTGAAAACAAAAATGTTTCAAAACAAATCATTCAAAAACCTCGACCAAAATCACCGGTCGTTGCAAAAGATAAACAAGTGTTGGTTTCGCCGATCCGAATTCTTAAACGGGGTGAAAAGTTGAAGTCGGAAGATAAGCCAAAATCGACTTTCGAGATTGGCGAGTCTTCTAAGTCTCCCAAGACTTCGAAATTTTACCATAAAGCAAAAACTTTTGAAAATCAGTCATGGGTCGCGAAATCTAAATCATCTGGTGAGATCAAAAAGATGGAAAGTGTGTTAAAAATGAGTCACAATTTGTGAAAGATGATGTTGCGGTGTTTGAGTCCGAAATCGATCAGTTTTTGTCGGAATTTCCCAAACTTCATAACAAAGTGAAACAAGATAAAAAGGAAATTGAGTCAAATGTCACATTTAACTTTCCGAAAACAACTGAGAAATGCTATGTAGTTTTTGGTTCAGTGTCGGAAGCCAAAAAGTCGTGGGCATCATTGTTTAACTGATGTGTTTGTGTGCTGATTACAGGAGCTGCCCAAGTCTGTGCTATCCAGGTGGATAATGGACAGCGGAGCGTCGAGACATATGATAGGATCCTTAGCTCTATTATATGATGTCAAAGCAATTAATGGAAGCTACGTTGGATTTGCTGGTAACCAAGGTGGCAGGATTGTTGGTCAGGGAAAGCTCACAAACGACATCATATCTTTTGACAAAGTGAATTATATTGTTGAATTGACGAACAATTTGTTAAGTATTTCACAAATTTGCGACAAAGACTTTAGCGTACATTTTACAAAAACAGAGTGTTTGGTTTTAAAGCCAGGGTTTAAAGTCCCTGATGAGTTGGTGCTGTTGCGCGCTCCTAGGGTTAATGATCTTTACATTTTAGACATGAGCACTGCAACACCAACAACTCCTCAAAAACAATGTTTTGTGACAAAGTCTAAAGCAACTGAGAAAGAGTCAATTATGTGGCACAGAAAAATGGGTCATATACACGTTCGTAAAATGAATTTGCTTGTGCATAACGATTTGATAGAAGGTGTGAATGTTAAGAATTTTCATTTACCTGACGATTGTGTTGCATGTAAGAAAGGTAAACAGGTACGGAAGTCTCATCCGCTAAAGATGCTCAACACCATCCGGTTACCTCTCGAGAGATTGCATATGGATCTCTTCGGGCCGGTCATCGTCAAAAGCATCAGTGGAGATTCTTACTGTTTGGTGGTAACGGATGATTATACAAGGTTTTCATGGGTTGTTTGTTTGGAGAAGAAGGACGAAACATTTGATGCTTTGATGGTTTTATTCAAAAAGATGGAAACGGTGTACAAGCTGCCGATCAGAAGAATTCGGAGTGATAACGGAACGGAGTTCAAGAATAACAAAATGTACGAGTTCTGCAACGAGAAGGGGATTCTACATGAATTCAGTGCGCCATACACACCACAACAGAACGGCGTGGCTGAACATAAGAATAGAACCCTGATCGAGACCGCACGTACTATGTTGGCCGATTCAAAGCTTCTGATTTTCTTCTGGAGTGAAGCAGTGTCAGCGGCTTACTACACATTGAATAGAGTTCTGACAGTGAAGAAATATAAAAAGACTTGTTTCGAGCTGCTGCATCGCTATAAGCCAAATCTTGAGTTCCTAGAACCTTTTGGCTCTTCGTGTACTTTCATAGATGCTGATGGTAAATTCGGAGCGAAAGCGAATGAAGGATTTTTCGTAGGTTACGCCAGCCCGTTAAAAAGGATGTTTGTACCGTGTCTGGGGAAGGTGATTCAGGTCCATCATGTGGATTGTCAGAAGCACACGCCGTCACAACAACTTCCCGGACAAAGATTCCTTTTCGACTACGACAAACTCTGGGAATCGTTTCATCTGCCATCCGAGCCGAGTGAGGAGGAACTTGCTCTCATGTACTTGTATCAGCAAAGTCAGTTGCAAGAGCCGGAATCTAGACCGCTAGATGTTCCTACGCCCACCGTGGGTACTCACGATGATGAAGCAGGACCGAGTGGAACCGTTCATATACCGCCAGAGGAACCAGATGAACCAGCTCTGTCGTTTGATGGTTCTGACGACTCAGAGGAGGAACCCGCTCCTACCTTTGATGAGGAACCAAATGAGACATCAGAGGAGTCTGTTGATCAAATCGTTGATCTTGACATATCGAATCTGGAGTCGGAAGTTGTGGTGCCTGATACTGTGATGCCACGGACACTGTCTTACCACCCTTCAGAACATATTATCGGCAATCTACAGAGTGGTGTCAAGACAAGACATCAGATAGACCAAGCTTTTACATGTTTTTATTCAGATATTGCTGATATGCAGAAAGAAGTCTCACTTAAATGTTTTATTTCGCAGATAGAGCCCAGGACCTACAAAGAGGCGTTGACCGAAGACAGCTGGGTTAATGCAATGCAGGAAGAGCTGCAACAATTTGAGAAACTGGGCGTCTGGAGACTGGTCGATCTGCCGAAGAATCAGAGGGTGATCAAGACGAAATGGGTGTTTAAATGTAAAAGAGATGATAGAGGAGTCGTGGTGAGGAACAAAGCACGTTTAGTGGTTCAAGGCTTCAGCCAGCAGGAGGGTATAGATTATGATGAGGTTTACGCGCCGGTTGCAAGGCTTGAAGCAATTCGCATCTTTTTAGCCTTTGAATCTTGGAAAGATTTCAAAGTCTATCAACTAGATGTTAAATCAGCATTCCTGTATGGCAAGATTCGAGAAGAAGTTTACGTGGGGCAACCACCGGGGTTTGCAGATCCACTAAACAAAGACAAGGTGTACTTATTGGATAAAGCATTATACGGTCTACACCAGGCCCCGAGAGCCTGGTACGAGACTCTCTCGACCTACTTGCTGGACAACGGGTTCACAAGAGGAACAGTAGACAGCACCTTGTTCACAAAAGAAGAAGCAGGCCACTTGCTGATCGTGCAGATCTACGTTGATGATATAATTTTTGGTTCCACCAACGACGATTTGTGTAAAGAGTTTGAGAGAGTAATGAAGAAGAAGTTCGAAATGAGTTCGATGGGGGAGATGAAGTTCTTCCTCGGGCTGCAGGTAGAACAAATGCCCGACGGAATCTTCATTCACTAGTCAAAGTATGTAAAGGACGTACTAGACAAGTTTGATATGACAGATTGCAGTCCTACATCAACCCCCTCGCACAGAACCATGGTATTTGTCCGGATGAATAGGGAGTGAAGATGGATGAAACGTTATACCGATCGATCATTGGGTCTTTAATGTATCTCACAGCTTCCCGTCCCGACATCATGTACCCGACATGTCTGTGTGCACGATATCAGTCGAATCCGAAGCAATCACACCTGACGATCATCAAACGCATCTTACGGTATTTGAAGGGTTGCCCAAGCATCGGCTTGTGGTACCCTCGTTTGGGTGATTTTACCTTATCCGGTTTCGCTGATTCAGATTTTGGTAGCTATAAGCAGAATGCAAAGTCCACCACTGCTGGGTGCCAGTTCTTCGGAACTCGGCTCGTTACCTGGCAGTGCAAGAAGCAAACTGCAGTTGCGCTCGCCACGTGTGAGGCTGAGTGTGACAACCGGTAATTTACGCGCTTAATTATGGGATTAACAAGCGATTAACGCGACAATAAATAATGTTTACGACGCAAATTAATTTAATTAGGCTCATGGAGTGCCTAGAAACGTTTGTTCAGCTATACAGTACGCGTATGAGGATTCGCGTGGAATCTGCAAAACATCACATGACAACGGACTGAAACCGTACGGAATACTGACGACACCGACAAATATGGATGTTATACGAAAATTTTAAGCTTATGGAGTTTGGGTTGCGATATCGGGTCTCGTAGGAATTGAGGGCCACTTGCACACGAGATGGGCTTGTGGGCCCTAGGCCCAAGTCTAAAACCCACAAGCCTAAACCTACACATAGAGATTTTTTTTTATCAGGATCCTATAAAATCCTATAAAATCTCTACAATCCTTCCAAAATCTATGCATAATCTTATAAAATCTGTATGTAATCTTTTCAAAATCTACAAAATCCCTTGAAAATCTAGATAAAATATTTACTAGATTTACAAAAGATCTTAACTCTAAGGATGAAATATGTGACCTGAATGTAATATAAATACACAAAAGAAAGTTTAATCCTTAAATCTCTATATAAAGGGCTCTCTCTTTGCATATTATACCTAAACACACACAAATTGAAACACAGACAATACACCCTCACATAAAAGATGAAGCATTTCATCTCCTCTCTCTCTATCCCTACTACAAATACACACACATATGACTCAAATATATACATACAGACAAGACAAAAACCCACATCTCTTGGCTCCACCCCCTTCCCCTCTCGTTTAACTTTTGACGACACAAAAAAAAGGGGCCGGCTGCCGGGGCTGAAAACCGGTCGGACACACAACACCCACCCCCACCCCGTTTCTCTTACATCGCCGGCCACCACCATCGATTTGGTGGCGGCAGACATCAACAGCAACCGGAGGAGTTCCGGTGTTTTTCTCTGACGAACGACGTAACCCCCCCCTCTCTTAAAGAATAACGGCTGCCACCACCAGCTGGTGGTGGCGTGCAGCACCAAGGAAAGAACGAGAGAGAGAGATAACCGGTGGTCCTTGTTGTTATCCAACGGATTTCGCCATTTTTCCGGTGGTCCGTGCCTCGATCCAGTGGTTCCTCTTGGTCCGACAGGTCTCACGGCTTCGCAGTGGTTCGAGTCCGGTCAGAGTCGGCCCAGAAGAGTTCATATTCAGGTCAGTTTGTTTCGGCTCAAGGTTCAGTCACGAGATGGTTCAGATTTTTCTTTCTGGTGATGTTCATCAGGATGGTTGTTCGGGGTTCCATGGAAGCTTCGGTTCGGGTTTCGTGTTCGGGTTCGGGTCAAACCCGGTTGACTCGGTCAACACCCGAGTCAACTCGGGTCAACAGCTGGGTCAAACAGTCAACGGTTCGGGTCCACAGGTTCGGCTCGGTCAACATAAGTTAACGGCGGTTCGCGGTTCATGATTCGGGAAGACTCGGTCAAACTGAGTCAACTCGACTCGGTCAACTCAGTTGACTCGGTCAACTCAGTCGAACGTATCGACACGCGAAGACTTGGTAAATATTAGCGGCACATTTATGTTGTTATTTTCATAGGATCAATATTACGTGAAAAACGAGCTCTAATCGATTATATATAGTTCACATCTCGAAATATTCGACAAGATTTACATAAATATTGATTACGTGTTTGAATATTGATTGATTTTGAAAAATAACGACAATTTGTGTTGTCGGGGCGTCCAAAAACAGAGGAAACTCTGCCCGTTTTTCGAGAAAATCCGTAAAAACAACACGCGTTTTATTATATAACGAAAAACAACGATTCGGAAACTATTTACAACAACAAACATAGTTGTTTTGAACTTCGGAAATTCGACGAATCCTTTTATAAAAATAAATATAGTTATGTATTTATTTTTGACAGCAAACAAAACAAATCCTTATATAAATAAATATAGTGTTATATATTTATTTCAGATATCGAACAACACGGATTCGCTTTCATAAAAAAATAAATAAATATTGTATATATTTATTTTAAACATACAACGACTAGATGAAATTTTTATAATTATAACTTTTATATTTATTTCAAACGCCGAAACGGCATATACGTATATTTTATTTTGGAAAATATACCCAAGACGCAATATATAATACGAATTTATTATATATTACTTTCATACGAATATTCCTTTATATCAACATACAACTTCTTAAAACGAGCTAACCAGTATAACTTCTTCGCTTATTTTAAGTTGACAATTTACGTCAAATCGTTCAGTTAACGATTCGGTAGAGCTCGGTAACACGTAGTTACCGTTTTTGCTTAGAAACTTATTAGATATTCCATGTTAGGAATATTGTAGAATGCACGCTAGCAAGTCCCGTCTTGGAAACGACATCGCAAAGTCGTATATAGCTAGCTTTGCAAGGAATATTCAGGTGAGTTCATAACCCCATCTTTTTACGGTTTTACATTTTTCTAAATGTTTTCGGGGTGGAAAGACATGCACTTTTTGCGAAGCATACAAGAATTACATATTCATAAACCATTTTACAAGCAAGTTTTAACAGACACAAATGGTTTACAAAAACCTTATGTTTTATACCGGTTTTTCAAACAAGCGTGTTTTTCGAAATATGCATACACACAAATTCTAGTTTTCTAAAAACTTCGGGAAAATACAAATACAAGAGCTTACAATACATGTGTTATGGTATGATGGAGTACAAAAACATTCAAGTGAAACATTCTAGATCATGTCTCGAATAGGGTACCATAAGCACCATTAATCAACGTATACATTCAGACCGCGGAACAAAAGGTTAGATCTAATGGGTTTCAGGCAACCCCACTCTTGGCCTACTTCTACCAATGAGTGCTTCTGTGTCTCAGTCAAGGTGACAAAAATGCCTAGGTTTGGTGGCTTCCTATGTCGTGACACATGTTAGTGGCCTTGCAAACCACTAGCGATCTCAAACATTCAAAGTACTCGGTGACGGATACGTTTTACAAGTTACATTCAAACATTCATACATTCTACAAGTTACATACCATGTTTTCATTAAAGTATTTAAACATTCAAGTATTTAAACATTCAAGTATTTTAACATTCAAGTATTTAAACATTCAAGTATTTTAACACTCAAGTATTTAAACATTCAACAATACAACAAAAACCGGTCATTCAAAAAGATTTACTTCAAATCTTTTACAAACAAACTATGAACTCGCTCAACTTTATGTTGATTTTTCGCATGTTTCTTTCTCAGGTTGCATTTTAAGACAAGGGACGGTTGGAATAAGAAGACCATGAAGAGTCGAGTACTTAGTGGCGTTCATTTTCTAAAAGACTTAGATTGTTTGCTTCCGCTGTGCAATGAAGATACCAGTCCAGTCACGCCAATGCTCTGATAATTTCGGGGTGTGACAGATTGGTATCAGAGCTATAGGTTACAGCGAACAGGGTTTTCTGTAGAAATACCTAGGCTCTAACCTCACTTGTAACATTTGTGCTTGTAATCATTGTGAACAGTTCAATTATCAATAAAATAATGTTATTTGATCCCAATGTTTGTTTGGTTGTGTTTTACATTTTTCATGTTTTGACTTTTGTTCAAATTCAAACTCTACATCGCTTTCTGGAGAATTATACGCAAACTGGTGCGTAAACGTACTCAGTTTAATGCGACAAATACTCCGGAACATCAACATATACTCAACATACCTTAAATAACCTTTACATAACTTAGAAATAAGTTTTGAAGGCTTTGGTATGGCAAAAACAAGTTAATTCGCTTACAGGGACTAAACTTGACAAACTGCGAAAGTATGCCAATTTGAACTGTAACGAACATTCCGGAACATGTCCATAAGTTAAACATACCATAAATATCCTTTACATAGCTTAGAAATAGGCTTTGAGGGGTTTGGTATGCTAAAATAAACTTTTGGATCATTCAGGGACTAAAAGTGTCAAAAAGTGCATAAGTTTGCACTTTCGCGCATAACTTACGTTCTGAATACATCCGGACATCCAAAAATTTATGTAAGCATCCTTATATTATGCCTTAGTGTTTGGCATGAGAAAAATCCATTCGTCGCGTCATTTGGATCGTCTTTCGCGCTTATGCGCATTCCGTCGTAATTAAGCGAACATCGCAATCGTACGGCCAAACGAACCGACATCCGGAACATTTTTGAGCATATTTCATGTCCCCTACACTTTAACTTCATCTTAGAGACTTGAAATGAGGTTAACGGGGCTTAAACGTGCAAAAAATGGGCCAAAATACGTGTTTCTGAAGTGCAGGGACCAAAATTGTAAATTCTGATCTGGGAACCTTAGGCGGGGCGCGTAAGGATTTACCAAATCCTTACGCGGGGCGCGTGAGACTGTCAGACAGATTCAATGTATCTATTTAATGCAGTTGGCCTTTCGTTCGATCAAGAGGCAATGCCCTTTCACCTAATCAAGAGCCAAGGGGTAATTTCTGACTTACCACAAGAATTTGACAAGTGTACGCTCGAGATCGCGGCACGATATTCGATAAACGATCCTAACGGTTCCACTTTTCCTATAAATACCCCCCCCTTTTCTGTAAAAACCCACAAGAATCAGATCTAAAGCTCTAAGTTGGAACCATTGTTTCATACCTGAGTTATTTGATCTAGATTAGCACTCGGGGACCCTCCGTAAGTCTTCTTTCGCTCTTTTATTCGCTTTTCGAGTCCGAAAGTCAACGTTTTGTTGACTTTCTGCATTGACCAGCTTATGGTCGATGCGAAGTTCATGGAACTTCATAACGTGAGCGTGATCACGATGGTTATGGTCCATAGTGACCATACCTACTGATCACCACGTTATCTAGGCTCAGTGACGAGTCGTAGTTTCGGCCAAAATGTGCATTCTTGCATATTTTGTAACCAAACTACTCGTGGGCATCAAAGCCGTTTGTTTTGATGTCAAACCTGTTTTCTAAACTTAGTTAAGCATGTTCTAACATGCTTAGCTCGTCACGTTTAGTATAGTGCTTATATAGGGTCGTAAGTTAAGTGATCTAAACCATCGCTTATACTTTCGAACCCGACCCATTTGGTCGATCTTTAGGATCCGACCAAACACATTAGGTGACCATAGCTATAACCTTCCGAGGTTATACCTTGTGGTCACGATGTTAGGCGTTCCGAACACGTTCTACGCGAACGACGCGTTAGGGTAGCATAAGCTACCTAAACAGGTCGTGATGGACCGTAAGCACTTAGTATTAGTTTCATTTTAGTATGTAGGCTTTGTTAAACCATATTACACGAGTCTCCATACTCGTTTGGTTTTCAAACCCGCGTACTGTCCGATCCTTCCGATTTGGTCCGGTATATTAACATAAGCTACCTATTAGGTGCCGTTGATATTCCGTGATCTTTAGCACTATCTGATTATTATACAAGGAACTCAAAGCAATCTCAGGTGAGTACATTGAACCCCTCTTTTACTGTTTTCCAAACTGTTTTGGGGTGAAACACATGTGCCTATCTGTTACTTTCATGCTTTCCATGTTTTCACATCGTATATCTGCTATGCTCATTAGTACATAATAGTACATGATTTCGTTACATTTTATGCTATGTATGCCCATTGTGTGCATACTTAGTACATTGATTTACATTACATTTGCTGTTGCATATGTTTACTCAGCATATGGACACATTGATTTACATGAACATTTCTGTTGCATATGTTTACTCAGCATATGGACACATTGATTTACATGAACATTTCTGTTGCATATGTTTACTCAGCATATGGATACATTGATTTACATGCACATTTCTGCTGCATATGTTTACTCAGCATATGGGCACATGCCTTCATTTTGTTATGACATTTGGTTTGTTTAACATGGGACAATACATTCATTAACATTAGCTACGCCGTTCGTTAGTAGGTAGTGGTACCATAGGAATTGACAACTCCCATTCCTGAAGTCCTGGGTTTGATAGGACTGGAAGGAATGACCGAATTCGATATACATAACTTAGATAAACCTTTAATTTGTTTAAGGGTTTATCGCCGCAGTCTCAAGGCTTGGATGTATGCATAGTTTACAATACCGCATAAATGTTAATATCAATAGAGCATGCATTTTCCGCAGAACATAACGTTGATTTAAACCACGTTTTACTTCAACGACTTGCTTTGTGCATATGGTTTAAGTTGATATATTTCGCTTACCATACACGATACATTTTGGGATGCACATTACATGATTTACATTGAACACAAACACGTCGACATTGACATACACATTTGGTGGTTTACATTTGAACATAAACATTTGACATGGTTTACAATAACACTTGACATTTGGTTTACACATGAACAATTTACATGGTGGATTGGTTTGGGTAAATGATTTAAGTAACGTGGCATATGTAATATGATACAAACATGGTGGATATGCCGCTGGTACTTCCTATATATAAATGTTTGTATAATGTTACATATCGTGGCGTTATCTAAGTCATTTCAGTTTAGACACATTACATTTTACATAAATAACATATTCTTCACAAGACATTATTTTCACAAACAACTTACCTTATTTAACTCATTTTACTTGGTTATTCGTTTAACCTTGCACTTATCTATACATATCGTTTGATGTTATCGTTTTTCAAATGGTTTACAAAGCAAAACAAATTACAAGGTTCATGACTGACTGTTATTAAACATTTCTTTAAGCTCAAGTCATGAATCCCATTTTCACAAAAACTATGTATCTCACAGGCATTTTTATGCTGACGTACCTACTTTCACATGTGTTTTCAGGAGCTATTCCATAGGACGATGATCATGATTCTAGGGCGGACCTGTGCCTTAGAGCCTAAAAATGAAGTTAGAACTAGCATAATTATGTTTTGATTTCCGTACTCTCTTTCTAAGACAATGTAACACCCTTGTTTATAAATAAAATACAACTTGTATGCCATGGTTATGAAACAATTTAATTCTGTCCACAACACTCCCCGACGTTTTCCGCCGCGGTTGCATGTTATACGCGGTCGGGGTGTGACAGAAGAGTTGGTATCAGAGCCAATGGTTATAGGGAATTAGGTTATTAGTAATGCTTTGACCTAGACTATAACTTTAGGACCCTAACACAAGTTATCTTGTGTTTAGAGTTTAAAACATGCACATCACCTATCCTTAGGTGATAACCACAACGGGAACTTCGGTTCCGAATCCACTTTGAAAATTTATCATCTGTTCTAGGATGATTGATTACTAGGTTTTGAACCCTCTATTGTAAGGTTTTGAACCCTCTGTTATAAGGTTTTGAACCCCTTTGGATTTTCAAAAATCCCGTCAAAGTTTTGGGTTAATAGTGTGAACACGTGCGAACTGGAAGAGTGAATGCCTGTACCCTGGGTTTTCTGTCTAAGGCTAGAGTGTTCGTACAAATCCACATAATCGGACCAGTCACTCTTACCTGGGAACTCTTGGGGTGAGTGTTCACTTATAGGCGAGCATGTCTTCGCGATACACTAATTCTGACCCATTTACTTGACTAGACATTTCATATCGCTTGTTTGCACTACGATGCATAACCACCATCTTTGCTTTTATTGATTCTGTTTCATCTCATTCTCTACACCCAATCATCTCACTCGTTTCCTTTCATGTTTTCCTCTTCCAGAATGCCTCCTCGACGTGAACACCAAATAGCGACTGCTGAACTGGCAGAGATCATTGCGCAGCAGATGGCTGCTCAATTCCCGAATCTCTTTACTCAATGGAACCAGGCCAACAACAACAACAATGGTACATGCAAATACAAAGATTTTAACTCGGCTAAGCCACTCAAGTTTAATGGTTCTGAGGGAGCAACTGGGCTTCTTCAGTGGTTCGAGAGCATCGAGAACACTTTCCGTCATGTTCAGTGTCCTGACAATCGCAAGGTCGAGTTTTCTTCGAGTGTGTTTCAGAAGAGGGCTCTTACGTGGTGGAACGGGGTAATGAGAGACCGTGGTGCGGAAGTTGCTCTAGCACAGACGTGGGCTGAACTGAGAGCTCTTATGATGAGGGAGTTTTGTCCCCGTCATGAGCAACGAGCGTTAGAGAAAGAGTTTGATGATTTGAAACAGGATAGTGGTGAGCACAGGGCTTATACTGACAGGTTTGAGGAGTTAAGTCTGCTTTGCCCGACTATGGTTGCCCCACTCGACAAGGCTATCGAAAGGTACATCGACGGCCTGCCTGACTCAGTACAAGACATCCTTACTGGTAGCAACCCTACCACACTCCGTCAGGCAATCGAGTTATCAGCAACGTTGACTGAGTCGCAGATCCGAAAGAATAAACTACACAGGAAGGGTGACAAGGGCAAGAAGCAGTCGGCTGACAAGGAGGATAGTAAGAAAGGTCAGAACAAGAAGGGAAAGGATTCTGGTTCTTCAAGGGGGTCAAGGAAGCGTAAGGCTTCCAAAAATTTTGCTGTGACTGCCCAAGCTAACCAGGCAGCTCCCAACCAGCCTCCAGCAAAGAAACCCTACTCAGGAAGTGCACCTTTGTGCAATCAATGCAACAGTCACCATCAGCCGCAATATCAGTGCCGTTTCTGTACTAACTGTGGGAAGTCAGGTCATCTTGCCAATGTTTGTCGGTTTGCTCAGAATCACGCAGTCCAGAACCCTGCTCAACAGGTTGCTCAGCAACAGGGTCAGGCTGCACGACCAAACTACCCCCCAGGTGCATGTTATAATTGTGGGGATCTGACCCACTACAGAAATCGGTGTCCAAGACTAGTCAACCAGAACCAGAATGCAAACCAGAATCCGGCACCGGCTCGAGGTCGAGTCTTCAACATGAATGCACAAGAAGCACAAGCAGACAACGAGGTGGTGAACGGTACGTTCTTTATTAATAATCAGCCAGCATCTGTTCTTTTTGATTCGGGTGCCGACAAGAGCTTTGTGTCATTGTCTTTTGAGACAATGCTTCGCGTGTCTAGAACGAAACTAGGTAAACCTTTGACAGTAGAGGTTGCCAGTGGTGAACCCATTGTTCTTAATTATGTTCTACGCAACTGCTAGTTGAACCTTAACGACCATATTTTTCCTATTGACCTCACGCCAATGCAACTTGGAAGCTTCGACGTTATTGTGGGAATGGATTGGTTATCTAAGCATCGCGCCGAGATAGTTTGTTCGGAGAAGATTGTTCGTGTGCCGCTATCGACAGGCGAGATCCTACAGGTTCGCGGTGAGAAGCCTGCCGGTGGTCTCAAACTCATGTCCTGTTTTAAAGCACGAAGGTATATGCGAAAGCACTATGTAGCCTTTTTAGCACATGTTACAGCAGATAAGGGCAAGGGTAAGTCTATTTCAGATATTCCTGTCGTTCGGGATTATTCCGAAGTATTCCCTGAAGACTTACCTGGTCTACCTCCAGCACGCCAAGTCGAGTTCCGTATTGACCTCGTACCTGGTGCAAATCCCGTTGCCAGAGCTCCATATCGTCTTGCACCGTCTGAGATGCAAGAGTTGTCTAAACAGCTGCAGGAACTCTCCGACAAAGGTTTTATCCGTCCTAGCATTTCACCTTGGGGTGCTCCCGTTCTTTTTGTAAAGAAGAAGGATGGATCTTTCAGGATGTGTATCGATTATCGTGAGCTTAACAAACTCACCATCAAGAATCGATATCCCCTACCTCGCATTGATGATCTCTTTGATCAATTGCAAGGCGCTTCTTATTTTTCAAAGATTGATCTACGATCTGGATATCATCAGCTTCGTGTGCATGAAGAAGACATTCCCAAGACAACGTTCCGTACTCGTTATGGACATTATGAGTTCACAGTCATGCCATTCGGTTTGACTAATGCTCCTGCTGTTTTCATGGACTTAATGAATAGGGTCTGCAAACCTTACTTGGATAAGTTCATCATCGTTTTTATTGATGACATCTTGATATATTCTAAGATGCGAGCCGACCATGAGCAACATCTCCGTCTTACGTTGGAACTCCTAAAGAAAGAGCAACTTTTCGCCAAATTCTCCAAGTGTGAATTCTGGCTTAAGGAGGTTCAATTCTTGGGACATATTGTCAATGAACAAGGTATTCACGTAGATCCCTCCAAGATCAGTGCGATTAAGGATTGGGATACACCTACTACCCCTACTGAAGTTCGTTCTTTTCTTGGTCTAGCGGGTTATTACCGCCGCTTCATAGAAAATTTCTCGAAGATTGCAGTTCCTCTAACTGCTCTAACTCAGAAGAACAAGCCATTTGATTGGGGAGTCAAACAAGAGGAAGCGTTTCAGACTTTGAAACAAAAGCTTTGCGACGCGCCTGTCCTAACATTGCCTGAGGGCAACGATGATTTCGTCGTTTATTGCGACGCATCTAAATTAGGACTTGGCTGCGTCCTGATGCAAAGAAACAAAGTCATAGCATACGCATCGAGGCAGTTGAAGATACATGAGAAGAACTACACCACTCATGATCTTGAGTTGGGTGCAGTTGTCTTCGCTCTCAAAATCTGGAGACACTACTTGTATGGTACAAAATGTGTGGTTTTCACAGACCACAAAAGTCTTCAGCATATCTTCAATCAAAAAGAGCTCAACATGAGACAACGACGTTGGGTTGAACTTCTAAACGACTACGACTGCGAGATTCGCTACCATCCTGGTAAGGCGAATGTCGTAGCCGATGCATTGAGTCGCAAGGAACGTACTAAGCTTCATTGTGTACGTGTCCAATCTGTTATTCAAACTGATATCCAAGCCCGTATTTCTCAGGCTCAACAAGCTTGTGTTTCACAAGGTTTAATGGATAAGGAATTTCCTTATCACATAACTCCTGCTCTAGAGCTGAAGGACAATGGATCATATTACTTCATGGACCGTTTGTGGGTCCCAAGCCAAGATAATCTTCGTACCTTGCTTATGGATGAAGCCCATAAGTCTCGTTACTCTATTCATCCAGGCTCAGATAAGATGTATAAGGATCTTCGTATACAGTATTGGTGGCCTGGTATGAAGAAAGACATTGCCTTATACGTATCCAAATGCCTAACTTGTCTTAAGGTTAAGGCTGAACATCAGCGTCCTTCCGGATTATTAGAGCAACCGGAGATCCCAGTTTGGAAATGGGAAAACATTACTATGGATCTCATTACTAAACTTCCGCGCACAAAGAAAGGTCACGATGCCATCTGGGTAGTCGTGGATCGTCTTAAAAAGTCAGCGCATTTCTTACCAATCCGTGAGGATTTTTCGGCTGACAAACTTACTCAAATCTACGTAGATGAAATTGTAGCTCGACATGGTGTTCCTTTGAGCATCATTTCTGACAGAGATGCTCGTTTCCCTTCTCATTTTTGGAGAACCATGCAGTCTGCTATGGGATCTCAACTTAATCTGAGCACAGCTTATCATCCGCAAACGGATGGTCAATCTAAAAGAACAATCCAGACACTGGAGGATATGCTTAGAGCTTGTGTGATCGATTTTGGTGGTAGTTGGGATTCACATCTTCCATTGATTGAATTCTCCTACAACAACAGTTATCACTCCAGCATCAACATGGCTCCTTTCGAGGCTCTCTATGGTCGAAAATGTCGTTCACCAGTCTGCTAGAATGAGATTGGCGAGGCTCAACTTACTGGACCTGCCCTCATTTTAGAGACAACAGATAAGGTAAAGAAAGTTCGTGATAACCTTCACACAGCTAGAAGCCGTCAGAAGAATTACGCGGACTTAAAACGCAATGTCACACCCCCAAAATCCACCTGCGGAGTATCACCGCTTGGGAGCGTGACTGACCAGGATCAAGCCACCAATCATATTGAACATGCATATAGTATTAAGTAAGATAAAAGAAAACCATCCGTTCAATACAAAAGGTGTTCAAAACATGTTATTGTTTTAAAGTGTAGCGGAAGCATAGTAATAATCCAACAATAGTAAATAGTTCAAATGTTATAATAGTTCAGCATAGAAACCACGAATCCTTGTCCACAACGACCCGCTTCTCCAGTGCAAGCTCCAAGTACCTAACGATCTGCAAGGCATGTAACAGAATGGTCAACAAACTAGTTGAGCGAGTTCACAGTAAGTAAATGTGTAACAGTAAGTAACAGGTGGCTCTACAGGGCCGATAGTAAGTTATGCTGGTGGGGGCTTCCCATGTTAAGTGACCACTAGACTGTTCGTATTATTATCCCTGTTCTTCGTCCGAGAACAGAAGTGTGTATAAAGTGTGCGTAGGTTTTACGCACGTATCCTTCGTAACCTGAGGATAGAAGTAAGTAATGCGTACACGTAGGTTTTACGTGCGTATCCTTCGTAACCGAGGATAGAATGGCATGTGAACCCGTAGGTGTTATCCCAACCTACGTAACCGTCCTGACATCCGAGGACATGATAGGTGACAGTCTAGTAAAGCATATGTACGTTCCTTTCAATAATAACCTTTAACCCATTCCCACAACCCGGGAATCCCATGCCTTAGTAGGAGTGTGAACTCACCTTGGTTTGCTCGGTATGCTAAGTTATGCACTCACAAGTAATTAATCACGTCCTAGTGTATGCACGTATAACAAATCAGTTCATGTTCGAAATGATACGCATGCAATTAATTGTTCACATAGCAGTCAGTTTGCATATCAGCACGGCACGTAGTATTGCACGTTCATCACTAAGCATGGCATGTCAATTAAATCAACATATGTTCCACTGTTCAAACATTATTCAAAACCCTAGTATCCTTCGACTCATACTATCATCTTTCGAAAACAAGTGTCACAAAGATCCTTCGGACCGAATGTCATGTTTCGGACCATGACATCTTTCGGTCCAAACTATCTTTCGGTCCAACTATCTGTCGGTCAACCAGTATCCTTCGGTCAACTATGGTTCGATCAGATTATGGTTCGGTCAAACTACCATGGTTCGAGCCATTGGTATCTTTCGGTCATGGCAGTTACGTTTTATCCATTAACACAATTTCACCAATCAGTTATTGTCAACAGGATCAAACAAGCATAATCACAAGGTTTCACTTAAGAACCCTAATTTAATTACATGAACACTAATCCGGCTATCGGCAACCTAAGCCATTCGTAACCCAGTTAACCAAGTTAGCAATTCGGTTACAACAATCCGCTTTATCATGCAAGCAAGCCAAACACAACATTACATAACCGGTTATCGTACAAACAATCCGAACGTAGGACTTGGTGACCGATTAACATGCTATGAACCCTACTATCATAAAATCATCTAACAATCATAATCAATCGTCCTAATTATCATAACGTAAATCGAATCATGGAATCGCACATATTCAACATGTCATAAGCAATAATTCCGATTAACTACTCACAGAATTATTCAAAGCATACGATCTTGTAATCCAAAACATGCAACAATATCATCATTAAATCAATAGGTCACAATTAGCAATTAACACTAACCGATCGGGTAGCAAACAAGGAATTGATCAGCAGAATTTCCGTAAGTTTGTGGTTGCCGTCACAAGTGAAAATGTTCTAGGGTTTGCCGATCAAAAAATGTTAGCACGTAAAGTCTCTAATCAATTTATATTAAATCGGCAGTGGGCCAAGGCCCAAATTGAAAGACTGGGCCGAAACATATCGAAGGATATGTTTCGAGTGCGAAGGATATGTTTCGAGCGCGAAGGATATGTTTCGAGTCCTTCATATGTTTCGACATCCTTCGATTCATGCATCATGTTTCGTGGAACATCCTTCGTAGGTTGGGCCATGATTCACACTAACTAGCTAACATACAGTACAAGTTTCACAATATGGAACCCATTATACACGATCAAACAATTATGCACAATCAAGCAATCAACATATATATATACTTTCATATCAATCCAATGTGCAATTAAGTAATTAGTCAAACACATGCTCGTGTAATACGTATGAAATCAATCTTAGAAATTCGAGTTGTCACATTATCCCCAACTTGAAAGAAATTTCGTCCCGAAATTTGGTACGCACTTACTGAGGTAGCTAGGCAAGTTACATGGTTCACCGGTTTTCCTGGGGTGTCACATCATCCCCCCGTTGATTTGGAATTTCGTCCCGAAATTCAGTAGTAGTAGCTTCAGCCTCAGAAGTGGATGCATTGGGTTCGAATAGCTGGGGGTACTTTTCTTTCATCTGGTCTTCGCGTTCCCATGTATACTCCGGGCCACGCTGGGAGTTCCAACGAACTCGAACAAGAGGGATTCTCTTGTGTTTGAGGACCTTAACATCCCGGTCCGTGATTTCAACTGGTTCCTCGACGAACTGCAACCGCTCGTCGATAGTGAGTTCCTTAAAAGGAACTATAAGGGTCTCATCTGATAGGCATTTCTTCAGATTCGACACGTGAAATACATTGTGAACTGCACCGAGTTCAGGAGGTAGGTTTAATCTGTAGGCTACTTTGCCAATCTTTTCTAAGATTTCGAATGGTCCGACGTACCGCGGATTCAATTTGCCTCTTTTACCAAAACGAACCACACCCTTCCAGGGTGAAACTTTCAATAAAACCCGGTCCCCGACCTCAAATTCCAACGGCTTTCTACGCTTGTCCGCGTAGGCTTTCTGACGGTCGCGCGCTGCCGCCATGCGTTGTCGTATCTGTGCTATCTTTTCCGTGGCGTCCACAACAATATCTGGACCCGTAATCTGACTATCCCCCACCTCTGCCCAACAGAGAGGTGACCGGCATTTACGTCCGTACAATGCCTCGAATGGAGCGGCTTGAATGCTGGTATGGTAACTGTTATTGTACGAGAACTCCACCAAAGGGAGGTGCTTTTCCCAGCCGTTGCCGAAATCGATAACACACGCTCGAAGCATGTCTTCTAGAGTTTGAATAGTTCGCTCAGACTGTCCATCCGTCTGAGGATGATATGCTGTGCTCATGTCTAATCGTGAGCCGAAGGATTTGTGCATTGCTTGCCAAAGCTCTGACGTGAATCGTGCATCGCGATCCGAAATAATAGAGGTGGGCACTCCGTGCCTCGAAACAACTTCCTTCAAGTAAATGTCTGCTAAAGTAGAAAACTTATCCGTTTCTTTGATAGCCAAAAAGTGAGCAGACTTTGTGAGTCGATCAACGATTACCCAAATAGTGTCATTCCCACGCTGAGATCTAGGTAAACCCGTAACGAAATCCATGGAAATTTCTTCCCATTTCCACTGCGGTATCTTGGGTTGCTGCAGTAGGCCTGCTGGTTTCTGATATTCAACCTTGACTCTCGCACAGGTTAAGCATTTTCCAACGTACGTAGCGATGTGAGCCTTCATACTAGGCCACCAATAAGTAGTACTGATGTCGTGGTACATTTTATCCGACCCTGGATGTACCGAATAGCGAGACTTGTGAGCTTCATCCATTACAAGTTCGCGTAAACCGCCATAAAGTGGGACCCAAATACGCCCCGTTACATAGTAAGCACCGTCTTCCTTTTGTTCCATGCGTTGCCTTGAACCGCGTAAGGCTTCAGCTTTGACGTTTTCGGGTTTCAGTGCTTCTAACTGAGCAGCTCGTATCTGTGCAGGAAGACTGGACTGAATGGTAAGCTGTAGCGCTCGCACGCGCTTAGGTAGAGAGTCTTTCCGACTGAGGGCATCAGCCACAACATTGGCCTTGCCTGGATGATACTTGATGGCGCATTCGTAGTCGTTCAGTAGTTCAACCCATCTTCGTTGACGCATATTCAAATCCTTTTGCTTAAGGATATGCTCGAGACTCCTGTGATCGGTGTAAATCGTGCACCTGGTACCGTACAGGTAGTGTCGCCATATCTTAAGCGCGAAAACAACAGCTCCCAGCTCTAAATCGTGCGTCGTATAATTCCGTTCATGAACCTTGAGTTGCCGAGAGGCGTATGCGATCACTTTATCCCGTTGCATCAATACACAACCAAGCCCTTGTATCGATGCGTCACAATAAACCACGAAGTCATCCGTGCCCTCGGGCAGTGAGAGAATAGGCGCGCTGCAAAGCCTATCCTTTAAGTACTGGAAAGCGGTCTCCTGTGTATTACCCCATCTGTAAACGACACCTTTCTGTGTAAGCATAGTGAGTGGTTGCGCGATCTTGGAGAAGTCTTTAATAAATCGCCTGTAGTAACCTGCCAAACCCAAGAATTGGCGTATTTCTATCGGTGTACGTGGTGCTGGCCAGTTTCTGATCGAATCAACCTTGGATGGATCGACATGAATCCCATCCTTGTTTACCACATGGCCTAAGAAGTGGACTTCACGAAGCCAGAAGTCGCATTTTGAAAACTTTGCGTACAGTTGCTCTTTTCGAAGAAGTTCCAAGATAATACGTAGATGCTGCTCATGCTCCTCCTGACTCTTGGAGTAAATCAAAATGTCGTCGATGAAAACGATGACGAACTTGTCGAGATACGGTTTGCACACCCTGTTCATGAGATCCATGAAGACTGCAGGTGCGTTTGTAAGCCCGAATGGCATGACCAGAAACTCGTAGTGACCATAACGAGTTCTGAAAGCAGTTTTGGAGACGTCCTCATCCCGGACTCTCAGCTGATGATACCCTGACCTCAAATCGATCTTGGAATAGTAACACGACCCTTGCAACTGGTCGAATAAGTCATCTATGCGTGGAAGAGGATAACGGTTCTTCACCGTCACCTTGTTGAGTTCACGGTAGTCGATACACATCCTGAACGTACCGTCTTTCTTCTTCACAAATAACACTGGAGCTCCCCAAGGCGAAGAGCTTGGACGAATAAAGCCCTTTTCCAAGAGCTCTTGCAGCTGTTTCGACAGTTCTTCCAGTTCGGTTGGAGCTAAACGATATGGTGCGCGGGCTATTGGCGCTGCTCCAGGTGCCAATTCGATCTGAAACTCGACTTGGCGATGAGGCGGTAAGCCTGGTAAATCTTCAGGAAACACCTGAGGGAAGTCACGTACAACTGGGATATCCTCCAGCTTCTTT
The DNA here is from genome assembly GCF_002127325.2 of Helianthus annuus. NCBI lineage: Eukaryota > Viridiplantae > Streptophyta > Magnoliopsida > Asterales > Asteraceae > Helianthus > Helianthus annuus. The sequence goes on from NC_035444.2 coordinate 119,833,062, forward strand.
TCTTTTGCTGATGCATCAGTAACGAGAGCCAGAATGGCAGTATGCCCCTTTCGTAAACATTTCTGCGCCTTCAAGTAAGAGATGATGCCAACCACAGCACCACTTTTGTCACCTTGTACTTCGAGAGGTTCTTGACTGGAGCGAGGAATACGAATAACTTTTTCCTTGCATAAGATCTCTGCGTGATGTTGAGATAACCAATCCATGCCGATGACGACGTCGAAGCTACCCAAGACTATGGGTATAAGATCTATCGTGAAAGTCTGACCCGCCAGAACAATGCTACAACCCTTGACTACATGAGCGGCTTCTACACTTTTGCCATTTGCTAGTTCTACGACGTGTTTAGTGTCTAGGGGTGTTGGTGTACGTTTTAATAAGTTACTCATTTTCATGGACATATAACTTGTATCAGCACCTGAATCAAATAAGACAGTAACGTAAATATCGTCGAGAAGGAACTTACCCATAACCACGTTAGGATCATTCACTGCATCTCCTCGACCCAACACAAAAGCACGACCTCGAGCTTCATTGCCGTTGTTGTTGTTACCATTACCCTGATTGTTGTTATTCCCGTTGCCCTGGTTGTTGTTGTTACGGTTCTGGTTCAACTGTGGGCAATCGCGTTTGAAGTGACCTTCAGCCCCACACTTATAACACCCCCTGTTGCCCTGTTGCTGATTCTGCTGATTCTGTGGAGCTGGTTGCTGAGACTGCTGATTCTGATTTGCAGGACGAGCGCTTCTACAATCTTTGGCCTCGTGACCCATCTTTAAACACCTTTGACAACGGCCCTTATTGCACTGGCCGCTGTGATGCCTGTTGCAGTTGTTACACTTTGGAAGGTTTCCTCGATACCCTCCCTGTCTGTGGCTGCTCGATGAGTGCTGACTGGGACTTTGGTAACTATCCGTCTTTCGCTGCTGAGACTGTGATTGTACCGATGCTGATCCCTTGCTAGAATCCCCCTCCCATTTTCTCTTACTTTCGCTGGGAGTAGCAAGTGTAGTAGTAGCAGTAGCGGTAGCGGTAGCACTGATACGCTTTGGCAGTTTGCCCTGGTCTACTGCCTGATCTGTGATGCGATGAGCGAGACGCTGGATTTCCTGGATGTTGTTGAGGTTAGCCGACGTTACGTGGCTCTGAATCTCTGACGCGAGCCCCTTGAGATACAACTCAATTCGCTTGTATGGAGGATCTACCATAGTTGGGCACAGCACAGCCAACTCATTCGATCTTTTGGTGTAAGCTTCGATTTCCGAACCAACCATTTTCAAGTTATACAACTCGTCCTCCAACTTATGAATGTCTTCTCTAGTGCAGTATTCCCTCTTGATCAGTTCTTTGAATTCATTCCAGGGTGTGGCGTTAGCAGCTGCCAACCCTAAGATCTGCACTTGTGCGTTCCACCAAGTGAGCGCAATCCCTTCAAGTGTGCCAGTGGCGAACTTCACCCTGCGAGCCTCAGGGCATTCACACATTTCGAAAACCGACTCGAGTTTTTCAAACCAGTGGAGGAGTCCGACTGCCCCCTCCGTGCCACTGAACGAGCTAGGACGACAGTCCATGAAAGTCTTGAAGGTACACGCAGGTTGTTGCTGAGCGGGTTGACCTATTGTGTACGAATAGGACAAGGTTAAATACGAGAATTATTGTAGGATCTAAAGATCCTTGTATGAATCTATACCGCAGGATATACTACCTGCTTGGGCGGCTGCAACTGCCGCAGCAACGAGAGCCTCTAGCTGGGCTTGAGTCATGGTAATTCGTGCGGCCATTGATCTTCACATCAAAGGCAACATAAGTGAGAAAGGTTCGCGAATAGTGCGATGACAGAAGAGTGTAAGCACATAAGTATTCTCATGCAATAACAAGTTGTGAGCAAGTAATGTAAGCATACTATGAGCAAAGTTCTATGCAAATTCTAGCATGTAGGCAATAAACATAAACCTTATTACCTAGGAAGTTGAGTCTTGCACGTGGAGCGAAGCGTCGTTGTGGATCGTTGAGAGCACTGTTCGGGTTATAGTCTGGTTTTAATAAAAACGTTTTCCCATATTAAAACCAAGTTCTCTATAACCAATGGTTCTGATACCAATCTGTCACACCCCCAAAATCCACCTGCGGAGTATCACCGCTTGGGAGCGTGACTGACCAGGATCAAGCCACCAATCATATTGAACATGCATATAGTATTAAGTAAGATAAAAGAAAACCATCCGTTCAATACAAAAGGTGTTCAAAACATGTTATTGTTTTAAAGTGTAGCGGAAGCATAGTAATAATCCAACAATAGTAAATAGTTCAAATGTTATAATAGTTCAGCATAGAAACCACGAATCCTTGTCCACAACGACCCGCTTCTCCAGTGCAAGCTCCAAGTACCTAACGATCTGCAAGGCATGTAACAGAATGGTCAACAAACTAGTTGAGCGAGTTCACAGTAAGTAAATGTGTAACAGTAAGTAACAGGTGGCTCTACAGGGCCGATAGTAAGTTATGCTGGTGGGGGCTTCCCATGTTAAGTGACCACTAGACTGTTCGTATTATTATCCCTGTTCTTCGTCCGAGAACAGAAGTGTGTATAAAGTGTGCGTAGGTTTTACGCACGTATCCTTCGTAACCTGAGGATAGAAGTAAGTAATGCGTACACGTAGGTTTTACGTGCGTATCCTTCGTAACCGAGGATAGAATGGCATGTGAACCCGTAGGTGTTATCCCAACCTACGTAACCGTCCTGACATCCGAGGACATGATAGGTGACAGTCTAGTAAAGCATATGTACGTTCCTTTCAATAATAACCTTTAACCCATTCCCACAACCCGGGAATCCCATGCCTTAGTAGGAGTGTGAACTCACCTTGGTTTGCTCGGTATGCTAAGTTATGCACTCACAAGTAATTAATCACGTCCTAGTGTATGCACGTATAACAAATCAGTTCATGTTCGAAATGATACGCATGCAATTAATTGTTCACATAGCAGTCAGTTTGCATATCAGCACGGCACGTAGTATTGCACGTTCATCACTAAGCATGGCATGTCAATTAAATCAACATATGTTCCACTGTTCAAACATTATTCAAAACCCTAGTATCCTTCGACTCATACTATCATCTTTCGAAAACAAGTGTCACAAAGATCCTTCGGACCGAATGTCATGTTTCGGACCATGACATCTTTCGGTCCAAACTATCTTTCGGTCCAACTATCTGTCGGTCAACCAGTATCCTTCGGTCAACTATGGTTCGATCAGATTATGGTTCGGTCAAACTACCATGGTTCGAGCCATTGGTATCTTTCGGTCATGGCAGTTACGTTTTATCCATTAACACAATTTCACCAATCAGTTATTGTCAACAGGATCAAACAAGCATAATCACAAGGTTTCACTTAAGAACCCTAATTTAATTACATGAACACTAATCCGGCTATCGGCAACCTAAGCCATTCGTAACCCAGTTAACCAAGTTAGCAATTCGGTTACAACAATCCGCTTTATCATGCAAGCAAGCCAAACACAACATTACATAACCGGTTATCGTACAAACAATCCGAACGTAGGACTTGGTGACCGATTAACATGCTATGAACCCTACTATCATAAAATCATCTAACAATCATAATCAATCGTCCTAATTATCATAACGTAAATCGAATCATGGAATCGCACATATTCAACATGTCATAAGCAATAATTCCGATTAACTACTCACAGAATTATTCAAAGCATACGATCTTGTAATCCAAAACATGCAACAATATCATCATTAAATCAATAGGTCACAATTAGCAATTAACACTAACCGATCGGGTAGCAAACAAGGAATTGATCAGCAGAATTTCCGTAAGTTTGTGGTTGCCGTCACAAGTGAAAATGTTCTAGGGTTTGCCGATCAAAAAATGTTATCACGTAAAGTCTCTAATCAATTTATATTAAATCGGCAGTGGGCCAAGGCCCAAATTGAAAGACTGGGCCGAAACATATCGAAGGATATGTTTCGAGTGCGAAGGATATGTTTCGAGCGCGAAGGATATGTTTCGAGTCCTTCATATGTTTCGACATCCTTCGATTCATGCATCATGTTTCGTGGAACATCCTTCGTAGGTTGGGCCATGATTCACACTAACTAGCTAACATACAGTACAAGTTTCACAATATGGAACCCATTATACACGATCAAACAATTATGCACAATCAAGCAATCAACATATATATATACTTTCATATCAATCCAATGTGCAATTAAGTAATTAGTCAAACACATGCTCGTGTAATACGTATGAAATCAATCTTAGAAATTCGAGTTGTCACACGCAAGCCCTTGGATTTTCAAGTCGGTGATCGTGTATTACTTAAGGTCTCACCTTGGAAAGGTGTGATCAGATTCGGAAAGAAAGGAAAACTCGCACCTAGATATGTTGGACCATTCAAGATCGTCGAAAGAATCGGCAAGGTAGCCTACAGACTTGAGTTACCTCCTGAACTTGGAAATGTTCAACCAACCTTCCACGTGTCCAATCACAAGAGGTGTTTAGCTGATGAAAACCTCCACATACCGCTTGACGAAATTCGTGTTGATAAAACACTGAAATTTGTTGAAAAACCGGTAGAAATCATGGAACGTGAAGTCAAGTGGCTTAAACGCAAGCGCATTCCTTTGGTCAAGGTTCGTTGGGAATCTAAGCGTGGACCCGAATTTACTTGGGAACGTGAAGATCAAATGAAGGCAAAATATACGCATCTTTTTCCATCAGTTTCCTCTAAATAAATTTCGGGACGAAATTTCCACAAGTAGGGGAGACTGTAACATTTGTGCTTGTAATCATTGTGAACAGTTCAATTATCAATCAAATAATGTTATTTGATCCCAATGTGTGTTTGGTTGTGTTTTACATTTTTCATGTTTTGACTTTTGTTCAAATTCAAACTCTACATCGCTTTCTGGAGAATTATACGCAAACTAGTGCGTAAACGTACTCAGTTTAATGCAACAAATACTCCGGAACATCAACATATACTCAACATACCTTAAATAACCTTTACATAACTTAGAAATAAGTTTTGAAGGCTTTGGTATGGCAAAAACAAGTTAATTCGCTTACAGGGACTAAACTTGACAAACTGCGAAAGTATGCCAATTTGAACTGTAACGAACATTCCGGAACATGTCCATAAGTTAAACATACCATAAATATCCTTTACATAGCTTAGAAATAGGCTTTGAGGGGTTTGGTATGCTAAAATAAACTTTTGGATCATTCAGGGACTAAAAGTGTCAAAAAGTGCATAAGTTTGCACTTTCGCGCATAACTTACGTTCTGAATACATCCGGACATCCAAAAATTTATGTAAGCATCCTTATATTATGCCTTAGTGTTTGGCATGAGAAAAATCCATTCGTCGCGTCATTTGGATCGTCTTTCGCGCTTATGCGCATTCCGTCGTAATTAAGCGAACATCGCAATCGTACGGCCAAACGAACCGACATCCGGAACATTTTTGAGCATATTTCATGTCCCCTACACTTTAACTTCATCTTAGAGCCTTGAAATGAGGTTAACGGGGCTTAAACGTGCCAAAAATGGGCCAAAATACGTGTTTCTGAAGTGCATGGACCAAAATTGTAAATTCTGATCTGGGAACCTTAGGCGGGGTGCGTAAGGATTTACCAAATCCTTACGCGGGGCGCGTGAGACTGTCAGACAGATTCAGTGTATCTATTTAATGCAGTTGGCCTTTCGTTCGATCAAGAGGCAATGCCCTTTCACATAATCAAGAGCCAAGGGGCAATTTCTGACTTACCACAAGAATTTGACAAGTGTACGCTCGAGATCGCGGCACGATATTCGATAAACGATCCTAACGGTTCCACTTTTCCTATAAATACCCCCCCCCTTTGTGTAAAAACCCACAAGAATCAGATCTAAAGCTCTAAGTTGGAACCATTGTTTCATACCTGAGCTATTTGATCTAGATTAGCACTCGGGGACCCTCCGTAAGTCTTCTTTCGCTCTTTTATTCGCTTTTCGAGTCCGAAAGTCAACGTTTTGTTGACTTTCTACATTGACCAGCTTATGGTCGATGCGAAGTTCATGGAACTTCATAACGTGAGCGTGATCACGATGGTTATGGTCCATAGTGACCATACCTACTGATCACCACGTTATCTAGGCTCAGTGACGAGTCGTAGTTTCGGCCAAAATGTGCATTCTTGCATATTTTGTAACCAAACTACTCGTGGGCATCAAAGCCGTTTGTTTTGATGTCAAACCTGTTTTCTAAACTTAGTTAAGCATGTTCTAACATGCTTAGCTCGTCACGTTTAGTATAGTGCTTATATAGGGTCGTAAGGTAAGTGATCTAAACCATCGCTTATACTTTCGAACCCGACCCATTTGGTCGATCTTTAGGATCCGACCAAACACATTAGGTGACCATAGCTATAACCTTCCGAGGTTATACCTTGTGGTCACGATGTTAGGCGTTCCGAACACGTTCTACGCGAACGACGCGTTAGGGTAGCATAAGCTACCTAAACAGGTCGTGATGGACCGTAAGCACTTAGTATTAGTTTCATTTTAGTATGTAGGCTTTGTTAAACCATATTACACGAGTCTCCATACTCGTTTGGTTTTCAAACCCGCGTACTGTCCGATCCTTCCGATTTGGTCCGGTATATTAACATAAGCTACCTATTAGGTGCCGTTGATATTCCGTGATCTTTAGCACTATCTGATTATTATACAAGGAACTCAAAGCAATCTCAGGTGAGTACATTGAACCCCTCTTTTACTGTTTTCCAAACTGTTTTGGGGTGAAACACATGTGCCTATCTGTTACTTTCATGCTTTCCATGTTTTCACATCGTATATCTGCTATGCTCATTAGTACATAATAGTACATGATTTCGTTACATTTTATGCTATGTATGCCCATTGTGTGCATACTTAGTACATTGATTTACATTACATTTGCTGTTGCATATGTTTACTCAGCATATGGACACATTGATTTACATGAACATTTCTGTTGCATATGTTTACTCAGCATATGGACACATTGATTTACATGAACATTTCTGTTGCATATGTTTACTCAGCATATGGACACATTGATTTACATGCACATTTCTGCGGCATATGTTTACTCAGCATATGGGCACATGCCTTCATTTTGTTATGACATTTGGTTTGTTTAACATGGGACAATACATTCATTAACATTAGCTACGCCGTTCGTTAGTAGGTAGTGGTACCATAGGAATTGACAACTCCCATTCCTGAAGTCCTGGGTTTGATAGGACTGGAAGGAATGACCGAATTCGATATACATAACTTAGATAAACCTTTAATTTGTTTAAGGGTTTATCGCTGCAGTCTCAAGGCTTGGATGTATGCATAGTTTACAATACCGCATAAATGTTAATATCAATAGAGCATGCATTTTCCGCAGAACATAACGTTGATTTAAACCACGTTTTACTTCAACGACTTGCTTTGTGCATATGGTTTAAGTTGATATATTTCGCTTACCATACATGATACATTTTGGGATGCACATTACATGATTTACATTGAACATAAACACGTCGACATTGACATACACATTTGGTGGTTTACATTTGAACATAAACATTTGACATGGTTTACAATAACACTTGACATTTGGTTTACACATGAACAATTTACATGGTGGATTGGTTTGGGTAAATGATTTAAGTAACGTGGCATATGTAATATGATACAAACATGGTGGATACGCCGCTGGTACTTCCTATATATAAATGTTTGTATAATGTTACATATCGTGGCGTTATCTAAGTCATTTCAGTTTAGACACATTACATTTTACATAAATAACATATTCTTCACAAGACATTATTTTCACAAACAACTTACCTTATTCAACTTATTTTACTTGGTTATTCGTTTAACCTTGCACTTATCTATACATATCGTTTGATGTTATCGTTTTTCAAATGGTTTACAAAGCAAAACAAATTACAAGGTTCATGACTGACTGTTATTAAACATTTCTTTAAGCTCAAGTCATGAATCCCATTTTCACAAAAACTATGTATCTCACAGGCATTTTTATGCTGACGTACCTACTTTCACATGTGTTTTCAGGAGCTATTCCATAGGACGATGATCATGATTCTAGGGCGGACCTGTGCCTTAGAGCCTAAAATGAAGTTAGAACTAGCATAATTATGTTTTGATTTCCGTACTCTCTTTCTAAGACAATGTAACACCCTTGTTTATAAATAAAATACAACTTGTATGCCATGGTTATGAAACAATTTAATTCTGTCCACAACACTCCCCGACGTTTTCCGCCGCGGTTGCATGTTATACGCGGTCGGGGTGTGACATCACTTTCCCCTGGGAACTTAGAATATTAAAACCTGAATACATACAGAACGCATAGTACTCGAATATGGTCTCCAACCGTTGCCGAAAAACAAACAGTCAAGATTTTGTTTTCAAACATACGTTATTGTGGTGATTACACACGGTATACAAAACAGTCGCATACAGTGCATAAAACTCTGAGAGCTTAGGAAACATGCATTTAAGACCTTCGGAAACTCATGTTGAAGTTCATTAAAGGTCATCACGTAGGAACTGCAAATATTAATTCGGGCACACACAATTATACATATCGTCTATGATGTTTTAACTTCCCGAGCAGGCAGCCTACGCATAACGAAACGGTAGCGCACAGGTATACGTGAGACTTAAGCTATACGTCAACGGAGGTTGAAGTACGTCACATGCGACTATCGATCAGGAAGCGGCAGTTGGCGCGCGGTCCTGCAAACGACACGAGTCATGCTAAGAAGAAGACGTGTGTCTCCGCATTCCCCCTATCACGACGAATACACTATGTTCGACATTCCATGGTAATGTCACCTAACAACTGGTCGTCACATGCAACCCCAGGTAAAGTCCTTAAATTTCTTTTATTGAAATTTCGACTTTCGCATTTACTGAGTAGATTTTCGCATCTCTACTCCTCTTGATGGTCATTGCGTCACAATAACTTCTTCATCATAGTGAATGTTCATTTGCTTCATTTCTTGAAAATTCATATGTTACGCATGCATCGTTTGTTACGCATGTGGTTTCGTTTCGAATAAAGCGTTCCATTGAAGTTCAAATATTGTTTCGCTAAATCTAATTGTTGATTTGTGATTCGAATGACCTGCATTATTGTAATTGTTGGCTTCTTCGTTATCAGGTCAACACATTTTCTTGAAACTTCATTCCTTTCCAAGATACATACATGGTTTTCGTTGTGACCATGCCGAAAGTTTTCTTGTCGATACACGTATTTATTGTCGGCTTGCGCTGAAATCAAATTCCATTGTTTAAACTTGTTCATTACACATATTCGATTCAAGACATCATATGATGTATTGGAAACATCATATTCGAATTCGTTTTAACAAGCGTTTCATTGTTCTGAGTCGTAGTAGATTTGTGTGGTCTACGACTCCATTAAGTTGTTTGTTGATTCGACACCTTGTGGTGTCGGTACAGACTTGTAGCTTGGGCTAATCATGATTGAGCGTTTTATGCAAAACACAGGTGATACTTGTTCGATCACCATTATGTTTGAATTATTTCATTCACTACGACACCTTGTGGCGTCGGTAGAACTTGCAGCTTGGGCTGATCATGATCGAGCGTTTCATGCAAACTAGTACATTTGAGCTTGTTGAAATCTAAATTCATTTATTGGATGCAATCATTTCTAGAATTCATTTGTATCTTGTGATACGTCCTTGAATTCACATTATTCGAATAAGCCTTGATTCGATTTCATGATCGTTCACTTTGGTACTATTCGTATTTCTACGCATAACGTAACTCTAGGGAGTTGACGTAGTCTAAATTTCGAGGACGAAATTTTATTAACAGGGGGAGAATGTGACAACCGGTAATTTACGCGCTTAATTATGGGATTAACAAGCGATTAACGTGACAATAAATAATGTTTACGACGCATATTAATTTAATTAGGCTCTTGGAGTGCCCAGAAACGTTTGTTCAGCTATACAGTACGCGTATGAGGATTCGCGTGGAATCTGCAAAACATCACATGACAACGGACTGAAACCGTACGGAATACTGACGACACCGACAAATATGGATGTTATACGAAAATTTTAAGCTTATGGAGTTTGGGTTGCGATATCGGGTCTCGTAGGAATTGAGGGCCACTTGCACACGAGATGGGCTTGTGGGCCCTAGGCCCAAGTCTAAAACCCACAAGCCTAAACCTACACATAGAGATTTTTTTTTATCAAGATCCTATAAAATCCTATAAAATCTCTACAATCCTTCCAAAATCTATGCATAATCTTATAAAATCTGTATGTAATCTTTTCAAAATCTACAAAATCCCTTTAAATCTAGATAAAATATTTACTAGATTTACAAAAGATCTTAACTCTAAGGATGAAATATGTGACCTGAGTGTAATATAAATACACAAAAGAAAGTTTAATCCTTAAATCTCTATATAAAGGGCTCTCTCTTTGCATATTATACCTAAACACACACAAATTGAAACACAGACAATACACCCTCACATAAAAGATGAAGCATTTCATCTCCTCTCTCTCTATCCCTACTACAAATACACACACATATGACTCAAATATATACATACAGACAAGACAAAAACCCACATCTCTTGGTTCCACCCCCTTCCCCTCTCGTTTAACTTCTGACGACACAAAAAAAAGGGGCCGGCTGCCGGCGCTGAAAACCGGTCGGACACACAACACCCACCCCTACCCCGTTTCTCTTACATCGCCGGCCACCACCATCGATTTGGTGGCGGCAGACATCAACAGCAACCGGAGGAGTTCCGGTGTTTTTCTCCGACGAACGACGTAACCCCCCCCCCCTGTTACAGAATAACGGCTGCCACAACCAGCTGGTGGTGGCGTGCAGCACCAAGGAAAGAACGAGAGAGAGAGAGAACCGGTGGTCCTTGTTGTTATCCAATGGATTTCGCCGTTTTTCCAGTGGTCCGTGCCTCGATCCAGTGGTTCCTCTTGGTCCGACAGGTCTCACGGCTTCGCAGTGGTTCGAGTCCGGTCAGAGTCGGCCTAGAAGAGTTCATATTCAGGTCAGTTTGTTTCGGCTCAAGGTTCAGTCACGAGATGGTTCAGATTTTTCTTTCTGGTGATGTTCATCAGGATGGTTGTTCGGGGTTCCATGGAAGCTTCGGTTCGGGTTTCGTGTTCGGGTTCGGGTCAAACCCGGTTGACTCGGTCAACACCCGGGTCAACTCGGGTCAACAGCTGGGTCAAACAGTCAACGGTTCGGGTCCACAGGTTCGGCTCGGTCAACATAAGTTAACGGCGGTTCGCGGTTCATGATTCGGGAAGACTCGGTCAAACTGAGTCAACTCGACTCGGTCAACTCAGTTGACTCGGTCAACTCAGTCGAACGTATCGACACGCGAAGACTTGGTAAATATTAGCGGCACATTTATGTTGTTATTTTCATAGGATTAATATTACGTGAAAAACGAGCTCTAATTGATTATATATAGTTCACATCTCGAAATATTCGACAAGATTTACATAAATATTGATTACGTGTTTGAATATTGATTGATTTTGAAAAATAACGACAACTTGTGTTGTCGGGGCGTCCAAAAACAGAGGAAACTCTGCCCGTTTTTCGAGAAAATCCGTAAAAACAACACGCGTTTTATTATATAACGAAAAACAACGATTCGGAAACTATTTACAACAACAAACATAGTTGTTTTGAACTTCGGAAATTCGACGAATCCTTTTATAAAAATAAATATAGTTATGTATTTATTTTTGACAGCAAACAAAACAAATCCTTATATAAATAAATATAGTGTTATATATTTATTTCGGATATCGAACAACACGGATTCGCTTTCATAAAAAAAATAAATAAATATAGTATATATTTATTTTAAACATACAACGACTAGATGAAATTTTTATAATTATAACTTTTATATTTATTTCAAACGCCGAAACGGCATATACGTATATTTTGGAAAATATACCCAAGACGCAATATATAATACGAGTTTATTATATATTACTTTCATACGAATATTCCTTTATATCAACATACAACTTCTTAAAACGAGCTAACCAGTATAACTTCTTCGCTTATTTTAAGTTGACAATTTACGTCAAATCGTTCAGTTAACGATTCGGTAGAGCTCGGTAACACGTAGTTACCGTTTTTGCTTAGAAACTTATTAGATATTCCATGTTAGGAATATTGTAGAATGCACGCTAGCAAGTCCCGTCTTGGAAACGACATCGTAAAGTCGTATATAGCTAGCTTTGCAAGGAATATTCAGGTGAGTTCATAACCCCATCTTTTTACGGTTTTACATTTTTCTAAATGTTTTCGGGGTGGAAAGACATGCACTTTTTGCGAAGCATACAAGAATTACATATTCATAAACCATTTTACAAGCAAGTTTTAACAGACACAAATGGTTTACAAAAACCTTATGTTTTATACCGGTTTTTCAAACAAGCGTGTTTTTCGAAATATGCATACACACAAATTCTAGTTTTCTAAAAACTTCGGGAAAATACAAATACAAGAGCTTACAATACATGTGTTATGGTATGATGGAGTACAAAAACATTCAAGTGAAACATTCTAGATCATGTCTCGAATAGGGTACCATAAGCACCATTAATCAACGTATACATTCAGACCGCGGAACAAAAGGTTAGATCTAATGGGTTTCAGGCAACCCCACTCTTGGCCTACTTCTACCAATGAGTGCTTCTGTGTCTCAGTCAAGGTGACAAAAATGCCTAGGTTTGGTGGCTTCCTATGTCGTGACACATGTTAGTGGCCTTGCAAACCACTAGCGATCTCAAACATTCAAAGTACTCGGTGACGGATACGTTTTACAAGTTACATTCAAACATTCATACATTCTACAAGTTACATACCATGTTTTCATTAAAGTATTTAAACATTCAAGTATTTTAACATTCAAGTATTTTAACATTCAAGTATTTAAACATTCAAGTATTTTAACACTCAAGTATTTAAACATTCAACAATACAACAAAAACCGGTCATTCAAAAAGATTTACTTCAAATCTTTTACAAACAAACTATGAACTCGCTCAACTTTATGTTGATTTTTCGCATGTTTCTTTCTCAGGTTGCATTTTAAGACAAGGGACGGTTGGAATAAGAAGACCATGAAGAGTCGAGTACTTAGTGGCGTTCATTTTCTAAAAGACTTAGATTGTTTGCTTCCGCTGTGCAATGAAGATACCAGTCCAGTCACGCCAATGCTCTGATAATTTCGGGGTGTGACATTGAGTACGTCTCAGCCTCTAGCTGTTGCTCGCAGATCCTCTGGATACAACAGCAGATGCGCGACTTCGGTCTGCAATTCTTGGATACTCCGATATTTGTGGACAATGAAGCGGCCATAAATGTTACTAAAAATCCGGTTCATCATTCGAAAACAAAACACATTGAAATCCGTCACCATTTTATTCGAGATTGTCACGAAAAGAAATTAATACGGATTGAACATGTGGGCACCGATGATCAGAAAGCTGATTTTTACACAAAACCGTTTGATAAAAGGAGATTTTATTATCTTTTAAGGTTAAATGGGATGAAAAATCTGCAATCTGGGAGGGTAATCGAGTGTGAAGCCGAGCTGGGCGGCGATCTGACATAAACCGTTTCGTGTTGTCAATTTTTCTTTTGTACAGTTGTATTTCCTGCTTTTCGTTAAAAACAAAAACACAAAAATATGTTTTAGTTTTAGGGGGAGATTTTCGCAGAAAAATACAAAAACATGATAAAATCATAAAAATCCAAAAACATTAAAAATGTCAAAAAGAGCTGTGTAGTATAGGGGAAATGATAGTACATCAGCTAGACGGGCACAGTACGCTAAAGATATGTAAGGTATAAATGCAATTAAGCAGTCTCGCTTGAGATGTGCCAGTAGGTTCTTACAGAATTAGTAGATCAGTTTGGGATATAAACTAAATTTAACTTACGTTTTCATGGGGAACACCTCTAGGATATATAGGTAACCCCTGAAATCCTGTTTGAAAGATCCCGTATTCTGAGATACTAGGTCTTTATGCTCGGTGATATCTGGGGTATTATCCCGGGACTTCTGCTGTATGGAAATACTGACCTAGTCCCCGGATAATACTTTACGCAAAAAGCTTTGAAACATAAGCTTCACCCTCAGCATGCTGATGAAACAATAAAATTGATAGTCACTGCTGTTGAAATGCAAAAGATCCTCTAAAGGGGACCCACCGAAAAGTCGAGCCGTCATCTCTCTGCTGAACGGAAGTTCTGACCTGAGCTCTCATGGTTTCGCACCTAACCCCTTATAGATATCAGCTGTGGTATATTCACCTGTAAGACTGAATACTGGGATCCGGATACGGGAGTATATACTGAGGTGGGAACACACGTTAACGTTTAAGTCTCTAAAACACTAATCACGTATCCCGAACAGATTGAAAGTTTTGCGAGAATTTAAAATGGATCAATATACCGACAATCAACGCGAATTGCTTAATGCTTAAAATGAAATAAGCTTAACGGTGCTTGTGTTCTGTCGGCAGCTGATATGATCCCCTAACACGCTCGAAAAAATATTGTGTGTATATATTTCAGTTTGTACAGCTTTAAACCCAAAAAGATTTTCTTTTCTCATTTTATTTTCGACAACTGATACTGGGAATTGGAAGATCAAAGCCCGTGTGCAGATCATGTCAGTGTCTGATGAGGGTTGGGTAAGCTGTGATTGCAAACAATGATCTGGTATGATGTTTAAAAGATAAAATGTGAAATTGTTTGAAATGGTGAAAAGTTCATTAATTTGAACTATTTTTGAAACAAAACGACAGAGTACTTCATAAAACTGATCATCCAGGGCCATTAACTTGGACTTGGTAGGTCAAACAGTTGTCCAGGGTCATTAACTTGGACTTGGTCAACTGGGTGTCAGCGTGTGAAATCGAAAAAGTTGAAAAATGATTAAAAAATGAATTTTTGAAAAATTGGAGACAGGTTCGCTTTTATGACAACATTGGTCCGCTTTTATGTCAATATAACATGTTGGTCCGCTCATGAGAACATGTCGAATAAGCGGTCCAGACCCCATATAAAAGGAACAGGGGTCCGCTTTTCTTGTCATAACCCAGTCCGCTTATACGTCATTCTCTCTGGGCGATTACGAGCGATCCTTCGTGTTCATCGTGATTTCTTGCTGTTTGAGCCTGTTTTTTCTTCGATTCTTGATAGATCCTTATTTGTTACATCATGAGCAAGGTAAGTATGCTTTCAATTTCATCTATTTCCTGTTATTTTGTGTCTATCGGTATGTTTGCATGAACGGATCGCGTTTTGAGCTTTTAACTGTCATATTTGGTTGAATAGAATAGTGTAATCATGTCGTCTGATGTTATATAAGGTAGTATTGTGTGTTAATTGCTGAAATTTGAGTGTTTGATGTGTGTTGTCGGCAATGAGTGGTTTTAGTTTCAGATCTAGGGAGTTTTAGGCATATTTGTAGGAATCAAAAGACACCTCTAGACTCGGAATGTTGTGTAGATTGTAATTTTGGAATCAATTTTAGGTTTTAAGCAGTTTTTACATGTTTTAGTATTAGGACCGCTTTTACTGCCATGTAATTCAGGACCGCTTATATGTCATCTGTAGGACCGCTCATAGTTACCATTTTAGGTCCGCCTTTAGGAACACTTTCAGGTCCGCTCATCTATACCTTAGCAGGATCGCTTTTAAGGCAGTAATTTTAGGGCATCGCTTATTGGTACCAGGGACGGTTCGCTTTTTATGTTTTTTTTGAAGGTCCGCTTTTTAGTCATCTTATTGGTCCGCTTTTAGGGATGCATAGTGGTTGGTTCGCTTTTGTGGTTTGTACACTTCATGGTTCGCCTATTTGATCATTATTTGGTCCGCTTATGTGGTTCGCTCTTTTGTCAATGTATTGTTCAAAATGTGAAATTTTTCTAAGTCTTAGTTTCTGTTGTTGTTGTGCAGGCATCACCAAACGTGTTATTCGATCCAGTACACAACAGCTGCATTGATTTAGATGTGGAGAAGTGTCCGTTATTGTCAGAATTTAGCAGTATTTTGGACTACATGAATCGTATTCCAGTGAAGAAAGCAATGACTGACCAGAGGCCGTTGTACAGATCACATATTAGTCGTTTTTGGATGAATGCAAAGTATGATGAGGCAAGCAAGGTGATTTCATCAGTGGTGGAAGTAGATGGAAAGACGGAGACTATTCTGGTGACTGAAGCATTAGTTCGAGAAGTTATGAGCTTTCCTGATGAGGCCAACTATCCCACAAGATTTCCGGAAGGTTTGGTGAAGGGATGTATGCTGAGAATGGGATACAGAGGTGCTTTGAACACCGGGAACTAGTTGAAGTCGAAGTTTCAAAAATCTTTCAAGTTCCTAATTCATTGTATTCTGATTACATTGAGTCATACAAAGGGTAGTTTCGTCCAGATGAGGGATTACCAAATGAACATGTTGACAGCGTTGGTGTTGAATAAGAAATACAACTTTTCGCACATAGTTTTTCATTATATGGTGGAGAATCTCACGTCGGATGTTAGAACCTGGAGGTATCCGCGTTTTGTACAAATGATGATTGATCGTGCATACCCTGGAATTGATAGAAACATTCAGGGTGATCTTCTTGTTCAAGCTCACATGTCTAATAACACTTTGAAGAACCTGGTCAAATATCATCCTAATCATCCAGAGCCTGATCTAGTGATTGAAAACTTCGGATTGCTTAGAGATGCGAATTATGTGGATCCTGATCCGGAAAATCATCAAAATTGGAGAAATCAAGAGGAAATGAAAGAGGCGTTGTATGCTGTAGAGTTGAAAATACTTCAGAGTTTCAAATCAACCAAGAACGAGTGGTATGTAAAGGAGTCAGGACGCAGACGTAGATTTGCAACTCCTGTAGCTGAAGGTGAAGGTTCTTCTTCAAAACCGAAGAAGAAACAAAAGAAGAAAAAGCAAACAATGTTAATTGATGAATCTGATGAAGATATCTCTGAGATGAATGTTGAAAATGAACAAGAGACGACTGGTGCTGAAAACATTGTAATTGAGACAGATTTGTTTACAACAGAAGCATATTTTGTTGATAATGTTGTGGAAACGGTTACTTCTGATGTTCAAAAAGAAAAAAGAGAAGGTGTTAGATGATGTTGAAGGTGACGACGTTGATAAAGACACTACTAGTTCTTCTAGTTCATCTGAATATGAAGTGATTGATGCAAAAGAACGTGAAAGACGAATGAGAGAAGAGGTAGAACAGGAGAAGTTGATTAGAAAGAGGAAGAGGGAAGAGAAAGAAGATGCACCTTATGTACCTTCTCCGGAGCATGTTTCAGCGTCACAATCTACTCCGAGGGGTAAAAAGAAAGTTGCTGGTCGAAAGAGAACTACACCAAAGATTAAAGTGTCGAAGCGCCCTCAGAAGATCATGCAAACGCATCCTACACCTCCACGTCAACCAACACCTCCACGTCAACCAACACCTCCACAATCTCCAATACATCAATCTCCTCCCAGACAACCAACACCACAACAATCACCAAGACAACTTACTCCTCCATCACACTCAACACCACCCAGACAACCTACACCGCAACGACAACCATCTCCTATTTTTCAATCAACACCACCACCACCACAACAATCATATTATACTTCGCAAGATCTTTTTGGCACACCTCCACTCACTCAAGTACAACCTGGTTCTTTGGGTAAAGGTCTTCCGATACCACAAGATAATCTACTAGACGTTGATTTCGACTTTGCAAACAATTCGCAAGTGTTGAAATTGGAAAATAGAATTGAGGATGTGATAGCAGAGAATAAAAAGTTGGCGGCTGAAAGCAAAAAGATTGCTGATAGAGAAAAGACTCTTGCTGGTAGGGTGCAGAGGTTGGAAGGTGAAAACAAAGTGTTGACACTGAAAATTGAAGTTTATCAGACGGAAATCGACATTTTGAAAGTTCGAGTGTCTGAATTAGAAGAAGAGAAGAATCGTCGAGAGAGTGAAAATGAATACTATAAGTTGAAAAATAAAGAACTTACGGCTGCTAAAGCACTACATGAACATAAGTTCTACATGCTGAATAGAGTTGTGGAAAGCATGTTAGAAACGTCAGTGGAACAGAAATATGAAGAGTTAAAGGTAGAAGATCTGCGTGCTGAACGTCAAGCAGAAATGGAAAGACAGATGAAAGAAAAGGGTAAAGGGGCTGTAGGAAGTTCAGCTGTGCCTGAAATGTCTATTGTACCTTCGATGGTAATCGATAATCCTGAGCCTATATCTGCAGTTCCTGGCTTATTTGAAGAAGAAACTCCAACGCCTAAATTAATTGGTGGCGAAGATGAAGAGGATGATGAAGATGATGATGAGGATGAGTTTGTATATTCTGCTAGCAGTCACAATTCTAAAGGTGATGATGATGATGATGACGCTGCAGGAGGTTCAGGTGTTAGAGTGACTGAAGCCTCAAATGAAAAAGTCGTTGAAGATCTGTTGAATGACACAATCAATGAAGAAAGTGGTGAAGCTGAAGGTAAGGGGGAGTCGAGTAAGACTCAGATTGTTGAGCATCACGAGCCGTTGTTCATGCGTCTAGAGGAATATAAAGAAATGCTTAAAAATGTAAACCCTGAAATTCCCTTCGACTTCGAAGAGGACTTAGAATCGTTTGATATCAATAAACAGCAAGATTATAAGTATGATTATGTTGAAGATGCTGATATCTACGATAAAGTTGAGGTTGAAGAATGTTTAGATAATGAAGAGGTTCCTGAAGATACTTCGAAACTTCCAACGTTAATGGAGTTCTTTGCTGCTGAGAATAGAGATGAATTACGTCAAAAGGTGACTGAAGCGGTGAATGATAATGTATTTGAATGTTTGAGGAAAGAAGCTGAGCAGGAAGGCCAATCTAATGTTGATAAAGATGGTCAATCGAAGGCTGAAGAAATTGATCGTTCTAAATGGTTTAAAGATTCTCATAAAAGAAAATTCAAGAGGCCGCTGAAGTTCTTCCAACGAGATCGAAATGTTTCGCTTGGCGATATTATTAGCTGGGGTTTTCTTCCGCAAGTTAACGCTTACGCTATTCGAAGATAATATGGCGTCCAGTATTTTGCACGTTTATATGACATAATGTCATTACCGTGGTGGGACGTTGATGAATTAGCTAAGGTGAGAGTCTTGGAGTACAAGGTGAGAAAGAATGATACCGCGATGTGGGGCTACATCAAGTATGAACAATTGAAGCCATTTCGAAAGTGGAAGCCTCATCGTCCAAGACGTGTTCAGAGAGTTGATCCGGAAACTGGGGCTGTAGAAATTATTCTGAATGTGAAGCCTCCGCGTACAATGAAGACAATTCCGATGCCAGAAATAGAGCATGAATTTTATAAAGGCTTTATTGATTGGGTTTACAGTTGCAGAACGACTGAGCTGGTGGAGAGCTGAGGGATATTCATGTTTTCGACCCTATGTGGTTAGTTAATTGCTCAGCGAAAGACATCGAATGTCTATTCATTCACAAGATTCGCTACTCGCCAGCAGATAAAGAGCAAGCTCTTCAGTTTCAACGTGTTGTTTCTCTGTGTGTTCAGAAAGGTATCAACTCTGAAAACAAGTGGAAATCTTCGTGGTGGTCTTTAGATGAGAAGATGAAAAAGAAAGCGAAGCGTGAGCGTGAACGTGAGAATCAAAAGATGGAAGAAAATAGAGGAAAGTTTATGAAGCAACATGAGAAGGAAGAGAAAGCGAGGAAGATAAAGAATGAGAAGATCAGGGTTGCGCTGGGAAGAAAGCCAAAACCGAAGGAAGAGAAATTCAAAGCTATCTGAAGACCAACTTTCAAGACAAAGACTGCGGCTTCATCCAAGGGGGAGTTTGTTGATGCACAATGTCTAAAGCCTGCGTCTTTGTAATGCTAGTTTAATGTATAGGGTCCAGATAGGTCATTTTGTATAAGTTCAGGGGGTTAAAGTGTAATTTTATGATGTTTAGTTTGTAGGTCCGCTTTTGTGGCAAGTGTCCACAAAAGCGAACCAGCTTTGTTGTCTGGACCGCTCTTGTGGACATGACACATGAGCGGACCACGCAGTCTATAAATACCCATGTGCTGATTTCATTTGTAACGTTGTCTGAGATTCCACGTCGAACTGCTGTCCGTACGGCAAGCGTTATCAAGTGAAGAAAAAGTGTTTTAAGTGTGAACTCTCTGTTTCTACTCCATTCTTTTACGGTTTTTCTTTGTATCATGCTGAAAATGTGTTTCCGCCACATTTTCAGTAAGCACTAGCTCTGATTGACTCACTCGAGAGGTCAAAACAGATCCTACATGGATTGAAACCTGACGCTATATGTACTAAGGAACCTGGTGAGATCGGAAAGGTGGATGAAACGAACGACCCAAATAAAAAATCTTATGTGGAATCTGTCAGGGAAAATAATACGAGGAAGGTGAATTTTCGTCATCTTACTAGCACAGAAAATCATAGTGGCTGTGATGTGGTACTCCCACTTGAATCTGTTCGAATAGTGCATGAAAAACTAGCGAATACGCTGTATTGTTATTTTTTGGGTGATCGACTGGCCTACCCAGTTGTGGAGTATTTTGTCAGAAATAATTGGAAAAAATTTGGTTTGTAAAAGAGTATGATGAATGCTAATGGATTCTTCTTCTTCAAGTTTGCGGATCAAAACGGAATGATGAATGTCACACCCCCAAAATCCACGTGCGGAGTATCACCGCTTGGGAGCGTGACTGACCAGGATCAAGCCACCAATCATATAGAACAATGTATATAGTTAAAGTGATAACAATTAAACCAAACCAATTCCATATGAAAGGTGTTTTCAAAACGTAAGTAAGTTAACATTGTTTAGCGGAAGCGTATAATCAAAACCCAACATAATTAAGTACGAAACGTCATAAGTGTTTAATAAGATAATCACGATCCAAGCCCACAACGACCAGCTCCTCCATGTGCAAGCTGCATGTACCTAACGACCTGCAAGGCATGTAACAGAGGATCAATAACTAGTTGAGCGAGTTCACAGAAAGTAAATGCGTAATAGTAAGTTCGTATGTAACAGGTGGCTCTACTGGGCCGTTAGTACGTTCTATTGGTGGGGGCTTCCCATGTTGTATAACCACTACACTATTCGTAACCATAAGTATCCTTCACAACCGAGGATAGTAATAAGTATAAGTATCCTTCACATCCGAGGATAGTAATTTAGTATAAGTATCCTTCACAACCGAGGATAGTAGTATGTATAAGTATCCTTCACAACCGAGGATAGTAGTAAGTATAAGTCTACGTAGATTGTAAGTATGTGTCCTGCACAACCGAGGACAGTGAATAGCATAAGTATGTGTCCTGCACAACCGAGGACAGTGAGTAGCATAAGTATGTGTCCTGCACAACCGAGGACAGTGGTATGGTAGTCTAGTATTAGTGTCAGTACGAATCTATTCAACCTTATTCCTTTAAAACCCATTCCCAAGCCCCGGGAATCCCATGCCTTAGTAAGGGTGTGAACTCACCTTGGTTTGCTCGGATTGTTAATTTACTTTACCAGTTCCCGGTTGGTCAACCAAATCCTACCGTGGTTACAAAAGACAATTAGCTTATATGCGCGTAAATCATGTAATGCACATTCACAACACAAGTATCGTACAGTAGTGCACATAATGTCATCTAATTATAAAAAGGAAGTCACTCATCACACTGATCAATCATTTCCATATTCACTTATATAACATATTCTAGTAGGTTGTGTGTGTTGACCATCACCTCATAACATGTGGAAATCAATAGAGTTTCTTATCAGATTTCATCTCATGCACACGTATCATTACACCATTTAACAGGTTGGCATTTCACATAAGCGGGTCATGCATTTATTAGATTGCAACTTATAGATTCATCACCTAATATTTCATAAACATTTAGACGTCCAGTTTTACATGACACACACATACAATCCAACTATCACATACCCGACGATACTACCCATACACTAACAGCTCGTGTTAGGCTAGACTACTGTGCCCTACTACATAATAAGTTCAAGTAAGAATATGATCTAAGTGGGCCGATTCAATAACCAATACCCTTATTAGGGCCGCCCAAACCCCACCAATTAGAATAAGTTGGCCGCCCAACAATCACATGACTGGACCGATTTATCCATTCCACCGATTGCATTTTTTTTTAAACTTTAGTTGATATGACCGATCACTACACCACAATCACATGCGCTGACTATAATGGCCGCCCCTGTTTCACGATTGGACCGATTTATATACATAGTTGGCTGACAATTACTAAAGAATGCCCAAATGCCTTTTGATATATATATATATATATGTATTTGGTGTGCCTCTAATTTTTGATTGGACCAACATGCATACACAAGATTTCTCATTGAACCTCAAATTAACAACTCATAATTATTAGTGAACAGCCCTATGATCAGATTGTCGGTTTCATCACCATCAACAACAACATGCAATGCACAAGATCAAATTATTTAAAAGAATCATGGCCGACAAGAGATGGTCACATGTAGTTAGCCGCCATTTCTTATGACTTGATAATTGAACTAAAACAAAGATCACATAGACCGATTACATGCACACTAGTCGACAAACTCAATTAATCAACACACCACAAATTTTGATTTTCATTCATAAAGTCTTTCATTGAAATAACCCCATATGGCCGACCAAAGCAGATTGACCCCATGTTGCTATTCAACCAAGATACCCACTTGTTACACTTCTATTGAACCAACATAGTGGCTCAGACAACCTACTACAATTCTAGTGAAGGTAATAACAAATCAGAAACATCACAACATCCATTCAGAATTAAATTACATTAGATGTGACAAGACACTAACCGAACAAGTAATGATCAACAAGAGGGATTTGACTTCGAATGAGGGGGGGGGGCTGCCGACACGAACCAGGGAAGGGAAACACGTTTTAGTGTTTTCAAACTGGCAAGGGTTGTGCCATATGTCTATGTATTCACGTATACATAGAAAGAGGGGTTTTGGGCCAAGTTTCATCGAGTCTAGGCCGGTTTCCATATTAAATCGATACTGGGCCAAAGCCCATTCCATGTTTTCGTTGGCAACATTGTGGACGAAGACACATAGGGTGTTTTCGGCCATGAGGTGTTTTCAGGTGGGTTAGAGTATTGGATAAAGTTCCATTGTTTTGTTTATAAAACATAGATTAACACCACCATATTTTAAACATATACAAATAATGCACATCAAGTATAAATAATTAAAACACACTCAACAACCATCATGTATAACATATCAACTACAATACGATCTAACATATTACAACTTGTCCGGTTGTGAAACAAACAAGTCGTGTAACAGACAATCTAAACAATTGACGTGCAATTAATGCGAAGATGGAAATCTTGGAAATTCGAGTTGTCACAATGAATGCTCTCCAAAGTGGGCCGTGGATTATTAGGTCACAGCCATTGATCCTTAGTGAATGGTCTCCAGCGATAAAACTAGAAAAGAGGGAAGTGAAAAAGATACAAGTATGGGTAAAGATACATGATGTTCCCATAGCAGCTTACACAGAGGATGGGCTGAGTTTAATTGCAAGTACACTTGGTGTCTCAAAACTTCTTGATTCGTATACTACAACAATGTGCATGGATACCTGGGGAAGAAGTAGCTATGCCCGTGCACTCATAGAAATCACGGTTGAACAGGAGTTGAAAGAGGAGTTGACAATAGCTATACCGGATCTTGATGGTGAGAGTTTTGTCACAGAAAAAATGGTTGTTGAATATCAATGGACACAACATAGGTGTGGCCATTGTTGTGTTTTTGGCCATATGGATGATTCTTGCCGGAAACAGATTAGAGCTTCATCTAAAACTCCAGCTAGAGTGGATGGGGATGGATATAAGGTAGTTAATCAGCAAAAGGCAGCAAAAAGAACAAGAATCCAGATTAATAAACCCAAGGTGGAATATCAGCCTAAGCAACAGGCTTCAAAGCAGGAGAAAAAAGTTGTATTTGAGGTAGATAAGTCGGTTTCAAAGCAGGTAAAAACCTCCAATCGGTTTGATGTCCTAAACAATGAACTAAATGATCCATTTGATGACCTATATTCGAACAAGGGAGATGTTTTTGCATCTACTAGTAGGGGTGGGGGTGTAAAACCTATGGATAACAAGGATCAACATGATGAAGAGGAAGAAGTAGTTGAGGTCTATAACGAAACTGCTGAGTTTATGGTATCTAATAATAAAACAGGGGCAAACACTCCTGCTGTGAATGTTGCAAATGGTTAGCCTCGCTACTTGGAATATTAGGGGGTTGAACCGCTCGCTAAAACAAAAGGAGGTTCGGCATTTTGTAAAGGATAGTCAGCTAAGCATGTGCGCCGTTTTGGAGTCTCATGTGGATGTGTCTGGTCTAGTAAATGTTTGTAAAAGAGTCTTTAAAGATTGGGATTGGACGTCGAATGGTAGCCAATGTTCTAAAGGTACTCGTATTATTCTTGGTTGGGATCCAGCTATTATTCAGGTAATGATTCTAGACCAAACTGATCAAGTGATGCACACTCAAGTGGTTTTTAAAAAGGATCAAAAGGTTGTGTTTGTTTCGATCATTTATGGGGATAACTATTATATGAATCGAAGGAAACTATGGAGTAGTCTTCACTGTCACCATAGTTTGGTTGCGGATAAGCCATGGGTATGTTTGGGGGATTTCAACTGTGGTCTTAACTTGGAAGATTTCTCAACAGGATCCTCTAAGTTAAATACAGCTATTCGTGATTTCAAAGATTGCATGGAGCAGGTTGAGTTGTTTGATGTCAAAGGTACGGGAATCCATTACACATGGAATCAAAAGCCGAAAACTGGAATGGGAATCTTGAAGAAAATAGATAGAATCATGTGTAATACTAAGTTTGCGGAGTTATTTTCTACATCAACTGCAGTCTATTATCCTTATAGGATTTCGGATCACTCACCGTGTATTCTCAAGATTCCAGGAATGAGTAGGTGTAAGCCAAAGCCATTTAAGTTTGCAAACTTTCTCGTTCATAAACCAGAATTTATGGACATTGTGAAGGTGAACTTGGAGAAACAAGTGGAAGGAGTCCATCAATTTCGTGTTGCCAAAAAGCTCAGGTGTTTAAAGTCTCCACTCCGTTCGTTTTTTTACAAACAAGGGAATCTCCATGTAAAAGTTGAACGGATTAGAGGAGAATTGGATGAAATTCACAAAAAAGTTGATGCAAACCCGCCGGATCTTGAACTTCGAACAAAAGAAGCAAAATGTCTCCAAGAGTTTCAAGATGCAAGTCTAGATGAGGAAAGGTTTCTCAAGCAAAAATCTAAAGTTCAATGGCTAGTTGCTGGTGATTCAAACACTGCATTCTTTCATAAGTCCCTAAAGTGTAAAAATCATATAAATCGCATAGATGTCATCAAAGCTAGTTCAGGGCAGCTGTATGAAGGTGGAGATGTTTTGGTAGCATTTGTTAATCACTTTGAGAAGTTTTTGGGAACCGAAGATGTTATCTCGCTAGATCCGTCACCCGAGTTGTTTACTCACAAGCTGAATTTTTCGGCAGCTCAAGAGATGGTTCGGCCAATTCAAAATGAAGAAATAAAAAAGGCTATGTTCTCCATTGCTGAGAATAAAGCCCTGGGACCGGATGGATGTACTTCAGCGTTTTTTAAAAATACTTGGAGTATTGTTGGGGAAGATATTTCAAAGGCGATTAAAGACTTTTTCAATGAAGGGAAATTACTCCAGGAATTAAACCATACTATTATTGCCTTAGTGCCAAAGTTGCCTACTCCTTCGGTGGTTACGGACTACCGTCCGGTAGCATGTTGTAACGTAATTTACAAATGCATCACTAAAATTCTGGTTGATCGAATGAAGGGTTCTCTAAATGGAGTGGTTAGTGTCAATCAATCGGCTTTCATTCCTGGTAGGAAAATTTTGGATAATGTTCTTTTAACTCAAGAACTAATGCATAACTACCATAGAAGTGTGGGACCTCCTCAATGTGCTTTTAAGGTGGATATCCAAAAAGCATACGATACAGTTGATTGGAAATTCTTGGGAAAGATCCTTCTGGGCTTTGGTTTTCATGCGAAAATGGTGGAATGGATCATGTTATGTGTCACCACCTCGTCGTTTTCAATAGCTATAAATGGAAACTTATTTAGGTATTTTAAAGGCAAGCGGGGCCTAAGACAAGGCGACCCATTATCGCCATATCTTTTTACCCTAGTCATGGAAATTCTGACTTTACTTTTGCAGAAGGCGGTCTCATTGGATTCCTCTTTTCGGTTTCATAACAAGTATGAAAAACAGCGCATCATTAATCTTTGTTTCGCGGATGATTTATTTCTTTTTGCTAGAGGGGATATAGCTTCAGTTCAGTGCATCATGACGTGTATTAATGATTTCACTAGAATGTCTGGGTTGGTGCCAAGTATTCTAAAGAGCATTGTTTATTTCTGTAATGTGCAGGAGCATGTTAAGAGAGGTATTCTTGCCATTATGCCATTTATGGAGGGCGTTCTTCCGGTTCGGTACCTGGGAGTCCCATTGGTCCCTCTTGGCTTCGTTACTCTGACTGTAGTGTCCTTGTTGAGAGCCTGGATAAAAGAATTTCATCTTGGAAGAATAGGTTTCTCTCGTTTGCGGGAAGGCTCCAGCTTGTAATATCTGTGTTATCGGCTATGCACATTTATTGATGCTCAGTTTTTATTCTTCCAATCAGAATTGTAAAGGAGCTAGAGACCAAAATGAGAGCTTTCTTATGGTGTCAAGGTCCGATGCTAAAAGGTAAGGCCAAAGTTACATGGAAGACGGTGTATTTGCCTAAGTTTGAAGGAGGTCTTGGGATCAGGCGTATTGGGGAGATGAACATGGCTCTTATGGCAACTCATGCATGGAGCATCATTATTAATCGTCCATCGTTATGGGTGGCATGGATACATTCTTATCGGCTGAAGAAAAGAAACTTTTGGAACTGTCCCACTCAAAATAATAGTAGCTGGAGTTGGAGGAAAATATTGCAAATTAGGCCGATAATTCGGCCGTATATATGGTGGAAGCTTAGAGATGGTAGGTTATCCTCGGTGTGGTTTGACAAGTGGTGTAATGAGGGCCCGTTAAGTAGCATCATCACTCCACGAATGATAGCAAATGGTGGGTTTCATCTAGAGGATAAAGTTGCTGACATTTATAGCGATGGCCGATGGCTATGGCCAGTGCATTGGGTCAATCGGCTCTCTATTCTTAGTCATATAGACCCTCCTGATCTTCAGGAGGATGTCAATGATAAATCTCAATGGAAAGTAGACAACCAGTATATGGATTTTTCTTGCTCTACGGTTTGGCAGACCATTCGAACGAGAGATATGGAGGTCCCATGGTCAGAAGTGATTTGGTTCTCTCAATGTATCCCAAAACATGCATTCTTACTATGGCTTGTAATCAAAAAGAAACTTCTTACCCAAGACAAGATCGTGCGATGGGATCATGCTAGAAGGAGAAATATGAATATGATGTGTTGTCTCCTATGTTACAACAACATTGACTCGCATGAACACTTGATTTTCTCATGCAAATATTCAGCTCAAGTGTGGCATAGAGTTTGAAATCATGCTGGTATGAGTTGTCACACCCCCAAACTCCACCTGCGGAGTACCATCCGCTTGAGGGCGTGACTGACCAGGATCCAGCCACCAATTATACTGAATAATTTAATTAATAACCAAAGTAATACTCACTAACCATACGATTAGCAAATATCATGTTTCGAGCTTAAAGTTTTAAGTTCGAATAGTAGTAAGTAGCGGAAGCATAAGCAAAACAGTTTTAAAAAAGGTTCATAGTTCATGTTTATTTAGCCCCCAACACAGGGGTAGACGAACACTACACATCCCCAAGCAGCAAGCTCCCCAGTCACTGGTTACCTGTAAAGCATGCAGTAAGGTGTCAACAATAATGTTGAGCGAGTTCACTAGTTGTCTAGTTTTAATTACCAAAAACTCGTTTCACCAGTTAATTTATCCGTTTATACATGCCATGGGGAGCTACCCCAAAAGTTAGCGACTAAACTGTTTTTCCAATACCGAACACTAGGTAACCGTTGCGTTTCCGCAGGATGCCCCGATGTCAATGTTCTATCATCATTGACGGATGCCTGAGTACATTAGTTCACGACCGATCCCATACACGGGCACGGTGTGAGGCTGGTAAAACCTAAATAGCGCTATCAACTAATAACCCGTTCGCCTGGCCCCGGCGACTAATCGGTATTATGTAGTAGGGCTTGAGTGATAGAGTTTCGTTTAGTGCCGTTTGTTGCAATCCGTATAAACAGTAATTAACTAAAGGTTCCCAATAACAAGGGAAGAAAAGTAAGTTGTATCCCTCATAATGGGATAGTGTTGTTTTTAGTTCCGTTTCCCAAACCACCCGGTTAATCACGTTGGTCACCACGTCCTAGCATGGTTACCAAATATAGGTCAAGTTGGGGTACAAGTAATCACATATAACCTACACATAGCTAACACATAGCATGCATACAAACCTACATTGGGTCATTGGGCCGGCCCTAATATTTACACAGTCATTCAGCGTTCAGCAACACATAGTCCAGTTAAACAGGTAGCCCAATTAAACATGATGTGGCCCAATAACCATAGTGGGCAGCCTAGTCGAGACAAGACGGTCTCGACTCGAGAACACACGGTCTCGAGTCGCAACCAGGAGATCTCGTGTTATCATGTTTTGGTCTCGAGTGGTGCCAGTTAGTGTGACAACTCGAATTTCCAAGATTCTATTTCGCATTTATTGCACGTTCTTGTATTATTTAGTCGATTGATTTCACAGTTAGTTGTTATGGAATTGTATATGTTTTGATACAATGAAGTGTGTTGTGTGATTTTGCATGGTTGTTTGTTAATTGTGATAGACTTGTCAGATATGTGAACTTGGTGGTGAAACTGTGAAATTGATTGAGATGGTGTACCTTTGTAAAATAGAATAATTGAGGGTGTGAAGAGTTATTAGTGAAAACTTAATTATACTTAACCCTAATCCCCTTTTCACTAATCATTCTCTCAAAATCAAAACACGTACTTGTAACTCTCTAATCCTCTAGTAAGCATCATCACCATCATCATTGGCAAGATAATCATCACTCTTGATTCCTCTTTCTCTAGAATCATTCAAGGTACTTGTGTAATCATTGTTAATTGATTGTTGATTGTATCAATTCTTGATTATGTGTTTCATAAAAACCCTAAGTCTTCATGTGATAGTTCTGAGCTTTGATTGATTCCTGTTTATTCTGATTTATTATGAAATGATTATGGTTGTATGTTTAATCGACTGCCTAATGCCAATCCGTTTAATATGATGAGCATGTAAATCGTTGAATTGATTTCTGTTGTGAATGTATGAAGTAGGGTTGATCGTATGAACATCAGAACGTAACTGCTTTGATCTTATTGATTATGTGAAATGGTAGGAATGCACGCATAGTGATTGTCTGAGTTTCATGCTTAAACATGTCCGAGGTTATGTGTATCATGTGGTCTGAGTTTATAAGAAACACTATGTCTGAGTTTATAACATTGTCACCTAGTCCGACTTATATGCAATCAATATATTGTCCGAGTTTCTTTAAAACAAATTGCTGGTCCGAGTTTATTGAATGA
Source organism: Helianthus annuus (assembly GCF_002127325.2). NCBI lineage: Eukaryota > Viridiplantae > Streptophyta > Magnoliopsida > Asterales > Asteraceae > Helianthus > Helianthus annuus. The sequence continues at coordinate 119,862,963 of NC_035444.2, forward strand.
ATTGTGTCCGAGGTTATAAAATGGAAGGGAGTCCGAGTTTCTTGACCCTCCCCATGACCGAGTTTCTTGAATGAAAACATATGCCGAGTTTAAGAAACATCACTTAGTCCGATTTTGTTTATTTGATCATATCCGAGTTTAATATGATGTATCATGTCCGAGTTTAATATGATGTATCATGTCCGAGTTTAATATGATGTTCTTTGTCCGAGTTTAGTTCCTTCCCCCACTTATGTCCGACTTTTGTGGCCATAACACAGAGGTCCGAGTTTCAAGTATGGACCTATGGTCCAACTTTTTATAGGAAGATGGAGGTCCGAGGTTATGACCCCTACCCCTGTCCGAGCTTCATGTCACCCCCTTACATGGTCCGACTTTGTGATGGGCCTCCCTGTCCGACCTTTAGGAGCCCAAAGTTGTTAAGTGGATTGTGTTGTTCAAGTGTTATTGATTTTATATGCTGAATAAGTAAATGAGTGTTCTGTTATGACAAACACATGTAATTAAGCCCTCTGTGTGCTTCTGTATATAGTTTCATGCAACTGTTCATGTTCGCTTATAACTGAATGATACGATATATGATTGCATGATTTTGATTTCAACTACATGATCCTGCACGCGTGAGCATCCTATGTGATAATTGCATGTACACAATAAACACAAAACAACACAGTTGCTTGATTTCTCATGACTTGCAAACCCTAATTTGATGCAAACACTTACATCATATTATGTGCAATATAACCTAGGTCGTGTGTAACGGATTTAGACACTTGATAAACCCTAGAGCATAGCATACCGAGCAAACCAAGGTGAGTTCACACCCTTACTAAGGCATGGGATTCCCAGGGCACGGGAATGGGATTGAAGGAATAAGATGGAATAGATACGTATTGCCACTAATACTAGACTACCATACCACTGTCCTCGGTTGTGCAGGACACATACCTATGCTATTCTCTGTCCTCGGTTGTGCAGGACACATACTTACCCTCTACGTAGACTTATACTTACTACTATCCTCGGTTGTGAAGGATACTTATACTTACTACTATCCTCGGTTGTGAAGGATACTTATACTTACTACTATCCTCGGTTGTGAAGGATACTTATACTTACTACTATCCTCGGTTGTGAAGGATACCTATACTTACTACTATCCTCGGTTGTGAAGGATACCTATACTTACTACTATCCTCGGATGTGAAGGATACTTATACTCATTACTATCCTCGGATGTGAAGGATACTTATGCTTATTACTATCCTCGGTTGTGAAGGATACTTATGGTTACGAGTAGTCTAGTGGTTATACAACATGGGAAGCCCCCACCAATAGAACGTACTAACGGCCCAGTAGAGCCACCTGTTACAAACGAACTTACTATTACGCATTTACTTTCTGTGAACTCGCTCAACTAGTTGTTGATCCTCTGTTACATGCCTTGCAGGTCGTTAGGTATATGGAGCTTGCACATGGAGGAGCGGGTCGTTGTGGGCTTGGATCGTGATTATCTTATTAAACACTTATGACACTTCGTACTTAATTATGTCGGGTTTTGATTATACGCTTCCGCTAAACAATGATAACTTACTTATGTTTTGGAAACACCTTTCATATGGATTTGGTTTGGATTATATTGCAATTACTTTTACTTTATACAATGTTCTATATGATTGGTGGCTTGATCCTGGTCAGTCACGCTCCCAAGCGGTGATACTCCGCAGGTGGATTTTGGGGGTGTGACAGATTGGTATCAGAGCCATTGGTTATAGAGAACTTGGTTTTAATATGGGAAAACGTTTTTATTAAAACCGGACTATAACCAGAACAGTGCTCTCAACGATCCACAACGACGCTTCGCTCCACGTGCAAGACTCAACATTCTAGGTAATAAGGTTTATGTTTATTACCTGCTTGCTAGAACTGCATAGAACTTTGCTCGTAGTATGCTTAGATTACATTGCTCATTACTTGTTATTGCTTGAGAACACCTATGTGCTCACACTATTCTGTCATCGTACTACTCGCGAACCATTCTCACTTACGTTACATTTGCTATAAAGGTCATGGCCGGATATATCAACATGACACAAGCCCAGTTGACGGCTCTCATTAACGAACGAATTGCTGCGGCACTTGCAGCCATACAAGCAGGAGGTAAACCCTGCAGTCGTAACTAGGGTGTTTAGATCCTACACTCCTAAACCAACTTTTGTGTTTGACCTTGTCCTATTCTTATACACGATAGGTCAACACGCTCAGTCACCTGTTTACACCTTCAAAAATCTCAAGGATTGCCAACCTAGTACCTTCAGTGGGACTGAGGGGGTTGAAGGCCTCCTCCATTGGTTCGAGAGGCTCGAAACTGACTTCGAGGTGCATGATTGCCCTGAGTTTCGCAGGGTAAAGTTTGCTTCTAGAACACTCGAAGGTGCTGCATTAACCTGGTGGGAAGCACAGATTAAGATGTTAGGGCTGGCAGCTGCTAATGCCACCCCCTGGAACGAGTTCAAGGACCTGATTAAGGAAGAGTTTTGTAGTCGTGAAGACATCCACAAACTAGAGGTAGAGTTCCTCAACCTACAGATGGTGGGGTCTGAAATTGAAGTTTATACGAGGAGATCGAATGAATTAGCCACATTTTGTCCTACTATGGTAGACCCTCCCACCAAACGTATCGAGCTGTATCTCAAGGGTCTGGTGCCAGAAATTCAGAGTCATGTGACTGCAGCTAACCTTGACACTATCCAGCAAGTCACTCGTCTTGCTCATCGTCTCACAGATCAGGCAGTGGATCAGAACAAGCTGCCAAAACGCATCAGTACTACCACAACTGCTGTCACTACTTCTGCTACTCCCAGAGACAACAAAAGAAAATGGGATGGGGATTCCAGCAAGGGATCAGCTTCAGTTCAGTCACAGGTTCAGCAGCAAAAGACTGACCGTTATCAGAGTCCCAGTCAGCATTCTTCAGGCAACCAGGGGCAGGGTGGATATCGGGGAATTCACCCACTATGTAATAGGTGCAACAGACACCACAGTGGATGGTGTCGCAAGGAACAATGTCAGAGATGTCTCAAGATTGGTCATGAAGCAAAGGATTGTCGAAACTCACGTCCTGTAACCCAAGAACAACAACGACCGCCTCAACCTTCACAGAACCAGCAACTGCAACTACCAGCTCCACAGAACACACAGCAGCAGCCACAGCGTGGGAACGGGGGATGTTTCTAGTGTGGAGCTGAAGGTCATTTTAAACGCGATTGCCCTCAATTAAACCAGGACCAGACTCAAAACCACGACCATGGAAACAGGGACGACAACGGGGAAAGCGTTGGGGGAAGCAATGGAAACCCTGACGCCGGGGCAGCGTGTACATGGTTGGTCAGGGAGACGCAATGAACGATATTTGAACTTATAACTATTCTTGGGTTTTCATTATTATGTTTACGCTACTCAAACAAAGTTTGGCTCGAACATTAATCGTATTGGGTTTTATGAAATATTTTACCTACTATATTTTATGTTTGATATGATGGATGGTTTGATATTATTGAACGCACCTACGGTATTTATGGACCTTACGAACAGGGTATGCAAACCCTATCTTGACAAGTTCATCATCGTCTTCATCGACGACATTCTGATCTACTCCAAGAGTCAGGAGGAGCACGAGCAGCACTTACGTCTTATCTTGGAACTTCTTCGAAAGGAGCAACTGTACGCAAAGTTTTCAACATGCGACTTCTGGCTTCGTGAAGTCCACTTCTTAGGCCACGTAGTGAACGAGGACGGGATCCATGTTGATCCATCCAAGGTAGATTCGATCAGGAACTGGCCAGCACCGCGTACACCGACAGAAATACGCCAATTCTTGGGTTTGGCGGGTTACTACAGACGGTTTATCAAGGATTTCTCGAAAGTCGCTCAGCCGCTTACACTACTGACACAGAAGGGTGTCACCTACCGATGGGGCAACACGCAGGAAACTACTTTCCAGTACCTAAAAGATAGGCTTTGCAGCGCACCTATTCTCTCATTGCCGGGGGGCACCGAAGATTTCGTGGTCTTTTGTGACGCATCGATACAGGGGCTTGGTTGTGTATTGATGCAGCGTGATAAAGTTATTGCCTACGCTTTGCGGCAACTCAAGATACATGAACGGAACTACAGGATACACGATTTAGAGCTGGGAGCTGTTGTTTTCGCGCTTAAGATATGGCGACACTACCTGTACGGTACCAGGTGCACGATTTACACCGATCACAGGGGTCTCGAGCATATTCTTAAGCAGAAGGATTTGAACATGCGTCAACGGAGATGGGTTGAACTACTGAACGACTACGAATGCGCCATCAAGTATCATCCAGGCAAGGCCAATGTTGTGGCCGACGCCCTCAGTCGAAAGGACACCCTACCTAAGCACGTACGAGCATTACAGCTTACTATTCAGTCCAGTCTTCCTGCACAGATACGAGCTGCTCAGATAGAAGCATTGAAATCCGAAAACGTCATGGCTGAAGCCTTACGCGGTTCAAGGCAACGAATGGAACAAAAGGAAGACGGCGCCTACTATGTAACGGGGCGTATTTGGGTCCCACTTTATGGCGGTTTACGAGAGCTTGTGATGGACGAAGCACACAAGTCTCGCTACTCGGTACATCCAGGGTCGGACAAAATGTACCACGATCTCAAAACTACATATTGGTGGCCTAGTATGAAGGCTCACATCGCTACTTACGTCGACAAGTGCTTGACCTGTGCGAGAGTCAAGACAGAGTACCAGAAACCCTCAGGCTTACTTCAGCAACCCGGGATACCGCAATGGAAATGGGAAGAAATTTCCATGGATTTTGTTACAGGCCTACCCAGATCCCAGCGTGGGAATGATACTATATGGGTGATCGTGGATCGACTCACCAAGTCTACACACTTCCTGGCTATTAAGGAAACGGATAAGTTCTCCACTCTCGCAGACATCTATCTTAAAGAAGTTGTTTCGAGGCACGGGGTGCCCACCTCCATCATTTCGGATCGGGATGCACGATTCACGTCAGAACTATGGCAAGTGATGCACAAATCTTTCGGCTCACGATTAGACATGAGCACAGCGTATCATCCTCAGACGGATGGGCAGTCTGAGCGCACGATTCAAACTCTAGAAGACATGCTTCGGGCGTGTGTTATCGATTTCGGCAGCAGCTGGGAAAAGCACCTCCCTTTAGTGGAGTTTTCGTACAGTAACAATTACCACACCAGCATTCAAGCCGCTCCATTCGAGGCATTGTACGGACGTAAATGCCGGTCACCTCTCGGTTGGGCAGAGGTGGGAGATAGTCAGATTACAGGACCAGAAATGGTAGTTGACGCTACTGAACGAATTGCACAGATACGACAACGCATGGCGGCAGCTCGCGATCGCCAGAAAAGCTACGCAGATAAGCGTAGGAAGCCATTAGAATTTCAGGTCGGGGAACGGCTTTTACTCAAAGTTTCACCCTGGAAGGGTGTGGTTCGATTTGGTAAACGAGGCAAACTCAATCCACGGTATGTTGGACCGTTCGAAATCACTGAAAGAATAGGCCCAGTAGCCTACAGACTGAACCTACCAGCTGAACTCGGTGCAGTTCACAATGTATTTCACGTGTCGAATCTGAAGAAGTGCCTGTCAGATGAGACCCTCATAGTTCCTTTTAAGGAACTCACTATCGACGAGCGGTTGCAGTTCGTCGAGGAGCCAGTTGAAATCACGGACCGGGATGTTAAGGTCCTCAAACACAAGAGAATCCCTCTTGTACGAGTTCGTTGGAACTCCCAACGTGGCCCAGAGTACACCTGGGAACGTGAAGACCAAATGAAAGAAAAGTATCCCCAGTTATTCGAAACCAATGCATCCACTACTGAGGCTGAAGCTACTACTACTGAATTTCGGGACGAAATTCCAAATCAACGGGGGGATGATGTGACACCCCAGGAAAACCAGTGAACGATATAACTTACCTAGCTTCCTCAGTGAGTGCGTACCAAATTTCGGGACGAAATTTCTTTTAAGTTGGGGATAATGTGACAACTCGAATTTCCAAGATTCTATTTCGCATTTATTGCACGTTCTTGTATTATTTAGTCGAGTGATTTCACAGTTAGTTGTTATGGAATTGTATATGTGTTGATACAATGAAGTGTGTTGTGTGATTTTGCATGGTTGTTTGTTAATTGTGATAGACTTGTCAGATATGTGAACTTGGTGGTGAAACTGTGAAATTGATTGAGATGGTGTACCTTTGTAAAATAGAATAATTGAGGGTGTGAAGAGTTATTAGTGAAAACTTAATTATACTTAACCCTAATCCCCTTTTCACTAATCATTCTCTCAAAATCAAAACACGTACTTGTAACTCTCTAATCCTCTAGTAAGCATCATCACCATCATCATTGGCAAGATAATCATCACTCTTGATTCCTCTTTCTCTAGAATCATTCAAGGTACTTGTGTAATCATTGTTAATTGATTGTTGATTGTATCAATTCTTGATTATGTGTTTCATAAAAACCCTAAGTCTTCATGTGATAGTTCTGAGCTTTGATTGATTCCTGTTTATTCTGATTTATTATGAAATGATTATGGTTGTATGTTTAATCGACTGCCTAATGCCAATCCGTTTAATATGATGAGCATGTAAATCGTTGAATTGATTTCTGTTGTGAATGTATGAAGTAGGGTTGATCGTATGAACATCAGAACGTAACTGCTTTGATCTTATTGATTATGTGAAATGGTAGGAATGCACGCATAGTGATTGTCTGAGTTTCATGCTTAAACATGTCCGAGGTTATGTGTATCATGTGGTCTGAGTTTATAAGAAACACTATGTCTGAGTTTATAACATTGTCACCTAGTCCGACTTATATGCAATCAACACATTGTCCGAGTTTCTTTAAAACAAATTGCTGGTCCGAGTTTATTGAATGAATTGTGTCCGAGGTTATAAAATGGAAGGGAGTCCGAGTTTGTTGACCCTCCCCATGACCGAGTTTCTTGAATGAAAACATATGCCGAGTTTAAGAAACATCACTTAGTCCGATTTTCTTTATTTGATCATATCCGAGTTTAATATGATGTATCATATCCGAGTTTAATATGATGTATCATGTCCGAGTTTAATATGATGTTCTTTCTCCGAGTTTAGTTCCTTCCCCCACTTATGTCCGACTTTTGTGGCCATAACACAAAGGTCCGAGTTTCAAGTATGGACCTATGGTCCAACTTTTTATAGGAAGATGGAGGTCCGAGGTTATGACCCCTACCCCTGTCCGAGCTTCATGTCACCCCCTTACATGGTCCGACTTTGTGATGGGCCTCCCTGTCCGACCTTTAGGAGCCCAAAGTTGTTAAGTGGATTGTGTTGTTCAAGTGTTATTGATTTTATATGCTGAATAAGTAAATGAGTGTTCTGTTATGACAAACACCTGTAATTAAGCCCTCTGTGTGCTTCTGTATATAGTTTCATGCAACTGTTCATGTTCGCTTATAACTGAATGATACGATATATGATTGCATGATTTTGATTTCAACTACATGATCCTGCACGCGTGAGCATCCTATGTGATAATTGCATGTACACAATAAACACACAACAACACAGTTGCTTGATTTCTCATGACTTGCAAACCCTAATTTGATGCAAACACTTACATCATATTATGTGCAATATAACCTAGGTCGTGTGTAACGGATTTAGACACTTGATAAACCCTAGAGCATAGCATACCGAGCAAACCAAGGTGAGTTCACACCCTTACTAAGGCATGGGATTCCCAGGGCACGGGAATGGGATTGAAGGAATAAGATGGAATAGATACGTATTGCCACTAATACTAGACTACCATACCACTGTCCTCGGTTGTGCAGGACACATACCTATGCTATTCACTGTCCTCGGTTGTGCAGGACACATACTTACCCTCTACGTAGACTTATACTTACTACTATCCTCGGTTGTGAAGGATACTTATACTTACTACTATCCTCGGTTGTGAAGGATACTTATACTTACTACTATCCTCGGTTGTGAAGGATACTTATACTTACTACTATCCTCGGTTGTGAAGGATACTTATACTTACTACTATCCTCGGTTGTGAAGGATACCTATACTTACTACTATCCTCGGATGTGAAGGATACTTATACTCATTACTATCCTCGGATGTGAAGGATACTTATGCTTATTACTATCCTCGGTTGTGAAGGATACTTATGGTTACGAGTAGTCTAGTGGTTATACAACATGGGAAGCCCCCACCAATAGAACGTACTAACGGCCCAGTAGAGCCACCTGTTACAAACGAACTTACTATTACGCATTTACTTTCTATGAACTCGCTCAACTAGTTGTTGATCCTCTGTTACATGCCTTGCAGGTCGTTAGGTATATGGAGCTTGCACATGGAGGAGCGGGTCGTTGTGGGCTTGGATCGTGATTATCTTATTAAACACTTATGACACTTCGTACTTAATTATGTCGGGTTTTGATTATACGCTTCCGCTAAACAATGATAACTTACTTATGTTTTGGAAACACCTTTCATATGGATTTGGTTTGGATTATATTGCAATTACTTTTACTTTATACAATGTTCTATATGATTGGTGGCTTGATCCTGGTCAGTCTCGCTCCCAAGCGGTGATACTCCGCAGGTGGATTTTGGGGGTGTGACAGTTAGGAGTCGCAACCTCAGCGGTCTCGAGTCCAGTCTCGAGTCGAGATCATGAAGTCTCAAGTCGAGACCTTGCTGGTCTCGAGTCCCTGAAGTTCGTCTCGAGTCATCATGAGGTGGTCTCGAGTCGCAACCAAAGGTCTCGACTCGCAACCACAGTTACGTGCACATAATCCTTCTAGAACATGTCACATGTACTAACCAATAGAATTGTGTTTTTGTGTAATTGTGTACCAGCCAATAGGATATCATAAACATGTTTTGTTGTCTGATTTATAACAAAAATAGATCAAACAAGGCATCTTCAAATATTCATAACATGTTCATACCACATTCATATTGTTCATCATATTAGGGTTTTCATCGTTATATCCAAACATCTCTAACACACATCTATACCTCATTAAACCCGTATGATCATGCCAACAATCAGAATTAATTGGTCATCATGCTTGTAAACAATTCGGTCCGTAACTCATAGTATAACATCATCTACATTGATTCATATAATATACAATAGCACATCCTTATGAACCATCATTGCACCTATCCTTTATCATGTAATCTATTCGCCAAGTTATCATGTTTATCATACCAAAATCATGCAAGGAGACATTTAGACTAATCATGTGTATCATTCATCAAATAATCATCAACATATCAAATAGTGTGAAATACTAACCGGATGGTGTTCGAGTGTGAGAGTGTTGTGAAATCGGCCAAAGGGAACCTCCTAGCTTAGAATGTGAGCCGCTACTAGTGATCCGAGACAAGAGAAGAGAGTGATGATGCTAGGGTTTTGTTGAGAGAGAGAGTGAAGGAGAATGTAAGGGAATGTTGGTTGCCCAAAAATGGCAAGATTGGCTATCCATAAGGGTTATATACCCGTCTCGAGTGGGTTGAGGGCTCCCGAATGGGCTTCTCGGTTGCATGGCCCAACCGGCCCGCTTGTTACTGTTCACTCGAGACCGGGAGTGGTCTCGAGTCGGATCCTTGGGGTCTCGGCTCACTTGTAACACACACATATATAATATACATACATACAACACATAATAACAGATAATCCATAGTTTTCATTTAATAATATACGTACACGCAATGTTAAATCAAGAAGGTTGCCCGGGAAAACCCGAAGTGTCACATGAGTAATACGCATCCTTGTTGGAATGATATTCTAAATGACATATCTCAAAGAACTAACCAAAAGTTGATCGGCAACATTGTGGCTCGGCTTACAATGGCGACAACAGTCTACTATATATGGATGGAACGAAACCAAAGGATCTTCCAAAACAATGCACGTCCTCTCGAACAACTCGGCCGTGAAATACTCTCAACGGTACGTTAGAAGCTTTTGGGTTTAAAGTTCAAGCCGACTACTCAAGTGATGAAGACGTTAGACAAGTGGAACATTCGAGGAGGTGGTATGCTGGATGAAGAAAACTACTCCTACAATCACATGCCTAGTTAGCGATCTTTGTTTTTCTAGTTTTTAGACTAGTGGCGTTAGCTAGTTGTTTACCATTGCAACTTGTTTGAACTGTGTTTCTGTTTTTGGTTTTGACATAGTTTGGGGTTATGTCCCATCTATGATCTAGTATGGAACTCTTCCATACTACATGTTTTTCAGTTGTGAAATTTATAAAATCACCGGGGTAAACCCTTTATCCAAAAAATGAAAACAACTTTATTATTCAAGTTCATGTAAACATAAGGCATGATGATCTTGGTCTTTCACAAGATCATCACATTAATTTACTAGATAATGTGTTTAATCACAATCTAGTAGGTTCCATATGATGTCTAATATTACTAACACTAATAATCAATCAACAAGAAGCAAACAATCACAAATCAACAGGTATTCATATGTTTATAAGCTTATGTTAGAGATTCATGAATATGTCTTTTAATGTTCATCATGATTAACAATGTATATCATCTTTTAACCTACAATATATGAAGTAATCAAAGGGTTATGAGGGCCTTACTACTAGCACAAGGCTAGGGAAGAACACTTGATGTTGTAGATGACAAATGGGTTGGATAAAAGCAATCGGGAGAGGTCCTTCAAGATCCAAGACCACCAAACCTTCTTATATGGTTCCTTACACCTTTGTGAGTATATGGATTGAATGGAAGTGAAATGATGATGGTGGGGTGGTGGGTGCTTGTTCTCAGCCGATTGGAGGGGGGAGAGGAAGGAGATGAGTGGGTGATTAAGTGTGGGTGAGATGATGAGCTTCATGTCTTCTTATAAGCATTTATCTCTTTTAACCAATGTATAATATGTTTGTAAAAGTACATACATGATCTAAACAAATCTAGGTGAATCCAAGCAAGATCAAGCAAGATTTTATAGAAGATTATGGTGGGGTCACTTGTGACCGTCCACTTAGGGGGGGGGGGTATTTAGTTGGGTTTTAGTGTTTAGTTAGATGATTAGTTAGGATCTTGAGTGTATTAGTTAGTGTTTATGTGTATCATGCATCATATAGTGTGTTAGGGTGTTCGGGGATCATAACTAGCTCAGAAACATTAAAACAATGCTTCTAGTATAATTTGGTGTCTTGGGTAGTGTCCGGTTGTTCGGTTAGATACCGGTTCGTTAAAGTGTCAAACTATTCCGTTTAGCGATCTTTATGTACCCTTTTGTGACACTTTTAATTCCCGACACTTAGGAAAGCATTCGGGACCATTTTGTCATAGTTTTGCATGTTACTAGCTTGGTAAATTGCTGAATTTTGCTGAAATATGCTGAATTCAGCACTTTTAGTGGGTTTTAGGCACTTTACGGCACTTAAACTATCACCTAGTAAAGCAGTTTTATGGTCATCACTTTCCTACACACTATACTAGTGTAGTACTTAGTTTCTGGCTCACACTGTGTCAAAACAACGTCTGTCTATGTACTGAACTCCGCCAGCATTTTCCCGGTTTGTCTGTTAACTCTGCTAACTATGCTTTGTGCATCTTTTATGTCAATATGTTTGTATGTAGTACTGATATGGCATTTGCAATATGTAATGCACATGTGTGTATAAAGCAATAATCAGAAAGCAGTTCAAGTCACAAATTGTAAATTAGCACAGTCATTAAGCACTAATCAAGATTAATTAATTGTACGGATGCATGCAAATTTGGCAGTTGTCACAAAATGATCATGCAAATAACTTAGGTACTGATTTATAAACATGTCTAGATTATTTTGACATTATATTCTGGTCTCAAATTGATGTTATACAAACTATCGTAAATTTAGCTTTTATAAAGACTAAACTACCTTTCTTTAATAAATCTTGTTTAAACATAAATTTTGACACAAAACTCATTACCCACTGTTATGATATCATTTTTAGGAATATTTGGAATGTTGGGTCAGATTAGATACTAAGCATAACATTGAGTTTTTGTATAACTTATATAATTGACGATAATGCCATTTTTGCAAATAAAATGTGATTTACATATGATTAACATGCCAAACCTTTTTCTACTGATTTAATATGAAAAATAAAACAATTTAACCATCCAAGGCTGGTCAAAATATCAGAATCACCTAAACTTTGCAAATATCGTCAATTATCGATTTTTACGTTAACTAGGTGCACAATACGGTTTAAAACCATAATTAGCACCCAAGACTTGTTACCTACTGAAATCATAAGTAATTTTTAATCTTTTTACAGTAGGTATAAGTTATGAACTCATACTTCCAATTATGTCCTTAAAAGCATATGTGAAATGACCAAAATACCCTTTCGGGCCATAGTTTGGTCATAAATGGTAAACCACACATATGCATGATATCCTACTGATATAACATTATAAAATAAAGATTTTTACAGAATGCGTTTGACCAAAACATCAGTTTACCTATAAATCTCTTTTATAAATCCTAAAATAACCAAAATGCCCTTGTGAGGCTTAATTCGGTTTTAAATACTTTTTGGGCATATATATTGATATCCTACTGATGTCTTAACGTATTTTAAGCATAATAATATATGGAACTTGTATATGATTCATTCGGTTACTCGTTATACATTTATGTGTTCGGCTCGGTTTATGTAACTAGTTTGCATAAATTAGCCGAAACGGGTTTAACCTTATCATTTAAACTTCAAATTCCACAATGTGTTTAGTTTACCCATATTATACAAGTATTCAAACTTGTTGGGTCTAAACCACATTCCGTTCTGGTCTCCACTTAATCTAGCGTTTCGAACCGTAAAACATCTTTAAGACTAATCGGTCTAAGTCTTTGACTTAAATAAGACCCGTTAGTATCCTAATAGGTTAATAAACCTTCCATACAGATTAAGTAGCTTCGGTAGAAGATATTTGCATAAGGTCTTAGGGACTATACGGCTGAGTAGCATCTTTACACAACTAGCTCAGGTAAATACTTTTAACTTATTTTCCCTATACAGGTCTGGGATACGGTAAATTATTACCGCTTGGTCGGGTATGAGATCATTTAATCGGATTGTGATTTAATAAATTTGCATAACCCATTTTAATCTGTATTGTTTGATAACATAAACATTGGGGTTAATGACCGTGTCCTAGATATCCTCGGCTCATTTAAAATATTAATGGCCACGACCTATGCACGGGGTATAGGCATACACCTGACAGATGCAAATGCTAAATATTAAATAACCCACGTGTTGAAAATAACTCCTTTGTGGGTTTTATAAGTGGTGAGTCGGTTAATCATGACCGACTTCCAAACCGGCCCCAATTGTATGACAAACATGTAAATCTGTATACAAGAGTTTAATAAAGATTGTCCCAAGTTATAAATGAGTTCATGCCATGTGCACCTAAACCAATTTTCATAAACTCTTTTCAAATGAGTCGGTAAATTGTATTTACCAGTGAAAACTGATGTATATTCCAAAGACTAAGTGACAGGTACCTCTCGAAACTAGGCTGGAGCTACTTGGTGTCAAATAAGAGGATCTTGCAAATCCTTAGATGCCTGAAGTCTGTTAAAACTTTGTTTTATGTATTTTTCTTATGATCCGCCTGTGAATCTCTATTACAATCAGTCTGTATATTATTTTATTTCGAACTCGCGGAGATTATGGATTGTAATAGTAAATAATCTACCAAGCCTTCTGCTGTGCTATAATTGTGTTAATTGTCTATGATGATATTAACTACATCACGATACTCCCCACCGGAAATATGTGGAAATATCGGGATGTGACAATTATTCACTTATACCGGTACCTAAGGAGGTTATGTGGGTTCACTCGTTGGGGAGGATTACCGCCAGTGGTATGTTCAGAGCGAAAGTTCCCATGGCGTCTAAACCCTTGAAACTGTGGCTATGGAAACAGTGGTCATGGAAACGAGGGCTATGGGAACAGTGGTCATAGAAGCTATCAACGCGGGGATGGGTACAGAAACCACTAAGGGGATAATGGATATGGTAACAACTACCAAGGCGGTAGGGGGCCAGATAACTACCACCCACAACAGTTCTCCAATTCCAGATCATCGTTGTTTATCACCCTGTGTAAGCATTGGAAGCCCGAAAGACAGTCTTGCAATTAGTCAACACTCATTACTTCTTAATGTTTGTGCTATGTACTTCTATATATGGTATTACTTGATTTTAGTCAAATTTGTGCACAGGAAAAAGCTTGCAGATGTGGTTTATGTTGAAGAATTCTCTAAAAACCCTCATTACTACTCAAACCATGGCGTCTAAACCCTTGAATCCCAATGCTCCTCCTTACATTCCTCATCATCGGTCCTTGTACGCATATAATTATTATTATTATTAATTTTGTGAGAATAGGGTTCCGGTAATACGATTATGTGATCGGTTTATTTGATTTGAATTTTGAAAGGAGGAAGACGTATGGCAGAAGATAAATGGTGATACATTGATTTTCAATAATGTAGGATTGTATTTGTAGTACATTGGATTTAGGATGGTATAAAAGCGTATGGTTATTTATGGCTTAAAATAGGTCGAGATTCAAGTAAATATCTTGGTCTAATTGGTGTAAATTCAGTTTTGTGCAATCTGATGTAGTTTGTTGTTTGGCTGCCTCGCATGTTGGCTTGGTAGTTTTGTGAATGAAGTTGAACTTTTGGTAAAAAAATAAAAATAAAAGTGTGAACTGATTCCACATTCCCTGTTGTTTCATTCATATAGATGCCAATCTATTTATTTATATCTTATAAGGTAAATTACTTTTTGAGTCCGTGTGTTTTATCGGTTTTAACCACTTGAGTTCAAAATCAAAATGTTTAACGCCCTGAGTCCCTATAGTCACTTTTCTTAACCATTTGAGTCCAATTTTCTAACACGGTTAGAATTCTGTTGTTGGGTTTTGTTAAATGACCAAATGTTGGTGCACACATCTGTCGACTTCGTCTTGTATCGAGTCTTAGATTACATTGTATAGATTAGGGCACGTTATACGAGAAAATAGGAGTGTGTATGTGTATTAGAAGCTGATTTCGCTCCTATGTGTCTTAGAGGTGATTTCGCCCGAAATCACACCTTGTGATTTCGCTCCTATGGTCAAGTGTACTCTCGGGCGAAATCAGAACACTATATATATGTGTTTAATGAGTGAGTTAGAGGCTGATTTCGCTCCTAGTGCTTATGTGTGTGATTTCGCCCGAAATCAACTATGTTGATTTCGCTCATGTTGTTCATTGCATGTTGTGGCGAAATCAGGGCCCTATAAATAGGGTCACCCTGAGCGAAATCATTATCTGTTGCCTTGTATTCCACGCCGAAGTGCTGCCGGTGTGAAGACTGGGTGTATTTACTTTCAGATCAATACAATCAGTAGTTAAAGTGAAGAATCAACTATTTCTACCTTTGTTTCTTGTTTTCCGCACCTGAAACAGAGTAAAACTCCTCTGAACGACTCATTCGGGTCAGATCACGATCCTAGAATTGGTATCAGAGCTCAGGAGGAGGAGTTCTACAGAGATTAGCTGGAATTCATCAAGTTTTCTTATTTCTACACCTTCTTTCTTCACCAGAACGAAATTTACCGGTCAAAACCTGCTCAAAATTTCACAGATTATAGAAAATTGGACATAGACAAACCCTGGAAAGTTTCATACCTAAAATCAAACTAAAAATGGACAAAATTGCCTTCCGAGCTGATTTCTCTCGAACAGGACATTCCTGATTTCGCTTCTAGCTGCCAAAACTTGTTATTTCCGCTCCTACAAGTTCTCAGATTTCGCTCCAGGGATACCATCTTTCAGGTTTCGCTCAAAACTGATTGTGATTTTGCTCCTGGGTCACATTATTTGAGAGTTCGCTCTAGTGCAAATTTTAATTTCGCTCCAATTTAAAAGATCTGATTTCGCTTCTGTGTAATATCAGATTTCGCTCTTGTGAACACAGTGATTTCGCTCGAGACTAAAATTTGCTATTTCGCTCCAAAGTGACAATTTTTGAAATACGTGAATTGAATCATGGATAACGAGTTTTACAACGTGTTTGCTACACCGTGTACTCCAGCTGTCATTGCTCAAGCCATGAATTTGGAAAATGAGACGGGAACTACCCAAAAGCCCCCGAAATTGATGAGTATTAAAGAATATTATGGGTGGAAAGATAGATTCGAAAACTGGGTTCAGGCAAATCATCTCAGGTCATGGGAGTGTATTCTTAAGAAATATGTGTTGCCTCGAACAGATTTGCAGGTTATCAAAGATCTATCAGAATTTACTGATCAAGAACGGATTATGTACAAAGCTGAGAAGATGATGACCAGTCTGCTTCAACAAGCTATCAAAGAAGACATCTTCATTCTGCTACAGCATGACAAAACATCGAAATCAATTTGGGATGCTCTTCGTGTTAAATTTGAGGGTAGTGAGAACATGATTAAGAGAAAAAAGGCGTTGCTCAAGAAAGAGTTTGATTTGTTCAGCAGTTTACCGGGTGAGGATACGAAGAAGCTGATAGAACGATACTGCCACTTAGTGCGATCCATGTCGATGTTGAGTATTACAAAAGATCGTGAAGAGTGGGTAGATAAGTTAGCTGATGCGTTACCACAGAAAGAGTGGGGAACGTATTTAATGATTCTGAAGAATACGGGTATTTATGATGGATTAACAATTTCTCAGTTTATCGAAAAGATCGAGAGTCAGGATTTGGAACAGCAGAAGATCGCTAGGATGAACAGTCCAAGTGGTCAACAGGATGTAAAGATGTATTACAATGGTAGTGTTCAGGTTCCAGAAGCTGAGAGAAGTCCGAAAATCCAGACTGCATTTAGTGCTGGGGATTCAACAGAGAAGGTTGATCAGGGTTCAAACAACAGCAGCAGTGGATTCTCATCATTTCCAAGTGTCAATCCGAAAGAGTCAACTACAAGTTTCCATTCCCAGAGCACAAAAACAGGAAATGGCTATGTGATCCAGTGCAACATCGCTTTAAATCTTCCAGAGGGTCAAAGTTTTTCGGAAGAAACCGCGAAAGATCACATGGCTTTACTTGGTTCAGTGTTACTCTCGTATGAAGGTCTAGTTGCAGGTCGAATCGGAAATCCTATGCTCACAAAGGAGGATTACGATCAGATAGACGCCGAAGAGATGGAACTGATGGACATTAAATGGTGTCTAGCGAGTGTTCTCAGACGAGCTGAAAAGTTCAAGCTTATTACTGGGAGAAATGACTTTCTCGATGCACATGTATCTACTTTAGGTTTTGATAAATCTAAATTTACTTGTTTTCGATGCAGGGAGAAAGGTCATTTCAAGCGAGAGTGCAAGAACAGGGAAGCTAGTGGAGCTCAGAATCCGTTTGGAAAAGATGATTACTACCGAAAAGTCATTTATCAACAGGTTGGTCAACAGCAAGAACCACAGGTGGCTCATGGTAGGAAGATTGAGGATTCAAAAAGAGCGTGTTTGGTGGATTTCAATTGGAACAACTACATATCACCTGAAAGCAAAGCATGTTTAGTCGATCAAGATGATGAAAGGCTACCTGAAGGCTTCAGCTGGGATATGCTTGTTGATGAAAAAGGAGAATTCAAAGCTTTCATCGCTAAGATTGTTAGAGAACCAGACATGTTTGCCACATGGATGAAGTCTATTGGTGAGACTGTGAAGAGTGTGAAGGAAGAGTCTGTTGTTTCTGATGAAAGTTTATTAAGTGCTGATGAAAACTCACAAAATCCAGATGAGAGTGTACAAAGTGATGCAAGTTCAGAAAAAAGAAGTTGCTTTTGATTAAACACCATCTGATTCTGGTTTATCAGATGCTATTTCTGAAAAATCTGTACAGTTTGATCAATCACAAACTGATGATAGCAGTAGTGATGATGAGGAGGAAAAACACATTAATATTGCTAAATCTCATCTTTCTCCTCAAAGTTTTCATTTCTATTTTGCAGATCGCTTGGAGAAACTGAAAGAGAAACGAGCGGCAAAAGAACAACAACAAATGAAAACTGAAGATGTTGTTCAGAATGTGAATGTTGAAAGTGTTGATGAGGTGATTGTTGAAACTGAGAAAGTGGTTGAAGTGGTGAAAACAATCGAAGTTTAAAAGATTATTGAAGTCGTCAAGCCTTGCACGAAGTGTTTGCAAGCATGCAAGGAATGTGCAGCGAAAGACGATATAATTGCTGAGTATGAGAAGAAGAAGGAGCAGTTATTGTTCAACCTCAACTATGTAAAAGAATCTTATGATGTCTTGAACAAAACAGTAACTAGTCTTCAAAAGACAAATTCTGAAAGAGAACAAGCACTAACGATGATGAATGATGTGATGATGTCAAAGCAGAAAGCTATCAATTTCTACATCGAAGAGAGTGCTAAGTGGAAGCAAGAGTTGGAGACAGAAAAGATTGAGAATGAGAGGATTAGACGTTTATTAAAAAGTTATTCTAGTTCTGATTATCTCATTGATAGAATTTATCCAACTGTTGCAGGTATGGAAGCTTTTCAAGATGAAAAGACAAAGAGAAAAGATACTGGTAAGAAACCGACTGTTAGCTATAACAAGTGTCCGCCTCCGATCTGGGAAGGGTATTCTCCTAGAAAACCAAACGAGGAGCAACATGAAAAAGCAGTCAATATAAAGCTAAAAACCGATACAACTGATGAATTACCAGAAAACATTGATGTTACGTTCACCTCGTCTGACACTGATCATGAGTCTGAGTTAATCAAAAAGGTGGTCGATCAGGTGTTAGATACTGATGAGGAGTCTGAGTCAAAGTCTGAATCTGGAGGGTCAAGTTCATCAGTCAATGGTCCAAAATGGTCGGTCAAAAAGGCTTATAGTAACGAATTTTTATTATCAAAAGCAAATTTGGATGATGAAACATTTGAAGTCGCATACACTTTAAATGATTCTGACAAATTATACTTTGACAAAGAGTTTCAATAAGAAGTGTTCGTTTTGAAATGATCAAAAAGATTTTCAAAATGACAGAAATTAACATTTCTGAAATAAAAGATTTAAATCTTACTGGAAAACCTAAAAAATACACTTCAAGAGTATAACAACGGTTAAACAAGAAAAAGGGTTACAATTCTGGTTCGGGTTTTCAAAAGAAACCAAACCAAAATCGTAGCTACAAAAAGAAAGGTTTAGGCTTTATTCCAGCAGAAAATCATAAAAATATAAAAAAATCTAAAACAAAAACAGAATTTGTTTCAGGTGGGAGTGCTGAGGAAGAACAGAAGAAACCGTTCTGGAGACAATCAAATCAAGAGTTTCTTGCTGAAAAGAAGAAGAATGGAACTGGAGTGTTGCATTCAAGAGAGACTCGAACCTGTTACAAATGCAATGAAGCTGGTCACATTGCATGGAACTGTCCGTAAAATGTCAAGACAAAACAGGGAGTTTCTAAAAAATTGAAAGAAAAAGTTGTTGATGTTGAACCACCAATTGAAAATTTTAAAATTTTTGAAAATTCAACTTATGAGATTGGTGAGTGTTCTAAAAAGAATGTTTATAAAAAGAAAGAGAAAGACAACCAAATGTGGGTTGTTAAAAAAGTTGATGAGAAAGTCGGCGATGAATCTGGTTCCACAAAGCCAGAAGAGCCATAGGTTGATGTAAAAATTTCAGTGAATGATGATGAATTTCCATCACTGAAGTTTGAAGAGGTTAAACAAAAGTTGGAAAGGTTGAAATCTCGAATCAATTTTATACCGAGAAAACTAAATTTGCTGTCGAGAAAACATTCAATAGGAATGTTAAGAAAATTTTTGGAAAAATGCTTAATGGGAAAGCAAAGGGGGTTAAAGATTTTTATGCAACTAAAAAGGCAACTTATAACCCTACTGAGCAAGAATTGAAAACCATCAAGTCTGAGAAGACTTGGATGGAAGTTTTTTTCCCTTGCCGGAGATCCCAAATTTGTAATCGTGGATCAGGAATCGGCATCATTCATGTTTTTAATGAGTTTGTATGAAAGTTTTTGAAAGTGTTTAAATTTTACAGGTTGAATGACTACGCCGGAGCTTCCACGTTGGTAAGTGCGAAGCAGGAATCGGCATCCTGATTGGTAAAATGGTTTATGTAGATGTGACATTCCTACAATTGGTATTGTTTGAATTTTTCTACAATTGGTACAGAGGTTGCTTAATCGCAAAAGGTAAATCAGGGACAATAAGTTGTACTTGATTTACTATCTATGGGTAAAAATGAACAAGATGATGAACCCTTATCTAACCCTATTCTACCTGTGGTAAAAACAAACTCGTTTTCCGGAAAAATCATTTTGATTAAAACAAACTTAAGTGTTTTGAAATCTAAATGAGAAAATGGTTTGTTGAAAGGGGGAGTTTTGATTGTTTATGCCTAGTAAATGGCGAATTGATGCGATCCGACTTCAGTTGTCAAGTTTCTGTATAGTTTTAGAATTGGGTCAAGAGCTTAGTTTGTTTTCAAATTTCCTTTGAAATGTGTTTGCATTTTAGGGGGAGTAAAAAATTTCAGAAAATCCAAAAACATTAGAAAATTTGAAAAAGCCAAAAAACATGATAAAATGATGAATGAGTTTTATTGTGAAAAAGAGGAAATGATAGTACATCAGTGGACTGTCAAAACATGCTAAAGAAATGTAAAGATAAAATGTGATAAACAATCTCACTGTGGATGTGTCAGTAGATTTTTACACATTTAGTAAATTGTGACGAGATATAAACCTAAAAATATTCTGTGGGTAACGACTTCTTGGGTATATAGGTAACCCCTGAAATCTTGTTTGAAAGGTCCCTCTTTCTGAGATACTAGGTCTTTATGCTCAGTGATATCTGGGGTATTGTCCCGAGACTTCTACTGTATGGAAGTACTGACCTAGTCTCCGGATAATGCTTTCCGCAAAAGCTTGAAACACAGCTACGCCCTCAGCAAGTTGATGAAACAATAAAATTGATAGTCACTGCTGTTGTAACAAAAAATCCTCTAAAGGGGACACACCGAAAAGTCGAAGCCGTTATCTCTCTGCGTATACGGAAGTATCGACCTGAGCTCTCACAGCCCTCGCACCTAACCCCTAAACAGATATCATTTGTGGTATACTCACCTGTAAGACTGAATATTGGGATCTAGATACGGGAGTATATTCAAGTAGTGGGACACATGGATAAGTTCAAGTGATTAAGACATTAATTACATATCTCGGATTAATTGAACTTTGTGTGAAAATTTAAGTGGACAAATATACTAACAATCTAGGTGAATTGTTTAGAACTTAAAATGTAATCAGCATAACGGTGTTGGTGACATGTCTCATAAACTGATATGATCTTTTTACGCAAACTCACAAAAATATTGTTTGTAAATATATTTTTGTCTGCATTTACCTTCTTTCAGAAAATCCAAAAAGATTTTGTGTGTTTTAGCATAAACTTTTGAAAAAGTCAAAAAGATTTTCGACAACTGATGTTGGAGAGCTGATTTTCAAAATTCAAGTGCTAAACATGATGACATTGTTATGAGGGGGAGTGTGTCTTAAACATGATAGATGTTTTTAAAATCAACAAGTGGTTCATCAAAGAGAAAGTTTTTATGAGAGGGAGTCGTTGTTGGTGTATATGTTTATATTCAAATTGTTAAATGTGTAAAACTTACTTTGAGATAGAGTTTATGCAGGATAAGATGAGCCAGGTTAATCGATCCTGTGTCCTGAGCAGAACGAGAGCCAAGTGATGATCTTGGAAAATTTTCTGAAGAGTCAGGCAGATCGATACTGAGAAGCTTATGTGTTAGAGAGCCAGATTACGACACCTGTGGATAGAGCTTAAGCCAGGTTTCGATTCTGTGGCCAAAGTTAAAGCCAGGCAACAATCTTAGGCCTGTGAAAGCCAGACAACGATCCTGTAGCAGATGTTGCTGACAAACAAAGAAATGCCAGCAAAGTGTTAAAGGGGAGTCTGTTGATGCTATTAGTAAGAGAGAGAAGCCCAGTGGCTGATCAAGATTGAAGAAGTGAAGACATAGCATTGTCAAAGACTCGACGACTCGTCAACATCTGAGGGGGAGTCTATTGGTGCATACATCTGTCGACTTCGTCTTGTATCGAGTCTTAGATTGCATTGTATAGATTAGGGCACGTTTTACGAGAAAATGGGAAGTTGTTAGTGAGTTAGAGGCTGATTTCGCTCCTAGTGCTTATGTGTGTGATTTCGCTCCTGTTGTTCATTGCATGTTGGGGCGAAATCAGGGCCCTATAAATAGGGTCACCCTGAGCGAAATCATTATCTGTTGCCTTGTATTCCACGCCGAAGTGCTGCCGATGTGAAGACTGAGTGTATTTGCTTTCAGATCAATACAATCAGTAGTTAAAGTGAAGAATCAGCTGTTTCTACCTTTGTTTCTTGTTTTCCGCACCTGAAACAGAGTAAAACTCCTCTGAACGACTCATTCGGGTCAGATCACGATCCTAGACCAAATTACCCCTATAATTAAAAAATTGAAAAAAACTAATTTCAACTAGAAACCCTGCCACCACCATCGAACTACCGCCACCCTTCTCTCTCTTTATAAACACCACCGGACACTATAACCGACCTACTCTCCAGACTAGAAACCCTAACAGCTGAAACCAAATGTCACTCACCGGAATCTCCTTTACCAGACTCCATCACCACCAATCTCCGCCACGTACTGAGTTAACTCACTCCACTTACATTGTTCCAGAACTCCATCAAGCTCCAGATCGTCCTTAATTTGCTCGAGATACCTCCAAGGCGGGCAAGCTGTACAACGTCAAAGAAACCAACTTTTGTCATCACCCGTCGATCCATCCATTAACGTCTGGTGCACGTGGACCCACGTGAGCCCTTGTGACGGTTCCACATTTTGCAAGTAACAATACATCAAGAAACACTAGTACACTACCATGCTTTGTTACAATAAATCTCATAAAAACATCCTTAACAAAACATTACCTTTGAACTTATTATAGTTGTAGTATAACAACATTGTTGCTCTTCACCTACATCGTTCAATCCATTGTTAGATAATTCAACTCACTCCATTACTTCTAATATTTCTTCGATATCAAGTACAACCAGGTACAATCTTCGATTCCCTGTCCATAATCGTCCTTAATTTGCTCGATTTCTGTTGTTTTAGATGGTGTTCATGAAAAGCCCTAAAAATGGAGTTATAAATTGGGTGAAAGAAATAAACTAGAGAGAAAGAGATGGATGGAGGATGGAATTATAAATTGGTGCCGCCATTGAGGGTGAGCTTGAGCTTTGTGAGAGATAGTGTAGATGATGGGAGGATGGAGTTGATTTAGAGAGAGAGAAAGAAATATGAGAGAGAAAGTTGCAGATTGAGAGATAGAGATAAGGATAGATGGATACGAGAGAGAGAAATCTAAATAAATTAGTTTTTTTATTTTTAATTATAAAGGTAATTTGATCATTTAACAAAACTTAACAAACAGAATTCTAACAGTTTTAGAAATTTAGACTCAAATAGTTAAGAAAAGTGACTATAGGGACTTAGGCCGTTAAACATTTTAACTTTGGACTCAGGTGGTTAAAACCACTAAAATACAGGGACTCAAAAAAGTAATTTACCCTATCTTATAGTTAAAAGAAATTTACTAAACAATTAAATGCTTTTACATATTTTAAAACAATTACTATCTATAATCTATAATCTATATCTATAATACCTTATGAAGAGAACTTGGTTTTCTACCCTTCTTGTAATTTTGCCATAGGTACAAATCTTGAAGCACCATGCACAAATGAAGCAAGCCATTTTAGAGGGGGGAAACTTGGACATTGTCCAAAGTTTTATGATACTTTGAGGGCAATCTAGACATTTCATCCATGGAATCCATGCCCACTTTTGTCTTCCATTAATTGAATTAAATTGAGGAATTAAATAAAAAAATTATAATAATTAAATGAATTAGTTGATTAAATTAAAGGTTAGACATGCAACCTTTGGGATTTTCATGATTTAATAGTATGTATAAATATAATAAATAGATTTATATGGACTCTATTTAAACTATGTATAATCTATCTATAATACCTTATTAAGAGAACTGGATTTTCTACCCTTATCGTAATTTTGCCAAAGGTATAAATCTTGAAGCACCATGTACAAATGAAGCAAGCCATTTTAGAGGGGGGAAACTTGGACATTGTCCAAAGTTAAGACACTTTGAGGGCAATCTAGATATTTCATCCATGGAATCCATGCCCACTTATGTCTTCGATTAATTGAATTAAATTAAGGAATTAAATAAAAAGTTTATAATAATCAAAATAATTATTGATTAAATTAAAGGTTAGACATGCAACATTTGGGATTTTCATGATTTAGTAGTATGTATAAATATAATAAATAGATTTATATGGACTCTATTTATACTATGTATAATCTATCTATAATACCATTTTAAGAGAACTGGATTTTCTACCCTTCTCGTAATTTTGCCATAGGTACAAATCTTGAAGCATCATGTAAAAATGAAGCAAGCCATTTTAGAGGGAGGAAACTTGGACATTGTCCAAAGTTTTAAGACACTTTAAGGGCAATCTAGACATTTCATCCATGGAATCCATGCCCACTTATGTCTTCCATTAATTGAATTAAATTAAGGAATTAAATAAAAAATTTATAATAATTAAAATAATTAGTTGATTAAATTAAAGGTTAGACATGCAACATTTGGGATTTTCATGATTTAATAGTATGTATAAATATAATAAATCGATTTACATGGACTCGATTTATACTATTGATGTGGAATAAGTAGTCAGATAAATAAACTAAAATAACCCTAAATTAAGACTCAAGTAATAAAAATCTAGACTCTCTAACTTGACTAAACTACTCACCGGCAAGTGAACCGGTCGACTCTAGCAAGGAAAAGCAAGTCGGGATGTCGAACCCACAAGGACTCTAATTAATCACGTTTGTGACAACCCTCACTAAACCAGGTATCCGTACGACTTAATTAACTATTAATTGTTGCTTAATTACTGTGCATAACTGAAAATACTGATGAACTGCTACTTGACTGTTAATACTTGTACATATCTGCATCATACCTTGATTTCCGTCACTACATTATTTACTTACTGAACTCTAGTGACAAACATGATGCACAAAAGCACATTAGCATTTGAACGGATAACCTATTGAACATGCTAATAAAGCCAGCATTAGACAGACACTGCCTCTAAGGGCCTGTATGAGCCAGAAATATTTTACTACACCCATAGTGTGTGTAGGGATACAAGGGTTGTAGAACTGCGTCTCTAGGAATAAGATATAATGATTGGATGTGCCTAAAACGTACTCTAAGCACAAAACACAACACTTTTATTAACATACCAGCTTCTAGCTAACTAATAAGGTACCAAAACATGAGGAAATATTCCTGACACTTTGCAGAATAAAATGTGTCGCTAAAAATGTTACTTACGACGCTTAAAAGATTACTTAAGCACTTTAACGGATTACTATCCAACCGAATAACCGGACTATACCCGGAACATAAAAATATTGCCAGAAATATTATTAGTCTTTTTCTGAGCCAGTTAGGGTCCCTGATTACCCTAACACCCGCTTTATAACACATCATGCAACTAACGGGGTTAATCCCTAAAGTTAACCTACTTAACTAAACTAAACTCTAACTGAACGATTGAAAACAAACCGGATACCCCCCCCCCCATTGGAAATCGGCCAAACCAAGGGAACCAAGAGAGTACAAAAGTTGATTATTATATTATCCTTGCCTAATATCTTGAAGACATTAAAACCAATGGATCAAGGACTTGAAATTGCCTATAAGTATGGGACATAAACTAGAGATCATTACACACTACAATCACCAACAAAACTCTCCCCTTCCCCTCTCTAAAACTCACGGCCGAAACCCCCTAGGGTCACCACCACCACCTTCGATTCTTGTTCATCCATTTCAAGCATATACAAGGCTTACGGGTTACATATTAGGAGTCTTGAAGCAAGCGGAAGTGGAAGGACCTCGTTTCTTAGCTTTTATCCACCACATTTTCGACTAGATTCTTCCCTAGCCCCGAGCTATAGGTATAATGTTTAAAACTCACTCTCGAACGTATCTAAAGTGGTTAATATGAGTTATAACGATTAAAAGTCGGAATCATGCGTTTTGAATCTCTAAAGTCTACTAAAACTTGAATTTTGTTGGTTAAAAGCTCATAACATGTGTAAAAGTTGTAGTATTTGAATATGTTGATTATTGAGGCCCGATCTACGTTGTGGTGGCTCTTATCATCGTTTAACCCGACTTTGTTAAGATCATAGATCTTGACATAAGCTTGTTTCTATCGGTACAAGGGTTAAAAGGTGAAACTCTACCACACGAAAGACATGAACTTGTGTAAAAGTATTTTGACTTGTAAAATAGTATTTAAAACTAGCGGATCTACGTATGTACAAGTGGTATATTCATAGAACCAAGTGTCGAGAAAATCATGTTTTATATAAGTTGGATGACAAACCAACAAATGTGATTTTACAAACCACAAGTGTATAAACACTTGTGAAATAAGAAGTATTCGACAAAATATCAATCTTTGAGAAAGATGACGGGAAGTTGTAAAGGATGATTTGTTCTAAAAACGGGGTTTTTTACAAGATTAAACTATTTTATACATAGATCCACCAAATATAACGAGATCTACACAATAGTTTTCGGAAAACTACAAGTTCATGTAATAATGCGATTTACATACTAATCGACAAGTTTGAGGTGTTGAAAATTAGTTTGATGTGTTGGAAATTGATTGGTTGATTTAAAGAAATTGTTGAAGTGATTTTGTAAAAGAAAATGATACGCTTGAAAGCGTGGCTACCTCCAGTTACAGGGGAAACTCTGGCGAAATTTTTCTAAAATCTAACACTTAGAATCATTTACAAGTGTTAAACTATTTTGAGATGTTTTCAAAATATATTTCGCCATGACTTTATTTATTAAATGATCGGAGGTGGGATTTTCACAAAAACTAAACGTGATAAATATTTATTCGATAAATATATTTTTCACCACACTGTTTATGATTATTTTGTGAAAATATATAAATATTATTTTTAGAGTAAAAATAATATTTACAAACGTTGACGAACCCAAAATAATACAAACGCTTACACGACGAACATATAAGTTACACCGGTAATTATTATTACCACTTAATCGTTAAAACGTAACTTACGCTTTATACAGATATACTCATGAACGCGTATTTTGTCAACGTATTATTTTGGAAAGTATTAAGTGAAGAGAAAATATAATATTTTTGAGAAAAATATTTATATTTTGGGAATGAGAAGTAAAAATATATTAAGTGGGACTTAATGAGATGATACAAATACACATGTATTAAATCCCCCATCCTTGGGAAGGAAATTAATTACCAAGTATATACAAGGAACGGTTGTCTAACTGTTTCCCCAAAACTTAAACTATAAAGCTAAGGCACGACCATCCGTCTAATAGAATTAGCACATGTAGGTCGTTGCACAGCTGCCTGACATTCGGAGTACTTGGTATAGCGACGCACTGACTGTGAGTTCATGTCCCCCTTTTCTCTTAACTCTTTTCAGTTTTATAAACTGCGGGGGTGAAATACATGTTACTATGATTATGAATACTTGATACATGGTATGGTTAGCGTAAGGAGGGTTATTACTTAGATCATGTGAGTGGGTAGGCGGAAACTGGAGGCCATTAATCCTCATTGTAGGACCGAGGGACGTAAGCGGTAGATCTATCTGGGTGTAGCGAGCCCAACTCCAGGTCCAGCATAACGGACCTTGGGGTGACTTTGTGCCCGACGCGAAATCCGCTAGGTTTGAGTCTTCCTACTTGCACTTCACACATATCAATGGACTTGCAAACCATTGGTGATCTCTTTTTCCTTATTTGCTACATACCAGGATTTTTTTGATAAATACAAAGGTTTATTTACTCACTTTCACATGAACTCGCTCAACATTATTGTTGATTTTTCAACTTACATGTATTTCAGGGAATTAAAGATCTGGCACGGTATGGCATGTTTTCCGCTGCATAAGTCACCAGGGTCATCCAGGGTTCGGGGAATGTGACTCTTTCCTGGACAAGTCACAGTCCTTGAATCATGTTTATGTTGTGTTTGGGTTTGTAATATTTAGACAAGTATATGGTTGTTGGGTGTTAACCTGTTAAGACAATGTTTTGATTTTATTTTAATGGATGATCTTGCATATTTTTAATTCATATAGCTTGTTATGATTAAGCTATGGTATTAAGAAGTCACACCAAATTAACCACGCTTCCGCAAAGCCAGGGTGTGACAGCTTGGTATCAGAGCTCTGATCATAGCGAACTAGGATTCCTTCTCGAGTCTAGACTATGATCACTAGGGCTCTCACGAAAACATTTTTACTGCATACCACTTAAGTCCAGATCCAAAACGTTTTTACAAACAAATGTTGAGCACATTTCATTTATTCATTATTAGGCTCAGTCCTGAAGACTGAGGCTCGGTCTTGGAGGCCGAGGCTCGATCTTAGAGATCGAGGTAGATGTTTATTATTTTTAGGCTCAGTCTTGGAGGCTGAGGCTCGGTCTTGGAGGCCGAGGCTCGATCTTACAGATCGAGGTAGATGTTTATTATTTTTAGGCTCAGTCTTGGAGGCTGAGGCTCGGTCTTGGAGGCCGAGGCTCGATCTAGGAGATCGAGGTAGATGGCTAGTTGGACTAGGAAGAGTAGGCTCAGTCTTGGAGGCTGAGGCTCGGTCTTGGAGGCCGAGGCTCGATCTAAGAGATCGAGGTAGATAGCTAGTGAGACTAGGGAGAGTAGGATCGGTCTTGGAGGCCGAGGCTCGATCTAGGAGGTCGAGGTGGATGATAGAGCAGTCTTAGAGACTGGGAGGCTAGTGGGACTAGGAGAATTATTTGATTGTTTATTGTTGACTTACATGTTCATATGAATATATGATTGATTATTATACGTATATGTGTTTGTGTTACAAACGTCATGCTTTCATCATGTACTAGAAAGATGGACACTACGAATCCCATGGCCATAGTATCAGACGACATAGTTCCATCGGAGCACGAGGTGTACATTTCCGATACTACCGGCACAGACGATGACGACTTTCAGCCCCTTTTGCGATGCCTGATGTCGTAGCAGAGCCTACTGATGGCCATCTTGTTGGGAATTTGCCACTCGCGGTGATCCCTGTTCCTGTGCCCCTTGCCGCTTATCCCATTTTTGATATGCCCCCGACGTGGCCTCTGACGACGATAACGATCTACTAGAGGAGGACCCATTCGAGGGCGAGGCCCTATTTCTGCTGGGAATGCAGCACCATTCACTCGACGCCGACCCTGATACGGCATCATCAGCTGCACAGGTTCCCGCACACAGCTTTGAGTTTGATCACAGTATTGAGGGTGATCCTGTTCTTCCATCTGGTTTTGATCCAGACCATGACCTTGAGTTCATACGCTTAGGCCAGCCCTTGGAGGATCCTGTAACCCCCTGTGATGGTTGATCCAACTGATTTTGAGATGGAGTTGGTTGATCCGGAGCCAGCCGTGGCCCCTGAGCCAGGCGTTGCTCCTAACACCGCATTGGAGCATGACCCTGTTCATGCCGATGCACCTGCTGTTGCTCCTTGATTGATCATCTGCTTGGACGCGAGACAATTTGGGGTAACTGTGCAAGACAATTTATTATTACGGGGGCCCACGTAATAACGACTTGTAGTGCACAGAAATCCTGATGGACTCTGCGGGCCAAGCTAATGAAAACCAATGTAGCAGGAATTAACTCGAACACGAATGACCAAGGCAATGAAGCCTCGAGTTCATTCTATTTCAAGCAACAAGCCAAATTGGCAAGCCTATGTGGAGGCTCAGAAAATTTATTTCCCCACCCATACAATGAGTATATTTATGTGTAAAATTGGGTGAGTACATGATGGCTTATGGTGCTATGTATCTCATAGACAATTGGAAATTTGTCTAACCCACTTCATGCCATTTCGGCAGAAGAGAATGCCACCCAGGCGTGACACAAACACCAGTATGTTGCCAAGGATAGAAGCCGAGCTGCAAAAACGCAACTCACGAGCAATTGCACGACATGAAGCTCTCCGCTTTTAGCACAGCAACGGCACTACTGGAAATAACCCCCCCCCCCCAGCTGACCGCACCTATAAGCAGTTCCTGAACCGCAAGCCTTTGAACTTCGACGAAACAGGAAGCGCCTTTGCAATTGTTCGTTGGTCCGAAGAGAATGACTCCATTCTAAGAAAGACAAACTGTTCGCCCCAACAGAGTGATACCTTTACCTCGGGGTCATTTCTAGACGGCACACTCTCGTGGTGGGACCATCAGGTTCAGGCCCTTGACACAGATGCTGCTTATGCACTGAGCTGGGATGAGCTAAAGGAAATGATGGAGGAGAAATGTGGTTCTAAGACTGGAATTCAGAAGCTCGAGATAGAGTCCTGGAGTTTGAAAATGGACGAACCAAAGATTCCTGAACATGTCCAGCGATTGCACGACTTGCCTAGGGTCGTCCCCTAATAAGTCATTAATGTTGTACGATACAGTTGGGTCCCTGTAAACCTTACATTCTAGTCTCGATTTATGGCAATGCAATCGCAGTATTCTCATCACTTGTGATGTTTGATCTATGGTTTATGTTCTACGACATGAGATGTTATGTGACTGATTTATTGATAGCATAAGATGTTATGTGCTGATATTGTTAAATACATACGTACATTTTACCTGCCACGACCTAACCTACGTGAAACATCTTTTAGAAGATGCCACCAAGACGCGAAATGCGCATGCCCACCTCAGAGGCGGAACTTCAAGAGATAATTGCTGCAGCTATATCACAGCACGAGGCCCTACGCTCCGAACCTAGCAGAGGCACCTCAGAAAATAACGGTTGTTCCTAATGGCACTTCCTCAATTACAAGCCTCCGAAGTTCGATGGCACTGGGGGTGCCATAGCTTTTGTGAAATGGATTGAAAGTCTGGAATCCATCTTTCGAATGAGTGGTTGTACGCCAGAACAACAAGTCCCATACGTTTCTGAGTTGTTTCACGATGGAGCTCGATTATGGTGGAATCTTCAAGTTCGAATAATGGGCCTAACTACAGCATACGCGTTAACTTGGGATGAGTTGAAAGGAATAATGCGTAAGAAGTATTGCACCCAAACAGAAACCCAGCGGTTGGAAGGTGAATTCCAGAGCCTGATAATGGAAGGTCCGAAAATGTTGGAATACATGCAAAGACTTCATGATTTGGCACAAGTAGTTCCGTACTTGGTGGAACCAGAATTGAGAAAACTAGGACATTTCATTTGGGAATTGGCACCTCAAGTCCTGAGCTTAATGACAGCATCTACGCCACCAACAACTATGGCTGCAAGTAAGATGGGCTTGGCACTCGTTACGGAAGCCATTAGACTAGAAAAACTTGCAAACCCTGATAGGGAGACTCAGGTAGAGTCGTCTGGAAAGAACAAAAGGAAGCTTACCGAAGATACCCGAACGAATAATGATGAACAAAGATCTATTCGAGGTTGTTTTGACTGCGGAGACAAAGGGCATTTCAAGAAAGATTGCCCTAACAACAGACAGGCCAATGATAAGATTTACTTAGAACCTAAATCAAGACGTGCTGGGTGCAAGTATCACCATGAATGTGGATGTCGGAAGCCTAGGTGCGGGAGAAAAGGGCACAACAAGGATGGTTGTGGGATGAAGAGTCCCAGACAAGGAGAAAACCGTAACAACGCTCAAGATGGAAGCAGGAAAGGAAATGGCCGAGTGCTAGGATGCTTCCATTGTGGGGACATTGGACATCTTAAGAGAGAATGCCCGAAGTTGAAACAAGACCGTGAAAGAACCCCCAGCATCGGAGTTTGTGAAGCATGCCAGGATCCAGGCGTGATTACTGGTACGTTCTTTAACAACCAAAACTTTTGCATCTATTTTGTTTGATACTGATGCCGATCATAGCTTCGTGTTACTAGAATTTAAGAATATGCTTGGTTTAGCCGCTAGTAAGTTAGATACTCCGTACTCGATTGAATTAGCGAATGGGAAGTTAGTAGAAGCTAGTGAGGTGATTCGAGGTTGCGTAATCAAATTGGGAGAGCGTGAGTTCGCTCTAGATCCACTACCAGTCCAGTTGAGAAGCTTCGACGTGGTAGTAGGAATGGATTGGTTATCGAGTAACAAGAGCCTCCAGCACATGTTCAACCAGAAGGAGTTGAACATGAGGCAAAGACGATGGGTCGAGTTGCTGAACGACTACGACTGTGAGATAAAGTATCACCCAGGGAAGGCGAATGTGGTCGCCGACGCCCTAAGTCGAAAAGAGAGGATCGAGCCCATAAGGGTTAGGGCTTGGGAGATGGTTATTCGAACCGACTTTCCTCTGCGCATTCGTGCCGCGCAGAAGGAAGCTCTCAAAGAAAGAAACCTTGAAGAAGAGTATCTCCGTGAGATGGAGAAGTTATTGGTACCAAAAGGGAAGGAACGTTGTGTTTTGAGAAAGGGATTTGGGTTCCTCTGTTTGGTGGTTTAAGAAAGGTTATTCTCGATGAAGCTCACAAATCGCGGTACTCTATCCACCCTGGAGCGGATAAGATGTACCAGGATCTTCAAGATTATTACTGGTGGCCTAGGATGAAGGGCGAGGTTGCTATTTACGTGAGCCAATGTTTAACTTGCGCCAAGGTTAAGGCGGAATACCAGAAGCCTTCGGGACTTCTGCAGCAACCAGAGATTCCCAAGTGGAAATGGGAACAAATCTCTATGGATTTTATTACGAAGTTACCAAGGACGCCAAGAGGCCATGACACTATTTGGGTAATAGTGGACCGCTTAACGAAGTCAGCACACTTCCTACCTATCCAAGAGAAGGATAATACGAGCAAATTGGCCGAAATATACATGAGAGAGATTGTTACACGCCATGGAGTACCTCTCTCGATTATCTCTGATAGAGACGGAAGGTTCGTGTCAAGGATATGGCAATCCTTCCAGGAAGCTTTTGGCTCCAAGTTGAATCTGAGCACAGCTTTTCACCCGCAGACCGACGGTCAAAGCGAGCGGACGATTCAGACGTTAGAAGATATGCTGAGAGCATGTGTGATGGATTTGGGCGGTAGCTGGGATAAGCATTTACCCCTGGTTGAGTTTTCATACAACAACAGCTACCACACCAGTATTGGTGCCGCGCCGTTTGAAGCTTTATATGGGCGCAAGTGCAGATCGCCGCTTTGTTGGGCTGACGCAGGTGATAGACAATTGGTTGGTCCTGAAATGGTACAGGAAACCACAGATAAGATCGCGCAAATCCGAGACCGTATCAGCGCGGCTCGTGACAGGCAGAAAGCCTACGCGGATCGAAGCAGAAAACCTCTAGAGTTTGAGGTTGGTGAGATGGTTCTATTGAAAGTATCACCCTGGAAGGGTGTGGCACGATTTGGGAAATGTGGAAAGTTGAACCCGAGGTATATTGGACCATTCAAGATCTTGGAGAGAATCGGGTTAGTAGCTTACAAGTTGGACCTACCTGCCGAACTAAATGGTGTTCACGATACATTTCATGTATCCAATCTGAAAAGAAGTCCAACTCAAGATAACGTTGCCATTCCTACCGACGAAATTCATGTTGATGACACGCTCCACTTCGTTGAAGAACCTGTTGAGGTCACGGACTGCAAAGTAAACAAGACCCGCCGGAGCAGTGTCAAGCTCGTCAAGGTTCGTTGGAATGCTAGACATGGTCCTGAATTCACCTGAGAGCGTGAGGACCGAATGAAAGAAAAATACCCCCACCTATTTCCTGAGAACCCTGCTTCTACAAGCAGAACTTAAAATTTCGGGACGAAATTTTTCTAACGGGGGGAGAATGTGACAACCCTCACTAAACCAGGTATCCGTACGACTTAATTAACTATTAATTGTTGCTTAATTACTGTGCTTAACTGAAAATACTGATGAACTGCTACTTGACTGTTAATACTTGTACATATCTGCATCATACCTTGATTTCCGTCACTACATTATTTACTTACTGAACTCTAGTGACAAACATGATGCACAAAAGCACAGTAGCATTTGAACGGATAACCTATTGAACATGCTAATAAAGCCAGCATCAGACAGACACTGCCTCTAAGGGCCTGTATGAGCCAGAAATATTTTACTACACCCATAGTGTGTGTAGGGATACAAGGGTTGTAGAACTGCGTCTCTAGGAATAAGATATAATGATTGGATGTGCCTAAAACGTACTCTAAGCACATAACACAGCACTTTTATTAACATACCAGCTTCTAGCTAACTAATAAGGTACCAAAACATGAGGAAATATTCCTGACACTTTGCAGAATAAAATGTGTCGCTAAAAATGTTACTTACGACGCTTAAAAGATTACTTAAGCACTTTAACGGATTACTATCCAACCGAATAACCGGACTATACCCGGAACATAAAAATATTGCCAGAAATATTATTAGTCTTTTTCTGAGCCAGTTAGGGTCCCTGATTACCCTAACACCCGCTTTATAACACATCATGCAACTAACGGGGTTAATCCCTAAAGTTAACCTACTTAACTAAACTAAACTCTAACTGAACGATTGAAAACAAACCGGATACCCCCCCCCATTGGAAATCGGCCAAACCAAGGGAACCAAGAGAGTACAAAAGTTGATTATTATATTATCCTTGCCTAATATCTTGAAGACATTAAAACCAATGGATCAAGGACTTGAAATTGCCTATAAGTATGGGACTTGAACTAGAGATCATTACACACTACAATCACCAACAAAACTCTCCCCTTCCCCTCTCTAAAACTCACGGCCGAAACCCCCTAGGGTCACCACCACCTTCGATTCTTGTTCATCCATTTCAAGCATATACAAGGCTTACGGGTTATATATTAGGAGCCTTGAAGCAAGCGGAAGCGGAAGGACCTCGTTTCTTAGCTTTTATCCACCACATTTTCGACTAGATTCTTCCCTAGCCCCGAGCTAGAGGTATAATGTTTAAAACTCACTCTCGAACGTATCTAAAGTGGTTAATATGAGTTATAACGATTAAAAGTCGGAATCATGCGTTTTGAATCTCTAAAGTCTACTAAAACTTGAATTTTGTTGGTTAAAAGCTCATAACATGTGTAAAAGTTGTAGTATTTTAATATGTTGATTATTGAGGCCCGATCTACGTTGTGGTGGCTCTTATCATCGTTTAACCCGACTTTGTTAAGATCATAGATCTTGACATAAGCTTGTTTCTATCGGTACAAGGGTTAAAAGGTGAAACTCTACCACACGAAAGACATGAACTTGTGTAAAAGTATTTTGACTTGTAAAATAGTATTTAAAACTAGCAGATCTACGTATGTACAAGTGGTATATTCGTAGAACCAAGTGTCGAGAAAATCATGTTTTATATAAGTTGGATGACAAACCAACAAATGTGATTTTACAAACCACAAGTGTATAAACACTTGTGAAATAAGAAGTATTCGACAAAATATCAATCTTTGAGAAAGATGACGGGAAGTTGTAAAGGATGATTTGTTCTAAAAACGGGGTTTTTTACAAGATTAAACTATTTTATACATAGATCCACCAAATATAACGAGATCTACACAATAGTTTTCGGAAAACTACAAGTTCATG
This sequence comes from Helianthus annuus, assembly GCF_002127325.2. NCBI lineage: Eukaryota > Viridiplantae > Streptophyta > Magnoliopsida > Asterales > Asteraceae > Helianthus > Helianthus annuus. Next base: position 119,898,897 of record NC_035444.2, read on the forward strand.
TAATAATGCGATTTACATACTAATCGACAAGTTTGAGGTGTTGAAAATTAGTTTGATGTGTTGGAAATTGATTGGTTGATTTAAAGAAATTGTTGAAGTGATTTTGTAAAAGAAAATGATACGCTTGAAAGCGTGGCCACCTCCAGTTACAGGGGAAACTCTGGCGAAATTTTTCTAAAATCTAACACTTAGAATCATTTACAAGTGTTAAACTATTTTGAGATGTTTTCAAAATATATTTCGCCATGACTTTATTTATTAAATGATCGGAGGTGGGATTTTCACAAAAACTAAACGTGATAAATATTTATTCGATAAATATATTTTTCACCACACTGTTTATGATTATTTTGTGAAAATATATAAATATTATTTTTAGAGTAAAAATAATATTTACAAACGTTGACGAACCCAAAATAATACAAACGCTTACACGACGAACATATAAGTTACACCGGTAATTATTATTACCACTTAATCGTTAAAACGTAACTTACGCTTTATACAGATATACTCATGAACGCGTATTTTGTCAACGTATTATTTTGGAAAGTATTAAGTGAAGAGAAAATATAATATTTTTGAGAAAAATATTTATATTTTGGGAATGAGAAGTAAAAATATATTAAGTGGGACTTAATGAGATGATACAAATACACATGTATTAAATCCCCCATCCTTGGGAAGGAAATTAATTACCAAGTATATACAAGGAACGGTTGTCTAACTGTTTCCCCAAAACTTAAACTATAAAGCTAAGGCACGGCCATCCGTCTAATAGAATTAGCACATGTAGGTCGTAGCACAGCTGCCTGACATTCGGAGTACTTGGTATAGCGACGCACTGACTGTGAGTTCATGTCCCCCTTTTCTCTTAACTCTTTTCAGTTTTATAAACTGCGGGGGTGAAATACATGTTACTATGATTATGAATACTTGATACATGGTATCGTTAGCGTAAGGAGGGTTATTACTTAGATCATGTGAGTGGGTAGGCGGAAACTGGAGGCCATTAATCCTCATTGTAGGACCGAGGGACGTAAGCGGTAGATCTATCTGGGTGTAGCGAGCCCAACTCCAGGTCCAGCATAACGGACCTTGGGGTGACTTTGTGCCCGACGCGAAATCCGCTAGGTTTGAGTCTTCCTACTTGCACTTCACACATATCAATGGACTTGCAAACCATTGGTGATCTCTTTTTCCTTATTTGCTACATATCAGGATTTTTTTGATAAATACAAAGGTTTATTTACTCACTTTCACATGAACTCGCTCAACATTATTGTTGATTTTTCAACTTACATGTATTTCAGGGAATTAAAGATCTGGCACGGTATGGCATGTTTTCCGCTGCATAAGTCACCAGGGTCATCCAGGGTTCGGGGAATGTGACTCTTTCCTGGACAAGTCACAGTCCTTGAATCATGTTTATGTTGTGTTTGGGTTTGTAATGTTTAGACAAGTATATGGTTGTTGGGTGTTAACCCGTTAAGACAATGTTTTGATTTTATTTTAATGGATGATCTTGCATATTTTTAATTCATATAGCTTGTTATGATTAAGCTATGGTATTAAGAAGTCACACCAAATTAACCACGCTTCCGCAAAGCCAGGGTGTGACAACGTTAAAGACTTTATTTAGACTAGACACTGACACGACTTAACAATGGTTGTGTTTGAAGGGGGGGTTTTACTAAAATCCTAAAATTGAAATTAAAATGAAATTAAACTAAGACACGAACGAAAACTAAGGTTTGATTCAGATGAGATTGGCGACTACCTATGCTTAAATCAAGTTTAACTATGAATGGATTTCCAACAGTATTATTGTTGTATGGAGTCAGGATCGTAAAATACTAAACCCTAAGGTATTTCAAGCTAAGACTTCCCGACCCTTCTCAGGAAGAAACCTAGGAAACCCTACAAGGCTGTTATGCACACCGATTGTTAGACTTCCTCTCAGTCCTCTAACGACTCTATAAGTGCCCTAATTTGACTATCTTCCTCTCAGCGCGATAATCTAAGACAATTCTAGGTTCTAACTTGGTTTATTAGACACAAATGCAATTAGGGAACTAAAACCGACTTCTCTCAAAACCTGTCTTAGCTATATATTGCACTGAGACCTAATAACAAACTCGAGCCTCTTAGCGACAAGTTAAGCAGAATACTTAATTCTAATTGTATTTTAATTACTGTTTCTAAGGCTATTGGCCAATTTACCCAAAGATTACCTAAATCCGCAAAGAATCGAATAATCAACACAAATTTGTTATGTGAAAGACATTCACCAAAATCTATGTGAAATAGCAAGTAATCAACAATGAAAAGTAAATACGCACACGCACCAAATCAGAAATTCTAGAACACTTTACTTTCAAAAATGAATCCATAACACACAATAAAAATCCATTAAAAATCCAAACTTAATTAAACTGTCATCTTGCCTAGGTAGTAACAAATGTTTTAGCCAAGAAACATGTTGTCTAAAATAAACAAACCAAGTTTAAAACAAGAATTCATTGGAAAAGTATTGAAACACGAAACTAAAGAAAACCGGGAGATAAAACCCGAACAAGCTTCGTTCCTACGCTCCAAGCTTCAACCGAATGATTCCCGCTTGCTAAAGCACTTCGAAATACGTGAAATCTTCTCCAAAATTCGCCTAAGGTTTCTTTTGTTCGTAAGTTCTTAATTAATGATGATTCTCTTGGTTATATATGAAACCCTACTTCGTAACAAATAAAATCCGCCAGACAAGCCCATCGCGTCGCGTGACGGGTTAAGGTATCCCTGGTGGCGCGACGCCACCATGTCAATTCTCAGAAATTCTTGTTCACCTGCTAGCGCTGCGCGACTATATGGTCATCTACCCGTGGCGCGACGCCACGGGTGTTTTTTCACAGAATCTTGCCTAAAATTTCAAGCTCCAACTTCCAAAAACACTTCAAATTTATTTTAACTCTTTCTAGCTCGTTCCAGGACTTAATGTTTCAGCATTTTAGCTCGTTTTTGCTCCTTTTTCAGCAACTTTATGCATCGAGACCTGGAAAACGCAAACATAATCAATAGCACGTAATTCTAGATAAAACTAAACTATAAATAATAATAAATTGTACAAACTATACACGATACAAAGGATGCATTTTGCAATACATCAAATATCCCTACACTTGCTATTTTTTCGTCCTCGAAAAAGAATTGTGCAACGGAATCATAGACGAACAATTACTTGGGTCAAAAATTATTTATATCTTATTAAAACCAAGGCTTGCGTTAGCTGCGATTGCGAATATACTTGTCCCTTTAAACCCGAATCCAATCCTAAACCCTTATCATGTGATTTAATTTAAGTGCGGTCAATCCACCTAGGGTCTCACACTAGAATTTACAGTCCACCTACTCCCACCTCAAGCTTATAGGACTAAAGGAACGATCACCTGACCAATTCCCAACCGTCTTATATCAAAACCAAGAGAGTTAACAATCAAACTTTTTTTCTTTTTCCATTTTTTCCCGCTCTTCTTTTTTTTCTTTTTATGAGCTTAGACGATGCTTTCCCTAACCAAGAGGAAATCCGGCTGTAGAGTCGCTATCCCCAACTCGGATTACTTAAACTTCGGTACCTTTTTTTTCTTTTCTTTGCACGGTCGATTTCACACACCCTAGCGGTAATCCGGTTGTAAAGTCACTATCCCCAACCCAGACTACATAGGAATTCATTACTTTCATTTAGTTTCTAGCTCACTTTTTATTCTATTTTTTCCGCATGATCACAAACTCTAACAATTTTAACTTATAACGGTGCCCCTTATACTATTATCGGCAGTTTTGATTTCCCATATCTCCCAGGCGAAAACCCACTAGCAGACCGACAATTAAGGTATATTAGCTCAAAGGGACTTAAAACCAAACCCGGGCCTATCCACATATCCCTAACTAGACGCAAGCTCGATTTATGATAGTCTCATATTATTATTATTTAACCCAAGCAAAAATTCACCTTTTCTATCATTTTCCGTTTTAAATATGCGAACTTCTCATATCGAAGGACATTTTTCTGATTTTTTCAATTTTTTTGCATTTTTCAAATTTTTTATTTTTTTTATTTTTCAATATAAGACTCGATTATTTACATGTATCCCATCCCCACACTTAAAGATTGCATTGTCCCTAATGCAAGAATGGAAATACGACTCAACTGCCTAAACAACTACTAGACTACTAACGAACTAACTAAATAAATAAACTAACGACGAAATAATAAATAAAATACAACAACAAAAAGGGAAACGACTTAGCTGATATGTGAGACTGTCAAAGTGCCAGTCATTTCCACATAAGCCCTCCAATTCGAAACACGCTCAGCAAACAACTCTAACCTCGGACACGCGAATGAAAGCGGCTAACACAGTCAACCTATCAATCATCAAACAAACTACCAAAATGTGTGATTATATATATATATATATATATATATATATCAAAATCATCAGTAGTTCATCAGTTTCACCACATCAACCAACCCAGCCACCCTAACCAACCTGCTTAACATGTTTAAATATCAGTACAAACCAAAAGTATGAGGATCAAAAACAGCATAAAAGAAAAATAATCAACAAAAGATATAGTATGAGCTGCTGCTCCTGCATCCTCGTGCAATCCCCACACTACTCCTTCTGCTGCCCAGCTGCACCACTACTCTCTCCAACAACCTGAACTGGAGGCTCCGGATAAACTCTTGCATCCGCACCAACCTGGCCCTCCTGCTGCCTCGGCTGGCCCACCCGAAGTAACTCGATCAAATGCTCCAGCCTATCGACCCTCTGCTCCACATACACAGAGAACGACTCCAAAGTAAGAGGCACTGGTGGAGGCTGCCTCCTCGGGTACTGACGTGCTGGCAGCTCGTGTCGCTGAGGTGGTCGTTGCCTATGTGTCGGCTCAATCTGAATCATGACATCCTGAGCCAGATGTCCCTTTGGCGGCTGAAGCTGTGGACCCTGTCTGATCGGCTCCCAGCCGTAGGGCTCCTGCCACGACACTATGCCTGCCTGCTGCAGCTCCCTCAACCCAAAAGTCTCCGTCTTGGGACCCTCATGTAAAAATTCGGGGCGATATTTGTCAAGCACCCCCAAATTTGTTGCAATCCTGGTAATGTAGGGGCCCATATCTAACCCAGCACGAATACCACCTCGACGACCTCTACTAAACGAATCTGCTAAGACCGTAGCCAGATTCATCTCCCTCTTCTGCACTCTACACATCAAGATAAACAACTTTATCCAGTTCGCTTTGTTCTCCCCCGACTTCCGACCTACAAGTGTAGTAGACAAGATCTTCAGCACATACCTATACACCGGATTACGAACCAACGTGATCAGGTTCGTAGTTGGAAACGGATGATCGAAAATCGTACTCCAAAACTCTTCCAACTCAGTCGCACCGACACTATAATCCCTAGGCTTTGTATAAGCACCCCTCAAGCAAGTAACAAACTCCGGCCTCTTCACCTCCTCTTCGGTATACAACCCCGAAACTATAGCAAACCGCACCATATTCATTTCATACACTTGCCTACCCAAACTAAACGACACAGTTGTGCCCTGCTCGAACTTCCCTTCCTTATGTAACCATGTACTATGAAACTCCAGTACTAACTCCTCATACTGAGGCTATGTGCACTCCATCGCGTTAGATAACTTCGGATCCACAAGGTCCTACACTTCCTGTAACGAACCTATCTCCTCCAACCAATCCTAATTGATAACCCAATGTTGAAGTAGCTCAGTGTAAAGGGGTATGGTCCCAAAAGCCGCGCATACCTTCTTACAGGTCGCACGCAGGCCCATACTCCTTAATCAGCAAGATGTTCAATCCCAACCTCGCGCGGCCTACTTTAGTATTGATTAACCCCGCGCGGGGTCAAAACAATAAAGAACATTGATTTCAACACTTAGCTCTCTAGATATGAATCTTCGACAACTACAATCCTGCGCGGGTTGGTTACGTTCTCAGTAAGGTTCGCGCAGGACTGGTAGCGCATGACCACTCAAGAGGGTACAAAGGTACAAGTGGCAGAAGGAAAGAGCCAATCCGCACCCGCCAGGCTCTGCGCAATCGTGCTCCACGATCGTCTGACGTACAGGAGACAAAAAGTACTCAAGGATGCCTACGTAGCACCAATCACTGGGCAGAGACATCTGTCCCACGATCTCCACTTACCTGCTGGTGGCAGAGGGACAACGAGGCCGACAACAGTGACACGTGGCTCCAATCACGGTGCGGCAGCACCAGAAAGCTTCTAGAAGCCATTAACGGTCGACACCAGTGAGACAAGGAGCATATCCACTACATTGTCATCTTCCGGCCCAAGGCCCAACAGCCCACATCCTTCACACCTCTTCGGCTATAAATAGAGACCTTAGTCCACAGGTTAAATCATTCTATTCCCTTTACTCTCACTCTTTTACCCACTTTAATCTCCTCAAAGTAGATACTTATTCTCACGCCGGAGTCTGGTTTAGAGGGAAACCCCCCATATTCCCCTCTTAACGAGCTAACAGTGTTTCTATTTTGCAGGATCATCCGGTCATTAAGGAGCTCAGGGGATCAAAGAAGATTAACCCTTATGGTTGAAACATAAACCAAACTAATTATTAACCAAATTAGTTACGTGTTTCTTCATTGGCGCCCACCGGTTTTTTCGCAAATCGCTCTCATCTTCTTTTTTCTGAGCTTTTTGTTGTTTTTTCCCTCGATCATGGCTGGTCAAGGAATCGTTCCTGATTTTGGCTTTGGAACAAACTCTAATGCAGTATTGGGGGAGGACAATCGAAACGTCCAAGCCCAACAGATAGAAGAAATCGGCGAAATCGAAGTAGTCAACATCGGGGGACCCCGCACGAGCATCACTCGCATCACCCAGACGGTAACCCCAGGAAACAACGGTGCTGGACCCTCGAATCCAGCACCACCACAGAACATTTTGGCGCTACTAGGACTACTCGAGGGCGAAACTCCAGCCTCGTGGTACGCCAAGTAAATTGCCACAATCAATGCGGCATATCAATCTTTGAGCGCACAGCAAGCAATTTTAACGGCAGAACCATCCTTGGTTACACCACAGGGCCAGAGTCAGGGGGCACGCCCACAGCAAAACCTCCAAGGAAGAATCAACAGACCTCCTCCCCAGAGAAGACCAAGCGTGCATGACACGTGCGATACACGGGGAGAAACAGTTCATAGCCGGCTCACACCACGCAACATGAACAACGAGTGGGATGATACATACCCAAATGACCCAACATGGCAAGATGATGAGGGTTCCTCAGTTTTCAATCGATTGCAAAGAAATCATGAATACTATAGGCCAAGGCAGCACGTTGGGTACAATGAAGAGGCAGAGCGAGACTTTCGCCTCGCCTATCGACCAGCTGAAGCTACAGAACACTCAAAGTTCATCCCAAAGATCGCTCTGGCGCCATTGTTAAAAGAAAAATTGCCTCCAACGATTGGCAAGTTTAACGGGCTGACCCATCCTGATGATCATGTTAGAGTATTCACGAGCACTGGTTGCAAGGGAGGATGGAATATGCCCATGTGGTGCCCTTTTTTATCCAAACCTTCACGGGAGCTGCTCGCGCTTGGTTCGACAGCCTCCCACCAGGAAAGATCAAGTCATGGGTAGATTTCAGAAAACAGTTTGTGAACCACTTCAGTCAACAGAGACGCTACCAACACGACACAGCTGAGGTAACGGACATTTGGCGAAGAGAGAACGAAGGTTTAGAAGATTTCATCACGCGCTTTAACAAAGAATGTCTGGAAATTGGTGGTGTAAGCGAGCAACTCATGCGCGCTCATTTCAAAAAAGCTATTCGCTGTGATAGCCTTATCAGGACTATCACAGGAAAAGATGGAATGCCCATAGAGTGGGATAAGCTCATGGAAGCCGCAAATATAGTCGCGCAAACTGAAGAGTCACTGGCTGGCAACAAAAACTCTTATACAGATGATCGATTTTCTAAGGGAAGCTCGCGCGATAACAGCAAAGAACGTGCGCAAAGAGACACGGCAGATTCAGCGCAACGATGATGGAAGAGACAAAAAAAGTCAGACGCTTGGAAACACATATGGTCAACGGACCGAGATATAGCACGAGAGATAAAGGCAAGCGACCTTTCGAACCAGCATGGCAAGAGCAACAGGTTATCTTCCCGGTCGTGCGCGGGGGTCCACGCGCAACGCGCCCCATCATCATCACCGGCATTATCGGCCATTACGAGACTGAGTACGTATTCGTTGACCCAGGAAGTACAGCAGATATCATCTATGAGCAATGTTTTAATCAATTCGATGATGAAGATAAAGCAAGACTTGAGCCAGTCGATTATCCTTTGTCAGGATTCTGCAATGAGATGGTCTTCCCACTAGGCCAAATCAGCTTTCCCCTCATACTCTCTGATGGAAAGCACTAAAGAACAACAATGGTCAACTTCATGGTAATGCCTATCAAATCAAGGCATGATGTTTTGATAGGGAGAGAGACCCAAGGAGAGCTCAAGGAAGTGATGTCAACAAATGATATGCGCCCAACTGAGACGGGGGGTGGCAATTATCTATGCAAAAAGGAAGTGATGTCAACAGATGATATGCGCCCAACCAAAGCGGCAAAAGTTTCCACGACAGAGCCAGAAAAGTGGGTCTTAGATCGCAAATACCCTGAACAAATAGTGACGATAGGCCACGCTATCTCGCAGAACATCAGAACACACCTCAAACAGCTCTTGTTCAGGAACATGGATATTTTCGCCTGGACTCCGGCAGACATGACCGGTGTCCCGCGTGACGTAACAGAGCACTGTCTAAACACTTATCCCTCCGTTGAACCAAAAGTACAAAGAAGGCGTAGTCTGGGAGCGGATAAGACCAAAGCTATGAACGAGCAAGTATGTGAGCTCCTAAAAGCGGGAATCCTTCGAGAGGTGCGCTATCAGAGTTGGGTCGCAAACCCCGTAATAGTGGAGAAGTCAAATGGAGGATGGAGAATGTGCGTCGATTATACCGATCTCAATAAGGCATGTCCCAAAGACTGCTACTCTTTGCCTGAGATTGACAAAAAGATAGACTCTCTCGCACCGTACAGATGGAAGTACTTTCTAGATTGTTACAATGGGTACCACAAGGTTCAAATGAAACTCGAAGATGAAGACAAGACAGCTTTTAGAACTGACCTCGGCATCTTCTGTTATACAAAGATGTCGTTCGGTCTCAAGAATGCCGGCGCGACATACCAGCGCCTGATGGATAAAATCTTCGTGGATGATATTGGGAAACACATCGAAGTCTACATCGATGATCTAGTAATCAAGAGTCCGAAAGAAGATCAAATGCTAAAGGACATTGAGAAAACGTTCAACTCGTTGAGATGTGTGAACATGAAATTGAATCCTGCCAAATGTTCCTTTGGTATGGAAGAAGGGAAGTTTTTGGGCTTCATAGTCACAAACGGCGGTTTTAAAGTAAACCCAGAGAAGGTTCAAGCAATAGAACGAATGCCGTCACCAAAAACAATCAAGGAGATGCAGTGATTAGCCGACCGTTTAGCCGCGCTAAACCGTTTGCTATCAAATCATGCTGCAAAGTCATATCCTTTTATCAGCACCTTGCGCAACTGCGTAAAGAAGCAAGAATTCAAGTGGACACCCGAGGCAGAAGCCGTATTCCAGCAGATTGTTAGTGCACTTACGTCTGTCGACTACGTCTTACATCGAGTCTTAGAGTTAGACAGATCGGAAATGGCACGGAATCCTAGAAATAGACATTTGTAATAGGTCCGCTTTTATGTACATTCCTAGGTCCGCTTTTGTGTCATTCTAGATCAAGGTTCGCTCATAGGGTCATTTTGTAGGTCCGCTCTTGTGAACGATGTAGATCCGCTTATATGAGCATGTTCATATAAGCGGACCATGCCTGTCTATATATAGGGTCTTTGGAGCGAACCTCAAACACATAGTTAACGGTGTTTTTGTTCTTGTATGCTGCCGAAGTGCTGTCAGACCTTGTAATCGCATTCAATATCAATACAACAGCAAGATTTAAGTGAATCCAGCTAGAATTGCACCAAATCATTAGTTTCCGCCTCTTGATTTGGATAGAAACTTCTCTGATCGACTCAAACAGGGCCGAACGCGATCCTACAAGTGGTATCAGAGCTCAGGATGAGGAGTTCTTGCCATTTTAGCTGCATTTCTTCTGATTTTCTACACTTTCTTCACTTTTTCAAAATTTTTCACGGTAAAACCAGCTCAAAATTACACAGTGCACTCGGAACCATGAACTAACAAACCCTTGAAGTTTTCAGAACTAAAATCAACCTAGAAAGTTAATTTTTAGAGGGTTCGCTCGTACGAACTCAGACTAAAAGTGACGTCATCATTTAGGTCCGCTCCAATGTACCTGTTAGATTCGCTTTTAGTTACATTTGTGGGACAGGTTCGCTCGAAAGTTCAAGGTTGGTTCGCTTTTAGTGACATATTTGGATAGTTTCATTCTTCTGGTCCGCTCTTTGGACATATTTTCTGGTCCGCTTAAATGACATTTGTCCGGTTCGCTCATCTGGTTCGCTCCAACAATCAACATTGTGGTTCACTTTTAGGACATTCTTTGGTTCGCTTTTGGAACATTGCAGATCCGCTTTTGAGACAGTTCGCTTATTTGAACAGTTGTGTTTAAGTTTGAAAGTTTTTGTGTATTTTGGACATTTGTACGATGGACAACGAATTCTATAACGCCTTTACTAGCCCAATTTCAGTAACTCAAAGTGCTTTGATTGAAAATGAAACCGGAATGTCTCAGAAACCACCTAAACTCATGGATATTGATGATTATAATGTGTGGTCTGAACGGTTCGCTAACTGGGTCGAGGCTTATCATCTTGATGCGTGGGAACACACTAAAGAACCATATGTCAAGCCCACAAAGAACGATGTTGTGAATGGTACTCCGCTAACACTTAGAGAGATGAGTACTGTAGATAAAAAGATCGAGATGAGAAATTGATGGTGAGTTTGCTTCAACAAGCAATAAAAGAAGATATTCTGATATTGCTTCAACATGATGGAACTGCACATTCGATTTGGACAGAGTTGGAAGCAAAGTTTACTGGAAGTGACGACATGCTCAGGAATAAAATGTCTCTCATGAAAAAGGAATTTGATTTGTTTCGGTGATTGAAAAATGAAAATACCAAGCAAATAATTGATCGATATTGTAACTTGGTAAGAAATATGACGAAACTTGGTGTTAAGAAAGATACTGATGAATTAATTGAAAAACTTGCAGATGCATTACCATATGAAACATGGGGAACATTTCTGATGATGCTGCGAGCAAACAAAGCAGATTATAAGAAAATGACACTGGGAGATTTCATAAAGCATCTTGAAGCTCAGGAGATGGAGCAGAGAAAGATCGCTAGGATGAAGAATTATGATGGTGAACAGGATATCAATTTGTACTATAAGCATGGTGCTACTGCTACAAAGTGTTCTCCGAAGATCGAAACTGCTTACAGTGTTAAAGATTCTCCTGAGAAGAAGGCATCTCAAGGATCAAGCAGCAGCACAAGATTTTCATCTTACGATCCTAACATCTCTGTAACAAAGAATGGTAGAAAACTTCAGTGTAACATTGTATTAAGTCATGAAAATGATCAAGACTACATTGAAGAGATTGCTAAAAATCAAATGTCTTTGTTAGGGATGATTTTAGAGTCTTATAGTTGTTTTGTTGCAGGAAAAATCGGAAATCCAATGCTCACTAAAGAGGATTACGATCAAATTAATGCTGAAGAAATGGAATTGATGGATATAAAATGGTGTATGGCGAGTGTGATGAGACGTGCTGAAAAGTTTAAACAAATTACCGGCCGTGATGATTTTCGTGATGCAAACGTTTCAGCTTTGGGTTTTGATAAATCTAAAGTTACGTGTTTTCGTTGTAGGGAGAAGGGGCATTTCAAGAGGGAGTGCAAAAACCGTGAAGCTACTGGAGCCCAGAATCCTTTCAGAAACAATGACTATCACAAGAAGGCCATTTATCATCAAATCACACCACCAGCACAGCAGCAGGCACAAACAGCTCATGGGAGAGATGTGATGGATAATTCAAAAAGAGCATGTGTTTTTAGTCAGGGAAAATATGATAATTTTACCTGGGAAAAGTATCTTCCGAAAGACAGTAAAGTGTGTTTGGCTGAACAAGATGATGAGAAGTTGGCAGAAGGTTTTACTTGGGATGATATTTGTCCAGATCAAGATCTTATGACCAAAGAGATGTCCAAAAACACTTCTTATGCTTTCTTTGCTAATGCTTATGATTTGAAATGTGTAGAAAGGTGCAGAAAAGTCATGGAAGCTGCTGAAGAAAAACGAAGAAGGAACAGAGAAGAGGCAGAAGAGGAAGAGAGATTGAAGGAAGAAGCGAAAGCTGAGAAAAGAAGAAGAGCTGAGTTTTTACAACCGAGCAGAAGTGTCAAAGAAGTTCCAGAATATGAAGTGAAGATTGATGCAGAATGAGTTGAAGTTTCTGAAAAGTGCTTAAACTGTGATTCGTTAATCAAACAAAACAATGAGTTGTTGCACAATATTCACAAATTGAAAGAATCGTATGATATAATGAACAGAGAAATCAACAAATGTACTGATTCGAATGGTGAACAAGAAATGGCGATGAATACTTTGAAAGTAGCTTATCTTAGACAGCTGGATGATGCTAACTTTCATATCAAGAGATGTGCTGATTTAGAGTTGGAGCTGGCAACACAGAAGATAGAGACTGAGAAAGTTAAAAAGTTGTTAGACAGTTACTCATGTTCATCTTTTGTTGTTGACAGGATTTATCCTGTGGTGGAGAATTTGAAGACGTTTGAAGAAATGAAAATGTCTGAAGAAGAGAAAACTGTGACTGAAGATGAAGAAAAGTTAAAGACTTCTGGTAAGAAATCAAGTGTGGTCTATAACAGATGTCCGCCCCCGGTCGAAAATGGATATTCACCTAGAAATCCAAATTCTGAAAGAGTTAATAAGGCAATCAATTTACAATGGGAGTCTGGGCCGTCGGATAATTTGCCAGAAAGTATTGATGTCACGTATACGTCATCAGACACTGATCATGAGTCAAAGTTGATAAAAAGTATGGTCGATCAGGTGTTAGACAAAGATGACAGTGAGGAGTCAAAACCGAAGTCCAAACCCGAGTCAAAGTCTGGGTTAAATGCGTCAAAGCCGATATTCAAAAACGACAAACGGGTTTATGATAAAGAGTTTTTACTTTCTAAATCTAATTTGAATGATGAATCAGTCAAAGTGGCATATACTTTGAAAGGTTCTGACAAATTATATTCTGACGAGAGTTTTCCAATAAGAAGTGTCAGACTTGAAATGATTCAAAAGGTTTTCAAAATAACAGAAATTAATATTTCTGAAATAAAAGATTTAAATCTTAATGGAAAACCCAAACAGTACACTTCTAGAGATCAACAAAGAATCAACAAGAAAATGGGTTACGATTGTGGTTATAGTTTCCGACAGAAACCAAACCATAATCGTAATTTCAAAAAGAAAGGTCTTGGTTTTGTCCCACCGAAAAACTATAAAAATGAAAAAATGTATAAACCAAAAACTATGTTTGTTTCAGGGAAAACGTCAGAAGCTGAAAAAGAACAATCATTCAGAAGACAGACAAATCAGGAATTCCTTGCCAAGAAGCAAGAAGAACTAAAGAAGAATGAAGTTCCAAAGAGAATTAAAAAGAGAACCTGTTTTCAATGCAAAATTGTTGGTCATGTGGCAAAGGATTGTCCGAAGACATTCAAGCCAAAACAGGAGGTCTCTGGGAAAATGAAAGAAAAAGTTGTTGAAAAGACTGAACTGCCAACCCGGAAGTTCACTGGCTTTGAAAATTCAACTTTTGAAAAAGGAGAATGTTCAAAGAGTGCTTCAAAAAGAAAAGAAAATGTGCCAAATCAGAAATGGGTTGTGAAAGGTTCAGGTAATAGTTCTGGTGATGAATCTGATTCCATAAAATCAGAGGAGCCACGTGTTGAGAAAAAGGTTGAAAAGAAAGTTCCGATAGTGGATGATGTGAATTTTCCGCCACTGAATGCTAAAAATTATAAATCTAAAATTGGAAAAGTTGAAATTTCAAATCAATTTTATTCTGACAAGAAGAAATTTGATGTTGAAAAAGCTTTCAATGGAAATGTAAAACGTATATTTGGAAAAATGGTCAATGGTAAGGCCAAAAGCATCGAAGATTTTTATGCTTCCAAAGGACGTGTTTACAAGCCTGTTGAAAGTAAAGATAAGGAAGATGTTGTTACACCCAAGGAAGGTCAGGCTTGGGTGGAAATATTTTTCAAAGAATAAAAACCTGACTTGCCGGAGATCCCAAAATGGTATCGTGGATCATGAATCGGCATCCTTCTAAATCTGTGTTTGAGGTTTTTGCAGGACTTGCCGGAACTCCCAGGTTTGTAAGCGAGGAGTAGGAATCGGCATCTTGAGAATTCAACCAAAAGATGGTAATTGGTTGAAAAACAGGTTTGAAAAGCTTATTGGCTAAACCCACAAATGGTTGTATGTTTGTGATTGTTATAAATCTTACAAGTGGTTAAATCAAGGTCATTAAATTGAACTTGAATTAACTATCATTCATAAGATTGGTAAAACAATATGATGATTTGAACCCCAATTTTACAAAAGGTAAAAACAACTAAACTTATTTTCCGGAAAAAAACCATTCTGATTAAAACAAACTTAAGTGTTTTGAAGTCATTATGGGAAAATAGTTTTGTTGTGAGGGGGAGTTCTGATTGTTTAAGCCAAACGGATGGAGAATTGAGGTGGTTCAATATCAGTTGTCATGTTCTGTACAGTTTGTTTTCAATTTTCATTAGATGTATTTGATTTTTAGGGGGGAGTAAGAATTTTTAGAAAATCCAAAAACATCAGAAAATTTGAAAAAATCAAAAACATGATAAAACAGAAAAATGAGTTTTCGTTGCATAAAAGAGGAAATGATAGTACATCAGTGAACTATCACAGCACGCTAAAGATTTGTAAAGTCAAAATGTGATAAACAATCTTACTGTGGATGTGTCAGTAGATTTTCGCACATTTAGTAAATTGAAACGAGATATAAACTTAAGCAAGTTTGAATAAAGCTTAATTCGTGGGTAACTATTCTTGAATATATGGGTAACCCCCGAAATCTTGTTTGAAAGGTCCCGTATTCTGAGATACTAGGTCTTTATGCTCAGTGATATCTGGGGTATTATTCCGGGACTTCTACTGTATGGAAATACTGACCTAGTCCCCGAATAATACTTTCTGCTAAAAGCTTTGAAACATAAGCTCGCCCTCAGCAATCTGATTAAACAATAAAATTGATAATCTTTGCTGTTGTAATAAAAGATCCTCTAAAGGGGACCCACCTAAAGTCGAAGCCGTCATCTCTTTGCGTATACGGAAGTATCGACCTGAGCTCTCACGTCCCTCGCACATTACCCCTTTACAGATATCAGCTGTGGTATACTCACCTGTAAGACTGAATATCTGGGATCTGGATACAGGAGTATATTCAAGTGGAGTGATACATAATTAAGTTTTAGTTTCTAAAACATTAATATCGTATCTCGAATCAGTTGAAATTTGTGTGAAAATTTAAGTGGACAAATATACTGACAATCTAGTAAATTGTTTAGAACTTAATATGTAATCAAGCTTAACGGTGTTTATGATCTGTTTCATAACTGATATGATCCTCTTGCACAAACTCAAAAAAATATTGACTGTAAATAGTTATTTTCTGCATTTTTACTTTCATTCGGAAAATCCAAAAAGATTTTTGGTGTGTTTTAGCATAAATTTTGAAAATTCAAAAAGATTTTCGACAATTGGTGTTGAGATACTGATTTTCAAAATTCAAAGTGCTAAACTTGAAGAACTGGTTTGGGAAAAGTGTATGTGAAGATGGTAAATTTGTTTGAAAGAGCTAGTAATCGATTCTGAATGCAAAATCATCATTATAGCTTATCAACATAGTTTCTGAATTGTTGAAAAGTTTTAATCTTTGAAGAAACTTATGGTTGGATAGAGACTGTGCAGGATTTGAGCCAGATATTGATCCTGAGAGAGAATGGAGTCAGGTATCGATCTGGAACTTGATGGGAGCCTGTTAATGATCTTGATTTGAAGAATGAAGATGTGAATTCCAGACTACAATCCCAGCTGTTTGAGAGGGGGAGTCTGAAGACACCGTGTCAACAGCTGAGAGAGAGGAGTTTGGTGATGATGAAGAAAGAGAACGAGGATTTTTGGAATGATAGATATTTCAGAGACAGATTGACGATTGATGAAGATTGTAGATTGACTTGTGCGAAGACTCTATGAAGACTCCGTCAACATCCGAGGGGGAGTCTGTTAGTGCACTTACGTCTGTCGACTACGTTTTACATCGAGTCTTAGAGTTAGACAGATCGGAAATGGCACGGAATCCTAGAAATAGACATTTGTAATAGGTCCGCTTTTATGTACATTCCTAGGTCCGCTTTTGTGTCAGTCTAGATCAAGGTTCGCTCATAGGGTCATGTTGTAGGTCCGCTCTTGTGAACGATGTAGATCCGCTTATATGAGCATGTTCATATAAGCGGACCATGCCTGTCTATATATAGGGTCTTTGGAGCGAACCTCAAACACATAGTTAACGGTGTTTTTGTTCTGGTATGCTGCCGAAGTGCTGTCAGACCTTGTAATCGCATTCAATATCAATACAACAGCAAGATTTAAGTGAATCCAGCTATAATTGCACCAAATCATTAGTTTCCGCCTCTTGATTTGGATAGAAACTTCTCTGATCGACTCAAACAGGGCCGAACGCGATCCTACACAGATGAAGGAATGTTTGATAAAGCTTCCTACCCTAACTGCGCTGTATGAGAAAGAACCACTCATACTGTAGTTATCCACTTCGGATAAGGCAGTAGGGTCGGTATTGATGGTAGAAAGAAACGGAGTTCAAACTCCAATTTATTATGTCAGTAGGGTGCTTACAGATCCAGAAACGAGATATTCTACAATGGAAAAGTTGGTATTGGCACTGCTTCATGCTTCTAGAAGGCTGCGTAGATACTTTACAGGCCACGTAATCACGGTACTTACCAACTTTCACATCGGCACAATATTGCCAAAACCAGAGACGTCTGGGCGGCAAGCAAAGTGGGCGATTGAGCTGGGGGGGGCCACAACATCTTGTACAGGCCGCGCCCAGCCATCAAGGGTCAAGTTTTAGCAGACTTCGTCACAGAGGTCCCAGTGGAAAAAATCAAAGATTGTGAGATTGTTGAGACTCCCTCAAAAGACACATCTGATGAGCTGCGGTTACTGTACACTGATGGGGCATCAAATGAGGACGGCGCAGGAGCAGGGTTGCGCCTAGTGAGCCCCGAGAAGCACGAATTTACATACGCCATCAAGTTGGATTTCAAGAACACCAACAATGGGGCAGAATATGAGGCATTCTAGGCAGGCTTGCGCCTCGCCATAAAAATGGGAGTTCAAAATCTACAAGCGCATGTCGATTCGCTTCTGATCGCCAGTCAAATCAATGGAATTTATGATGCAAAGGGCGAGGTCATGGCCCTGTATTTGGATCAGGCGAAAGAGTTACTTCAATGCTTCAAGTCATACAAGGTAGTTCATATCAAACGCTCTGAAAACAAACCAGCAGATGCCTTGAGCAAGCTCGCTTCAACTTCCTTTCAACATCTAGCCAAAGATGTAAGGATTAACGTACTCAAGAATCCATCAGTCTTACTGCGCCAGGTAAATGTGATCGAAGTAGGGCAGCCATCTTGGATGACCCCTATAATTCAATATCTACAAGAAGGAATACTCCCGGAGAGCAAGGCAGAGGCAAGGAAGATTTAGCAGAAGGCCTTGCATTATGAAATGAACAGTGGTATTTCATACCGAAAGTCCTTCTTGGGGCCCTTATTGCGCTGTGTAGACCCCCAAGACGCGAATTACTTGATCAGAGAGATTCACGAAGGGATCTGCGGCATCCATGCAGTACCACGCATGGTTGTCGCAAAGATTATGAATGCTGGTTATTACTGGCCAGGGATGCATGTCGATGCTCTAAGGGAGTTTCGCAAATGTGACTTATGTCAAAGACACTCCCCAAAGACCCTGCGCCCTAAGAATGATCTCATCCCTGTATCCACTACTTGGCCTTTCCAGCAGTGGGGAATTGATATGGTGGGACCTTTCCCTGACGCTCCGGGAGACGTAAAGTTCATAATCGTGGCCGTTGATTATTTTACTAAGTGGGTGGAGGCCAAATCTCTTGCCTCGACTACTACAATGATGGTGCGCAAGTTTATCTGGGAACACATCATTTGCAGAATTGGTCTCCCACTCAAAATCGTCACAGATAACGGTACCAATTTTGCTTCTGAAGAGCTTCAGGATTGGTTGAAGGAGATGAAGATTGAGCACACTTTCTCCTCCGTCGCACATCCTCAAGGCAATGGTCAGGTGGAAAGTGTCAACAAAATTATCGTCGAGGGGATAAAAGCCCAACTAGGCACAAAGAGAAGAGGTTGGGTTGATGAGCTCCCAAGCATCCTGTGGGCCCATCGAACCATGCCGAAGACAAGCACTGGCGAAACTCCTTTTAGCCTAGTATACGGCTCTGAGGCAGTTATCCCAACTGAAGTTGGACTCCCCTCACCGCGCTTGACAGCAGTCAACACGGTTGATAATGAAGTGGAACGCCGTCTCGACCTAGATTTACTGGAAGAAAGGTGCGAGATTGCGTGTATTAAAGAAGCAAAGTACAAAACACAGCTGGAAAGGTAATACAATGCGAGAGTTCGCATTTGTACCTTCACTCTAGGAGAATATGTCTTCAGAGACAACGAAGCTTCAAATGCTGAACGCCCAGGAAAACTAGCACCCAAATGGGAAGGTCCATACTTGGTGCATGAAGTGTTAGGGAAAGTGGCATACAAATTGGGCACTCTGGATGGATACATCATCCCGCGCACATGGAATGCGCAACAACTGCGCAAGTGCTATATGTAACTACCTTCGGCCTTGCACCTTTACTTTCTTATGTTGGCCATGCGCCTTTCTAATCTCTATGTTGGCTAAACGCCCTTTTAATTTACAATGTACGTTGGCCTAAGCGCCTGTTTCTCAAATCAATGAAAGCATATGCCTTATGTTTTCTTTTACCATATTAACTTCGACGTTACAAATGCATGTTAAACTTTTGATTTGCATGAAAACACTTCAGTAAATTACGAGCTCTTGAGTTACGCCTCCAAGGTCCTCCGTGAGCACAGCACGAGACCGGGCAGTTACACTCAAACAAGAGCCACACTTACATTTATTCGCGTTAACTTAACCAAAGTTTCTAACAACAGTGCAATAATTGTAACTGGACAAGAAAAGCAAACAAAACATAACATTTCATAAGAAGCGCAATAATTACATGCAAAAATAACAACTCACCATCAGTTCAAATTCAAAATAAGCGCAACCGCGCAAGAAGTTACATTGGAAACCTAGAAACAAAATACAAGGCACAAAAGCCTATCTATTCATTCGTGACCATCACCATCGCCATCATTTTTGTCATCGTCATTTTGGTCACCAGCACCATCATCACCACCATCGCCCGCCAACTCCTCCTCATCAGATAACTCAACCATCTCTGGTGGGTCCAGAATAGCCTTGAGACGAGAACACCAGTCGTCATGCTCTAAAGCTTTCATGATCAAGTCCATCACAGGCAGTGCTAAATGATCGTATGCATTTTCAGCACGAGTCAACTCTGCGTTAGCTTCGTCAGCCACCGAACAATGACTTGTGTCAAACTCCTGCCCAAAAATCTCCTCAGCATGTTGCGCACATTCCAGATAACCTCCACGGTGACCGACCGCGCGCGAGGCATCTATGAGAGCAGCAACAGTCCCATCCAGCTCCCCAGCATTCAAAATCGAGTTGGCCACCTGCAGCAAAAGAAACAAATGAGAAATTCACTTTACTAAATAAAACACAAGTTAAAAACAGAACAATACCAGCACTACGCCCCTGTCGCGCATCCATTCAGCGTCTGAGGACAGCGTGTCAACAATACCCTGGACCTCAGCATAATTGTTTTGCGCCACATTCAGGGCAGACGAGCTTATGGCACGCGCTTCCTCGGCCTTTTGCCTAGGTTCCTCAGCAGAAGCAGCTTTCGATCTTTTAGCCTCAAGATCAATCTCCAAGGACTCACTTTTATCAACCTGCTCTTATAGGCGACGTTTTAGCTCAGCAATCTCGATGTCCTTGGCGATCAGATCCTTGTCCTTTCCGGACAGCTGCGACTTCGCTTCAGCCAGCTCAACCTACGAGGGGTAAAAGACTCAAAACACATTATACACACAAAACACAAAGGGAGAAAAAGGCAAATGTGTCACAAACCTCAGCACTCTCCTTAGCAGCTTGTGCATCTTCAACCTTCCTGTTCAAACCCGCAACTTGACCCTCAAGATCGGTAATTTTAGCTCGAGCCGAGAACATGCGATCATTGTCTTTGGCACAGATCTTCTTCCAATCAGCACGCTCCTTCGCTAAAAGGTCTTCAGCGGCGCGGAGCTTGCCTCTAAGGCCCTCGCGGCCCCATTCCTCTGACTTCCTGTCAGCTTCAAACTTGGCCTTCTCCTCATCAAACTTAACATTCGCTTTCTCAAACTCCTTTACCTGCCTCACAAGGCGCTCCCGATACCTCTCCCACTCAGCCCGCTCCTTGACCATTGTACGCCATTCACGTACAATCTGGTGGTTGGCAGCGCGAGCATTGGCTACACCCACTACATAAGCTTGATACAGCACATCATGGCTCCGGACCCTTTGACGATTAACCTCACCAGGAGGGAAAGAGTTCAAAAACCAATCTCTACAAGGGCCAAACTCGTTAAATGTATCTTTCTGCTTCAGACCCCAAGGAGCTTGGTGGGGAGCATTGTCGCGCGCCTCCTCGGTGTAAGTTTTGTAGTAAATATCACCAAGGGTGTCCTTTGGCCCAATACTTTGTGGTATAAACCCACCAGCACCACCTGAACTCGCGCCAGCAGCAGCAGCAGTTTTCTCCTTGCGAGGTGCAGAACAGAGCCCCCAGTAGTAGAAGTTACCGGAGCAGTCTGAACAGGGACATTAGCGGGCGAGGGTTCAGTAGGTTTCTTCACCTCCGGACCTTTCCCCCTCTCATGAATGGGCTGGTCAAGCCCAGTGATATGAACTTCCTCCAGACCCTGCGCCCTTTCAAGAGGAATAGCAGCAGTAACCTCGGGCTTCTTGGGTTCAGTAGGAGGCTGGTCAACAGGCCCCGTTTACTCCATCTCTTTCTCAATAGGCTTCTCGCCAGCCTTTGTTTTCTCCTTCTGAGAATCAGTACCCTTGAAGGGTTTGATGGTAACCTTGGTAACCCTGGGCTTTTTCTTCGCCGGCTCCGAAGGTTCTGTGATAGTGATACCCTTCTTTTTAGGGGTCTTCTTTTTGGCCTCTGCGAAAAATGAAGTGTTAAATAGAGGGAACGGTGAGCAAAACAAGGTAACTTTGGTAACTAACTAGGGGAAAACTTGTACAGAGAGCAAAGGTTGCTCTTTTTCCCGATCAGAGGGACGCCACCAGGCTTTGACATATAGAGGCACCAACCGCAGCCTCCCTGCTCCTTTTCCTAATCAACTGCACAGCAGGCACTTCCTCTTCTACTTCCTCTTCGTCATCCTCTTCTTCATGCGCGAAAGAAGGAGTGGCCCCAGCATCAGGGTTGCGAGAACCCGTTGTAGGTCCCCTTGATGTGTATGGATCTTCACAGAATCGTCTTTCCAATCAAGAGTGCGGAATCCTCTTGATCAGAATATAACAGAAACAAGTAGATGAACAGAAACAGCAATACAATCAAACCGGTTTTTTATTGATTATCTATCAATACTGATTACAATCAATCAAAACCCTAACCAATCACTCAATTTCGTCCAAGCAATCACTCTCACGAAATTCTGTCTCTCAAAAACTGTTTTGGCTGATTAACCTAAACCCTAAAGCCTAACCTTGTTTATATAACACAAGGTTTACTATTTGGGCTAGGGTTTGCAACATGGGCAAGCCCAATTCGTTTCCCCTTGACCCAAATGGGTTTAGTTTAGCCCAAACTCTATAATCTCACTATTACAAAGCTAAACCCGCTAACTGTTTATCGTTTAACTAATTACAAGGTATCCAAAGACTAAATCTAAGCTGTGTCACAAATATGCACCAACAAACTCCCCCTTGACAATAGCTTCATAAAAACTTTGTCTTGAGTCAAAACTTTGTCTTGAGTCTTCTTGCAATCTTCAAGTAATCTTGCACTGTCTTTGGTCTTTGGATAGCTTCAGCTTCAATAGCCTCTGTCAGCAACAGAAATGACTCCCCCTAAGCTGATGCATCCAATCACCAAATCTTCAACACGTTAACACTTGAGTAAACTCCAGTTTAGCATTTGCACAACAATCTTCAATTCTTCAAATTGTCTGCAATATAGAAAGGAGGTTCTACCATGCATCCAATCAAACTCTCATCTTCACACTTCACAGCAACTTCTCAGCAATAAATTGCTTCAATCTGTATACTATAAAACAAACATATCGAGAAACCATAAGAATTTTTCAACAAAGTTATATAAATTATTATTTTTCAAGAGATAGTTAAACTGTATTACAGATTAAGCATTTTCAATTTCATCACCAACACGCAAAACTTTTGTCCAACACATAAGAACCTGCCTGATTGAAAATTTTGAACTCACTTTCTAACACCGTCTCCCCCTATCAGTAACAAGTCCTCCAAGAATAACAGTTTTCCGTACGTTAAGAATTTAAAACAGAAAATGACACTATTTTTTGATTTTTTAATTTTTCTGAAAGCAAGTAAATACAAAACCAATAAACACTCTATTTTTGTGAGAATCACTGATAAGAAGATTATATCAGCACAATCAAACTGTTTCACACAATCATATAATTCTTTATTTAATTTTTAGTGAAAAGCAGTTCAAGACGATTACTAGTATGTTTGTCCACTTAAACAAAATGCATGAACATTTCAAGTACCATTACCATATGATACGTTAAGGTAATTTTATTTACTAAAATATAAGCGTGTCCCACTTCAGGATATACCCCCGCGATCAAGGTATGCACAAAGATTCATCGTAGTAGGTGAGTATACTGATGTCATCCTTTAAGATATCCTGACTGTGTCTAGGTCTGCATATAATCTGTTTTATCATGTTGTGATTACTTAACTATGAACACCCAAATAAATACAAATCAAATCCTGAAAATATAAACAAGACACTCTATCATGCAAGTATCTTCCCTACCACATATTTCATAAGTCCAATCCAGATTTCTGAAATCTTAACTGGGAATAGGTTGAGAAGAGAACATAATAGATCTTTAGTAGAGATGGTATAATATACAGATCAAATGAGATTTTCTCAGTTTGATATAGGTTTCTTGGGTTTCTTTTGGGCACTTGAGGGCCTCTTTCGGGTGTATTAGATCTATAGCGCAACAACGAACAGCTAGGTCAGCATGTATCTGGATGCAGCAGAAGCTGTCGTTGCCTAGCACCTCCAGGTCAGCATATATCTGGATGCAGCAGAGGAGGTACACGACTTTTTTCAGAGAAGATTTCAGAATCATATCAAAATTGTGTGTATCGGGACGCATACAGACATTCAAATAGAAATGAGCTAATTCCAAGTGACTTTCTTTCCTGGGGTCATGTACAGATTTTAGTTCTAAACAGAAAGATAGCCAAGATATCCCCAGATGAAATAACAGTATAAAGACCCAAAACTTCAGATTTTGGCAATCTATCAACGCATGAATTAAGGTCATTAAACCATACACCACTGATGTGTTCCCCACTCATATTCAGTTTATTTAAGTTTATATCACATTGGTAAGTTGATTATTTCATGCTATTTGCCTACTGGTACATCGTATAATGAAGCTGCTATCACACTTAAGCAATTTAGGTTCAAGTTCAGTGGGACAGTCTAACTTGCTGATGTAATATCATTTCTCCTTTTGCACATAGTGATATCTCATTTTTAATTTTCTATTTTTTTTATGTTTTTGATTTTTAAGAAAAGCAGTAAACTATTTACAAAAATTCTCATGAAAAACCAGTTATTCAGGATTCCTCATCCCGTTGAGTTCGACTAAATGTTCAAAGCGAGCCCTGTCAAATGCTTTAGTATAAAGATCTGCCAGGTTATCTTCGGTGTCGACTCGATGTAATTCAATTAGTCTCTTTTCAGCACAATCCCGTATAAAATGATGACGTATGTCAATATGTTTTGTGCAACTGTGATTCACGGGATTATTAGTTATTGAAATTGTGGCATTATTGTCTATCATAATAATAGTACGAGTGAAATCCAAACGGTAATCGCGCATCTGCTGTTGAATCCAGAGAACCTGTGAGCAGCAGCTTCCAGCAGCAATATATTCAGCTTCACACGTAGAGGTAGACACACAAGATTGCTTCTTGCATTGCCAAGACACAATCCTGCCTCCTAAGAACTGACAACCACCTGTTGTAGACTTTCTGTTCGACTTGCATCCTCCAAAGTCTGAGTCAGTGTAAGCAACAAACGTCAAATCACTATCAGCTGGATACCACAACCCAAGTTTAGGTTTCCCCTTCAAGTAACGAAGAATCCGCTTCACTGCTTTCATGTGTGACTCTTTTGGATTTGCCTGATATCTGGCACACAAGCATACGGCAAACATGATGTCGGGTCTTGAAGCAGTCAAGTACATTAGAGAACCAATCATTGCCCTGTATTGAGTAGGATCAACGTCTTCAGTACTTTCATGATCTGGGCCAAGATTGTGATTTTCACATATGGGTGTGTTGGAAGTAGAGCAATCATTCATTTTGAACCGACTCAAAATGTCATACATATACTTTGTTTGATGAATAAACATCCCATCCGCCTTCTGTTCAACTTGTAATCCCAGAAAGTAAGACAGCTCACCTATAGCACTCATTTCGAACTTGCTCTTCATCACCTGCTCGAACTCTTTACACATGCTTTCATCAGATGACCCAAAAATGATGTCATCCACGTACACCTGTACCAGCAGAAAATCTTACTTCTTCCTCTTGATGAACAGTGTACTGTCAATCTGACCTCTTTCAAAACCATTCTTGATCAGATGTGTAGACAGTGTCTCGTACCACGCCCTGGGAGCTTGATGTAATCCATATAAAGCCTTATCAAGTTTGTACACTCGATCTGGATAATCTGGATCAACGAACCCATCTGGTTGTGAGACATACACCACTTCTTGGACTTTCCCGTAAAGAAACGCACTCTTCACGTCTAGTTGGTAAACTTTGAAGCCCTTGAAAGTTGCGAAAGCCAGAAACAAACGAATTGCCTCCAACCTTGCCACTGGTGCAAACACTTCATTGTAATCTATCCCTTCTTGCTGATTGAAACCTTTGAAAACCAATCGAGCCTTGTTTCGCGTGACTATACCTCTTTCATCTTTCTTGCACCTAAATACCCATTTAGTGCCAATCTCTCTTTCACCTTTAGGAAGATCAACCAACTCCCAAACCTTCAACTTAGCAAACTGGGCCAATTCCTCTTACATAGCTTCAACCCATGAATTGTCTTTAAGAGCCACATGAATGTTCTTCGGCTCCTCTTGGGAAATAAAGCAACTATACAAGCACTCGTTCACAATCCCAGTCTTCTCAATCGAAACAAATAAACCAGTATTCGCTGCTATGCTTCTTCTCGTCTGAACACCTGCAGTAGGATCTCCAAGTATCATGTCAACTGGATGATCTCTATTTGCTCGTGTAGTAGCAACAGCATCGACTACTAGATTGTCACCCAGGTTCGATCCAACCTCCCCCTGAATGTTCTGATTTGCAAACGGATTAATGAAGTCGTCCCCCTGATTGGGTTCAGGTTCACTATCGCTTGAATCAGTATCAGCAGCATCTTGGGAAGTTTCCGGAGCATCTGTCATATCAACATTTGATCTAGGCATGAACTCGCCTTCATCATCTCCATTTATCACTGTTTGAATCAGCTGAGACTCATCTGCATTGGAAAACTCAGGAATATTAAATGATTTAAAAATACTTTCATAATCATATAATATAGCTGGTCCACTCGTTGACTGTTGAGCCTTGTTTCGAGCCTTGTTTCGCGTGACTATACCTCTTTCATCTTTCTTGCACCTAAATACCCATTTAGTGCCAATCTCTCTTTCACCTTTAGGAAGATCAACCAACTCCCAAACCTTCAACTTAGCAAACTGGGCCAATTCCTCTTGCATAGCTTCAACCCATGAATTGTCTTTAAGAGCCACATGAATGTTCTTCGGCTCCTCTTGGGAAATAAAGCAACTATACAAGCACTCGTTCATAATCCCAGTCTTCTCAATCGAAACAAATAAACCAGTATTCGCTGCTATGCTTC
This sequence comes from Helianthus annuus, assembly GCF_002127325.2. Classification (NCBI taxonomy): domain Eukaryota; kingdom Viridiplantae; phylum Streptophyta; class Magnoliopsida; order Asterales; family Asteraceae; genus Helianthus; species Helianthus annuus. The sequence continues at coordinate 119,925,516 of NC_035444.2, forward strand.
TTCTCGTCTGAACACCTGCAGTAGGATCTCCAAGTATCATGTCAACTGGATGATCTCTATTTGCTCGTGTAGTAGCAACAGCATCGACTACTAGATTGTCACCCAGGTTCGATCCAACCTCCCCCTGGATGTTCTGATTTGCAAACGGATTAATGAAGTCGTCCCATGATTGGGTTCAGGTTCACTATCGCTTGAATCAGTATCAGCAGCATCTTGAGAAGTTTCCGGAGCATCTGTCAGATCAACATTTGATCTAGGCATGAACTCGCCTTCATCATCTCCATTTATCACTGTTTGAATCAGCTGAGACTCATCTGCATTGGAAAACTCAGGAATATTAAATGATTTAAAAATACTTTCATAATCATATAATATAGCTGGTCCACTCGTTGACTGTTGAGGTTTGTAAGAAGTAATTTCAACATTAAACATAACCTCAATTTTACCAGTTTTTAGATTAAAAACCCTTTTATTCGGTGCGCCAGGTACGTAACCTAGAAAGTAGCCTTCGTCAGCCACCTCATCGAATTTTTGTTTATCTTTATTTCGCACAATGGTGCAGGGTAATCCAAATGGTTCAAAGCCTTCTAAGTTTGGTTTCTTCTTAAACATTAATTCATGACAAGTTTTGTTAAAACGTTTAACAGTCAAAACTTTGTTTAGGACATAGCAAGCTGTATTCACAGCTTCTCCCCAGAAGAGAACTGGTAGCTTAGAATCTGAAAGCATCGTCCTAGCGGCTTCAATCAACGTCCTGTTTTTCCTCTCAGCAACTCCATTCTGTTGAGGCGTATAAGGAGCAGAATATTGATGTTCAATTCCCTTGCGAAGACAATAGAGATCCAGAATACGATTCTTGAACTCCGTGCCATTATCACTCCTTATCCTCTTGATCTTTGCATCATGGACGTTTTCCAATTTTGTAAAAAGATCTATCAACATCTCTGCTGTCTCATCTTTTGTACCTAAAAAGAAAACCCATGAATAACGTGAGTAATCATCAGTGACAACTAAACAATAGTACTTTCCACCTATGCTCCTCACGTTCACTGGACCGAATAAATCCATGTGAAATAATTCGTAAGGGGCATCTATGGAATTTACTGTTTTTGATTTGTGAGGTTTCTTATGTTGTTTTCCCTTTTGACATGGAAGACACTTGTCTTCCACTAGAAACCTCTGCATTGGAACCCCTTTCACTAGCTCATTTTTAACAAGATAGTTCATTTTTCGATAGTGAATATGGGCCATGCGTCTGTGCCACAACATCGATTCAGCTTCAGATGCTTTTGATAGTAAACACGCCACCACTGCAGTTGGATCCTTAGCACCCATGTCCATGACATAAGTGTCATTTCTCCTTGGCGCTCGCATCACTATCCAATCGTCCGGTATCTCCAAACCTAGTTTCAACACTAATGCTTCATTCTTGGTAAAATGGACCGAGTGACCCTTGTCGCAGACTTGTGACACGCTCATAAGATTGTGCTTAAGCTGCTCAACATAGTTCACTTTGTCTAGTGTGATCTTCCCATTGGTCACCTTTCCTCGACCTGTAATTTTACCACCTTTCGCACCCGCAAAATGCACATGTCCTCCATCATAATCTTCAAATTCAGTTAACAACCTCGCATCCCCCGTCATGTGCCTAGAGCAGCCACTATCAACATACCACAAGTTGATAATCCTCCTTAGCAGCTCCTGCACACACCAACCAAAAAATTAGTTAGATTGGGGGACCCAAGCCTTAATGGTCTTGGGTCGTCCAAATTCACCAACCACCGGAACATCCACCCAATATCCATTACTCCTAACTGGAGTCTTGGATCTTAGACCTGTTGGAATTTGATTTTGATTTCCACTAGGTCTTTGGTCCTGAGGGTTCCTATGTGTGTTTGGACTATTTGACCTTTGAAAATTTTGATTTTGATTCCAAGAAGCATTATGGTTGTAATTTCTAAAGCCTTTGTTATAAAAATTTCGACCACCGTTATTTTGGTATCGATTTTGATATTGACCCTGACTTCTGAAATTATTAGAGTTATTATTGTTCATTCTTGGTGAACAGCTTCTAGGTCTCTCAAATCTGCCTGGTGGAGATCTCGGCTGAAATCTAGGTTGATTTCTTTGAAAACGAGGAACTTGTGGAGTTCCTTTATCAGCCTTATCCACACCAACAGCAACTTTCTCTGGTTGCTTAGGAGCAGATTTCTTTGGAGAGTTGGACTCTCTCTCCTGCTTATCACCACTTTTCTCTGGTGACTTCTCTCTCTTCCTCTCATTCGCTTGTGCTTCATTCTTTTTGTTAGGACAGCAGCTAGCTACATGTCCTTTGGTGTGACATTTGAAGCACGACATCTTTTTCGAAGACTTCTTATCTGAAGCCTTTGAACTAGATTCAGGCTTTGATGATGATGCTTTAGAAGAATCTGGTTCAGTTTGCTTAGTGTCAGAATTTTCTTTGTTCTTGTTTTTAGCAAACTCTACATTAGATTCGTTTTCAATAACAGCAGTTTCGTTTTTCATGTCACTTCCTTGAACAAAATTAATCTGTTTAACAACAGTTGGATTCTTATTCTTAGGATGTGAAGTTTTCCTTTTCAAAACTGGTTTGCTGTTATCATTCTTCTTAGCATCATCATATGCAGACTCCTCACCTCGACTTGCTGTGGAACTACTTGGTGCTGTTGACATGAAATTGGTTAGCTCATCTTCATCAGGTAGGAATGAATAATCATGACTAAGAGGAGGTGGGACTTCATTAAAGCCTTGGAATCCCACACTAGTCTTGTCATTACTCTTCTTTAACCCACCCATCATATGTTTCATAACAAAAGTAGAATCCCTGAATTGACCCAATTTCTTTTCAAGTTCAACAATTTTGAGTTGTGCATCTGACAACTCTTTATTTTTATCAGAAATCTCTTTTGTTTTCTCAGCCATCATGTCATGAGCTAAGTCTATGACTTGAAGTTTTTCGTTTAGTTTGCAGGTTAAAGAATCAATTTCAGTTTCATAACCTTTTATTTTCTTCAAGTATAGAGATTCATTTCTTTTAGCGAAAAAAATTGATTCTTTAATGTTAGACATTTCGCTTACCAAACTTTGGTTGTGTGTGGACAACCTGTCAACCTCACCCTGTAGTTCACGGCATTTTAAACACACAGAATTGGTTTTTACCTCTCCTGTTTGTTTATCAAGGTTGGCCATTAGAGCCGCAAGCTGAGCTTCCATTCTCTTGTATTTTGCATCTTTTTCTTCAGCTTCTCTTTCATGGTCAGACTTTTGCTTTTCATCTTCAGCAGCAACTGATGTCTGATCACCCATCTTTTCTTCAGCTTGATTCTCAACCTTCACCTCAGCATCAGCTTTCACTTTAGCATCTCCCTCAGTAGCTTTATCATCATCAATAGGCACTATCTCTGCCATGAATGCCTGAGTGGCATTCTCATTGTCTTCTAGATGAATGCTCCAGTCATACGAACCTTCTCGTGCTGTAGAGATCAAGGCCTTTGAGCTAGAGTTGTTTGATGCATTCCTGTTGTCTGAACTCTGACTCGAGTTTTCTTGCTTTTGTTTCTGACATTCCCTAGCAAAATGCCCATAACTTTGACAATTAAAGCACCTTACTTTGGTCTTGTCGAAACCAACATTTCTCCCTACAAACTTCCTTCCTGTTCTGTTCATGAACCTTTTCACACGCCTAGAAATCATGGCCATTTGCCATTGCAAATCCATCTCCTCAAGATCATCAGGGTCAATCTGATCGTAGTCTTCATCTAAAGTAGCAGGATCAGAAATCTTTCCCTGAATGTAGTTTTCATAAGAAGCAACAAACGAAGCAAGTAGAGCCAGATGCTCTTCAGCTGACTTCACACTCATTGGCATTGACTTAGCACTACTACTCTGCTTAGAAGCTGATGTTTTCTTTGCTCCTGATGTTCCTCCTGAAGCAGCAACAAAACACACATCACCATCCTGATTCACCACAACCTGCTCATTTTCACATGATAAAAACGCAGTAGCAGAGTCGCTAGAAGCGTTGTGAGATGAAGAAGACGTAAGCCCATTGTAGACCGATGGATCTTGAACCTGATCATATCCAATATCTTTCTTCTTCATGCTGAGCTCATAAGCTCTCAACTTGCCAACAACCTCTTCAAGCTCTTTTGTCTCATAATCTGCTTCACCCTTGATCATGAGAGTGTAGATATCCCACTTGGTAGGCAAAGCATCTAGCAGCTTGTCATTCTTCTCTACATCAGTATAGCAATCGATCTCATAATTTTCAATTTCTGACATCAGATGGAAGTAACGAGTGATGACGTCTTCAAGTGACTCATGCTTCATGTACTTGAAAACAGCAAACTGCTTCTTCAGTAGATCAATCTTGTTTTTCTTGACATCAGCATTTCCATCGTATCTTTTCTCCAAAGCATCCCACATATCCTTTGAGTTAGTGTACTTCTTGAAGGTATGCTTGATGCTATCAGGTAGCGACATTTTGATTGCAGCCAAGGCTCTGTTTTCAGCCTCATACATCTTTTTGTTATTATCTTGCATGTTAACATAAGCTGTTCTTCGTGGTCTGCCCTCAAAGTCGTGTGTAGGGTTCGTGTACCCATCTTCGATACATATCCACATGCGCGTATCCTGATATTCAATGAAGGACTGAAAACGATCCTTCCATGTTAGATAGTTTTCCACCTTCATCATCTTAGGCGGTTTGTTGGTAATGCCAACCTCATGTTCCATTCTCAACAGCTCATTCAAACTAGACATGTTCGACATTTTTAACGTAACAGACTGATAAAACCGTACAAATTTTTTCCGAAAACAGTGGTTACCAAATTACACCATTAGAATCGTCTTGAAAAGACGAATCCAATGATATATAATGTCAAAAACCGAATTCGGGATTTTCCAGAGTCATACGAATTCAACGGTGCAGACGGTTTCTTCAAATGAGTTACGGTTCACTTTCTATTTGCAAAACACTGAAAATTTTCCTACGCTTGCCAATGGAAATTCCACCCTTTTAAATTTGCTACTAATTTCGCTAGGAGGTCAGTTTAAATTCGCATGTCTGATGTTTGTTTAATTTCGCTGATGCAGTTCACTAGTCAATTTCGCTGATAAGGTTCGCTGGATATTTTCGTTGGTCAAATTCGCTATTACGACGACCTGTAAAGTCGCCGAAAATCGTAATAATTTCGCTGTGGAAAATTATACGATTACCAAAGTTGCCTTTGGATTTAAGTTCGCCGATGACCGAGTTATTAAGTCCCAAATTCGCCAATCAATTAATTATGTTGGACCTGTTTGCGAATTAGCTAAATTCGCTAGACAGTAATAATGGAAATTCAATCTTTTTGAAAATTCTGAAGATCTTATATCCTCTCCAACACAAATCTGCAAAATCAAAACAGCAAAATATCAGTGATTTTTGAAAATCAACAAGAAACAGAACGAAGAATGTGAAGAACACGAAGAACAATCTTCGAATCTTCAAGTGTTTCCAACCAAAATCCTTCAAACAATCAACCGAATCTTTCCAGAAATCCTGAAAAACACCAAACAAACAAACCAGAAGATCAAAACAGCCAAAAAATTTCGAAAATTTTATCAAACCAACACAAAAATTTCGAAAATTTTATAAACCCTAATTTTCAGATTTAACAAAAAATCGAAATCACTTCATGTTTCTGCAGCAAACAATTCTGAACCGAGCCTTCAAGAGCCTAACGCTCTGATACCAATTGTAGGTCCCCTTGATGTGTATGGATCTTCACATAATCGTCTTTCCAATCAAGAGTGCGGAATCCACTTGATCAGAATATAACAGAAACAAGTAGATGAACAGAAACAACAACACAATCAAACCGGGTTTTTATTGATTATCTATCAATACTGATTACAATCAATCAAAACCTTAACCAATCACTCAATTTCGTCCAAGCAATCACTCTCACGAAATTCTGTCTCTCAAAAACTGTTTTGGCTAATTAACCTAAACCCTAAAGCCTAACCTTGTTTATATAACACAAGGTTTACTATTTGGGCTAGGGTTTGCAACATGGGCAAGCCCAATTCGTTTCCCCTTAACCCAAATGGGTTTAGTTTAGCCCAAACTCTATAATCTCACTATTACAAAGCTAAACCCGCTAATTGTTTATCGTTTAACTAATTACAAGATATCCAAAGACCAAATCTAAACTGTTGTCACAAATATGCACCAACACCCGTGCTCCCTGAGCTCTTTGAACCAGCAGCTCCCACCTTCTTCTCGCCTATGCGCGTTAAACCTTCAAGTGAGTCACTGATAATAACGTAATCTTCTAAGTTACTTTGACGAAGACGGAGGGTACCTTTATCAGCAACACGAGAAGTTGCGCGGCTGCTACCACCTCTCTTGCTGGTCTCATCAGCATCTATGGTGATGACTTTCTTCTTCTTCTTGGTTTTCTTTTTCTTCTCTTCTGGGTCAATACCCAAATCGCACAACACACCTGCAAAGATGGTAGACCATGAACTTAACTCCCCATTGGAAGATCCGACAGACTCCTCGCTGGAAAGATAAACAATCTCTTTCCCAGCAGAAGTCAAAGCGCGCAGAGGACGAGGGTTAGGAATATGCGCACCTTCAGTTGAGGTAGGTGGATTGGCAAAAGCATCAGCCACTGGGTACATAAAGTGACCCTTAATCTGGTCATACCAATACTCCTCCCCCGCTCTAAGTGGTCGCGCGCCCATGGACCCTTCGAAAGTGGGGAAGGCAACTTGATACAGTTTCACCTCTACGCGCGCAATTACACAAATAAGCACAAGTTACAAAACAATGAGGTCAAAGAAATTGAGTAAGTGACTAATCTTTGTCATCAAACTTCAAGATTGGAACATCCTTACTATCCGCCGGCCACTGGTCACTCATTCGCGCCGCTACAAGGACGTTCTCTCCAAACACCCGGTTTGGAGTGGCAGTAAGCTTCGAATACTAGTCCTCTTGGTTAGGGATCGGCAGATCCTCCTTCACAATAGGCTCAGACCAGGCGCGGAAGGTCATGGCGATCGGTATTACTTCCTCGCGAATAAAGAAGAACTTTGGCTTCCAGTCATGAAAGCTCTTAGGAGGATTCAGAAGGATCTTCTTCGCAGCTCCCCGACTAGCGAATGAATAAAAACCCATATTTCTGATCAGTTGATAAAAGACCCGGAACCTTTCCACAGTAGGTTCAATATCATGAGCCCGACAAAGGAACTAGAAGTGTCGAACCCTGACCATCCCAGGAGAACTCATCTGAGAGATATGAAATCCATAAAATCGAAGAATATGGGCCATAAAGTTCGTCGCCGGCAACCGGAAGTTGCCCTGATGAAAGAAGTCTTCGAACAACGTGATGTACCCCGGCGGTGCATCAGCGGCTGTCTGATTCTGACTGGGATACCTGGCATCCCATTCCGGTGGGAACCGAAAACTCCGAACGATCTGCTCAAACAGCCCTAGATCCCACTTGAGGACAGGGACAGGACCTTCCTCACCAGGATTGTCTTCATGATGTTCTTCAGCCATGAGTATTGACTTTAAACGTCGAAAGCTTTCGGAAGAGGTTTTGAAGATATGGTGAAGATTCTTCAAGGATCTACTAATGACTACTTGAAGATTTGAATATCTGCAAGAAATAAGGAGAGAAAATGGGAGCAGTTGAAGAGAAAAGTGATCCTTCCCATCATCTAATCCGATATATATACCCATCGCATTTAATGCGATGGGTAAATGTGCCGAGATGACCGCGTGCGTGACCAATCACAGAACGCCACGTAAGGCGGGATTATCGGAGTAACGGTTACCACGCGCGCGTGGTCCTCACTCACCTGACGGAAAGCCGAACCATCAGGGACAACTTGATGACAGCAGTGTCAGCATGCAACTCAAACGTCGCCGTCAATGACATTTGCACCAACCTGTCAGAATTCAAATTTCGAGGGTTTTCCCGCCTAAATTTACTACAAACTTCATGCAGAAGATACTAAGGCCGCGTAGCATCAACAGCTGACCAATAACCCTGCGCGCGTCAACCTAAAGGCAGTGAATCATCAAAAGCCAACCTGGTTGTCGCGCCGTAGTAACCAATATTTTACACGCGCGCCGCCAACCAAGATCAAGCAAGCATTTTCAAAGCTTTAACTTCTTTTTTAAGTCCAGAGCTCCAACCACTTACTTTGCGCATGGTGCAGCACTGGACTGGGGGGACTTGAAGGGGTATGGTCCCAAAAGCCGCGCATACCTTCTTACAGGTCGCGCGCAGGCCCATACTCCTTAATCAGCAAGATGTTCAATCCCAACCTCGCGTGGCCTACTTCAGTATTGATTAACCCCGCACGGGGTCAAAACAAGAAAGAACATTGATTTCAACACTTAGCTCTCTGGATAAGAGTCTTCGACAACTACAATCATGCGCGGGTTGGTTATGTGCTCAGTAAGGTTCGCGCAGGACTGGTAGGGCATGACCACTCCAGAGGGTACAAATGTGACAATTGTGCTCTTTAATCGATGAACAATGCAAAACAATGTTAATTATCAATAATGCAATGTGTTTTGATGTTATTATGTGTGTCTTTGTGTTTGGTGATTTTACAATTCGATTCGATTCGATTTCAAGTTTTAAATCGCTTTCTAGAAGGTTATATGCAAACTGGTGCGTAAACGCAATCAGTTAAACGTGACAAACACTCCGGGATAGTGAAATAGGCTTAACATACCTTAAATAACCTTCACATAACTTAGAAATAAGTTTTGGATGGTTTGGTGTGTCGAAAACAAGTTTGTTCGATCGTAGGGACTATTTGTGTCAAACTGCGAAACTATACCGATTTGTATAGTAAAGAACATTCCCGAACTTGATCATAAGTTAAACATACCCTAAATATGCTTTACATAGCTTAGAAATAGGCTTTGAGGAGTTCGGTATGCTAAAATAAACTTATTGGTCATTCAGGGACTAAAAGCGTCAAAAAGTGAACAAGTTTGCATTTTCACGCATATCTTATGTTCTGAATATATCCGGACATCCAAAAATTTATGTAATCATTAAAATATTTTATTTTAGTGATTTGCATGATAAAATTCCATTCGTCGCTTAATTTGGATCGTTTTTGCGTCCGTTACGACTACCGTCGTAATTAACCGAACAACGCGATCGTACGACCAAACGAACCGACATCCGAGATATTTTTGAGCATGTTTTGAGTTCCCTATACTTTAACTTCATTTTAGAGCCTTGAAATGAGGTTAACGGGGCTTAAACTTGTCAAAAATGGGCCGAAATGCATGTTTCTAAACTGCAGGGACTAAAACTAACAATCTGCCAAACTTCCTTAGGCGGGGCGCGTAAGCCTTAGTAAAACCTTACGCGGGGTGCGAGAGCCTATCAGACAGAAACATTGAATCTGGTCTTTTAGCTCGTTTTTGACGGTTTTGATCAGTGGATTTCAATGTTAGGGGCTGGTTTGTGTGGAGAACAAGTCCCCCAATCAGTCCTTAACACTTGTATGGCTTGGATCATTCCCTCTTCTCCAAGAAATGATCCTAACGGTTTTGTGAAAACTATATATAGCCATCCATCTTTCACTTGTTCCTTGCTCATTCCCTCATTCTCTTCTCTACAATCTGCATTAGGAGCTCTCTCAATCTGATTTGGAAGTTGGTTTTCTTGTAAAAAAGATAGCAAGGACCCATAGTGAGCATTCTTTCATTCTTTTTAATGTTTTCCTAGTTTGAAAGTCAAATATAGTTTGACTTTCAGTTTGACTAGTCTTTGGTCAATGCAAAGTTCGGTTGAACTTTGCAACGTGATTGTAATCACGTTGGTTATAATCCTTAGTGATTATACCCGCTGATTACCACGTTAACTAGGTGTAGTGACGAGTCAAAGTTTCGGTCAAAATGTGTAGGATCGTATACGAACCCGACCGAGTCGTTCAAAGGAGTTTTTATCAGTTACAAGTGCGGAAAACAAGTAACTGATGAAGAAACAGCTAGCAATTCACTTAAATCACTTCTCTGTTTGCTATTACAACTTGTACAATCAAGAATCAAACCGGCAGCACCTCGGTATGATTTTCAGCAACAGTTACAAATGATTTCGCTCGATAGGCTATTTATACTTGTCACACCCCGGCCGCGTTAAACCAACAAAACCGCGGCGGAAACGCCGGGGATGTGAGTAGCGACAGAATTATTGTTTCAACAACCATGGCAATAAAAGTTTTGTATTATTAAGATTAATGTTACATTGTCTTTAAGTTCAAACTAAAATAACATAATAACTGTCTTTTAAGTCACTAAGGCCCGAGTCCGCCTAAGTGAAGCATACACATCATGCATCAGCACTTGAAACACATGTAAAAATAGGTACGTCAGCATAAAAATGCCTGTGAGATACATAGGTTTTGTTTATGCAGATTCATGACTTGTATTAGAAAGAAGTCTTTAATAAAATGTAGCCATGAACCTTGTATAATGTTTTCTTTTGTAAAACCATGTAAAAATCGATATGAAAATCAAATGATAATGAAAGGACAATGCATGGTTAACTGAATAACCAACTGAAAGTGAATTTGGATAAAATGTGTCCTTTGTAAAACAATGTCATGTTCTTGTATAAAATGTTTCATGTCTTGCCCCAAGTGATTTAGATAACACAATAATGTATGATATGATAAAAGCACTTATATATAGGAAGTACCAGCGACGTATCCACCATGCTTTTATCATATAACACATAGCCCCGTTACATAAGTCACATATCAATAACCAACCAAAACGTAATGTTCAATGTCAAAATGTTCATATGAAAACCATGTTAAATGTCATGTATAACATGTATCATGTATAACCAATGTAATGCATAGTAAGTAGGAAATCATCTACTTAAACTATGTGATGATGCCAATGTGTAACAAATGTCATGTATGGTGAATAGCTAGAAGCTACTCAACCCCATAGAAAATGTAATTCCTATGGTACCATTACATAAGTCCGAGCGGCGTGATCAATGTTAATGAATGTATTATTGTCCCGATTTAACATACCAAATGTCATAACCAATGTAAGCATGCCATAAAAACCATGTACTAGGAATGCTAAATAAACATGCCTAGTAGAAATGTTCATGTAAAAGAATGTGCTAGCATGCTTTTCAAACATACAAAGCAGAAATGTCATGTAAAAACAATGTGTACATATCATAAATAAACATATGCAGCAAATGTATAACAAATCAATGCGCTAGCATGCTTGACATACATAGCAAAACACAATTGAAAACATGTACTATAAGTGTACTAGGTGAAACTAGCATGTTTACGTCATAAAAGCATGAAATGCACGAAAGTAACACGTATGTACATGTGTATCACCCCAAAATATTTGAAAACGGTAAAAGATGGGAACTATGTACTCACTTGGGATTGCTAATTAGTCTTGAGAATAAGACCAATTTAAGCTCCAAGTATCACGGAATCAACCGGCACCTAGTATAGGTAACTATGTTAATAATCGGCTCCTAAATCGGGAGATAGGATAGAATGAGGTTCTATAAATCAAATGAGTAATTAAACTCATATGGTATGATTTAATAGGCCCTATATTCTGATTGGAAAGTCTACCTATGTGCTTTTGACCCGTTTCGACACATTATGGTAACATAAGCTACTATAAGGAGTCGTTAGCGTAAAACTATGTTTGGATGGTTAACTATGTGCTATGCCAAGTCTTACATGCCCAATAATCCCTAAACATGTTACTAAATCAGTTTACATGTCAAAAATATGTTCACATAGTCAAAATACGGATTTATGCTTCAAAAGGGCATTTTGGTCATTTCCTATGGGCATACAAGCTAACAAGCATATGAATAACCAATCCTAGGTGATCATAAGGTATAACCTCTGAGGTTATTCCCTATGTAACTATGATCACTAACTAAGCTTGGTCGGATCCTAAAGATCGACCAAACGGGTCGGGTTCGAAAGTGTAAGCGGTTGTTTAGACCGCTTAACTTAAGACCCTAAACAAGCACAAACTAATAGTGCCGAGTTAAACATGTCAAAACATGTTTAACCTACTGATTTGGTATCAAAACAAACTGTTTTGATACCCTAAAGTAGTTCCGTTGCAAAATGCATGCTAAAACGCATTTTGACCAAAACTTTGACTCGACAATACACCTAGCTAACGTGGTAATCAGCGGCTATAATCACGAAGGATTATAACTATTGTGATTACAATCACGTTTCAAAGTTCAATTGAACTTTGACTTGACCAATTGATGGTCAAAACTGAAAGTCAAACTGTTGGCCAAACTGTTTGACTTTCTGCACTAACATAAGGAAAAAGCAATAAAAAGAATGAAAGAAGCTCACTTAGGGTCCTTGCTATCTTTTCTACAAAGAAGACAAAGTCCCAATCAGCTTAGGAGAGCTCCAAAGCAGATAAGAGAGGAGAAGAATGAGGAATGAGCAATGAAACAATGAAATTAGATGGCTATTTATAGTTGTAGTGATGCTCTAGGATCATTACAAGTGTTTGTGTAGCCTCCTAGGAATAAATCATGGCCACACACTTGTTACAAGCAGGTTAGAAGCCTTGGAGAAGAGATAAACTTGCTCAACATTCCAAAAAAATGCATAAACGGCCCCTGAAGTTGCAACAGATTGCTGAATCTGAGTTTCTGGAACTGGGCACACTGACACGGCCCGCGTAAGATATGGGAGGGGGCTTACGCGGCCCGCCTGGCCCTCCCAGATCAGCAGAAGTTTGAAAAATGACAGCTTTGGTCCCTGCATGCAATCGAGTCCATTTTTGGCCCTTTTGACACCCTTAAGCCATTTTCAAGGCTCTACAAGGTCAATAAGGTTTAGAGGACTCAAAATATGCTAAGAGAAGTCTCGTATGTCGGCTCGTTTGGTCGTACGGTCGCGTTGTTCGTTAAATTACGACGAAACTCAAACGGACGCGAAAACGAACCAAATTAAGCGACGAATGGAATTTTTGCATGCCGATCACTAAAATAAAAATATTTTAGTGTGTACAAAGATGCAAACTTACGCCGTTTTTGACACTTTTAGTCTCTGTAAGATCATCTAAGCATGTTTTCGCACACCGAACCTATCAAAGCTTATTTCTAAGCCATGTTTAGGTTATATATGATATGTTTTGCTTATGATCAAGTTCCGGACTGTATGTTGCCTTACGAAACGGCAGACTTTTGCAAATTGATGCAAATAGTCCCTGTAAGCGAATAAACTTGTTTTTGCCATACCAAAGCCTTTAAAACTTATTTCTAAGTTATGTAAAGGTTATTTAAGGTATGTTAAGTTTATGATGATGTCCCGGAGTGTTTGTTGCGTTAAACTGATCGTGTTTACACATCAGTTTGCGTATAACTCTCCAGAAAGCGATATAGAGTTCAAAATCAATCAAAAATCAACATGTGTATAAAATCAAACATAAATGACAAACATTGGGATCAAAACACATTGTTTTATTAATGGTGTATTATTTAGAGTCTGTACAATGACATCACAAGCACAAATGTCACAGTCTCCCCTACTTCAGGAAATTTCGTCCCGCAATTTATTTAGAGGAAACTTGTGAGAATAGGTGCGGATATTTCGCTTTCATCTGATCTTCACGTTCCCAAATAAACTCTGGGCCACGTTTAGATTTCCAGCGAACTTTGACCAATTTAATCCATTTGCCCTTCAACTTTTTAAATGAACGGTCCACTATCTCCACAGGTTTCTCAACGAAGTGCATCGTGTTATCAACACGAATTTCATCAAGTGGTATGTGGAGATTCTCATCTACTAAACACTTTCTGAGATTGGACACGTGGAATGTTGGATGAACATTTCCAAGTTCAGGAGGTAGCTCAAGTCTGTAGGCTACTTTTTCGACTCTTTCAACGATCTTGAATGGTCCAACATAACGTGGTGCAAGTTTTCCTTTCTTTCCAAATCTAATCACACCTTTCCAAGGGGATACCTTGAGTAGGACGTGATCACCGACTTGAAATTCTAAGGGCTTGCATCGTCGATCCGCGTAACACTTTTGACGGCTTCTAGCTGTCTGTAGGTTATCACAAATCTTCTTGACCTTATCTGTAGTCTCTAGAATGAGTTCAGGTCCAGTAAGCTGAGCTTCACCTATCTCATTCCAACAGACCGGTGAACGACATTTTCGACCGTATAAAGCTTCGAAAGGAGCCATATTGATGCTAGAGTGATAACTATTGTTGTAGGAGAATTCGATCAATGGTAGATGCGAATCCCAACTACCACCAAAGTCAATCACACACGCTCTAAGCATATCCTCCAGTGTCTGGATTGTTCTCTCAGATTGGCCATCTGTGTGCGGATAGTACGCTGAGCTCAAATGAAGTTGGGTACCCATGGCAGATTGCATGGTTCTCCAAAAGCGAGAAGAGAATCTAGCATCTCTATCAGATATAATGTTCAAAGGAACACCATGTCGAGATACAATCTCATCAACATATATCTTGGCGAGTTTGTCAGCAGATAGATCCTCACGGATCGACAAGAAATGTGCTGACTTTGTAAGACGATCAACAACAACCCAAATGGTGTCATGACCTTTTTTAGTGCGCGGTAACTTGGTAATGAGATCCATAGAAATGTTTTCCCATTTCCAAACCGGAATCTCTGGTTGCTCTAGTAATCCAGAGGGATGTTGGTTTTCTGCTTAACCTTAAGACAAGTAAGGCATTTGGAAACATAGCAAAACACAATTGAAAACATGTACTATAAGTGTACAAGGTGAAACTAGCATGTTTACGTCATAAAAGCATGAAATGCACGAGTAACATGTATGTACATGTGTATCACCCCAAAATATTTGAAAACGGTAAAAGAGGGGAACTATGTACTCACTTGAAATTGCTAATTAGTCTTGAGAATAAGACCAATTTAAGCTCCAAGTATCACGGAATCAACCGGCACCTAGTATAGGTAACTATGTTAATAATCGGCTCCTAAATCGGGAGATAGGGTAGAATGAGGTTCTATAAATCAAATGAGTAATTAAACTCATATGGTATGATTTAATAGGCCCTATATTCTGATTGGAAAGTCTACCTATGTGCTTTTGACCCGTTTCAACACATTATGGTAACATAAGCTACTATAAGGCGTCGTTAGCGTAAAACTATGTTCGGATGGTTAACTATATGCTATGCCAAGTCTTACATGCCCAATAATCCCTAAACATGTTACTAAATCAGTTTACATGTCAAAAATATGTTCACATAGTCAAAATACGGATTTATGCTTCAAAAGGGCATTTTGGTCATTTCCTATGGGCATACAAGCTAACAAGCATATGAGTAACCAATCCTAGGTGATCATAAGGTATAACCTCTGAGGTTATTCCCTATGTAACTATGATCACTAACTAAGCTTGGTCGGATCCTAAAGATCGATCAAACGGGTCGGGTTCGAAAGTGTAAGCGGTTGTTTAGACCGCTTAACTTACGACCCTAAACAAGCACAAACTAATAGTGTCGAGTTAAACATGTCAAAAAATGTTTAACCTACTGATTTGGTATCAAAACAAAGTGTTTTGATACCCTAAAGTAGTTCCGTTGCAAAATGCGTGCTAAAACGCATTTTGACCGAAACTTTGACTCGACACTACACCTAGCTAACGTGGTAATCAGCGGCTATAATCACGAAGGATTATAACTATCGTGATTACAATCACGTTTCAAAGTTCAATTGAACTTTGACTTGACCAATTGATGGTCAAAACCGAAAGTCAAACTGTTGGCCAAACTGTTTGACTTTCTGAACTAACATAAGGAAAAAGCAGTAAAAAGAATGAAAGAAGCTCACTTATGTGACACCTGTGTCACCACGACCATCAAACAAATACCAAGCCGATTAAATATTGTATTTCATACTTGGGATCGTGTATAAATATGTGTATCTTTTGCACATATCAATTCTTTTTCAATTTCAAACTCTACAAAGCTTTCTAGGGAATTATAAGCAAACTAGTGCGTAAACGTACTCAGTTTAATGCAACAAATACTCCGGAAGACCATCATATACTTAACATACCTTAAATAACCTTTACATAACTTAGAAATAAGTTTTGAAGGCTTTGGTATGGCAAAAACAAGTTAATTCGCTTACAGGGACTGAACTTGACAAACTGCGAAAGTATGCCAATTTGAACTGTAACGAACATTCCAGAACATGTCCATAAGTTAAACATACCATAAATATCCTTTACATAGCTTAGAAATAGGCTTTGAAGGGTTGGGTATGCTAAAACAAACTTTTGGATCATTCAGGGAATAAAAGTGTCAAAAAGTGCATAAGTTTGCACTTTCGCGCATAACTTTCGTTCTGAATACATCCGGACATCCAAAAATTTATGTAAGCATCCTTATATTATGCCTTAATGTTTGGCATGAGAAAAATCCATTCGTCGCGTCATTTGGATCGTTTTTCGCGCTTATGCGCATTCCGTCGTAATTAACCGAACATCGCGATCGTACGGCCAAACGAACCAACATCCGACATATTTTTGAGCATGTTTCATGTCCACAATGTTTAGGCATCATTTTAGGGCCTTAAAGTTGGCTTTACGGGCCTTAGAAGTGTCGGAAATGGCTTAAACATGCAACAGGGACCAAAACTGCCATTTCTGAAAGTATGTGCAGATCAGACATGCTCAGGCGGCCCGCCTGAGTTTTGTCTGATCCTGACGCGGGCCGCGTGGCCCCTACAGTTGCAGAAACTTTGTTTTCTTGCAAAACTTGGCCTTTCAAACACTCCAAAGGGCAATGCCCTTTCACCATCTCTGGGGTTAAGGTCATTATAAGCCACCACAACATCTTGACAAGTGTACACATAGGATCGTGGCACGATATTCAAGAAACGATCCTAACGGCTTTACTCTTCCTATAAATACCCCCCCCCCCATTTGTGTTAAAACCCACAAAACTGATCAAAGAGCTCTAAGTTGATGCCATTGCTTCATACCTGAGCTCCTGGATCAAGTTTAGCTTTCGGGGACCCTTCGTAAGTGTTCTTTCGTTCTTTTAATCGCTTTCTAGTGCTAAAGTCAAACTTTGTTTGACTTTCTGCGTTGACCAGCCTATGGTCAACACGAAGTTCATTGGAACTTCATAACGTGAGCGTGATCACGATGGTTATAGTCCATGGCGACTATACCTACTGATTACCACGTTATCTAGGCTTAGTGACGAGTCGTAGTTTCGGCCAAAATGTGCATTCTTGCGTATTTTGTAACCAAACTACTCGTGAGCATCAAAGCCGTTTGTTTTGATGCCAAACCCGTTTTCTAAACTTAGTTAAGCATGTTCTAACATGCTTAGCTCGTCACTTTTAGTTTAGTGCTTATATAGGGTCGTAAGTTAAGCGATCTAAACCATCGCTTATACTTTCGAACCCGGCCCATTTGGTCGATCATTAGGATCCGACCAAACACATTAGGTGACCATAGCTGTAACCTTCCGAGGTTATACCTTGTGGTCACGATGTTAGGCATTCCAAACGCATTATACGCGAACGACGCGTTAAGGTAGCATAAGCTACCTAAACGGGTCGTAATGGGTCGCAAGCACTTAGGTTAGGTTTCATTTTAGTATGTAGGCTTTGTTAAACCATATTTCACGAGTCTCCATGCTCGTTTGGTGTACGAACTCGCGTACTATCCGATCTTCCGATTTAGTTCCGGTATATTAACATAGCTACCTATTAGGTGTCGTTTGATATTCCGTGATCTCTAGCATTGTGTGATTATTACACAAGAACTTCAAAGCAATCTCAGGTGAGGACATTGAACCCCTCTTTTACTGTTTTCCAAACTGTTTTGGGGTGAAACACATGTGCCTACTTGTTACTTTCATGCTTTCCTATTTTTACATCATATGCTTATTATGTTCGTTAGTACATATATAGTACATGATTTCATTGTGTTTATGCTATGTTTGTCCATTGTGTGCATACTTAGTACAATCGATTTACAATACATTTCATGCTATGTACGCCCATTGTGTGCATACTTAGTACATCACTCTACAATACATTTCATGCTACGTACGCCCATTGTGTGCATACTTAGTACGTTGTTTCTCATTGCATTTCTGTTGCATATGCTCATCCAACATATGAACACATTATACTACATTTTGAACCGTTGTAACCGTTTAACTATGTGAACCGTCTTAACCCTTTGATTATATGAACTGTTCGAATCCTTTGAACCGTGTGAACCAGTTGTATCTGTTGACATGATTTACATTTGACAATAGACATTTGACTATACATAAACATTTCTACAATTGTTAAGCATTACATCTTGATGGTTTGGTTTGAGTAAGTGATCTTAGTAACGAGGCGTGTGTAATACGATACAAGCATGGTGGATACGCCGCTGGTACTTCCTATATATAAGTGTTTGTATGGTATTACATATCGTAGCGTTACTTGAATCATTTCAATTTGAGACATATAACATTTTATACAAATAACACACTTTTCACAAGACATTGATTTACAAACAACATATCTTATACAAACTCAGTTTTACATGGTTATTCATTTAACCATACATTATTCTCTTATTTATACATATCGTTTGATCTTATCGTTTTTCAAATGATTTACAAGACAAAGCAAAATACAAGGTTCATGACTAAACATTTTCTCAAACATAAGTCATGAATTCCGTTTTCACAAAACCAATGTATCTCACAGGCATTTTTATGCTGACGTACCTATTTTCACATGTGTTTTCAGGAGATGATGCATAGGACTTATCAAGACATACTTAGGCGGACCTGTGCCTTAGTGACTTAAAACGAGACAAGAACTAGTTAATTTATGTTATGTATTCTTTGGTTCTTGTTTAAAGCAATGTAAACTTTCATGTTTGATTAATAAAACGAAACTTCATTTACCATGGATTTGAAACAATTGATTTTGTTACAACACTCCCCGATGTTTCCGCCAAGTTTTGTATGTTCCACGTGGTCGGGGTGTGACAGAAAAGTTGGTATCAGAGCCAATGGTTATAGGGAATTAGGTTATTAGTAATGCTTTGACCTAGTCTATGACCTTCCTAGGACCCTAACGCGAGTTTACTTGCGTTTAGTCATAAAACAATACCGTCACCTATCCTTAGGCGACGACCACAACAAGAACATATATTTCAAAACCGCTTTAAAAACTAATCATTTGTTCTAGGATGATTGATTACTAGGTTTTGAACCCTCTGTTATAAGGTTTTGAACCCCTTTGAATTTTCAAAACTCTCGTCAAAGTTTTGGGTCCTAAATAGTGTGAACACGTGCAAACTGGAAGAGTGAATGTCTGTACTCTGGGTTTTCTGTCTAAGCTAGAGTATTCGTACAAATCCACATAATCGGACCAGTCACTCTTACCTGGGAACTCTTGGGGTGAGTGTCCACTTATAGGCGAGCATGTCTTCGCAATACACTAAGAGGATCTATTTGCTTTGATTCAGCCTTGGTGTTGTTTGTTTGCTTCGTGGTTCAAACAAATGACCATCAACCATGATTATGGTCGGTAATTGTAACATCATATTCTTACCCAATGCCACTTCATTTGTTTTCTTTCTTGTTTCTCTTTTAGAATGCCTCCTCGACGCGAAAACCAGATAGCAACTGCCGAACTGGCAGAGATCATTGCGCAGCAAATGGCTGCTCAATTCCCAAACCTCTTTGCTCAATGGAACCAAGCCAACAACAACAATCATGCCCCCTGCAACTTCAAGACGTTCAACTCAGCTAAGCCATCAAAGTTTTCTGGGTCTCAAGGAGCGACTGCACTTCTGCAATGGTTTGAGAGTTTAGAGAGCACCTTCAGACATGTTCAATGTCCAAACGAGCGAAAGGTAGAATTCGCATCTAGCGTCTTTGAGAAACGAGCTTTGACATGGTGGAATGGTGTGATGAGAGATAGGGGTGCCGATGTGGCACTGGCTCAAACGTGGGAAGAACTTCGGGCACTGATGATGAAGGAATTCTGTCCTCGTCACGAGGTCAGGGCCTTAGAAAGGGAATTCGACGATCTTAAGCAAGACAGCGGCGAACATCGAGCATACACTGATCGATATGAGGAGCTGAGCCTGTTGTGTCCTTCCATGGTTACGCCTTTGGATAAGGCGATCGAAAAATACATTGATGGCCTCCCTGACTCAGTTCAGGACATTGTTACTGGTAGCAACCCCACTACGGTTAGGCAGGCCATTGAGCTATCTGTAACATTGACTGAATCTCAGATCAGGAAACGTAAGCTTTTCCGAAAGGGGGACAAGAAACCGGTCGAGGAATCGAAACCAATCGAGGAATCAAAGACCATGGATGAACAGACTGGATCCCCTAAGAAGTCAAAGAAGCGAAAGGCTTCTTAGAACTTCGCCATGGTTACTCACAATGATCAAGCTGTCCCCAACCAACCAGCTCAACCCCCTGCTAGGAAGCCATACAATGGAACTTCACCCTTGTGCAACCAATGTAACCTTCATCATCATGCTAGGGTGAAGTGCCGCGAATGCCAAATTTGTGGACTTAAAGGTCACACAGCAAAGGTTTGCCAAGCTGCAGTTGCACCAAATCAAGCTGATAACAATCCTGCTCAAGCTCGCTTTCCACCAGGTTCTTGCTACAATTGTGGTGAGATGGGTCATTTCCGAAGAAATTGCCCAAAGCTTGCTAATGCTAATCCAGCACCGTGATGAGCATCTGACCGACTAGAAGACAACACCCTTTAGAAATAATCATGTCTTGTGTATTATTTTCTTTTGTTGTCAAGGTCCATGAAACAGTTGTTATCATTGTTTATAAATAAATCTTTTATTTACATTGCAATGTATTTATGAGGTTGTATGTATAAAGAACATATCCCTTACAATACCGACAATTAAGGAATCATATTCCTTGAAAAGCAAACTACCACCCAAATTTTTTTTTCCATGTTATGATATCTTGCGTTTCCATGAAGTTCCTAAGTACTCGTTTCTTCTAAGGAAAACGAAGTACAAGGCGCAAGTTACAACACTGGGCGAATACCCAAAGTACCACTATAAATCCTTAATAGGGTACCTAAGGGTATATCCATGAATTCAAAAATTGATGTGTTCCTTAATTCGAATATTACGTTTCTTTGGAAACAAAAATCGAATTTTTGGAAGATCTTCCTATCTTTTTAGATAGATCCCAGGGGACATTGAAGTCCATCTACTGGTTTCCATATCCGTATTCAATCAATAACAAGTTAATAACAAATTATAATCTAGTTAAACAATTATGTGACCTTGTGCTTATGTGTTCCCTTATGTGTTGTTGTGTGATCCAAATTATGTTATCCAAATCCTTGTAGAATCTTCCATATCATTCGTATAAAGGATTCATAGTAGGATATCCAAAGGTACTATATTAAATCCTCAATGGGCTTTTACGTGATAGTAAAGACCCTTGGATTATATTGTACTATTCCATAATTAGACCCCTTGAGTGGTCTAGTTAAACAGATTGATCCAAAAAAAAAATCTAGTTAGGAATATCATGTGATGATATAGCTGAAAGGACTCCTTGGTGGCCTAACTAAGAAGATCCCCTGTCGAGCTAATAAAAAGGAACCGATGGAAGTCTAGTCACCCTCATCACAAGTTTGATATCCTTCCCCAAACATTACAAACAAACTGTGCGGACTGTGCAAGGGATTACGTAATTATGGATGCATACATAATTATGGAATTTAGTGCACAGAAACCACAGCAAGTATTGTCGTGTATCTAGAGTTAACCCTATTCATTTTCGTTTCTGAAGAAATTGTGGAAAATGACTCATTCCGTTCATTTTCGTTTCTGAAGAAATTGTGGAAAATGACTCATTCCGTTCATTTTCGTTTCTGAAGAAATTGTGGAAAATGACTCATTCCGTTCATTTTCGTTTCTGAAGGAATTGTGGAAAATGACTCGTTCCGTTCATTTTCGTTTCTGAAGAAATTGTGGAAAATGACTCCTTCCGTTCATTTTCGTTTCTGAAGAAATTGTGGAAAATGACTCATTCCGTTCATTTTCGTTACTGAAGAAATTATGGAAAATGACTCATTCCGTTCATTTTCGTTTCTAAAGAATACCCATTAAAGAAAATGACTCATTCCGTGCATTTTCGTTTCTAAAGGATACCCATTAAGGAAAATGACTCATTCCGTGCATTTTCGTTTCTAAAGGATACCCATTAAGGAAAATGACTCATTCCGTGCATTTTCGTTTCTAAAGGATACCCATTAAGGAAAATGACTCATTCCGTGCATTTTCGTTTCTAAAGGATACCCATTAAGGAAAATGACTCATTCCGTGCATTTTCGTTTCTAAAGGATACCCATTAAAGAAAATGACTCATTCCGTGCATTTTCGTTTCTAAAGGATACCCAATAAGGAAAATGACTCATTCTGTGCATTTTTTGTTTCTGAAAATTTTCCATCGAAGGGAAAATGAATATCCTTGATTCTTCCTTCATTTTCCATTTCTGAAGAGTCTCCGTTAAGGAAATGACAGGATATTGCCTTGCATATCTTTTGTGGTTATTTGACACAAAGTCACAAATAGACTCCTACGAAAAAATTTCGGGACGAAATTTCCTAAAGTAGGGGAGACTGTGACACCTGTGTCACCACGACCATCAAACAAATACCAAGCCGATGAAATATTGTATTTCATACTTGGGATCGTGTATAAATATGTGTATCTTTTGCACAAATCAATTCTTGTTCAATTTCAAACTCTACAACGCTTTCTAGGGAATTATACGCAAACTAGTGCGTAAACGTACTCAGTTTAATGTGACAAATACTCCGGAAGACCATCATATACTTAACATACCTTAAATAACCTTTACATAACTTAGAAATAAGTTTTGAAGGCTTTGGTATGGCAAAAACAAGTTAATTCGCTTATAGGGACTAAACTTGACAAACTGCGAAAGTATACCAATTTGAACTGTAACGAACATTCCGGAACATGTACATAAGTTAAACATACGATAAATATCTTTTACATAGCTTAGAAATAGGCTTTGAAGGGTTGGGTATGCTAAAACAAACTTTTGGATCATTCAGGGACTAAAAGTGTCAAAAAGTGCATAAGTTTGCACTTTCGCGCATAACTTACGTTCTGAATACATCCGGACATCCAAAAATTTATGTAAGCATCCTTATATTATGCCTTAATGTTTGGCATGAGAAAAATCCATTCGTCGCGTCATTTGGATCGTTTTTCGCGCTTATGCGCATTCCGTCGTAATTAACCGAACATCGCGATCGTACGGCCAAACGAACCAACATCCGACATATTTTTGAGCATGTTTCATGTCCACAATGTTTAGGCATCATTTTAGGGCCTTAAAGTTGGCTTTACGGGCCTTAGAAGTGTCGAAAATGGCTTAAACATGCAACAGGGACCAAAACTGCCATTTCTGAAAGTATGTGCAGATCAGACATGCCTAGGCGGCCCGCCTGAGTTTTGTCTGATCCTGACGCGGGCCGCATGGCCCCTAAAGTTGCAGAAACTTTGTTTTCTTGCAAAACTTGGCCTTTCAAACACTCCAAAGGGCAATGCCCTTTCACCATCTCTGGGGTTAAGGTCATTATAAGCCACCACAACATCTTGACAAGTGTACGCATAGGATCGTGGCACGATATTCAAGAAACGATCCTAACGGCTTTACTTTTCCTATAAATACCCC
Organism: Helianthus annuus; assembly: GCF_002127325.2. Taxonomy (NCBI): domain Eukaryota; kingdom Viridiplantae; phylum Streptophyta; class Magnoliopsida; order Asterales; family Asteraceae; genus Helianthus; species Helianthus annuus. Next base: position 119,949,342 of record NC_035444.2, read on the forward strand.
CCCCCCATTTGTGTTAAAACCCACAAAACTAATCAAAGAGCTCTAAGTTGATGCCATTGCTTCATACCTGAGCTCCTGGATCAAGTTTAGCTTTCGGGGACCCTTCGTAAGTGTTCTTTTGTTCTTTTAATCACTTTCTAGTGCTAAAGTCAAACTTTGTTTGACTTTCTGCGTTGACCAGCCTATGGTCAACACGAAGTTCATTGGAACTTCATAACGTGAGCGTGATCACGATGGTTATAGTCCATGGCGACTATACCTACTGATTACCACGTTATCTAGGCTCAGTGACGAGTCGTAGTTTCGGCCAAAATGCGCATTCTTGCGTATTTTGTAACCAAACTACTCGTCATCATCAAAGCCATTTGTTTTGATGCCAAACCCGTTTTCTAAACTTAGTTAAGCATGTTCTAACATGCTTAGCTCGTCACTTTTAGTTTAGTGCTTATATAGGGTCGTAAGGTAAGCGATCTAAACCATTGCTTATACTTTCGAACCCGGCCCATTTGGTGGATCATTAGGATCCAACCAAACACATTAGGTGACCATAGCTGTAACCTTCCGAGGTTATACCTTGTGGTCACGATGTTAGGCGTTCCAAACGCATTATACGCGAACGACGCGTTAAGGTAGCATAAGCTACCTAAACGGGTCGTAATGGGTCGCAAGCACTTAGGTTAGGTTTCATTTTAGTATGTAGGCTTTGTTAAATCATATTTCACGAGTCGCCATGCTTGTTTGGTTTACGAACTCGCGTACTATCCGATCTTCCGATTTAGGTCTGGTATATTAACATAGCTACCTATTAGGTGTCGTTTGATATTCCGTGATCTCTAGCATTGTGTGATTATTACACAAGAACTTCAAAGCAATCTCAGGTGAGTACATTGAACCCCTCTTTAACTGTTTTCCAAACTGTTTTGGGGTGAAACACATGTGCCTACTTGTTACTTTCATGCTTTCCTGGTTTCACATCATATGCTTATTATGTTCGTTAGTACATATATAGTACATGATTTCATTGTGTTTATGCTATGTATGTCCATTGTGTGCATACTTAGTACAATCGATTTACAATACATTTCCTGCTATGTACGCCCATTGTGTGCATACTTAGTACATCACTCTACAATACAATACAATACATTTCATGCTATGTACGCCCATTGTGTCCATACTTAGTACATCACTCTATAATACATTTCATGCTATGTACGCCCATTGTGTGCATACTTAGTACATCACTCTACAATACATTTCATGCTACGTACGCCCATTGTGTGCATACTTAGTACGTTGTTTCTCATTGCATTTCTGTTGCATATGCTCATCCAGCATATGAACACATTATACTACATTTTGAACCGTTGTAACCGTTTGACTATGTGAACCGTCTTAACCCTTTGATTATATGAACCGTTCGAATCCTTTGAACAGTGTGAACCAGTTGTATCTGTTGACATGATTTACATTTGACAATAGACATTTGACTATACATAAACATTTCTACAATTGTTAAGCATTACATCTTGATGGTTTGGTTTGAGTAAGTGATCTAAGTAACGAGGCATGTGTAATACGATACAAGCATGGTGGATACGCCGGTGGTACTTCCTATATATAAGTGTTTGTTTGGTATTACATATCGTAGCGTTACTTGAATCATTTCAATTTGAGACATATAACATTTTATACAAATAACACACTTTTCACAAGACATTGATTTACAAACAACATATCTTATACAAACTCAGTTTACATGGTTATTCATTTAACCATACATTATTCTCTTATTTATACATATCATTTGATCTTATCGTTTTTCAAAATGTGACAACTCGAATTTCCAAGATTCTATTTCGCATTTATTGCACGTTCATGTATTAACTAGTCGTTTATTTGCACAATTGATTGCTATGGAATTGTATATGTTTTAATACAATGAAGTGTATTGTATGATTATGCATGGTTATGTGTTAATTGTGTTAGACTTGTCAAATGCATAAACTTGGTGGTGAAACTGTGAAACTGTTTGAGATGGTGTACTACTGTAAAATATAATACTTGAGGATGTAGAGGGCAATTAGTGAAATCCTAGTAATACTTAACCCTAATCCCCTTTTTCACTAATCATTCTCACAAAAATCCAAAGCACGTACTTCACATTCTCTAGCAATCATCACCATCATCATTGGCAAGACATTTCCGCACTTTTGATTCATCTTTCACTAGAATCATTCAAGGTAATTGTTTATCGATTATTGTAATACTTGTAAACCTAATTGATTGTTTGATCATTATCAATTCTTGATTGTGTGTTCATGGAAACCCTAGTTCTTCATATGATGAATCTGAATTTACTGAATTGATTTCTGATTATTGTGTTATGATGAATGATTAGTTGTAAGCCGATAAGATTGTTCACATAATGATTGCTTGTAATCATCGATTGACTGCTTATGATTTCTGTAATGTGAATTAGGGTTTTGATTGTATGTAAACGTAACTGTTGTTGTAGAACGTAACTGATTCAATCATATTAAACTTGAACATTCGTGTGTGTGACTGTTGTTTGTCAGAGTTTTAATGATGGATGGATGTCCGAATTTTATTAGCTTGAATAGGTCCGACCTTTAAAATGATTGTTAATGGTCCGACCTTTAACATAAAGGATAATATAGTCCGATGTTTAAACATATAAACATATGGTCCGATCTTTAAAGGGGGTAGTAGTCCGAACTTTATAAGTATTGATTGTTGTCCGAGTTTTATTGTCACACATTCAGTCCGAGTTTTTAATGAGTTGTGAAGTCCGACCTTTATTGATAACTCATGAGTCCGACTTTGTATATATATAATGGTCTGAGCTTCCCCATGCATATGTGTATCCGAGTTTCTAAATGATCAGGTGGTCCGAGTTTTGTGGGCCTCTTCCATGTTCCGACTTTTAACCCACCCTGTCCGAATTTTAGACCCCCACATTGTTGTCCGAGTTTCATAGAGGGTGTGAGGGTCCGAGCTTGGTGAAACCCACATCCTCTAGTCCGACTTTCAAACAGGGAACCCGCCCCCCCACCTTCATCTTTTGTCCGAGCTTTGATATATTATGGTTGTATATGAGTTTTGATTTCCTGCTAAGGGATTTAGCTGGGTAGAATGTAACTGTGTAACAGTTATTAGATGTGAACAATTTATGCACAAAGTGTCTGAGTTACATGCTTTACAGTCCGAATTTCTTGAATGGTTAAGTGCATAGCCCTGTATGATGAACAACCTGCTACTGTATGCTACTGTCTGCTACTGTATGCGATTATGTGATACTGTCTAATAGGATGCTACATGTTATTGAATGATACTACATGTTACTGTGTGATACGATACCGTATGTTACTGTCGAACAACAAGAACCTGTAAACCCTAATTGAACGTCAACACTTATCTTGAATTTATGTGCATCATATCGTAGGTCGTGTGTAACGGACTTAGACAATTTGATAAACCCTAGAGCATAGCATACCGAGCAAACCAAGGTGAGTTCACACCCTTACTAAGGCATGGGATTCCCAAGGGCTTGGGAATGGGATTAAAGGAATGAGATTGACTAGATTCGTACATACACTGTTACTAGACTACCATACCATCGTCCTCGGCTGTGCAGGACACATACGTAAAACCTACGTATACTTGTGCTACTCGCTATCCTCGGTTGTGAAGGATACTCACGTAAAACCTACGTGAACTTATACTCACTACTGCCTCGGTTGTGTCAGGCACTTACGTAAAACCTACGTAAACCCCCGCGTACCCCTATCCTCGGTTGTGAAGGATTACTTACGTAAAACCTACGTAAACTTGTACGTGTTACTGTTCTCGGGATATGTAGAACACTTATGGTTACGAATAGTCTAGTGGTTATACAACATGGGAAGCCCCCACCAATCGAACGTACTATCGGCCCAGTAGAGCCACCTGTTACAAACGAACTTACTATTACGCATTTACTTTTTGTGAACTCGCTCAACTAGTTGTTGATCCTCTGTTACATGCCTTGCAGGTCGTTAGATACATTGGAGCTTGCACAGGGAGGAGCTGGTCGTTGTGGGCTTGGATCATGATTGTTTGTTGAACACGTTATGACAATACATACTTATTTATGTTGGGATTTACTTATACGCTTCCGCTAAACAATGATAACTTACTTATGTTTTGGAACACCTTTCATATGGATTTGGTTTGGTTTAATAGCAATTACTTTTACTATATGTATTGTTCTATATGATTGGTGGCTTGATCCTGGTCAGTCACGCTCCCAAGCGGTGATACTCCGCAGGTGGATTTTGGGGGTGTGACAGATTGGTATCAGAGCCATTGGTTATAGAGAACTTGGTTTAATATGGGAAAACGTTTTTATTAAAACCAGACTATAACCAGAACAGTGCTCTCAACGATCCACAACGACGCTTCGCTCCACGTGCAAGACTCAACATCCTAGGTAATAAGGTTTATGTTTATTGCCTACATGCTAGAATTGCATAGAACTTTGCTCGTAGTATGCTTAGATTACACTGCTCATTACTTGTTATGGCTTGAGAACACCTATGTGCTTACACTCTTCTGTCATCGCACTATTCGCGAACCTTTCTCACTTATGTTGCTTATGATGTGAAGATCAATGGCCGGACAAATTAACATGACACAAGCCCAGTTGACGGCTTTCGTTAATGAACAAGTTGTTGCGGCACTTGCAGCTGCTCAAGCAGGTAGTATACCCTGCAGTTCAGACACACACTAGGATCTTTAGATCCTACATTAACTCTTGTGTTTAACCTTGTCCTATTCGTACACAATAGGTCAACACGCTCAGCAGCCCGTCTGCACTTTCAAGAACTTCATGGATTGTCGTCCTAGCACATTTAGTGGCATTGAAGGAGCGGTTGGACTCCTCCACTGGTTTGAAAAGCTCGAGTCTGTGTTCGAGATGTGTGAATGCCCTGAGGCTCGCAGGGTGAAATACGCCACTGGCACACTTGAAGGGATTGCGCTCACTTGGTGGAACGCGCAAGTGCAGATCTTAGGGTTGGCAGCTGCTAACGCCACCCCATGGAATGATTTCAAGGAACTGATAAAAAGGGAATACTGCACTCGGGAAGACATCCACAAGCTAGAGGATGAGTTTTATCATTTGAAAATGACTGGGTCAGAAATCGAAGCTTATACTAAACGGTCAAACGAGCTGGTCGTGCTGTGTCCAACTATGGTGGACCCTCCATACAAGCGCATCGAGGTGTACCTCAAGGGATTAGCACCAGAGATTCAGAGCCATGTGACATCGGCTAATCTTGACAACATTCAGGCTATTTAGCGCCTCGCTCATCGTATCACAGATCAGGCAGTAGATCAGAACAGACCGCCTAAACGTATCAGCGCTACTGCTACCGCTACCACTGCTACTACACTTGCTACTCCCAGTGAAAACAAGAGAAAATGGGATGGGGATTCTAGCAAGGGATCCGCTTCAGTTCAGTCACAGGTTCAGCAGCGAAAGACTGACAGTTACCAGAGTCCCAGTCAGCACTCTTCAGGCAGTCACAGGCAGGGCGGATATCGAGGGAACCTCCCAAAGTGTAACAACTGCAACAGACACCACAGTGGCCCGTGTAACAAGTGTCGCTGTCAAAGATGCCTCAAGATGGGTCATAAGGCCAAAGATTGTAGAAGCCCTCGGCCTGCGAACCAGAATCAGCAGCAGCCTCAAGCACAGCAGAATCAGCAACAGGGCAACAAAGGGTGTTTTCATTGCGGTGCAGAGGGTCACTTCAAAAGGCACTGCCCTCAGCTGAACAGGAACCAGAATAACAACAACCATAACAACAATCAGGGCAATGGCAACAACAACAACAATGGTGGAAACAACAACGGCAATGAAGCGAGGGGTCGTGCGTTTGTGTTGGGGCAGGGTGATGCCAGAAATGATCCCAACGTCGTTATGGGTAAGTTTCTTCTCGACGATATTTATGTTACTGTTTTGTTTGATTCGGGTGCGGATACGAGTTATATGTCTTTGAAAATGAGTAAATTGTTAAAACGTACACCAACACCCCTAAACACCAAACATGTCGTAGAACTAGCAAATGGTAAGAGTGTAGAAGCCATGCATGTAGTCAAGGGTTGTGACATCGTTCTAGCGGGTCAGACCTTCTCGATCGACCTTATTCCTATAGTTCTGGGTAGTTTCATAAAACATCGAATAAAATAAATAGAGAAAAGCCGACTATCGGAATCGAACCGACATCGTCATCGGCATGGATTGGTTATCTAAGCAGCAGGCAGAGATTCTATGTAAGGAGAAAATCATTTGTATTCCTCGTTCGGGTAAGGAACCTCTTGAAGTTCAAGGCGACAAGAGTGGTGCTGTGGTTGGCATCATCTCTTTCTTGAAGGCTCAGAAATGTTTAAGAAAGGGGCATACGGCTATCTTGGCACTTGTTACTGATGCATTGACGAAAGAGAAAAGGATAGAGGATATTCCAGTTGTGCGTGATTTTCCTCAAGTATTTCCTGAAGATTTACCTGGTCTACCGCCTCATCGTCAAGTCGAGTTTCAAATCGAGCTAGCTCCAGGAGCAGCACCAATAGCCCGCGCACCATATCGTTTAGCTCCAACTGAACTGGAAGAACTTTCAAAGCAACTACAAGAGCTCTTGGATAAGGGCTTCATTCGTCCAAGCTCTTCGCCTTGGGGAGCTCCAGTACTATTCGTGAAAAAGAAGGATGGCACTTTCAGAATGTGCATTGATTATCGCGAACTGAACAAGGTTACAGTGAAGAAACGTTATCCTCTTCCTCGTATTGATGACTTATTCGACCAGTTGCAAGGGTCGAGCTACTACTCCAAGATTGATCTAAGGTCTGGTTATCATCAGCTGAGAGTCCGGGATGAGGACGTCTCCAAGACAGCATTCAGAACTCGCTACGGCCATTACGAGTTTCTAGTCATGCCTTTCGGGCTTAAGAACGCGCCTGCAGTCTTCATGGATCTTATGAACAGGGTGTGCAAACCCTATCTTGACAAGTTCGTCATTGTTTTCATCGACGACATCCTGATCTACTCCAAGAGTCAGGAGGAACACGAGCAGCACTTACGTCTTATCTTGGAACTTCTTCGAAAGGAGCAACTGTACGCCAAGTTTTCTAAATGCGACTTCTAGCTTCGTGAAGTCCACTTCTTAGGCCATGTGGTGAACAGGGATGGGATTCATGTCGATCCGTCCAAGGTAGATTCGATCAGGAACTGGCCTGCACCGCGTACACCGACGGAAATACGCCAATTCTTGGGTTTGGCAGGGTACTACAGACGATTTATTAAAGACTTCTCCAAGATCGCACAGCCGCTCACTATGTTGACACAGAAAGGTGTTACCTATCATTGGGGTAATACACAAAACTGCCTTTCAGTACCTGAAGGATAGACTATGCAGCGCACCTATTCTCTCATTGCCAGAGGGCACGGAAGATTTTGTCGTCTATTGTGACGCATCAATACAGGGGCTTGGTTGTGTATTGATGCAGCGGGATAAAGTTATTGCCTATGCCTCTCGTCAACTCAAGGTTCATGAACGGAACTACACGACGCACGATTTAGAACTGGGAGCTGTTGTTTTTGCGCTTAAGATATGGCGACACTACCTGTACGGTACCAAGTGCACTATTTACACCGATCACAGGAGTCTCGAGCATATCTTCAAACAGAAGGAATTGAACATGCGTCAACGACGATGGGTCGAGTTACTCAATGATTACGAATGCGCCATCAAGTACCATCCAGGCAGAGCCAATGTTGTGGCTGACGCTCTCAGTCGGAAAGACACTCTACCTAGACGCGTACGAGCCTTGCAGCTCACTATTCAGTCCAGTCTTTCCGCACAGATACGAACTGCTCAGATGGAAGCATTAAAGCCTGAAAAGGTCAAAGCTGAAGCCTTACGCGGCTCAAGGCAACGAATGGAACAAAAGGAAGACGGCACCTACTATGTAACGGGGCGTATTTGGGTCCCACTTTTTGGCGGTTTACGCGAGCTGGTAATGGACGAAGCTCACAAGTCCCGCTACTCGGTACATCCAGGGTCGGATAAGATATACCACGATCTCAAAACAACATATTGGTGGCCTAGCATGAAAGCCCACATTGCTACTTACGTCGGCAAGTGTTTGACATGTGCAAAGGTCAAAGTGGAGTATCAGAAACCAGGGGGCCTACTTCAACAACCCAGGATACCACAGTGGAAATGGGAAGAAATTTCCATGGATTTTGTTACAGGCCTACCTAGATCTCAGCGTGGGAATGATACTATATGGGTGATCGTGGATCGACTCACCAAGTCTGCACACTTCCTGGCTATAAAGAAAACAGATAAGTTCTCCACTCTTGCAGACATCTATCTTAAAGAAGTTGTTTCGAGGCACGGGGTGCCCACCTCTATCATTTCGGATCGGGATGCACGATTCACGTCAGAACTATGGCAAGCGATGCACAAATCTTTCGGCTCACGGTTAGACATGAGCACAGCATATCATCCTCAGACGGATGGGCAGTCTGAGCGAACGATCCAGACTCTTGAAGACATGCTTCGGGCATGTGTTATCGATTTCGGCAACGGCTGGGAAAAGCATCTCCCTTTAGTGGAGTTTTCGTATAATAACAGTTATCACACCAGCATACAAGCCGCTCCATTCGAGGCATTGTACGGACGTAAATGCCGGTCACCTCTCTGTTGGGCAGAGGTGGGGGATAGTCAGATCACGGGTCCAGAGATTGTAGTGGACGCCACAGAAAAGATAGTACAGATACGACAACGCATGGCGGCAGCACGCGACCGTCAGAAAGCCTACGCGGATAAGCGTAGGAAACCGTTGGAATTTCAGGTCGGGGACCGGGTTTTATTAAAAGTCTCACCCTGGAAGGGTGTGGTTCGATTTGGTAAACGAGGCAAGCTCAATCCGCGGTATGTCGGACCGTTCGAGATCATAGAAAGAATAGGCAAAGTAGCCTACAGACTAAACATACCAGCTGAACTCTGTGCAGTTCACAATGTATTTCACGTGTCGAATCTGAAGAAGTGCCTGTCAGATGAGACCCCCATAGTTCCTTTTAAGGAACTCACTATCAACGAGCGGTTGTAGTTCGTCGAGGAACCTGTAGAAATCACGGATCGGGATGTTAAGGTCCTCAAAAGCAAGAGAATCCCTCTTGTTCGAGTCCGTTGGAACTCCAGACGTGGCCCAGAGTACACCTGGGAACGTGAAGACCAAATGAAAGAAAAGTACCCCCAGTTATTCGGAACCAACGCAGCCACTACTGAGACTGAAGCTACTACTGCGGAATTTCAGGACGAAATTCCAAATCAACGGGGGGATAATGTGACACCCTAGGAAAACCAGTGAACAATACAGTGAATTTCCAAGATTCTATTTCGCATTTATTGCACGTTCATGTATTAACTAGTCGTTTATTTGCACAATTGATTGCTATGGAATTGTATATGTTTTAATACAATGAAGTGTATTGTATGATTATGCATGGTTATGTGTTAATTGTGTTAGACTTGTCAAATGCATAAACTTGGTGGTGAAACTGTGAAACTGTTTGAGATGGTGTACTACTGTAAAATATAATACTTGAGGATGTAGAGGGCAATTAGTGAAATCCTAGTAATACTTAACCCTAATCCCCTTTTTCACTAATCATTCTCACCAAAATCCAAAGCACGTACTTCACATTCTCTAGCAATCATCACCATCATCATTGGCAAGACATTTCCGCACTTTTGATTCATCTTTCACTAGAATCATTCAAGGTAATTGTTTATCGATTATTGTAATACTTGTAAACCTAATTGATTGTTTGATCATTATCAATTCTTGATTGTGTGTTCATGGAAACCCTAGTTCTTCATATGATGAATCTGAATTTACTGAATTGATTTCTGATTATTGTGTTATGATGAATGATTAGTTGTAAGCCGATAAGATTGTTCACATAATGATTGCTTGTAATCATCGATTGACTGCTTATGATTTCTGTAATGTGAATTAGGGTTTTGATTGTATGTAAACGTAACTGTTGTTGTAGAACGTAACTGATTCAATCATATTAAACTTGAACATTCGTGTGTGTGACTGTTGTTTGTCAGAGTTTTAATGATGGATGGATGTCCGAATTTTATTAGCTTGAATAGGTCCGACCTTTAAAATGATTGTTAATGGTCCGACCTTTAACATAAAGGATAATATAGTCCGATGTTTAAACATATAAACATATGGTCCGATCTTTAAAGGGGGTAGTAGTCCGAACTTTATAAGTATTGATTGTTGTCCGAGTTTTATTGTCACACATTCAATCCGAGTTTTTAATGAGTTGTGAAGTCCGACCTTTATTAATAACTCATGAGTCCGACTTTGTATATATATAATGGTCCGAGCTTCCCCATGCATATGTGTATCCGAGTTTCTAAATGATCAGGTGGTCCGAGTTTTGTGGGCCTCTTCCATGTTCCGACTTTTAACCCACCCTGTCCGAATTTTAGACCCCCACATTGTTGTCCGAGTTTCATAGAGGGTGTGAGGGTCCGAGCTTGGTGAAACCCACATCCTCTAGTCCGATTTTCAAACAGGGAACCCCCCCCCCCACCTTCATCTTTTGTCCGAGCTTTGATATATTATGGTTGTATATGAGTTTTTATTTCCTGCTAAGGGATTTAGCTGGGTAGAATGTAACTGTGTAACATTTATTAGATGTGAACAATTTATGCACAAAGTGTCTGAGTTACATGCTTTACAGTCCGAATTTCTTGAATGGTTAAGTGCATAGCCCTGTATGATGGACAACCTGCTACTGTATGCTACTGTCTGCTACTGTATGCGATTATGTGATACTGTCTAATAGGATGCTACATGTTATTGAATGATACTACATGTTACTGTGTGATACGATACCGTATGTTACTGTCGAACAGCAAGAACCTGTAAACCCTAATTGAACGCCAACACTTATCTTGAATTTATGTGCATCATATCCTAGGTCGTGTGTAACGGACTTAGACGATTTGATAAACCCTAGAGCATAGCATACCGAGCAAACCAAGGTGAGTTCACACCCTTACTAAGGCATGGGATTCCCAAGGGCTTGGGAATGGGATTAAAGGAATGAGATTGACTAGATTCGTACATACACTGTTACTAGACTACCATACCATCGTCCTCGGTTGTGCAGGACACATACGTAAAACCTATGTATACTTATGCTACTCGCTATCCTCGGTTGTGAAGGATACTCACGTAAAACCTACGTGAACTTATACTCACTACTGCCTCGGTTGTGTCAGGCACTTACGTAAAACCTACGTAAACCCCCGCGTACCCCTATCCTCGGTTGTGAAGGATTACTTACGTAAAACCTACGTAAACTTGTACGTGTTACTGTTCTCGGGATATGTAGAACACTTATGGTTACGAATAGTCTAGTGGTTATACAACATGGGAAGCCCCCACCAATCGAACGTACTATCGGCCCAGTAGAGCCACCTGTTACAAACGAACTTACTATTACGCATTTACTTTCTGTGAACTCGCTCAACTAGTTGTTGATCCTCTGTTACATGCCTTGCAGGTCGTTAGATACATTGGAGCTTGCACAGGGAGGAGCTGGTCGTTGTGGGCTTGGATCATGATTGTTTGTTGAACACGTTATGACAATACATACTTATTTATGTTGGGATTTACTTATACGCTTCCGCTAAACAATGATAACTTACTTATGTTTTGGAACACCTTTCATATGGATTTGGTTTAGTTTAATAGCAATTACTTTTACTATATGTATTGTTCTATACGATTGGTGGCTTGATCCTGGTCAGTCACGCTCCCAAGCGGTGATACTCCGCAGGTGGATTTTGGGGCTGTGACACAAATGATTTACAAGACAAAGCAAAATACAAGGTTCATGACTAAACATTTTCTCAAAAATAAGTCATGAATTCCGTTTTCACAAAACCAATGTATCTCACTGGCATTTTTATGCTGACGTACCTATTTTCACATGTGTTTTCAGAAGATGATGCATAGGACTTATCAAGACATACTTAGGCGGACCTGTGCCTTAGTGACTTAAAACGAGACAAGAACTAGTTAATTTATGTTATGTATTCTTTGGTTCTTGTTTAAAGCAATGTAAACTTTCATGTTTGATTAATAAAACGAAACTTCATTTACCATGGATTTGAAACAATTGATTCTGTTACAACACTCCCCAACGTTTCCGCCACGTTTTGTATGTTCCACGTGGTCGGGGTGTGACAACTTAGGGTCCTTGCTATCTTTTCTACAAAGAAGACAAAGTCCCAATCAGCTTAGGAGAGCTCCAAAGCAGATAAGAGAGGAGAAGAATGAGGAATGAGCAATGAAACAATGAAATTGGATGGCTATTTATAGTTGTAGTGATGCACTAGGATTATTACAAGTGTTTGTGTATCCTCCAAGGAATAAATCATGGCCACACACTTGTTACAAGCAGGTTAGAAGCCTTGGGGAAGAGATAAACCTGCTCAACATTCCAAAAAAAAAATGCATAAACAGCCCCTGAAGTTGCAACAGATTGTTGAATCTGAGTTTCTAGAACTGGGCACACTGACGCGGCCCGCGTAAGATATGGGAGGGGGCTTACGCGGCCCGCCTAGCCCTCCCAGATCAGCAGAAGTTTGAAAAATGACAGCTTTGGTCCCTACATGCAATCGATTCCATTTTCTACCCTTTTGACACCTGTTAAGCCATTTTCAAGGCTCTACAAGGTCAATAAGGTTTAGAGGACTCAAAATATGCTCAGAGAAGTCTCTGATGTCGGCTTGTTTGGTCGTACGATCGCGTTGTTCGTTAAATTACGACGAAACTCAAACGGACGCGAAAACGAACCAAATTAAGCGACGAATGGAATTTTTGCATTCCGATCATTAAAATAAAAATATTTTAGTGTGTAAAAAAATTTTGGATGTCCAGATGTGGTTAGAACGTAAGATATGCGCGAAAATGTAAACTTACGCCGTTTTTGACACTTTTAGTCCCTGTAAGATCATGTAAGCATGTTTTCGCACACCGAACCTATCAAAGCTTATTTCTAAGCCATGTTTAGGTTATATATGGTATGTTTAGCTTATGATCAAGTTCCGGACTGTATGTTGCCCTATGAAACGGCAGACTTTTGCAAATTGACGCAAATAGTCCATGTAAGCGAATAAACTTGTTTTTGCCATACCAAAGCCTTTAAAACTTATTTCTAAGTTATGTAAAGGTTATTTAAGGTATGCTAAGTTTATGATGATGTCCCGGAGTGTTTGTTGCGTTAAACTGATCATGTTTACGCATCAGTTTGTGTATAACTCTCCAGAAAGCGATATAGAGTTCAAAATCAATCAAAACTCAACATGTGCATAAAATCAAACATAAATGACAAACATTCGGATCAAAACACACTGTTTTATTAATGTTGTATTGTTCAGAGTCTGTACAATGACATCACAAGCACAGATGTCACAATACTAGCCTTAATTCCGCTTGAAAACGTACATGAACCAGTTGGAGCGAAATCAGGAAGATGGTGATTCCGCTTGAAACTGACTTATGTCATTTCAAGCGGAATTAACATCAGTTGTCGAAAATCTTTTTGAGTTTTCAAAAGTGTATGCTAAAATACACTAAAAATCTTTTTGGATTTTGTAATAAAGAAAATGTAATGCAGTAAAGAAATATTTACAAACAATATTTTTGTCAGTTCGTGTAAGAGGATCATATCAGATTTTGAACAAGTCACCAACACCGTTAAGCTTTATTTCATTTTAAGTTCTAAACAATTCACTTAGATTGTCAGTATACCAGTCCACTTTAAATTTTCACACAAATTTCAACTGATCCGAGATACAATATTAATGTTTTAAGCATTTAAACTTATTCGCGTGTCCCACTACTTGAATATACTCCCGTATCCAGATCCCAATATTCAGTCTTACAGGTGAGTATACCTAGATGATATCTGTAAGGGGTTAGATGCGAAACCGTGAGAGCTCAGGTCAGAACTTCCGTTCAGCAGAGAGATGACGGCTCGACTTTTGGTGTGTCCCCTTTAGAGGATCTTTTTTACAACAGCAATGATTATCAATTTTATTGTTTCATCAATTTGCTGAGGGCAGCACTATTTTTCAAGCATTTGCAGAAAGTATTATGCGGAGACTAGGTCAGAATTTCCATTCAGTAGAAGTCCCGGGATAATACCCTAGATATCACTAAGCATTAAGACCTAGTATCTCAGAAAGAGGGACCTTTCAAACAAGATTTCGGGGGTTACCCATATATCCAAGAAGTTGTTACCCACGAATTAAGCAAGTTTGAATTTTTAGGTTTATATCTCGTCACAATCTACTAAATGTGCAAAAACCTACTGGCATATCCGCAGTGAGATTGTTTATCACATTTTAACTTTCCAATTCTTTAGCATGTTGTGACAGTCCACTGATGTACTATCATTTCCTTTTTTTTAGAACAAAAACTCATTTTTAATTTTATCATGCTTTTGTATTTTTCAAATTTTCTAATGTTTTTGGATTTTCTGAAATTTTCTACTCCCCCTAAAATGCAAATACATTAAAGAAAATTGAGAACAAACTATACAGAAAATTGACAACCGATATTAAATCACCTCAATTCGCCATCCACTTGGCATAAACAATCAGAACTCCCCCTTTCAACAAACTATTTTCTCATTATGATTTCAAAACACTTAAGTTTGTTTTAACCAAAATGATTTTTCCAGAAAATAAGTTTAGTTGATTTTATTACTTGTAGGGATTGGTTCATCATCTTGTTCATCAACCACTTGTATAATAATTACATCAAGTTCAAACTAATGACCTTGAGTAATCACTTTTGACAGAAAATCAATTTCTGTTCCTCTTGTAAGTAAAACACTTGTACCACATGTAGGAATAAACATCTACACAATACATGTTACCAATCAAAATGCCGATTCCCGCTTCACTCTTACCAACCTGGAAGCTCCGGCAAGTCCTCATTCTGTAAAATTTTAACAATTTTTAAAAATTTTCATAAAAACTTTCTTAACAATGAATGATACCGATTCCTGATCCACGATTACAAACTTGGGATCTCCGGCAAGTCAGGTTTTTCAAGCAAAGAAAATGTCCACCCAAGCCTGACCAGCCTTGGGTAATTTTAACTCTGAAGCAGTTGGGGTGTAAGTTGCTTTCTTTGTAGCATAGAAATCTTTTACCCCTTTCATCTTCCCATTAACCATTTTTCCAAAAATCTTCTTTACTTTCCTATTAATCGCTTTTTCAACATCAAAATTATCCTTTTCAGAATAAAACTTATTTGAGATTTCAACTTTCCCAATCTTTTGTTTCAAATTCTCAGTCCTCAATGGTGGAAAGTTCTCATCATCAATTGGAGGCACTGAGTTTTAATCACTCTCGTCAAATTGTAGCTCCTATGATATTGTGGAATCAGACTCATCGCCAGATTTTACTTCAAATTTCTTAACAACCCACTTTTGGTTGTCAAGTTTCACACTTCGCCTGTAAAATCTCTTAGAACATTCAGCAACTTCATATGTGTAATTTTTGAAAACTTTAAATTTCTCAATTGGTGGTTCAATTTTATCAGCAACAACTTCTTTCAGTTTATCAGAAATTCCCTGTTTTGTGTTTGTCGCTTTTGGACAGTTCCATGCAATGTGACCAGCTTCATTGCATCTGAAACAGGTTCTTATTTCTTTCTTCTGATAAGCTCCATTCTTTTTCTTCTCAGCAAGAAATTCTTGATTTGATTGTTTCCAGAATGGGCTTTTTGCTTCCTCTTCTGAGCTTGTTCCTGAAACAAATTTTGTATTTTTAGAAATTTTCTCATTTTTATAATTTTCAGGTGGAATAAAACCTAAACCTTTTCTTTTGAAATTACTGTTACGGTTTGGTTTCTTTAGAAAACCGGAACCGGAATTCTTTTTCTTGTTTAAACACTGTTGAATTCTTGAAGTGTATTTTTTATGAATTTCAGAAAGATTAAAATCTTTTATTTCAGAAATATTAATTTCTGTCATTTTGAAAACCTTTTTGATCTTTTCAAATCGAACACTTCTTATTGGAAACTCTTTATTAAAATATAATTTCAATTTATTTCTTTATCTCCCCGTGAATCGTATGTTTGTAACAATATGGACAGAATTTTAGTAACTCCAATCGATTAGGCGTATTGTTCCGGTTCTTTTGAGTAATATATCTGGGTCAGAATCATTCAAAGTGTAAGCAACTTCAAATGTTTCGTCATTCAAATTAGATATTGACAACAAAAATTCTTTACTATACACCCGTTTTCCCGACGATTTCGAACTCTTTTCGGACGAACTCGAACTCCCGACTGACTGACACGAAATTTCGGACTCGGATTTCGACTCTGACTCCTCATCCCTATCCAACACCTGATCGACCATTCTTTTTATTAATTCGGACTCATGATCTGTGTCAGATGCTGTGAACGTGACGTCAATATTGTCTGGTAATACATCGGTTATCTCGGACTCTAACTTTAAACTGACTGCCTTTTTTACTTGTTCCTCATTTGGTTTTCTAGGTGAATACCCTTCCCAAATCGGAGGCGAACACTTATTATAACAGCCACCCTGTTTCTTACCAGTATCCTTCTTCTTCGACTTCTTTTGATCTTCATTAAACGCTTCGAAACCTTCAACAGTTGGATAAATTCTATCAATTATGTAATCACAACTTGTATAACTTCGCAGCAATCTTCTGATTCTTTCATTCTCTGCTTTTTCAGTTTCCAACTCTTGCTTCCATTTAGCACATTCTTCAATGTAAAAATTTATCTCTTTCTGCTTTGACATCATGGTAGCATTCAACATCTTCAAAGCTTTCTCTCTTTCAGAGTTAGTCTTTTCCAGACTATTCACAGTTCTGTTCAATACATCATATGACTCTTTCAAATTTTTTACATCAAACAACAACTGTTCTTTCAACTTTTCTAACTCATTAAACCTCTCATCTTTTTCTATAGATTGTTTACATGACTCTAAACAAGTAATACAGGGTTTTATGACTTCAACTATCTTTTCTATCTCCACAATCTTCTCAACTTCAACTATCTTTTCCACTTCTACAATCTTCTCAATCACTTTGACTTCTTTCAATTCTTTTGTAGCTTTCCTCTCTTTAAGTTTCTTCAGTTTATCTGCAAAATAGAAATCAAATTTGTCAGTAGATAAATGTGTTTTTCCAAGATTTATCTGTTCAAGCTCTTCATCATCATCACTGCTTTCAGAAGAAACAGATTTTCCATCTTGACTCTCCTCATCATCCGACATCACAGCCATCCACTCCTTCATTAACTCTGGCTTTTGAATAATCTGAGCAATGAAAGCTTTAACATTAGGATCAGCTGGAATATACTTGTCCCAGCTAAAACCATCAGCCAATTTCTCATCATCTTGATCAATGATGCCATAGTAAGCTTTCTTATTTGCATCCTCAATCATTTTTCCATGTGCAGTTTGAGATTCCTTGTGTTGATGCGGTTGATAAGTGATTTGCTTATATATAGATTTTTTATAGTAATCATCTTTTCCAAAAGGATCCTTTGCTCCTCTCAGCTCCTGATTCTTGCACTCTCTTTTGAAATGACCTTTTTCCCTGCATTTAAAACAAGTAACTTTAGATTTATCAAAACCTAAAGATGAAAGATGAGCATCTAAAAAATCATTTCGTCCTATTATCATTTTAAACTTCTCAGCTCTTCTCAGGACACTAGCTAAACACCATTTGATGTCCATGAGCTCCAACTCTTCTGCATCTATTTGGTCATAATCTTCCTTTGTTAGCATCGGATTACCAATCTTTCCGGCTATCAAACCTTCATAAGATTCCAAAGCAGTAACAAGTAAACTCATATGATTTTTCACCACCTCTTCAGAAAAATTTTGACCATTTTGTAGATGCAATGCGACATTGCACTGAATCATATGCCCATTTCCAACACTTGCACTTTGAACACTCGGAGGATTAACAGTTGAAAATCCACTAGTGTTGACTAAACTTTGACTGCTTGATCCAGATGAATTTCCTGCACTAAACGCGGTTTGGATCTTTGGACTTGCTTCAACTTTCTCAACATCACCTTTGTAATATAACTTGATGTCTTGTTGAGCATTTGAACTATTCATTCTTGCAATTTTATCCTGTTCAAGATCTTGACCTTCAAGCTTCTCAATGAATTGTGCAATTGATAATCTACTAAACACTCCTGTATTCTTCAGAATCATGAGATATGTACCCCATTCTTTTTGAGGTAAAGCATCAGCTAACTTTTCGACACATTCTGCTGGAGTTTTAGTGATTTTCAGCAAAGACATGGTACGCACAAGATGGCAATATCTTTCTATGATACTCTGTTGTCTCCCCTGGCATACTCGTGAACAATTCAAATTCTTTTTTCAGCAAAGAAGCTTTACTCTGTAGCATCTCAGTGCTTCCTTCAAACTTTTTCTTTAATGCTTCCCATATCGAAAACGCAGTTCCATTATGTTGAAGCAACACAAATATGTCTTCTTTGACAACTTGTTGTAACAAACTTATCATCCTTTTCTCTCCTTTATAACATTCTCTCTCAATGTCTGAAAATTCTGAAATAATCTTATCAACTCTCACAGCGTTCTGAGGTCTAACATATTTAGTTTCAATACTCTCCCAAGCTTTTAGATGGTTTGCCTGGACCCAGTTTTCAAATCTTTCTTTCCAGCCATGGTATTCTTCGATGTTCATAAGCTTTGGGGGTTTTTGCAACGTTCCGGTTTCATATTCCATGTTCATCTTTTGAACCACAACAGCCGGAGTAGTCGGAGTAGCAAAGGCGTTGTAGAATTTAGAATCCATGTTTCGGTAACACGTTTTTCAAAAATAGCACAGTTCAAGCAAAATAAGATTCTCAAGCAGTACACACTCAAGCGAAATCACCAACTACAGTTTCAAGCGAAATAATAACCCTCACTTTCAAGCGAAATACTACTTTTGACTTTCAAGCGGAATCCCAAACTACAATCTCAAGCGGAATATCGAACAATTCTATTTGAAGCGGAATCAGAAAACTTTTTGAAGCGGAACCAAACAAACTCAAGCGGAATCAGTGGTTTCGAGCGGAATCACTAGGTGTAACTCAAAGTTTCAAGCGGGATAGTCACTCTCGAGCGGAATCACCATGTGTTCATTCGAGCGGAATCTGATTGAAGGTCCAATTCTGTCACTTTTAAGCCGTATTTTGCTATGAAACTTTCAAGGGTTTGTTAACTAGTAGTTTTGTACAATCTGTGAGAAATTGATCCAATTTTGACCGATAAATCCTGTTCTAATGAAGAAAGAAAGTGTAGAAGACAGAAAACACAAAGATATCCAGCTGAATTTAGCAGAACTCCTCCTCCTGTGCTCTGATACCACCTATAGGATCGTATACGAACCCGAACGAGTCGTTCAGAGGAGTTTTTATTTGTTACAGGTGCGAAAAACAAGTAACTGATGAAGAAACAGCTAGCAATTCACTTAAATCACTTCTCTGATTGATATTACAACTTGTACAATCAAGAAATCAAGAATCAAACCGGCAGCACCTCGGTATGATTTTCAGCAACAGTTACAAATGATTTCGCTCGACAGGATATTTATACTAGCCTTGATTCCGCTCGAAAACGTACATGAACCAGTTGGAGTGAAATCAGGAAGATGGTGATTCCGCTTGAAACTGACTATTGTCATTTCAAGCGGAATTAACTTTCCAAGCGAAATCAGACTTAAATCAACATAAAACTTGACATTTTCTCGATCTACGTGCCCTGATCTATACAATCTAATCTAAGACTCGATACAAGACGAAGTCGACAGATGCATGCACTAACAAAATGCGTTTTAGCACGCATTTTGCAACGGAACTACTTTTAGGTATCAAAACACTTTGTTTTGATACCAAATCAAAAGGTTAATCATGTTTTGACATGTTTAGCTTGCCACTTTTAGTTAGTGCTTGTTTAGAGTTGTAAGTCTAGCAGTCTAAACCACCGCTTAGACTTTCGAACTCAATACGTTTGGTCGATCTTTTGGATCCGACCAAGCATGGTTAGTGACCATAGTTGCATAGGGAATAACCTTCCGAGGTTATACCTTATGGTTACCAAGTTTAAGTAGTTGTATGATAGGTAGATTATATGCCTTTGGTAAATTACCAAAATGCCCTTTTCATGCATAATTGGACTTTAAGCATATGTAACCTAACTTTTGTCACCTAAACTGATTATACAACCTATTTAAACATGTTTAGGCATATAATACTTATCATAGGACTAGTTAGACGTCTCGAACGCGCGTGTGTGCGCACGACGCGTTAAAGTAGCGTAAGCTACCTTAATGGGTCGCAACGGGTCAAAAGCACTTAGGTTAGATTTCAATTTAGGATGTAGGCTTTGTTAAACCATATCACATGTGTTCCCACACTCGTTTGGTTTACAAGACCTCATCCTGTCCGATCTCCCGATTTAGGCGTCTATTGTTTGACTAAGTGATTCGATTATTAGGTGATGCTTGAGTTTCATTGGTTTGACTGAGCTTGTTGAGTTCTTTAGATTGAGGATACTTTGCACTTCAATGTGAGTACATAGTTCCCCTATTTTACTATTTTCAATTGTTTTGGGGTGATTCATATGTACAAAACGATTTCAAGGTTTAAACGATGATTTCAAAAAGGATTAAGATGGTTTATACAAAACTAATAACGATTTCAATAAAGTGAACGAAACTTGTTGGTTGTAGTTACATAACGAATGACATTCATTAATTTTGGCCGAACCGACCAGTATTAGGTTATGGTACCATAGGATCTGACAAATCTCGTTATCAGACTACACCCATGGTTATGTGTGGGGGTTATGTAGGTAACGACTGAATCTGTGATTGTTAACTTACCCTTTGGTGGTTTGTTAATACGAGAAACGAGGTAGACGAGTCACGAAGGTTTGAATGTTATTAGCGAGACGGCCAAAAGTAGTTTCACTATTAAAACGAATACGATTTTGGGACCAGTTAAACGATTTGAAACGAGATAAATGATTTGAAACGAATTAAATGAATTAAACGATTGGTTTTGGGTAGTGATTAGATAATGGGACGGGTGTAGCATGATAAAAGCATGGTAGATACGCCGCTGGTACATCTTATATATAAGTGCTTCTATCATACTACATTGCGTGTCGTTATTTTGTTCACTTGGGAAACGATTTGAAACGATGTCACACAACGAGGTTTTCGAAATGATATAAACCATACGAGTTTTATTAATGAGTTTTCACGATATGTTTTTACGAATTGGTTTTCTAAAACAAATGTTTTTGGGTTAAGAGTCATGGCTACGAGATTTTATAAACTATAACCAATTTGATTTGAGTTGGTTAATTATGTTGCAATACACTTTTCCAAATGAGGTTTGTACTTTTGACTCTTGCAGTCTAACGAGGTACTACAACATATAAACGAGCCATGAATCCGATACCCTCACAAAACCTATGTACTCGCCAGCATTTCTTTGCTGACTTTATTTTTACATATGTTTCAAGTGGTATTGCTTGATGTCGCTTGCTAGGAAGCTTGTGTCACATAGGACATGGACGAGGCCTTAGTGACTTAAAAACAGTTATAAACAATGTGTAGTTTGTTTGTTTGGTTTTAAGACAATGTACATTTCATAACAATTTAATAAAAGGAAACATTTGGTTACCATGGTTGTGGAACAATAATTCTGTTATAACACTCCCCGACGTTTCCGCCACGGTTTGTTGTTTTAACGTGGTCGGGGTGTGACAACAAAGGTACAAGTGGCAGATGGAAAGAGCCAATCCGCACCCGCCAGGCTCTGCGCAATCGTGCTCCACGATCGTCTGATGTACAGGAGACAAAAAGTACTCAAGGACGCCTACGTGGCACCAATCACCGGGCAGAGACATCTGTCCCACGATCTCCACTTACCTGCTGGTGACAGAGGGATAATGAGGCCGACAACAGTGACACGTGGCTCCAATCATGGCGCGCCAGCACCGGAAAGCTTCTAGAAGCCATGAACGGTCGACACCAGTAAGACAAGGAGCATATCCGCTACGTTGTCGTCTTCCGGCCCAAGGCCCAACAGCCCACATCCTTCACACCTCTCCGGCTATAAATAGAGACCTTAGTCCACAGGTTAAATCATTCTTTTCCCTCTACTCTCACTCTCTTACCCACTTTAATCTCCTCAAAGCAGATACTTATTCTCACGCCGGAGTCTGGTTAAGAGGGAAACCCCCCATATTCCCCTCTTAACGAGCTAACGGTGTTTCTGTTTTGCAGGATCATCCGGTCATTAAGGAGCTCAGGGGAGCAAAGAAGATTAACCCTTATGGTTGAAACATAAACCATACTAATTATTAACCAAATTAGTTACGTGTTTCTTCACAGTGTCATTCAGCTTATCATATTTATTCCATTCTGTTGTCATCGGTTCAAATTTAAAAATCGGGTGGTCAGCTCTGTGCATTTTCTGATCCAGAATAAAGTTAAAAGACGACTGATATTTAATCTTCCTCAGTTTCAGATCATTGGCCACTATTTGAATAATCGGTGTTTCTTGAGGAACCGGATCCTGCTGCGGTGCTGACTGACCCGCTCCTGTCTTTCTCCTTTTACCTAGGCGAGAACTATTAGCTATGCCTACAAAACAAATAAATTAAAGGCAAAACAAGCAGACGATCAGTAATAACAAACTATTTTTTGTATTTTTAAATTATATAATTTTTTTGAATTTTTTGATTTTTTTTTATATATATTTTTTGGATTTTTATAATATTTTTGAAAAAAATAAAGAATAGCCGTATAGCATTTCATTCGCCGCTAATTCTGACACAAGCGGGTTACTTTTTACAATTGCTAAGTGGTATTTAAACTCGCCCGAATGGAGATTGAGTACGGGCGGCTTAAACCACTTGTACGTGCAAGCAAACCCAAATAAGACTAACTACTACTAAAAACTATGCTAAAACGACACAAAGACGACGCGAAAACACTAAACTAGACACAATGTACACTACCCCCCATCGGCACTTTTAATTGTCCCAATTAAGAGCCAAAGTGCCGAACAATGACATTGAAGTCCAATCCGCGCTTGAAATATAATTATCTTTTAGTTGTTTTGAAAATAAATTTTAGCGTCGAAAGATTCCGCCTAATGAAAGGAAGTTTCTTCCGCACTCAAAAAATGTAGTTTCAATGCGCAAAATCGGAGCTTCTCTTATCAATGCACCATACCAAACCAATTCACAATCAAATGCATTTGCTATTCCAAACCAATATTACCCAAAACCATGTATTAGAGTGCAAGTAAAATCATATTTGTCTACTAAACGCCAAACCAAACCCATCCGCAACCTTTACCATACGAGCAAATGCAGTAATCCTGGACTCGACTAACAAGCAAATAAACAACTCAACAAAAACTGACAAACATTGGACCAACAGACGCGACTAACGAACTCGACAACATTCTAAACAGACACTAACAATGATTCAATTCCCTCGACACACTAGACAACACCAAGACTTAATCCTGATGAAACTGACTCTAACCCACTAGTATAAACTCCACTACTGAGATACTCACATTACACCACGAGACAAGACAAACAAACCTGACTCAAACAAAAACTTGACACATCATGGACTTGACATCACTAAACAGGGAATCAACTTAAACCATGACTCGATACACATAACTCACAAGCACTCAATTCACTGACTATTGACTCGACATAATTTACTCGAATATACTGACCCAAACAGAAACACAGAATACCGACTCGAACAACTCAACACAACGGACTCTACTCAACCTAACTAGCGACTCGACAACACACCAGGACCGACCTGACTCGACTGGACTGATCATATAAATAACGAGTGCAGACGAAACCCTAAGTCAAACAAGCTTAAACATGACTCGATTCAGCAAATACATAAGAGAACAAGCAAGGGCATACCTGATTTGTCGAAAATAGCAAGAAAGATTAAAACTTTTTGTGCGAGGTGAGTCCCGAATCGGAGCTGGATGGTAAAATTTTGATGGGGGTTTTGTTTGGTGAGGGGAATCGGTCACAATGGTAGTTGAATCGGTGGAAATGGTGGTTTAATGGTGATGGTATGGTGATGTTAGGGTGGGAGAAAGTTATCGGCGGTGTGGAGGAAAGGAGAAAGCTTTCGGGCGTTATTTGGGGAAACTGATAAGTCAAAGGGTTTACTTCTCCTTTTATGTCGGTCGCGTCGCGCGATGGGAAGTAGGGTGGGCCGTGGCGTGACGCCACGGCTGGGTTCAGCAGAAGAGGGTCAGCTTTTTTAGGGTTCATAAGGTTTAAAAGGTTCAACATAGTTTTTATCTGACCCTCATGGTGGCGTAGCGCCACCAGATAAGAATCTGGTGGTGCCGAGACGCGACGGACACTTTTTCACAGAAAGTCTCGTAAAAATTCAAGTTTTTGGGACTTCGAAAATTTTCTAACTTTTTCATACTTTCCCCAAACCTTCCCAAATTTCTTCTAAGTAGGGGACTTACCTGGACTGACTTTTTCTTCACATTTTCAGCTCTTCAAGGGTACGTTTCCTGCAAATTTTTTCAAACACACAAACACATACATGAAAAACTACAAGAAACATGAAAAATAACGAAATTTACAAACGGTACATACTCTACAATCGAAGCTCTTCGCACTCACTGCTCGGTGAAGGTGGGTGGGTCCTCTAGAGGAATTTCTTCCTCTTCGGTAGTATCAATGGGACCTCCCAAGTAATGTTTCAAGCGATGACCATTAACTTTCCACACACCTTTATCGACTTCATCATATAACTCAACGGTACCGTATGAAAACACCTCCTTTACCACATACGGTCCACTCCATCTTGACTTCAACTTCCCCACTATCTATTTCAACCTTGAATTGAATAGGAGCACTTTATCACCTACCTTAAACTCCTTCAATCCTCGCAATCTCCTATCATGCAACGCCTTAGTTTTTCCCTTAATACTCCAAGATCGTTCATAGGCGGCATCCCTCAAAGCTTCCAACTCATGAATTTGGAAGAACCTCCTTCTTGCGGCTTCGGTAAGGTCGAGGTTAATGGTTTTCAAAGCCCACAAAGCTCTATGCTCTAACTCTACCGGAAGATGGCAAGCTTTGCCATACACAATCATGAAGGGTGTTGTTCCTAACGGTGTTTTGTAGGCGGTGCGGAATGCCCACAAAGCGTCGTCGAGCTTTTCCGACCAATCCTTTCTACTTTTTCCTAGCGTTTTCGCTAAGATTCTCTTCACCCCCTCGGTTAGCATTCTCTACTTGGCCACTAGTTTATGGGTGGTATGCGGTGGAAAGACGATGAGTGACACCGTAGCATGCAAGAGCCTTTTCCATGGCGGAATTGCAAAAATGCGTACCACGGTCACTTATTATAGCTTTAGGAACTCCAAAACGTGTGAATAACTTTTTAAGGAATCTCACCACCACTCGGGCATCATTAGTAGGCAAAGCTTGAGCTTCCACCCACTTCGAGACATAGTCAATGGCCACAAGGATGTACCTATTCCCACTCGATGATGGGAAAGGTCCCATGAAATCAATACCCCAAACGTCAAAGATTTCAAGAACTTGGATGGGATTTTGGGGCATTTCATCGTTGGATGAGATGTTGTCGGTACGTTGGCAACGGTCACATGTCCTAACAAACTCTACGGCATCCTTAACTACCGTCAGCCAATAGAAACCACTATCAAATACCTTTTGTGCCATCACATTCGGCCCGTGATGACCTCCCGTTAAACCCTCGTGCACATGACTAAGGATGTTTAACCCATCCTCTTTCGAAACACACCTTCTAAGTACTCTATCTCCACCTATCCTAAATAAGTACAGGTCATCCCAAATATACTTCCTAGCATCCCTAAGAAGCTTTTTCTTTTGTTGATATGACATACCCCTCACAAGATCTTCAGTCGCTAAATAATTTACCAAATCCGAAAACCATGGCAAACCCTCTACCTCGGCACTAACAAAGTCTATGGTTTCGTGAGGGAAAGTTTCTCCTATGGAATCCTCACGAACTTCCTCTCTCTTAGGATCCTCTAAACGTGACAAGTGGTCGGCGGCCACGTTTTCCGCTCCCTTTTTATCCTTAATTTCTATATCAAACTCGGAGAGCAAAAGAATCCATTTAATGAGACTCGGCTTCGCGGCTTTCTTTTGGAATAGAAATCGCAAAGCGGCATGGTCGGTGAATACGGTGGTTTTGGAAAGCACGAAATATGAGCTAAACTTATCAAACGTAAACACTACGGCTAAGAGCTCTTTTTCTGTGGTGGTATAGTTATCTTGAGCATCATTTAAAGTTTTGCTCGCATAGTAGACTGGATGAAAGTGTTTATCGACTCTTTGACCTAAGACCGCACCTACGGCATAATCGCTTGCATCGCACATGAGCTCGAAAGGCAAGCTCCAATCGGGCGAAACAAGTATAGGGGCACTAACGAGTTTCTCTTTCAAGAAATCAAAAGCCTTGATGCACTCTTTGTCGAAGACGAAAGGCACATCTTTCTCTAAAAGTCGAGTCATGGGGCGAGTAATCTTGGAGAAATCCTTGATGAAACGCCTATAAAAGCCCGCATAACCTAAAAAGCTTCTAACGGACTTGACACTAGTAGGTGGAGGCAATCTACTTGTGGTATCTATCTTGGCCCTATCCACCTCTATCCCCTCTCTAGACACCTTGTGTCCTAAAACTATCCCCTCCGTCACCATAAAGTGACATTTCTCCCAATTCAACATAAGATTTGCTTCTATGCACCTCTTAAGCATCCTATCGAGATTTAGAAGACATTGATCGAAAGTGGTACCATACACCGAGAAGTCATCCATGAAAACCTCCATAGAAGTCTCAAGCATGTCTTGGAATATAGCAACCATGCATCTTTGAAATGTAGCCGGAGTGTTGCATAACCCGAAAGGCATGCGGCGATATGCATAAGTGCCGTAAGGGCATGTGAACGTCGTTTTACCTTGATCCTC
This sequence comes from Helianthus annuus, assembly GCF_002127325.2. Classification (NCBI taxonomy): domain Eukaryota; kingdom Viridiplantae; phylum Streptophyta; class Magnoliopsida; order Asterales; family Asteraceae; genus Helianthus; species Helianthus annuus. The sequence goes on from NC_035444.2 coordinate 119,976,577, forward strand.
CGGGGCGATGGGGATCTGAAAATAACCCGAAAATCCATCAAGAAAACAATAGAATTGTTGACCCGCTAGACGCTCCAACATTTGGTCAATGAATGGAAAGGGGAAATGGTCTTTCCGGGTGGCGTCATTTAACTTTCGGTAGTCTATGCATACACGCCAACCGATAACGGTACGAGAGGGGATTAATTCGTTCTTTTCATTCATGATCACCGTCATCCCACCCTTCTTTGGGACGACTTGGGTCGGGCTAACCCATGGTGAATCGGAAATAGGGTATATCACCCCGGCATCTAACAACTTAAGCACTTCCTTCTTAACAACCTCTTGCATGTTCGGATTTAGGCGTCGTTGAGGTTGCACCACTGACTTATAGTCATCTTCCATGAGTATCCGGTGGGTACAATAGGCGGGGCTTATGCCCTTGATATCCGAAAGACGCCATGCAATGGCTTCCCTATTCACTCTCAACACCTCTAACAACCTACCCTTCTCTCCCTCTTCTAACTTAGACGAAATAATGACGGGAAAATCAGACCCCTCACCTAAAAACGCATACTTAAGTGGGACGGGAGAACTTTAAGTTCTAGTGGGGCGAGTTTCTCTAAAGGTGTACTCTCACTCTCACTTTTGACCTAACTCAATTCTAGCACTTCAGGGACCCACTCGTTCTCTTCTACCTCCTCACTCTCACTCACAACCTCCTCTACCTTCTCAACTACCTCATCTAACTTACTCTCAACTAGATCGGCTCCACTAATATAGTCAAAGCAGTGGTCGACACAAGATAAGAAAGATTCTATGAAATAGACCGAATGACAAGGACTCAGAACCATTAGGGTGTTCCATGGAGTGTGATATCTCGAAAGTAACTCTCTCCTCACCGACTTGAAGTCTAATTTTCCCGTCAAAGACATCGATGATAGCCTTGGAGGTACACAAAAATGGGCGTCCTAGAATGATAGGAACCTTCTCGTCGGCTTCCATATCAAGAACGACAAAGTCTACGGGAAAGATGAATTTATCCACTTTGACTAGAAGGTTTTCAATTATACCACGTGGATACTTTACTGACCTATCGGCTAGAGACAAAGACATACGTGTAGGGGATAACTCTCCTAGACCTAACCTCTCGTACATGGAATATGGCTTTAGGTTTATACTTGCTCCTAGATCGGCTAGAGCCCTACACTCGGTATCACTCCCAAACAAGCACGGGATGGTAAAAAGGCCCGGATCCGTCAATTTTTCTGGGACCTTGTTCAAGACTACGGCGGAACATCCTCCACTAAGGGGGATGTTAGAAACCTCTCCTAACCTATCCTTACGTTTAGAAGATCCTTTAAAAATTTTGCATATTTAGGCATCGATTGAAGGGCTTCTATGAAAGGAAGGTTGATTCTAAGTTGTTTAAAAATTTCCCATACTCTTTGGAATAGGTTTGGTTTTTAAGACGGGAAGGGAATGGAGCACGGGAAATATCAACATTGGGTGATGGAACAACTTGAATGGGCCTTTTTTCTACACTCTTCTCACTTGAAGTACCCCCGATGTGTGCGGTACTTGCTGGGATGAACCTAGATTGCACTTTACCGGGTGCCTCCATTTGAACCTCTTCATCTACGGGTTCCTCATCTTCTATATCAACACTCTCAGGTCTCACTACCTCTCCTAAAACCCTACCACTACGGGTCGAAATTGCCTTCAAAGTGCCAGATGGGTTGGGCTTTATGTTTCCCAAAAATTAACCGGGAGGTCGTTCTTTCAACTGGCGTGCAATATCCCCAACTTGCCTTTGAAGATCTAGGAAATTTGAATGGTTATTCTTTAAGAATGTAGCGTGTTCTTCTAAGGTACGTTGGATAGCCTGATCCTTAACAACTAGCTGGGTAAGAATGTCCTCTATCCTAGATAGACTACTATTTGACCCCTCATTCCTAGGTTGAACCTCTTGGTTGACCCCTCACCTCTGAACTGTGCACCTGAACCTGAACTAGCAAATTGACCTGTTTGACCCGACCCCCCACTAGAATAGAAACCTGGCCCCTGCTTTGATATTGACCTGATGGAAAACCAGGGGGTTACCTAAAGAGCGATAATTGTTAGCACGCCAATTAGAGTTACTATTATTGAACGGGTTAGTTGGACCCTTATTTTGACCTGCTATATACTCGACCTCTACAAACTTCGCACCTATCGACCTTCTTCTTAATTTCTAGCAACTCCTTGGTGATATACTCTAGTTGAGACACTACCTTTGAGTCTGAAACGATTTGTTCACTCCTCGAGAATATGAGGAAGTAATCACAGGATAATTCCTACTGGTAGCACAATGATTTATATCCGCATGAGCGAAGCTCTCAAAGAGATCATTGCAGTCAGCCACAGTTTTCTTTCCCATTAGATGGCCTCCTACAGATGTGTCGAATCGGGCCTTACACTCAGGGATGAGACCATTGTAAAATTTTTCAACTAAAGCCCAATCCGACAGCCCATGTTGGGAACAACGTGAAAGTAGAGTTTGAAACCTCTCCTATGCTAAGTGAAATGGTTCGTCAGGCTCCATTCTGAAGGAATGGATCTGATCTCGAAGGCGACAGGCCTTCGTAGGTGGGAAATACTTAGCAAGGAAGGCATCCCTAAGTCCAGCCCAAGTAGTGTAAGTACCCACTGGCTGCGAATCGAGCCATGTGGCTGCGCGCCCAGCAAGCAAAAAAGGGAAGACTTGGCGATAGCGGGCATCAAGATTAACACCTTCGATGCCGAAGGTGCTACACAGACGGGTGAGACGGTTGATATGTGTTGGCGCATCCACATCATCACGACCATGGAACTAACAAGAGTTGTTAATGGCGGTCATGATGTATGAGAGAATTTTCCAAGACTTGTCATTGGTGATTTTAGGGATGGTGATGGGTGAATTTGCGGTAAAACCCGCAGTGGAACGCTGGTGGACAGTTTGGTTTTCGGCCATTTGGTGAACTGGTGGTGGACTAGGGTGTCGGGAGGGTGGTGGGGAATTGTGGGGTGACGACTTCGGGGTGAAGTCGTAGTTCGGTGGTTTAGATTGTAGTGTAGAGTCAGAAGGGGCTGAAGATGAAGTTGAAGATTTTTTTACCTGAAAACTAGGTGTGGAGAAGGAAGACTTGTCGATCGGCGGCTTCACAGGTCCCTAAGAACGCGTGTGGGGCATTAACTGCAAAACCAAAGACAAACAAGTAAGACGACTCCAACAAAAGACACTAAAAATATGAAAAGGGAAGTTTGTCTCATTTGTCATTTTTCCTAAACACACACTTAAGGTGAGAGAGAAAATGCTCTCTCTTCCTTCACCAACTTTCTAGCCGTCATCCACTATCCTGCTGCCACCTACGACCATCTACCACCCTTCTCTTCCGTTCACAACCCTCATTCTGATCATACATCTGTTACGTGTGTGTGGGTGTGTGTGTTAGGAAGATTTTGAGTTTTATGTTGATATGGGCAAGAAAAAGAAGACACCTCCACCTAAAGTTTACAATACGAGATCTACAACGAAGGAAGAAGTTGCTGTTATTAAAGAACAGGTTGCTTCTTGGTGGGATAAGCTGATAAGCGGGAATGTAGAGAGTTCGGGGGCTGTGGAGAAGAAAGATGAAGTTTCTACAGTGGAAAAAACGGGTGAATGTGGGCTAAGCAAGTCTGTATCCACGGTTCCTACGGTTTCTGCTTCAGATTATTCATCGGAAAAAGTTGCAAGTTCTATCGTTGGTTCATCGGAAAAAATGGTGACCTCAGAATCATCAGGATCATCATATACGGTGGCCGGAGATGAGTCTGTGAACTCATCTCCTTCTGTTGTGAAAAAACCGGATGAGAGCAGTATAAGGAACCCAAAGTTTGCTTCGGTTTTTGATGTGTTGGATTATAATAAAAGAAATTTATCGATTCCAACAAAGTCATCATCACCGATGAATATGTGTGCATCAGGAAATAGTGAGTTTGATGTTTGGATGAAGAGACGTGAACATTTTATGGTGGCGGCAGGGGTTAAAACTTCGGAGAATTTATCGGGATCGAGTTCTAGGATTATTGATAAGTTTTGTGGGAATGATGTCACCTCGGCCGGAAATGATGGGGATTGTCGGAAGGCGGCTGTAAAGGCTGACAACCTGAAAAACCCTAATGATTCCTGTCCATTGGATGATGTGGCTAATGGACAGATGGAATGTTCGGTGGTGGGGCTCAATCATGTGGCGACTGAATTAGAGAATATTGCAAAGGTGGGGTCTGCTGTTGACTTGGATCAAGTTAATAGCCCAAGTGGTGTGAGCCCAGGTATGTTTACTTCTGTTGATACAAGCCCAAATGGGGTAAATGAGGACCCAAGCCAAGCCACAGCTCTGCCTTCGGCAGCTGCTACTGGATCAACTAATGATGGGCTTCAAAATGATACTGGGCCTGTTAATGATAATAATCCTACTGGTATTGATAAACTAGCTATGAATATTTCTAATAGACCGGCTGATAAAGTGAAGTCTAAAAAAAGGTCTCGTTCAGTGATATGGTTAAGCAGGGGGTTCCAAATTTATCTCCACATGTGGTAAAATTTGGAAGCTTTGAAACTTGTATAAATTTTAATGATGATATACCAGATTCGGATCCAATCAGAGGGACTAAGTATTGGAACAAGGAATTGTTTCAACGATTGTTAAATGGTGAGGGTGTAGTGGATGGTGAATCTAGATTGGCGTATGATGCTCCTAAACGTAATGAAGCTGGAGTTTTTGAAGTAAACATAGAAGGGCAGTTTATGACAAAATCATATGCTTCAAATATTTTTCAGGTTTATGGTTATTTCATTGGTGCCAATATGCCGTTTCGCGTGGTGAAGGAAAATGTGATTAAGATGTGGCATAGGTATGAGCTTAAATCGATTAATGTGAATAGGGGTGGATATTTTTTCTTTAAGTTTGATCATGAGGAGGGTATGTTACAAGTGTTAGAAAGAAATCCTTGGCTTATTGATAATGTGCCTCTTGTTCTTCAAATGTGGGATCCAAATGTTGTGTTAAGAAAACCAAATCCGAAAACGGTTCCAGTATGGGTTGCTATAAAAGATTTGCCGCTAAGCTTGTGGAATGGTGGAAACATTGGTGAAGTTGTAAGTTATGTAGGGAGGCCTCTAATGCTCGATCAAACGACACTCAAGAGATGTGAATTAAAAGAAGGGCCGCTAAACTTTGCACGAGTGTTGGTTGTTGCAAGTGCTTCTAATGGGCTTCCGGATAAAGTTAAGATCAATCTTCCTAAATGTAACGGTGTTCCGGGTAAGTCTTACTTTTTGGATTTATCTTATAAATGGAAACCACCATGTTGTAGCTTTTGTAAGGTTTTTGGTCATGTGGATGATAAATGTGAGTTTAAAAAGGATAATGGACCAACATCAGTTTTGAAAAATCAAAGATTATCAAATGATAAATTGGCAGTCGATGTGGAAAATTTTCGAGATGATGAGTTTGTTGATGTTGTTAGAAAATCAAAGGCCCAAAATAAAGGCAAACAACCGGTTTTGGCAAGTCAAAAAAACTAAGGGTGGGCCTGTTATTTTGGAGCCGGGTACATCAAGGCAAGCTGGGCTTAATAATATGGGCTCTAAAGATGATATCGGTCAAAGGAAGCCTAGCGATAAGGCTGTTGGGCTTCATAACAGTGTTGTTTGTGGTTCATCGGTAGTTGGGAGTGATGAACTTCCGCTAATTAAGGCTGTTGGGCTGCAAAATGTTCTAAGCCCATTGGTGGATGAGATAAATTCAGCTGTGAAACATTTTAAAAAAGATGGACCAATTGCTTCGGGTCCAACAGTCAAGCCCAAAGGTAGCGGCTATTTTGATGTCTCAAGAAATGTAAGTGGGCCTGGACCGAGCCCAAATGTAAACACAAAAAATAGTTTTGGCACATTAAGGGATGAAAAAGATTGTTTTGATACGGATCTTGGGATGTGGGAGCGTGAGATAGAAATGGTTAAAAAGTTTGTGGAAACGAACACCCGCCCGAAGATTGAAGAATATAGTTCATGGTCCGAAAACATGAGAAAATATTATGATGGTTTGACAAAAGTAAATGGGAATGAAGCTGAGGTGGAGTCGGAGACTGATGAAATGGCGCGATTTATGAAGTAAGGCTCCAAATTTTAGTTTTATTTCCTTTTTTATGTTGTGATTGATGTATGTTTTTCTTTTTGTTCTATGTTTTTATGGCGAGTCGCCATTTAAACATTAGAACTTTGTTTGTTTTCTAGTTTTTTAAAATTTAATAAAAGTTTACCCGGGGGCTCCCTGTTTCCCAAAAAAAATACGAAAAGGACACTAAAATTACTTGGACTCCTACGACTCACAAACACACAAAAAGCACGTAACGATATCAGTTGAAATCCAAACAAAGTAATTAACGTAATTGCCAAGAGTCCCCGGCAACGACGCTAAAAACTTGATGTGGAATAAGTAGTTCAGATAAATAAACTAAAATAACCCTAAATTAAGACTCAAGTAATAAAAATCTAGACTCTCTAACTTGATTAAACTACTCATCGGTAAGTGAACCGGTCGACTCTAGCAAGGAAAAGCAAGTCCGGATGTCCAACCCACAAGGACTCTAATTAATCAAGTTAAAGACTTTATTTAGACTAGACACTGACACGACTTAACAATGGTTGTGTTTGAAGGGGGGATTTTACTAAAATCCTAAAATTGAAATTAAAATGAAATTAAACTAAGACACGAATTGTAGGACCGGTTTTGACGCTGTTCGATTGCGTAACGAACGTTCGACGTGCGGAATCCGTGAACATGCATGACCGAACACACAATAACGTACTAGAAACGTGATTTTATTGAAGATATGACGTGTACAAGCAACGAGAATCACGTGGAGAGACTTTCTCTCTCTAGACTTTCTCTCTCTAGACTTGAATCTCTAAAATCTTCAAATGGAGCAAAAGTCTTAAACTTATGTCATAACTCTCCTATTTATAGCCCTTGGAATTAATGAGATTTCTCATTAATTACCAAAACGCCACCTTGCTAATTCTAACTAAATATTACAATATAAGCTTGAATTCTCCGGTTTCTCGCTACGGCTCGGATTGACGAAGGCGATAGACATTAATGCATCAACAAACTCCCCCTTGGATATTGCCGCAGTCAATTGTGACACTTCGGGTTTTTCCCAGGCAACCTTCTTGAACTAACATTTTTGTGTATGTATACGTGTATGTTACTAAATGAAAAGTTTCCATTCTATCTCGGTGTGCTATGTGTTATTAACGTGTATGTAATTATAAATATATATATATATATATAGGTATGAAGTGAGCCGAGACCAGCGAACCCGACTCGAGACCACCCGGTCTCGAGTAAACAGTAGACACTTGGACAGGTTGGGCCACACAACCGAGAAGCCCAATTCGGAAACCCCTAACCCACACGAGACGGGTATAAAACCCTTGAGGGTGACCAACCTTTACAACTTTTACCATTGTCAAACACTCTCCCTCATCTCACTCACTCTCCCCCCCCCCCCCACTAAAACCCTAAACCCTAACAAAATCATCCTCCTCTCCTTCTCTCTTGGACTCAACCGGAAACACCAAGGCTCTCGGATCAAGCTCGAAATCGTCACACGGAGGTTGATTCTTTGATCCTTCATACCCTCAACATCAACCGGTTAGTATAATTAGGTGTTTACTATGATTCTTGGGTATTGATGATAAGTGTTTACCATGTTTTTAGCTAGAAATGTCACTAATGATGATGATGAACATGTTTTAGCTAGTTAGAAATCGAACCATGTGTTGTTGCTATTGATGATGTCTTGACCGAATACTAGCATGAATTCTTATTCTTAAAATGGATGAATGTTGATGTTTAACATTATGCAAGCATGTTGTGAAATTTATTGTGTATGCTAAATTAGGAGCCAAAGATGATTTCTGCCATGAGTTCATGTTAGGATAGGTTTGGTTGTATAAGCTTGTTGTTATGAAAGTTTATACTTGATGAACAATTTGGATGAATGATGATGAACTAGATGAATGTGATATGGATATTCAAAAATGCTTGTTTTGATCCGTTTTGTTTGATAATTAGACAAAGAAACATGTTAGTGCATTGTGGTTGGTTAGTACACAAAAATCATGAAAATGCAATTCTATTGGATAGTACATTTGAACAGGTTCTAGAAGGATTTCTGTGCACGTAACCGTGATTGCGAGTCGAGACCCTTGGTTGCGACTCGAGACCATCCCATGACAACTCGAGACGGACTTCAGGGACTCGAGACCGGGTGGGTCTCGACTTGAGACTTCATGATCTCGACTCGAGACTGGACTCGAGACCTCTGAAGTTGCGACTCCTGATCAGCACTACTCGAGACCAAAATATGATAACACGAGATCTCCTGGTTGCGACTCGAGACCGCGTGTTCTCGAGTCGAGGCCGCCTTGTCTCGACTGGGCTGCCAACCTTGGTTATTGGGCCACAATGTGTTTGGTTTGGGCTACCTGCTTGACTGGACTATATGATGCTGAATTCTGTATGACTGTGCAAATATTAGGGCCGGCCCAATAACCCAACAGATAACTGTATGTATCCTGTGTGTTTAGTACGTGTATGATATACGTGAATACTTATTCCCAACCTGACCTATACTGGTAACCATGCTAGGACGTGGTGACCAACGTGTTTGACCAAGTAAACAAAACCTACCGAGCAACCTAAGGTGAGTTCACAACTTAAAGCATGCCTTCCCGGTGGATTGGGAAACGGAACTAAAACGACACTATTCCCTTGTTACTGGGAACAAACCTACTTTTTCCCTTGTTACTGGGAACAAACTTAGTTAATTACTGTTTATACGGAATGCAGCAAGCAACACTAAACGAAACTCTATCACAATAAGTCCCTACTACATTATACCGATTAGTCGCCGGGGTCTGGCGAACGGGTTATTAGTTGATAGCGCTATTTAGGTCTAACCAGCCTCACACCGACCCTTGTTACTGGGAACGGGCGTGAACTAATAGACTCTGACAACCGTCAATGATGATAGAACATTGACAAACAGGGCACAGCGGAAACGCGGGGTAACATAGTATTCGGTATTGGAAAAACAGTTTAGTCGCTTACTTTTGGGGTAGCTCCCCTTGGCATGTATAAACGGATAAATTAACTGATGAAACAAGTTTTTGGTAATTAAAAACTGGACAACTCGTGAACTCGCTCAACATTATTGTTGACACCTTCTTGCATGCTTTGCAGGTAACCAGTGACTCAGGAGCTCGTAGCTTGGGGACGTGTAGTGGTCGTCAAAACCCGTGTGTTGGGTTTTAAATCATCATGAACTATGAACTTGTTTTAAACCTATTTGGATTATGCTTCCGCTGTTTACTTAAACCATGATTTGATCTTGATCTTTTTTTTTTTTTGAAACTTTAAACTATTATGGTTGCTAACTATTTAGGTAAGTGAACATTTTTACTATTAAAGCTACGCTCAGTATAATTGGTGGCTGGATCCTGGTCAGTCACGACTCCCAAACGGATGATACTCCGCAGGTGGAATTTGGGGGTGTGACAGATTGGTATCAGAGCCATTGGTTATAGTGAACATGGTTTTAAAAAGGGGAAAATCTTTTTGAGAAAAACCAGACTATAACCCGTAACTCGTGACGACCCTACACTCCAAGTGCAAGACTCGACTTATCTGACCTCATAGCTCGGACCCGTGTTTACTTGCTTGCTTGTTTTATGCTTTTCACTCTGCTCTACGTACTAGTTTGCCTGATTAGATAGATATGCCTCCCCTCTTCTATCTCATTCTCGCTATATTACGACATCACACTCATACTATGTTTTCTGGTTATGAAGACAATGAGTCGACGCGGACGAGGAAATGTCAACATGACTCAGGCTCAGTTCACTAATCTGATCAACACGGTGGCTGCAGCTTTCGCAGCTCACCCCGGAGGTCAGCATGCGCCTGTGCAACCACGTGTTTGTACTTTCAAGACCTTCATGGATTGCAAGCCTCTTCCTTTCAATGGCACGGAGGGTGCCATAGGTCTTCTACACTGGATCGAGAAGGTGGAAGTTGTCTTTGCTGTCTGCGAATGTCCCCCCTGCTAATTGGGTGAAGTTTGCTACTGGTACTCTTGAGGGAAGCGCGCTTTCATGGTGGAAGGCGCAAATTCAAATGCTTGGGTCGGAGACTGCTAATGCTACTGCATGGGAAGACTTCAAGGATATGATCAAGGAAGAGTATTGTCACAGGGATGACATCCACAAACTCGAGGACGAGTACTATGGTCTCAAGATGGTTGGGTCAGAGATTGAGACCTACACCAAGCTGTCCAACGATTACGCTGCACTTTCTTTGCCCGAATATGTCCCGACCTATGTATCGAAGGATCGAATTGTACATCAAAGGCTTGGTCCCAGAAATCCGGAGCCATGTGACCTCAGCCAACCTCAATACCATACACCCCGTGGTTCGTCTTGCCCACAAACTCACCAACCAGGCTGTGGAGGAGGGCAAGTTGCCCAAGAGGATCAGTGCTACGGAAGGAACTTCTAGTGACGGCAAACGGAAGTGAGATGGAAATCAGGGCAAGGATGCTAACTCTACTCAAGCCACAGCCCAGCAAAGGAAAACTGAGAACAACAAAGGCCCTCAGCAACAGGGTGGCTATCGGGGGAACCACCCCAAATGCAACAAGTGTAACCGGCACCACAGTGGGGCATGTAACAAAGGTCATTGCCAGCGATGCAACAAAATGGGGCATGAAGCCAAAGACTGCAGGAGCCAGTTTCCGGCTAGACAGAACCAACAGCAGCAACAGCCAGGAAACAATCGTGTATGCTATAAGTGCGGAGCAACAGGGCACATGCGCAAGGATTGCCCTGAACTGAACCAGAATCGCAACAACAACCAGGGAGCTGGGAACCACGACCAAAACAACAATGCTGGGAATGGTGCAAGGGGAAGAGCTTTCGTGATTGGAGCTGGGGAAGCAGGGAATGACCCCAACGTTGTGGCGGGTAAGTTCCTACTTGACGATCGTTATGTTTCTGTGTTATTTGATTCTGGAGCCGATGCTAGTTATGTATCCCTACGTATTAGTAAGAAGCTTAAGCACCCACCTGCATTATTAAGTTCTAAGCACATCGTCGAGTTAGCCAATGGTAGAAACATCGAGGTGATGTGCGTGAAGTGTGTTATATTTTTTATGTATATTTAAGCCCCTTTTTACACTTTTAGCCAAGTTTTAAATTTATAAAACACGATATTTACTAACACTAAACACACATATGGGCAAGTGCACCCATCGTGGACGTAGTATAGTGTTGGTAAGATACCGAGGTCGTCCAAGGACACAAGAGCTTTTAATACCGGTTTATCCTCAACGTCTAATCAAATCAAAAGGTTAGAAAAATGTTTTAAACTAAGAAAATAAAAAACTAACTAAATGCAGAAAATAAAAATAAAATAAAAACAGATAGACAAGATGAATCACTTGGATCCGACACGTGTATTAGTATAACCTTTGATTATTTTCGCACTTTTGCACTTGTTTAAGAGATTATCTTAGTTATTGTAGTAGGCCCCTCTTTTGAAGGCGACGTTACCCTCAACCCAGTAGTTTGAGTCAGCAAGGATACAATCCTAAAGGGTCGGATTATTGAAAGATAATGAATTAAGTTATTAATGCAAATTGTGGTAGGCCCCGCTTCTGGCGGTGACGTTACCCTCGGCTAAGTAGTCTGAGTCAGCAGGGATACAGTCCTAAATAGCCGGGTTATAGTATTAATAGTAGTTAACTTATGAGGGGGTCAAAGAGTTTGGATCCCCGCCATCCAATACCTATGGGCATTGAAGTAGATCCTACTAAATTTGACCCAGGTCCCAAGCAGGACCTCTAAACGCTGAACAAGGGCAAGACCCTTACCAAACCGTTCCCTTAACCCCCGACCAGGTAGCCAACATACCTCCATATAGAACGTGGAGATATGAATGGTGAAAATCTTTTATTTTATATAGACAGTAAAATAATGCCAAGACACCACGGACAAACGATAAGGAAAGATCACCTTCAACTTAAGTAACTAGTTATTAAAGTCATTAATACAAAACCAAATAAAAAGTGCAAAAGATTAAAAATAAAAAGTATTATACTAAACACTTGTCTTCACCAAGTGATGTAAGAGACTTAGGCAAACATGGCCTTGATCGTCAAGAACTCTTACGATCAATCTTGGATCCCGAGACGACTCACACACTCTATGATGGACAATGGATGATGGTGGTGGATGATGGTGTTATGGTGGTGGTGGGTGGTGGATGAAGTGTGAGAGAGGTGGTGTGCCAAGGGATGAGAGAGAATGAAGCCAAGCTCCTCTATTTATAGGCTGAACAGAAGGCTGGACACGGCCCCGTGTCCGCTGGACACGGCCCCGTGTCCGCTGGACACGGCCCCGTGTCCGCTGGACACGGCCCCGTGCCCGTCTGACATTCTCTCACTTCATTAATTGTAATTGCGAATTACAATTAATGCGCCTGCTGTACTTTCACCACGCCCCCGTGCTCGCTGGACACGGCCCCGTGGTGGGCAATGGAAGCTTCTACTGGTTTGTCTTTTCTGCTGCTTCCTGCGCACGCCCCCGTGTTCGCTGGACACGGGGCGTATTCAGACTCTGTTTCTTCTCCTTTGCCTTAGGAGATGCCGTTGAGGGTCCGGGCAGTCCACTTTTGTTCCTTTTCTTGTATTTATGATAGAATTAGCTGTCTTTTTGCTTCTTTTGTTATTTTGAGCTCATTTCATCCTGAAAATACAAAAGGAAGACAAAAACACTCTTTTTCCAACATTAGTACTTAAAAAGGGTTAGTTTTATGCCTTAATTGATGTGATTTATATGTTGCATTTTACACACATCAAATACCCCCACACTTGAACTTTTGCTTGTCCTCAAGCAAAACTCTTTAAATGTGGCTTACACTCCCAAATGGAATAGGTAGAAGAGAAGTTTTTTAGCTTGTCCTAGAGTGTCGGGAATCCAAGGTTTTTATAGGTTTTATTTTTATTTATTTACAATCCTATTCATTATGATTTATTTTGAACTTTTCATAAGATGAATTACTTATTTGGGCATAGCATGCCTTATTAAAATTCCATATATATACAAGTTCACATACCTCACGGGAGATCACTCAACACTCGGCCGAAGGTGTATATTTTAGTGAATCACTCGAGAGCGGCACGGAACTTACGTCTTCCATAGGCTTGCCAAGCAATCAATCCTCCTCCTTTTTAACTTTTTACCTTTGTAAATATCAAGAGGACTTTTGGGGTGAAGGCTTGGGTTTAAAGGTGGGTGGTTGGTTAGTGGTTAGTAAAAAGGGTGAAAATCGTAACAAGCGTCGGTTTTCGTGAAGTACCTTGTTTTTAGTGACTTTTTATTTTGAAGTATTTCTCCAAACAAGCTTTTGTAGCTTTTGTTTGTTTTTGACTTCATCATCATCATTTTTTTTTTAAACGTCACATAAAAAGGTGAGTTTACGAAAAAGCGGACTTGTTACTAAAATAAAAAAAAAATTAAAAAGGTTTTTGGTGGGTAAAAAGGGTTTTGGGGTAATGAAATGAAAGGTTTAGGCTCAAAGGGGCTATCTAGGGGGATTTTGGGTAGGTAAAAAAATGAAAAATAATGGTTTTGAAAGAAAAATGGTTAGTCCTAATGCCTCCATCATTTACTTACTTGGGTTTAAGTTGGTAAGGACCGGGAATGTATCGTCGTGGCAAGTTCTAGATTTGTAAAGACCAAGCGGCTATTCACACAAGAAACGAAAAATGAGCATTTAATCTAAATATGTGTATTTTTATGCTCAATAAAGGCTCAAAACTCACTTTTGTGGGAATGGGTTTTTAATGTGACCAAGCATATATAATCGAATTTTTAACTAGACTTGTTATACCGTTTCATAATTTTCTTATGTTGGTTCTTTTTTATCACAACGCTATCGGTTGTAAACTTGTAAAAATATAACCTTTTTAGAACTTGTTATCCCCAACTTAAACTAAGACAAGTAAATAAAAAAAATGAAAAAGTTTTTGAAAAAATTTGGGGTGTTTAGCGGTTCCAATAGAGTTTTGTATAAGGCTTGTGTTTAGGATTTTGCAAAATTTCAAGGTTTTAGCATCCCCCCCACACTTAAATTACACATTGTCCTCAATGTGTCCAAAAATAAAGTTTTTGGTTGATTAGAATGTATAAAAGTGTGTTAAAAAGCAAAGATTTATGTTACTGGCATCCTGGACACGGCCCCGTGTTGACCGGGCACGGCCCGTGGTCAAGTGCCAGTAACAAAAATTACAGAATTAAAACAGAAGCCTGGACACGGGGGCGTGTCCGCTGAACACGGCCCGTGTCCAGTTACCTGAACTGGGTGATTTTCTGCAGGGGCTCAGCACGGGGCCGTGTTGGTTGGGCACGGCCCGTGTTGAGCCTTCTGTGATGGAGATTTTTGTCGGGTTGTTCTGTTCTTCGTGCATGGTTCCATTTTTCTCGTTCCCCTTTTCATCCATTACCACCATGAGTGTGTTTTATTCTCAAAACAACCATCAATCTTAAAAACCATCATAACATTGCTAATAGAGAGACATTACATAAAGATAAAAATTACATAAATATTAGACTTATGGAGTTCTAGCCCTATGTTTTATTTTAATTTAGCAAAATTTCCAAGAAGCTACTAATCTTGGTTAGGTAAGGCTTTGTAGAACTCCTCCTCTCGGGTGTGGTTCTCCTCATATGTCGGCAAGCCACTCCTCTACCTCCCTTGGAAGGAGAAAAGAGGGCTCGTTCCCATTGGTTTGAGGAGTTTCAACTTCCGCTGGAACTTCTTGTGGGTTTTCCATAGGAGGTTCTGCGGGAAAGTCTCCCCACCCGGTAGGGTTGTTAACACCGAGTGCCAAGTTCCAGTCTTGTTGTGGAAGGACTGGTTCCATAGGGGGTGCCACCAAAATGTTTAACCTTTGGTGCAAAAGGTTAATCTCTTGGAAGCTGCTTTCAAGTCCCATTGTAAGATCGTTAATACGGTCAATGAGGACCTCCTCTATTGACGTCATTTCGTCGAGAGCTTCTCTTAGCGCTATCACGTAGTGCACAAGTGTAGCTTCAACGGAGGGCCTCCTTCCCCTTCGGCTGTTTGAGGAATGAACGGATGATGTTTCGCTGTTTTCACTCGCCATTCTACGAAAAATAAACCAAAAGCAGTTTATATGACGAAACAGTTTCTGGACACGGCCCCGTGCTCATTGAGCACGGCCCCGTGTTCATCTTTCTGCAGAATTTTGGAGCAAGGAATCTTGGGTTTTTAAGTTATTTTCTGAGTTTATGCAAGCTTTTTGACAGTAAATAACTCTAAACAATGTTACATAACATGTTTTTACCAAGATTCTATGATCAAAACTCATTGTTTCCTACCACAAAGATTGAAAATTCAAACTTTTCATGGTAGTTCTTGAAGAAAGATGAAGAAGAAGGAAATGTCTAGAAGAGGAAAGGACAAGATGGGTTGTTGGAAACTTCTTTTAGACTTACCTAGGATTGTTTGAGAGAAGATTCCTTCAAATCTCTGTCCCCAAGTTGGTCCAAATGTGCAGGATTTTTGGCTGCATTTATAGAAAACGACAGCCTGCTGGACACGGCCCCGTGTCCGCTGGACACGGCCCCGTGTGCAGATAAGATTCTGACACAGTTTGTCCGTATTCTGACGTTCTGATCAGAGGGGAATCTTTTGGTGGACACGGGGGCGTGTTGGCCGGGCACGGCCCCGTGTCGGAAAGCTGTCTTATGAAGTTTTGTCTTTACTAAGGAGCTAATCTATATCGGGTGGCTCTTGACTTGTTGGAACAACCCCAAAGTGCCTAAGATACCTTAATTGTCCTATACTAAGGCGAGAACGCAAGAGGTTGTCGGTGAGGATAATTCCTATTTTCATTCTAGGTGGACAAGTCCAACCCTTTCCCGGGCTCTCGTTAAAGAAGGTGTATGCCGAATCGCTCAGGTCTATGTATGCATCGAACGAAGTCGATGGGGAGTCCTTCACGGCACAATCGCACAGGGACGACTATCGTCCGCGTCTTTTCTAGGTAAGAAGGTATTTTCGGGAGCAACGAGGTTGTCGGAATGCGGTTCCAACATTTCCTCATGGTCATCATCTTGGGATGGATCTAAAAAATCCTTCCTAAGTTCTTTTGACCAATTGAGAAGTAGTTCTTCTAGTTGAAATAACTCATCAAGGAGCATTTCTCCTAGAATATCTGGCTGGGCGCATTCGAGGGAGAAATAGTGCTTATTTTTACTTTCGCCCCTCTTAAGGTTACAAGGAATCGGTGGGTCTATATAGTGGGGCCTATAAGTGAGGAAAAAACATTTTAATTCCTCATGTTCGCCTCCACATATTCGACACCACAAACCATAAGAGTGCCGGAAGTAAAAAGAATTACTATCACTCATGTTTGTGTCAGAAATTACCAACCGCCGGGATCTAACGGTTCTGTTTTCAGCAACTGAATCTTGGGCACGGGGGCGTGTTGAGTGGACACGGCCCCGTGTTCAGCCTACTGTCTGATTTAAAACAGGATTGCCAGTTCCAATGATTGAGCACGGGGCGTGTTCAGCGGGCACGGCCCCGTGCTGAGCTCTGCAGAAGCTAAAAATCTAAGAAAAAATCCTAAAAAATTAAAGAAAAATAAAAAAATGATTAGGCCGTTGATTCCTAACTTTCTTAAAATCCTTGTGTCCCCGGCAACGGCGCCAAAAACTTGATGTGCGTGAAGTGTGTTATATTTTTTATGTATATTTAAGCCCCTTTTTACACTTTTAGCCAAGTTTTAAATTTATAAAACACGATATTTACTAACACTAAACACACATATGGGCAAGTGCACCCATCGTGGACGTAGTATAGTGTTGGTAAGATACCGAGGTCGTCCAAGGACACAAGAACTTTTAATACCGGTTTATCCTCAACGTCTAATCAAATCAAAAGGTTAGAAAAATGTTTTAAACTAAGAAAATAAAAAACTAACTAAATGCTGAAAATAAAAATAAAATAAAAACAGATAGACAAGATGAATCACTTGGATCCGACACGTGTATTAGTATAACCTTTGATTATTTTCGCACTTTTGCACTTGTTTAAGAGATTATCTTAGTTATTGTAGTAGGCCCCTCTTTTGAAGGCGACGTTACCCTCAACCCAGTAGTTTGAGTCAGCAAGGATACAATCCTAAAGGGTCGAATTATTGAAAGATAATGAATTAAGTTATTAATGCAAATTGTGGTAGGCCCCGCTTCTGGCGGTGACGTTACCCTCGGCTAAGTAGTCTGAGTCAGCAGGGATACAGTCCTAAATAGTCGGGTTATAGTATTAATAGTAGTTAACTTATGAGGGGGTCAAAGAGTTTGGATCCCCGCCATCCAATACCTATGGGCATTGAAGGAGATCCTACTAAATTTGACCCAGGTCCCAAGCAGGACCTCTAAACGCTGAACAAGGGCAAGACCCTTACCAAACCGTTCCCTTAACCCCCGACCAGGTAGCCAACATACCTCCATATAGACCGTGGAGATATGAATGGTGAAAATCTTTTATTTTATATAGACAGTAAAATAATGCCAAGACACCACGGACAAACGATAAGGAAAGATCACCTTCAACATAAGTAACTAGTTATTAAAGTCATTAATACAAAACCAAATAAAAAGTGCAAAAGATTAAAAATAAAAAGTATTATACTAAACACTTGTCTTCACCAAGTGATGTAAGAGACTTAGGCAAACATGGCCTTGATTATCAAGAACTCTTACGATCAATCTTGGATCCCGAGACGACTCACACACTCTATGATGGACAATGGATGATGGTGGTGGATGATGGTGTTATGGTGGTGGTGGGTGGTGGATGAAGTGTGAGAGAGGTGGTGTGCCAAGGGATGAGAGAGAATGAAGCCAAGCTCCTCTATTTATAGGCTGAACAGAAGGCTGGACACGGCCCCGTGTCCGCTGGACACGGCCCCGTGCCCGTCTGACATTCTCTCACTTCATTAATTGTAATTGCGAATTACAATTAATGCGCCTGCTGTACTTTCACCACGCCCCCGTGCTCGCTGGACACGGCCCCGTGGTGGGCAATGGAAGCTTCTACTGGTTTGTCTTTTCTGCTGCTTCCTGGGCACGCCCCCGTGTTCGCTGGACACGGGGCGTGTTCAGACTCTGTTTCTTCTCCTTTGCCTTGGGAGATGCCGTTGAGGGTCCGGGCAGTCCACTTTTGTTCCTTTTCTTGTATTTATGGTAGAATTAGCTGTCTTTTTGCTTCTTTTGTGATTTTGAGCTCATTTCATCCTGAAAATACAAAAGGAAGACAAAAACACTCTTTTTCCAACATTAGTACTTAAAAAGGGTTAGTTTTATGCCTTAATTGATGTGATTTATATGTTGCATTTTACACACATCAGAGGCCTCGCACGTGATCCACGACTGCAAGCTAGAATTGTCTGGTCAGACGTTTAGTATCGATCTTTTCCCTATCAAACTTGGAAGCTTCGACGTCGTCATTGGTATGGATTGGTTATCCAAACACCACGCTGAGATCCTCTGTCAAGAGAAAGCGGTTCGTATTCCTCGCCGTTTTGGCAAACCCCTCATCGTTCAAGGTAACAAAGGCGGAGAAGTCACAGGCATTATCTCGTTTCTAAAAGCCCAGAAGTGTTTACAAAAAGGGCACACCGCTATCTTAGCACTCGTCACTGACACGCAAGAAGGGGAAAAGAGGATTGAAGACTTTCCAGTAGTGCGTGACTACCCTGAGGTATTTCCTGAGGAACTACCTGGACTCCCTCCCCACCGTCAAGTCGAATTCCAAATCGAGCTAGCTCCCGGAGCAGCGCCCATAGCTCGTGCGCCTTATCGACTGGCCCCTGCAGAACTGAAGGAACTCTCTACGCAATTACAGGAACTATTGGATAAAGGATTTATCCGTCCTAGTTCGTCACCCTGGGGAGCGCCGGTGCTCTTTGTTAAAAAGAAGGATGGCACCTTCCGAATGTGTATCGACTATCGTGAGTTGAACAAGGTTACCATCAAGAATCGCTACCCTCTCCCGCGAATCGACGATCTGTTCGATCAGTTGCAAGGATCGAGCTACTATTCTAAGATTGACCTACGATCAGGTTATCACCAGCTGAGAGTCCGTGATGAAGACATCTCCAAAACTGCCTTCAGGACTCGTTATGGGCATTACGAGTTCCTCGTCATGCCTTTCGGAATGACTAACGCGCCTGCGGTTTTTATGGACCTCATGAACCGAGTGTGCAAGCCTTACCTCGACAAATTCGTGATTGTGTTTATCGACGACATCCTGATCTACTCGAAAAGTCAAGAAGAGCATGAACAGCACCTACGCCTTATTCTCGAACTCCTTCGCAATGAGCAATTGTACGCCAAGTTCTCGAAATGTGACTTCTGGCTTCGAGAAGTCCATTTTCTTGGACACGTGGTCAATAGGGACGGAACTCACGTCGACCCAGCTAAGATCGACTCTATAAAGAATTGGCCTACACCTAAGACTCCGACCGAAGTCCGTCAATTTTTGGGATTGGCAGGATACTATCGCAGATTCATCAAGGGATTCTCGAAGATTGCCCAACCTCTCACAACGCTCACCCAGAAGCGTATTGCTTACAAATGGAATGAACCTCAGGAATTGGCCTTCCAGAAGCTGAAGGATAACCTCTGTAGTGCTCCTATTCTCTCGTTACCTGAGGGTACCGACGACTTTGTAGTCTACTGCGATGCGTCTATTCATGGACTCGGATGCGTGTTAATGCAACGCGAGAAAGTTATTGCCTACGCTTCTCGACAACTTAAA
This sequence comes from Helianthus annuus, assembly GCF_002127325.2. Taxonomy (NCBI): domain Eukaryota; kingdom Viridiplantae; phylum Streptophyta; class Magnoliopsida; order Asterales; family Asteraceae; genus Helianthus; species Helianthus annuus. Next base: position 119,996,538 of record NC_035444.2, read on the forward strand.
ACCCACGAGAAGAACTACACTACGCATGACCTGGAGCTGGGAGCAGTGGTTTTTGCCCTTAAGATATGGAGACATTACCTGTACGGTACCAAGTGCACTATTTACACCGATCACAGGAGTCTCGAGCATATCTTCAAACAAAAGGAATTAAACATGCGGTAACGCCGATGGGTCGAACTCTTGAATGATTACGAATGCGCCATCAGGTACCATCCAGGCAAGGCCAATGTCGTGGCAGACGCCCTCAGCCGAAAAGACACTACGCCCAAGCGCGTGCGAGCATTACAACTTACCATCCAGTCTAACCTCCCTACCCAGATTCGAAATGCTCAGGTTGAAGCATTGAAACCAGAAAACATCAGGGCCGAGTCTCTGCGAGGATCGAGACAGCGATTAGAACAAAAGGAAGATGGCGCATACTATGTGACAGGGCGCATTTGGGTTCCACTCTACGGGGATCTGCGTGAACTAGTGATGGACGAAGCCCATAAGTCCTGCTACTCAGTACACCCTGGATCAGATAAGATGTACCACGACTTGAGGACTACGTATTGGTGGCCTGGCATGAAGGCCCACATCGCAACATATGTTTGCAAATGTTTGACTTGCGCAAGAGTCAAAACAGAGTACCAGAAACCAGCAGGCCTACTCCAGCAACCAGAAATCCCGAAATGGAAATGGGAGCAAATCTCCATGGATTTCGTCACTGGTCTACCTAGGTCCCAACGCGGGAATGACACTATTTGGGTGATAGTAGACCGATTGACCAAGTCTGCACACTTTTTGGCTATTAAGGAAACAGATAAGTTTTCTACCCTGGCAGACGTGTACTTAAAGGAAGTGGTTTCGAGGCACGGGGTACCAACCTCCATCATTTCTGACCGAGACGCTCGCTTCACTTCAGAGCTGTGGCAAGCTATGCACAGATCCTTTGGCTCACGACTAGACATGAGTACCGCTTATCATCCACAAATGGATGGACAGTCCGAGCGCACCCTCCAAACCTTGGAAGACATGCTTAGGGCATGTGTGATTGATTTTGGCAAGAATTGGGAGAAGCACCTACCGCTAGTAGAATTCTCGTATAATAACAGCTACCACACTAGCATTCAGGCAGCACCTTTCGAGGCATTGTACGGTCGTAAGTGTCGGTCACCTCTTTGCTGGGCGGAAGTCGGTGATAGTCAGATCACATGCCCAGAGCTGGTGGTGGACACAACGGAAAAGATTGCCCAGATCAGACAACGCATGGCGGCCGCTCGTGACCGTCAGAAAAGTTACGCTGATAAGCGTAGGAAACCGCTAGAATTCCAGGTCGGTGACCGGGTTCTACTTAAAGTCTCACCCTGGAAGGGTGTGGTTCGTTTTGGTAAACGGGGCAAGCTTAATCCGCGATACGTCGGACCATTCGAAATTACCGAGAAAATCGGTAAGGTGGCTTATAGATTGAATCTGCCTGAAGAACTGAGTGTGGTGCACAACGTCTTTCACGTGTCTAATCTGAAGAAGTGTCTGTCAGATGAAACACTCGTAATTCCTTTCAAGGAACTCTCTATCGACGAACAGCTACACTTTACTGAGGAACCGATTGAGATCACGGATCGAGAGATCAAAACCCTCAAACGTAGCCAGATACCTCTTGTACGAGTCCGTTGGAACTCGCGGCGTGGCCCAGAATTTACCTGGGAGCGGGAAGACCAGATGAAGCACAAGTATCCCCAGTTGTTCCCAAACGAAACCCCCAGCACTGAAGCTACAACCGAATTTCGGGACGAAATTCCAAACTAACGGGGGGATGATGTGACACCCCGTTGAAACGCTCTCGCTCATACTAGCTTGCCAGTGGCTGCCTTAACTTTCGGGACGAAAGTTCTTAAAACTTGGGGATAATGTGACACTTCGGGTTTTTCCCGGGCAACCTTCTTGAACTAACATTTTTGTGTATGTATACATGTATGTTACTAAATGAAAAGTTTCCATTCTATCTCGGTGTGCTATGTGTTATTAACGTGTATGTAATTATAAATATATATATATAGGTATGAAGTGAGCCGAGACCAGCGAACCCGACTCGAGACCACCCGGTCTCGAGTAAACAGTAGACACTTGGACTGGTTGGGCCACACAACCGAGAAGCCCAATTCGGAAACCCCTAACCCACTCGAGACGGGTATAAAACCCTTGAGGGTGACCAACCTTTACAACTTTTACCATTGTCAAACACTCTCCCTCATCTCACTCACTCTCTCCCCCACTAAAACCCTAAACCCTAACAAAATCATCCTCCTCTCCTTCTCTCTTGGACTCAACCGGAAACACCAAGGCTCTCGGATCAAGCTCGAAATCGTCACTCGGAGGTTGATTCTTTGATCCTTCATACCCTCAACATCAACCGGTTAGTATAATTAGGTGTTTACTATGATTATTGGGTATTGATGATAAGTGTTTACCATGTTTTTAGCTAGAAATGTCACTAATGATGATGATGAACATGTTTTAGCTAGTTAGAAATCGAACCATGTGTTGTTTCTATTGATGATGTCTTGACCGAATACTAGCATGAATTCTTGTTCTTAAAATGGATGAATGTTGATGTTTAACATTATGCAAGCATGTTGTGAAATTTATTGTGTATGCTAAATTAGGAGCCAAAGATGATTTCTGCCATGAGTTCATGTTAGGATAGGTTTGGTTGTATAAGCTTGTTGTTATGAAAGTTTATACTTGATGAACAATTTGGATGAATGATGATGAACTAGATGAATGTGATATGGATATTCAAAAATGCTTGTTTTGATCCGTTTTGTTTGATAATTAGACAAAGAAACATGTTAGTGCATTGTGGTTGGTTAGTACACAAAAATCATGAAAATGCAATTCTATTGGATAGTACATTTGAACAGGTTCTAGAAGGATTTCTGTGCATGTAACCGTGATTGCGAGTCGAGACCCTTGGTTGCGACTCGAGACCATCCCATGACAACTCGAGACGGACTTCAGGGACTCGAGACCGGGTGGGTCTCGACTTGAGACTTCATGATCTCGACTCGAGACTGGACTCGAGACCTCTGAAGTTGCGACTCCTGATCAGCACTACTCGAGACCAAAACATGATAACACGAGATCTCCTGGTTGCGACTCGAGACCGCGTGTTCTCGAGTCGAGGCCGCCTTGTCTCGACTGGGCTGCCAACCTTGGTTATTGGGCCACAATGTGTTTGGTTTGGGCTACCTGCTTGACTGGACTATGTGATGCTGAATTCTGTATGACTGTGCAAATATTAGGGCCGGCCCAATAACCCAACAGATAACTGTATGTATCCTGTGTGTTTAGTACGTGTATGATATACGTGAATACTTATTCCCAACCTGACCTATACTGGTAACCATGCTAGGACGTGGTGACCAACGTGTTTGACCAAGTAAACAAAACCTACCGAGCAACCTAAGGTGAGTTCACAACTTAAAGCATGCCTTCCCGGTGGATTGGGAAACGGAACTAAAACGACACTATTCCCTTGTTACTGGGAACAAACCTACTTTTTCCCTTGTTACTGGGAACAAACTTAGTTAATTACTGTTTATACGGAATGCAGCAAGCAACACTAAACGAAACTCTATCACAATAAGTCCCTACTACATTATACCGATTAGTCGCCGGGGTCTGGCGAACGGGTTATTAGTTGATAGCGCTACTTAGGTCTAACCAGCCTCACACCGACCCTTGTTACTGGGAACGGGCGTGAACTAATAGACTCTGACAACCGTCAATGATGATAGAACATTGACAAACGGGGCACAGCGGAAACGCGGGGTTAACATAGTATTCGGTATCGGAAAAACAGTTTAGTCGCTTACTTTTGGGGTAGCTCCCCTTGGCATGTATAAACGGATAAATTAACTGATGAAACAAGTTTTTGATAATTAAAAACTAGACAACTCGTGAACTCGCTCAACATTATTGTTGACACCTTCCTGCATGCTTTGCAGGTAACCAGTGACTCAGGAGCTCGTAGCTTGGGGACGTGTAGTGGTCGTCAAAACCCGTGTGTTGGGTTTTAAATCATCATGAACTATGAACTTGTTTTAAACCTATTTGGATTATGCTTCCGCTGTTTACTTAAACCATGATTCGATCTTGATCTTTTTTTGAAACTTTAAACTATTATGGTTGCTAACTATTTAGGTAAGTGAACATTTTTACTATTAAAGCTACGCTCAGTATAATTGGTGGCTGGATCCTGGTCAGTCACGACTCCCAAACGGATGATACTCCGCAGGTGGAATTTGGGGGTGTGACATCAATCTCGTAGCGTCTTGTCTTTCTCTCTTTCGGACAGAATCCCCGTGGATCTGTCTTCGAGCTTCCGTTGCTCCCCCTCTCGGTAGTCTCTTTCTTCAGGCTCCCCCTTCCGTCAAGCTTCAGTGCTTTTAGGATCGACGCCTGGCTTTCTGTAGCAACAGAATCATAGACCTACACATCTCAAACTCTCGTAAGACAAAATAATTTTGACTCTAAAAGAATTCACTCAAAATTCTCAAACATATAACACACGATATTGTGATTCAAATTAATGAATCATCTAAACACTTGAGAATTATCTTTCACATTTAAAATTTAACAAAATTTGAAACATTCCAAATTTTAATTCAACATTTCAAACCAATTAACCAATCCAACTGTTCATCTTGTTTAGCCTTTGAGATTTTGAATATCAGCTTTTCACCATCAGTTGTCGAAAATCTTTTTGGATTTTTCATACTATGAAACATAAATGCAATCGCAGAAATTAAATGCAAAAATGAAATATGTACAAACATATTTTTGTGAGTTTGTGCAAGAGGATCATATCAGTTTTTGAGACATATCACCAACACCGTTAAGCTTTTAAACATTTCAAGTTTTAAACAATTTACCTAGATTATCAGTATATTGATCCACTTTAAATTTTCACACAAATTTCAATTGATTCGAGATACGATATTAATGTTTTAGAAACTTGAACTTAAATGTGTATCACTCCACTTGAATATACTCTCGTATCCAGATCCCAATGTTCAGTCTTACAGGTGAGTATACCACAGATGATATCAGTTAAGGGGTAAATTACGAGGGTCGTGAGAGCTCTGGTCGATACTTCCGTATACGCAGAGAGATGACGGCTTCGACTTTCGGTGGGTCCCCTTTAGAGGATCTTTTGTTACAACAGCAGTGACTATCAATTTTATTGTTTTATCAACTTGCTGAGGGTTGCGCATATATTTCAAAGCATTTTGCAGAAAGTATTATTCGGGGACTAGGTCAGTATTTCCATACAGCAGAAGTCCCGGAATAATACCCCAGATATCACTGAGTATAAAGACCTAGTATCTCAGAAAAAGGGATCTTTCAAACAAGATTTTGGGGGTTACCCATATATCCAAGAATAGTTACCCACGAATTAAGCATGTTTGAATTTAGGTTTATATCTCATTTCAATTTACTAAGTGTGCAAAAAATCTACTGACACATCCGTAGTAAGATTGTTTATCACTTTTAAACATTACATATCTTTAGCGTGTTGTGATAGACCACTGATGTACTATCATTTCCTCTTTTATGCAACAAAAACTCATTTTTTGCATTTTTCAATGTTTTTGACATTTTCAAATTTTCTAATTTTTTTAAAATTTTTCTCCCCCTAAAATCAAAATATTTTTCAATTTTGATTTTCTGGGAAAATCTGAAAACAAACTATACAGATAAAGTGACAACATGATATCGAATCGCTTCAATTCGCCATCCACTTGGCGTAAACAATCAGAACTCCCCCTGACAACAAACACGACAGGTCAACCTGCTCAACCTCCTGTGTGCACTTTCAAAACTTTTATGGACTGCCGACCTACTACTTTCAACGGCACTGAAGGAGCTGTAGGCCTCCTCCACTAGTTCGAGAAGCTCGAATTTGTCTTCGAGATGTGTGAATGCCCTGAAGCTCGTAGGGTAAAGTACGCTACTGGAACACTCGAAGGTGTTGCGTTAACCTGGTGGAAAGCACAGGTTCAGATGTTAGGGCTGGTAGCTGCTAATGCCACCCCATGGAACGACTTCAAGGATCTGATTAAGGAATAGTATTGCAGTCGCGACGACATCCACAAGCTAGAGGTGGAGTTTTACAATTTAAAGATGTCGGGGTATGAAATCGAGGCTTATACGAAGAGATCAAATGAATTGGCTATATTGTGCCCCACTATGGTAGACCCTCCTATCAAACGTATCGAGTTGTATCTCAAGGGTCTTGTGCCAGAAATTCAGAGTCATGTGACCGCGGCTAATCTTGGCACCATCCAGCAAGTCACTCGACTTGCTCATCGTCTCACTGATCAGGCGGTAGAACAGAACAGACTACCGAAACGTGTTAATGCTGCTACAACTACTTTAGATGCTCCTAGTGACAACAAACGCAAGTGGGATGGAAATTCGAGCAAGGGTTCCACTTCGGTTCACTCTCAGTCCCAGCAGCGAAAGACGGATGAGTACAGGAGCCCCAGTCAGCAGTCTTTTGGTAATCGAAGTCAGGGTGGATACAGGGGAAACCACCCTAAGTGAAATCGATGTAATTTGCACCACAGCGGGCCATGCAACAAAGATCATTGTCAGAGATGTAACAAGCTTGGTCATGAAGCCAAAGATTGCCGGAGCTCACGTCCTGCAAACCAGAATCGACAACAGCAGCCACAAGCCCCACAGAACCAACAACAGCAACAGCAGGGTAATAAGAGATGTTATCAGTGCGGTGCTGAAGATCATTTCAAGAGACACTTTCCACAGTTGAACCAGAATCAGAATAAAAACAACCATGGAAACGGGAACAATAATGGGGGAAATAATGGTGACAACGGTGCCAGGGGTCGAGCTTTTGTGATTGGTCAGGGTGATGCAAGGAATGATCCCAACGTTGTGATGGGTAAGTTTCTACTGGACGACTTTTATGTTAATGTTTTATTTGATCCGGGTGCCGATACCAGTTATGTGTCTCTAAAAGTTAGTCAAATGCTTAAATGTACACCAACCCTTATAAACACCAAGCATGTTGTAGAGTTAGCAAACGGTAAAAGTCTTGAAGCCACACACATAGTTAAAGGTTGTAATCTCATCTTAGATGGTCAAGCCTTCTCTATCAATCTTATTCCCATCGTTCTTGGTAGTTTTGACATCGTTATTAGTATGGATTGGTTATCTCAACATCGAGCAGAGATTCTTTGCAAGGAGAAGATCGTCCGTATTCCTCATTCAAATGGAGAACCTCTCGTAATTCAAGGTGACAAGAGTGGTGCTGTGGTGGGCATCATCTCTTTCCTTAAGGCCTAGAAGTGTTTGCGAAAGGGGCACACCGCTATTTTAGCTCTCGTGACTGATACTTCATCAAAGGAAAAGAAGATGGAAGACATTCCAATTGTACGCGACTTTCCAGAGGTATTCCCTGAGGAATTACCTGGTCTTCCGCCACATCGCCAGGTCGAATTTCAGATTGAACTAGCTCATGGAGCAGCACCAATAGCTCGTGCACCATATCGCTTAGCTCCATCAGAACTTGAAGAACTGTCCACGCAACTGCAGGAGCTCTTGGATAAGGGTTTTATTCGTCCTAGCTCTTTGCCTTGGGGAGCTCCAGTATTATTTGTGAAGAAGAAAGACGGTACCTTCGGAATGTGTATCGACTACCGCGAACTTAACAAGGTGACTGTAAAGAATCGCTATCCACTTCCACGCATTGATGACTTGTTCGATCAGCTGCAAGGGTCGAGCTACTACTCGAAGATTGACCTGAGGTCAGGCTACCATCAGCTGAGAGTCCGAGACAAGGATATCTCTAAAACAACATTCAGGACTCGGTATGGACATGTTAGTGCATACATCTGTCGACTTCGCCTTGTATCGAGTCTTAGTCTTAGAATGTTAGATGAGGGCGCATTGTACGAGGTTCCGCTTGAACGTACATGTTCGTACAAGTGAAACCTTATGAGAGGTTCCGCTTGAACGTACATGTCCGTACAAGTGAAACCTTATGAGAGGTTCCGCTTGAACGTACATGTCCGTACAAGTGAAACCTCCAACACTATAAATACCTCTTAAGCGAAATCATTTGGAACGTTCTTGTTTTCCATACCGAGGTGCTTCCGGTGTGAGAATTGGTTGTAAACGCTGTTATATCAATCAACAAAGTGATTTAAGTGAAGATCTAGCTGTTTCTACGTCAGGTACTTGTTTTCCGCACCTGTATCTAATCAAAACTCCTCTGATAGACTCGTTCGGGTCAGAATTCGATCCTACAAGTGGTATCAGAGCTTCAGGAGGAGGAGTTCTACAAAGATTTGCTGGATTTCATCACAAATTCTTACTTCTACACCTTCTTTCTTCATCAGAACGAGATTTTACGGTCGGAATCCGCTCAAAATTTCACAGATTGTGTGTTACTGATCATTGTCAAATCCCTGAAAGTTTGAGCTTAAAATGCACACTAAAAATGGTCCAAAATAATCTCCGAATTGGTTTCGCTTGTACGTACACTCACAAGTTAGATGGTTTCGCTTGTATGACTGTTGTGTAGTTTCGCTTCAATGTCACTAGTTTCGCTCCAAATGACCTCCAAATTGACTTAGTTTTGCTTCAATGGACATTCAACAGATATAGTTTCGCTTATTTGGACACCTTTCGCTTATTCGGTCCAATAGGTTCCGCTTGAAAACGACCTTTCGCTTGAATTTACATGGTGTTCCGCTTGAAATAGACCTTTCGCTTGAGTTTACATCGTGAGTCTCGCTTGAAACGACCGCTTAAATCACCAGTTCACTTGAGTGTGTACGTCGAGTTGTGTAAAACTTTAATCGAGGTGTCTGTATATTGGGAAAAAGAACTCACATGTCTTGTGTCAGTCTACACGAGGTGATCAAAACCATTTATGTTTGCATGTGAAGCTTAATAGTTGTCGACCATTTATAAGATCTAAGTTGCATGTGAGTTTCATAATTTGACATGGCCCTTTCACGTTTTGTCGGTTTAGTGGATTGTGAGGTCCAATAAGAATTGAGTAATCATCATTAAAGTTGTCGGCTAGAGTTGATCCGGCCCATGTGTCTACATATGTGATCGGCCCAATAATAGTAATCGGTTCTCATTTTGGACCCAATCACAATCAAAGTAAGAACATTAATTGGTCGGCTATTCAACAAACAAGTTTGTCCGATATAACAAATTGTTGTATTGATTCGGCCCAATCATTGTTCAATATAACAGGTTTTTAAACGATCATAAAGGCGGCCCAATCATGGTCTTTGAGTTAAAGTGAGGTCCAATAAATGGAAGTGTGCAAATTCTCGGCATAGTGATTTTTTTTTGGTTAAATAAAATCATAAAAAGTGGTATGGTCAAAACTGTTTAAACAGGTTATTCACTTCACGCGTATTATTCACGAGCTCGTTTAGTGTGGGCAAGTTGTGTGAAAAGGTCCAATTCGCTTGAAAGTCGGATCTAGTTTGTATGATTTGGAGTTCCAAGTTGTCAAAAGTTCATCAGGTCGTTTGAAAGTCCATCAGTTCGTACGTAGTGGGTCCGGTTATTTGAAATTGATCGGGGTCATAGCAGTTTTCACTGTTTGCCAATTTAAACCTCAGTTCGCACAGAATATTCATCAGTTCGAGTGATTCAGTTCGCACAGAGTATCAGTTTGATTCAGTTGCTTTGATAAGTGTTTTAAACTGATTGTGTTTTGTTTGTTTGTCTACGTCAGGTAATTCGAGATCGTCAGGTGATACAAGTGTGAAACATGGATACTGAGTTTTACAACGCGTTTGCTACAACCCCTGCTAGTCCGTCTGACATTACAAAGACCATGACAATGGAGAATGAAACCGGAACAATGCAAAAACCCCCGAAACTTATGGGAATTGAAGATTATCATGGATGGAAGAAACGTTTCGAGAATTGGGTGCAGGCGAATCATTTAAAAGCTTGGGAGAGCATCGAAACTGAATATGAGAGGCCAAAGAATTCAGTGGGTGTTGATAAAATCATTTCAGAGTTCACTGAGCAAGAGAGAGAGTTATAAAGCAGAAAAGATGATGATCAATTTGCTACAACAAGCTGTTAAGGAGGATATATTTGTGTTGCTTCAACACGATGAAAATGCTTATTCTATCTGGGAAGCTCTTAAAAAGAAATTTGAGGGAAGTACTGAAATGTTACAAAGTAAAGCAGCTTTGTTGAAAAAGGAGTTTGAGCCGTTTACGTGTATGCCTGGTGAGACGACCAAGACTCTTATTGAGAGATACTGTCATCTTGTTCGCACCATGTCACAGTTAAAGATTACAAAAACTCCAGCTGAATGGGTTGAAAAGCTTGCTGATGCATTACCGCAAAAGGAATGGGGCACATATCTGATGATATTGAAGAATTCCGGACAGTTTAGCAGGCTATCTATTGCACAGTTTATCGAGAAGCTGGAGGCACAGGATTTGGAGCAGCAGAAATGTCACACCCCGACCGCGAATAACATGCAACCGCGGCGGAAAACGTCGGGGAGTGTTGTGGACAGAATTAATTGTTATACAACCATGGAAATTAAAGTTACATTTTATTTATTAAACAAGGGTAGTACATTGTCTTAAACAGGAAAACAAAGAGTTTATAACATAGTTAACTAAGTCTATCTTCAGTTTTAGTCTCTAAGGCACAGGTCCGCCCTAGTGTCATGATCATCATCCTATGGAATAGCTCCTGAAAACACATGTGAAAGTAGGTACGTCAGCATAAAAATGCCTGTGAGATACATAGGTTTTGTGAAAATGGGATTCATGACTTGAGTTTAAAGAATGTTTAATAACAGTCAGTCATGAACCTTGTAATTTGTCTTGCTTTGTAAACCATTTGAAAAACGATAACATCAGATGATATGTATAGATAAGTGCAAGGTTAAACGAGTAACCAAGTAAAATGAGTTGAATATAATAAGTTGTTTTGTAAGACAATGTTTTATGAAAAGTATGTTATTTGTATAAAATGTTATATGTCAGAACTGAAATGATTTAGATAACGCTAAGATATGTAATATTATACAAACATTTATATATAGGAAGTACCAGCGGCGTATCCACCATGTTTGTATCATATTACATACGGCACGTTACTCCAACCATTTACCCAAACCAATCCACCATGTAAATTGTTCATGTATAAACCAAATGTCAAGTGTTATTGTGTAAACCATGTCAAATGTTTATGTTCAAATGTAAACCACCAATGTGTATGTCAATGTCAACGTGTTTATGTTCAATGTAAATCATGTAATGTGTATCCCAAAATGTATAATGTATGGTAAGCGAAATGTATCAACTTAAACCATATGTAAACTGCACAAAACAAGTCGTTGAAGTAACACGTGGTTTAAATCAACATTATGTTCTGTGGAAAAATGCATGCTCTATTGATATTAACATTTATGCGGTATTGTAAACTATGCATACATCCAAGCCTTGAGACTGCGGCGATAAACCCTTAAACAAATTAAAGGTTTATCTAAGTTATGTATATCGAATTCGGTCATTCCTTCCAATCCTATCAAACCCAGGATTTCAGAAACGGGAGTTGTCAATTCCTATGGTACCACTACCTACTAACGAACGGCGTAGCTAATGTTAATGAATGTATTGTCCCATGTTAAACAAACCAAATGTCATAACAAAATGAAGGCATGTGATGTAAACAATTGTACTAAGTATGCTAAGTAAACATACGAAGTAGAAATGTTCATGTAAATCAATGTGCCCATATGCTAAGTAAACATATGCAACAGAAATGTTCATGTAAATCAATGTGCCCATATGCTGAGTAAACATATGCAGCAGAAATGTTCATGTAAATCAATGTGCCCATATGCTGAGTGAACATATGCAGCAGAAATGTTCATGTAAATCAATGTGTCCATATGCTGAGTAAACATATGCAACAGAAATGTTCATGTAAATCAATGTGTCCATATGCTGAGTAAACATATGCAACAGAAATGTAATGTAAATCAATGTACTAAGTACGCACACAATGGGCATACATAGCATAAAATGTAATGAAATCATGTACTATAATGTACTAATGAGCATAGCAGATATACAATGTGAAAACATGGAAAACATGAAAGTAACAGATAGGCACATGTGTTTCACCCCAAAACAGTTTGGAAAACAGTAAAAGAGGGGTTCAATGTACTCACCTGACATTGCTTTGGAGTTCTTGTATAATAACCAGATAATGCTAAAGATCACGGGATATCAAACGGCACCTAATAGGTAGCTATGTTAATATACCGGACCAAATCGGAAGGATCGGATAGTACGCGGGTTCGTAAACCAAACGAGTATGGAGACTCGTGTAATATGGTTTAACAAAGCCTACATACTAAAATGAAACTTAACCTAAGTGCTTACGGTCCATCACGACCCGTTTAGGTAGCTTATGCTACCCTAACGCGTCGTTCGCGTAGAACGCGTTCGGAACGCCTAACATCGTGACCACAAGGTATAACCTCGGAAGGTTATAGCTATGGTCACCTAATGTGTTTGGTCGGATCCTAAAGATCGACCAAATGGGTCGGGTTCGAAAGTATAAGCGATGGTTTAGATCGCTTACCTTACGACCCTATATAAGCACTATACTAAACGTGACGAGCTAAGCATGTTAGAACATGCTTAACTAAGTTTAGAAAACAGGTTTGACATCAAAACAAACGGCTTTGATGCCCACGAGTAGTTTGGTTACAAAATATGTAAGAATGCACATTTTGGCCGAAACTACGACTCGTCACTGAACCTAGATAACGTGGTGATCAGTAGGTATGGTCACCATGGACCATGACCATCGTGATCACGCTCACGTTATGAAGTTCCATGAACTTTGCATCGACCATGAGCTGGCCAATGCAGAAAGTCAACAAAACGTTGACTTTCGGACTCGAAAAGCGAATAAAAGAGCGAAAGAAGACTTACGGAGGGTCCCCGAGTGCTAATCTAGATCAAATAGCTCAGGTATGAAACAATGGTTTCAACTTAGAGCTTCAAGATCAGATTGTTGTGATTTTTACACAAAGGGGGGGTATTTATAGGAAAAGTGGAACCGTTAGGATCGTTTTATCGAATATCGTGCCTTGATCTCGTGCGTACATGTGTCCAATGGTTAAATTCACTGAACTTGGCCCTTGGCCCTTCATTGGGTGAAAAGGCATCGCCCCTTGATCGAACGAAAGGCCAGATTTTGCATTAAATGCAAAATCTTTCTGTCAGACATCCTCACGCGGCCCGCGTGAAAGTGTGTGCAGATCTTACGCGGGTCGCCTGGCCCCGTCTGATCTGCACCACTTGCAGAATTTACATATTTGGCCCCTGTTGCGTTTTTAAGCTATTTCCAGCCCTTCTAAGACCTGTAAAGCCATCTTTAAGGCCCCAAAATGATGCCTAAACATTGTGGACATGAAACATGCCCAAAAATGTTCCGGATGTTGGCTCGTTTGGCCGTACGATCGCGATGTTCGCTTAATTACGACGGTATGCGCATAAGCGCGAAAGACGATCCAAACGACGCGACGAATGGATTTTTCTCATGCCAAACACTAAGGCATAATATAAGGATGCTTACATAAATTTTTGGATGTCCGGATGTATTCAGAACGTAAGTTATGCGCGGAAGTGCAAACTTGTGCACTTTTTGACACTTTTAGCCCCTGAATGATCCAAAAGTTTGTTTTAGCATACCAAACCCCTCAAAGCCTATTTCTAAGCTATGTAAAGGATATTTATGGTATGTTTAACTTATGGACATGTTCCGGAATGTTCGTTACAGTTCAAATTGGCATACTTTCGCAGTTTGTCAAGTTTAGTCCCTGTATGCGAATTAACTTGTTTTTGCTATACCAAAGCCTTCAAAACTTATTTCTAAGTTATGTAAAGGTTATTTAAGGTATGTTGAGTATATGTTGATGTTCCGGAGTATTTGTCGCATTAAACTGAGTACGTTTACGCACCAGTTTGCGTATAATGCTCTAGAAAGCGATGTAGAGTTTGAGATTGAACAAAAGTCAAAACATGAAACATGTAAAACACAACGAAACAAACATTGGGATCAAATAACATTGTTTTATTGATAATTGAACTGTTTATAACGATTACAAGCACAAATGTTACAAGAAAATTGCCAGAATGAACAGTTCTACTCATCAACAAGATATTAAATTATACTATAAAGGAAATGTTCAAACTGCTGAAGCAAGTCCAAAGATACAAACTGCATTTAGTGCTGGAAATCAATCTACACCAAGCAGTCAAGGATCAGTCAACACTAGTGGGTTCTCAACAGTGAATCCTCCAAGTGTTCAAAGTGCATCTGCTGGAAATGGTCATCTAATTCAGTGCAATGTGGCTTTACATCTTCAAAATGGACAAAATTATTCAGAAGAGGTTGTAAAGAATCATATGGGATTGTTGGTCACTGCATTAGAGTCTTATGAAGGGTTGATTGCCGGAAGAATTGGTAATCCGATGCTCACAAAGGAAGATTATGACCAAATTGATGCAGAGGAGCTAGAACTGATGGATATTAAATGGGCCTTAGCGAGCGTTTTGAGGAGAGCAGAAAAGTTTAGATTGGTTACAGGGAGAACTAATTTCTTGGATGCAAATCTTTCTAATCTTGGATTTGATAAATCTAAAGTTTTCTGTTTTCGTTGCAGGGAGAAAGGTCACTTTAAAAGGGAGTGCAAGAATCAGGAGCCGAGAGGAGCGAAGGAGTCGTCTGGGAAAGATGATTATTATAGGAAAACCATTTATCAGCAAATCACTCATCAACCACATCAACAAAAAGAACCTCAAACGGCACATGGAAAAATGATCGAGGATGCAAACAGGAAAGCTTATTGTGGCATTGTTGATAAAGATGATGAGAAAATGGCTGGAGGATTTAGCTGGGACAAATACATTCCAGCTGATTCAAATGTTCATGCTTTCATTGCACATATTGTTCGAAAGCCAAAAATGCTGAAGGAATGGATGGAAGTATTATCTGATGAAGAGAAGAGTGAAGATGAAGGATCTATTTCTTCTGAAAACAGTTCATTAGAAACAAGTGATGATGAAGAAATGGAACAGATAAATTTGGGAAAAAACACATTTATCTTCTGACACTTTTGAATTTTATTTTGTAGAAAAATTGAAGAAATTGAAAGAGAGGAAAGCTGCAAAGGAAATGAAAGAAGTCAAAGTGATTGAGAAGATTGTGGAAGTTGAAAAGAGAGTTGAAGTCGAGAAGATCGTTGAAGTCACAAAACCCTGTCTTACATGTTTAGAGTCTTGTAAACAATGTATAGAAAAAGATGAGAGGTTTAGTGAGTTAGAAAAGTTGAAAGAACAATTGTTGTTTGATGTAAAGAACTTGAAAAAGTCGTATGATGTATTGAACAGGCATGTGAATAGTCTGGAGAAGACTAACTCTGAAAGAGAGAAAGCTTTGAAAATGATGAATGCTACCATGATGACAAAGCAGAAAGAGATCAACATGTACATAGAAGAATGTGCAAAGTGGAAGAAAGAGTTGAATAGTGAAGCAGCTGAAAATGAAAGAATCAGAAGATTGCTGCAAAGTTACAAAGGCTGTGACTACATAATTGATAGAATTTATCCAACAGTTGAAGGATTTGAAGCATTTAAAGATGAAGAAACAAAGCCAAAGAAGAAGAAGGATACTGGTAAGAAACAGGGTGTCTGTTATAATAAGTGTCCGCCTCCGATTTGGGAAGGGTACTCGCCTAGAAAACCTAACGAAGAAGAACTAAAACAGGCGGTCAATATTAAGCTAGAATCCGAGATAACCGATGTTTTACCAGACAATATTGATGTCACGTTCACAGCGTCCGACACAGATCATGAGTCAGAACTGATAAAACAAGTGGTCGATCAGGTGTTGGATAAGGATAAGGAGTCAGAGTCAAAGTCCGAGTCCGAAAGTTCGTGTCAGTCAGTCGGGAGTTCAAATTCGTCCAAAAAGAGTTCGAAATCATCGGGAAAACGGGTTTACAGTAAAGAGTTTTTGTTGTCAAAATCTAATTTGAATGATGAAACGTTTGAAGTTGTGTATACTTTGAATGGTTCTGACAAATTATATTTTGATAAAGAGTTTCCAATAAGAGGTGTTAAAATTGAATTGATCAAAAAGGTTTTCAAACTTACAGAAATTAATATTTCTGAAATAAAAGATTTACATCTTACTGGTAAACCTAAACTTTACACCTCAAGAGTACAACAAAGATTAAACAAGAAAAAAGGTTACAATTCTGGTTATGGTTTTCAAAAGAAACCAAACCAAAATCGTAGCTACAAAAAGAAAGGAATTGGTTTTACTCCACCAGAAAACTATAAAAATGGAAAATTTTCTAAAACAAATACAAAATTTGTTTCAGGTACAAGCTCGGAAGAGGAAGCAAAAAGCCCATTCTGGAAACAATCTAATCAAGAATTTCTTGCCGAGAAGAAAAAGAATGGAGCTTACGTGAAGAAAGAAACCAGAACCTGTTTCCGATGCAATGAAGCTGGTCACATTGCATGGAACTGTCCGAAAGCAGTAAACACAAAATAGGGAGTTTCTGGAAAATTGAAAGAAGTTGTTGTTGATAAAACCGAACCACCAACTGAAAAATTTAAAGTTTTCAAAAATTCAACATTTAAAGTTGGTGAGTGTTCGAAGAGATTTTACAGGCGTAGTGTGAAACTTGACAACCAAAAATGGGTTGTTAAGAAATCTAAAGTAAAATCTGGCGATGAATCTGATTCCACAAAATCAGAGGAGCCACAGTTTGATGAGAATGACGAAAACTCAGTTCCTTCAATGGATGATGAGAACTTTCCACCATTGAGGACTGAAAATTTTAAAAGGAAAGTTGGAAAGTCTGAAATCTCAAATCAGGGTTATTCTGAAAAAGATAATTTTGATGTTGAAAAAGCATTTAATGGGAAAGTTAAGAAGATTTTTGGAAAAATGGTTGATGGGAAGGTGAAAGGGGTAAAAGACTTCTACGCTACAAAGAAAGCAACTTACACCCCAACAAAATCTGAACTGAAATCACCCAAGGCTGGTCAGGCTTGGGTGGACATTTTCTTTGAGTAAATACCTGACTATGCCAGAGATCCCAAGTTTGTAATCGTGGATCAGGAATCGGCATCTTTCATGTTTAATAAGGTTGTTTTTGAAAATGCTTGAAAATTGTTAAAATTTTACAGGTTGAATGACTACGCCGGAGCTTCCAGGTTGGTAAGTGCGAAGCAGGAATCGGCATTCTGATTGGTAAAATGGTTTGTGTAGAGGTGTCATTCCTACAAGTGGTATTGTTTGGTTATACTTACATATGGTGATTTTTACAAGTGGTACAGGTTGCTTAATTGCTTAACGGTAAATCAGGGACATTAATTTGTACTTGATTTACTAACTCATGATAACACAAAGAACAAGATGATGAACCATATCCCCAATTTTAACAAAGTGATAAACCTACAAATGGTTTTTATCTAAACAAACTTATTTTCCGGAAAAATCATTTTGATTAAAACAAACTTAAGTGTTTTGAAATCTCAATGAGAAAATGGTTTGTGAAAGGGGGAGTTCAGATTGTTTATGCTTGTGAATGGCGAATTGAGGCGATTTGATATCGGTTGTCATATTTCTGTACAGTTTGTTTTGAATTTTCTTCAAGTAGGTCAAGAGTTTAGTTTTGTTTTCAAATTTTTCGTTAATGTGTTTGCATTTTAGGGGGAGTAGATATTTCAGAAAATCCAAAAACATTAGAAAATTTGAAAAAGCCAAAAACATGATAAAATTCAAAAATGAGTTTCGTTGTGAAAAGAGGAAATGATAGTACATCAGTGGACTGTCACAACATGCTAAAGAATTGGAGAGTTAAAATTGTGATAAACAATCTCACTGCGGATATACCAGTAGGTTTTTACACACTTAGTAAATTGTGACGAGATATAAACCTAAAAAATCAAACTTGTTTATTCTGTGGGGAACAACATCTTGGATATATAGGTAACCCCTGAAATCTTGTTTGAAATGTCCCTTATTCTGAGATACTAGGTCTTTATGCTCAGTGATATCTGGGGTATTATCCCGGGACTTCTGCTGTATGGAAATACTGACCTAGTCCCCAGATAATGCTTTCCGCAAATGCTTGAAACATAGCATCGCCCTCAGCAAGCTGATGAAACAATAAAATTGATAGTCGCTGCTGTTGAAATCAAAAGATCCTCTAAAGGGGACACACCGAAAAGTCGAAGCCGTCATCTCTCTGCGTATACGGAAGTATCGACCTGAGCTCTCACGGCCCTCGCATTTAACCCCTGAACAGATATCATCTGTGGTATACTCACCTGTAAGACTGAATATTGGGATCTGGATACGGGAGTATATTCAAGAAGTGGGACAGACGGATAAGTTCAAGTCATTAAAACATTAACATCGTATCTCGAATCAATTGAACTTTGTGTGAAAATTTAATTGGACAAATATACTGACAATCTAGGTGAATTGTTTAGAACTTAAAATGAAATGAAGCTTAACGGTGTTGGTGACCTGTCTCAAAAACTGATATGATCCTCTTACACGAACTCACAAAAATATTGTTTGTAAATATTTCTTTACTGCATTACATTTGTCTTTATTTCAAAATCCAAAAGATTTTCAGTGTGTTTTAGCATAAACTTTTGAAAACTTAAAAAGATTTTCGACAACTGATATTGAAAAGCTGATTTTCAAAATTTTGAGTGCTAAACATGATGAGTATCATTTGAGGGGGAGTTTGTTTTTAAAACTGATTATTCTTAATCAAATCTTCAAATGGTTCATCAATACTGTTACTGATAAAGTTTCAGTTTGGTTTGAGGGAGAGTTTGTGTTAGTGCATACACGTTTATTCTAAATTGTAAAACTTGTGTTTTGGGTAGAGAATTTGTAGGTGATACAGTTGCAGGTGATCCAGGTTGTGTTGCTTGAATCTGTAATAAGCCAGACAACGATCCTAAGGCTGATGATGCTGATGATCTGAAGAAATGCCAGCATATCGCAAGGGGGAGTCTGAAGACCTGCGAGAAAAGATTGAGGATGAAGCCCAGAGATAGATCAAGACTGAAGATGCGAAGACTCGACACTTAAGACTCATCAACATCTGATGGGGAGTCTGTTAGTGCATACATCTGTCGACTTCGCCTTGTATCGAGTCTTAGTCTTAGAATGTTAGATGAGGGCGCATTGTACGAGGTTCCGCTTGAACGTACATGTTCGTACAAGTGAAACCTTATGAGAGGCTTCGCTTGAACGTACATGTCCGTACAAGTGAAACCTTATGAGAGGTTCCGCTTGAACGTACATGTCCATACAAGTGAAACCTCCAACACTATAAATACCTCTTAAGCGAAATCATTTGGAACGTTCTTGTTTTCCATACCGAGGTGCTGCCGGTGTGAGAATTGGTTGTAAACGCTGTTATATCAATCAACAAAGTGATTTAAGTGAAGATCTAGCTGTTTCTACGTCAGGTACTTGTTTTCCGCACCTGTATCTGATCAAAACTCCTCTGATAGACTCGTTCGGGTCAGAATTCGATCCTACAGGACACTACGAGTTTCTGGTTATGCCTTTTGGGTTAACGAATGCACCTGCAGTCTTCATGGATCTAATGAACAGAGTTTGCAAGCCCTACTTGGATAAGTTCGTTATTGTTTTCATCGACGACATCCTGTTCTATTCGAAGAGTCAGGAGGAGCACGAGCAACACCTGAGACTAATTTTAGAGCTCCTCCGAACAGAACAGTTGTACGCTAAGTTTTCGAAATGCAACTTTTGGCTTCGCGAAGTCCACTTTCTAGGCCATGTGGTAAATAAGGATGGGATTCATGTTGATCCATCCAAGGTATACTCGATCAAGAACTGGCCTGCACCCCGTACACCAACAGAAATCCGCCAATTCTTGGGTTTGACGGGCTACTACAGAAGGTTCATCAAGGATTTCTCCAAGATTGCTCAACCTCTCACTTCACTAACTCAGAAAGGTGTTACCTATCGCTGGGGTGATACACAGGAATCTGCATTTCAACACTTAAAGGATAGACTTTGTAGCACACCTATTCTCTCATTGCCAGAGGGCACAGACGATTTCGTGGTTTATTGTGATGCGTCAATACAGGGGCTTGGTTGCGTGTTGATGCAATGGGATAAAGTCATTGCTTATGCATCGCGCCAACTTAAAGTTCACGAACGGAATTACACTACTCACGATCTGGAGCTGGGAGCTGTTGTTTTCGCACTTAAGATATGGAGACATTACCTGTACGGTACCAAGTGCACCATTTACACCGATCACATGAGTCTCGAGCATATCTTCAAGCAAAAGGAATTGAACATGCGACAACGCCAATGGATCGAGCTCTTGAATGATTACGAATGCGCGATCAAGTACCATCCGGGCAAAGCCAATGTTGTGGCCGACGCCCTCAGTCGGAAAGATACTACGCCTAAGCGCGTGCGAGCATTACAACTTACCATCCAATCTAGTCTTCCTTCCCAGATATGAGATGCTCAGGCAGAAGCATTGAAACCAGAAAACGTCAGGGCGGAGTCCCTACGTGGATCAAGGAAACGGTTAGAACGAAAGGAAGACGGTGCTTACTACGTAACAGGGCGCATTTGGGTCCCACACTATGGAAACTTACGCGAGCTGGTGATGGATGAAGCACATAAGTCTCGCTACTCAGTACATCCTGGTTCGGATAAGAAGTACCACAACTTAAAGACTACATACTGGGGGCCTAGCATGAAAGCCCACATAGCAACTTACGTCAGCAAATGTTTGACTTGTGCAAGGGTCAAGTCTGAATATCAGAAACCATCGGGCCTACTCCAACAACCAGAGATACCACAATGGAAATGGGAACAAATTTCCATGGATTTTGATACTGGTCTGCCTAGATCCCAACCTGGGAATGACACTATTTGGGTGATAGTGGATCGATTAACTAAGTCTGCACACTTTTTGCCTATCAAGGAAACGGATAAGTTCTCCACTCTAGCAAACGTTTATCTTAAGGAAGTTGTTTCGAGGCACGGGGTGCCAACCTCCATTATTTCTGATCGTGATGCACGTTTTACTTCTGAATTGTGGCAAGCTATGCACAAATCCTTTGGCTCACGTCTAGACATGAGCACGGCATATCATCCGCAAACAGATGGGCAGTCTGAACGCGCCATCCAAACCCTCGAAGACATGCTTAGGGCATGCGTGATTGATTTTGGTAACGGCTGGGAAAAACATCTCCCGTTAGTGGAGTTTTTGTATAACAACAGCTACCACACCAGCATCCAAGCCGCTCCATCTAAGGCATTGTACGGGCGTAAATGCCGATCACTTCTTTGCTGGGCAGAAGTTGGCGACAGCCAAATCACTGGCCCAGAACTTGTGGTAGACACAACGGAAAGGATTGCCCAGATACGGCAACAAATGGCGGCAGCTCGTGACCGTCAGAAGAGTTACGCTGATAAGAGCAGGAAACCACTCGAGTTCCAGGTTGGGGATCGAGTGCTACTAAAAGTCACACCTTGGAAAGGTGTAGTTCGTTTTGGCAAACGAGGCAAACTTAACCCACGATACGTTGGACCTTTCGAAATCATAGAGAAAATAGGCAAAGTGGCCTACAAACTGAACCTACCAGCAGAACTCGGTGGAGTTCACAACATATTTCACGTGTCAAATCTGAAGAAATGTCTGTCAGATGAGACCCTCATAGTTCCTTTGAAGGAGCTCACTATCGATGATCAGTTGCGTTTCGTCAAGGAACCAGTTGAAATCACGAATCGAGACGTTAAGGTCCTCAAGCACACCAGAATACCTCTTGTTCGAGTTCGTTGGAACTCCCGTCGTGGCCCAGAGTTCACCTGGGAACGAGAAGACCAAATGAAACTCAAGTATCCTCAATTGTTCGGGAACAGTGCAACCACTACTGAGGCTGAAGCTACTACAGAATTTCGGGACGAAATTCCAAACCAACGGGGGGATGATGTGACACCCCGGGAAAACCAGGAAACAACGCAACACAACTAGCTTCCTCAGTAACCGCATGCTAAATTTCGGGACGAAATTTCTTTCAAGTTGGGGATAATGTGACAACTCAAGTTTCCAAGATTCCATCTTCACGCTAATTGTACGTTAACTGTTTAGTTGTTTGTTTACATGATTTGTTTGCCTTGTAACTTTGCACGTTTGTTATATGTTGAGATGTTATGTGACTATTGTCTTATGTGTTTGATGCTATAAACTCATGATCTATGTAAGAGATTAAAAACCCTAACTTAATGACATTTGGATTTCATCTCAAGCTCGACGAAACTCAAGGATTTCGCCACAACCCGTTTCGACGAAACCTTGAGGTTTCGCCATGGCCCACACGATGAAACAGGGAGTTTCACCGGCCCAAGTTTCCCCGAAGCCCAGTAAGGGCCCAGCATGTTACAACTTTCGTATATAAGGCTGTAGGTTGCGTGAAATTCAAACCCTAGACACTTTCTTCTCCTCTTTGAAACCCGACGGCCATCTCCATTCTCTGAAGCTTGATCGCCGCGCATAACCCTTGGATCATCCTTAGGATCGGTTAGTTATTTTCTGATGTTTATCTTTTATGTATTGATAATGAATATCGTTGGGATCGATGAACATCGTAGTGGTCCATGAATGCCTGACTCGTATGTTTGATGGATTATAGTCTCATGTGGCATAGGGTTTGATGATAGAAATTGTTGACGTATGCTTGTAACCACAATGATTCGCTTATGATGATTGATTCATCGAGTTGATGATTTGATGTTGACTTAGTATGATATCAGTCGTGCTGTGTTGAATGAATCCGAGCATCGGATACTCACATGTCGTAATCTAGGTTGTATATGGTTACCTTACAATTTAGAATCCATGCTAGATGTTAAATGTTATTATGATAATTAGCAATGAATGATTATTGTATGATTTCTGTATGATGATGATCGGCGGTTAGGGTTTCTGGGTAATCATCAGTTACATGGCGTAACTGACCTAATGGACGAAACGCCAATGTCGACGAAACCAGGGGGTTTCACCGAGGGTAATCACGACGAAACGGGTGGGTTTCGCCGAAGGGATGTACGACGAAACCTTAGGGTTTCGTCAAGTGGGAGTCATGACGAAACAGGGGGTTTCGTCAAGGGTTAAACATGTACAGTAACTTGGTTAGGTCTGTTAAGGGTTAACTGGGTTAGTTAGTAGTTGTTAATGATAAGCATGAGTTGCATGAGCTTGTATAACTGTTAAATGTTATGTGGTGCTTGTTACTTGAATTACACTGTATGACCATGTTATATATATGTGAATTATGTGGATGTAAACTGATTATGAACACGTGCATACCATAGGCTTTGACTGATTAATTGGGATCAAGTAATTAATCAACCGAACAAACCAAGGTGAGTTCACACTCTTAAGGCATGGGATTCCCGGTGGACTGGGAACGGGATAAAATAACTAAAACGGAACTTGTACTTTCGCCACTACTAGACTACTTACCTCCGTCCTCGGTTTGGGAAGGACGCCAGCGCTAAACCCGCGTATTGTTATACGTGCCTCCGTCCTCGGTTTGGGAAGGACGCCAGCGCTAAACCTACGTACTCATTACGTACCACTGTCCTCGGTTTGGGAAGGGCACCTGCGTTAAACCTACGTGTTCTCATACGTACACCTTCCTCGGTTTGGGAAGGACGCCTGCGATAAACCTATGTACTCATGTACATACTTCTGTCCTCGATTTGGGAAGGACACCAATATATGCATCTAGTCTAGCGATTTATAACATGGGGTAGCCCCTACTGATCATGGTTTGGAAAACCAGGAAAGTTGATTTACCTTAGTTGCAAACAAACTCTTAGTTCTTGAGAAACTTCTTTAAAACAAACACCTCCTGTGAACTCGCTCAACTTTGTGGTTGACTCTTTGTTACATGCCTTGCAAGTCGCTAGGTATCTATGGAGCTTGCATGGAAGCGGGGAGAGTCGTTGTGGGACATGGACAGTTATGTGCCATTTTAAACATTTAAAAACGTTTAAACTTATGTTTTGGTTTTAAACATTATGCTTCCGCTTACAACTTACATTATGTTTTGTTTGGACACCAATTGTATTGTGTTGGATTTTATAAACTACTTTTATTTATGCGCTATGTTCAATATGATTGGTGGCTTGATCCTGGTCAGTCACTCCTCCAAGCGGTGATACTCCGCATGTGGATTTTGGGGGTGTGAGAAAGGTTTTGACAGCAGACAGGTTGGTAACGTCTAACTCAGACTGCACGCATAGGATGAGTTTGGTGTAGCCAAGGGTGCAGAAGCGACAGACAACAACAGACCCAACCAATTCGCAGTGGCCAGCGAAAGATTTGTCCAGATTGAGGTCAAATAATTGTCACAATGAAAATTATTAAGCAGCTACATGGAATTAGAGACAAAGAGGGAGGGGAGTCATACCAGCAACATGAGTGGTATATTTTGCAAGATGCCTTAAATCGGCAACATATTTTTTAACTATTTGTTATTTTTGTGACCCCTTGGAATACTTGTTCTCTGTTCTAATATATTCTGCATAATAATTCGCACAAAATAAGGGACAAAAAGTATTAGCAGGTTAACTCACTTGTTCCTCACTTTTTATCCGTTACCCAACCAACCAACCCATATCGCCAGACACAAAGACACTTGAATTTAAAGTATGCTAATACCACTTGAAGCGGTGGGTAGTTTGGCTTCATCCTCTTCGTAGGAAGGATAGGGGCTTGAATGACGAAGTCGCCCACCACCAGAAGGAGGAATTAACACAATTTAAACACATTTAAATCAGAGCTTCAAAGATGGCAATGATAAGTTTTCACAAGAAAATGAAACCAGTCAAATAGGTCGACGAGATGACCAATATCTAAGCAGTTTATATTTCTCAATTAAACACACTTCTTGTTTTACAATCGACAAATAGGTGTTAATAAAAAAATTCATACCACAGGAGTCCTGGTTGCCTCATCCATCAGTGATGCACCAGTAAGCTTGAAGTGCTACATCCAGTAGACCGGCATCAGACATTTTGGGTGTTCTTCCCCTGTTCCGCATGGATCTGCACATTTCCAATCCTCTCAGCCGACCTGAAGTGCTGCATCCAGTAGTCCTAGTTGCCTCATCCTGAAGTGGTACATCCAGTGGTCCTAGTTGCTTCATCCTGAAGAACTCCCACCCGCAAATCGTGGTTTATTAGATCAGAACCTCACCAGAACCCTAGTCTACGTGGCTGGAAGTTTGGCTCTGCCGAAATGTCTCTGTTATCTTGTTACACCTATCTGACCACAACCCAGCCCTTAACTTCATCTCAACTCTTGCCTGAAATATTAAGTAAAAACAAGCGTATAATGATATAAGTCACCTGATTTGGCCAAAACTAAAATAAGATAGGATTGTGCGCTGTAATAGCTAGTGCGGAAGAAGAGCCAAAAGACTGCCCCACAAAACATTAACCTGATCATTCACATGTACATATCTGATATCTTATTTAGTCATTTAGAAGAACGAACATATTGCGTATCTATGGCTAGGATAGAGCTAGCGGTACTTTTACTTGGAGACGAACAAGGACGACTTTCAGGGCTCATTTGGGTTGCTATATCTCTCTTTAATATATCCCAGGACACATTGGTGGTCGCATCCATTGAACCACCATTTTTATCATCTGGCTAGTGATGAAAAACCGATCAAACCCAGAACCACAACATGACATAATTTTATCTAATACGGTATCTGGCTCTTTATATAAATCACAATTTCTGTAAAATAATGAAATGGGCTAGAGGAGGGGGATACTTATTTACCATGAGTACTCAGCGAAAAATAAAAACATAGTAAAAACGGGAAAGTGAGGAAAGACTCTTATGGCATCTCGCATGGCCTTTATCCTTGGGTCTCCATGTAAACCGTTATCTTCTACAAACACTGTCTCCTACGATCACCGTAAATCTAAAAATCTTAGTTCATCACTAAAACCAAAATCCAAACACTATACCATATGAACCCTAAATCACTACAGCTAATTACTAAAACAACTAAACAATACTCCAAACACATACCAATAATCAATTAGTCAGAAACTCATCAAATACCAAATTCTCGAATCTTCTAGAAGCTCATCAAATACCATCTACCAAATTTATGAAACGGATAATAAAAGAGGAGATGTTCGAACCTGATAATAAGCAACTGAAGTCGCAGGTGTCGCATTCTGAATAACAATATGTTGAGTTTAAAGGGGGTGGGATCTGGAAGCGAATGGGCGGATTCAATTTGCGTCTTCAATTGGTTTCAATCACGCCTCAATTGAAAGGCCATAACTGACGATTGTTCATCAGCGGCGTTTTGATTGATTAGGGTTTAGGGAAGGCAACGGAAACGTTTGATTTCATTATTCAATCTGCCATGTAAGAAATGTAAAGAATCATTGAAACCTAAGTGAAGGGGGCATATGACGTCTGAAAATTAGAGGGTAAAATTACATCTTATTCCTAAGGAGATGTATTATATAGTATTATAGATATAGATATAGATAGATTAACTTATTTTCATATAAATAAAGGATTTTGCCATTCACTTTTTCTAATCAACTATTAAGTGACACATCAACTTTTTTTTCCTTATTTCACTTTGTCTCACTTTAAGGAAATGGTTTAACATGTTAACACACATCTCGTTTAATGCACTTTAACATTGAGTTTTTGTCTAAAAGGAAAATAATAATTAATTCAATCTCTTAACATTGGTTAACATGTTAACACATAACTCATTTAATGCACTTTAACACAAGGAGGGAGTGGTTTGCAATGTTACTTAACATGCCATGTCATTGTTAACACTCTAGGGTAGTGTTTGGTATGCAGGAATAAGAGGCGGAATGGAATGGATGATTACGAGGGAATGAAAAAAGGGTGTTTGGTTGGTCAATGGAATGGAATCACCCATTCCAAAAGGCATCCCATTCCCTCAAAATCATTCCATCCACCCCCATGTTTTTTTTTCATTCCATCCCCTCTTGCACCATTCATCAACAACACCACAACCCACCACCTTCGCCACAACCCACCACCACCCATCACCGACGCCATTGCCGCCACCCGCAACCCGCCACCCCGACAGCCACCGCCGCCGCTGCCACCCACCCACCGGCCACCGTTACCACCCACCGCCACGACCAACCGCCAATGCCACTCACCGTCACCACCCACCACCATCGTCGATGCCACGACTTTCAGGGCTCATTTGGGTTGCTATATCTCTCTTTAATATATCCCAGGACACATTGGTGGTCGCATCCACTGAACCACCATTTTTATCATCTAGCTAGTGATGAAACACCGATCAAACCCAGAACCATAACATGACATAATTTTATCTAATACGGTATCCAGCTCTTTATATAAATCACAATTTCTGTAAAATAATGAAATGGGCTGGAGGAGGGGGGATACTTATTTACCATGAGTACTCAGCGAAAAATAAAAACATAGTAAAAACGAGAAAGTGAGGAAAGACTCTTGTGGCATCTCGCATGGCCTTTATCCTTGGGTCTCCATGTAAACCGTTATCTTCTACAAACACTGTGTCCTATCATCACCGTAAATCTAAAAATCTTAGTTCATCACTAAAACCAAAATCCAAACACTGTATCATATGAACCCTAAATCACTACAGCTAATTACTAAAACAACTAAACAATACTCCAAACACATACCAATAATCAATTAGTCAGAAACTCATCAAATACCAAATTCTCGAATCTTCTACAAGCTCATCAAATACCATCTACCAAATTTATGAAACGGATAATAAAAGAGGAGATGTTCAAACCTGATAATAAGCAACTGAAGTCGCAGGTGTCGCATTCTGAATAACAATATGTTGAGTTTAAAGGGGGTGGGATCTGGAAGCGAAGGGGCGGATTCAATTCACGTCTTCAATTGGTTTCAATCACGCCTCAATTGAAAGGTCATAACTGACGATTGTTCATTGGCGACGTTTTGATTGATTGGGGTTGAGGGAAGGCAACGGAAACGTTTGATTTCATTATTCAATCTGCCATGTAAGAAATGTAAAAATTCATTGAAACCTAAGTGAAGGGGCATATGACGTCTTAAAATTAGAGGGTAAAATTACATCTTAGTCCTAAGGAGATGTATTATATAGTATTATAGATATAGATATAGATATAGATAGATTAACTTATTTTCATTTAAATAAAGGATTTTGCCATTAACTTTTTCTAATCAACTATTAAGTGACACATCAACTTTTTTTTCCTCATTTCACTTTGTCTCACTCAAAGGAAATGGTTTAACATGTTAACACACAACTCGTTTAATACACTTTAACATTGAGTTTTTCTCTAAAAGGAAAATAATAATTAATTCAATCTCTTAACATTGGGTTAACATGTTAACATATAACTCATTTAATGCACTTTAACACAAGGAGGGAGTGGTTTGCAATGGTACTTAACATGCCATGTCATTGTTAACACTATAGGGTAGTGTTTGGTATGCAGGAATAAGAGGCGGAATGGAATGAATGATTACGAGGGAATGAAGAAAAGGGTGTTTGGTTGGTCAATGGAATGGAATCACCCATTCCAAAAGGCATTCCATTCCCTCAAAATCATTCCATCCACCCCCATGTTTTTTTTTCATTCCATCCCCTCTTGCACCATTCATCAACAACACCACTGTAACACCTCAAAAATAATTAATAGCTAAAATACCATATAATAAAAGTATGAAAGAAAATGATAGTTTAACATTAGTCAACTAAAGAAAACTAGAGGGACTAATTCGGCAAAAGTGGGAAACTTGGATTTTTAGAAAATAAATAATAATCAAGAAAATCACACACACACACACACACATACGTGCGTGGGTGTGTGCAACCAGAGGAAGAAAACAGGGACTAAAACCCTAGTTCTTGATCTTGCCCATCAAATTCAACTTTTAAATCACATGATTCTGATTTGCATGTTGCTGAATTAGAGTGCCTAACACTTTCTCTTCATAAGGTATGTTGGGAATTGATGCATACTTGTGTATTGAAGTCTTGATGAAGTTTATGATGCATAATTGAGTAATAATCTGCTGAAATTATGTTAAAAATAGTATAATCTACATGATTTCAAGTAAGGTTTTGATAAATATGAGTAGAACATTTGCTATGACTAGGTAATCGGTTGAATGTACAAGTAGAAACAATTGGGTTTTTGATGTATAATCGGAACTCATGAAATCTGAAGGTAAATAATGATGTTAAAACAAGTTACAATCAGAAATTAGATGTAAAAAGGACATAGTAAACATTCTACTTGTTAATTAGGGGTTTTGTGGTTACAAAACTTCAATGACAAGAATAATATGACTAATTGTAAAGTATGCACACAAGATGCTTGATAAAACGCCTAAAAGAAGTTGATAGACACTAATTGTGGTGTTTGGCTAAGTTAACAAGCTTAAGTCATGAGCCGAAAGGTTCTAATGATAATTGGCTTGTGTATTTTAGGCAACCCGAGTGAGGCGTCGGGAGATCAAGCCGGTGCGGACACTCGCTTGAAAGGGAAGCTTTAAGGTACGTGGCTAACGCTTCGACATTATCGTTAATTAGTCTTCATTATTAATGTTTGTTAGCAATATAGAATATGAGGTTGTAATGGTTTGGTTGCTTGAATGATGGACTTCATGATGGTAAACCAAACGGGTTATCAAGGGTGGGTACAAACCGGGTAACGGGAGTAATATTTGTCAAATTTTCCAGCTCTAGGTATGTCAAGCACGCGGATGATGATCGAGTCAAGGCTCCCAAACCGAACACATTCAAGATCTAGTTCCACAACTTTTGTCTTGTTTAGTCATAAGTAAAACTTTTGTAATAGAAGGAATACTTATGTATCCTAATGTTGTGTTTGAAAGATTGATAAACTCGTAAGTACTAAGTCAATGATAATGTAAATGTTTTGGTTAAACTAATTAATGATTAGTCTTATCTAGTCGATAAGACTTTGTGTTTATAAAAGTTGAGTGTTACAAGTTGGTAATCAGAGCTAAGGTTAAAGAGAAATGTGTTCGGTTCAAGACTTGATCAACATCCGGTAAGAATTTATTCGAAGCAAATTTTAAATTAAAAGATTCGATGGAACAGTGATGTATTGTGTATGGGAGGAGTATAGTAATGTACTCGAACCCGGGAAGTACACTTGGTATAAACAGTTAAGGCAAAGTTGTATACTTGGCCGAATGGTGAGTATGAATCCTCATGTAAAGACATGAGAATGATTGAACAAATTATTTATCAAATCACTTTAACGTTTCAGTAAGAAGATGTCGGGAGGTGCTAGTGATAATGTCCTATCTCTCACTACCGACGAGTTGAAAGAAAAGATTTCCAAGGAAGTCGGAAGGGCAATCGAAGCTAGCCTACCAAGATTTATGGAAAGGATGCAAAACACATTACTTTCAACCATGGAGGAAAGGATGGGTGAATTAAGAGAAGACCTCACCAATGATAGAGGCAAAGCTAAAGAAAAGAAAGGTTGTTCTTATAACAAATTCATGGCGTGTAAACCCCCAATCTTCAACGGGGAGGTAGATCCAATTGCTTGTCAAAGGTGGATAAGCGATATCGAGGGTGTTTTTGAACGAACGCATTGTGATGAAAGCGATTTCGTGGCTTATGGAACTGGCCAACTTAGAGGCCAAGCCAAGGATTGGTGGGACAACCTCAGAAATGAAAGGGGTGTTGAAGCAATAAGGGCAATGACTTGGGAAGATTTCAAAACACCATTTCTCAAACATCATAGCCCCAAGGCAGTAATCAATAAGATAAAAGAGGAATTCATGCAACTGAGGCAAAAGGGTGAAATCGTTGATAAAATTATGGGGACGTTCATGGATAAGCTCAAGTTTTGTGATGAGTTGGTCAAAACTGAAGAACAGAAAATCTATTACTATCACACCATGCTTAGGGCTGAATATAGGGAGTTTATGACTCCCTCACATACGAAAGCCTCACCGATATAATCAATGCGGCGCGGGAGCGCGAGATTGAACTGAAAAGGCAAGTTGAAAGAGGTGAGAGAAGGGCCTTGGATGAAAACCCGAGTCCCGCAAAGAAGTCGAAGGTAGCTGAATCTTCGAAGAAAGGAAATGCAAAAGGAGGTTCTCTGAGTTGCAAAATATGTGGACGCGCTCATAAAGGTGAATGTTACTTTAAGAATAAACCTTGCGTTGCATGTGGCAAGATGGGGCATGGGGTTTCAAATTGCCCAGACAAAATGACGGTGTGCTATAAATGTTACCAACCAGGTCATAAAAAGTCAGAATGTCCGGAACTGACGGGAAAGAAAGAGGGTGCTGACTCCAGGAATGAAACCCCAAAGGTTAAGGCAAGGTCGTTCCAAATCACTGCTGCTGAAGCAAAAATGGAACCTGATGTGGTTACAGGTATATTTACTGTAAATTCTATCCTTGCACGTGTTTTATTCGATACGGGTGCGAATAAGTCTTTTGTTTCACATAGATTCATTCAAAACCCTTTATTTACATTAACAAAATTACCTATGCCAATGGAAGTAGAAGTAGGTAATAACAAAAGTTTTATTGTTTGTGATGTATGTCGGGAATGCAAATTGAATATCGATGGCGAGAAATACTCCATTGATTTAATACCCATGTCCATGGGTGAATTTCAAGTGGTAGTCGGAATGGATTGGCTATCTCGCTACCACGCTAAGGTGATATGCTTACGTAAGGAGATACACTTAACGTCTCCAAGCGGAAAACGTGTCATCATCTATGGGGAGAATCCCATGATATGCTCTATGATAGAAGCTCGCAAGTTTATACTACACGGGTGTAAGGCATATTTAACTTATGTACGTGATGTGGAAAAAGAAACGCCAAGGATTGAAGACGTACCTGTGGTGCGTGAATTCGAAGACGTCTTTCCCGAGGATCTTCCGGGAATGCCGCCAGAGCGTGAAATAGAGTTCGGGATTGAACTGATTCCGGGTGCTAAACCAGTAGCTAAAGCCCCATACAGACTGGCACCATCGGAATTGCAAGAATTAATGTCCCAACTACAAGATTTACTTGATAAGGGGTTCATCCGGCCTAGTGTATCTCCTTGGGGAGCGCCGGTACTGTTTGTAAAGAAGAAAGACGGGAGCATGCGGATGCGTATTGATTACCGGGAGTTAAATAAACTCACGGTAAAGAATCGATACCCGCTCCCGAGGATCGACGACCTGTTCGATTAGTTACAAGGCGCTAGCTGGTTTTCAAAAATCGATTTGAGATCGGGTTACCACCAACTGAGGGTAAAGGAGGGCGATATACCAAAGACGGCGTTCCGTACGCGATATGGACATTACGAATTCCTCATGATGTCCTTCGGATTAACAAATGCACCCGCGGCTTTCATGGATCTCATGAACCGGGTTTGCAAGCCGATGCTTGATAGGTCGGTGATTGTTTTCATCGACGACATCCTCGTTTATTCAAGAAACAAGGAGGATCATGCTAACCATTTACGGGAAGTGTTAAAGATACTAAGGCGGGAAAAATTATATGCTAAATTCATGAAATGCGCCTTCTGGTTACGATAAGTGCAATTCCTAGGGCACGTCATAAGCGCCGAAGGAATATTGGTGGATCCGTCGAAGGTGGAAGCAGTATCAAAATGGAATCCTCCGAGGAATCCATCCGAAATTAGGAGTTTCTTGGGGTTGGCAGGTTATTATCGGAGATTCATTCAGGATTTCTCCAAGATTGCATCGCCTTTAACCAAATTAACCCGCAAAAACGAGAAGTTTGTATGGGAAGATGTTCAAGAAAAGGCATTTCAAATATTAAAGGAAAAGTTAACCTGTGCACCGTTGTTGACTTTACCTGAAGGTACTGACGATATGGTAGTATATTCAGATGCATCACACCTAGGCCTTGGGTGCATGTTGATGCAAAGAGGAAGGGTAATTGCGTACGCCTCAAGACAACTTAAGCCTCACGAAACGAAATACCCGACTCATGATCTTGAGCTGGCAGCCGTAGTCTTCGCCTTAAAGATCTGGAGACATTACTTGTATGGCGTGAAATGTACTATTTTCACTGGCCATAAAAGTTTAAAGTACTTCTTCGATCAGAAGGAGTTAAATATGAGGCAGAGGCGTTGGTTAGAAGTGGTGAAGGACTATGACTGCGAAATCCACTATCACCCCGGAAAGGCTAATGTGGTGGCGGATGCCCTTAGCTGAAAAGATGAATACACTCCAATCCGAGTACGGTCTATGCAATTGATAGTAACTTCAGGCTTGCTTGAACAAATTCGAGAAG
This sequence comes from Helianthus annuus, assembly GCF_002127325.2. Classification (NCBI taxonomy): domain Eukaryota; kingdom Viridiplantae; phylum Streptophyta; class Magnoliopsida; order Asterales; family Asteraceae; genus Helianthus; species Helianthus annuus. Next base: position 120,030,067 of record NC_035444.2, read on the forward strand.
CCTAGATTGAAGCAGTAAAGGAAGAGAATTGGAAGAAAGAGCGTATAAAGGGGTTGATAAAAGATCTTGTGGAAGGAAGTAATGGGATGAAATACCAGAATGGTAGGATTTGGGTCCCAAACACATGTGGTGTTAAGGGTCTTCTGCTTGACGAGGCTCACAAGTCTCGCTATTCGATCCATCCCGGAGCAACTAAGATGTATAGAGATTTGAAGAAAAACTATTGGTGGCCGGGGATGAAAAGAGATGTGGTTAAATATGTAGAGAAATGCATGACTTGTTTACAAGTCAAGGCGGAACATCAAAAGCCATATGGCAAGCTTCAACCTTTGGATATTCTGGTTTGGAAATGGGAACAAATTACTATGGACCTATTGACTAAACTGCCAAAGACGACGCGGGGATTTGATGCCATTTGGGTAATTGTGGATAGACTAACCAAAAGTGCCCATTTCATCCCCATCCGGGAAACCTATACGTCAGAAAAGATGTCGGAGGTGTACACTAATGAGATAGTAGCACGCCACGAAGTGCCAGTATCCATCGTGTCCGATAGGGATACCCGGTTCACTTCAAGCTTCTGGCGCGACTTCCAAGAGCAAATGGGAACTAAGTTGTTCACTAGCACCACGTACCATCCTCAAACAGATGGTCAAAGTGAAAGAACAATACAAACATTGGAAGATATGTTGCGTGCGTGCATCATCGACTTCGGGGGTAGTTGGGATATTTACCTACCGTTGGTTGAATTTTCATATAATAACAGTTACCACGCAAGCATAGATATGGCTCTGTACGAGATGCTTTACGGTAGAAAGTGCCGAACTCCGGTGTGTTGGGGTGAGGTTGGTCCGCGCGAACTTGCACATAAGGATGTAGTCAGAATCACGAATGAAAAGATTGAACTGGTCCGAGCTCACTTGAAAGCGGCTCAAGATCGACAAAAGTCATATGCAGACAAACGAAGAAGACCAATTGAATTTCAAGTTGGTGATAAGGTGATGCTGAAGTGTAACACCTCGAAATTTTGTGTCCAATAATGTGTTTACACGTGTCATGGGCTTACACGTGGCATTAGATATTAAATAAAGGACTAAAGTTGGCAAACCTTGAAAGTAAGTAAATTCGAGGGTTATAAATGTCAACAAAGGGTAAATATACTGTATAGTAACCCTAAGCGATGCTCGTACCTTCAAACGAATAAATCATGGATCGTACGGAAGCGAAACGCGGAAGAAAGTGAGAGATTACAAGCTGCAAGGGTTAACTGTGTCAACATATTTAATTATACCTCTGAGTGACCCTTTGACGAACCCGAGGTTTTGTAACAGTAAAATACGCTCACTAGAATGTACTATATAAATTTCGCGAAGTTCCGTTTTAAAACGAGAAAGTTATGATCAAATTCGCACGAGAGGGGTTAAAAGCGTCAACAATGAGAGTTAAGGCTTTCCGGATAATTAACAAACTAACCGGGGACTTAACAATGTGGGTAAATGGCACGAGGCCCTTAATTGTAATTAACCGAGGGCCATATCGCAAAGTTACCCCTTCAAACCCGAAAGGTCAGGTTATTAATTACCGAAGATTTCGTTAATCATTACAAAAGATTTAGAAATCTTGACAAATAGACCTAATGCGAGCCGCGTAAACGTTTAGAGTAAGTTAACGCGAGCCGCGAGCCTTCTGCAAATATACGTTCTGACATGAAGATCCAGGAGGTCCGCGTACAAGCCTGCCTGATCTTTCATGCGGGCCGCGTGAAGGTCCCAGGTGCAGAAAAATGCTTAACTTGGCTGTTCAGCCTTCTAAACGCCATGAGACGCATTTAAATCCTTCCAATTGACCCCTAAACAACCCCTAAGCATTAGGAACACATGTTGGAAGGTTGTTGTCAGTTGGTAGACTTGTGTGTCAAGGAGTTGTGGTGAAATTATCACTATAAAAGGCCATTCTTAGTTCACAAATGAAACACACCTCTAAACACATCTTCTAATCATTCCTGGAGCTCTCAAGTGTTCTTCTATCATCCTAAGTCGTGCACAAGCTTCTGTAAGTTGTCTAACCCTTTTGTGGTTTAGTTTTTGCTTAGTTTAGCCTAAAAGTCAATCCGTCGTAACTAACGATTGACTTTACGATAAATCACGAATGGTCCAGTGAATTGTCGAATCAAAAGTAGTTATGTGTTGGTATTTATGTGGGTAATAAACCCTTAAAAAGGTTCCCCCTGATTACCACTCTAACTAGTTCAAATGTCGAGTCAAACGTGCACTTAAAAAGTCAACAGAAAGCTATTTTGCGATTTTATACATAATCTGTAATGTAGGTGATGTGTAACCTGTTTTGATGTTCATAAAACATGATAATAAGTATATAAACTAGTCTAAGCTCGTTTGATCCGACCATTTATTGTCTTGACCCGGTTCGGAACCGAAAGTCGCAAAAGTTTGACTTTTGCATTGACTCCAGTTCTGACCCGTTAAAGTTTGATTTAGATATGCCTTAGGACTCTCTTAGGACCAGGTTACATGATGGTATAACCCTCTGTGACCGGTTCGTTGTTCGTCCGAGTCTTTTACGCATTTCCGTTAATTGCTTAAGAGTTGACCGTAACGCCCTTTTTAATTTAAAACGAGAATTTCGGACATGTGAAAGGATCATGACCTTGGGTACTGATTTCTAGGCATGTCCCTAAAATTTCACGTCAATCCGAGGTCCAGAATATGAGTTATACTAAATAGCGCAAATTACGAAACTTTAGTAATTTAATAGCGCAATTAGCATAACGCCTATCTAAACTCAGATTTCGACACCAAATCTTTTACACACTGATGTAAAATAATATTTCGGGATTTTTAAGGATTTTTAAGGATTTTTAATTATTTTTAACCTACCCATAACCTACGGTTATGGCTACGGTTCGGTAAATACCGAATATGCCCTTCTCAACCATAACTTGAGTTCTACAAGGTCTTTTGACCCGATTCCAGTTGCTACTGATTTTAAATAATAAATAAAGTATTTTGAACTTTATAAACTGATCGGGAAACTCAGATTTCCTGTAGAACTCAGAAACATCTTTTATAATCTTTAAAAAGACCGAAATACCCCTATGGGGCATATTATTAACTTAAACTCGTTACGGGCATTATGGAAGGTATCCTACTGATACCACAACCTATTTAGAGTATTTTAACTTAGGAAAACGGTGTAGGACTCTATCGGATACCCGTTGCGCCTTTTGCGCGCACGGTTCGGCTTATGTAACTAGTTTACGTAATTTAGCCGAAACGGGTCAAACTATATTGCTTGGACCCGAAAATCCAGAGTATGATTATTATACCCATATAAAGCAAGTCTTCAACCTTGTTGGGTCAAAATCACACTCCATTCACGGTCTTCGCCTTTCACGCGATTAAACCGTAACTATCCTTTGAAACTGACCGGTCTAAGCTACGGCTAATATAAAGACCCGTTAGGATTCCAATAGGTTAATTTAAAACCTTCGTTCTAGAATAGGAGACCGGTAAAAGCTATCTGTGATTTACTCAATTAAGGATTATACTTGCAAAGGTAAATACTTTTAACTTATTTTCCGTTATACGGGCTTGGGTTATGGTATATTAAATACCGCTTGATTGAGCATTAAATCTTCCATCGGTTAGGTGGTTAATTGAATAATTTGATCGGCTCAATTAAACAGTCTTGTTACTTAAAAGCCTTTGGGGGGTTAATGACCATGTCCCGGATATCCTTGGCAGCATTTTACGAAATGGCCACGACCTTGACATCCGGGTGTAGGCGTACACACGGCATTATGTCCATAATTATAAAGGCATAGCCGTTGGTTACCCGCCACGGTGTTATATGCTATATGTCTATTAATCTTTAACCCGGACTAGATTCGGGCTACTGAACGCAAAAGGAACATGTAATTCGTTCACAAGATTATAATATTAAATAATTCTCCCAAGTTATAAAAAGGTTAATCTTGCCTCTGTGCATTTTAATCAAAGATATTTTGTGCCATGTGCATTCAAATCAATTTTCAATCGTTTTTCCAAAATGAGTCAGTTGAATGTGTTTACCAGTGTAAACTGACGTATTTTCCCCAAAAAGACTAAATGCAGGTACTATGCGTAATTGGCTGGGATTTCTCCTTAGCATCATTAGAAGTCTCGCAAGCTTAAGATGCCTGAAGTCTGTTGAACAATACTTTTGATATTATTATTAGATCCCCTGTGGATTATTATTCCAACAATGGTGATACATTGATATTACACTAAATGTTGAAATATATTATCATATTGCTTCCGCTGTGCATTCATATATATTGTGTCGTTTGACTATAATGTTGCCAACTACGTCACGGTAATCCCCCACCGGGCCCACCGGTGAGACACGTGGAAATCGGGGTGTGACAGGTTGGTATCAGAGCCAACATTGAGTGAATTAAACACTAGCCTTTTGTGTTTAATCTCAATAACACAGTAGCACATTCCTTGACCTTCTGAGTCTAGACTTAACTTAGGAAAATCCTCAATCCTAATCTAGAAATTTTTACTTCCAAGTTTTTTATTAGATACGTCGCCAAGCGAAGAAGCCGTAATAGGAGTTCTCCACACCCGGGGCCCTGAGATGCTGAGCTTCGTACCGCGGCTAAAATGAAACGAATATCCGAGGAGAAAGCATTCAGAAATAAAATGAAGAAGAAACTCCTTTTGCTGAAGATCGTTTCCTTATTAGTCCTCATAAGGACATAATTATCTTTCAGTCCCTACGAGGACAACGTTATTCCTTTCAAGTCCGCTTAGGACAACTTTATACTTTTATTTTTATATAATGGAATGATTAAGTTTAAACTTTCATTCTAAATAAGAAATATTAAATAAATGGGAAATGACATTTCCTGTTGCAAGATCTACCATTATAATAAAATGGCAAAATCTAAAAAGGGACAAGACCTAGCTTGGGGTCATATTAAGACCGGCCAAGATGGCAGTTCCCCAATTTAGGTCCAGATCCTTACTAACATTTTCGATTTAGAAATTGTTCTGCGATAAATATTAAAAGAATCTTAAGTGTGAAACCTAGCCTTCGGGTCAATTATAAGACCGGGCCAAGATGGTAAGACCTGTTAAAAAGATTCAAATTATTAACTAAGAATCTTAAGAGTGAAACCTAGCCAGGTGTCACTATAAGACCCGGCCAAGATGGTAAGACCTGATTAAAAGATTCAGACTCCCAGTTAACCTCTGTGATCATGTTAACGTCCTTGGTAGATGTGATTCGTTAAAAATCGCACGCGTCATTCTTATATAAGAATCCTTTTAAGGATTCCAAAGCCCAAATTAATGATTGGTAAATCATGGGTTAGATCGTCAATAAAGATGATCATTATTAAACATCCATTAGTGATGTAGTGCCTACGGGCCAAGCTGGTTAAACATCCATTAACGATGTAGTGCCTACGGGCCAGACTTATTAAACATCCATTAGTGATGTAGTGCCTACGGGCCATGCTAGTTGTCATATAAGACAAAAGGCAGTGGTGGTCTATGACTCTCTGTCAGAAAAAGGTAATGAACTAGGTTCAAACCTCAAATGCTTTGATTCTCTGAAATCATAGCATATAATTTATATATGTCCTTGTGACTAAGCCTGTTGTGCTAATATATTTAAAGGCCTTGATTTTCTGAAATCATGGCTTATGATTTAAAATTGTCCTTGTGACTAAGCCTATTGTGCTAATACATTTAAAGGCCTTGATTTTCTGAAATCATGGCTTATGATTTAAAATTGTCCTTGTGACTAGGCCTTTGTGCTATTAAATAAAACTGTTATTGTTGCTTTGATTCTCTGAAATCATAAGCTTATAATTTATAAATGCCCATGTGACCAGGCCATTGGGTGCCACAAATAAAACTGTTAATGTTTTATAATTGGGATAAATTATAATAGAAATCCTAAATAAATATAATTAATAAATTAACCAAATATGGTCTCTGCTTACCATGGTTAATGAATTTCCCTAAGGGGCAATTCCGTAATAAACATCCCTTAGAAGGGAAGTGCCTACGGGCTATAGTGATGTCTTCTGAGACTAAAAGACAGTGGTAGCCTATAGCTCCCTGTCAGGAAAAGGTAATGAACTTTGATTCAAACCTTAATGCCGCGATTCTTTGAAACCATGGCTTATAAAATAAACTTGTCTACGCGACTAGGCCATTTGTGCTAATACTAACTTTTAAATTAGGATTTATGATAAAAATCCTGAATAAAATAAATATCCTTCCTTCCCTGCCAGTATGCATTTTAAAAAGAACCCTAAAAGTGAAACCTAGCCTACACGGCCAAGATGGTGAAACCTACTCAAGGGATTCAAATACTTGTTAACGCCTAAGGACATGTTAGCACTCTTGACAAATGTGATTGGGGAAAATCACAACAGTCATCCCTATATTGGATTCTTCCAATTCCTTCATCTAGCCAAGTGATTTAGAAATCATGGCTTATATCATCCTATGAAATGGTCATATTATAAACATCCATTAGTGATGTTTAGCCTATGGGCCACATTATATCGTCCATGTGTAGCAAAAACATTGTGATCTTTACGATTCCCTATCCAAGGTAGTGAGCTATGCTCAAGCCTAATAATCTATATGATCAATGCCATCATGACAAAAATCATCGATACGATGATTAAAAAAAATTCAACATCCTTAATGATGTTTTGCCTAAGGGTTATATTATAATATCCAATTGAGACAAGGCAATCGTAATCTTTTGTGATTCTTTGCCAAGGGGGTGAGCTATACTCAAATCCCATAGTCTATACTATCATTGCGATCCTGACTAGTATCATCGGTATGATGATCATAATATTAACATCCCTCGTGATGAAATGCCTACGGGCTATACTTTATTCTAGTGACGGTAAGACAAAGATAGTAGTAATCTTTTTGATCCCCTATTCAAAATGGTGTGATTATACCCAAACCTAATAGTCAATATGATCGATGTGATCATGACTAATATCATTAGATACGATGGATATATATATATATAAACATCCATTCGTGATATTGATTGATTTACCCTTCGGGTCAAGAGAATCGCCTTTCAAGACGATGACAGTTGTAGTCTATGACTCCCTGTCCAAAGGTGAAGAACTATGTTCAAACCTTAAAAACTCCTGATCTAATAAGATTACAACCTACGAATTGATGTCCTTGTGACAAACCCACAATTTATATTACAAGTCACCTATAACTAGCCTCCGTGCTATAATACGTCGTTCGTGACAAGTTAACATACTAAATGTTAACATCGCTGATGACAGGTGTTAGTGCCATATCCTATAAGACGTCCTAGAGACAAGGCCATTTGTGCCGCATCTAAATGTCATTACGACAAGGCCTTCGTGCCATATGATTACTTATGTCCTTCATGACTAGGCTTATTGCCATATCTTTCTACGTCCCTCGTGACAGGCTTCTATGCCATTTATGTATATAAATATGACCAAAGTCATGTAAGGCTAGCCTTGGAGCTATTCATAATTGTCCTTGTGACAAGGACAGTTGTGACATTATGGTCCCTGTCAAGCAGGTATTGGACTAGCTCCAAACCTTAAAATGCCATTGATGGTCCTTTTGTGACCTAGGCTAAATGTAATAGATATACATTCGGATAGCATTCCTTAAGAATGTTCAGAACAGAATAGCCCATACGGTTTATTAATGCCGTGGCTAATCTAAGGCAGGTCATCAGAATGATGACTAATAGTTGTTAAACCTTGGTGATTGGTACCAAGTTTCGAGTATGGAAAACTCGGATGAGGTAGACGACAGTCGCAATACAGTTAATGCGACGAAAGTTAAAAACTACAAACGTAAACCTCAATATTAATGGAGTTAATCTCCAGGTTGTGGTTGACACAGCAGTTGTAAGAACCATAGAAAGTTCATGAAGCAATCCAAAGGCCGAATGCTCCTCGCTCTGAATTTCATTTAAAACCATGTTCAATTGCTCGAGAGAAGAGTTTGGTTCACACTTCGTATATGAAGGATGAACCAAAGGAGGAAGATAACTCCCAAAAATCTAAGAGAGAGAGCAAGTACGGGCTTAATAAAAAGCAACGAAAGTTCAGTAAGAGCCTGTATGTAAGAATTGCTATAATAGACACTAGGAACAGTGTCGCTTTGAACAAAGACCAAAGCAGTGTGACATCTGCTAAGAAAACTGGTCATCAATCCGGCTGTGGTGAGCAAGGCCGCATCAGAACTAGATTCCATAAAGCTGTCAAAGAAAGTACAGCTAAGCCTGGAAAGGCTAAAGGAAGAAATGCCTGAACTCATCTGATGAATGCCCAAAGGCAGTTCACGATGTCATCAAGTACATCCCTTATCGTTTACCAATGATAATTTCCTGCTAAGTGTCCTGATTTAATGCAGGCAATAATAAATCTTCATAAACCATAAGCTTAGCAAAATTTTATATTATCCGTAAGGTATAACTTACCAAGGAAACCAAACTAACCGATTCTTCTAGTATCGGCAAGAAACCCTTCCGAAAAATCTAGGAGTACTCTTTCTTCGCATAGAATACGACAACATATGTTATTTTAACTATTTTTCATTGTTTTTCTATCGCCTGCGAATGCCAAACTGTGTTTGATAAAAGTACCGTATGAGGATTGGCGTATCCTAGTGTGTCCCATAGATTATTTCCATGCCTGATCAGTATGGAGGTTTAATACATGGAACCCCTGAGATATCCCAATGGTCATATTGTACTAAAGTTGACTAGTAGTATTCAAGGAAGATATCCAGAATGAAATTGTCCAAGTAAATGTTCCCGAATTAGGAATTCGTGGACTTATATGTGTCACTTGTTTGGCACAAACAATAATGAATGAACTGGAGCCTGAGATATGGAGAATCTATGTAGTCTCCCTGTATCTTGATTATCTTCTCATAAGTTTTCCCTGCTTACCTCCTGGAAGGCAGGTAGAATTAATATTAACATCCTTCTGTGGGCTGGAGTATTGTGAAAACTCCATGTTGATTATGGAAAAATCGAAACCTTGATTTAGTAGGTTTTAAGACATAGGCTCATATAGCCTGACTCAATCTTCTGAGGATTTTATAAGAAAGACGGTTCATATTGCTTATATAGTAATTGCCGCAACCCTAATTAGGCAACGATTAAGAATTGCCATCAGCTACCCAGGATCTAAAGGCAAATTATGGGTGGATAGGCTTGCAAAAGTCTGTAGCCACCTATGTAGCTAAATGCTTGACATGTGTGCAAGTCAAAGCCGAGCATCAGAAACCATCAAGTTTGCTACAACAGCCTGAACTTCCCGAATGGAAGTGAGAATGTGTAACTATGGATTTTATTACCAAGTTACCCAAGACGAGGAAAGGAATTGACACGATATGAGTTATAGTCGATAGACTGACTAAGTCAGCTCATTTCTTACCCATCAAGGAGACTTATAGCTCCGACATATTAACCCAGTTATACATTGATAAGATTGTAGCCTTGCATGGCATACCTGTGTCTATTATCTCTGATCGGGATACTAGATACACGTCACATTTCTGGAAGAGTTTCCAACAATCTTTCGGCACACGTTTGAATTGTAGTACGGCTTACCATCCTCAGACAGACGGTCAGAGTGAGCGTACTATTCAAACGTTAGAAGACATGCTTCGTGCATGTGCTATCGATTTGGGTGGTAGTTGGGATAAGAACTTACCACTAATCGAATTCTCCTACAACAATAGCTACCATACCAGCATAAAGGTTGCGCCTTTCGAGGCATTATACGGTAGAAAGTGTAGAACGCCTGTTTGTTGGGCGGGAGTTGGAGATGTCCAATTGTCTGGACCAGAGATAGTCTTCAAAACAACGGACAAGATTGTCCAGATTCGAGACCGTCTCAAAGCTGCCCGAGATTGGCAGAAGAGTTACGCGGATCCCAAGGCGTAAAGATTTTCACTTCGAAGTAAGTGAAAAAGTATTACTTAAAGTGTCACCCTGGAAGGGGGTGATGCGTTTCGGTAAGAAAGGCAAACTAAGCCCGAGATACCTAGGACCTTTCGAGGTTATCGAACGGGTCGGGTCAGTTGCCTATAAGCTAAACTTACCGGAAGAGCTCAATGGAATTCACAATGTGTTCCACATCTGCAATCTAAAGAAGTGCTTCGCTCATGAATCATTGGTGATCCCACACACAGATGTGCATATAGATGAGAGCTTAAAATTTGTGGAAAAACCTTTGTCGATTGAAGATCGACGGGTGAAGAACCTTCGAAGGAAGCATGTACCGATAGTAAAGGTCAAATGGGATGCCCGTAGAGGTCCCGAATTCACGTGGGAGGTTGAAGCCACGATGAAAGAAAAATACCCTTATTTGTTTGAGTAAATCTCGGGTCGAGATTTATTTTAAGGGGGTGAGGATGTAACACCTCGAAATTTTGTGTCCAATAATGTGTTAACACGTGTCATGGGCTTACACGTGGCATTAGATATTAAATAAAGGACTAAAGTTGGCAAACCTTGAAAGTAAGTAAATTCGAGGGTTATAAATGTCAACAAAGGGTAAATATACTGTATAGTAACCCTAAGCGATGCTCGTACCTTCAAACGAATAAATCATGGATCGTACAGAAGCGAAACGCGGAAGAAAGTGAGAGATTACAAGTTGCAGGGGTTAACTGTGTCAACATTTTTAATTATACCTCTGAGTGACCCTTTGACGAACCCGAGGTTTTGTAACAGTAAAATACGCTCACTAGAATGTACTATATAAATTTCGCGAAGTTCCGTTTTAAAACGAGAAAGTTATGATCAAATTCGCACGAGAGGGGTTAAAAGCGTCAACAATGAGAGTTAAGGCTTTCCGGATAATTAACAAACTAACCGGGGACTTAACAATGTGGGTAAATGGCACGAGGCCCTTAATTGTAATTAACCGAGGGCCATATCGCAAAGTTACCCCTTCAAACCCGAAAGGTCAGGTTATTAATTACCGAAGATTTCGTTAATCATTACAAAAGATTTAGAAATCTTGAAAAATAGACCTAATGCGGGCCGCGTAAACGTTTAGAGTAAGTTAATGCGGGCCGCGAGCCTTCTGCAAATATACGTTCTGACATGAAGATCCAGGCGGCCCGCGTACAAGCCTGCCTGATCTTTCATGCGGGCCGCGTGAAGGTCCCAGGTGCAGAAAAATGCTTAACTTGGCTGTTCAGCCGTCTAAACGCCATGAGATGCATTTAAATCCTTCCAATTGACCCCTAAACAACCCCTAAGCATTAGGAACACATGTTGGAAGGTTGTGGTCAGTTGGTAGACTTGTGTGTCAAGGAGTTGTGGTGAAATTTTCACTATAAAAGGCCATTCTTAGTTCACAAATGAAACACATCTTCTAATCATTCCTGGAGCTCTCAAGTGTTCTTCTATCATCCTAAGTCGTGCACAAGCTTCTGTAAGTTGTGTAACCCTTTTGTGGTTTAGTTTTTGCTTAGTTTAGCCTAAAAGTCAATCCGTCGTAACTAACGATTGACTTTGCGATAAATCACGAATGGTCCAGTGAATTGTCGAATCAAAAGTAGTTATGTGTTGGTATTTATGTGGGTAATAAACCCTTAAAAAGGTTCCCCCTGATTACCACTCTAACTAGTTCAAATGTCGAGTCAAACGTGCACCTAAAAAGTCAACAGAAAGCTATTTTGCGATTTTATACATAATCTGTAATGTAGGTGATGTGTAACCTGTTTTGATGTTCATAAAACATGATAATAAGTATATAAACTAGTCTAAGCTCGTTTGATCCGACCATTTATTGTCTTGACCCGGATCGGAATCGAAAGTCGCAAAAGTTTGACTTTTGCATTGACTCCAGTTCTGACCCGTTAAAGTTTGATTTAGATATGCCTTAGGACTCTCTTAGGACCAGGTTACATGATGGTATAACCCTCTGTGACCGGTTCGTTGTTCGTCCGAGTCTTTTACGCATTTCCGTTAATTGCTTAAGAGTTGACCGTAACGCCCTTTTTAATTTAAAACGAGAATTTCGGACATGTGAAAGGATCATGACCTTGGGTACTGATTTCTAGGCATGTCCCTAAAATTTCACGTCAATCCGAGGTCCAGAATATGAGTTATGCTAAATAGCGCAAATTACGAAACTTTAGTAATTTAATAGCGCAATTAGCATAACGCCTATCTAAACCCAGATTTCGACACCAAATCTTTTACACACTGATGTAAAATAATATTTCGGGATTTTTAAGGATTTTTAATTATTTTTAGCCTACTCATAACCTACGGTTATGGCTACGGTTCGGTAAATACCGAATATGCCCTTCTCGGCCATAACTTGAGTTCTACAAGGTCTTTTGACCCGATTCCAGTTGCTACTGATTTTAAATAATAAATAAAGTATTTTGAACTTTATAAACTGATCAGGAAACTCGGATTTCCTGTAGAACTCAGAAACATCTTTTATAATCTTTAAAAAGACCGAAATACCCCTATGGGGCATATTATTAACTTAAACTCGTTACGGGCATTATGGAAGGTATCCTACTGATACCACAACCTCTTTAAAGTATTTTAACTTAGGAAAACGGTGTAGGACTCTATCGGATAACCGTTACGCCTTTTGCGCGCACGGTTCGGCTTATGTAACTAGTTTACATAATTTAGCCGAAACGGGTCAAACTATATTGCTTGGACCCCAAAATCCAGAGTATGATTATTATACCCATATAAAGCAAGTCTTCAACCTTGTTGGGTCAAAATCACACTCCATTCACGGTCTTCGCCTTTCACGCGATTAAACCGTAACTATCCTTTGAAACTGACCGGTCTAAGCTACGGCTAATATAAAGACCCGTTAGGATTCTAATAGGTTAATTTAAAACCTTCGTTCCAGAATAGGAGACCGGTAAAAGCTATCTGTGATTTACTCAATTAAGGATTATACTTGCAAAGGTAAATACTTTTAACTTATTTTCCGTTATACGGGCTTGGGTTACGGTATATTAAATACCGCTTGATTGAGCATCAAATCTTCCATCGGTTAGGTGGTTAATTGAATAATTTGATCGGCTCAATTAAACAGTCTTGTTACTTGAAAGCCTTTGGGGGGTTAATGACCATGTCCCGGATATCCTTGGCAGCATTTTACGAAATGGCCACGACCTTGACATCCGGGTGTAGGCGTACACCCGGCATTATGTCCATAATTATAAAGGCATAGCCGTTGGTTACCCACCACGGTGTTATATGCTATGTGGTGTGTCTATTAATCTTTAACCCGGACTAGATCCGGGCTACTGAACGCAAAAGGAACATGTAATTCGTTCACAAGATTATAATATTAAATAATTCTCCCAAGTTATAAAAAGGTTAATCTTGCCTCTGTGCATTTTAATCAAAGATATTTTGTGCCATGTGCATTCAAACCAATTTTCAATCATTTTTCCAAAATGAGTCAGTTGAATGTATTTACCAGTGTAAACTGACGTATTTTCCCCAAAAAGACTAAATGCAGGTACTATGCGTAATTGGCTGGGATTTCTCCTTAGCATCATTAGAAGTCTCGCAAGGTTAAGATGCCTGAAGTCTGTTGAACAATACTTTTGATATTATTATTAGATCCCCTGTGGATTATTATTCCAACAATGGTGATACATTGATATTACACTAAATGTTGAAATATATTATCATATTGCTTCCGCTGTGCATTCATATATATTGTGTGGTTTGACTATAATGTTGCCAACTACGTCACGGTAATCCCCCACCGGGCCCACCGGTGAGACACGTGGAAATCGGGGTGTGACATGAAGGTATCACCGTGGAAGGGAATAATCCGGTTTAGAAAAAGGGGAAAATTAAGCCAAAGGTTTGTTGGGCCATTTAAAATTATCGAGCGGATCGGTAAGGTAGCATACCGTCTCGAATTGCCTGAGGAGTTGAGTGGGATACACAGCACGTTCCACGTATCACATCTCCGGAAATGTCTAGCTGACGAAACCGCGTATATCCACTACGACGACATCAAGGTGGATAATAGTCTCAACTATGCGGTGAGACCAATTGCGATTTTAGACCGTAAGGTGAAAAGCTTGAGAAACAAGGTGATTAATCAAGTAAAGATCAAATGGGAACACCGAAAAGGATCAGACACCACTTGGGTGTCACACCTCGACCGCGTATAATCATACAACCGCGGCGGAAACGTTAGAGAGTGTTGTAACAGAATTAATTGTTTCAAATCCATGGCAATGGAAGTTTCATTTTATAAATCAAACATGAAAGTTTACATTGTCTTAAACAAGAACCAAAGAGTACATAACATAAATTAACTAGTTCTTGTCTTGTTTTAAGTCACTAAGGCACAGGTCCGCCTAAGTATGTCTTGATAGGTCCTATGCATCATCTCCTGAAAACACATGTGAAAATAGGTACGGCAGTATAAAAATGCCTGTGAGATACATAGGTCTTGTGAAAACAGAATTCATGACTTATGTTCGAGAGAATGTTTAGTCATGAACCTTGTAATTTGCTTTATCTTGTAAATCATTTGAAAAACGATAAGATCAGATGATATGTATAATTAAACGTAAGGTTAAATGAATAACCATGTAAAATGAGTTTGTATAAAATAAGTTGTTTGTAAATCAATGTCTAGTGAAAAGTATGTTATTTGTATAAAGTGTTATATGTCTCAAATTGAAATGATTCAAATAACGCTACGATATGTAATACCATACAAACACTTATATATAGGAAGTACCAGCGGCGTATCCACCGTGCTTGTATCATATTGCATACGCCTAGTTACTTAAATCACTTACTCAAACCAACTCATCAAGATGAAATGTTTAATAATCATAGAAATGGTTATGTATAGTCAAATGTCTATTGTCAAATGTAAATCATGTCAACAGATACAACCGGTTCACACGGTTCAATAGTTACAAATGGTTCGTATAATCGAAGGGTTAAGACGGTTCACATAGTCAATTAGTTACAACGGTTCAAATAATCGAAGGGTCAAGACGGTTCATATAGTCAATTGGTTACAACGGTTCAAAATGTAGTGTAATGTGTTCATATGCTGGATGAGCCTATGCAACAGAAATGCAATGTAAAACAATGTACTAAGTATGCACACAATGGGCGTACGTAGCATGAAATGTATTGTAAAGTTATGTACTAAGTATGCACACAATGGGCGTACGTAGCATGAAATGTATTGTAAAGTGATGTACTAAGTATGCACACAATGGGCGTACGTAGCATGAAATGTATTGTAAAGTGATGTACTAAGTATGCACACAATGGGCGTACGTAGCACGAAATGTATTGTAAAGTGATGTACTAAGTATGCACACAATGTGCGTACATAGCATGAAATGTATTGGAATCATGTACCATAGGCTGGTCAACACAGAAAGTCAAACATAGTTTGACTTTAGGACTAGAAAGTGATTAAAAGAACGAAAGAACACTTACGAAGGGTCCCCGAAAGCTAAACTTGATCCAGGAGCTCAGGTATGAAGCAATGGCATCAACTTAGAGCTCTTTGATCAGTTTTGTGGGTTTTACACCAAATGGGGGGAGTATTTATAGGAAAAGCAAAACCGTTAGGATCGTTTCTTGAATATCGTGCCATGATCTCATTCGTACACTTGTCAAGATGTTGTGGTATCAAATTATGACCCTAACTCCAAAGATTGTGAAGGGGCATTGCCTTTTGGAGTGATTGAAAGGCCAAAAACAGCAAAAAAAACGAGTTTCTGCATCTGCATGTCACACCCCAACCAATGGCGGAAACATCGGGATGAGACGAAGTGTGAAGATTGCTAGAGACATCATAACGCTATTTGTGACAATATTTAGAAATTCCAAATTTCATTTCATTTCATAACTTCAAATAGTCGACATTACAAGAAATTCAAATACAACAAGTTTAACATAACAACATGATAACATAACAAAATTTGATACAACATATTAAACCCTAACGTCTATATGTGTATCTAGGCATCAACGCTACTTCTTTTCTTAGCATCGTCCTCATCAACCTGTAACATGTTTAAAATAATTCAATGCAAAAGCAAAGGCGAGTATACAAGTTTGGTACATTCATAGCATAAGATAAAAGTGTGAACAATTCCTCATGGCAAGCATGCGATTCGAGATAAACATTAAATATGGCATGTGTCTAACATATCAAACCAAGAAAACGCAACTTGCTCATCACATAACCAAAGTTTCAGTAGAGGCGGGTCGTCAATCCTACAGCGCTACATATGTCAAGGTTTGGCTCGTACGAAGTTAATGATAAGTTCAACACATAAGAATCACCCAAATTTAAAGTATCAAGTCATCACATATACAAGCATGTTATAGGAATGTTCATGTGTTTAGACAAAAGTTCATGTGTAAGTTTCAATAGGTAAACATGTTACACCCCAAAAGTGGTAAAAGTAAAAAGGGGGAAAGTACGAGTATACTCACAAAGTTTGCATATGTTTTCCGATTATCCAATTGTTGACGAGTAGAGATTTAGAGTCCGAATGTATAAGGGTTAAAGTTCAAGTATGTTTAGAGTCGAGATTCGGTGTTTAAAACAACATAAAAATAAGATATGAGAATAACATGGAAAATAATCATTTAGTACATATGATGCTTGTTCTTGACACTAGGAAACTCGAAGGAGTTTAGATGTTTTCATGGAACAAGGTTCCATTAGAATCGTGACAAGTTATCATAGTCTAGGATGATGTAATCTAGTACCCCGACATATGAACACTAGTTCATCATCAAAGATTCGATTATTCGAATAATATATTTAGGTTATATAATATATGTCCAATAGTTCAAGCATGAGGTAGAAGATTAAAATCTTCATTTTGGTACCTCTAAATGTCATAGAAGTCATGTAGGAGGTAGGAAGATCAAGTCTTCCATTTAGGCACCTCTATGTGTTCACCACTACACTTGATGTAAAAAAAACAACCAAGGAGGGTCATGAACATACAATAAAGAATAAGAAATATACACACTAACTAAGAGAAATCATCAAATCATGTGAGGATTGTATGTTTGGACAACCCAAGTTGTTCCATAATCACTCATGTATCAAAGACAAAGTTTGACATGACTTGTGGGTTAAAAACCCTAAACAAAACACCAAGTTTATGAGGTTTAATCCTCTGATTTTAAATGTCTCAAACTTGTTTTTAAGCTTAACCAACCATGGGATAAGTTGTAAGCATTAGGACATAGGTATGAGATGTGTTAGACACAAGTTGCATAGGTTTAAACAAGTTTTTGATGAACATAAAAACAAACAGAAAGTTTATGGACTATTTCGGGGCATTTCCAGGTCTGATTTCTCCAAGGAGAAGTCTAGGAATCGAACCCCATGATTATACAAGCAAGTAGGAAAAAGAATCGAGTGAATCGGATAAGAATTGAGTGAGTTATGCTCATTTTCGTGAAGGGGTGTCAATCTACTCGAACCCTTGCTTTCAGCTACGGTTTGGTGGATGTTTTGTGACTTTTTAGGGTTGCAAAAGTGGTAGGGAGGCTGGTTATAAGTGGTATTTATAGGGGGAAGGATTAGGGTTTCAATGGGTTGGGCTTTGGAAGTGTTTAGAAGGGGTTACACCTTGAAACTAGCCCACAAAACCCAACTATATGGGGCTGAATTTTGCTGAATTGGGCTGCCATATTTCTTTATTTTTTTTATTTTTTTAAAACATTATAATGAGTAATTTATTAATTAAGTTGTGTAATAATATGCAACAATGTTTCCCCTAACTTGTAACAAGGTGAAATATGAAATAAAACATGATTTAACTAGGTAAAAAGTGTAATGTACAAGTTTTATTTACGAAGCAAGTTCCGTATTTTACAACGATTACAATGAAAGAATGGTTATAAGAACACAAGATTTCCAAAGTTAGAATTTCACGTAAGGTTTCTAAATATAGGAAGTTTGAAAACGCAGGGCGTTACAGTCTCCCCTCCTTTAGGAAATTTCGTCCCGAAATTTATTCAAGAGGAAGGCTTGAAAGAGTTTTTGGCATAAAGGTGATCATTAAGAATTGAAACTTGGGAAGTTTGAAAGTTTTGAAAAGTACCAAATTTTGGAGAACGTCAAGGTAGATTTGCAAGGGGAAGTTTTTAAGGATAGTATAAAAAAATCATACTTTTGTAAAACCTGTTTATTGAGAGGAACGAAAAGGTTTGTTACTTTAAATAAAGCAATAGAGGTATACTAAGTATAGTTTCACAAGAATCAAGAATAGGGAGGCTATTTTATAGGTAACGAGGTAAGTTAGGACTCAAATGTTTAAACAAGCTGGATTGCGAACGAGTTTTGTATAAAATAATACGAGTATAGAATGAACGAATGACTCTTAAAGAGTACAAGTATGTGAATAGCATAAGTGTTGGATAGATGAACGTAGTGTGTTAAGGATGAAGTCTCGTCATGAATAATCGGATATAATGCGTTTGTGAGTTGCGTGAAGTTGTATTAGGTCCAAAAGGTCTGCAACACACTGAATTTCTCATGGCACGTTTTACGAAAGTTTGGTAACATGGTGAAAACACTTATATATAGGAAGTACCAGCGGCGTATCCACCATGTTTTAACCACATTACGTCCGTTTCGTTACTTGGGGTCATGTTACGTTCCGTGTCTTACCATACACAGTAGTACACTCTATGGTTCTCATACGCCTATCACTATAATCCCGTGTGCACCCGCGATTATACTGATTGTCGCATGATCCACATAGCTTGTACTAGTTATGTATGAATCAAGGTATACATGAATTTGAAAATAAGAATGTGTACGTAGAAGAATGTCGTATGTAAGCATGTTTATGTTTAAGCATGTATGGGACCCATGTAAGCGAATCCCTCGGATTACGCTCGCGTATAGGTACGAATGTACGAATCATGAGTAAGGATGAAAGTATGAGCATAAGTTTAAGTATGAATACGCGTGTATGTATGAGCATAAACATAAAACGTGTAAGTAGTATGTGTACAAGCAGAAGCGTAAAACGTGTAAGTAGTATGTGTATGAGTACAAGCATAAAACGTATGAACATAGGTGTAGGTATGAAAAATAAATATTGCGTATATGGTGTACGTTGAGACATTGTAGAGAAAAAAAAAGGTTAAGTATGTAGATACGAACGATATAAATGATGTTATCGTGAGATATCGACTAAAATGTGTATGATGATGTGCATGTATAGTTGTTTAAACAAAACGTTGACTTTGTCGAATCAAAATTAGATTGAGCTTGGTTTGAAAGGTAGAATATAGTTTGTATATGTAAAGGAACATAAAGTACTCATTGGTCATGCTTAACGTATTTTGTAATGATTGAAATGCTACTTTTGTTTAAAAAAAAAGGAGTTCACGTATGTTGAAAATTGTCGGTCCCCATGAAGTCTTCTAGCCCACGTGTTTTGAAATTTGGATGACGAGTTAAGCGTTGTAGAGAAGGTTTTTTTTTTTTTTAAATAACGGGTTTGTTTCATTTGCATCAAAACATGAAAATTTTGGACTTTGAAAGTTCTTGTGAAAACGTCGACCCTTAGAAAAGAAATTTAGTAAAAGAACTTAGTGATTGTTTAAAAATAATTTTAACAAAGGATTTATTGATGTTGGAAAGAGTATTTGGTAAACGGTCATATAACATCTATGAGGTCTTATAAGTAATTGAGAAAGGTTAGTTTGATTTCGATTAAGAGTGGAAGTCTCTAGTATGATGATATAATGTGAACGTGTTTCAGTTAATAAATCAGATGTGAAGTTCATGGGCAAGAGATTCATTAGACCGATTAAATTGATAGGTAGCATTTCGTAAGGTTTGGAAATTCGTGTAGTAAAACGGTAAAGACATGATTAAGAATCTCGTGTATATGATTTGAGTGAAAATGGATGGTAGAATAAGAAGTACGTTTGATAAACAATGTATTTTGAAATCGGTATAAGTAGGTATTTTGAATAATGATAAATGATTTAGGTATAAAACATGATCGGGTTTGCATAATAAAATATTTTGAAAGATAAGTTTTGGGTAACGGTCACCTAAGTAAGGGAATCACCCCTAACTCGTTGGTGAAGTCGTTTTAAGGGAAGAGGGGTGGAGTCAATCGTCAAGGTAAGGAAGTCACTCCAATCTCGATGATACATCTCCACTAGTTGTTACAAGGAATATGAATTTAAATTATATGAAAATCATGCGTATATAAGTGTATCGAAAAGGTTCGATATGTTGTGCGTGTGAAAAGAGAAATCAAAGGTAAACTCGAGGTTGAAAGATTGCATCGTATAAAATGAACAATAGAAACACATGTTTGACCAAAGTTTGGAGTGTTCCAAAACGGAACTTTGACTAACCAAAGTGGTCGAAAAGTCTTTTGAATTTGAGGAGCATGTTTTGGCCTAATAGGTAAAATACTCTCGCCGACAAGTCGGTTAACGGTATTTACCCTTCCGGTTACTACATGTCCCAAATCAATCGAAATTTCGAGACTTGGCGGGATTTATGAAAAAAATGCCAAGGAGTGGAACTAGTCGACAAGGTGCGGGTTTCACCCCTAACTTGACGATTTCGTATCCTAAGTGTGGTTGGTACTCGTCGGGTCAAAATTTAATTTCGACGTGTTGACGAGGGTCCACTAGAACTTGAAATTTGAGATTTACCATTAAGATGTGGATTTCACTCCTAGCTTAATCGCGATATCTCGTGTAAAAAAAAGAATAGGTAGATTGAGAGTCGTTCACCAAATTGTGGGTTTCACGCCTATTTTGGTGAATTCGTCTCATTTGTACAATATGAGTGTTGTCGGATTTAGAATAATCGAGTAAAATGCATGAGGGAAGTGTATGTCGAAGGAGATACACAAACAAGTATAAACACATAAGAAAGCATATCAAGGATGATACTTAAATAATGAAATAAAACAAGTATTAACACATAGAGAAATATGTCAAGAATAACACATAAAGAATCGAACAACGAAACAAGTGTTAACACATAATAAAACAAGCATTAATGCGTAAGAATAACATGTCGAATATTACACATGAGTAACATACATGTTTAAAAGAGCATAAATAAGTAACAAATAAAGTATCATGTAGTAGTCCAAGCAAAGCATACGAATAAGGTTCTAAAACTATAGACTAGGCTAAAGCATTCCTACTTTTCCTAATTCCCTATAGTTATGGCTCTGATACCAATCTGTCACACCCCAACCAATGGCGGAAACATCGGGATGAGACGAAGTGTGAAGATTGCTAGAGACATCATAACGCTATTTGTGACAATATTTAGAAATTCCAAATTTCATTTCATTTCATAACTTCAAATAGTCGACATTACAAGAAATTCAAATACAACAAGTTTAACATAACAACATGATAACATAACAAAATTTGATACAACATATTAAACCCTAACGTCTATATGTGTATCTAGGCATCAACGCTACTTCTTTTCTTAGCATCGTCCTCATCAACCTGTAACATGTTTAAAATAATTCAATGCAAAAGCAAAGGCGAGTATACAAGTTTGGTACATTCATAGCATAAGATAAAAGTGTGAACAATTCCTCATAGCAAGCATGCGATTCGAGATAAACATTAAATATGGCATGTGTCTAACATATCAAACCAAGAAAACGCAACTTGCTCATGACATGACCAAAGTTTCAGTAGAGGCGGGTCATCAATCCTATAGTGCTACATATGTCAAGGTTTGGCTCGTACGAAGTTAATGATAAGTTCAACACATAAGAATCACCCAAATTTAAAGTATCAAGTCATCACATATACAAGCATGTTATAGGAATGTTCATGTGTTTAGACAAAAGTTCATGTGTAAGTTTCAATAGGTAAACATGTTACACCCCAAAAGTGGTAAAAGTAAAAAGGGGGAAAGTACGAGTATACTCACAAAGTTTGCATATGTTTTCCGATTATCCAATTGTTGATGAGTAGAGATTTAGAGTCCGAATGTATAAGGGTTAAAGTTCAAGTATGTTTAGAGTCGAGATTCGGTGTTTAAAACAACATAAAAATAAGATATGAGAATAACATGGAAAATAATCATTTAGTACATATGATGCTTGTTCTTGACACTAGGAAACTCGACGGAGTTTAGATGTTTTCATGGAACAAGGTTCCATTAGAATCGTGACAAGTTATCATAGTCTAGGATGATGTAATCTAGTACCCCCGACATATGAACACTAGTTCATCATCAAAGATTCGATTATTCGAATAATATATTTAGGTTATATAATATATGTCCAATAGTTCAAGCATGAGGTAGAAGATTAAAATCTTCATTTTGGTACCTCTAAATGTCATAGAAGTCATGTAGGAGGTAGGAAGATCAAGTCTTCCATTTAGGCACCTCTATGTGTTCACCACTACACTTGATGTAAAAAAAACAACCAAGGAGGGTCATGAACATACAATAAAGAATAAGAAATATACACACTAACTAAGAGAAATCATCAAATCATGTGAGGATTGTATGTTTGGACAACCCAAGTTGTTCCATAATCACTCATGTATCAAAGACAAAGTTTGACATGACTTGTGGGTTAAAAACCCTAAACAAAACACCAAGTTTATGAGGTTTAATCCTCTGATTTTAAATGTCTCAAACTTGTTTTTAAGCTTAACCAACCATGGGATAAGTTGTAAGCATTAGGACATAGGTATGAGATGTGTTAGACACAAGTTGCATAGGTTTAAACAAGTTTTTGATGAACATAAAAACAAACAGAAAGTTTATGGACTATTTCGGGGCATTTCCAGGTCTGATTTCTCCAAGGAGAAGTCTAGGAATCGAACCCCATGATTATACAAGCAAGTAGGAAAAAGAATCGAGTGAATCGGATAAGAATTGAGTGAGTTATGCTCATTTTCGTGAAGGGGTGTCAATCTACTCGAACCCTTGCTTTCAGCTACGGTTTGGTGGATGTTTTGTGACTTTTTAGGGTTGCAAAAGTGGTAGGGAGGCTGGTTATAAGTGGTATTTATAGGGGGAAGGATTAGGGTTTCAATGGGTTGGGCTTTGGAAGTGTTTAGAAGGGGTTACACCTTGAAACTAGCCCACAAAACCCAACTATATGGGGCTGAATTTTGCTGAATTGGGCTACCATATTTCTTTATTTTTTTTATTTTTTTAAAACATTATAATGAGTAATTTTGTTAATTAAGTTGTGTAATAATATGCAACAATGTTTCCCCTAACTTGTAACAAGGTGAAATATGAAATAAAACATGATTTAACTAGGTAAAAAGTGTAATGTACAAGTTTTATTTACGAAGCAAGTTCCGTATTTTACAACGATTACAATGAAAGAATGGTTATAAGAACACAAGATTTCCAAAGTTAGAATTTCACGTAAGGTTTCTAAATGTAGGAAGTTTGAAAACGCAGGGCGTTACACTGCAGGTCTGACGCGGCCCGTGTAAGATTTAGACATGGTCTTACGCGCCCCGCCTGAAGGTTCTGATCAAAAACAAGTTTCAAAAATGACAGTTTAAGTCCCTATTATGGTTTAAGGCCGTTTCCGACACGTTCAAGGCCCGTTAAGCCATCTTTAAGGCCCTAAAATGATGCCTAAACATTGAGGACACGAAACATGCTCAAAAATATGCCGGATGTTGGTTTGTTTGGCCGTATAATCGCGATGTTCGCTTAATTACGACGGAATGCGCATAAGCGCGAAAAACGATCTAAATTGCGCGACGAATGGATTTCTCTCATGCCAAACACTAAGGCATCATATTATGATGTTTACATAAATTTTTGGATGTCCGGATGTATTCAGAACGTAAGTTATGCGCGAAAGTGCAAACTTATACACTTTTTGACACTCTTAGTCCCTGAATGATCCAAAAGTTTATTTTAGCACACCGAACACCTCAAAGCCTATTTCTAAGCTATGGAGAGGATATTTATGGCATGTTTAACTTATGGGCATGTTCCGGAATGTCTGTTTTAGTACGAATCGGCATACTTTCGCAGTTTGTCAAGTTTAGTCCCTGTAAGCGAATTAACTTGTTTTTGCCATACCAAAGCCTTCAAAACTTATTTCTAAGTTATGTAAAGGTTATTTAAGGTATGTTAAGTATATGTTGATGTTCCGGAGTATTTGTCGCATTTAAAGTTAGTACGTTTACGCACCAGTTTGCGTATAATCCTCCAGAAAGCGATATAAAGTTTGAATTTGAACAAGAATTGATATGTGCAAAAGATACACATATTTATACAAGATCCCAAGTATGAAATACAATATTTCATCGGCTTGGTATTTGTTTGATGGTTGCGGTGACACAGGTGTCACAGTCTCCCCTACTTTAGGAAATTTCGTCCCGAAATTTATTCGTAGGAGTCTATTTGCGACTCTGCCAAATAACCATCAGCGATATGCAAGGCAATATCCTGTCATTTCCTTAACGGTCATTCTTCATAAACGAAAATGAACAGACGGAGTCATTTTCCTCAACGAGTATTCTTCAGAAATGGGAATGATGGAATAAGCAAACGAATGTTCATTTCCTCCACGGACAAATCTTCAGAAACGAAAATGAACTAAAGGAGTCATTTTCAATGGTTGCTTCATCAGAGTTGGAAATGAAGGATTACACAACGGATATCCATTTCCTCAACGGGTAAATCTTCAGAAATGAAAATGAACTAACGGAGTCATTTTCAACGGTTACTTCCTTAGAGTTGGAAATGAAGGATTACACAACGGATATTTATTTCCTCAACGGATAAATCTTCAGAAACGAAAATGAACTAACGGAGTCATTTTCAACGGTTGCTTCCTCAGAGTTGGAAATGAAGGATTACACAAAGGATATTCATTTCCTCAACGGATAAATTTTCAGAAATGAAAATTGAACTAACGGAGTCATTTTCAACGGTTGCTTCATCAGAGTTGGAAATGAATAGGGTTACACAACGGATATTCATTTCCTCAACGGATAAATCTTTAGAAACGAAAATGAACTAACGGAGTCATTTTCAACGGTTGCTTCATCAGAGTTGGAAATGAATAGGGTTAACTCTAGACACATGACAGAACTTGCTGTGATTTCTGTGCACTAAATTCCATAATTATGTATGCATCCATAATTACGTAATCCCTTGCACAGTCCGCACAGTTTGTTTTGTAATGTTTTGGGGAAAGATATTAAACTTGTGATGAGGGTGACTAGACTTCCATCGGGTCCTTTTAATTAGATCGACAGGGGATCTTCTTAGTTAGGCCACCAAGGAGTCCTTTCAGCTATATCATCACACATGATATCCCTAACCAGATTTTTGGATCAATCTGTTTAACTAGACCACTCAAGGGGTCTAATTATGAAGTAGTACTTTATAATCCAAGGGACTTAACTATAACGTAGAAGTCCATTGAGGATTTTTTTACGTACTTTGGGTATCCTACTATGAATCTCTTGTACAAGGATATGTAAGATTCTACGAGGATTTGGATAACATAATTTGGATCACACAGCAACACATAAGGGAACACATAAGCACAAAGTCACATAATTGTTTAACTTGATTATAAATTTGTTATTAACTTGTTATTGATTGAATACGGATATGGAAACCAGTCGATGGGCTTCAATGCCCACTGGGGTCTATCTGAGAAGATAGGAAGATCTCCTAAAATTCGATTTTTGATTACAAGGAATCACCACATTCGAATTAAGGTATACAACAATTAAGGACTTACTAGAAATCCTTAGGTACCCTATTAAGGATTTATAGTGGTACTTTGGGTATTCGTCACGTGTTGTAACTTGCGCCTTGTACTTCGTTTTCCTTAGAAGAAACGGGTACTTAGGAATTTCGTGGAAGACGCAAGAGATCATAGAATGGGAGAATTTTGGGGGTAGTTTGTTCTTCAAGGAATACGGTTCCTTGATTGTCGGTATTGTAAGGGATATGTTGTTTATACATGCAACCACAGAAATACATTGCAATGTAAATAAAAGATTTATTTATAAACAACGATAACAACTGTTTCTTGGGCCTTGACAACAAAAGAAAATAATACATAAGACGTGATTATTTCTAAACGATGTTGTCTTCTAGTCAGTCAGATGCTCATCCCTGTGCTGGATTTGCATTAGCAAGCTTTGGGCAATTTCTTCGGAAATGACCCGTCTCGCCACAGTTGAAACAAGAGCCTGGTAGAAAATGACCTTGAGCAGGATTGTTGCCAGCTTGGTTTGGTGCAGCTGCAGCTGGGCAGACTCTTGCTGTATGGCCTATAAGTCCACAAGTTTGGCATTTGCGGCACTGTACATTGGCGTGATGATGGAGGCTACATTGGTTGCACAAGGGTGCAGTTCCATTGTATGGTTTTCTAGCAGGGGGTTGAGCTGGTTGGTTGGGGACGGCTTGACCATTGTGAGCGACCACGGCGAAGTTCTGAGAAGCCTTTCGCTTCTTTAACTTCTTAGGGGATTCAGTCTGTTCATCCATGGTCTTTGATTCCTCGATTGGGTTCGATTCCCCGACCGGTTTCTTGTCACCTTTTCAGAAAAGTTTACCTTTCCTGATCTTTGATTCAGTCAAGGTTGCAGATAGCTCAATGGCCTGTCTAACTATAGTAGGGTTGCTACCAGTCACAATGTCTTGTATTGAGTCAGGGAGGCCATCAATGTACTTTTCGATTGCCTTATCCAAAGGCGTGACCATGTTTGGGCATAACAGACTTAATTCCTCATAACGATCCGTGTAGGCTCGATGCTCACCGCTAACTTGCTTAAGATCGTCGAACTCCGTTTCCAAGGCCCTGATCTCGTGACGAGGACAGAATTCCTTCATCATCAGAGCTCGAAGATCTTGCCATGTTTGAGCCAGTGCCACATCGGCACCCCTATCTCTCATCACACCATTCCACCATGTCAAAGCTTGTTTCTCAAAGACGCTAGATGCGAATTCTACCTTTCGCTCGTTTGGACATTGAACATGTTCGAAGGTTCTCTCTAAACTCTCGAACCATTGCAGAAGTGCAGTCGCTCCTTGAGACCCAGAAAACTTCGATGGCTTAGCCGAGTCGAACGTCTTGAAGTTGCAGGGGGCATTATTGTTGTTGTTGGCTTGGTTCCATTGAGCAAAGAGGTTTGGGAATTGAGCAGCCATTTGCTGCGCAATGATTTCTGCCAGTTCGGCAGTCGCTATCTGGTTTTCGCGTCGAGGAGGCATTCTAAAAGAGAAACAAGAAAGAAAACAAATGAAATGGCGTTGGGTAAGAATAGGATGTTACAATTACCGACCATAATCATGGTTGATGGTCACTTGTTTGAACCACGAAGCAAACAAACAACACCTAGGCTGAATCAAAGCAAATAGATCCTCATAGTGTATTGAGAAGACATGCTCGCCTATAAGTGGACACTCACCCCAAGAGTTCCCAGGTGAGAGTGACTGGTCCGATTATGTGGATTTGTACGAACACTCTAGCCTTAGACAGAAAACCCAGGGTACAGGCATTCACTCTTCCAGTTTGCACGTGTTCACACTATTTAGGACCCAAAACCTTGACGAGATTTTGAAAACTCAAAGGGGTTCAAAACCTTATAACAGAGGGTTCAAAACCTAGTAATCAATCATCCTAGAACAGATAATTAGTTTTCAAAGCGGTTTTGAAATTTATGTTCTTGTTGCGGTCGTCGCCTAAGGATAGGTGACGGTATTGTTTCATGACTAAATGCAAGTAAACTCGCATTAGGGTCCTAGGAAGGTTATAGACTAGGTCAAAGCATTACTAATAACCTAATTCCCTATAACCATTGGCTCTGATACCATCTTTTCTGTCACACCCCGACCGCGTATAATCATACAACCGCGGCGGAAACGTCGGAGAGTGTTGTAACAGAATTAATTGTTTCAAATCCATGGCAATTGAAGTTTCATTTTATAAATCAAACATGAAAGTTTACATTGTCTTAAACAAGAACCAAAGAGTACATAACATAAATTAACTAGTTCTTGTCTTGTTTTAAGTCACTAAGGCACAGGTCCGCTTAAGTATGTCTTGATAGGTCTTATGCATCATCTCCTGAAAACACATGTGAAAATAGGTACGTCAGCATAAAAATGCCTGTGAGATACATAGGTTTTGTGAAAACAGAATTCATGACTTATGTTCGAGAGAATGTTTAGTCATGAACCTTGTAATTTGCTTTATCTTGTAAATCATTTGAAAAACGATAAGATCAGATGATATGTATAATTAAACGTAAGGTTAAATGAATAACCATGTAAAATGAGTTTGTATAAGATAAGTTGTTTGTAAATCAATGTCTAGTGAAAAGTATGTTATTTGTATAAAGTGTTATATATCTCAAATTGAAATGATTCAAATAACGCTACGATATGTAATACTATACAAACACTTATATATAGGAAGTACCAGCAGCGTATCCACCGTGCTTGTATCATATTGCATACGCCTCGTTACTTAAATCACTTACTCAAACCAACTCATCAAGATGAAATGTTTAATAATCGTAGAAATGGTTATGTATAGTCAAATGTCTATTGTCAAATGTAAATCATGTCAACAGATACAACCGGTTCACACGGTTCAATAGTTACAAATGGTTCGTATAATCGAAGGGTTAAGACGGTTCACATAGTCAATTAGTTACAACGGTTCAAATAATCGAAGGGTCAAGACGATTCACATAGTCAATTGGTTACAACGGTTCAAAATGTAGTGTAATGTGTTCATATGCTGGATGAGCGTATGCAACAGAAATGCAATGTAAAACAATGTACTAAGTATGCACATAATGGGCGTACGTAGCATGAAATGTATTGTAAAGTTATGTACTAAGTATGCACACAATGGGCGTACGTAGCATGAAATGTATTGTAAAGTGATGTACTAAGTATGCACACAATGGGCGTACGTAGCATGAAATGTATTGTAAAGTGATGTACTAAGTATGCACACAATGGGCGTACGTAGCACGAAATGTATTGTAAAGTGATGTACTAAGTATGCACACAATGGGCGTACGTAGCATGAAATGTATTGGAATCATGTACTATAAATGTACTAATGAACATAGCAAGTATATGATGTGAAAACAAGAAAGCATGAAAGTAACAAGTAGGCACATGTGTTCCACCCCAAAACAGTTTGGAAAACAGTAAAAGAGGGGTCTATGTACTCACCTGAGATTGCTTTGAAGTTCTTGTATAACAATCAAATAATGCTAGAGATCACGGAAATCAAACGGCACCTAATATAGGTAACTATGTTAATATACCGGACCTAAATCGGAGGATCGGATAGTATGCGGGTTCGTAAACCAAACGAGTTAGGAGACTCGTGTAATATGGTCTAACAAAGCCTTTATACTAAAATGAAACCTAACCTAGGTGCTTACGACCCGTTACGACCCGTTTAGGTGGCTTACGCTACCTTAACGCGTCGTTCGCGTAAAACGCGTTCGGAACGCCTAACATCGTGACCATAAGGTATAACCTCGGAAGGTTATTCCCTATACAGCTATGGTCACCTAATGTGTTTGGTCGGATCCTGATGATCGACCAAATGGGTCGGGTCCGAAAGTATAAGCGATTGTTTAGATCGCTTACCTTACGACCCTATACAAGCACTAAACTAAAAGTGACGAGCTAAGCATGTTAGAACATGCTTAACTAAGTTTAGAAAACAGGTTTGGTATCAAAACAAACGGTTTTGATACCCATGAGTAGTTTGGTTACAAAATACGCAAGAATGCGCATTTTGGCCGAAACTACGGCTCGTCACTGAGCCTAGATAACGTGGTAATCAGTAGGTATAGTCACTACGGACTATAACCATCATGATCACGCTCACGTTATGAAGTTCAAACGAACTTCGTGTTGACCATAGGCTGGTCAACGCAGAAAGTCAAACATAGTTTGACTTTAGGACTAGAAAGCGATTAAAAGAACGAAAGAACACTTACGAAGGGTCCCCGAAAGCTAAACTTGATCCAGGAGCTCAGGTATGAAGCAATGGCATCAACTTAGAGCTCTTTGATCAGTTTTGTGGGTTTTACACCAAATGGGGGGGGGGGTATTTATAGGAAAAGCAAAACCGTTAGGATCGTTTCTTGAATATCGTGCCATGATCTCATTCGTACACTTGTCAAGATGTCGTGGTATCAAATTATGACCCTAACTCCAGAGATTGTGAAGGGGCATTGCCCTTTGGAGTGATTGTAAGGCCAAAAACAGCAAAAAAACGAGTTTATGCATCTGCAGGTCTGACGCGGCCCGTGTAAGATTTAGACATGGTCTTACACGCCCCGCCTGAAGGTTCTGATCAAAAACCAAGTTTCAAAAATGACAGTTTAGGTCCCTATTATGGTTTAAGGCCATTTCCGACACGTTCAAGGCCCGTTAAGCCATCTTTAAGGCCCTAAAATGATGCCTAAACATTGAGGACATGAAACATGCTCAAAAATATGCCGGATGTTGGTTTGTTTGGCCGTATGATCGCGATGTTCGCTTAATTACGACGGAATGCGCATAAGCGCGAAAAACGATCCAAATTGCGCGACGAATGGATTTCTCTCATGCCAAACACTAAGGCATCATATTATGATGTTTACATAAATTTTTGGATGTCCGGATGTATTCAGAACGTAAGTTATGCGCGAAAGTGCAAACTTATACACTTTTTGACACTCTTAGTCCCTGAATGATCCAAAAGTTTATTTTAGCACACCGAACACCTCAAAGCCTATTTCTAAGCTATGGAGAGGATATTTATGGCATGTTTAACTTATGGGCATGTTCCGGAATGTCTGTTTTAGTACGAATCGGCATACTTTCGCAGTTTGTCAAGTTTAGTCCCTGTAAGCGAATTAACTTGTTTTTGCCATACCAAAGCCTTCAAAACTTATTTCTAAGTTATGTAAAGGTTATTTAAGGTATGTTAAGTATATGTTGATGTTCCGGAGTATTTGTCGCATTTAAAGTTAGTACGTTTACGCACCAGTTTGCGTATAATCCTCCAGAAAGCGATATAAAGTTTGAATTTGAACAAGAATTGATATGTGCAAAAGATACACATATTTATACAAGATCCCAAGTATGAAATACAATATTTCATCGGCTTGGTATTTGTTTGATGGTTGCGGTGACACAGGTGTCATATTGGGAGTCTGAAGAGGAAATGAGACGACTCTACCCTTCACTTTTCGGTACGTGTATGCATTATAAGTTTATATACGTAAAGTGGTTTCGGGGACGAAACCCTCTTTAAGGAGGGTAGATTGTAACACCCCAAAAATAATTAATAGCTAAAATACCATATAATAAAAGTATGAAAGAAAATGATAGTTTAACATTAGTCAACTAAAGAAAACTAGAGGGACTAATTCAGCAAAAGTGGGAAACTTGGTTTTTTAGAAAATAAATAAAAATCAAGAAAATCACACACACACACACATACGTGCGTGGGTGTGTGCGACCAGAGGAAGAAAACAGGGACTAAAACCCTAGTTCTTGATCTTGCCATCAAATTCAACCTTTAAATCACATGATTCTGATTTGCATGTTGCTGAATTAGAGTGCCTAACACTTTCTCTTCATAAGGTATGTTGGGAATTGATGCATACTTGTGTATTGAATTCTTGATGAAGTTTATGATGCATAATTGAGTAATAATCTGCTGAAATTATGTTAAAAATAGTATAATCTACATGATTTCAAGTAAGGTTTTGATAAATATGAGTAGAACATTTGCTATGACTAGGTAATCGGTTGAATGTACAAGTAGAAACAATTGGGTTTTTGATGTATAATCGGAACTCATGAAATCTGAGGGTAAATAATGATGTTAAAACAAGTTACAATCAGAAATTAGATGTAAAAAGGACATAGTAAACATTCTACTTGTTAATTACGGGGTTTTGTGGTTACAAAACTTCAATGACAAGAATAATATGACTAATTGTAAAGTATGCACACAAGATGCTTGATAAAACGCCTAAAAGAAGTTGATCGACACTAATTGTGGTGTTTGGCTAAGTTAACAAGCTTAAGTCATGAGCCGAAAGGTTCTAATGATAATTGGCTTGTGTATTTTAGGCAACACGAGTGAGGCGTCGGGAAGTCAAGCCGGTGCAGACACTCGCTTGAAAGGGAAGCTTTAAGGTACGTGGCTAACGCTTCGACATTATCATTAATTAGTCTTCATTATTAATGTTTGTTGGCAATATAGAATATGAGGTTGTAATGGTTTGGTTGCTTGAATGATGGACTTCATGATGGTAAACCAAACGGGTTATCAAGGGTGGGTACAAACCGGGTAACGGGAGTACCTTATCCGTAGACTATAAGCCCGGGTGCCGGGTAATGGGTAGCATAGTATTAAACACGCAAACCGGTAATGGGAGCGTGGGTGTTGAACATAAAGAACCCAAAGATGGGTCACTTTTGTTACGAAGTAATGTTCCGTATTGTGCTTTGATGTCTTAAAAGTGCAAAACTGGAACAAACGGGTCAAAACAGCAAAACAAGAAGAATGTGCAGAAGCTACCGTAAGTTATGGTAGCTACCGTAACTTACGGTAGAGGGTGAATTGTTACGACAGTTCTCTACTGTGTTACGGCAGACCATTGTTGCCCAGTGGCTACCGTAACTTACGGTGTCCACCGTAAGTTACGGTGGAGCCCAGTCAATTTTGTTAAATTTTGTATATCATAGTAAATCGAATCCGTTTTTAAGCATAGTTTCGATTATGCGTATTTCCTAAGGATTCTAACACTAATATTTTTCAAATTTTCCAGCTTTAGGTATGTCAAGCACGCGGATGATGATCGAGTCAAGGCTCCCGAACCAAATACATTCAAGATCTAGTTCCGCAACTTTTGTCTTGTTTAGTCATAAGTAAAACTTTTGTAATAGAAGGGATACTTATGTATCCTAATGTAGTTTTTGAAAGATTGATAAACTCGTAAGTACTAAGTCAAGGATAATGTAAATGTTTTGGTTAAACTAAGTAATGATTAGTCTTATCTAGTCGATAAGACTTTGTGTTTATAAAAGTTGAGTGTTACAACCACAACCCACCACCTTCGCCACAACCCACCACCACCACCACCCACCACCCATCACCGATGCCATCGCCGCCACTCGCAACCCGCCACCCCGACAGCCGCCGCTGCCGCCGCCACCCACCCACCCACCCGCCACCGTTACCACCCACCGCCACGACCAACCGCCAACGCCACTCACCGTCGCCACCCACCACCTCCTCCACTGCCACCCACCACCAACGGCCGCCGTCGCCGCCGCATCGCCACCCCCCGCCACCACCACCACCCATCGCCACCACTGCCACCTATAACCACCCACAATCACTACCATCGACCACCGCCACCACCACTCACCGCTAATTTTATTCCTTCGTTTTTCTTACCACTAAACCATACACAGTAATAATTCATTTCATTTACACATGGTGGTAACCAAACAAGACATGGAATGGTAATGATCAATTGCATTCCCTCGTTCATTCCATTACCTCGTCCATCCCATTCCTTCGCCTATTCCATTACCCCATACCAAACAGACCCTAGATGTTAGAATACACCTCATGGCTTAACGCTTTAATACAAGCAACTTTCTCTAACTCGACAAACTTTTTAATACAAACAACTTTCTCTAACCCGGTAAGTAATTTCGAGAGATGACGTTTTTTTAATGGCCAATTCCGAGTGATAACCTAATTCTATAAATTCTAATTCTTTAAATTGAGAAAGATTTCACAAATTTAAGAATTTATGAGGCATGGATGAAAACACCCCTTGTTGGAAAAAAGGGGGCTAGAAGTAGGGAGAGAGAGAAATCCAAGGCGACGCCATTTCATCTTCTTCTTCGTCTTCCTCCGTTCCAATCCAATGAAGCGAGGGTTAGAGTCAATCGAAATATCAGACGAGGAGTGGTCCAATCACGACTTCGATTCCTCCCGAATCCTCACCAAACCACCACCCTCCTCCTCTGCTTCTAAAGCACCACCGCGAATCGAGTCTTTCGCTTTCAGAGCCCGAACCTCTACTTCCTCCGACTCCTCTGACTGTGTTGAAATCATCAACCACCAGCCGCAGCACGAGGAGGTTTTGGAGGACGATGACTTTGAACAGCCTCCCTCCACCACCATTGCCAGCCGCGGCCGGAGGTTTGTAATTGATGACGACGACGACGATGACGATGAAGATGAATATGACGGAGGAGAGAATGATGATGTTGTTGGAAAAGCGTTGCACAAGTGCGCCCAGATATCTGCTCAACTACGGAGTGACCTCTACGGGTCATCATCATCATCTTCTTCTGCTCATGCGTATGCTGAAGTTGACGCTTCCTCTCTCAGAATCGTCACTCATGTCAGTTACCTTACCACTACTCTCTCTCTCATTCACTTTACTCCACACAAGTAATATATATATCTATTCAATCTTATATAGGATGATATATGTGAAGCATGTGGAGCTGGGGATTCTGGATTTCAACCTCTTCTTAAACCCTACCAGCTTGTTGGTGTCAATTTCCTCATGCTTTTGTACAGGAAGAAAGTTGCAGGAGGTAGCTTTCTTACTTTATTTACACAAGTTTTTCAGCATAAGCTTCACCTTTTTTTAGTATGTTAATGTACACAATTGGATTATCATGTGTTCAAAGTCATATGCATATGTTACCCATGATTTTGACCCACGCAACAAGTAGCTAAGTCTGAATTTCGGGCCATCAAAATCAGTAGTTGGTATTGCTTTCTAAGATCGCCACATATCATTGTTGAAAACATTCAGATAAGACATAAATTTCAAGCGAGATATTGTATTTTCTTTGTGTTTCTGTAAGCTGTCTCTTAACCTTGTACGTTAAGATTTTGGTAAGTTTTAACTTTTAAGTTTATTGTTCATAAACTTTTGCTGGGTGATAATTAATCCCAACATCTTTCATGTGTATCGTGTTAGTCGAGTAGGACGAGGAGCATGAAAATGCTTTTTAAGTATATAGTTATAAAGATTCCATACATCTAAGTGGACTTATCTCTTGGTGTGCCACTTCATCGCAGAATTTGCTTGTT
This sequence comes from Helianthus annuus, assembly GCF_002127325.2. Lineage (NCBI taxonomy): Eukaryota > Viridiplantae > Streptophyta > Magnoliopsida > Asterales > Asteraceae > Helianthus > Helianthus annuus. The sequence continues at coordinate 120,065,289 of NC_035444.2, forward strand.
ATGTCATTGAAAGTTGTCATGATCCCGTATGCCCACTTGAATTATATACGTTAGTGTACTTGAAATTCTTTCCTAAGAAAGGGATATGTCAGTTTATAAAGTTTCTATTGGCTTAGTTAGGTGCAGTACAATGAGTCTACTCTTAAATGAGTTCGACATTAGTCTAGTTGATCGACCAGTAGTTGTCTGTTGTTCTGGATCCCAAGTCCTTTTTTTATGTTGGCATATAATGAGTGAAGAAGTTTATACGTTGCGTATGCTCTTGTTTTTTTTATTATTGCCCCGCTTGCGGTGTGCGCATATAATGTATATATATGCGTGGACGCTTAGGGGGAAAAGTGAAATTGCACTAATTTCAACTTTATTATACTACTATCATGAAAATAACGTTAAAAACGGGGGACGGTTAATCATGCATCATGTGGTGGCGTTGATAGCCGAAAGAGACGGAGGTACATGCACCAATTGGTCTGTCCCGATTGCTGAGTGATATGTGCCTTAGGTCCAAGGCTTGATGCAAAACTACTATGGAAATTGGAGCCGGGGGTTCTCACTGGAAGCAGCCTCTCTATTCCTACGGGGTAGAGGTAAGGCTGTCTACTTCTTACCCTCCAGACCTTACCTTAGCTTTGCTATTGGTGGGATTTACTGAGTGATGATGATGATATGCTCTTGCTTTTATTTTAGATATTTACACCTTTACTGTATGAGAGTCATATAAGATGGCATCCATTTCATTTGTCTAATGTTGTCTGTGATATTTTTTTATTTTATTGTTCAGCAATATTGGCAGATGAGATGGGACTTGGTAAGACTATTCAGGTATGATTGTTTGAATTTATGTTTGTGCAGATAGCGAAATGATATGTTTTTCATTTACTGTTGTTTTGATCTGTAATTAGGCGATAACATATCTTACTCTGTTGAACCACTTGGAAGATGACCCGGGACCTCATTTGATCGTATGTCCTGCTTCTGTTTTGGAAAACTGGGAACGAGAACTTAAAAAATGGTGTCCTTCATTTACCGTTCTTCAATACCATGGAGCTGGAAGATCAGCTCATTCTAAACTCTTGAACTCTCTATCCAAAAGTCGAATGCCACCCCCGTTCAATGTCATTCTCGTATGTTACTCCCTTTTTGAACGACACAGGTTAGTGGTTCCTCATTAAAGCAATTTTTCTCCATCTACTTATACAAGTTATCATGTTCTATCGGCTGTTATTGAAATAATTTCACCTTTGCACTCATCTGTATTAATATAACAAAAGAGGGTGTCTTAGGATTTAGGAATAGCACCTAAGACACAACCTCTATTTTTTATTGTTTTTCTTTGCCAAATTTACAGCAATGCCATCCAACCCAGGGTATTTTTTTTCTTTTTGCGTGTTTAACCCTTCAACTTCTAGCATTGCCACTTACAACCCCTCAGCTTTCTAAAAACTTTATAAAATTTCATTTTGACCCCCCTTGAGTTTTAGGTGCTTATATTTATGTACACGGGTCAACTATAATATGTTTTCGTGCTTACCTTTATGTACGTATTTGGTTGGTCTGCGTTTTGTTTGGAAACGAGTCGGGTCAAATATAAAATGTTTTCACTAGATGGTATAGATTCGAGTTACTTTATGTTTCGACTCCACCGCAGCGCGTGGTACCATTCTTTAACGTTAAAAACTCTATTTTTTTACGCACTTTTTTTAAAGTAAGTTTCCTTATAAATCCAAGTTGGTTTGCGTTTTGACGTAAATTTTCTCGGTGACGAGTTAGGTCAAATATAACACGTTTTCTTGCTTATTTTCATGTGTGTTTTCAGTTGGTCTACGTTTTGGCGTAAATTTTGTTCGAAAACGAGTCGGGTCAAAATACTAGTTAGTTATATTTTCTAATTATTAAATTTTGGAAACAGTATTAAAGTATGTCAGGTCAATGGACAACCCATTTTGGTTTAAACTTTTTGTTCTGGTTTCTAAGATTCTGTTTACAGTGCACAACAGAAAGATGACCGCAAAGTCCTGAAACGTTGGAAATGGAGTTGTGTTTTGATGGATGAGGCTCATGCTTTAAAGGATAAGAACAGCTACAGATGGAAAAACTTGATGTCTGTTGCAAGAAATGCTAATCAGCGTTTAATGCTTACAGGGACTCCTTTGCAGAATGATTTGCATGTATGCTTTATTTCTACAGTTTTTTCTTAAGATAATAATAAAGTTTAGTTTTTTGGTTTGTTGATATATTGTTTTGATTGCAGGAGCTATGGTCGTTGTTGGAGTTCATGATGCCTGATTTATTTGAAACAGAAGATGTTGACTTGAAAAAGCTGTTAAACGCGGAAGACACAGAATTGATTGCTCGGATGAAGTCAATATTGGGCCCGTTTATTCTAAGACGCTTGAAATCAGACGTTATGCAGCAGTTAGTTCCAAAGGTTCAAAGGGTATGCTAATTATTTACTATTCTCTATCTAATAAGAAGATTAAGTATGTTATTCTCCATCCACTAGAAGATAGTTTTCTATCATGGACAACATAGTTAGTTTTTTGAGATTTCCGACCGAGGGGTCGAACACGTATATACCAAAAATTTCTATAAAACCGGGGGGGTCAAAAACGTATATACCCAAAAATTTCTATACAAAAACTACATACTCTCCACTACTGAGTGAAAAGTTCGGGGGGTCGGTCGCCCCCTCCCGCCCCCACAAAGCTACGCCCTTGATTTTATGCTATTAGTGTGTGAAATATGGTCATAAAAGTTATATTATTTGAATAATGATTTTTGTATTTAAATAAAATTGACCTGGGACTTTGTGCTATTTTTAATCTGTTTCTGTTAAGTTACGTTATATTTTATTTTATTTTACTATTTTACCTGTTCAAGATAAAACATAACACAAATTGTCCCATTCATAAATATCTCTTTATATCTTAAACTCTCAGCGTTTCTTAACTGATAGCAGCTCAAATTAAACTTATATCATCTAGTGTGCAAAATGCTTCAGTGTATTTTGTATTACGACCCGCTTGCGGTATGCGAATATAATGTATATATATGTGGGCCATCGGGGGACAAAAGTGAAAGGGCACTAATTTTAACGTTATTTTACTAATTTCGTGAAAAATAACGTTAAAAGCTGAGGATGGTTAATCATGCATCATGTGGTGGCGTTGATAGCTGAAAGACAAAAGGATACATGCACTAATCGGTCTTTGTCCCGATTGCTGAGTGTTATGTGCCTTATGTCCAAGGCTTGATGCAAAACTACTATCGAGCCAGGGGTCTCACTGGAAGCAACCTCTCTATTCCTACGGGGTAGAGGTAAGGCTGTCTATATCTTACCCTCCTCAGACCCTACCTTTGCTTTGCTATTGGTGGGATTTACTGAGTATGGTGATGATGATGATGATGATTATTTAATATAAAAATTTTAAATGCGTCTTTTATATATATTCGTATGTATGACATGTTTTATGCTAGGTTGAATATGTTCACATGGAAAAGGAACAGGGAAACGCTTATCAAGAAGCCATTCAGGATTATCGTGCAGCTGCACATGCTCGTATGGCCAAGTCTGCTCATCTTCCTCGCCGGCAGATTTCAAATTATTTTGTTCAGTTCAGAAAGGTTTTTACATTTGTAACCTTTTTTTATAAAATAGTTAACATTAAGGATGCTTTTTCATAGAACTACGTTTTTTTTCCTGCCAGATTGCAAATCATCCATTACTGGTGAGGCGCATATACACAGATAAGGATGTTGTTCGATTTGCTAAAATGTTACATCCCAGAGGTGTATTTGGTGATGAATGTACCTTGGACAGAGTAATTGAAGAGCTTAAGAGTTACAACGACTTTTCTATTCACAGGGTAACTATTTCACCTGCTTAAAATGGTTTCTTTTGTCAATTTTGTTCACTCACTGTCTGGTATTTCAGTTATGGCCCTTCATTTTTATTTCTTTATTTATTTTTAGCCCATTCATCACCCACCCTCATAGCCTACCAGAGTTTTGTTTCTATACAAGTCATATCCCATTAATTGTTATGGGGTTGTATTCTTCAAGTAAACATCCAAGTTTTGTTCAATTTTACCCAAAAAAAGCTCTAGATGAATCATGCCACATTAATTGCACGTTGATTAAAGAATGTTATATTATATTATATTTGTCATTCATGAGTTCATATTTTTCAAATTATATTCATCATCATCATCATACTCAGTAAATCCCACCAATAGCAAAGCCTATGTTGTCAAAGACGCAAGGCGCAGGCGAGGCGCATCGGCCTCGCCGGGAGCCTAGGCGCAAGGCGCAAAAAAAGCGTGGGTTTTTTAAGTAAAGCGCACATAGAGAAAAAAAATATAAAAAATATGTTATGCTTTGAAAATAAATAAGATTCCACATATAAAATTAAAAAAACTATTATTTATGCCATTTAAGATCATGTAGCTAATAGTTAGTAGCAAAAGTTTAGGACTTATATGTTGTAAGTTTTGGGGGTGTGAATAAAAAAGTCTTAAAAGGTGGTAAATACTTTGTCTCACATTGGTGTGGGAACAAAGTGAGTGGTTGTTTATAAGGTAAAGCCTTTACTACTTCATTGTAGCCTTATGACATGTTTTACCACAAGTCCTACCCGCGCGCAGGGGGGGGGGGGGAGGGGTGCAAAAATGAGTTTTCTGAGCTGGAATTTGGTTGAACTCGTGCGTGCCCGCACGTCCTGCGGACACGAATGCAGTTCCGAAAACCCGGGCCCCGCATGAGGCGGTTTTTGCACGCGCTTGGTTTCTTTTTTTTGTGCATTACCTTTTGTTTTTTTTTCTGCTTATGCTGCGCCTCAGCACACAGTTTTTGCGCCTGGGCACGTGCTTTTTGGCGCCTCTGCAGCGTTTTTTCAAAAAGAGCCCATTTTTGCGCCTAGGCTACTACCAGGCGCTATAGGTGCGCCTCGCTGCGCCCGGGCGCCTAGGCGCGCGCTTTTGACAACATAGAGCAAAGCTAAGGTAGGGTCTGAGGAGGGTAGATGTAGACAGCCTTAAAGATGGATGTAGAAATTGGTATGCACCTTTTCTACAACTAATTGTATAACTTTCTTTTGAGTCTTTTAAGAGTTCATTGTTTGTTTCTTGTAAAAGGTTTTATTATTATTTTTTTCCCGTTCCATTAAAGATGGATGTAGAAATTGGTATGCACCTTGCAGAAATGCATATACAGTACCACACTTGTATTGTCATAAAAAAGACCGACAAATACGTGTGCTAAAGTGAAAAGTTATACCGTTTGGCAGGGTGTTTGGATCTTCTTTTGTAGCTAGTTTTTGCGACTATAATTAGCAGTTATCGGATTTTAATGTTTAGATGGTTGCATAATCTGCTTTTAATTATTTGGTTACTTCGGTGTCAAATTGTCAGTTTCATATCAACTACGACAAAACTAGTTATTTGAAGAGAAACTAAAATATCATTTTTTACTAATTCCTAATAAGGGTGTGTAAATGAGCCAACCCCCAATTAAGCTTGAACTCACCTCACTCAACATATTTGAGCTTGAGCCCAAGTTCAGCTCGTTTCGAGATCATTGTCTAATGTCTAAAGCTCGAGCTCGGTTGTCTCATTTATTGTTTAACTCATAGTTGTTAAAAGCCATCGCCTCTTGTGCCTAGGCCCAATTTCCTAGCAAGGCGAGGCAATTGCGCTTTAATTCTTTAGGTGATGGTTCATGCGCATATTCCAGTGAGATTCCTAGATTCTGGAGAGTTTCCGGCCAAATTCGTAAAATTCTGGCAAGATTCCAACTAGATTTTCTACTTTTATCTAACGAAAACTATTTTTCTACACTTATAAACAAGCATTTATAACTTTTGGTACTAAATAGACGATAGAAAATGTCATATAATAGCTTTTAGTTTTGTTTTATTTGAAGAATAGTATTGATTTTCTATTATATAAAAATATTTTAAGTTTTTTTTGTTGTGCGCTTTTTTTTTCTCAGGCCCGCGCTCTTTTTGCGCCTTGCGCCTAGGCCACAGGCGAGACCATAGTTATCAATTGCGACCATTGCGGGCGCAATAGCGAATAGCGATGCAAATAGGTAGATGAGCGCTAAGTTGCTGTAGCGCCTGAAAAGCGGGAAAATAGCGTCATTGTAGCAGGATTCCGACCACGAATTCCGGCTCCGGTGCTGTAATTTCTGCCGGAAACCTACCGGAAGTCAGGAAGAAGAAGAGAAGAAGAAAAAGAGCGGCTGCAGTCTCAAGTCAGGAAGAAGAAGAGAAGAAGAATAAGAGCGGCGCTTTTTAGGGTTAAATGATCTTTTGGATTTTAACCTTTAACCCCTCTATCTTTTCACTAGTTAACATATAGTCCCTAAAACTTATAAAAAATTACATAAAAGTGTATAGTTTGTGTATTTTAACATTTAACCCCCTCTATCATCACTAATTTACATTTGATCCTTAAACTTCAAAATCTATACATAAAAAGTATAAAATTAACATTATATATATATAAAAAAAAATTACAATTAGCTATTTTTTATTTCTTAAATTTTTAACTACCTTATCGCTAAACACAAAATAGCGGGCGCTAATTCGTCGCTATCGCTACGTAGCATATAGGTATCTCGTCGCTATTTGTCGCTATTCGCTATCGATAACTATGGGCGAGACCTATGCGCCTTGAGTGCACCTAACGCCTTTAATAACTATGGTTTAACTGTTTTTTCGTTGTTTGTATGTGTAGTTAATATTTTCTGTTTATCTAGAGTTGAAATATGTTTATAGAACATGATGTGTATAATTTATTATTTTATTATCGTTAGATATTTAATATTATTTATTTTGGAATTATATATTTTTATATTATAAAAATAATAAACTTGTTTAGGCTCGCAAGTCTAATCAAGCTCTCGACGAAGCTCAGGCTAGAGCTCGTTTATTGTACACGCTCCAATATAGGCTTGATCTCATCTTGATTCTCGCTTTCAGCTAGGCGTTCTCTAGTAGCTTGGCTCACTACGTCCCTACTCATTTTATTATAACCTAATAAGAGACTTTTGCTCTCATATTCAAGTAAAATCTATTTCCCTCACCCTTTTTTTTCACAAACTGTTACTAAATTATCAGAATTTGACAAACACTCTAAAAGCTTCAACTCCCTAACATTACTCTTGAACGACGGTTGTAAGATGGTTATTTTGTTATGGGAGCCCTAACTGATAGTTTTCATTTGTTACGTACGTTACAGCTTTTGCTTTATCATGGTGATGGTAATTCGGAAAATCTTTCAGATGAGCATGTTCTGGATTCTGGAAAGTGCCGGGTATATTCATGAAATCTAATTTATTTCCTCTTAAAAAAAAGCAGAGCAGAATATTAATTAATTAATTACAATGCTTGCAGGCTTTGGCTGGATTTCTGCCTACACTTGTTGATGGTGGGCATCGGGTTCTTATTTTTAGTCAATGGACCTCAATGCTTGACATCTTAGAGTGGGCTCTAGATGTAATTGGGGTTACCTACAGACGTCTTGATGGCAGTACCCAGGTAACAGAAAGGCAAACAATTGTGGACACATTCAATAATGATACCTCTATAAATGCATGCTTGCTCTCCACAAGAGCTGGAGGGCAGGGTCTGAATTTGACTGGAGCTGATACCGTCATCATACATGACATGGATTTTAACCCTCAAATTGACCGTCAAGCCGAAGATCGTTGTCATCGCATTGGTCAAACCAAACCTGTTACTATTTACAGGTTCATTTCTCTTGCTTCCTTTTCTATATGTGCCAAAAACTGGTGGGTCGGTATGCCAAAATGGGTTGGACCGGCCACAAACAGATTCTGTATCTAGGGGTTTTTTTTCTATAGTTCTATTAATTAATAAAAACTGCGAAACATTTACAAAAGACTTGCAATCAAATCTTAGGGACGTGAATTTTTGACATGACACAGACCTTACATGAAATTCGTGGATTTGGGTTAGTCTAAACAGGTTCTGATCAGTTTTGGGACGAACCTTTAGCTAAACAGGTTGTGTTTAAGTCGAAAACTCACGAAAACTCATGTTCGGATTCAGCTCATGGACACGTTTAACCATTTGACTTGATAAAGATAGAACATCCCAACCGAATTGCTAACTATATTTGCTCATATGTGATGATATCTTTTTCTTAAAGGTTGGTAACAAAAGACACCGTTGATGAGAATGTGTACGAGATTGCAAAAAGGAAACTAGTACTTGATGCAGCTGTGCTGGAGTCGGGGGTCGAAGTCGAAAACGAAGGCGAATCTTCGGACAAGACCATGGGAGAGATACTTTCAGCTTTGTTGTTGGGATGAGAAAATACTGCTGTTTCTTTTTTTTGCAATGATACCTTAATCACATCAAACTGAGCATGTTAAACTATATTCTCAGAGTTGAACCCACGCTTCACTGATTAAATGATTATTTAGGGTCGAGTTTGATTTATATTGATCAGTCTAACATTGTTTTTGCTATTTAGATCGGGTTTGATTTTATAATTTGCTATTTGTTACTTGATATTTTTTTTTACTTTCTTTTGGTTTTTAGTTTTGCTTTTATATAGATAAAAATCAACATAAAATTTGATCAGGGAGTTGAAGTTGGATACCTTAATTCTTCTCACACAATAAAAGATAAAAAAAGTTTAGGGTCAATTGCATATTTCTTGCATATTTACCCAATTCAAAATTAAAATTGCAAATCTTCCATCACTTAACTAATAAAATTGCAACTTTACTAAAAACTTAAAAATTTGCATTTTTATCCATTTTTACTAGATTTTGTATTTTCGACATTTTTTTTCTAATTTTATTTTCGTTTCACTAGTTATTCTTTTTTCCATTTTCTTCGTCTTTACTAAGTTATTTATTTTTCGTTTTTCATTATTGTTCGTTTATTCATTCGAAGATATCTAGCAACAAACCTATAAAAAACATCAGTGAACTAACCAAAATGTGTGTATATATATATATATATATATATATATATATATATATATATATATATATATATATATATATATATATATATATATACATACAGGTAGAGGATCCTGTAAAAAGTGCTCAAAGTGTGAGAAGTGTATTATAACACTATATATAATACTATATAACACCATATAAACACCGTATAACAATATGTAACACTATATAATATCATATAACACTATGTAACACTATATATCATTATATAACAAATATAACACTATAGGTTGTTTGATAGCATGTCTATGATAGATGTATAGTGTTATATTTGTTATATAATGTTATATAGTGTTACATAGTGTTATATGGTATTATATGGTGTTACATATTGTTATACGGTGTTTATATGGTGTTATATAGTATTATATATAGTGTTATAATACACTTCTCACACTTTAGGCCCTTTTTACACTATCCTTACTCTATATATACATACATACATATGCACACATATATAAAGATATAAATACATATATAATGGACCAAAATTTAAAGATTAAAAACCATGACACTATTACACTCTTTATCTGCAAGAACAAAGCATACATCTACTACAAGCATGACACTATTACACTCTTTATCAGTTATAGAGAATAAGACACAATCATCATTTAGAACAATTAACAAATTAAAACCATGAACTCATCAGCTTATATATCTATCAAATCTGCTTAAACAGACAAATTAAAAACAATTATTAAATCAAAATCAAGTGAATTTAACAACATATAAAAATTCAAACAACCAACTCAACTGTATTAAAAACTCATCTGATCGCTTCATCAAACAGATCTGAACAAAAAGAATCAATACAGGTATCGTCGGCCGCTAACTTAAAGGAATCGCACCCGACTAAAGATATCGCCGGTATTTTGAAGCTCGAACTCCCAGGTAATAACTGATAAGGTTTTAAGGTAATAACTGATAAGGTTTTAAATGGATCTTCTATTTTTGAAAGGGATAAATTAGTTATTTTATTAAAGAAGGGGAAATATGCAATTATAATTTGAGTTTGGGTAAATATGAAATTAAAAGTCTTTTTTAAGGGGAAATATGTAATTTAGGGGTGTTCATGAATCGATCCGATCCGATCGAGGGTCTGCTCATGCTCGGATTGAATTACAACCGATCAGATCGAATTTGCAAAACCGAGCATAAAAGTGATGCTCATGCTTGGATTGAATTTGAATCGATCGGATCGTTTTCGCTCGGTTTCACTCGGTTTTTATCAAATCCTAAAAAATATCGAGTGGATCATTTTCGCTCAGTTTCGCTCGATTGACTTATAAGGCTGCGTTCAACAAAAACAAATCCTAACTTAATTAAAACATGTCCAACACTTTACTAACAAAAGTAATACATAACTAAAATCATGATTCTAAAAATGTTCGAAATACAAATTGTCAAGAAGCACAAAATAAAGTTCGAAATACAAATTGTCATTTAGTTCAAAAGCCATAAACTTCTTCTTTAAGCTTGATCATCTCCATCCACAAAATTCCACTTCAAATCAACATATAACCTATAAACACAAGCATTAAACAAAACCATTAAGTTCTACACATTACATAACAACTTTTATGGGTTGTTAATTATAAAAATATCTTTCATTTATTATCAGACCCGTCTAGAGTCAATACATCAATTTCCAATTTTTCTTCATCTCTTGCAGCTTTCTACACATTAAAAAAACAAAATACAAATGTTAATGTATAAACTACAAAAGTATAAGTAGATTATAAATGTAATAAAAGCTTACTTTCAATGTTTTTAAGGTTGTTTTTGAGCTGGCCTTTAACCAATCACTTCCACAAACAAGAAGTTCCACCATATCCTTTGAAAGAGAGTTCAGATTTTCTTTCAATCGAAATGCAGATCTTCGAAGTTTGAACAATCAGTTTATGAGTATTATTTTAGGAATTAAGGATTTAGGGTTAGATTTTGATATTAACTATTAAGTTGGGCTAGTATATATTTTGGGCTTTTAATTTTTTTGGGCTTTTAATCTTTATTTATGAACAAAATGAACTTATCCTGACCATTAATTTTGTAGATCTAGATTTTTTCTTTAATGGCAAGATTGTAATTATCTTTTGTAACTTACATATTTTAATAGACAAAAGGATATAATTGTATATTTCTATCTTCATTTAATTAATTAATTTTTTCTCTCTCCTAATTTCTCTTTCCAATTAAAAGAATATTTAATTACATTCTCTATATTTTTTTCTCTCACATATTGTCCAACTTAATATTTCATAATTTTACAAAAATACAAACATTATCAAATATTGTTCCAGCTAGAACACAATTAAAAATATTTAATTACATTCTCTATACATATATGTATTAGATCAATGTCTGATGAAAAGATGTATAGTGGAAACAATATGTAGTAATACACAAGTGTATAAGTCTGATATATATCGACATGTATACACTATGTACTTGAATAATACGCAGGTGTATACGTCTGGTATATACCGACCCGTATACACATATGTACTTGAATAATACACAAGTGTATAAATCTGATTTATACTAACTCGTGAAAACAAGATGTAATAATACACAAGTGTATAAGTCTTGTATATACTGACCTGTATACACATATGTTAAAAATCATAATTTAATTAGGTTTAATATTTAATTTTAAAAGGAACATAACAGTTTATTTAAAAAAACATTAGCACTTCAATCTCTTATAATTAAAATAATAGAGAAATAATTAAAAATGAGAGAGAGAGAGAGAGAGAGAGAGAGAGAGAGAGTTAATAGAGGAGAAAATTAAGGGATTTTAATTAAAAGTACTTGGCTAATGTCAATCTTACCTTTTTAATCTAAAAAATGATCAAGGGCCAAGATTAGTTCACTCAGTTCACTCTCAAAAAGTTGTTCACTCATGATGCTAATCCTATATATATATATATATATATATATAGTAGGGTTCCTACGGAAAGTGTGTTTTTCCTAGAAAGTCTAGGAAGCGATCTTGTCCATCCGATTGGTGTGTTTAAGGGTTGAGATTAAATCAATGGCAATCTTGAAATAATTAACTATATTTAATAGATTGTTTTAAATGAGTATGGACAATTTCGTCCTTATGTGTGTTTTAAACCAATAAAAAATAACCGTCAGAGATATCACATCTCTCTTTCTTAATACACGCCAATTTCCCCCTCTCTCTCTCTCTTTCTCTCTCTAAACCCAAATTCGGAAACCCCCAAAATCATACCAAAAATACCTAAAATTATGGATGAAGATAGGAGATTTTCCTTGTTCCATATACGTAAGATCAAGCTTTCATTGTACTGCGTGTTTTACAAAGCGACTACGGGTGATTCTAGTTTGTAATTGACGGTATTTTGCTGGTTGCAGGGAAGAGATTCAAAAAGCAGGAAACTTTGGAAAGGATAGATAGCAGCGGAACAGTTACCGGAAGCCGATCGAAAGCTGGGGCGAAATCTGCTGATGTAAAACACATTTGTATGAATCTGCTTGCTGTTAGAACACAGCTGTATGAATCTGAATTGCTGTTAAAACACAGCTGTATGAATCTGAATGATAAAACACAGCTGTATGAATCTGAATGATAAAACACATTTGTATGAATATGCTTCCTGTTAAAACACAGTTGTATGAATCTGAATGCTAAACCCAACTGTATGAATCTGATTGTTGTTAAAACACAACTGTATGAATCTGCTTGCTGTTAAAACACATCTGTATGAATCTGAATGCTAAAACACAACTGTATGAATCTGCTTGTTGTTAAAACACAACTGTATGAATCTGAATGCTAAAACACAACTGTATGCATCTGCTTGCTGTTAAAACACAACTGTTTGAATCTGAATGCTAAAACACAACTGTATGAATCTGCTTGCTGTTAAAACACAGCTGTATGAATCTGAATGCTAAAACACAACTGTATGAATCTGCTTGCTGTTAAAACACAACTGTATGAATCTGAATAATAAAACACAGCTGTATGAATCTGCTTGCTGTTAAAACACATCACCAAGAACAAACTGTTAAAACACAGTACCAAGAACATGCTGATAGATTCCAGCAAGAAAACGAAGGAATGATTGATATTACGTGAGATCAGAAATCGAAAACAAAAAATTCCGAAATTTATGTATAGTTAGTTATTGAAGATAATTCCTAAAATAAAAATAGATTGTGAAAGTACATAAATGCCCTTTTAGATAAAATCCTTCAATGCCACATGTCGCGTTCTTATTGCTTCCTAGACTTTCTAGGAAAAACACACTTTCCACCCAACTCCTACTCTCTCTCTCTCTCTCTCTATATATATATATATATATATATATATATATATATATATATATAATGTAATTATCTATAGAAAACCCACTTTAATTTAGAAAACCCGGGAAACTCAAAGCTCCCGATGTTTATTTTTCTTGAAAAAATTTACACATGTTATATACATGTTTTTAAGGGTTTTGGGCAAAAAAAATCAAAAAAGCGCCGAGTAGATATTTTTAAAAAAAATAAACAAGTTTTGGTGTAACACATGTTACAAATATGTCAGATGAATGTAACATGTGTTACACCAAAACTTGTTTATTTTTTTTTTAAAATATCTACTCGGCGCTTTTTTGATTTTTTTTTGCCCAAAACCCTTAAAAACATGTATATAACATGTGTAAATTTTTTCAAGAAAAAAAACATCGGGAGCTTTGAGTTTCCCGGGTTTTCTAAATTAAAGTGGGTTTTCTATACATCCTTCCACTATATATATATATATATATATATATATATATAGGTAGAGGATCCTGTACAAAGTCCATCTTTTGTAAGAAGTGTAAGAAATAATTTGGGAATGACAAGTGTCCCTCATCTTAATTAATTTAAAAGGGTATATTAGTAATTGTACATTCTTGTCAATTAATTGATTTCCAATATAATTGAAAAAAAAAATAACTGGCGATGAGAATGTTTAGGGGTTGATTCGAATTTTGTATTTTTTTTGCAAGATCCAATACGATTGTTATCTACGTATCATTCTTCATCAATTATAAATACAAGAAGTCTTATGAAATCGCTAGAGACAATACAGTTGTTTAACTTCTGCGCCCTTCTTCGATTCTGGTGTTTTAAAGGGTTATATACATACAGCTTCGATCTTGAATTGGTGTTTTAATGTTTTTTAGATTCCAGATAAAACACCATGACTTGAATCATAGTCATGGTGTTTTAAAATCTGGGAATGTTTCGTATTGATTGTCCAGATGTTAAAACACCATGGATGTAATCACAATACAATGTTTTCTGGATTCCAGATAAAACACCATGACTTGAATCATAGTCAATGTCTTCAGATTTTTAAAACACCACGCCATGAACAATGTCTCTAGATAAAACACCATGACTTGAATCATAGTCAATTTATCCAGTTGTTTTAAAACACCACGCCATGAATCTGATTATACAATGTCTCCATATAAAACACCATGACTTGAATCATAGATGTTTAAAACACCACACCATGAACAATGTCTCCAGATAAAACACCATGACTTGAATCATAGTCATGGTGTTTTAAAATCTGGGAATGTTTTGTATTGATAAAACACCACGCCATGAACAATGTCTCCAGATAAAACACCATGACTTGAATCATAGATATTTAAAACACCACGTCATGAACAATGTCTCTAAATAAAACACCATGACTTGAATCATAGTCAATTTATCCTATTGTTTAAGAACACCACGCCATGAATCTGATTATAGATCTCTTTATGATAACGTATGAAGAATATGCAACCAAAGACCTCCCTACAATTAAGGTGAATCATTAATTCCGATATTTAAGGAAAAAGGAGTGAATGCAGGTGTTTTTGGTTGTGTAGGTTACGGTACCATATTTCAAACATTGAAAAAGACACTATTGCCCTTCAATTTTACATAAGGTCCCTCTAATTAAAACACAATTTACATTTTTATACCCTATTGATCTCAACCATTAGATCAAATATCCAATGGTTTAAAAGACTTCTTACCCTTCTCACATTTTAAACACTTATATATATATATATATATATATATATATATATATATATATATATATATATATATATATGTAGGCTACCCATTCCAGTTAAGAAAACTCAGGAAACTCTCACATGTGGCTAGGATTGATCCACGTTACATGTTAGTTTGAGAGGAGACAAGGGCATTTTCGTCATTTTCTTTTAACCTTTTTGAGTGAATGAAATGTGTAAGTCTGCACGCAGACTTTGCTTCTTCCCTTCATCTGGTTCATTTATTACATTTGTACTTGTTGTATCTTTCACATCTCTCACATATCTTTACTTCTCTTTTGTTTGATGTATCATAAATGTATGTCTCACATCTCATTTCTCCCAACCAGAAAGTGGAGTGAAAGAAAAAAACCAGACTCACCATTGAAGAGCTTTGCATTTAACATGGCTGAGTTGAACAACCAACAACCTCAGAGTGTTGCCGGTGGTACGACGACATTCAATGATCATCCGGGTTCACCCTTAAATGTTGTCCCACATAATCTTTTACCTGATTTTGCATTTAATGAAGATGAAGATGCATTTGGCGAGAGTAGAGTTGTTAAAGATCCTGAGCCTATTTCTTCAGAGTTTCCAGGTGAATCATACTTTTTTTTTTTCAGTTTTATTAAATGCACACCTTTTCAGTTTGCAGTGAGAACGTGGATGATTCTGGTGAGTCCAGATGCATATGAGTAGTTATGCAAATTAAGGTTTTCTTGTTTAGATTTTCATTGGATTCTTCTTGATTTTTTGTTTGGTTTTTGTTTTTTTTATGTGTAGCCTTAGATCTGCATCAAAACGGCACCAATGATGATGAGGATGGTATTCAGAATTGTACCTTTACAGAGCTGCTATCCACAGGCCAGTTTTTATCTGAAAGCATGAATTTTTTTCTTTAGGGTTATTGTAAACCCCTAGTTAAAATGTTTGTAGTTTGTTATTAGTACTTGTTGGTGCAGTCATCTGTCGTCTTCGTCTTATGTCGAGTCTTGAGCTCGCGTTGCGGATCTGATCAAACATGATGTCATCTTATACAATGATGACATCATAGAAATGACATCATCACTGCATCACATCACAAAATGTCAAAGTAATTTACGAAACAGAATTGCATGTTCATATAAGACAAAATGGTGATGGTCCAATGAGAGATTTCCGTTTGAAGGCCCAATCAATGTTTCCGTTTAAAGGCCCAACCGTTTGAAAGAAATGATCGTTTGAACAAGACCGTTTGAAGTCACACCGTTTGAAATTGTTAACCGTTTGAGCATGTTCAAACGGATAGGTCGTGTACTATATATAGATCTCAAACAGTCATCATTTGTAATGGACGGGCAAAGTGATACCGAGGTGCTGCCGGTATTTCCTCTTATTGTAAACACTGTCATTTCAATATACAAGAGGTTTAAAGTGTAATTCCAGCTGATTTTCACATTTGTTTCTTAGTTTCCGCCTCTGAAACGAACTAGAGCTCTTCCGAACGACTCATTCAGGTCGAAATCGATCCTACAAGTGGTATCAGAGCTCAGGACGAGGAGTTCTTGCCATATTCAGCTTGGAAATCTGATTTTCTACACCTTCTGTTCAAAACCGATACTTTTTACGGTTAAAATTGGCTCAAATCTTCACACTGTATTCGGAACTGATATCTAACAAAGCCTTAAAAGTTTCAGACTGAGATTCATATTAAAACTGACAGAAAATTGCAGTCCGTTTGAAATTGTTCGTGATTTGCTGACGTCATAGACCGTTCCGTTTGAAATATTGATTCTATCGTTTGAAAATGTGTCCTATCGTTTGAAAACATGACATCCGTTTGAAGCATCATTTGAAATCTGATCCTGACCGTTTGAAAAGTTCACCGCTTGAAAATTTCATTGAATTGTGTGATACTTTAATAGAAGTGTGTCAGTTGCTTTTGTTAAAGAATTGAACGTGATTATTAAAGTTGTCGGTCAAGCATCATCATGTGAACTTATCTAGTTGTGTGTCAGATTGCATGTGAACTGATTAAGTGCTGAATTTCGGTCAAATGAGAATATAAATGGTTTAATGTTGTAAGCATGTGGTAGAACGTTGGTCCAATCAATGAGAGCATAAATCACCAGTCCATGTGTATTAATCAGTTTGCGGCCCAATAGATATTAAGGAGTGTCAGCATTTTTTTTTTAAAAAAATTGCATTAATTGATAAAGATTGTCGGACTTTATATGTGAAAGCATGTGATTTCAAGTTGTGAGCATTAATTGTTGTCAGTTATTTAGAAAGTCAATGATATTAGATTGCATGTGCTGATTAAGTATGAAGTGTGGATGTGATATGATTGTTTGCATGTGATAATAGATAAAAGTGTCTATTTGCATGAAATAATGAATTGATAGTTAAAATTCATTAAATTCTGTTGTGTTGTATCTTTAATCAAGTGGTGGGCAGAACAAATCACCATTCTATTCAAGGTCTTCAGGTCATTTGATACGAGTTCGGTTCATGTGGAAATAAGGTCAGGCTGTGTCTTTGTGAATTAGGTCGATTGAATTTGCTCCGGGTCATTTCAGTCCGCAGAGTGTGTCAACCTTCAGTCCGCAAAGAATTATCGTCAATTCAAGTGTCAGTTTTATTCTGTTAATCAATAAGTTTTTAAACTGATTGTTTGTTTGTCTGTTTCAAGTATTATATTTTACGAGGTGAACCAGTTCGTTTGAAAGTTTGTTTGAGAAATTCTTCAATTCCCAAACATGGATACCGAGTTTTACAACGCATTTGCAACACCGTCTAGTCCAGCTGCGATTGCTCAGGCCATGAATTTAGAGAACGAGACGGGAACCACCCAAAAGCCCCCAAGATTGATGAGTATCGAAGAATATTATGGGTGGAAAGATCGATTCGAGAACTGGGTTCAGGCAAATCATCTTAGATCATGGGAGTGTGTATTGAAGAAGTATGTGTTGCCTCGAACAGAATTGCAAGTTATCAAACAGTTATCCGAATTCACGGATCAGGAACGGGTGATGTACAAAGCCGAGAAGATGATGATCAGTTTGTTGCAGCAAGCGATCAAAGAAGATATATTCATTCTGCTACAGCACGACAAAACTGCAAAGTCGATATGGGATGCTCTTAAAGTTAAATTTGAGGGAAGCGAGAACATGATAAAGAGCAAGAAGGCGTTGCTAAAGAAAGAATTTGATCTGTTCAGCAGCTTACCAGGAGAGGATACTAAGAAGCTGATTGAGAGATACTGTCACTTAGTGCGATCATTGTCGATGTTGGGTGTTGATAAAGATCGTGAAGAGTGGGTGGATAAGCTGGCTGATGCGTTACCTCAGAAGGAGTGGGGAACGTATTTGATGATATTGAAGAATATGGGTGTTTATGACGGGCTGACAATTTCACAGTTTATTGAGAAAATCGAGAGTCAGGATCTGGAACAGCAAAAGATCGCGAGGATGAATAGTCCGAGTGGTCAACAGGATGTAAAGATGTATTACAGGGGTAGTATTCCAGTTATTGAGTCTGAGAGAAGTCCGAAAATCCAAACTGCATTCAGTGCTGGGGATTCATCAGATAAAGCTGATCAGGGTTCAAACAAGAGTAGCAGCGGGTTTTCATCATTTCCGAGTGTCAATCCTAAGAGACAAATACAAGCTTTCAGTCTCAGAGTACCAAGACAGGAAATGGATACGTGATTCAATGCAACATAGCTCTCAACCTTCCAGAAGGTCAAAGATTTTCAGAAGACACTGCTAAAGATCACATGGTACTTCTGGGTTCTGTATTGTTATCCTATGAAGGTCTTGTTGCTGGTCGGATCGGAAATCCTATGCTTACAAAGGAGGATTACGATCAGATAGACGCCGAAGAGATGGAACTCATGGATATCAAATGGTGTCTTGCAAGTGTTCTTCGACGTGCTGAGAAGTTCAAAACAATTACCAGGAGAAATGACTTTCTTGATGCTCATGTATCTACTTTAGGTTTTGATAAATCTAAAGTTACTTGTTTTCGATGCAGGGAGAAAGGCCATTTCAAACGGGAGTGCAAAGGTAGAGAAGCTAGCGGTGCTCAGAATCCATTCGGAAAAGACGACTACTACCGGAAAGCTATCTATCAGCAAGTTGGTCAATCTCAAGAACCACAGACGGCTCATGGTAGGAAGATTGAAGACCCCAAGAGAGCATGTTTGGTAGATTTCAGCTGGAGTGATTACATATCATCTGATGGCAAAGCAGCACGCATAATCGATTAAGATGATGAGAAACTAGCTGAAGGTTTTAGTTAGGATATGTTTGTTGATGAGAAGGGAGAGTTCAAAGCATTCATTGCCAAGATTGTCAGAGAGCCAGATTTGTTTGCTACATGGATGAAGTCTATCGGAGTGAATGTGGCAAGTGAGGATGAAAAGTCTGTTACATCTGATGAAATTTCAGAAAGTACTGATGAACTTTCAGAAAGATCTGGAGAAATTTCAGAGGGTTCAGATGAAAGTTTACGGAGTTCAGATGAAAGTGTTCAGAATGAGATTGTTTCAGAAAAAGAAGTTGTTTTTGATAAAACACCGTCTGACTCTGGTGTATCAGATGCTGATTCTGAAAAATCGGTTCAATTTGACCAATCACCAGATCACAGTAGCAGTGATGATGAGGAGGAGAAACATATAAATGTTGCTAAATCTCATCTTTCTCCTGAAAGTTTTCATTTCTATTTTGCAGATCGCATGGAAAAACTGAAGGAGAAAAGAGCTGCTAAAGAACAACAAAAGAAATCTGATGGTGATGTTCAAAATGTTGAAAGCTGTGACACTCGAGGTTTTTCCGAACGATCACCTTGTAATATTTTGTGTGTATATAAATATTATTAAATGGAAACGTGATTTTTGCATGACATGTGATGTATGTATGTATTATATGTATATATAAGAGTCGAGACCACGACCCGAGACCATGACTCGCAACCGGGCGGTTGCGAGTGGGCCACTCGGTCTCGAGTGGGCCTAGTGAGCCGAAACCGGTTGGGCCGAAACCCCCAAGCCCAACTCGTGACCCCTTGTATAAATCCCACCCTTTTCCCCACTTGCTTCATTTTACACACCAACACTTCTTCTAATCTCTCTCACTAGAAACCCTCTACAAACACCACTTTCCTTCTCCTTGATCTCGGTTCAAGCAAGGATATCGGACAAGACACTCGGTCAAGACCATCACTCGGACACTTCATCTTCTCTCATTTTCTTCCTTTCTTTCGGCTCATCCTCCTTCTTCACAACCGGTTAGTGTTGTTACTATGTGCATAAGATTTATGTATATTGTATGAACTAGAAGATGGTTAGTTAAAAATTGTTACACATGATTTTTGGATGATTGTGAAGTTGGATTATGTGTGTTAAACCTTGTGTATGAAAAATTGCTAAACATGCTTAAAGTAACTAGAAATGGTAGATTAAGAATGATTATGGCCAACCAAACTATACTTCTTTGTTTCTTGCAAAATGTTGATGTTTAACATAAGATTTTCGGCTATATAATGTATGTTTTCTTGTTTAGCATCATGATCTTGTCAAAATATGTGATTTGCGGTTCATAAATATGTGTTTATGTTGGCATGAAAACCCTAGAAAACTATGAACATAAGAAGAACTTGTTTGAATATGGTTTGAAGGTTTTAAAAATGGCAAAGTTTGATCTATCTTTACTAGCATTCAGATTAGGCAAAGTGTTAGTGAAATATTATTGGTTGTTTCCTAAAATGGGCCTGAATTCTTGGTACATTTTGGACTGTCATATCTGCATCATCACGTGTATATGAAAGTGACAGATTACGACTCGCAACGACAGCATTCCGACTCGAAACCGCACCGTTGCGACTCGCAACCAAAGCATGACAAGTCGAAACCACGAGATTGCGACTCGAGACCACGCCGTTGCGACTCGCAACCAAAACGTGACAACTCGAGACCACGGTTGCGACTCGCAACCACCGCGTGACAAGCCGAGACCACCTGGTTGCGACTCGAGACCAGCTGGTTGCGAGTGGGCTGTCCATTTTGGTTATTGGGCCATTCTGTGTTAACTTGGGCTATCTGTTAAGTGGACTACGTGTTGCTGTGTTCTGTTTGACTGCGTTACTGTTAGGGCCGGCCCAATAACCCATGACTATTTACTTGCATGCATGTTACGTACCTGTATGTGTTTTACGTGAATGCTTGTACACCGAACCTGACCTATACCGGTAACCATGTTAGGACGTGGTGACCAACGTGATTGACAAGTAACCTAAACCTACCGAGCAACCCAAGGTGAGTTCACAACTTAAAAGCATGCGTCCCGGTGGTTTGGGACACGAGACTAAAACAATCCTATCCCCTGGTAAAAGGGGATACCATTTACATACCTTCCCTAGTTATTGGGAACAAAACTTACTTTTCCTTCCCGGGTATTGGGAAACCTTTTGGTTAATTACTGTTTATACGGATTGCAACTAACGGCACTAAACGGAACTCTATCACTCAAGTCCCTACTACAAATACCGATTAGTCGCCGGGTTAGGCGAGCGGGTTATTAGTTGATAGCGCTATTTAGGTGTTTACCAGCCTCACACCGTGCCCTGGTTTGGGACGGTCGTGAACTAATGTACTCAGATAATCCGTCAATGATGATAGAACATTGACATCGGGGCATCCTGCGGATACGCAACGGTTACCTAGTGTTCGGTATTGGAAAAATCAGTTTAGTCGCTAACTTTTGGGGTAGCTCCCCAAGGCATGTATAAACGGATAAATTAACCGGTGAAACAAAGTTTTTGGTAATTAAAACTGGACAACTAGTGAACTCACTCAGCATTATTGTTGACCCCTTACTGCATGCTTTGCAGGTAACCAGTGACGAAGGAGCTTGCAGCTTGGGAACGTGTAGTGTCTGTTCACCCTTGTGTTGGGTGTTACCTTACTTTGAATCATGAACTTTGTTTTAAACTACCGTACTTATGCTTCCGCTACTTATGACTGTTTTGAAACTTAAAACTTTAAACTCTGAACTTAATACTTGCTAGGCTTATGAATAGTAAGTATTACTTTTGTTATCAACTTAAGTATTCGGTATAATTGGTGGCTGGATCCTGGTCAGTCACGCCCCCGAAGCGGGTGCTATCCGCAGGTGGATTTTGGGGGTGTGACAGATTGGTATCAGAGCCATTGGTTATAGTGAACTTGGTTTTAAAAAGGGGAAAATCTTTTTGGAGAAAACCAGACTATAACCCGTGACTCGTAACGACACTACACTCCAAGTGCAAGGCTCGACACTTTTGACCTCATAGCTCGGACCAGTGATTACTTGTTTGCTTTATGTTTCCTGTTATGATATACGGACTAGTGTGCCTAAACTAGATAGATACACCTCTCTCTTCTATCTCATTCTCGCTACACTACGACATCACACTCATACTGTGTTTTCTGGTTATGAAGACAATGAGTGGACGCGGAAGAGGAAACATTAACATGACGCAGGCTCAGTTCACCAACCTGCTCAATACAGTGGCTGCGGCTTTTGCAGCTCACCCTATAGGTAAGCTCGTTGTTTTAGGATGTATAGATCCTACCGCCACATCGACTTTTCGCCTCTAAACCTATACGCTTCGCTTCTCACGAACAGGTCAGCATGCACCTGCGCAACCACCAGTGTGTACTTTCAAAACTTTCATGGATTGCAAACCTCTCCCTTTCGACGGCACTGAGGGTGCCATAGGTCTTCTGCATTGGATTGAGAAAATTGAAGCTGTTTTTGCTGTCTGTGAGTGTCCCCCTGCAAATTGGGTGAAATTTGCTACTGCTACGCTTGAAGGAAGCGCGCTTTCTTGGTGGAAGGCGCAGATTCAGATGTTTGGGTTGGAGACTGCAAATGCTACGGCATGGGAGGATTTCAAGGATATGATTAAGGATGAATACTGTCATCGGGATGACATCCACAAGCTTGAAAACGAGTACTATGAGCTCAAGATGGTTGGGTCGGAAATTGAAACCTACACCAAGCTGTCTAATGACTATGCTGCTCTTTGCCCAAACATGTCTCGACCAATGTACCGAAGAATCGAACTGTACATCAAGGGTCTAGCTCCGGAAATTCGAAGCCATGTAACTTCAGCCAACCACACTACCATTCAGCCGATTGTTCGACTTGCTCACAAACTCACTGATCAGGCTGTGGAAGAGGGCAGGTTGCCCAAAAGGATCAGTGCTACTGTCGGAACTTCTAGTGACAGCAAGCGTAAGTGGGAAGGAAGTCAAAGCAAGGATGCTAACCCCACTCAGGCCCCAGCACAGCAAAGGAAAACTGAAAACAACAAAGGCACCCAGCAGCAGGGTGGCTACCGGGGAAGCTACCCTAAGTGCAACAAGTGTAACAAGCACCACAATGGGGCATGTAACAAGGGCCAGTGTCAGCGATGCCACAAGATGGGGCACGAAGCCAAGGATTGTAGAAGCCAGTTCCCAACAAGACAGAATCAGCAACAACCCCAACAGCAACAGCAGCAGGGAAACAACCGGGCATGTTTTAAGTGTGGAGCTGAGGGGCACTTTAAGAAGGATTGCCCTGAACTGAATCAGAACCGCAACAATAATCAGGGAGCTGGGAACAACAATCAGAACAACAATGCTGGGAATGGTGCTAGAGGAAGAGCTTTCGTGATTGGAGCTGGTGAAGCAAGGAATGACCCCAATGTCGTGGCGGGTAAGTTCCTACTCGATGATCGTTATGTTTCTGTGTTATTTGATTCTGGTGCCGATGCTAGTTATGTATCCCTACGTATTAGTAAGAAGCTTAAGCGTCCGCTTTCGTTACTAAGTTCTCCTCATATCGTCGAGTTAGCTAATGGTAGAAACATCGAGGCCTCACATGTTGTCAAAGGCTGCAAACTAGAGTTGTCTGGTCAGACCTTTAGTATTGATCTTTTCCCTGTTCCTCTTGGAAGCTTCGACGTCGTTATTGGTATGGATTGGTTATCCAAGCATCGTGCTGAGATCCTTTGTCAAGAGAAAGTGGTTCGTATTCCTCGCCGTTCTGGCAAACCCCTCATTGTACAAGGTGGCAAAAGTGGAGAAATCTCCGGCGTTATCTCGTTCTTGAAAGCCCAGAAGTGTCTACGAAAAGGGCACACCGCTATCTTAGCACTCGTCACCAACACGCAGGAAAAGGAAAAGAGGATTGAAGATTTTCCAGTAGTGCGTGACTACCCCGAGGTATTTCCTGAGGAATTACCTGGACTCCCTCCCCATCGTCAGGTCGAATTCCAAATCGAGCTAGCTCCCGGAGCAGCGCCTATAGCTCGTGCACCTTATCGACTAGCCCCCGCAGAATTGAAGGAACTCTCTACTCAACTACAGGAACTATTGGATAAAGGGTTTATCCGTCCTAGTTCGTCACCCTGGGGAGCACCGGTACTCTTTGTTAAGAAGAAGGATGGCACGTTCCGAATGTGCATTGACTACCGTGAGTTGAACAAGGTTACCATCAAGAATCGTTACCCTCTCCCGCGAATCGACGATTTGTTTGACCAACTGCAAGGATCGAGCTACTACTCTAAGATTGACCTGCGATCAGGCTACCATCAGTTAAGGGTTCGTAATGAAGATATTTCCAAAACTGCATTCAGAACTCGTTATGGTCATTATGAATTCCTCGTTATGCCCTTCGGAATGACCAACGCCCCTGCAGTGTTCATGGATCTTATGAACCGAGTATGCAAACCCTACCTCGACAAGTTCGTGATTGTGTTTATAGATGACATCTTGATCTACTCGAAAAGTCAGGAAGAGCATGAACAGCACCTACGCCTTATCCTCGAACTCCTTCGCAACGAGCAACTGTATGCCAAGTTCTCGAAATGCGACTTCTGGCTTCGAGAAGTCCATTTCCTTGGGCACGTGGTTAACAAGGATGGAATCCACGTCGACCCAGCTAAGATCGACTCTATAAAGAATTGGCCTACCCCTAAGACTCCGACTGAAGTTCGCCAATTCTTGGGATTGGCAGGTTACTACCGCAGATTCATTCAAGGATTCTCAAAGATTGCACAACCCCTCACTACACTCACTCAGAAAGGCGTCACCTACAAGTGGAATGAAGCACAGGAATCTGCCTTTCAGAAACTAAAAGATAACCTCTGCAGTGCTCCTATTCTCTCGTTACCTGAAGGAACGGACGACTTTGTGGTTTACTGCGATGCGTCTATTCATGGGCTCGGTTGCGTGTTGATGCAACGCGAGAAAGTTATTGCTTACGCCTCTCGACAACTTAAGACACATGAAAGGAACTACACAACACACGACTTGGAACTGGGAGCAGTGATATTTGCGCTTAAGATATGGAGACATTACCTGTACGGTACCAAGTGCACCATTTACACCGATCACAGGAGTCTCGAGCATATCTTCAAGCAGAAGGAATTAAACATGCGTCAACGTAGATGGGTCGAACTCCTGAATGATTATGAATGCGCCATCAAGTATCATCCGGGCAAGGCCAATGTTGTGGCGGACGCCCTCAGCCGGAAAGACACTGTACCAAAGCGCGTGCGAGCATTGCAACTTACCATCCAGTCTAGTCTCCCTACCCAGATCCGAAATGCTCAGATTGAAGCTCTGAAACCGGAAAACATCAGGGCTGAGTCCCTGCGAGGATCGAGACAGCAACTAGAACAGAAAGAGGACGGCGCCTACTATGTGGCAGGGCGCATTTGGGTCCCACTTTACGGAGATCTACGAGAGCTTGTGATGGACGAAGCCCATAAGTCCCGTTATTCGGTACATCCTGGTGCAGATAAGATGTACCACGACTTGAAAACCACATACTGGTGGCCTGGCATGAAAGCCCACATAGCAGCCTATGTTGGCAAATGTTTGACCTGCGCAAGAGTCAAGATCGAATATCAGAAACCAGCAGGCCTACTACAGCAACCCGAAATCCCGAAATGGAAATGGGAACAGATTTCCATGGATTTTGTTACAGGGCTACCTAGATCTCAACGCGGAAATGATACTATTTGGGTGATAGTAGATCGATTGACTAAGTCTGCACACTTTCTGGCCATTAAGGAAACAGACAAGTTTTCTACCTTGGCAGAAATCTATTTAAAGGAAGTAGTCTCCAGGCACGGGGTGCCAACTTCTATTATTTCCGACCGAGACACTCGTTTTACTTCCGAATTGTGGCAAGCTATGCACAAATCCTTTGGCTCACGTTTGGACATGAGCACCGCTTATCACCCGCAAACGGATGGGCAGTCTGAACGCACCATCCAAACCCTGGAAGACATGCTTAGAGCATGTGTGATCGATTTTGGCAAGAACTGGGAGAAGCATCTACCGTTGGTGGAATTCTCCTACAATAACAGTTACCACACTAGCATTCAGGCGGCACCTTTTGAGGCATTGTACGGTCGTAAATGCCGATCACCTCTTTGCTGGGCGGAAGTCGGTGATAGTCAACTCACAGGCCCAGAACTAGTGGTAGACACAACAGAAAAGATTTCCCAGATCAGGCAACGCATGGCGGCAGCTCGTGACCGTCAGAAAAGCTACGCTGACAAGCGTAAGAGACCATTAGAATTCCAGGTCGGGGACCGGGTTCTACTAAAAGTCTCACCCTGGAAGGGTGTGGTCCGTTTCGGTAAACGGGGCAAGCTGAATCCACGGTATGTTGGACCATTCGAAATTACCGAGAAAATCGGTAAGGTTGCTTATAGATTAAACCTGCCTGCAGAGCTGAGTGCAGTGCACAACGTTTTTCACGTATCTAACCTGAAGAAGTGTTTGTCGGATGAAACACTTGTAATTCCTTTTAAGGAACTGACGATTGATGAACAGCTACACTTTACTGAGGAACCGATTGAGATCACGGATCGAGAGATCAAAACCCTCAAACGTAGCCAGATACCCCTTGTGCGAGTTCGTTGGAACTCACGGCGCGGCCCAGAGTTTACCTGGGAGCGGGAGGACCAGATGAAGTCCAAGCATCCCCAGTTATTCCCAAACGAAAACCCCAGCACTGAAGCTACAACCGAATTTCGGGACGAAATTCCAAACTAACGGGGGGATGATGTGACACCCCGTTAAAACACGCTAGCTTGGCAGTGGCTGCTTCAACTTTCGGGACGAAAGTTCTTAAAACTTGGGGATAATGTGACACTCGAGGTTTTTCCGAACGATCACCTTGTAATATTTTGTGTGTATATAAATATTATTAAATGGAAACGTGATTTTTGCATGACATGTGATGTATGTATGTATTATATGTATATATAAGAGTCGAGACCACGACCCGAGACCATGACTCGCAACCGGGCGGTTGCGAGTGGGCCACTCGGTCTCGAGTGGGCCTAGTGAGCCGAAACCGGTTGGGCCGAAACCCCCAAGCCCAACTCGTGACCCCTTGTATAAATCCCACCCTTTTCCCCACTTGCTTCATTTTACACACCAACACTTCTTCTAATCTCTCTCACTAGAAACCCTCTACAAACACCACTTTCCTTCTCCTTGATCTCGGTTCAAGCAAGGATATCGGACAAGACACTCGGTCAAGACCATCACTCGGACACTTCATCTTCTCTCATTTTCTTCCTTTCTTTCGGCTCATCCTCCTTCTTCACAACCGGTTAGTGTTGTTACTATGTGCATAAGATTTATGTATATTGTATGAACTAGAAGATGGTTAGTTAAAAATTGTTACACATGATTTTTGGATGATTGTGAAGTTGGATTATGTGTGTTAAACCTTGTGTATGAAAAATTGCTAAACATGCTTAAAGTAACTAGAAATGGTAGATTAAGAATGATTATGGCCAACCAAACTATACTTCTTTGTTTCTTGCAAAATGTTGATGTTTAACATAAGATTTTCGGCTATATAATGTATGTTTTCTTGTTTAGCATCATGATCTTGTCAAAATATGTGATTTGCGGTTCATAAATATGTGTTTATGTTGGCATGAAAACCCTAGAAAACTATGAACATAAGAAGAACTTGTTTGAATATGGTTTGAAGGTTTTAAAAATGGCAAAGTTTGATCTATCTTTACTAGCATTCAGATTAGGCAAAGTGTTAGTGAAATATTATTGGTTGTTTCCTAAAATGGGCCTGAATTCTTGGTACATTTTGGACTGTCATATCTGCATCATCACGTGTATATGAAAGTGACAGATTACGACTCGCAACGACAGCATTCCGACTCGAAACCGCACCGTTGCGACTCGCAACCAAAGCATGACAAGTCGAAACCACGAGATTGCGACTCGAGACCACGCCGTTGCGACTCGCAACCAAAACGTGACAACTCGAGACCACGGTTGCGACTCGCAACCACCGCGTGACAAGCCGAGACCACCTGGTTGCGACTCGAGACCAGCTGGTTGCGAGTGGGCTGTCCATTTTGGTTATTGGGCCATTCTGTGTTAACTTGGGCTATCTGTTAAGTGGACTACGTGTTGCTGTGTTCTGTTTGACTGCGTTACTGTTAGGGCCGGCCCAATAACCCATGACTATTTACTTGCATGCATGTTACGTACCTGTATGTGTTTTACGTGAATGCTTGTACACCGAACCTGACCTATACCGGTAACCATGTTAGGACGTGGTGACCAACGTGATTGACAAGTAACCTAAACCTACCGAGCAACCCAAGGTGAGTTCACAACTTAAAAGCATGCGTCCCGGTGGTTTGGGACACGAGACTAAAACAATCCTATCCCCTGGTAAAAGGGGATACCATTTACATACCTTCCCTAGTTATTGGGAACAAAACTTACTTTTCCTTCCCGGGTATTGGGAAACCTTTTGGTTAATTACTGTTTATACGGATTGCAACTAACGGCACTAAACGGAACTCTATCACTCAAGTCCCTACTACAAATACCGATTAGTCGCCGGGTTAGGCGAGCGGGTTATTAGTTGATAGCGCTATTTAGGTGTTTACCAGCCTCACACCGTGCCCTGGTTTGGGACGGTCGTGAACTAATGTACTCAGATAATCCGTCAATGATGATAGAACATTGACATCGGGGCATCCTGCGGATACGCAACGGTTACCTAGTGTTCGGTATTGGAAAAATCAGTTTAGTCGCTAACTTTTGGGGTAGCTCCCCAAGGCATGTATAAACGGATAAATTAACCGGTGAAACAAAGTTTTTGGTAATTAAAACTGGACAACTAGTGAACTCACTCAGCATTATTGTTGACCCCTTACTGCATGCTTTGCAGGTAACCAGTGACGAAGGAGCTTGCAGCTTGGGAACGTGTAGTGTCTGTTCACCCTTGTGTTGGGTGTTACCTTACTTTGAATCATGAACTTTGTTTTAAACTACCGTACTTATGCTTCCGCTACTTATGACTGTTTTGAAACTTAAAACTTTAAACTCTGAACTTAATACTTGCTAGGCTTATGAATAGTAAGTATTACTTTTGTTATCAACTTAAGTATTCGGTATAATTGGTGGCTGGATCCTGGTCAGTCACGCCCCCGAAGCGGGTGCTATCCGCAGGTGGATTTTGGGGGTGTGACAAAAGCGTTGCTGAAAAGATTACCGAAATTGTGAAAGATGAAGAAAAGGTGATTGAAGTTGTGAAAACAATTGAATTCGAGAAGATTGTTGAGGTTGTAAAGCCTTGCGAGAAGTGTTTGGAAGCATGCAAGGAATGTGCAGCAAAAGAAGACATTATAGCTGAGTACGAGAAGAAGAAGGAGCAGTTACTGTTCAACCTCAATTATGTGAAAGAATCGTACGATGTCTTGAACAAAACAGTAACTGGTCTCCAAAAGACAAACTCAGAAAGAGAACAAGCACTGACGATGATGAATGCAGTCATGATGTCAAAGCAAAAGGCGATAAACTTCTACATAGAAGAGAGTGCTAAGTGGAAGCAAGAGTTGGAGACCGAGAAGATCGAAAATGAGAGGATTAGACGTTTATTGCTTAGCTATTCTAGTTCTGATTATCTCATTGATCGTATTTACCCAACTGTTGCAGGAATGGAAGCTTTTCAAGACGAGAAGCAAAAGAAGAAGAAAGATTGTGGTAAGAAATCGACTGTTAGCTATAACAAGTGTCCGCCTCCAATTTGGGATGGGTATTCTCCTAGGAAACCAAACGAGGAGCAACTTGAGAAAGCAGTCAATATAAAGTTAAAAACCGACACAACTGACGTTTTACCAGATAACATTGATGTCACGTTTACCTCGTCCGATACCGATCATGAATCTGAGTTAATTAAAAAGGTGGTCGATCAGGTGTTGGATACTGATGAGGAGTCTGAGTCAAAATCTGAGTCAGGAGGGTCAAATTCATCAGTCAACAGTCAAAATTCGTCGGTTAAACGGTCTTACAGTATAGAATTTTTGTTATCGAAAGCAAATTTGGATGATGAAACATTTGATGTTGCATACACTTTAAATGATTCGGACAAATTATACTATAACAAAGAATTTCCAATAAGAAGTGTTCGTTTTGATATGATAAAAAAGGTTTTCAAAATGATAGAAATCAATATTTATGAAATAAACGATTTAAATCTTACTGAAAAACCTAAAAAGTACACTTCAAGAGTTCAACAACGTCTAAACAAGAAAAAGGGTTACAATTCTGGTTCTGGTTTTCAAAAGAAACCTAACCAAAATCGTAGCTACAAAAAGAAAGGATTAGACTTTGTTCCACCAGAAAATTATAAAAATGATAAAAATTCTAAAACAAAAACAGAATTTGTGTCAGGTGGAAGCTCGGAAGATGAACAGAAGAAACCATTCTGGAGACGGTCAAATCAAGAGTTTCTTGCTGAAAGAAAGAAGAATGGAACTGAAGTGTTTTATCAAAGAGAGACTCAAACCTGTTACAAGTGTAATGAAGCTGGTCACATTGCATGGAATTGTTCGACAAATGCAAAAACAAAACAGGGAGTTTCTCAAAAACTAAAAGAAAAAGTTGTTGTTGTTGAACCACCAACAGAAAAATTTAAGGTTTTTGAAAATTCAACGTATGAGGTTGGTGAATGTTCTAAAAAGAATTTTTATAAAAAGAAAGAAAAGGACAACCAAATGTGGGTTGTTAAGAAGGTTGATGTGAATGTCGGCGATGAATCTGGTTCCACAAAGCCAGAAGAGCCACAGGTTGAGGAGAAAATTTCAGTGAATGATGAAGAGTTTCCATCACTGAAGTTTGAGGAAGTTAAAAAGAAAGTTGGAAAAACTGAGATTTCAAATCAGTTTTACAATGAGAAAGAAGATTTTGATGTCGAGAAAACATTAAACGGGAATGTTAAAAAGATATTTGGGAAAATGTTAAGTGGGAGAGCAAAGGGGGTTAAAGATTTTTATGCAACTAAAAAGGCAACATACAACCCCACTGCACAAGAGTTGAAATCCATCAAGTCTGAAAAGACTTGGATGGAAGTCTGTTTTCCATGATAGTCTTAGGACTACGCCGAAGATCCCAAGTTTATATCGTGGATCAGGAATCGGCATCATTCTAGTGTTTGAAAAGCTTGTTTGAAAGATGTTGAATAGTGTTTGAATTTTACAGGTTGAAGGATTACGCCGGAGCTTCCAGATTGGTAATTGAGAAGCAGGAATCGGCATCTTTCTGACTAATCTTACAAGTGGTAAAGAGGTTTCTGTAGATGTCTCATTCCTACAGGAAAACCTACAAGTGATATTCTTTGGGTTTACTTACAAGTGGTAGTTGTTAGTTATACTTTGAAGAGATTATGTTTACAAGTGATGCAGAGGTTTCTGAACTGCAATTAGTAAATCAAGGGCATTAAGTTGTACTTGATTTACTATTCATATGAGATTGATAAACAAAATGATGAACCATATCTCCATGCTTCACAAGTGGTAAACTTAAAAGTGGTAAAAACAAACTCATTTTCCGGAAAAATCATTTTGATTAAAACAAACTTAAGTGTTTTGAAATCTAAATGAGAAAATGGTTTGTTGAAAGGGGGAGTTCAGATTGTTTATGCCTAGTGAATGGAGATTTGATGTGATTCGATGTCAGTTGTCAAGTTTCTGTACAGTTTGTGTTGTTTTTCTATGTTTTCAAGTGGGTCAAGAGTCTAGTAGTTTTCAAATTTCCTTTGAAATGTGTTTGCATTTTAGGGGGAGTAGAAAATTTCAGAAAATCCAAAAACATTAGAAAATTTGAAAAAGTCAAAAACATGATAAAATTTAAAAAATGAGTTTCGTTGTGAAAAGAGGAAATGATAGTACATCAGTGGACTGTCACAACATGCTAAAGATTTGAAACGTTAATAGGTGATAAACAGTCTTACTGTGGATATGTCAGTAGGTTTTTACACATTTAGTAAACTGTGACGAGATAGAAATCTAAAAGTTCAAACTTGCTTGTTCTGTGGGTTAACACAAACTTGGATATATAGGTAACCCCTGAAATCTTGTTTGAAAGGTCCCTTATTCTGAGATACTAGGTCTTTATGCTCAGTGATATCTGGGGTATTATCCCGGGACTTCTTCTGTATGGAAGTACTGACCTAGTCCCCGGATAATGCTTTCTGCAAAAAGCTTGAAACATAGCTTCACCCTCAGCATGCTGATGAAACAATAAAATTGATAGTCGCTGCTGTTGAAATTAAAAGATTCTCTAAAGGGGACACACCAAAAGTCGAAGCCGTCATCTCTCTGCGTATACGGAAGTATCGACCTGAGCTCTCACGGCCCTCGCATCTAACCCCTATACAGATATCATCTGTGGTATATTCACCTGTAAGACTGAATATTGGGATCTGGATACGGGAGTATATTCAAGTAATGGGACACACGGATAAGTTTAAGTTCTTAAAACATTAATATCGTATCTCGGATCAGTTGAACTTTGTGTGAAAATTTCAGTGGACCGATATACTGACAATCTAGGTAAATTGTTTAGAACTGAAAATGAAATCAGCTTAACGGTGTTAGTGACATGTCTCATAAACTGATATGATCCTCTTACACGAATTCACAAAAATATGTTTGTAAATATTTCATAGTCTGCATTTCATTTCTTTACATTGAAAAATCCAAAAAGATTTTGTGTGTTTTAGCATAAATTTTGAAAAATTCAAAAAGATTTTCGATAAACTGATGTTGGAAAGCTGATTATCAAAATTCCGAGTGCTAAACATGATGACATTGTTGTGAGGGGGAGTGCTTTTAATTGTCAATATATGTTTTTAATCAACAATTGGTTCATCGTGTGTATATGATCTGAGAGAGAGTTAGTGTTGGTGCATGCAAATTGTTAAAATTAGAAAATTTACTTCTGGGTTAAGAATGTGTAGGTGTAAACAGATTTCAGATTCAGTGGACATAGCTAAAGCCAGGCATCAAGCTTGATCATGTGAATGCCAGACAACGATCCTAAAGATGTTGCTGAAGAACAAAGAAACCCCAGCAAATCGAGAGGGGGAGTCTGAAGACAGACTGAGAGTGAAGCCTAGAGAAAGATCAAGACTGAAGATTATGAAGACTCGACACTTAAGACTCGTCAACATCTGAGGGGGAGTCTGTTGGTGCGGTCATCTGTCGTCTTCGTCTTATGTCGAGTCTTGAGCTCGCGTTGCGGATTTGATCAAACATGATGTCATCTTATACAATGATGACATCATAGAAATGACATCATCACTGCATCACATCACAAAATGTCAAAGTAATTTACGAAACAGAATTGCATGTTCATATAAGACAAAATGGTGATGGTCCAATGAGAGATTTCCGTTTGAAGGCCCAATCAATGTTTCCGTTTAAAGGCCCAACCGTTTGAAAGAAATGATCGTTTGAACAAGACCGTTTGAAGTCACACCGTTTGAAATTGTTAACCGTTTGAGCATGTTCAAACGGATAGGTCGTGTACTATATATAGATCTCAAACGGTCATCATTTGTAACGGACGGGCAAAGTGATACCGAGGTGCTGCCGGTATTTCCTCTTATTGTAAACACTGTCATTTCAATATACAAGAGGTTTAAAGTGTAATTCCAGCTGTTTTTCACATTCGTTTCTTAGTTTCCACCTCTGAAACGAACTAGAGCTCTTCCGAACGACTCATTCAGGTCGAAATCGATCCTACAGTACTTTTTTTGTGGTAGAGGAGGAAAAAAAACTGATGATGTAGTGGTTAGTTTGGTTGAAAATGTGTTAAACTTGTATTAACAATACCATTTTTATTTTTTATTTTGTATGAAACAAGCTTTTATATTTTGTAGAAGGTAAAAACATGTGTGGTTACACTTGTACTAAGTTTTTATATTTTTTGGAAGGGAAAAACATTCGAGGTTACACTTTTGGATCACATAAAAAAAATGCACCAGCATCTACACTTTTTGGTGACATCAAAAAAATGTACCACCATATGTGGTTAACAATGTCATTTATTTTAGTTTGTCCTAAATTTTTTTTTTTTATAAAATAAGTTTTTATATTGTTTGGAAGGTAAAAATATTTGAGGTTACACTTTTGGGTCACATTAAAAAATTGCACTAGCATATACACTTTTTGGTCACACTAAAAAAATGCACCACCATGCTTGTTTTCATCGGAGCAAAACGTGTTAAACTTGTATTGACAATACAATTTTTTTTTATTCTGTCCCAAAAAGTTTTTTTATGAGATAAGTTTTTATATTTTTTTGGAAGGTTAAAATATTTGAGGTTTCACTTTTGGCCACATTTAAAAAATGCACCAGTATGTTAGGTTTCATGTTATAAATATTTTTTTTAACTAATACCTGTCAAAATTTAGTAACAATGCAATGTTTTGTAAAAGACTTGTGACCTTTTAAAAGTTTCACTTTTATGATATACATATGCAAGCCTAGCCTCGTTGAAACTATTTTTTTTATGTAGGTATTCAGGCGGACGAGGAATTTTATGTTCACCACACACCTAATGGCACTAGAATGTGGTGTCCTAATGTTCCTCCTGTTTTAAGGCCTGTTGTTGGTTGTGTATACGAAACATCGAAGGATGTATTAGAAATCGTACATTTTTTACTCTTATGTTATATGCGTTTTTTTTTGATAATGCTAGCTCAACGTGTAGAGATTTGTAGTTGTGATTCGGATGACCCACATCTTTTTACAATTACATGTATAGTTTTTTATTAGTTAGACGTATCATATTTTGGTAGTTACACTTTTTATCAGTAAAATGTAACTTTTTTTACTAGTAAAATGTAACATTTTTGCAGTTACATTAAAACTATTAGATTTTTATATTCATTATCAATAATAAGTAACAAAATTTCTGCAACTATTTAAACTATAAAAACAAGTGTTAATTCATTTCTTTTTGTTTTTTACACAAAATATGTAAAATGATTTTTTCATACAGTCATTAAAAATATAAAAAAAATTCCTTATTAAGGCATCGAACATTGGGAAACGGTGCATTCATTAAATGGGAGTTAGATAAAATGTCAAAGAAAATGTGTATTTGTAACATAATATATCTTCATTTTTTTGTAACAAGTCTTGTGCTAAAAAAAGGAGAGTTGTTACAATGTTTTTTTCTCAAATGAATACATGTTACACCACTTTGTTGTTACACATCTACCTATCATGTTACAGAAACAAAGTGTTATTTGTTACAGATGTTTACAGAAACAATGTGTTACATAAAGTGGTTTTTGTTATTGTTACACATGGTATGTTTTTATACTTATGTAACGTTTTCCATGTTACATTTTTGTGTATAACATTTCTATGTTACATTTTCATATTTATGTAACATTTACAAGTTTTTATGTTTACGTTTTTTGATGGAGTTGCAAGAAAGAGACTGTTACAGTTTTTTTTAATACCTAAAAAGATGTAACATACAGTCAATGTTACACGATCAAATAAAAGTATTTTTAATATCCAAAATGATGAAAGATGAGAGAGAAAATGAAGAAAGAGAATGGATTTGATGGATTTGTTGTAGGTTACATGTTCCCAAGTGAGGTGCATGTTTTACTATTTAGCTCCATAGGTGGGTTGACTTTTTAGATTAAAAAGTGTTGTACTTTTTACCTTTGTTCAAGTACACACAGCTTATATAATATTTGTTCATATAAAACTAATGAGTGAAATTTAGTTCTTACTATATATATTAATTACACCATCCATTTGTCTAGTGTTTTTTAATTTATATCCACAATGTGTTGATTGTGTGTTTAGAGTATGTATAATCATGTATTAGTGTTATTATGCCAAAAGTTAATCTATTGTCAAATCAACTTTTTCTATCAGGGAAATTAAAAGTTGGGTGCAGTGAAATATTTAGATAGTTGACATCCTCCTTTTACCCGATGTATTTTATGTCTCAAAGTATGGCCTCAAAAGATATGGTTGTACTTAGTGGGTCCCATTATAATAGGACACAACCATCTATGTTTATTTATTGTTCAACTATCAAACACATCCCCCAAAGCATACAAACAACAACGTACAAGTAAAAAGTCCCATAAGGTTTATGTAAACAATGTTACACCATAAAATATCTCATATCTCATTTTTTAAATATCAAACAATGTTACACGATAAAATATATTTTGTTCATGCAACACTTTTTCATATCATGAGTTAACTTGTTAATGTAATATATAGTTAATGTAATAGGATGGCAATGTTACACGATAAATGTTGGAACCTGAAGGTTTATACATGTAGGTTTGCATAGTATAGGGGTTGTTTTGTGTATTTCTCTAATTTATGTATGGGCCGATTAGGTGGATTGGGTTATGTCGCAACCGGGTTGTTTTGTGGGCTTAGGTTTCGGTCTAGATAGTTAGTATTTAAACAAACCTCAACCTTAGGGTTGAGGTTGTTGGTTGGATAGAAGGTTGCGAGTTCCTTTGCTAGATCTTGTATCAGTCTACGTTTATCGTTGAATGCAAGAATCTATTGGTTTGTGATTTCTATTACTCTCAACTATTGTTCTTTATTATCATTGTTTAATCTTGAATCGTCTTGTGATTGAATTCCGCGCTTTCTCAAGATATTGTTGATATCATTGATTGATCCTGCAAGGGTTTTACAATTGGTATCAGAGCCAAGAAACCATTCTTGGTTCGGTTTTGATATCAATCAGATTCAAGATTAAACCGTTATTACTAATCTCGTTTGTGGTGATTGTTTTGCAGTGAAAGGAACTAGTTTTACCGATCTGTTTTGGATCTGTTCTTGGTGATTTTGTTAAAAATTGTTACTGATTTGGATCGTATAATTTTCAAAAATCTGTTTGCTGATTGTTCGGAGCTGATTGAAGAAAATTCAAAGATCTCAAATCTTTGAATTTTGGAAGTGCTGGAAATCCGGGATTACGAGTCAACAGTTCTTATCTCTTATCTGTTTTGCAGGTCTCGACTCGTTAGTGGTCTCGACTTGTTCTGCTCTCGTTTCGACTCGCAACCATCCAGTTGCGGCTCATCACGTTCCAGTTACGACTCGCAACCATCACTGGTTTCGGTTCATTCTGTGTCAATTGCGACTCGCAATCCTCACTGGTTTCGGCTCATTCTGTTTTAGTTACGACTCGCAACCTCTGCAGTTACGACTCGCAATCACAGTAGATTTGACTCGCAACCTCTGTTACGACTCGCAACGACATTGATTTACGGACTGTTGGACTTTTGGACCTTTGGACTGTTGGACTGTTGGACTTTAAATAATTGATTTAATTAATTATATTTAAGAAAACATGTCAACTGCTAATGACCTAGCTGTCACAAATGCTCAGCAAGAGTTGGACTCCAAAATTGGAACTAGCTCTCGTATTCCAAGGCTTTTGGATGCAAATGATTTTCCTGAATGGAAGTGGCGTTTTGAGCAACATATCAAGTTTAAGGAGCCTAAACTTTGGAGGGTTATTGAAAGAGGTCCTAGAGAAATCATGTATGAGAAGGAAACGAACCCTGGAGTCAAGGTCAAGAAACCTCGTGCCGAGTATACTGATGAAGATTATGCTATTGAAGAAGAAGATAATCGAGCAACGTCTTACTTGACTATGGGACTGGGGTCAGACATCGCTATGGGATTTCGCACTTGCAAATCGGCTAAAGAAATGTGGGAAGCTTTGATTGATGTGTACGAAGGGAATGAAGACATGAGGGAAAGCAGAAGGAACCTGTTAAGGCAAAATTTCAATAATTTCAACTACATCTATGGGGAAACCATTGAGAATCAGATTCAGCGTTTCTCAAAAATCATTACTCAAATGGACCTAGAAGAAATCCTTCCTTCAAAGGCTGCTCAGAATCGACAACTTCTGAATGCCTTGCCAAAGAGTTGGGATAACCACGTTGCTATGATCAAGCGGACGAAAGATCTCGCAAGATGCACCTTGACTGAAATGATTTCTCATATCAAAGCTTGTGAGCTTGATGACAAGCAACGGGAGAATAATCACAAGTCCAGTTTGTTAGCAGCAGGCATTTCTGTTTCTTCTACCAATTCAAGCAATGACAACGCTGCACTGATTTCACAGAATGGATCGAAAAAGGCTACTTCTCGGTCGACCACTACTGTGCATTACTCTAGCTCAAGCCCCTCATCGTCTGCAGCAAAGATTGCCACAACTCATTCAGCAAAATCCGAGCTCATTGCTTTCTTTACTCAGCAATCTAAAGAGAATCTGGAGGTCGCAGCTTCTGTTATAAATTGTTTAAATGCTTTTGTCGCAGGTAAAATACAACCTCCTAGCTGGTCGTTGAATGATCTATATCAGTATCATCCTGACGATGTGGAGGAGATGGACATCACCTGGCAAATGGCAATGGCAGCATTCAGAGCACAAAAATTCGCAAATAAAACTGGCAAAAATAGATGGGGATCTTCTTTTTCAAACTCTGCAAATGTTCCACTGAAGTTACGCTGCTACAACTGTCACGAACCAGGTCATTTGGCACGAAATTGTCCTAAGTCCAACAACAACAAAGACTATACACCTGCACATCCTGCCCCTCCAAATCCTGAAAGGGCTCTTGTAACGACAAACGATTCAACTGCTGCTGGTGAAGGAACTCAGAGTTCAGCCCTTGTTGTTCAACCAAGTGCAGAGTTCAATTGGGATGATGAAATTCAACGCCTGAACATCTCTCAACCAGAAATCCAGAGTGCTGCTGAAAACATAGCTTTCATGACTTCTGATGAAAAGGATTCTTCGCCAGATGCTGAGCCTCAAGCTGAGAACATTGCGTTCATGACCAAAATCCTGTCAGCTCCTGTTCATGGACTCACTGCTGAGGAGGTACGTTCTATTTTCTGTACTACTGAATGCAGAGAAAGAGTTGAGGCTTATAGGATACATAATGCTGAACTTATTCAAGATTATCAAGATCTTAAGAATAAAAACTTTACTTTGGCCAAAAATGAAAAACTTTACAAAGAAAAAATTGAGGCCCAAAGAAAGGATATAGTTCAGCTAAAAGAAGACCTCAGTGCTAAAAACTGTAATTTCTTAGATGCTCTAGCCACAATTAGTGACCTGACCAAAGAATTAGAGGACTTGAAAGTCAAATATCAGATAAATGAAATCAATATTAAAAAATTTGACACCTCTAGTAATTTGGTCAAGAACATTTGTGATATACAACTAGAGTATAAATGGTCTGGGATACACAAAAACTCCTCCTCCATACAATCATAACTACACTTATATGCCTTTCACGGAAGAGGAGTTAATTAATGAGGGCAAGATGACTTACGGTCCAAAAACCGATAAGTCATCAATCAACAGCAAATCTGTTGATAACAAACAACCAGCTCCTTCAATGAATTTCGTCTCAAAAGGAAATGTTGATCCTAACCAGTCGTTTGCATGTGCAGAAAAAGTTGATTTGAAATGTGAAGATACTCTTGGGGGGGAACACGTTTTAAATTCTGATTCACAAAAACCTTGTTTTGATGAAAATCATCCTGATGTTATTTTGGGACAAAATATTTTTAGCATGTTTCTTTCTTTAGCTGCTAATGGGCCTGATGTTTTGGGCAAGACTGATGATGGTTGTGTTGAAACTGTGAACATTAATTCTGGTGATGAATTTTCTTCGGTTAATAATTGTGAATGTGATGGTTCTAATATGTCAGATGATAGTGTTGCAGGTGAGGTCCCTCAGGATACATTCAGTGAAACCACTGATACTTCTTCTCAAGAAAATCAAGAATGTCCTGATTCTTCTTTGGAATCGGTCTCAGTGGGAGTCCCTAATGTTGAATCTAGTGGGACCCCATTGGAAATTGTTGATACACATGTTGAAGAAGCATGTGTTTGTGAAATTTCAAATGCTTCTGAAATTGAAACTGAATCAAAAATCATCGACAAAGAATTAAATGTTAACATGAACGTAAAATCTTCAACAAACGTTTTACCTAATAAAACTGATCTCAAGTCATCAGATTTTCAAGAAAAAGGTAATCACAGTAAGAAAGTTGCGACTGAATCTCAACATACATCACATGCTTGTGAAACGTCAAATCAGCCGAACCCAGATCGCTCTAAACGAAAGCCAGCAAAAATCGCAAAACCTGAAAAGCAAAACAGGAACAATTTTCAGAAAACCTCGATTCTCCACACATTGAAACGACAAACTTGTTTCAATTGTGGAATTGCGGGACACATTGCACGAAATTGTGTCCATCTCCCAAGGAAGTCATCTGAGCACAAAGGCTTCAAAAATCAGAAGGATAAATCCAATCGAACTAGTTATTCAAAGCCCATGAAAGTCACAAAGACTGAGGCAATGAAGAATAACAGTCGAAGGACCAAGCCCTCTGATTTTGACTGGAATGCAGCCAAACGAAGAAACCAACAAAGTCAAAAATTTTTTGAAAGACACCAACAAAATGTTTTTGATAATTATTGCTCTAGATGGTCATATCAACATTGGAGACCAAAAGTCAAGGCTGCCCAGTCAAACGTGAATGCAAACTCTTTTGTCAACAGAGATAAATCAAAATTTTTGAATAAAGATAATCTGATCTGGCAAAAAGTAACGTACATTGATGCAAATGGAAAACCCAGATCCACTATGGGCTGGGTACCTAAATCTAACTAATCCCGCTACTCGTGCAGGAACAGCTGTGGAGGACTACCGTGCGCCTCTGGTACATGGATAGTGGCTGTTCTAGGCACATGACAGGAGACTTATCCCAACTTGTGAACGTCAAAGAATTTAATGGAGGATATGTCTCATTTGCGGGAGGTGAATCTGGCAGAATCACATTGAAAGGAACTGTTCGAAACGGTGTTCTCAGCTTTGAAAATGTTAATTATGTTCCAGAACTGAAACACAATCTGTTAAGTATTTCGCAGATTTGTGATCGAGGGAATTCAGTTCATTTCACAAAGAAGGGATGTCATGTTCTTAAGCCTGGGATTGTTATTCCAGAAGACTGGTTCTTGATGACAGCTGAAAGAAAGGGAAATGCTTACGTCATTGATATGAACAACCGTGTGAAGAGATCACTTGTCTATTTTCAAAGATTTCAGAGCATGATGGTCTGTTGTGGCATCGTCGACTTGGGCATGTGAACATGAAAAATCTGAACCGTCTGGCTAAAGGTCAACTGGTACGTGATCTTCCAATCAAGGATTTCATGTTGGTGGAAAAATGTGTTGCTTGTGCGAAAGGGAAAGCTCATCGAAAACCTCATAAGACTAAACCAGTACCCTCGACGAAAGCTGTGCTTGAACTACTTCACATGGATCTTTTTGGTCCAGTAAATGTGCTGAGTATTGGGAAGAAAGCTTACTGTCTAGTAATCG
This sequence comes from Helianthus annuus, assembly GCF_002127325.2. Taxonomy (NCBI): domain Eukaryota; kingdom Viridiplantae; phylum Streptophyta; class Magnoliopsida; order Asterales; family Asteraceae; genus Helianthus; species Helianthus annuus. Next base: position 120,107,131 of record NC_035444.2, read on the forward strand.
TCGATGATTACTCTCGCTATACTTGGGTGTATTTTCTCAGCCACAAAAATGAAACTGCTGTCTTGGTAAAACAATTCATTACTTTGGCTGAAAATCAAGCGAGTACTAAAGTGAAGGTTATTCGATCAGACAATGGGACAGAATTCAAGAATGTTACTTTGGATACTTTCTGCATGGATAAGGGAATCGATCGTCAGTTCAGTGCACCTCGAACTCCACAACAAAATGGAGTGGCTGAAAGAAGAAATCGTACTCTCATTGAGGCCGCACGTACTATGCTGGCTGATTCAAAGCTTCCTAGCTTCTTTTGGGCCGAGGCTGTTAGCACGGCTTGTTATATCCAGAATCATGCTTTAGTAAACAAACGTCACATGAAAACCCCTTATGAGATTCTGGAAGGATATAAACCTTCGGTTTCACACTTTCTTATCTTTGGTTGTCCATGTGTATTATTACTAATGGACTCCAATGGAAAGTTTGAAGTCAAAGGTGACGAATGTTACTTTGTTGGATATGCTAAAGGCTCTGCTTATAGGGTATACAACAAAGTAACTAAAAAGATTGTCGAGTCGTGCAACATTGAATGGCTTGAAGAGAATGCTACGGACGCTAGAGTTGGTCCAGATTGGTTATACGATTATTCTGCTCTGTTTAAATCATTTAACATTTTGTCAAGTGATGTTTCAGTTGCAGGTGTGTCTATTCCCAAACAACCATTGTCGTTTGAAGATACGGAAGACGAAGAACAGATGCAAGACAACGTGAGGCATCATACCATTGATCCACCGGGAATGGTGTTTACGCAACATCCTACACCAACTCCGTCGGTCAATCGATCCCCTGAGGGTGCATCAACGAGTGACTCTGCATTGTTTCCTGAACCAATTCCTGAGGATTGTGTTGTCACTTCTCCTGTAGTTCACACTACTACAGCACCTAATGAGGGGGAGTCTAGCAACACCACCACTGAAGAGGAGATTGTACCTGATTTGGCCATACCTACGAGCGTTCAACGCAATCACCCAATCGAGAATGTGATTGGTCCTGTAAATGCAGGAATTTTGACCAGGAGTCAATCAGGAACCATTAACACTTGCTTATATTCTTGTTATCTTTCTCAAATCGAACCTAAAACCATTGATATAGCTTTGCAGGAACCTGGCTGGGTAGATGCTATGCACGAAGAGCTGAACCAGTTTGAAAAACTTGGAGTATGGAAGCTCGTCAAGTTGCCAGCAGGAAAACGTAAGCTTGGAACTAGATGGGTATTTCGAAACAAGCAGGATTCTGCAGGAGTCATCGTTCGAAACAAAGCAAGGCTGGTGGTTCAGGGATTTAGACAAATTGAAGGACTGGATTATGATGAAGTATATGCTCCGGTTGCACGACTTGAATCCATCCGGATCTTTTTGGCTTACGCGTCATACATGGGATTCACTGTTTATCAGATGGATGTCAAGACCGCGTTTCTCTATGGAGATGTGAAGGAAGAAATTTTTGTTGAGCAGCCGCCAGGGTTTGTGCATCCAGACCATCCTGAGTACGCTTACAAGCTAGACAAGGCGCTGTACGGGTTACACCAGGCTCCTCGAGCTTGGTATGCCACACTCACAGAGCATCTGTTGGCTCATGGGTATACGCGTGGCACCATAGACCAGACTCTTTTCATCAAGAAAGTAGGACGTGATCAAATCTTGGTTCAAATCTACGTTGATGATATCATTTTCGGATCTACAAGCGAGGATCTTTGCAAGGAGTTCGAGAGAGTTATGAAGAAAAAGTTTGAAATGAGTGCTCTGGGGGAGATGACACTGTTTTTGGGTCTACAAGTCAAGCAGAGTTCGCAAGGAATTCTTATTCATCAAGGGAAGTATGTGGATGATGTGCTGGCAAAATTCAAATTCACGGACGCAAAGCCTGCTGAAACACCTATGGCAGAGAGACCACTATTGACTGAAGATGAAGAAGGAGAGTCTGTCGATCAACGTCAATATAGGTCCATGATCGGGTCATTGATGTATCTCACAGCTAGCCGTCCGGACATCATGTTTGCTGTTTGCAACTGTGCACGCTATCAGGCTAATCCTAAAACTTCTCACCTTACTGCTGTTAAAAGGATCTTTCGGTATCTTAAAGGCCGACCTCGGTTTGGCCTGTGGTATCCGAGGGATTCCAATTTTGACTTGTTTGCTTTCTCTGACAGCAATTTTGGAGGTACTGACAGTGACAGGAAATCTACATCTGCGGGATGCCAATTTTTGGGTGATCAGCTCATTTCTTGGCAGTGCAAGAAACAACAAACAGTGGCGATATCTACAGCTGAAGCCGAGTATGTTGCTGCTTCTGCTTCTTGCTCTCAAGTGGTGTGGATGCAACATCAATTGCAGGATTATGGTTTGACTTATCTTAACACTACTATCTACTGCGATAATGATGCTGCAATACAAATTGATCGAAATCCTGTTTTCCACTCCAAAACCAAGCACATCGATATTAAAGTTCATTTTATTCGAGACTGTTTTGACAGAGGTCTTATTACTCTTGAACAAATCGACACAGATGCAAATGCTGCCGATTTGTTCACTAAACCTGTCAGCAGCTCGAAATTCAGAGTGCTTGTGGATTTTCTAAAAATGATCCGTTTTACTGATTGAGCATGTTTTTGTTTTTCGTAGGTAAATTTGTTCATAAAGTTTTTCTATTCTTAGGTAGTTTTTTATTTATGCTCAAATTTAGGGGGAGAAAAATCGAAAAATACAAAAACATTAAAAATTAAAAAAACACAAAAAGAAGTACAAAAGGAAGTGTGGCTGGACTGGGAAATGAAATGAATTTTCACATTATGGTCGAGGGCTGACTCATGTAAGACCAGTATCGAAAAAGTTTGACTCTAGTATGATGTGTTGGTAGGCTCTATCCTTAAGATTGGAAACATTAGCTGTTTCTGTTCAGAACTAAACTAGTACATGACCTCAGAAAAGAAAATCACTTGGAATTAGCTCATGTCTATTTGAATGTCTGTATGTTCTTTTCCCGATACACACATTTTTGATCTGATTCTGAAATCTTATCTGAAAAAGTCGTGTACCTCCTCTGCTGCATCCAGATACATGCTAACCTGGAGGTGCTAGGCAACTACAGCTTCTGCTGCATCCAGATACATGCTGACCTAGCTGTACGTTGTCGATCTGTAGATCAATTAACACCCGAAAGAGGCCCTCAAGTGCCCAAAAGAAACCCATGAAACCTATATCAAATTGAGAAAACTCGTTTCATCTGTATATTATACCATCTTTGAAAAGGATCTATTCTGTTCTCTTCTCAATCTATTCTGTCACACCCCCAAAATCCACCTGCGGATAACACCCGCTTCGAGGGCGTGACTGACCAGGATCCAGCCACCAATTATACTGAGCATTTAATTAATAGTAGAAATATTTAAAATCCGAAGTAATTAACAACATTAGAGTTTAGATTCGGTAATTAGTTTAACAAAACAGCGGAAGCATAAACCAAAATAGTTTTAAAGACAGTTCATTGATCAAAACAGTTATCCCAACACACGGGTTTGACGAACACTACACTTCCCCAAGTAGCAGCTCCTGAATCATTGGTTACCTGCAAAGCATGCAGTAAGGAGTCAACAATAATGCTGAGTGAGTTCACTAGTTGTCCAGTTTTAATTACCAAAAACTTGTTTCACCGGTTAATTTATCCGTTTATACATGCCCTGGGGAGCTACCCCAAAAGTTAGCGACTAAACTGTTTTTCCAATACCGAACACTAGGTAACCGTTGCGTATCCGCAGGATGCCCCGATGTCAATGTTCTATCATCATTGACGGATTTCTGAGTACATTAGTTCACGCCCGTCCCAAACCAGGGCACGGTGTGAGGCTGGTAAACACCTAAATAGCGCTATCAACTAATAACCCGCTCGCCTAACCCGGCGACTAATCGGTATTTGTAGTAGGGACTTGAGTGATAGAGTTTCGTTTAGTGCCGTTAGTTGCAATCCGTATAAACAGTAATTAACCAAAAGGTTTCCCAATACCCGGGAAGGAAAAGTAAGTTTTGTTCCCATAACTAGGGAAGGTATGTAAATGGTATCCCCTTTTACCAGGGGATAGGATTGTCCAACAGGTTTCCCAATACCAGGGAAGGAAAAGTAAGTTTTGTTCCCATAACTAGGGAAGGTATGTAAATGGTATCCCCTTTTACCAGGGGATAGGGTTGTTTTAGTCTCGTGTCCCAAACCACCGGGACGCATGCTTTTAAGTTGTGAACTCACCTTGGGTTGCTCGGTAGGTTTAGGTTACTTGTCAATCACGTTGGTCACCACGTCCTAACATGGTTACCGGTATAGGTCAGGTTCGGTATACAAGTATTCACGTAAAACTTACACATAACTAACATGTATCAAGCATATAAGTAAACAGTGGGTTAATGGGCCGGCCTAAATAATTAAGCAGTCAACAGCAACACATAGTTCATTTAACAGATAGCCCAAGTTAACACAGAATGGCCCAATAACCAGAATGGACAGCCCACTCGCAACCAGCTGGTCTCGAGTCGCAACCAGGTGGTCTCGGCTTGTCACGCTGTGGTTACGAGTCGTAACCGTGGTCTCGAGTCATCATGTTTTGGTTGCAAGTCGCAACGGCGTGATTTCGAGTCGCAATCTCGTGGTTTCGAGTAGTCATGCTGTGGTTGCGAGTCGCAACTACGTGGTCTCGAGTTGTCTTGCCTTGGTTGCGAGTCGCAACGACGCGGTTGCGAGTCGTAAGCTGTCCCTTTCACGTACACGTGATGATGCAGATGCAACAGTCCGAAATTGTACCATGTATTCAGACCCAGATTAGGAAACAACCAATAAGGTTTCACTAACACTTTTCCTAAACTGACCAGCAATGAAAATAGATCAAACTTTGCCATTTTTACATCTTCAAGTCATATTCAAACAAGTTCATCTTATGTTCATCATTTTCTAGGGTTTTCATGCCAACATAAACACACATTTATGAACCGAAAATCACATATTTCTAGCAAGATCATCATGCAAGAACAAGAAACACACATGTTTGTAGCCGAAATCTCATATTTAACAACATCATTTTGCAAGGACAATGAAGCATAGATTGGTTAGCCATGAAAACTCTTAGACTACCATTTTCTAACCATTTTTAAACATGTTACCACATATTGTCAAGCTTTACAAACCAACCTAAGAATCATGCATCTTGTTTCTAACCAAACATTTCTAGTTCATTTATCACACATAATTTCTACACACAAAATAGAACACTAACCGGTTTGAGAAGAAGAAGCCGTAAACAAGGAAAAGAACCGAGAAGATGGAGTGTCCGAGTTAGTGGTCTTGACCGAGTCCTTGTCCGGGATCCTTGCTTGAACCGAAAATTGAAAGGGATTGGGGTGTGTTGTTGAGGGTTTCTAGTTGAGAGAAAAAATAGTAGAAGTGTGTTTGTGTGTTGTGTATGAAATGAGGGAAAGTGGGGAAAGATGGGGTATATATACCAAGGGATGTTTCGGGTTGGGCTTGGGGTTTCGGCCCAAACCGGTTACGGCCCAAAGGCCCACTCGCAACCGCCCGGTTGCGAGTCATGGTCTCGACTCACGTACATTTATATATAATACGTACATTCAACACACATTAAGCAAATAAAGATCACGTTTCCATTTAATAATATTTATATACACAAAATATTACAAGGTGTTCGTTCGGAAAAACCTCGAGTGTCACATTATCCCCAAGTTTTAAGAACTTTCGTCCCGAAAGTTGAAGCAGCCACTGCCAAGCTAGCGTGTTTTAACGGGGTGTCACATCATCCCCCCGTTAGTTTGGAATTTCGTCCCGAAATTCGGTTGTAGCTTCAGTGCTGGGGTTTTCGTTTGCGGATAACACCCGCTTCGAGGGCGTGACTGACCAGGATCCAGCCACCAATTATACTGAGCATTTAATTAATAGTAGAAATATTTAAAATCCGAAGTAATTAACAACATTAGAGTTTAGATTCGGTAATTAGTTTAACAAAACAGCGGAAGCATAAACCAAAATAGTTTTAAAGACAGTTCATTGATCAAAACAGTTATCCCAACACACGGGTTTGACGAACACTACACTTCCCCAAGTAGCAGCTCCTGAATCATTGGTTACCTGCAAAGCATGCAGTAAGGAGTCAACAATAATGCTGAGTGAGTTCACTAGTTGTCCAGTTTTAATTACCAAAAACTTGTTTCACCGGTTAATTTATCCGTTTATACATGCCCTGGGGAGCTACCCCAAAAGTTAGCGACTAAACTGTTTTTCCAATACCGAACACTAGGTAACCGTTGCGTATCCGCAGGATGCCCCGATGTCAATGTTCTATCATCATTGACGGATTTCTGAGTACATTAGTTCACGCCCGTCCCAAACCAGGGCACGGTGTGAGGCTGGTAAACACCTAAATAGCGCTATCAACTAATAACCCGCTCGCCTAACCCGGCGACTAATCGGTATTTGTAGTAGGGACTTGAGTGATAGAGTTTCGTTTAGTGCCGTTAGTTGCAATCCGTATAAACAGTAATTAACCAAAAGGTTTCCCAATACCCGGGAAGGAAAAGTAAGTTTTGTTCCCATAACTAGGGAAGGTATGTAAATGGTATCCCCTTTTACCAGGGGATAGGATTGTCCAACAGGTTTCCCAATACCAGGGAAGGAAAAGTAAGTTTTGTTCCCATAACTAGGGAAGGTATGTAAATGGTATCCCCTTTTACCAGGGGATAGGGTTGTTTTAGTCTCGTGTCCCAAACCACCGGGACGCATGCTTTTAAGTTGTGAACTCACCTTGGGTTGCTCGGTAGGTTTAGGTTACTTGTCAATCACGTTGGTCACCACGTCCTAACATGGTTACCGGTATAGGTCAGGTTCGGTATACAAGTATTCACGTAAAACTTACACATAACTAACATGTATCAAGCATATAAGTAAACAGTGGGTTAATGGGCCGGCCTAAATAATTAAGCAGTCAACAGCAACACATAGTTCATTTAACAGATAGCCCAAGTTAACACAGAATGGCCCAATAACCAGAATGGACAGCCCACTCGCAACCAGCTGGTCTCGAGTCGCAACCAGGTGGTCTCGGCTTGTCACGCTGTGGTTACGAGTCGTAACCGTGGTCTCGAGTCATCATGTTTTGGTTGCAAGTCGCAACGGCGTGATTTCGAGTCGCAATCTCGTGGTTTCGAGTAGTCATGCTGTGGTTGCGAGTCGCAACTACGTGGTCTCGAGTTGTCTTGCCTTGGTTGCGAGTCGCAACGACGCGGTTGCGAGTCGTAAGCTGTCCCTTTCACGTACACGTGATGATGCAGATGCAACAGTCCGAAATTGTACCATGTATTCAGACCCAGATTAGGAAACAACCAATAAGGTTTCACTAACACTTTTCCTAAACTGACCAGCAATGAAAATAGATCAAACTTTGCCATTTTTACATCTTCAAGTCATATTCAAACAAGTTCATCTTATGTTCATCATTTTCTAGGGTTTTCATGCCAACATAAACACACATTTATGAACCGAAAATCACATATTTCTAGCAAGATCATCATGCAAGAACAAGAAACACACATGTTTGTAGCCGAAATCTCATATTTAACAACATCATTTTGCAAGGACAATGAAGCATAGATTGGTTAGCCATGAAAACTCTTAGACTACCATTTTCTAACCATTTTTAAACATGTTACCACATATTGTCAAGCTTTACAAACCAACCTAAGAATCATGCATCTTGTTTCTAACCAAACATTTCTAGTTCATTTATCACACATAATTTCTACACACAAAATAGAACACTAACCGGTTTGAGAAGAAGAAGCCGTAAACAAGGAAAAGAACCGAGAAGATGGAGTGTCCGAGTTAGTGGTCTTGACCGAGTCCTTGTCCGGGATCCTTGCTTGAACCGAAAATTGAAAGGGATTGGGGTGTGTTGTTGAGGGTTTCTAGTTGAGAGAAAAAATAGTAGAAGTGTGTTTGTGTGTTGTGTATGAAATGAGGGAAAGTGGGGAAAGATGGGGTATATATACCAAGGGATGTTTCGGGTTGGGCTTGGGGTTTCGGCCCAAACCGGTTACGGCCCAAAGGCCCACTCGCAACCGCCCGGTTGCGAGTCATGATCTCGACTCACGTACATTTATATATAATACGTACATTCAACACACATTAAGCAAATAAAGATCACGTTTCCATTTAATAATATTTATATACACAAAATATTACAAGGTGTTCGTTCGGAAAAACCTCGAGTGTCACATTATCCCCAAGTTTTAAGAACTTTCGTCCCGAAAGTTGAAGCAGCCACTGCCAAGCTAGCGTGTTTTAACGGGGTGTCACATCATCCCCCCGTTAGTTTGGAATTTCGTCCCGAAATTCGGTTGTAGCTTCAGTGCTGGGGTTTTCGTTTGGGAATAACTGGGGATACTTGGACTTCATCTGGTCCTCCCGCTCCCAGGTAAGCTCTGGGCCGCGACGTGAGTTCCAACGAACTCGAACAAGAGGTATTCTAGTGCTCTTGAGGACCTTAACATCCCGGTCCGTGATTTCGACAGGTTCTTCGACGAATTTCAACTGTTCGTCGATCGTGAGTTCCTTCAGAGGAACTACGTGCGTCTCATCTGACAGACACTTCTTCAGATTCGACACATGGAAAACGTTTGTGAACTGCACCGAGTTCTGCTGGTAAGTTCAGTCTGTAGGCCACCCTGCCTATTTTCTCAAGGATTTCGAAAGGTCCAACGTACCGTGGGTTGAGTTTGCCTCGTTTACCAAAACGAACCACACCCTTCCAGGGTGAAACTTTGAGTGATACCCGCTCCCCAACCTGGAGCTCAAGTGGTTTCCTGCCCTTATCGGCGTAGGCCTTCTGCGTTGTCGTATTTGAGCAATCCGCTCAGTAGTGTCTATCACATGTTCTGGACCAGTGATTTGACTATCCCCCACCTCTGCCCAATAAAGAGGTGACCGGCATTTACGTCCGTACAATGCCTCAAACGGAGCAGCTCTAATGCTGGTGTGGTAGCTGTTATTATACGAGAATTCCACGAGTGGCCGATGCCTTTCCCAGCTGTTGCCAAAGTCGTTTACACAAGCGCGAAGCATGTCTTCTAATGTTTGAATAGTGCGTTCGGACTGCCCGTCCGTCTGTGGGTGATATAGATATGCTGTGCTCATAACTAAACGTGAGCCAAAAGACTTGTGCATTGCTTGCCACAGTTCCGAAGTAAAACGTGCATCTCGATCAGAGATGATAGAGGTGGGCACCCCGTGCCTCGAAACCACTTCCTTGAGGTATATCTTCGCCAGAGTGGAGAATTCATCTGTTGTCTTCGATTGCCAAGAAGTGTGCGGATTTCGTGAGTCGATCCACGATCACCCAGATAGTGTCGTTTCCGCGCTGTGATCTAGGTAGGCCAGTAACGAAATCCATGGAAATTTGCTCCCATTTCCATTGTGGTATCTCTGGTTGTTAGAGTAGGCCTGAGGGTTTCTGATATTCCGTCTTGACTCGCGCACAAGTCAAACACTTGCTGACGTAAGTTGCTATGTGGGCCTTCATGCTAGGCCACCAATACGTAGTCTTAATATCGTGGTACATCTTATCCGAACCAGGGTGTACTGAGTAGCGAGATTTGTGCGCTTCTTTCATCGCAAGTTCCCGTAAGTCGCCATAGAGTGGGACCCAAATGCGTCCTGTTACATAATAAGCACCGTCTTCCTTCTGTTCTAAGCGTTGCCTTGACCCGCGTAGGGCTTCAGCTCTAACGTTCTCTGGTTTCAGTGCTTCTATCTGAGCAGCTCGTATTTGCGAAGGTAGACTAGAATGGATCGTGAGTTGTAAAGCTCTCATGCGTTTAGGCGTAGTGTCCTTCCGACTGAGGGCGTCTGCCACTACATTGGCCTTGCCCGGGTGATACCTGATAGAGCACTCGTAATCATTCAGCAGTCCGACCCATCGTCGCTGTCGCATATTCAGTTCCTTCTGCTTGAATATGTGTTCTAAACTTCCGCGGTCGGTGTAGACGGCGCACTTGGTTCCGTATAGGTAATGCCGTCATAACTTAAGTGCGAAGATCACTGCTCCCAGTTCCAAATCAAGCGTTGTGTAGTTCCTTTCGTGCGTCCTAAGTTGTCGAGGGGCGTAAGCAATAACCTTCTCGCGTTGCATCCGTGTGTAACTGGGATCCTGATTCGAAGCATCATGGTATACCGCTAGATCACCCGTACCCTAGGGTGAAGATGATGCTCAGTGCATTACAAAGTTGGGATTCGAAAGCTGAAAAGACGTCCTCCTGTTTTGGTCTTTCACGAACACAACACCCTGCTGTGCCAACGAGACTTAAGCTGTGCGACCTTCGAAAATCTTGTGATTAAGCTGCGATAGTATCTAGTGGGACCAAGAAACTCCTGTATCCTCGAAGGGATCTTTGATGTTGATCAGTTCCTAACAAAATGGATCTTAGCGAGATCCATGTGTATTCCCACTTCGTTGTTTGATAAAAAGAAAATGTGTACTTCCCGAATCCTGAAGTCATACTTAGGTAGACTTCGCACGTAGACGCTCCTCCCCTAGAAGCTCTATAATGGAATACAAGTGTTGTTCAAGGTGCCCCTTTCTCCTAGAAGTGATTCAAAACGTACTAGATAAACACAGTTGCAGTGTGATCCATAAAGCAGCTGGTGGGTTGTTCACCCCAAAAGGTCATGGAATAATTCATCCGGTGTCTCCTGGAAATGGCCTTATTGCGTTCACTATGCCGTTTTAGGAACATCCTCCCTCTGGACTTCCATCTGATGTTAGTTCGTTCGCTACTCAATCTTCACATTGGAGCATGACCCATGTAACTGGTCAACAGGTTGTCAATACAGGATCGAGACAAACGGTTATGGGCTGTCACCTTGATGAGTTCTTAATAGTCAGTATACACAAGAAAAGGCCCATCTTCCCTAGGATAAGTGAGGCTCCCCCAAAGCGAAGAACTAGACCCTACAAAACTCCTGTCCAACGGTTCCTGTAGTTGCTTTGATAGGCCTTGCGACCTTCCTGGCGCAAAATGGTAAAAAGTACAAGTAATCAGGGCTGCCTCAGACGTGAGATCAAACTGAGATTCCGCCTAACAAATTTTCGGAAGAAAAACTGAATGTTCCTCGGATAGCACGCCGAGAGAAACAACGAACAACTGGTGGATCCTCGATCCACTTTTCCTTAGCCTTAACATCCGTAGCGGTTGCTAACACAGCGGAGTAATCCCTCTGTAGACGCTTCTGGCCTTCACAGCTGAAATGGCGCTAACTATTGAACTACTCTGACGCTTTAGAACAAATGCCGATTCTCCACACAAAGTTTTCTCCTCACTGGGTATATTCGCGTGATTCCTGGGTAACCAATTCACACTAACTACTGCGTTGTAACCATCGAGTGTGGTAGAAGGAAGGTCGACATCGGACACTCGTCCCACAAGGTCGTGTTTACATCCTGACGAACTCTTGAGATTCTATTTGACTTGCCATCAGTCGATTCCACATCTGGTTCAGTTTCAAGAAGTATCAGGGTCAAGCAGAACAGAGATGAAGCAAACAACTACCCATACCAGCTACCATGTTGCTACTATGCCTGGCGTCGCCGGCGCCAATCCTAAATGCCCTTCCACGAGCATCATTTCCAATGTTGTTGTTACGGTTGCGAGGATTTCCATTACCATCATCATTCCCTGGTTGTTGCCCTTGATGTTGTCGCGACTGTTGTTTCTGATGTCGTTGCTTGGAATGGTGCGCTACGATCCTTCACTGACAAGTCCACCTTGTCACGTTTCCGTGCCGCGTCCCAAGGTGTACTTATTGAGCTGGCCGTTACGCATTTCCGCACCATTGTCAATTGTCATCGCTTATGGCCCGACTGATTCGTAAGAGCTGGCTCCTATGAGCCGCTGACTAGGGTTAAGGGTTCGAATGCTGAAGCCAGTAAGGTACTACGTCTACCCTCTTGACTGAGTAATACACGGTATGTTGAGATAGTGTTGCAGAAGTGATCGCACTTCGGGATTTAAGACGTCAACACGTTAAGTTCCAGTAAGCGAAGAAAGGTGAGAAGGATATAGACCAATCGTTGTCGTTTCAACACCCATCCCGGGGATGTTCGTACAGGCACCTAATGTTCTACACAGTTTGCTAGGCGTTCATATGGGTGTTCAGGTACTACTCGATAGCATCGAGGTTCGAAAGGGGTGCAGGGAGAAGTGAAAAGATCGTGTTCGAGTAGGAGGCAATCATTGCTACGGCTCCTATGAACTGTTGTGTCTCTCATCATACAGATAACGAAACGGAACCCCTTTTTCACTTGTTAAGCCTCACTGGGACTCACATCCACCCCACTATATTATTATGTGTGCACCCACAATAATATTGTGATTTGCATGTTCATCTCAGCTCCTCTTAACTCATGTCAAATGGTTCCCCACACTCGAGTAGATTTCAAAGAGTATCGAGTAGTGTAAGTCATGGAGGTTTAGGGAATTACCACCCTATCAATCACATGATACGAGAAAGTGTACATAAATTCATGTTGGTGTGCTAACGTGCAATCACATGCAATATCGTATGTGGGCTTTCACTAGTTAGGCATACTAGTACGTATAGCGAAACAGGAAACATAAAGTAAGCAAACAAGTAAACACTGGTCCGAGCTATGAGGTCAAAAGTGTTGAGCCTTGCACTTGGAGTGTAGTGTCGTCACGAGTCACGGGTTATAGTCTGGTTTTCTCCAAAAAGATTTACCCCTTTTTTTAAAACCAAGTTCACTATAACCAATGGCTCTGATACCAATCTGTCACACCCCCAAAATCCACCTGCGGATAACACCCGCTTCGAGGGCGTGACTGACCAGGATCCAGCCACCAATTATACTGAGCATTTAATTAATAGTAGAAATATTTAAAATCCGAAGTAATTAACAACATTAGAGTTTAGATTCGGTAATTAGTTTAACAAAACAGCGGAAGCATAAACCAAAATAGTTTTAAAGACAGTTCATTGATCAAAACAGTTATCCCAACACACGGGTTTGACGAACACTACACTTCCCCAAGTAGCAGCTCCTGAATCATTGGTTACCTGCAAAGCATGCAGTAAGGAGTCAACAATAATGCTGAGTGAGTTCACTAGTTGTCCAGTTTTAATTACCAAAAACTTGTTTCACCGGTTAATTTATCCGTTTATACATGCCCTGGGGAGCTACCCCAAAAGTTAGCGACTAAACTGTTTTTCCAATACCGAACACTAGGTAACCGTTGCGTATCCGCAGGATGCCCCGATGTCAATGTTCTATCATCATTGACGGATTTCTGAGTACATTAGTTCACGCCCGTCCCAAACCAGGGCACGGTGTGAGGCTGGTAAACACCTAAATAGCGCTATCAACTAATAACCCGCTCGCCTAACCCGGCGACTAATCGGTATTTGTAGTAGGGACTTGAGTGATAGAGTTTCGTTTAGTGCCGTTAGTTGCAATCCGTATAAACAGTAATTAACCAAAAGGTTTCCCAATACCCGGGAAGGAAAAGTAAGTTTTGTTCCCATAACTAGGGAAGGTATGTAAATGGTATCCCCTTTTACCAGGGGATAGGATTGTCCAACAGGTTTCCCAATACCAGGGAAGGAAAAGTAAGTTTTGTTCCCATAACTAGGGAAGGTATGTAAATGGTATCCCCTTTTACCAGGGGATAGGGTTGTTTTAGTCTCGTGTCCCAAACCACCGGGACGCATGCTTTTAAGTTGTGAACTCACCTTGGGTTGCTCGGTAGGTTTAGGTTACTTGTCAATCACGTTGGTCACCACGTCCTAACATGGTTACCGGTATAGGTCAGGTTCGGTATACAAGTATTCACGTAAAACTTACACATAACTAACATGTATCAAGCATATAAGTAAACAGTGGGTTAATGGGCCGGCCTAAATAATTAAGCAGTCAACAGCAACACATAGTTCATTTAACAGATAGCCCAAGTTAACACAGAATGGCCCAATAACCAGAATGGACAGCCCACTCGCAACCAGCTGGTCTCGAGTCGCAACCAGGTGGTCTCGGCTTGTCACGCTGTGGTTACGAGTCGTAACCGTGGTCTCGAGTCATCATGTTTTGGTTGCAAGTCGCAACGGCGTGATTTCGAGTCGCAATCTCGTGGTTTCGAGTAGTCATGCTGTGGTTGCGAGTCGCAACTACGTGGTCTCGAGTTGTCTTGCCTTGGTTGCGAGTCGCAACGACGCGGTTGCGAGTCGTAAGCTGTCCCTTTCACGTACACGTGATGATGCAGATGCAACAGTCCGAAATTGTACCATGTATTCAGACCCAGATTAGGAAACAACCAATAAGGTTTCACTAACACTTTTCCTAAACTGACCAGCAATGAAAATAGATCAAACTTTGCCATTTTTACATCTTCAAGTCATATTCAAACAAGTTCATCTTATGTTCATCATTTTCTAGGGTTTTCATGCCAACATAAACACACATTTATGAACCGAAAATCACATATTTCTAGCAAGATCATCATGCAAGAACAAGAAACACACATGTTTGTAGCCGAAATCTCATATTTAACAACATCATTTTGCAAGGACAATGAAGCATAGATTGGTTAGCCATGAAAACTCTTAGACTACCATTTTCTAACCATTTTTAAACATGTTACCACATATTGTCAAGCTTTACAAACCAACCTAAGAATCATGCATCTTGTTTCTAACCAAACATTTCTAGTTCATTTATCACACATAATTTCTACACACAAAATAGAACACTAACCGGTTTGAGAAGAAGAAGCCGTAAACAAGGAAAAGAACCGAGAAGATGGAGTGTCCGAGTTAGTGGTCTTGACCGAGTCCTTGTCCGGGATCCTTGCTTGAACCGAAAATTGAAAGGGATTGGGGTGTGTTGTTGAGGGTTTCTAGTTGAGAGAAAAAATAGTAGAAGTGTGTTTGTGTGTTGTGTATGAAATGAGGGAAAGTGGGGAAAGATGGGGTATATATACCAAGGGATGTTTCGGGTTGGGCTTGGGGTTTCGGCCCAAACCGGTTACGGCCCAAAGGCCCACTCGCAACCGCCCGGTTGCGAGTCATGGTCTCGACTCACGTACATTTATATATAATACGTACATTCAACACACATTAAGCAAATAAAGATCACGTTTCCATTTAATAATATTTATATACACAAAATATTACAAGGTGTTCGTTCGGAAAAACCTCGAGTGTCACATATTCCCAGTTAAGATTTCAGAAATTTGGATTGGACTTGTGAAATATGTGGTAGGGAAACTGCTTGCATGATAGAGTGAGCTGTGCATAATTCCAGGATTTGATTAGTATTTGTTTGGGTGATCATTATTAAAAATATCAAAACATGATAAAATGAGATACAGGCAGTTATATGGAAAAGGTCTAGGGAGATGAGTTTAAGAGGACAAATATACTGGCAGTTGTCTAGATCATCCTATAATAGATCAGAGTTGATAAGTGAAGTCAAGCCCGAAACCTTGTGATTTGATCCCTGAGTATCTATGCAAATTTCCTGATTTATTTTTGTAAATAATTTTTATTATTTAATTTTGTTTTTAGGTTTTATTTTGCAAACATTGCTCAAATAGTTTAATGGATATTTTTATTAAATCATTTTTAAATGGGTTTAAAAAAATTAATTGATAAATCTGTTTTGAGCCCAAGTCCATAAGGCCCAAGCCCATAAGACATGGACCCATGAAAACAGTTGAGTACAAAAGGGGATTACGAGTCATAATCCTTATTCACTCGCAATCTGATCTCCTTTTCTCTCTCAAGATTCCGGCATTCATCAACAGTTTCGACTGGTTTCCGATTGCGACTCGCAATCTACCTTGTTAATCTTCAAGGTATTATGACATCATCATTCAAGTTTTGCAGGGATTATGAATATCTTGTTGAAGATTCCGATGAATGTTTGAAGATTCCGATGATGTTTCCGATGAAGTTTTGATGTTTCCGACGAAGTTTTGATATTTCCGATAAAGTTTTGACTCGCAATCAAGAACGTTTAGAACTCGAAATCAGTGGTTACGAGTCGCAACAACAAGATTGCGACTCATGGTTGCGACTCAATTTGTTTGTTGCGACTCATGATTGCGACTCGTAATCTGCTGGTTGCGACTCATGGTTTCGACTCGAAACCTTTTGGTTGCGACTCATGGTTTTGAGTGAACAGTAACAGTGTTTGTTTTGATTTTTATTTTTGTCACTGTTATATCAGTAGTTGGAAACTTATATGATTTGTGTTGTGTGCAGAAAATGGATTTAAAGTTTATATCCTCTCATAATCAAGTTGGATACTTAGCACCTCCACCAGTGAAGCACAAGCAGCTGTACACGTCATTGATAAAAGGCCTAAATACATGCAGGATTGTTCATGCTCTACGTGAGAATCCAGTTGTTTATGAAAGCCTTATTCAAGATTTTTGGAAGACTGCTAAAGTTGAAATCGTTGAAGGAAAGGGAGCTATAGTTGCTGAGATTGAAAAGACGAAAGTTATAGTGACTGAGCAGATTATTAGAGATGTGTTGAAGTTTAATGATCAGGAAACAGATCCTATAGAACTTCCTGCTGGAACTGTGGAAGCAATTTTGCCTCGTTTAAGTTATGAAGGAAAGTTTCCTCCCCTGGTAAAGAAGTTTGTGCATCCTTACTGGCGTCTATTACTGCACATGTTTCTTTTGTGCATGACAGAAAATAGAGGGGGAATTGATCAGTTGAATACCACACAGACTGCTGCATTGATATGTGTGATTACAAACGAGCCGTTTAATTATTCTAGATATATCTTGGAAGCAATGAAGAGAAATGCAATTGGGCTTCGGAAGGATAAGTTTCTTATGTATCCAAGATTTGTGCAGATGATTTTGAATGAGCGTTATCCTGAATTGAAGAGATCTGGTAACACGTTGGAGTTAAAGCCTATGGGTCCTTCATGTTTTGGTGCTCTCACTACGAAGAAAGGAACCGAGAAAAAGTTTGAAGGGTTGATCGAATTGGAGAAATTTGGTCAGTTTGCAGAGACGGAAGATATTGGTGAGAATCCAGTGGTGGCACGATCTGTAACTGCACGTGCTATTGTTGCTGAAGAACATGATATTCCAAGGACAGTTGAAGGTGAGCCTGAGCCAGAGCATATTACAATTAACTCTGACGATGAAGGTGTTGAGATAATGTGTAATTCTGATGATGACATAGAACTTCCTCCTGAAGTTAATGCTGATGCTGTTTCTACGGTTAATCCAGTGATTACTGCTGAGAGTTTGGCTCAATTATTAAAGTCTGTGACTGAAAAGATGGGAAATCCTCCTTCTGGTCTTTCAGTTCTAAATGAAGAGCCTAGTGAAAACCCAAAGGATCCTGATTCCCTACCCTTGAAGCGGAAAAGGAGGCATCCTCGGCTTGGAATGTATATTGAGAAACACAAAGATCAACCCTTGATTACTGATGAAGATGATGAAGGTCTTTACGATTTTGATTTTGAAAAGAATATTACTGATATCACCACCTCTGCCACAGACATCTTTGAGTCTGATGTTGACGCTCAAAGAACTGATATGGATACCACCGATGTTACTGTCGAAGTTCAAGCTACGGGTGTTGTTTCTGAGCCTGTTGGTGCTGTGTCACTTGGTGTTTCTGATTCTGCTGGTCCTTCTAATGTTGTTCATGATATGCCTAGTAGTTCAAGTGGTAAAAGGCCTGAGGAACCAGTAAGAATGCCTTTTGACGATGACTCAAGTGATGAAGATGAATTTATCAGTATGAGAGAGATGAAAAGAAGGTTGGTTGTTGTTGAGCAAGACTCGATTCACAAGGAAGCGAAGATTATCCAACTTGAAGACACCATAGTGAAAAAGGATCAACAGATTGAGCAACTTCAAGGAGATGTTAGTTTGTTATTCTCTATGGTCTATGATCTGCGTGGTAGACTTGAAAAGAAGTTTGGGCAGGAATTTTCTGATCCTACAGATGTTGAAAACAAAAGGAAGGCCTTTGAAAAGGATAATGCTGAAAAGAATGCTGCAATGGAGAAATACTTTGAGAGAGTTACTGATCCAGAAGCAGATAAAGCAAAGGCAGAAAGAATTAAAAGGAAAAGGGAGTTGGTGATTTTGAAGAACAAGAATCTGAACCCAGATGATGCTGATGCTCAGGCTACTCATCATCTGATGGATGTTGGTGAAACTCTGTATGATCAAGTTGGAAATCGCTCAGGTGTGGTAAGCTGGGGTTATGACCATGATAGAAAAAGATGGTGGATCAAGAGGAAAGTTGGTCCTGTGGAATGGTATAAACATCCTGGTCAGTTTCAATCATTTACGAAGGTTGATCTGACTGAATTGTCAAATGCACCTTACGTTGATGATAACCCTGGAGGTCCTGGACACATGTTTTTCGAAAGATTGAAGAGGGAAGTTCAGCGTAACTTTCCATCGTTGCGTACTGCTGACTCTATTGTTAAACCTCTTAAAGGTGTTCGGGATCCATTTACTAATAAGCGAATGAAAGCAGTGCACTGGCCTGTGACAGACAAAGAGAAAGTGATTCCGTTGGTAAAGAAGATTCCTCAAGGTGCTTTGAAGTCTCTACATTTCTGGGCTTATGATGAGCGTCTTGGTCAGGCAGTGTTTGTTTGTGATGGTGATGTTAATTTTCGCTTGGTGGATCAAGTAGATGTGCTCAACATTGCTCTTGAAGATTTAGAAGTGTTGGCTCAAAATCAGATACGAGCTACTGAGAAATATGAAGCTATCGCCAAGGGATGGACTGCAGCTGTTGCTTCAGCCATTCATGTTCGCAAGAAGGGATTCGGTGGTCTAAAGGATCGGTTGGGTGGTGATCGTGATACTTGAAGCGTCAAAAACCTGCATGCATAAACCTAGGGGGAGATTGTTGGAACCTGAAGGTTTATACATGTAGGTTTGCATAGTATAGGGGTTGTTTTGTGTATTTCTCTAATTTATGTATGGGCCGATTAGGTGGATTGGGTTATGTCGCAACCGGGTTGTTTTGTGGGCTTAGGTTTCGGTCTAGATAGTTAGTATTTAAACAAACCTCAACCTTAGGGTTGAGGTTGTTGGTTGGATAGAAGGTTGCGAGTTCCTTTGCTAGATCTTGTATCAGTCTACGTTTATCGTTGAATGCAAGAATCTATTGGTTTGTGATTTCTATTACTCTCAACTATTGTTCTTTATTATCATTGTTTAATCTTGAATCGTCTTGTGATTGAATTCCGCGCTTTCTCAAGATATTGTTGATATCATTGATTGATCCTGCAAGGGTTTTACAATAAAATATGTTTATGTTCATATAACACTTTCTATATCATGAGTTAATAATATATTAATGTAACATACATTTAATATTACATGATCAAAATACAATAAGACGATGTCACATATTGATGGACCTTTTTTTATGCATGTACGTTACCACTTTAAAGATGCTAATCAGAAGTTACTTTTCTTTAATTCCTCTATACATAAGAAGAAGAACAATAAAATATTATTTAATCGTTTTTTTTCTCAATCGAATACATGTTACGTTACATTTTTTCTCAAGCAGATACATTTTTTATCTCTTCGTCAGTGTCTTCCCTTTCTTCAGTCACATTTATTTTTCCCCTTATTTGCTTGTCGTTTCTTCTTCCTAGCCCAATATACTGGTTTACATCTCACCTTTTCCCATATTGTTTCAATAACACAGTTATATATATTAAAAATGTAAGGTAAAAATATTTTAATATTCATAATATACCTTTATTATTTGTTGTTTCACATACAGTTCCACTTTATTATTCATAATATATCTTCATTATTCACAATATTCATATCTATGTTTTTACACAATCTTTTTTAGATTACTAATATAGGTGTAAGAGTAAACTGCCATTTTGGTCCATGTGGTTTGGTCACTTTTGCCACTTTAGTCCAAAACTCAAACTTTTTGCATCTGGGTCCCTGTGGTTTCAGTTTTATTGCCATTTTGGTCCAAAAATGAAATCAGGTCATATTTGTCTTATAAAATCCTACTATTTTGTCACTTTCTGCAGGTGCAAAATGATCATTTCTTTTTTATAAATAAATACCATATTTTATAAGACAAATATGACCTGATTTGCCCCTGAGGAAAATGACAAAATTGCAGGATTTTATAAGACAAATATGACCTGGTTTCATTTTTGGACCAAAATGGCAATAAAACTGAAACCACAGGGACCCAGATGCAAAAAGTTTGAGTTTTGGACTAAAGTGACAAAAGTGACCAAACCACAGGGACCAAAATGGCAGTTTACTCTAGGTGTAATAAATGTAATAAACAGTATGGTTTTTTGTCCATGTACAAATTGTTTAAGAATACATCCTTGTAATTTTCAAACCCATAAAACATAATATTTAAAAAATAAAAAAAACACTAAAAGCCTAAAACAAATGCCAACGTATACCCCACACCTATATCTTATTTGTGATTTCCCCAAAACCCTAAAAAATGAGTAGTGGCAAACGAAAAAGTAGTAAAGTAATAAGATCGTTTTAGTAGGGAAATATCATAATGAAGCCATATCTCTTTTTCACAAAATTGTTTTTTTTTGTAACCCCTTTGATAGTTGTGGGTGAGGATCAAATAGGAAGTTTATTTTGGCTAGGAAGGTTAGGAAGCAATAGGATTATGACATGTGGCAAAATTTAAAATAAAGAGGAAGGGTATTTGTGACAACTGTGTTCTGTAATCGATGTATAAGGTAAAACAATGTTAATTATCGATAAAACAATGTGCTTTGGTTTTATTATATGTGTTTTGGTGTTATTATGTGTGTATTTGTGTTTGATGATTTTTTTCGATTTGATTCGATTCCGATTTCAAGCTTTAAATCGCTTTCTGGAAGGTTATACGCAAACTGGTGCGTAAACGCAATCAGTATAACGCGACAAACACTCCGAAACAGTGACATAGGCTTAACATACATTAAATAACCTCCACATAACTTAGAAATAAGTTTTGGATGGTTTGGTGTGTCAAAATCAAGTTTGTTCGATCGCAGGGACTATTTGTGTCAAACTGCGAAACTATACCGATTTGTATAGTAACGAACATTCCGGAACTTGATCATAAGTTAAACATACCCTAAATATCCTTTACATAGCGTAGAAATAGGCTTTGAGGGGTTCGGTATGTTAAAATAAACTTTATTGATCAATAGGGAATAAAAGCGTCAAAAACTGCACAAGTTTGCATTTTCGCGCATATCTTATGTTCTGAATATATCCGGATATCCAAAAATTTATGTAATCATTAAAATATTTTATTTCAGTGATTGGCATGATAAAATTCCGTTCATCGCGTAATTTAGATCGTTTTTTTTGCGTTCGTTACGATTTCCGTCGTAATTAACCGAACAACGCAACTGTACGACCAAACGAACCGACATCCGAGATATTTTTGAGCACATTTCAAGTTTCCTATACTTTAACTTTATTTTAGAGCCTTGAAATGGGGTTAACGAGGCTTAAAAGTGCCAAAAAATCAAGTTTTACAAGTACAGGGACCATTTTTGAAATTTCTAGCAGATACATTGAACTTGGTCCATTTTTGAGGATTTGATGGTTTTAACCCAAGGTTTTGCACTCAGTGGGCTGGAATTTGATGGTTTTAAGTATTCCAATGGTTTTGAAAACCATGTGCCCACATGTAAGGTCTAGATCAAGGCACGTTTTGCGAGGAACGATCCTAACGGTTCTTCAAAATCTATAAATACCCATGCTTTCCTTCACTTAACCTCACACTTGATTCATTTTTCTCTAAGATGAGCTTTAAACACTTCATACCTGAGCAAACTTGGATCAAACTTCCTAGCGTGGACCCTTTGTAAGTATTCTTTCGTGTTTTTATGCGTTTTTAGCTTTTTAGCACGAAAGTAAAACATTGTTTGACTTTCTGCTTTGACCACGAGTTGGTCAACACAAAGTTCGTTGAACTTTGCAACGTGAGCGTAATCACGATGGTTATAGTCCCGTGTGACTATACCTACTGATTACCACGTTGACTAGGCGTAGTGACGAGTCGTAGTTTCGGCCAAAATGCGTATTTGTGTGTATTTTGTAACCAAACTACTCTTGGGTATCAAAACACTTATCAAAACCTGTTTTCTAACTTAACTAAACATGTTTTAACATGTTTAGCTCGTCACTTTTAGTTTAGTGCTTATATAGAGTCGTAAGTCAAGCAGTCTAAACAACCGCTTAGACTTTCGAACTAGACCCGTTTGGTCGATCATTAGGATCCGACCAAGCATGTTTAGTGACCATAGTTGTATAGGGAATAACCTTCCGAGGTT
Organism: Helianthus annuus; assembly: GCF_002127325.2. Lineage (NCBI taxonomy): Eukaryota > Viridiplantae > Streptophyta > Magnoliopsida > Asterales > Asteraceae > Helianthus > Helianthus annuus. The sequence continues at coordinate 120,129,585 of NC_035444.2, forward strand.
ATACCTTATGGTCTCTTAGGTTTAATTAGTTGTATGATAGGTAGTTTATATGGCTTAGGTAAATGACCAAAATGCCCTTTTCATGCATAATTGAATTTTAAGCATATGTAACATAAACTTTTGTCACTTAATTGATTATGCAACCTGTTTAGGCATATAATACTTGTCATAGGACTGGTTAGACATCTCGAACGCGCGTTTGCGCGAACGATGCGTTAAAGTAGCGTAAGCTACCTTAATGGGTCGTAATGGGTCGAAAGCACTTAGGTTAGGTTCCGATTTAGGATGTAGGCTTTGTTAAACCATATCACATGAGTTCCAACACTCATTTGGTTTACAAGACCTCATTCTGTCCGATCTTCCGATTTAGGTGTCGATTATTTGACCAGTGATTCTATTACTAGGTGCTGCTTGATTTCTCTGGTTTACTTGAGTTTGTTGAAGTTCTTTTGATTGAGGATACTTTGCACTTCATGTGAGTACATAGTTCCTTTATTTTTGTGACACCTGTGCTCCGTAAAGACACACAATGTAGGACACTATCATTTATCAAAGAAACAGTGTGTTTTGGTCTCAAAAATTTGTTTATTATGGTTTTACAATTTCACATTTTGATTCTAGTTCATTTTCAAACTTTAAATCACTTTCTGGAAAGTTAAACGCGAACTGATACGTAAACGTACCTAGTTTAATGCGTCAAACACTCCGGAACAGTGACATAGGCTTAACATACCTTAAATAACTTTTATATAACTTAGAAATAAGTTTTGAAAGCTTTGGTGTGTCAAAAACAAGTTTATGCACACTCAGGGACTATTTGCATCAAACTGTGAAAGTCTGCTGATTCACATAGTATCGCACATTCCGGAACTTGATCATAAGTTAAACATGCCCTAAATATCCTTTACATAGCTTAGAAATAGGCTTTGAGGTGTTTAGTGTGCAAAAATAAACTTATTTGATCAATAGGGACAAAAAGCGTCAAAAAGTGCATAAGTTTGCATTTTCGCTCATATCTTACATTCTGAATATATCCGGACTTCCAAAAATTTATGTAATCATTAAAATATTTTATTTTAGTGATTGGCATGATAAAATTCCATTCGTCGTGTAATTTGGATCGTTTTTGCGTTCGTTACGACTTCCGTCGTAATTAACCAAATAAAGCAACCGTACGGCCAAACGAACCGACATCCGTGATGTCTTTGAGCATATTTTAAGTTCCCTATACTTTAAAATCATTTTAGAGCCTTGAAATGAGGTTAACAGGGTTTAAAAGTGCCCAAAAAAATCAAGTTTTACAAGTGCAGGGACCATTTTTGAAATTTCTGGCAGATACATTGGACTTGGTCCATTTTTGAGGCACCCATGGTATTTCAAAACAATGTGCCACACATGGATGGTTTTGATCCTTGTTTTGCAATACCATTTGATGGTTTTAAGTATTCCCATGGTTTTGAAAACCATGTGCCCACATGTAAGGTCTAGATCAAGGCACGGTTTACGAGGAACGATCCTAACGGTTCTTGTTTTCCTATAAATACCCCCACCCATTTTCATTTCATTTCACACCAAGATCTGATTTTATATCCTAAGTTGAAGCTCTATGCTTCATACCTGGATATTTAAATCAAGATCCTCCATTCTTGGACCTTTTGTAAGTCCTCTTTCGTTCTTTTATGCGTTTTTAGCGTGAAAGTCAAACTTTGTTTGACTTTCTGCATTGACCAGTTTATGGTCAACACCAAGTTCGTTTGAACTTCATAACGTGAGAGTAATCACGATGGTTATAGTCCCTAGTGACTATACCTACTGATTACCACGTTATCTAGGCATAGTGACGAGTCGTAGTTTCGGCCAAAATGCGTATTCTTGCGTATTTTGTAACCAAACTACTTTTAGGTATCAAAACCGTTTGTTTTGATATCAAACCTGTTTTCAAACTTTGTTAAACATGTTCTAACATGTTTAGCTCATCACTTTAGGTTTAGTGCTTATATAGAGTCGTAAGTCAAGCGGTCTAAGCAACCGCTTAGACTTTCGAACACGACCTGTTTGGTCGATCATTAGGATCCGACCAAACATATAATGTGACCATAGTTGTATAGGGAATAACCTTCCGAGGTTATACCTTATGGTCACTTCGTTTAGTTAGTTGTATGATAGGTAGTTTATATGCCTTAGGAAAATGACCAAAATACCCTTTTTCACATAATTTCATTTTAAGCATATGTAACACATATTTTGACATCTAAACTGATTATATAACATAATTAGATATGTTAAGGCATATAATACTTGTCATAGGACTAGTTAGGCATCTCGAACGCGCGTTTGCGCGAACGATGCGTTAAAGTGGCGTAAGCTACCTTAACGGATCGTAATGGGTCGTAAGCACTTAGGATAGGATTCATTTTAGAATGTAGGTTTTGTTAAACCATGTCACATGAGTTCCAATAGTCATTTGGTTTACAAGACCTCATTCTACCCGATCTTCCGATTAGGTGTCAATTCCCTAATATAGTGTCTGTTACCCTAGGAACCGCTTCAACACTTGAACTCTTGATCTTTTGAGCTTTGTTATACCCTTTGAACCGGGACTATACGCAACCCCAGGCGAATACATAGTTCCCCTCTTTTACTGTTTTCAAATGTTTTGGGGTGATTCATATGTGCAATCGATTTGTTTTCAAAATGTATGGCATACATGTGTTCACTAAGTGCTTTTATGTGTATTATTCCGATTATGCAAACGTTATGTTTTATCCTTAAGTGATCTACCTATCTTCATAGTTAGATTCATGTAGGATATTTGAAGTACAGACTTAGATCTTCCTATCTTCATAGTGAGATTTCTTAGAAGTACTTTGCAGAGTCAATGGTTGGTTTTTGTGTAGTTTGTTGGTGATTTAGATAACGAAACTAGATAATACATTAAGCACATGGTGGATACGACGCTGGTACTTCCTATATATAAGTGTGCTTATTGTATTACCTTTCGTGGCGTTATCCCGAATCACCATTAGGATATAGTTTGGTTTCCATTCAATAATTCAATATGATATGAACCCAGGGTCCCTGTAGTATCTATCTATCTTCATAGTTAGACTTATATGGGATGTTTAGAGTACTAATATTGGAATCCATGTTTAGATCCGTTGTGTACTTTAATGCATGTTAGATAATTCAATATGATAAGAACCCAGGATCCCTGTAGTATCTATCTATCTTCATAGTTAGACTTATATGGGGTGTTTAAAGTACTGATATTGAAGTCCTTGTTTGGATCCATTGTGTACTTTAATGCATGTTAGATAATTCAATATGATAAGAACCTAGGATCCCTGTAGTATCTATCTATCTTCATAGTTAGACTTATATGGGATGTTTAAAGTACTGATATTGAAGTCCTTGATTGGATTCATTGTGTGCTTTAATGCGTGTTTACAAGTTGGTACAAGTTGGTTGGTTTATGTGTTATGTGGTAGTTGCGATTTAAATAACGAAACGGGTATAATAAAATAAGAACATGGTGGATACGCCGCTGGTACTTCCTATATATAAGCGTTCTTACTTTATTATTCTTGTAACGTTATCTGGATCACTTTAGGATTTTGTGTACAATTGTTTCAATGTTCATTATCAAAATCTTTGTAGAATCTCCCATATTTTTATGTGTTAGATTCTTAGAAAGATATCTGAAGTATTATCATGATTCATTGATTTGATTTAAGTAATACCTATATATGTTTCGATTTATTTCAAAACAGTTATTATTAATCCTTGATTGGATTCCTAATAACACATTCTCAATTTTTTATGATTGTTTAATCGGGATTTCAATATAAAACATAAAATTTACTTAGTAAATATCATAATGCCATATACAAATCTATTTTTGTCACAAGTTTTCACAATTAAAATTAAAATACCAAATGTTTTTGCCATTTATTTGGCCAATAAAACCTATGTATTTGCCGGCATTTTTATGCTGACTGTTTTCGCATATGTTTCAGGATTTTTCGACTGTTCAAGCATGCAACGCATAGGACTGCATATGGGCCTTAGACTTCTAAAACAAATAAACAATTACATGTATTCTTTGTTTGTAAAACAATGTTAACGATAATGAAACAATTTAGTACCAGTAGTTGTGAGCAATTTGTAACGTGACTCCCCGATATTTCCGCCGCGTGTTGTTATATTATGCGATTGGGGTGTTACAGATTGGTATCAGAGCACTGGTTATAGGGAATTAGGTTATTAGTGTAACACCCCGTGTTACCGAATGTCAAAGTCAAAGTCAAGATTGACTTCTTTGACTGTTAATTAGTTTTATGATTTATTAGTTGTATTATGTGGAGTAAGTGTTGTTAATCAAAGAAATCAAAGTAATCGAATGTTTATCGACGCAAAACGATTTGCGACTGTGAATAATAGGAAGTAACAATGCGATAAAGTCAACCAATCAATAATCAAGCTAATCGAATCATCAAACTCGAAACTCGAATTACGCGAATTTGGTTGTATTATACGTGTGTGTGTGCCTTAGGTGTTACTTGTGCATGTTTACTTTATGTTATGGAGATCAATCGAATCGAAACTCAAAACTCAATCGAACTCAATCGAAATAGAATCATGATAATTAGTGGAGAAGAGATAATGCGAGATATAGATGCTTGCATGTAGATATAGTGGTTGGGATTAAAAGTAATTTGAATAGGAAACTCTATCGTATTCGTATCATCTTCAATCGAAATCGAAATATCAGAAATCGTCGCCCTGAACGCTCGAAACAGGCTATTGATCGATCAGGCTCCCAGCCGATCGAACATCCCAGCCGATCGGACGGACTGTCCGATTGAGCAGGCTGTCCGATCGGGATGCCTGGCCGATCGGCCAGCCCTTTCCTCTTTGGGAAGCCTATAAATAGCCCTGTCATTGTCATTCTTTCCATTTTTGGAAACCCTCTGACCGACCAGCTCATGCTCCTCCTCTTTTCTACGATTTCTCTCAATCCCGGTAAGATTTCATCCTAAATCTTGTACTTTCTTGATCAATACACACTCCTACACCTTTCTATCTTTCAAATCTTGATTTCTAACCGTGAAATCATCAAGATCTTAGTATTCTAGGATGATGTCATCATGGAGTTCTTCAAGAACTTCATGTTTTGGCCTCAGTCCACCAAGAATCACTTGGATCTAACCGATTTCCACATGAACAAACAAGGATTTATCCTAGATCTAAACATTTACATGTTGTAAAGGATTGAAAGATGGATTTTCCAACTTTCTTTCAACTCTTTTACACTCAATGCCTTCAAACTGGTAGAAACGGAGCTTGAGCCAACACACTAATCATTCTAATAGTTGTATGGTTCAAGGTTCGGATTCTATCTACGAGGTTCACCGATTTCGGGATAAACCGCAAACTCCGTTCCGAACCGCTCACCGGCCGGACTTGGGTGATTCCTGTCCGAGCAGGGGAAACAAGTAAGAACGAAGGTTCCAGGGTTCAGCTCGTTGTCAAAATACCTCGATATAATGTCAAGTAATCAGAACAGCCAAGCGTTAGACGAATAGGCCGACCAGGTCAGGATGCTGACCGATCGGACAGGCTATTCGATCGAACAGCCCAACCAATCGGACATGTCAGCCGATCGACCAGGCCAGCCGATCGGCTCGCACATGGCCCCACACATTAACAAATTTATGAAGTCTGGTATTGAACGAAGGGATGTTCGATCGAACTACGGTTTGATTTGAATTACTCTTCGGATCATGAGATACTATGCTTCAACACTTAATCGATCTTCAACTCGTTCGACGTATTGGAGTTGCCGCCCGATCGAACATGCCGTCCGATCAGGTGACACTCTGCTAAGGACTTACCACTGAAGTACCTAACCGATCGGTTAAGCCAGCCGATCGAACGACCCGTTCGATCGATCAACCTGAAAGGTAAGGACACTTCAATGTCCTCAATTACTACAACGAAAACTTCGAAAGGACAAGCCATTATACACAAACACATCCTACAAAAAGGAAGAAACAATCCACTCGAACAGTCCAACCGATCGAGCCTACCGGCCGACCGAACAGGCTGTCCGAACGGACTGTCAAATCGAACGAACAACCCGTTCGATCGAACCTACCGTTCGATCGACCAGGCTGTTCGACTCATCAACACTTGTACTCGTTTTACGCATTACTCATCGTTATGATATCGAACTATTCAGGCTAATTCTACTCTCAAGCGGTCCCTTCAATCCATCAACCGCTGTGAGTATACTCGATCCCTTTTTGCTTTTAACACTTTTGGGTGTTACATACGTTACTTATTCAAATCACAATCGAACACACTACTCGATTATTTGAACGCTAACCGTGTCGCATGTATTACGTGACTAAATGAATGCTTGTTATTATGTTTACACGTGGAATGCTATCTACCTGCCTTAACGACGATAGTACTATAGTTTGGACTCAGCACCCGTTCACACGGGGGTTGTTAAGGACAATTACTTGCATGGATTACGGTGGTAATCATGTATTGCGAACTGCCTCGGGCAGTCAACCTGCAGTCATTGGGATCGATAGATCCATGTCGATAATTAACATGCATCGTTTTCCTCTGTGTACGTGCTGGTTATGCGTAAATTATTTCGAACTCTATATGCTATTATCAAACTTGTATTCTCACCTTTACATTTTATGTATTGACTTTATTTCAACGTATGTGACAGGCAATTAGGATGCTTATCTGCTAGGAAAGCGAGCTTAGAATAAGCGTCTAGAGCATAGTTGTCTGTAGATCTTGCAGAACGAGTCTCTAGAAGCATTGAACAATATTATTTTTATATTTGCATTTAAATCTGAGTTGTCGGAACAGAACATTTGGCTAGTCGTTGTCTGTAATAATTTGTTTACTGTTTGGGATACGGTATGGGACATATTATTTTAAACTGAATAGTAATGATAGTTGTTGTGGAAACTTCTTGACAATCTGTTTTGCTCAGTGCCATGCCCCGATGATTCCGCCATCGGTTGGGGTGTGACAGATTGGTATCAGCGCCATAACTATATGGAATTAGGCTAGACACGACCTAGTCCTGGTCAATGTCTTAGAGACCTAAACTATAGTTAGGAACCAACAGACTAAATTTATGTGCTGTACCCAGCTATTTCTCGCGATCACTGCACTTGAGTTTTCAAATAGGGTCAAGTGATTTCGTTGGGATTAGGTGTGAAAACCGCAAACTCCCGACTAAATTGCTTGGTCAATGCCGATTTTACCAATTTATCAATGATTTCCTCATTATTTTCAATAACAAACGAGGAGAATTATACCAAATCAGGAGTGAAATCCATAGTTTGATGAATAATCTCCTCAATTTTGCTAAAACAAGGAAGAAGTTGCTAAGCTAGGGGTGAAACCCAAACCCTGGCAACTATTTCCAACTTTTACTCATCTCACCAAAGCCTCGACGGACTCCAACGACCTGAACTCACGAGTATGACCTAGGGAATGTGTGTTGAATGCCCAATAATCGAGGCGGAAACACGATCCCGAAAGTCGAAATGTGACGACAAGTCTATTGTGAATAGTCGAATCGCTTTGGGTTAGCCAATGTCTAGTAGCCGCAGACAATCCGTTTTCTCGATTTTCGTGTGTTTCGATTCGGAGCCCGCAACTGCTAAACTCTGATAATTCGTCGATTTTATGTGTTTTATGTGAATATTACCTGTTGTGTGTTTAAATTTTTGTGGAATTCCTCGATTTTTGCTATCACCCCGATCGACACACACGACTCGCATTGCTATCCTATCTCAAGACGCTAACAAGTCGCTGCAATTTTAGACGATATTATGCTGCAATATACGCTTATGCTATGCTCGACATGCTATACGACCAAACTATGCTACTCGATGAACTATACGCGACCGATCTATACGAACGACACGCGAGCTTTGAATGATAGGTTTCTGTATTCTGACTGCCTCTGTGATAAAAATCTGTATATGCTTCTGTGATTATATGTCTCTGTGCTCTATGTGTCTATGTGTTTATGTGCTTCTGTGATTACGTAAACCTATGGTTATGTGCCTATGTGTTATGTGATACGTGTTTCGACGTGTTTATGAGCTTTAGTAAGTAGTAGACGTGTGAGGTGAGATTCGATTTTGATGTGTCTGAGACCTACACGATGTCTGTTGCAGACCATGTCGTCACCCGGACACCGAACCCCACTTACCCGCCAAGAGAAGAGAGACAGACGTCTTGCTGCTATCATCGCCAAGCAAGTGGCAAAAGCTGTAAGCGATGTCTATGAAAATGTCAGCAAATCATCCTAGGAGTCGAGAACTGAAGCTCCAAAAGATGCTGCCAAGACTGTTTTCAGCTTCAAACAGTTTAAGGCATGCGGACCAAAAGAATTCACCGGAGAAGATGGCCCAACGGCTATGTTTCAACAGTTCGATTCTATCGAAGTCACTCTGCGCCAAAGCGGCTGTCCTACAAATTTTCGTACCCTAAATGCGACCGGCGTCTTCCAGTCCCGAGCTCTAGACTGGTGGACGGCCGAACGAAACAAACGCGGAAATGATACAGCTTATGAGCTGACTTGGGAAGAGCTGAAAGCCATCATGATGGACGAATTCTGCCCTCCCCACGAACGCCAAAAGCTGGAGGACGAGTTTTGGAACATCAAGCAGAAGGACGGAGACAACGCTGCATTAACTGCTTGCTTTAAGCAGCTCAGCATTATCTGTCCCAATCAAGTCAAGACGCCAGATGTGGCCATCAAGAAGTACATTCGAGCCCTACCCGATTGTGTTGCCGACTTTGTTCACGCTGCAAAGACCTCAACGATCGAAGAGACTTACTTGCTTGCCGCCGAGATTAATGACAAGCGAGTAAAAGCTGGTTTCTGGGATAAGCCCTCCAAGTCTCTGCATCAAGCCACTAATGCATCGACCGCCGACACCACCACTGCTCAACCATCCAAGTCATCACGCCGCAAGAAGAAGCACAACAAAAACAACATCTCCAACAACAAGAACTGTGTTGTCACTACCACTGCTGCTCCTCTGCAAGCCGTGCCGGCTCAGCAACAGCGTGCTTACACAGGTCCCCACCCGCTCTGCCCGACATGCTCGTATCATCATCCGGTGGGACTTGCCTGTCGTTTCTGCGCTCATTGCAATTTGTATGGCCATTTTACTACCAATTGTCACTATGGTCCTCATCAAGTCCCAGTTCAAGCCACTGCTCATCAAGCTCTACTCCCAGCCCCGCAAGGCCAACATGTAGCTCAAGCACCCGCGATCAATGCTCGAGTCTGCTTTGCATGTGGTGACCCTAGCCACTTTGCAAATATGTGCCCGAACAGGGTGGTGAAACAAGAGCCCCAGCCCCAGCAGTAGCAACAACAACCTCAGCAGCAGCAGCAAGCAGCCCGTGCCAGAACCTTCAACATCAATGCTCGTCAAGCTCAGGCTGACAACAACGTGGTTAATGGTACGTTCCTTGTGAATGGTATTTATGCATCATATTTGTTTGATACTGGAGCCGATAACAGCTTTGTGTCATTTGAATTCGAGAAGCTCCTTAGTTATAAGCGCTCTTATCTTCCCTCGTCATTCGAAGTTGAAGTCGCTACTGGAAGAACTGTCGCCGTTAACTCTGTACTTCGTGATTGTACTCTCGAGCTTAATAATCACATCTTCCCAATCAACCTTATTCCGATGCAGCTCAGAAGTTTCGACGTCATAGTAGGCATGGACTTTCTACGCGAAAACCATGCTGAAGTGGTGTGCTTTGATAAAATGATTAGATTCTCGCTCGCGAATGGTGATTTACTATGTGTGTATGGTGAAACTGCTTCGAAAGGCCTCAAGCTCATGTCGAGTGTCGAAGCTAGCAAGTATCTCCGCAAGGAATACAGAGCTTTCTTGGCCAACATTGTAGTAGCGGAGAAGGAAAAGAAAAAGAAGGCGGAAGTCAAGGTGTCCCAGTGGTCCGTGAATTTCCTCAGGTATTCCCTGATGATCTTCCTGGACTACCGCCAAGTCGTGATATCGACTTTCGTATCGACCTCATTCCTGGAGCTAACCCTGTTGCCAAAGCCCCTTATCGACTCGCGCCATCCGAAATGAGGGAACTCTCAAACTGTGACACCTGTGTCACCACGACCATCAAACAAATACCAAACCAATGAAATATTGTATTTCATACTTCGGATTTTGTGTAAATATGTGTATCGTTTGCACATATTGATTCTTGTTCGATTTCGGGCCTTAAATCACTTTCTGGAAGGTTATACGCGATCTGATGCGTAAATATAACCAGTTTAATGCAAGAAACACTCCGGAATAGTGAAATAGGCTTAACATACCTTAAATAACCCTTACATAACTTAGAAATAAGTTTTGGATGGTTTGGTATGCCGAAATCAAGTTTATTCGCTTACAGGGACTAACTTCGACAAACTGCGAAAGTATGTCAATTTGAACTGTAATGAACATTCCGGAAACATGGCCATAAGTTAAACACACCCTAAATATCCTTTACATAGCTTAGAAATAGGCTTTAAGGTGTTCGGTGTGCTAAAATAAACTTTATACTCATTCAGGGACTAAAAGCGTTAAAAAGTGCATAAGTTTGTATTTTCGCGCATATTTTACGTTCTGAATACTTCCGGACTTCCAAAAATTTATCTAAGCATTAAAATATTTTATTTTAGTGTTTCGCATAAGAAAAATCCATTCGTCGCGCAATTTGGATCGTTTTTCGCGTTTATGCGCATTCCGTCGTAATTAACCGAACAACGCAACCGTACGACCAAACGAACCGACATCCAAGATATTTTTGAGCACATTTTAAGTTCCCTATACTTTAACTTCATTTTAGAGCTTTGAAATGGGGTTAACGGGGCTTAAACGTGTCAAAAATGCATCAAATACCAAGTTTTGGGGCTGCAGGGACCAAAACTGCCAATTTTGAAAGTTGCTGACCTGCAAGGTCCTTACGGTCCATATGGACCTTTGCTTACGGTCCGTAAGCATGTCCCAGATCAGCAGAATTGGTTTCCAGCTTGTTCCAGCTGTTCCACACCTTTGCTAATGGTTTTTCATCAATCTATGGGCTATTTTTGATGGTTTTTAAGTGCCCATGGTATCCAAATACCATGTGCCCACTTGTACGGCTTAGATCGAAGCTCAATCTTCGAGAAACGATCTTAACGGCTCTTGAATTCCTATAAATACCCACCCTCATTCATTCCTCCAACTCACACTTGATCTGATTTTGGCTCTCTAAGTTGAAGTTTATGCTTCATACCCGAGAGTAAATCGGATCAAGAGCTTGCGGGGACCTTCTGTAAGTATTCTTTCGTGCTTTTCTTTCGTTTTAGCGTTAAAGTCAAACTGCGTTTGACTTTCTGCATTGTCCAGTTTATGGTCAATGCGAAGTTCGTTTGAACTTCATAACGTGAGCGTAATCACGATGGTTATAGTCCCTAGTGACTATACCTACTGATTTCCACGTTCTCTAGGCTCAGTGACGAGTCGTAGTTTCGGCCAAAATGCGTTTACTCACGTATTTTGTAACCAAACTACTCTAGGGTATTAAAACCGTTTGTTTTAATACCAAGCCTGTTTTCTAACTTTACTAAACATGTTCTAGCATGTTTAGCTCGTCGCTTTTAGAATTGTGCTTGTTTAGGGTCGTAAAGGTAAGCGATCTAATCAATCGCTTATACTTTCGAAACCGACCCATTTGGTCGATCATTAGGATCCGACCAAACACTTTAGGTGACCATAGTTGTATAGGGAATAACCTTCCGAGGTTATACCTTAGGGTCACGTCGTTTAAGTAGTTGTATGATAAGTAGTTCTTATGCCTTAGGTAAATTACCAAAATGCCCTTTTTGCGCATAAATTCATTTTAAGCATATGTAACATAATTTTTGACATCTAAACTTGTCATAGGGCTAGTTAGGCGGTCCGAACGCATTTTACGCAAACGACGCGTTAAAGTAGCATAAGCTTCCTAAACGGGTCGTAATGGGTCAAAAGCACTTAGGATAGGTTTCGTTTTAGTACGTAGGCTTTGTTAAACCATGTTACATAAGTTCCCCTACTTATTTGGTTTACGAACCCTCGTACTACCCGATCCTCCGATAGGTCCGTTTATTAATGTAGATACCTATATAGGTGACGTTTGATTCCGTGATCTTCTAGCTTTGCTTGGTGGTTATCCTAGGACTTCTAAGCAATCTCAAGTGAGTACATAGTCCCCTCTTTTACTGTTTTCCAAACATTTTGGGGTGGAACACATGTGCCTACTTGTTACTTTCATGATTTCATGCTTTTATATCATATACTTGCTATGTTCACTAGTACACTATTAGTACATGATTTTATTATGTTTTTGCTATGTATGCCCATTGTGTGCATACTTAGTACCTCGTTTTACATAACATTTCATGCTACGTATGTTCATCATACTTAGTACATTTTACATCACATGCTATGTATGTTCATCATACTTAGTACATTTTACATCACATGCTATGTATGTTCATCATACTTAGTACATTTTACATCACATGCTATGTATGTCCATTGTGTGCATACTTAGTACATCGTTTTACAAGACATTTTATGCTTTGTATCATGCTATGTATGTCCATCCGTCGCATACTTAGTACATCGTTTGTGCATTCTTACCTATGGCTTGGTTGTTACATATTTCACTTGCCATACATGACATTATGTTTACACATTACTTGATTGACATTTGACAACGGTTTAGACATGGGCAATTTACATTGGTGGTTTATGTGGGTAAGTGATTTGAGTAACGAGACGTGTGTAATGTGATACAAGCATGGTGGATACACCGCTGGTACTTCCTATATATAAGTGCTTGTATTATATTACATGGCGTAGCGTTATTTAAATCATTCATTTGGATTTATACATTTTTACACAAATAACATATTTTTCACAAGACATTGTTTTACAAAACAGTTTGTTTTATACAAACTCATTTTTTACTTTGTTATTCATTTAACCTTACATCATTCTTTTTAACTATACATATCTATCATCGATTTTCAAACGTTTTATAAAAGCAAACACTTAAACTGGATTCATGACAAGTTTTTGGTTAAACATTTTCTTAAACCTAAGTCATGAATCCTATTTTTCATAAAACCTATGTACTCGCCGGCATTTTTATGCTGATGTATTTTCACATGTGTTTCAGGTACGATAGTTGATGATATTTGATGATGATATTGATGCATGCTCACATAGGATTGGACGAGGCCTTAGTGACATTAAAAGATGCAAGACTAGTTAATTTTTGTTATGTTTCTTTATTGTTAAGACATTATAACTCATTTAATTCAATAAAACAAAATTTGTTTAATCCATGGTTGTGAAACAATGATTCTGTTACAACACTCCCCGACGTTTCCGCCACGTTTTGTTGTTTTACGTGGTCGGGGTGTGACACAAACTAACTCCAGGAATTGCTTGGAAAAGCCTTTATTCGCCCAAGCACCTCTCCATGGGGCGCGCCAGTCCTTTTCGTTAAAAAGAAGGATGGGTCGTTCAGGATGTGCATCGACTATCGGGAATTGAATAAGCTAACCATCAAGAACCGTTACCCCCTACCTCACATCGACGATTTGTTTGATCAGCTACAAGGTGCTAAGTGTTTCTCGAAGATCGATCTACGTTCAGGCTATCATCAATTGCGCATTCAGTAAGGAGATATACCAAAAACTGCTTTTTGCACTCGTTATGGCCACTATGAGTTCGTTGTTATGCCTTTTGGTTTAACCAACGCACCCGCGGTTTTTATGGATCTGATGAATCGCGTGTGTAAGCCCTATCTTGACCGTTTCATCATCGTGTTCATCGACGATGTCTTGATCTATTCCAAATCGAAAGCCAAACACGTGCAACATCTACGTTTGGTTCTCGAGTTACTCCAGGGGAACCAACTCTATGCCAAGTTCTCCAAGTGCGAATTCTGGTTAGAGAAGGTTCAGTTTCTGGGACACATCGTGGATAGTCAAGGTATTCATGTCGATCCTGCGAAGATTGAAGCAGTTAGGAGCTGGATTACGCCTAAGAACCCGTCTGAAGTCCGTTCTTTCCTCGGAATAGCGGGTTATTATCGACGATTTATCGAAGGATTCTCTAAAATCGCTGTGCCGCTTACCGCCCTTACTCATAAAGACAAGTCTTTTGTTTGGGGAACTGAACAAGAGTCTGCTTTCCAAACCCTCAAGTATAAGCTTTGCAATGCTCCTGTTCTCACATTGCCCGACGGAAACAACGATTTCATTGTCTATTGTGATGCTTCCAACATTGGTCTTGGTTGCGTTCTCATGCAGCGGGACAAGGTTATAGCTTACGCATCTCGTCAGCTCAAAATCCACGAGAAGAACTATATAACCCATGATCTCGAGCTAGGCGCAGTTATTTTTGCATTGAAGATTTGGCGACACTACCTGTATGGTACCAAGTGTACGATCTTCACCGATCACAGGATTTTACAACACATCTTTAATCAGAAAGAACTTAACATGCGTCAACGCCGATGGGTAGAACTTCTTAATGATTACGACTGTGAGATTCGTTATCACCCAGGCAAGGCAAATGTTGTTGCCGACGCGCTCAACTGACGGAGTTATGTGCTTAGTATTCGCAATACTCAAGCCCAGCACGATCTCGAAACTCTCATCCGTGAAGCCCAACATGCTTGCTTCAATGAAGGCACCCTGAAGAAAGAAAGGACTCACCATGATGGAGCTCAGCTTGTAAGCAAATCGAATGGGATCTTCTATTTTCTGGATCGAATTTGGATCCCTTAGCGGACCGAATTACGAAAGATTTTAATGGATGAAGCCCACAAATCTCAGTATTCTATTCATCCCGGTGCCGACAAAATGTACCAGGACCTTCGTTACAAGTACTGGTGGTCGGGAATGAAAAGAGATATCGCCCTCTATGTCGGAAGATGCCTGACTTGTGCTAGGGTCAAGGCTGAACATCAACGACCTTCTGGCTTACTCGAACAACCGCCAATCCCGGTATGGAAGTGGGAGAGTATAGCTATGGATTTCATAACCAAACTCCCGCCCACGCCATCAGGTCACGACAACATTTGGGTTATAGTTGATCGTTTGACCAAATCAACCCACTTTTTTCCCATACGAGAAGACTACAAGGTAGAACGACTAGCCCGAATCTACACCGACGAGATCATTTGTAATCATGGCACGCCTCGTGACATCATCTCTGACCGTGATGCTCGGTTTATGTCGCGATTGTGGGAAACGTTTCAAGCAGCTCTTGGTACGACACTTAACTTAAGTACTGCTTTCCATCCTCAAACCGACGGGTAGACTGAAAGGACGATCCGTACTCTTGAAGACATGCTCCGTGCGTGTGTCATAGACTTCGGTGGTAGTTGGAACAAATACCTGCCGTTAGTCGAATTCTCGTACAACAATAGTTATCATGCCAGCATACAAATGGCACCATTCGAGGCCTTATATGGAAGAAGATGTCGATCGCCTATTGTATGGCACGAGATCGTTCACTCACAATTAACCGGTCCTGAGCTATTACAAGAAACGACCGACAAAATCCTCCAAATTCAAGACAACTTGTCAAAAGCCCGGGATAGACAGAAAAGTTACGCCGATAGAAGACGAAAGCCCCTAGAATTTGACGTTGGCGACTATGTACTCCTAAAGGTATCACCTTGGAAGGGTGTGGTCAGATTCGGCAAGAAAGGGAAACTAACGCCTCGATATGTTGGACCTTTTAAGATTCTGGAAAGGATCGGAAAAGTCGCCTACAGACTCGAACTACCGGAAGAACTCAGTAACGTCCACCCGACTTTCCACGTGTTAAACCTTCGAAAATGTCTGGCTGAGCATGATCTGATTGTGCCCCTCGACGACCCTCGTGGAAAAGCCTGTCGAAATCATGGATCGCCAAACCAAGCAACTCAGACGCTCGCGCATTCCTATCATGAAAGTCCGATGGGAAGGCAAACGAGGCGCAAAGTTCACTTGGGAACTCGAAAGCGACATGAAGGCGAAGTACCCGCAGTTGTTCAAATGAAGGCCTAAAGAGAGAACGTACAATTTAACATGATTCACAGCAATGTACAGCTTTCAGCCTAATTTCGGGACGAAATTCCCTAAACAAGGGGAGGCTGTAACACCCCGTGTTACCGAATGTCAAAGTCAAAGTCAAGATTGACTTCTTTGACTGTTAATCAGTTTTATGATTTATTAGTTGTATTATGTGGAGTAAGTGTTGTTAATCAAAGAAATCAAAGTAATCGAATGTTTATCGACGCAAAACGATTTGCGACTGTGAATAATAGGAAGTAACAATGCGATAAAGTCAACCAATCAATAATCAAGCTAATCGAATCATCAAACTCGAAACTCGAATTACGCGAATTTGGTTGTATTATACGTGTGTGTGTGCCTTAGGTGTTACTTGTGCATGTTTACTTTAAGTTATGGTGATCAATCGAATCGAAACTCGAAACTCAATCAAACTCAATCGAAATCGAATCATGATAGTTAGTGGAGAAGAGATAATGCGAGATATAGATGCTTGTATGTAGATATAGTGGTTGGGATTAAAAGTAATTTGAATAGGTAACTCTATCGTATTCGTATAATCTTCAATCGAAATCGAAATATCAGAAATCTTCGCCCCGAACGCTCGAAACAGGCTGTTGATCGATCAGGCTCCCAGCCGATCGAACAACCCAGCCGATCGGATGGACTGTCGGATCGAGCAGGCTGTCCGATCGGGATGCCTGGCCGATCGGCCAGCCCTTTCCTCTTTGGGAAGCCTATAAATAGCCCTGGCATTGTCATTCTTTCCATTTTTGGAAACCCTCTGACCGACCAGCTCGTGCTCCTCCTCTTTTCTCCGATTTCTCTCAATCCCGGTAAGATTTCATCCTAAATCTTGTACTTTCTTGATCAATACACACTCCTACACCTTTCTATCTTTCAAATCTTGATTTCTAACCGTGAAATCATCAAGATCTAAGTATTCTAGGATGATGTTATCATGGTGTTCTTCAAGAACTTCATGTTTTGGCCTCAATCCACCAAGAATCACTTGGATCTAACCGATTTCCACATGAACAAACAAGGATTTATCCTAGATCTAAACATTTACATGTTGTAAAGGATTGAAAGATGGATTTTCCAACTTTCTTTCAACTCTTTTACACTCAATGCCTTCAAACTGGTAGAAACGGAGCTTGAGCCAACACACTAATCATTCTAATAGTTGTATGGTTCAAGGTTTAGATTCTATCTACGAGGTTCACCGATTTCGGGATAAACCGCAAACTCCGTTCCGAACCGCTCACCGGCCGGACTTGGGTGATTCCTGTCCGAGCAGGGGAAACAAGTAAGAACGAAGGTTCCAGGGTTCAGCTCGTTGTCAAAATACCTCGATATAATGTCAAGTAATTAGAACAGCCAAGCGTTAGACGAATAGGCCGACCAGGTCAGGATGCTGACCGATCGGACAGGCTATTCGATCGAACAGCCCAACCGATCGGACATGTCAGCCGATCGACCAGGCCAGCCGATCGGCTAGCACATGGCCCCACACATTAACAAATTCATGAAGTCTGATATTGAACGAAGGGATGTTCGATCGAACTATGGTTTGATTTGAATTACTCTTCGGATCATGAGATACTATGCTTCAACACTTAATCGATCTTCAACTCGTTCGACGTATTGGAGTTGCCGCCCGATCGAACATGCCGTCCGATCAGGTGACACTCTGCTAAGGACTTACCACTGAAGTACCTAACCGATCAGTTAAGCCGGCCGATCGAACGACCCGTTCGATTGATCAACCTGAAAGGTAAGGACACTTCAATGTCCTCAATTACTACAACGAAAACTTCGAAAGGACAAGCCATTATACACAAACACATCCTACAAAAAGGAAGAAACAATCCACTTGAACAGTCCAACCGATCGAACAGGCTGTCCGAACGGACTGTCAAACCGAACGAACAACCCGTTCGATCGAACCTACCGTTCGATCGACCAGGCTGTTCGACCCATCAACACTTGTACTCGTTTTATGCATTACTCATCGTTATGATATCGAACTATTCAGGCTAATTCTACTCTCAAGCGCTCCCTTCAATCCATCAACCGCTGTGAGTATACTCGATCCCTTTCTGCTTTTAGCACTTTTGGGTGTTACATACGTTACTTATTCAAATCACAATCGAACACACTACTCAATTATTTGAACGCTAACCGGGTCGCATGTATTACGTGACTAAATGAATGCTTGTTGTTATATTTACATGTGGAATGCTGTCTACTTGCCTTAACGACGATAGTACTATAGTTTGGACTCAGCACCCATTCACACGGGGGTTGTTAAGGACAATTACTTGCATGGATTACGGTGGTAATCATGTATTGCGAACTGCCTCGGGCAGTCAACCCGTAGTCATTGGTATCGATAGATCCATGTCGATAATTAACATGCATCATTTTCCTCTGTGTACGTGCTGGTTATGCGTAAATTATTTCGAACTCTATATGCTATTATCAAACTTGTATGCTCACCTTTACATTTTATGTATTGACTTTATTTCAACGTATGTGACAGGCAATTAGGATGCTTATCTGCTAGGAAGGCGAGCTTAGAATAAGCGTCTAGAGCATAGTTGTCTGTAGATCTTGCAGAACGAGTCTCTAGAATCATTGAACAATACTATTTTTATATTTGTATTTAAATCTGAGTTGTCGGAACAGAACATTTGGCTAGTCATTGTCTGTAATAATTTGTTTACTGTTTGGGATACGGTATGGGACGTATTATTTTAAACTGAATAGTAATGATAGTTGTTGTGGAAACTTCTGGACAATCTGTTTCACTCAGTGCCATGCCCCGATGATTCTGCCATCGGTTGGGGTGTGTCAATTAGCATGCCTTGAACCTAGTCTATAACCTTCATAGAACCCAAACATGAGTAGACTTAGGAGCTCTTTCCTAATCCTCATCCTTATTCGTGCCACAACTGCTCTATGATTTACGAATCATCTAACCTTAGATGATTTATCCTGAACCTTAGGCTTTATGACTTGGGGTATTCCTCAAAATGTTTTCTCAAAACATTTTCATTAAAATATTTTCCAAATTGTTTTCTTAAATGTTTTTCTCAAAATGTTTTCATCAAAATATTTTTCTTTTCAAAATGTTTTCTCAAATGTTTTCGTCAAAATATTTCACAACATGTTTTATCTCAAACGATTTGTATCAAAGGATTTCTCAAATGTTTTCTTCAAACGTTTTTC
The DNA here is from genome assembly GCF_002127325.2 of Helianthus annuus. Taxonomy (NCBI): domain Eukaryota; kingdom Viridiplantae; phylum Streptophyta; class Magnoliopsida; order Asterales; family Asteraceae; genus Helianthus; species Helianthus annuus. The sequence continues at coordinate 120,148,990 of NC_035444.2, forward strand.
ATCGAAATCTTGGGTTTTAATAATGTGAACACATGCAATCTGGAAGGGTGGATGCCTGTACCCCGAGTTTTCTGTCTAAGGCTAGAGTGTTCGTACAAATCCGAATTTTCGGACCAGTCACTCTTACCTGGGAACTCTTAGGGTGAGTGTCCACTTATAGGCTAAAGCATGTCTTCGTGAAGCATTATAAAAACCTATCCATCTTGACCCTACCGATCAATTTCTAAGCGACCTTTGTAACCTTACTCATTCATGTTACCTTCGGTAATGTGTTTGCTCTTATGACAATCGAAGTATCCTTGTTTTCCCAATACCATTTCATCATATTACCTTCAGTGATATGTTTGATTCAATGCAATTGAAATGAATCTCATTTCATTTCACGACTTTACGAGATCCTATTTTATTTTAAGATACTACCCTTGTCTTTTAAAATTTCAAATTTTTACCATTTGGATGAGAATTTTCAAAATTCAACACAAGGTTTCTTTATTTTAAAATTTTAATTTAAAAACATTTTTGTCTTAAAAGCAATAAATATTTTTTACAGGTAAAGAATTTTATAATACAAACCATTAACCCGGTTTGTATTCTCTCATCCAAAAATATTACAAAAGTTTATTTTCAAGACAACTCTTGTTTCAAAACATAATGTTACAAGCTCATAATAATTGGATAACTCTAACTTTTGGTTTTCTCTATAGCCGTATTTACAAAATGCCTCCTCGACAAGATAAGTAACCTCAAACCAACGAAGAAATCGCAGCCCTTGTCACTCAGCAAATGGCTACAGTGCTTCCAGGCGTAGTAACCCAGATTCACCACATATACAACAACAATGCCCAGTGTAATTTCAAGACCTTTAATTCAGCCAAACCGCTAAAATTTTCTGGGTCTGAAGGAGCAACCGCACTCTTACAATGGTTCGAAAGTATAGAAAGCACATTCCGCCATGTTCAGTGTACCAATGAGCGAAAAGTAGACTTCGCTTCGAGTGTCTTTCAAAGGAGAGCACTCATGTGACAACCCTCGTAATTCCATGTATTCGGTACAACTTATTAATGAAAATTAAAGTGCTTGACGACTGTGTGGAATTACTTAACTGCTCTTTGATTACTATGTTATACTAACATGTGCTTGTTAACGTACTAGTAGTATACAGAAAAGTTACTAAATAGCAATGAATTTTTAATGAATTATTCCGTGGACTGCAGTCAGAAAGTAATGAATCTGATTGCAGTCCGGAAAATGAATTTTTATAAAATATTGGTGATGAATTGGATCCCGAGATTTTTACACAATAATATTTGGATCGTTTAGCACCTTCTGTAAAAAGTCAGGAATTTTTGAAGTAAGATAACTATTTTATTAAAATGCCCGAAAACAGCCCAGTTTTGGATAGTAAAGCTGAAATGACATAAGTAGTAGATTGGTTGGGAACGGGTAAAAGAATTTAGAATGGAATCTACATATCCTCCTTGGGTAGGATATGTACGGCCATCCTCCATAGGTAGGATGCCAATATAATCCTGCGTATTCTCCTTGGGTAGAACTACGTACGTTCGTCCTCCTTGGGTAGGACAACAACCTTAAAACTTACTAGACAAAACTCTATCATGAAGTCCCTCAATTTATATCGACTTAATCGCCGAGGCCAATGTCGAGCGGGTCATTAGTTAATAGCGCTATTAGGTTTTACAAACCTCACACCGTGCCAGTCGGACGGGCGTGTACTAATGGACTATGGCAAACTGTCAGTGATGATAGACACTGATGTAGGGCACAACTTATTTGCGTTAGTAGTCGATATGGTAAGGTCTAGTGGTTCACATGGGGAAGCCCCCACTAATCATGGAAATGGTTTGGGTAATAAAGAATGAACTGGTTAATCATGCTTTCAACTACGGGGTAACCCCCACGGCAATTACGCCAACGAAAGACAAACCACGTTTTCAGAAACAACTTAAAACTAAACAACCAACCGTGAACTCACTCAACTTTGTTGTTGACTCGTTGTTACATGCCTTACATGTCGTTAAATGTTGGAGCTTGCACGAGGAAGGAGTCGTTGTGGGATACAGACTGTTATGTTCCGTATTTAATATTTAATTCCGTTTGAACTTATTAAACTTACGCTTTAGACTTTAAACTTATGAACTATGGACTTTTGTTTTTGGGTTTTACTTTTAATGCTTCCGCTGATTAATTCGAACTTAGTTAACTAGTTTTGGTCACCAATTGTATTGGGGTTGATTTTATTTACTTATTACGTTGTTCAATATGATTGGTGGCTCGATCCTGGTCATGTCACGCCTCCAAGCGGTGATACTCCGCATGATGGATTTTGGGGGTGTGACAGATTGGTATCAGAGCCATTGGTTATAGTGAACTTGGTTTTAAAAGGGGAAAAGCTTTTTTTTTTTTGATAAAACCAGACTATAACCGGTACAGTGCTCAACGATCCACAACGACGCTTCGCTCCACATGCAAGACTCCACACAATAGGTGGTATGATCTATGTTATATTATCGGTTAGATAGTTTACACTGTGCATTAGTTAACGTGATAATTGCTATTTGAACCTTGTGTGCTTACTCTCTCGTGTCGTCCCACACTTACGCACTTTCGTGACACTTTTCTCACTTTCGTTGCTTCGTTCTGAAGATCATGAACGGACGCGGAGGACGTATCAACCTAACTCAAGCCCAGCTGACGGCTTTGATCAACGAACGAGTTGCTGAGGCACTCGCAGCTGTCCCTGCAGGAGGTATAACCTGCCATATCAACCTATCTTAGGACGTTTAGACCTTACCTTCACAAACCAACCCTCATGCTTAACCTTGTCTTTTATTCTCGCACCACAGGTCAATATGCTCAGCCTTCTGTGTGCACATTCAAAACCTTCATGGATTGCCGACCTAGCACTTTCAGCGGCACAGAAGGAGCTGTGGGCCTTCTTCACTGGTTCGAGAAGCTCGAGTCTGTTTTCGAAATGTGTGAATGCGCTGAAGATCATAGGGTGAAATATGCTACTGGAACACTCGAAGGTGCTGCGTTAACCTGGTGGAAGGCACAGGTTCAACTGCTTGGGTTGGCGGTTGCTAATGCCACCCCATGGAATGGTTTCAAAGAACTGATCAAAGAAGAGTACTGCAGGCGTGACAACATCCACAAGCTGGAGGTGGAATTTTTCAATTTGAAGATGACGGGGTCTGAGATCGAGGCATACACGAAGAGGTCAAACGAGCTAGCCATCTTGTGTCCTACTATGGTGGACCCTCCTATCAAGCGCATTGAGCTGTACCTTAAGGTTCTTGTACCAGAGATTCAAAGCCTTGTAACCTCAGCTAATCTTGGCACCATACAGCAAGTCGTCAAGTTGGCTCATCGTCTCACCGATTAGGCAGTTGAGCAGAACAGGCTGCCCAAGCGTATTAGCACTACTACTTTTGATGCTCCCAATGATAATAAGCGCAAGTGGGATGGAAATTTGGGCAAGGGTTCTGCTTCAGCTCAATCCCAGCAGCGAAAGACAGACAAGTACAGGAGCCCCAGTCTTCTGGGAATCAAGGTCAGGGTGGGTACATGGGAAATCACCCTAAGTGCAATCGATGTAATCTGCACCACAGCGGGCAGTGCAACAAGGGTCGCTGTCAGAGATGTCACAAGCTGGGTCATAAAGCTAAGGATTGTAGGAGCCCACGTCCTGTGAATCAGAATCGCCAACAACAACAAGCTCCACAGAACCACCAGCAGCAGCAACAACAGGGCAATAAAGGATGCTTTCAGTGTGGCGCTGAAGGCCACTTTAAGAGGAACTGCCCTCAGCTAAACCAGAATCAGAATAACCAAAGAAATGGGAACCACAATGGAAACAACAATGAAGGCAACAACGGAGGCAACAACGGAGGTAACAATAATGGCAATGGCGCCCAAGTTCGTGTGTTCGTAATTGGTCAGGGTGAAGCAAGGAACGATCCCAACGTTGTGATGGGTAAGTTTCTTCTGGATGATTTCTTTGTTACTGCTTTATTTGATTCGGGTGCCGATACTAGCTACGTGTCCTTAAAAGTTAGTCAGATACTTAAGCATACTCTGACACTTTTAAACACCAAGCACATCGTAGAGTTAGCAAATGGTAAAAGTTTAGAGGCTACTCATGTAGTTAAGGGTTGCAAGCTTGTCCTTGCCAATCAGGCCTTTGCTATCGACCTCATTCCTATCGTTCTGGGTAGTTTTGACGTTGTCATTGGGATGGATTGGTTATCTCAACACCAAGCGGAGGTTATTTGCAAGGAGAAAATCGTCCGTATCCCTCATTCTGATAGAGAACCCCTCGTGATTCGTGGCGACAAGAGTGGTGCTGTTGTAGGCATCATCTCTTTCCTTAAGGCCTAGAAGTGTTTGCGAAAGGGCCGCACTGCTATTTTAGCCCTCGTTTCTGATGCATCCTCAGAAGAAAAAGAAAAGAAGATAGAAGACATTCCTATTGTACGTGACTTTCCTGAGGTATTTCCTGAGGAATTACCTGGACTTCCGCCTCATCGCCAAGTTGAATTTCAAATCGAGCTAGCTCCCGGAGCAGCGCCCATAGCTCGAGCACCTTATCGTCTAGCTCCATCAGAACTTGAAGAACTGTCCACACAACTACAAGAACTCCTGGAAAAAGGGTTTCATACGTCCTAGTTCTTCGCCTTGGGGAGCTCCAGTATTATTTGTGAAGAAGAAAGACGGTACCTTCAGAATGTGTATTGACTACCGCGAACTCAACAAGGTGACCGTGAAGAATCGTTATCCTCTTCCACGCATTGATGACTTATTCGACCAGTTGCAAGGGTCGAGTTATTACTCTAAGATTGATTTGAGATTGGGATACCATCAGCTGAGAGTCCGAGAGGAAGACGTCTCCAAAACAGCATTCAGAACTCGTTACGGCCATTACGAGTTTCTGGTTATGCCTTTCGGATTAACGAATGCACCTGCAGTCTTCATGGATCTCATGAACCGAGTGTGCAAACCTTACCTGGAGAAGTTCATTATAGTATTCATCGACGACATCCTGATCTATTCTAAGAGTCAGGAGGAACACGGGCAACATCTGAGGCTTATTCTGGAACTTCTCCGAAAAGAGCAGTTGTATGCCAAGTTTTCGAAATGTGACTTTTGGCTTCGTGAAGTCCATTTTCTAGGCCACGTGGTAAACAAGGATGGGATTCATGTAGATGCATCCAAGGTTGACTCGATTAAGAACTGGCCTGCACCCCGCACACCAACAGAAATCCGCCAATTCTTGGGTTTGGCCGGATATTACAGAAGATTCATCAAGGATTTCTCAAAGATTGCGCAACCTCTCACTTCACTGACTCAGAAAGGTGTTACCTATCGTTGGGGTGATGCACAGGAGTCCGTATTTCAGCACTTAAAGGATAGACTTTGTAGCGCGCCTATCCTCTCGTTGCCCGAAGGCACAGATGATTTTGTGGTTTATTGCGACGCTTCCATCCAAGGACTTGGTTGCGTGTTGATGCAACGCGACAAGGTCATTGCCTACGCATCACGCCAACTTAAGGTTCACGGAAGGAACTACACTACGCATGACTTGGAATTGGGAGCAGTTGTTTTCGCACTTAAGATATGGAGACATTACCTGTACGGTACCAAGTGCACCATTTACACCAATCACAGGAGTCTCGAGCATATCTTCAAGTAAAAGGAGTTAAACATGCGACAACGCCGATGGGTTGAACTTTTGAACGACTACGAATACGCAATCAAGTATCATCCGGGCAAGGCCAATTTTGTGGCTGACGCCCTCAGCCGGAAGGATACTATACCTAAGCGTGTACGTGCGTTACAACTTACCATCCAATCTAACCTCCCGGCTCAGATTCGTGACGCTCAGGTTGAAGCATTAAAAGCAGAGAACATCAGGGCTGAGTCCTTACGAGGATCGAGGCAACGGCTAGAACAAAAGGAAAACGGCGCCTACTATGTTAACGGACGCATCTGGGTTCCACTTTATGGAGATTTACGCGAGCTTGTGATGGATGAAGCACATAAGTCTCGTTATTCAGTACATCCTAGTTTGGATAAGATGTACCACGATCTAAAGAGTACATACTGGTGGCCTGGTATGAAAGCCAACATAGCAACCTACGTCAGTAAATGCTTGACTTGTGCTAGGGTCAAGGTCGAATACCAGAAACCATCAGGCCCACTCCAACAACCAGAGATTCCGAAATGGAAATGTGAGCAAATTTCCATGGATTTCGTTACTGGCCTGCCCAGATCTCAACGCGGAAACGATACCATTTGGGTGATCGTGGATCGACTGACCAAGTCTGCACATTTTCTGGCTATCAAGGAAACGGATAAGTTTTCTACTCTAGCAGACATTACCTAAAGGAAGTGGTATCAAGGCACGGAGTGCCAACCTCCATCATTTCTGATCGTGACGCGCGTTTTACTTCGGAACTGTGGCAAGCCATGCACAAGTCTTTTGGTTCACGTTTAGATATGAGCACCGCTTATCACCCACAGACGGATGGGCAATCTAAACGCACCATCCAGACCCTTGAAGACATGCTTAGGGCATGTGTAATCGATTTTGGTAATGGCTGGGAAAAGCATCTCCCATTAGTGGAGTTTTCATATAACAACAGCTACCACACCAGCATCCAGGCCGCTCCATTTGAGGCATTGTATGGACGGAAGTGCCGATCACCTCTCTGTTGGGCAGAAGTTGGTGACAGTCAAATCACTGGCCCAGAATTTGTAGTGGATACAACCGAGAAGATTGCTCAGATACGACAACGAATGGCGGCAGCTCGTGACCGTCAGAAAAGCTATGCTGATAAGCGAAGAAAGCCACTCGAGTTCCAGGTTGGGGATCGAGTGCTACTCAAAGTCTCACCTTGGAAAGGTGTAGTCCGTTTTGGCAAACGAGGCAAGCTCAATCCGCGTTATGTCGGACCGTTCGAAATCATTGAGAAAATTGGCAAGGTGGCCTACAGGTTGAATCTATCTGATGAACTCAGCGGAGTTCACAACGTATTCCACGTGTCAAATCTGAAGAAGTGTCTGTCAGACGAGACCCTCATAGTTCCTCTCAAGGAGCTCACTATCGACGCCAAGCTGCGATTCGTTGAGGAACCAGTAGAGATTACTGACCGAGACGTTAGATTCTCAAGCGCACCAGAATACCTCTCGTCCGAGTTCGTTGGGATTCCCGTCGTGGCCCAGAGTATACGTGGGAACGAGAAGACCAAATGAAAATCAAGTATCCCCAGCTGTTTAAGAAAAGTGCAACCACTACTGAGGCTGAAGCTACAGCAGAATTTCGGGACGAAATTCCAAACCAACGGGGGATGATGTGACACCCCAGGAAAACCAGGAAACCAACGCAACTTAACTAGCTTCCTCAGTAACCATGTGCTAAATTTCGGGACGAAATTTTCTTAACAGGGGGAGAATGTGACAACCCTCGTAATTCCATGTATTCCGTACAACTTATTAATGAAAATTAAAGTGCTTGACGACTATGTGGAATTACTTAACTGCTCTCTGATTACTGTGTTATACTTACATGTGCTTGTTAACATACTAGTAGTATACAGAAAAGTTACTAAATAGTCCTGTGTGCTTTCCTGAGTGTTGAAAAGTAAAAACGTTACAAAAATATATATGTAGGACACTTTACGGATTAATTAAGCACTTTAACGGAACAACACCGAACCGAATAACCAGACTTTACCCGGAACACCAAAATAATGCTAGAAGCATTGTTTTTATTTTTCGAAGCTAGTTAGGGTCCCCGAACACCCTAACACACTATACATTACACAACACACCATAAACACTAACTAAACCTTTGATTTCCAACCAAGATCACTAATCATCCATTACAACCCAACCAAGCAACCCCCCCCCCCACTTACGGTTACCAACACAAGGACCCACATGGTGATTTCTTTTGATTAAATAAGTTGGTTTGTAGTCTAGATACCAAACACATTACCCATTAGATTTAGAAATGTTGGAAGACTTCTATATAAACCATGAGTCCATTACTTCTTCATCCACACTTCAACAACACACCACAAAAACTCCCTTCTTCCCCCTTGTTCGGCCGCCCCTAGTAGCACCACCACCACCACCACTTGATCACTTCCAAGCATTCTACAAGCATACAAAGGTGTTACAAGGTGCACAACGAAGCTCGGTGCTCTCGGAAGCGGAAGGACCTTCTTCGTTTGCTATTAACCATCACTTTTCTACACTCGAACTTCCCTAGTCTTGAACTAGTGGTAAGAACTTAGATCTTTGCTTCTTTCATCTTGTTTAGGTGGTTAAAGATGCGTAGTGATCAAAACGATAAGAAACTCTAAAGAACCTTAAACAAGTCTTGAACATAAACTAGTCTAGTGATGAAGTGATGTTAATATGATGTTGTTATGATTCTTGTTGATTTCCTGATAATTTGCTGGTTAATATGGATGTTTGATGTTGTTGTGATCACTAAACATGTTAACGGAATCAATCGAACATGCGTTAGAAGGTAGGGAACTAAAACAAAAAGATGGTTGGTGTTTACAGCCAACTTCAGTTGGCTGTAACCAGACCGTAACATAATGAAAAATGTATTTTCTGAAGTCTAGAATTATGTATTATGAAATACGGTTCTAATGGCACTGGAATCATAATTTTTGGACTTCGTTTACTATTTTTAAAGACCCGATTTGTAACAGCAGCTAAAGCTGAGTTTTTACAGCAGTAAATGGGTGTTATATTTTTAGTCATAACTTGAAACCTGGGTAGAATTAGATCATGAAATTGGTACTGTAGATGGACACTGATGTCGTAGTAATTGTCCCACTGGAATTTCGTCAATCCGACTTACAATGAATTTTTAATAAATTATTCCGTGGACTGCAGTCAGAAAGTAATAAATCTGATTGCAGTCTGGAAAATGAATTTTTATAAAATATTGGTGATGAATTGGATCCCGAGATTTTTACACAATAATATTTGGATCGTTTAGCACCTATTGTAAAAAGTCGGGAATTTTTGAAGTAAGATAACTATTTTATTAAAATGCCCGAAAACAGCCCAATTTTGGATAGTAAAGCTGAAATGACATAAGTAGTAGATTGGTTGGGAATGGGTAAAAGAATTTAGAATGGAATCTACATATCCTCCTTGGGTAGGATATGTACGGCCATCCTCCATAGGTAGGATGATCCTGCGTATTCTCCTTGGGTAGAACTACGTACGTTCGTCCTCCTTGGGTAGGACAACAACCTTAAAACTTACTAGACAAAACTCTATCATGAAGTCCCTCAATTTATATTGACTTAATCGCCGAGGCCAATGGCGAGCGGGTCATTAGTTAATAGCGCTATTAGGTTTAAGAAACCTCACACCGTGCCATTCGGACGGGCGTGTACTAATGGACTATGGCAAACTGTCAGTGATGATAGACACTGATGTAGGGCACAACTTATTTGAGTTAGTAGTCAATATGGTAAGGTCTAGTGGTTCACATGGGGAAGCCCCCACTAATCATGGAAATGGTTTGGGTAATAAAGAATGAACTGGTTAATCATGCTTTTAACTACGGGGTAACCCCCACGGCAATTACGCCAACGAAAGACAAACCACGTTTTCAGAAACAACTTAAAACTAAACAACCAACCGTGAACTCACTCAACTTTGTTGTTGACTCATTGTTACATCCTTACAGGTCGTTAAATGCTGGAGCTTGCACGAGGAAGGAGTCGTTGTGGGATACGGACTGTTATGTTCCGTATTTAATATTTAATTCCGTTTGGACTTATTAAACTTACGCTTTAGACTTTAAACTTATGAACTATGGACTTATGTTTTTGGGTTTTACTTTTAATGCTTCCGCTGATTAATTCGAACTTAGTTAACTAGTTTTGGTCACCAATTGTATTGTGGTTGATTTTATTTACTTATTACGTTGTTCAATATGATTGGTGGCTCGATCCTGGTCATGTCACGCCTCTAAGCGGTGATACTTCACATGGTGGATTTTGAGGGTCTGACAACTCACTTGGTGGAATGGTATTATGAGGGACCGAGGTGCTGAGGTAGCAATGGAACTGACGTGGGAAGAATTTAAAGTTCTTATGAAAAAAGAATTCTGCCCACGAAGTGAAATAAGGGCACTGGAAAATGAGTTCTATTATTTGAAACAGGATAGTGAGGAAAATCGTGCCTACACTGACCGATTTGAACAGTTAAGCCTACTTTGCCCCACTATGGTCACACCTTTGGATCGGGCCATTGAGAAATACATCGTTGGTTTACCTGAACCTGTCCAAGACATCGTCACTGGCAGCCAACCTGCAACGCTCAGGGAGGCTAAGGAATTAGCTGCTATCTTGACTGACGCGCAGGTTAGAAAAGGTAAGTTATTTCGACAAGGAGACAAGAGACAAGACACCGAATCAGTTAACAAGAATTCGAGAAAATCAAAGGCCGAATCTTCTAAATGTTCTAAGAAGCGCAAGGCTTCAAAGAATTTTGCAATTCCTGCACCTACTCCACTGAACTCAGTACCCTTTAAGGGATTTTATCGTGGGAAGCAACCTCGGTGCAATCATTGCAATTATCATCATGCGTCAAATTCCCCTTGTCGCCAGTGTACACTTTGTGGTTTGTTTGGACATCTAGCTGTGACCTGTGGTATCCAGAATCAAGCAGCCCTTACTCAGACTCGCCCAAAAGCATGTTTCAATTGTGGTGACTTAAATCATTTCAAGTGAAACTGCCCCAAGCTTGCCAATGCTAATGGACGAGCATTCAACATCAATGAGGCTCAAGCTAATGATCAAGCGCTTATGATCATTTGAACCTCTAGTTTTCCTGTTTATTTTTTTTTCAAGATCAATGTACATATTTTAAACAATGTTTGTAATGACAATATAAATTTCAAGAAGTTTATCTTTATCTCTGTTATTCTATTTTCAATTTCAAATGTTAATGTGATTGCACTATGTGTGATTTCAAATTTCATGATAATTCTGAGGATTCCGTTCTTTAGGAACTAAATCTTATAATTTAGTATAATGTGATTGCACTCTGGTGCATTCATACAAATTTGGTAACACGATCAATACAAGATAATACTGTTTTATGATCATAGCATTATACACATGATTTGTTTATATAATATGTATAGCACATGATTGTAAATCCAATTTGCTTCATATGTTGATATTAGTACATACTTAGTACATATTTTTACATTACATTTCATGCTATGTATGTCCATTTAGTGCATACTTAGTACATTATTTTACATTACATTCCATGTTATGTATGTCCATTTAGTGCATACTTAGTACATTATTTTACATTACATTTCATGCTATGTATGTCCATTTAGTGCATACTTAGTACATTATTTTACATTACATTCTATGCTATGTATGTCCATTTAGTGCATACCTAGTACATTGTTTTACATTGCATTTCTGTTACACATGTTCATGTAGCATATGGACACATTGTTGTACATTTCTACCTTGTATGTTCACTTAGCATACCTAGCGCATGATTTGAAAATAATTTTCCTCGATATGCTTACATTATGATGATAATGTATGATTAGTATATGTTGCATTCTACCTGTTTGGTTAATATGAAACATATATATTTGTACTAGAATAAAATACATACTGCTAAATTTGTCGTAGGCAAAATAAGTAGTGTTATTGTTGCTAGTATGAAATACAATTCAATTTGACAAATGTTATGTTGTGACAATGTTTATTTGATTTAGTTGATAGTTCGACCTTATTAATTGTTTACCCTTGCTTAATAAGAGGAGCTATGTGGACCATGTGACGAAACAAGTAATTATGGGTGCACACTTAATTATGAGTTTCGACGCATGAGAATCATAGTAAGCCTTGTTAAGTATGGTGGCATAAAATCTAGAATGATTAAGGTAACGGGAGGAGTATGATGCGATAAGAACATGGTGGATACGCCGATGGTACTTCCTATATATAAGTGTTCTTATTGTGTTATTCTTCAGAACGTTGCTGAAATCATTTGGTGATTTTATGTTATCTTGGACCATTATGTGATTATGTGTTTGTTTGTTATTTGAGTGGTTATTTTCAATAGATATAAGCAAGTACATTCATTAACTCAAATCGAGCCGACCGGGAGTATGATATGGTGTTAAAGGTGACGATCTTGATGCCATAGGTATGTTGACCCGTCTCCTATGCATGAGATGCTCATGGTGCATTGGATGTACCTCGTGGGACGTTAGAAACCATGTACGTGAAGGGCTTGAATGTACACCCCCTTTGTTTGATAGGAATTACACTAGGAGCTTAGTATAACATAATGCCTTACTTAAATGATTTTTGAACACTAGTCGACTGTCACAAGTTTCAAAGAAGTGAATACCTTGAGACGCTTTGAATACCCCAAATAATAATTTGAATACCTTAAAATTTCCAAATGGTGCTCTGCATCTTTGGGATCTAGCAATCTGCTTATCCATCAGTTGTTACAATTTCACTCTACGGTCTCCTACAAATAAATTTCGGGACGAAATTTCCTGAAGTAGGGGAGACTGTGACACCTGTGCTCCGTAAACACACACAATGTAGGACACTATCATTTATCAAAGAAACAATGTGTTTTGGTCTCAAAAATTTGTTTATTATGGTTTTACAATTTCACATTTTGATTCTAGTTCATTTTCAAACTTTAAATCGCTTTCTGGAAAGTTAAACGCGAACTGATACGTAAACATACCTAGTTTAATGCGGAAAACACTCCGGAACAGTGACATAGGCTTAACATACCTTAAATAACTTTTATATAACTTAGAAATAAGTTTTGAAAGCTTTGGTGTGTCAAAAACAAGTTTATGCGCACTAAGGGACTATTTGTGTCAAACTGCGAAAGTCTGCTGATTCACATAGTATCGCACATTCCGGAACTTGATAATAAGTTAAACATGCCCTAATTATCCCTTACATAGCTTAGAAATAGGTTTTGAGGTGTTTAGTGCGCAAAAATAAATTTATTTGATCAATAGGGACAAAAAGCGTCAAAAAGTGCATAAGTTTGCATTTTCGCGCATATCTTACGTTCTGAATATATCCGGACTTCCAAAAATTTATGTAATCATTAAAATATTTTATTTTAGTGATTAGCGTGATAAAATTCCATTCGTCGCGTAATTTGGATCGTTTTTGCGTTCGTTACGACTTCCGTCGTAATTAACCGAATAACGCAACCGTACGGCCAAACGAACCGACATCCGTGTTGTCTTTGAGCATATTTTAAGTTCCCTGTACTTTAACATCATTTTAGAGCCTTGAAATGAGGTTAACGGGGTTTTAAAGTGCCAAAAAATCAAGTTTTACAAGTGCATGGACCATTTTTGAAATTTCTGGCAGATACATTGAACTTGGTCCATTTTTGAGGCACCCATGGTATTTCAAAACAATGTGCCACACATGGATGGTTTTGATCCTTGTTTTGCAATAACATTGATGGTTTAAAGTATACCCATGGTTTTGAAAACCATGTGCCCACATGTAAGGTCTAGATCGAGGCACGGTTTACGAGGAACGATCCTAAAGGTTCTTGTTTTCCTATAAATACCCCCACCCATTTTCATTTCATTTCACACCAAGATCTGATTCTATATCCTAAGTTGAAGCTCTATGCTTCATACCTGGATATTTAAATCAAGATCCTCCATTCTTGGACCTTTTGTAAGTCCTCTTTCGTTCTTTTATGCGTTTTTAGCGTGAAAGTCAAACTTTGTTTGACTTTCTGCATTGACCAGTTTATGGTTAACACGAAGTTCATTTGAACTTCACAACGTGAGCGTAATCACGATGGTTATAGTCCCTAGTGACTATACCTACTGATTACCACGTTATCTAGGCATAGTGACGAGTCGTAGTTTCGGCCAAAATGCGTATTCTTACGTATTTTGTAACCAAACTACTTTTAGGTATCAAAACCATTTATTTGGATATCAAACCTGTTTTCAAACTTTGTTAAACATGTTCTAACATGTTTAGCTCATCACTTTAGGTTTAGTGCTTATATAGAGTCGTAAGTCAAGCAGTCTAAACAACCGCTTAGACTTTCGAAAAAACGACCCGTTTGGTCGATCATTAGGATCCGACCAAACATATAATGTGACCATAGTTGTATAGGGAATAACCTTCTGAGGTTATACCTTATGGTCACTTCGTTTAGTTAGTTGTATGATAGGTAGTTTATATGCCTTAGGAAAATGACCAAAATACCCTTTTCGCATAATTTCATTTTAAGCATATGTAACACATATTTTGACATCTAAACTGATTATATAACATAATTAGATATGTTAAGGCATATAATACTTGTCATCGGACTAGTTAGGCATCTCGAACGCGCGTTTGCGCGAACGATGCGTTAAAGTGGCGTAAGCTACCTTAACGGATAGTAATGGGTCGTAAGCACTTAGGATAGGATTCATTTTAGAATGTAGGTTTTGTTAAACCATGTCACATGAGTTCCAATACTCATTTGGTTTACAAGACCTCTTTCTACCCGATCTTTCGATTAGGTGTCAATTCCCTAATATAGTGTCTGTTACCCTAGGAACCGCTTCAACACTTGAACTCTTGATCTTTTGAGCTTTGTTATACCCTTTGAACCGGGACTATACGCAACCCCAGGCGAGTACATAGTTCCCCTCTTTTACTGTTTTCAAATGTTTTGGGGTGATTCATATGTGCAATCGATTTGTTTTAAAAATGTATGGCATACATGTGTTCACTAAGTGCTTTTATGTGTATTATTCCGATTATGCAAACGTTGTGTTTTATCCTTAAGTGATCTACCTATCTTCATAGTTAGATTCATGTAGGATATTTCAGGTACAGACTTAGATCTTCCTATCTTCATAGTGAGATTTTTAAGAAGTACTTTGCAGACTCAATGGTTGGTTTTTGTGTAGTTTGTTGGTGATTTAGATAACGAAACTAGATAATACAATAAGCACATGGTGGATACGCCGCTGGTACTTCCTATATATAAGTGTGCTTATTGTATTACCTTTCGTGGCGTTATCCCGAATCACCATTAGGATTTAGTTTGGTTTCAATTCAATATGATATGAACCCAGGATCCCTGTAGTATCTATCTATTGATGTGCACAAAATGCAACATATAAATTATATCAATTGTGGCATAAACTAACCCTTTTTAGTACTAATGTTGGAAAAAGTGTGCTTTTGTCTTCCTTTTGTATTTTCAGGATTAAATGAGCTCAAATGAACAAAAGAAGCAAAAAGACAGCTAAATCTAACATAAATACGAAAAAAGGAACAAACGTGGCATGCCCGACCCCCCGACAGCTTTTTCCCAAAGCAAAACAAGAAGACAGAAGACTGGACACGACCCGTGCTGAGCACGGGGGCGTGCCCAAGTGTCAGCAGAAAAGACAAAGTGATGGAAGCTTCTACTTCCCACCACGGGGCCGTGCTCAGCGGACACGGGGTCGTGGTCAACTGTTGTAGACGCATTTAATGAAATTGCGAATTGCAATTAATGAAGAGAGAGACTCGGATGGACACGGGGGCGTGCCCAGGCTTCTGTTCAGCATATAAATAGGAGTGCTTGGAGCTCTTGCAGCTCATCCCTTGGCACCCCACCTCTCTCACACTTCACCCACCACCCACCACCATCACAACACCATCATCCACCACCATCATCCATTGTCCATCATAAAGTGTGTGAGTCGTCTCGGGATCCAAGATTGATCGTAAGAGTTCTTGAAAATCAAAGGCCATGTTTGCCTAAGTCTCTTACATCACTTGGTGAAGACAAGTGTTTAGTGTAATACTTTTTATTTTTAATCATTTGCACTTTTTAATTGGTTTTGTATTAATGACTTTAATTACTAGTTTCTTATGTTGAAGGTGATTCTTCCTTATCGTTTGTCCGTGGTGTCTTGGCATTATTTTACTGTCTATATAAAATAAAATATTTTCACCATTCATATCTCCACGGTCTATATGGAGGTATGTTGGCTACCTGGTCGGGGGTTAAGGGAACGATTTGGTAAGAGTCTTGCCATTGTTCAGTGTATAGATCCTTCAAAGAACCTGGGTCAAATTTAGTAGGACCTCCTTCAATACCCAACGGTATTGGATAGCGGGGGTCCAAACTCTTTGATCCCCTCATAAGTTAAACTACTATTAAAACTTTAACCCGGCTACTTAGGACTGTATCCTTGCTGACTCAGACTACTTAGCCGAGGGTAACGTCGCCTTCAAAAGAGGGGCCTACCACATTATGCATTAATAACTTAATTAATTATCTTTCAATAATCCGACCCTTTAGGATTGTATCCTTGCTGACTCAAACTGCTGGGTTGAGGGTAACGTCACCTTCAAAAGAGGGGCCTACTACAATAACTAAGATAATCTCTTAAACAAGTGCAAAAGTGCGAAAATAATCAAAGGTTACACTACACACATGTCGGATCCAAGTGATTCATCTTGTCTATCTGTTTTTACTTTTATTTTCTTTTTCAGCATTTTAGTTAGTTTTATTTTTCTAGCTTAAAAATCTTTTTCTAACATTTTGATTTGATTAGACGTTGAGGATAAACCGGTACTAAAATCTCTTGTGTCCTTGGACGACCTCGGTATCTTGCCAACACTATACTACGTCCACGATGGGTGTACTTGCCCATATGTGTGTTTAGTGTTAGTGAATATCGTGTTTATAAATTTAAAACTTGGCTAAAAAGTGTAAAAAGGGCTTAAAATATACACCTAACGCATCAAGTTTTTGGCGCCGCTGCTGGGGACACAAGAATTTTAATAAAGCTTAAAATCGACGGCCTAATCAGTTTTTCAAAACTTTTTCAAAACGCGCGCACATTTTTCTGCATTTTAGTTTAGTTTGCATTTACAGTAGCCTGAACACGGGGCCGTGTTCACTGAACACGGGGCCGTGCTGCATATTTTTCATAAAACACCCAGATACAGAGTCTGAACACGGGGTCGTGCTCACTGAACACGCCCCCGTGCTCAACAAGACCAGTAACCTTTAATAAAAGGCCCAGATACAGACCCTGAACACAGGGCCGTGTTCACTGAACACGCGGCCGTGTCCAGCCTCTGTTTCCGTCTTTGTTTATATTTTCTGGTCTCGAGACTCTGTTGTGGTCTGTTGAGTGATACTTATGGATCAATACTCAGGAGGCTACAACTACACCTATCAGGAGGATGATTATAGGGGAGATTATTGCACTAATTGTGGAAACCCACACTCGGTACAATATTGTAACTTATTTCAACCATCCACTTCATACAACTGTTATGAGGAGCCCAGGTACGAGCCATCGACTTCATACACATCCTATGAGGACCAAAGGTATGAACCTTCTCCCTCATACTCATATTTTGATAAACCAAGGTATGAGCCTTAATACTCATACTTTGAGGAATCAAGATATGAGCCACCACCTTCATACTCTTATTATGAGGAACCATGGCGTGAACAACCCACCTCATATGAGTACTATGAAGAACAAAATTACGACCCTTATCCATCATATACTTACAATGAGGAACAATGGTATGAACCATCTACTTCATATGAGTACTATGAGGAACCAAGGATCGAACAACCGAATTCAAGCTTTGAGGATCCCGATCCTTTCTCTATCACCGAAGTAGCCGATAGGATAATAGATAAACTTAAAACTATCGAGCGATACATAAAAAAATCTCGCACAAGGGAAGAGGAGTCCCGCGCAAGAGAAGAATTAAATAAAAAAACGATAGTTGAAGAGTTAAAAATGGAAGAACAAATAAGTGAAAAACCGACACATGAGTTAAACAACGAAAAAGGTGAGGACAATAGCGTTAAAATTCAAGAAGAGTCTAATTTTGAAGAAATTAATCTCTTGTCACCTTCTTTTGAAAATCATTGTTTAGTACCCACTCATGCTAAGTTTTTAAAGGAGTTAAACACTAACACTAAAATTGAAGAAATGGTAAGTGTTAAGTTAACTAATGATCAAACTTCGATAATAAAAGAAGACCCTTTTGAAATTAACATTACACCGGTTCCATGTTTCTTTCAAAACTCCTTTATTAGTAATATCACCATTGATAAAGATCTTTGTGTTAACATAATGCCTAACTACATTTTCAAAAAATTAAGTATTAGTGATTTTTCTCCACTTCAAATACCCATTTTTCTATCCGATCGGAAAGTAATAAAATCAATCGGTGTAGTTGAGGATGTCTTGGTTCAAACTAATAAAATGGTAATCCCAACCGACTTTGTCATCCTCAATGACGCTCCTCTAGTGTTGGGACGACCTTTTGTAAAAACTCATGAAGCTTTGAAAAACCGGAAGTTCAACAATCCACCTCTTCAACTAGGGGCATTCAAAAGGAGCATAGATCTTGAGCACTTAATGGAATATCCTTTTGGCAACAATGACCCCCTAATTGAAGATGAAGATGAGCCACCCGATTCAAGTGAAAAGATTGACCACTTTGTTGAAGAAGAGGTCGCCATAGAACAAACTTTTAAAGTTCTTGATCAAAATGAGCAACAAAATAAAGAGTCTCCTAAAGACCCACCCCTTGAGCTCAAAGAACTTCTGAAAGGTTTGGAATATGCTTTTCTAGACAAAGATGGTAAATCACCTGTAATTATTTCGTCTAAATTAAGTAGTTTAGAAAAACAAAAATTAATTAAACTTTTGAAAAAACATAAAAATGCGATCGCTTGGAAGCTTGTAGTTATTAAAAGAATAAGTCCTTCCATGTGCACGCACAAAATTTTAATGAATGATGACTACAAATCGGTAATACAACCACAACGTAGAGTAAATCCAAATGTGCAAGAAGTGGTTAAAAACGAAGTCATCAAATTACTTGACGCTGGACTTATCTACCCTATCTCAGATAGTCCCTGGGTAAGTCCCGTCCAAGTAGTTCTAAAGAAAGGAGGTATGACGGTAATAACTAATGAAAAGAACGAATTAATACCAACGAGAACCGTCACAGGATGGAGATTATGTATAGACTATAGACGATTAAATGAGGTAACAAGGAAAGATCACTTTCCTTTGCCCTTCATTGATCAAATGTTAGAAAGATTATCTGGTCATAAATTTTACTGTTTCTTGGATGGTTTTTCAGGTTACATTCAAATCCCGATAGCACCTAAAGACCAAGAAAAGACTACTTTCACATGTCCCTATGGAACTTTTGCTTATCGACGCATGCCATTTGGTCTATGTAATGCCCCCGCAACATTCCAACGTTGTATGGAGGCCATCTTCCATGACATGATAGAAAAGACAATGGAAGTCTTCCTGGACGAGTTTTCTATCTTTGGAGATTCATACGACCAATGCCTCGATAACCTTGAACGAATGCTATCCCGATGTGAGGAAACTAACCTCGCCCTTAACTGGGAAAAATGCCATTTCATGGTAACAGAGGGAATAGTGCTCGGTCACAAGATCTCTAGCGAAGGAATGGAAGTTGATCGAGCAAAAATAGTCACTATTTCTCGATTGCCTCCACCATCCTCCGTTAGAGCAATCAGAAGTTTCTTAGGGCATGCCGGATTTTATAGGCGGTTTATCAAGGACTTTTCTAAAATTTCAAGACCTCTAACAAAATTACTTGAAAAAGATGCGCCTTTCATCTTTGACAAGGATTGCAATCAAGCATTTCTAACCATCAAGGAAATGCTAGTCAATGCACCTATCATGATAGCGCCTGATTGGAATTTTTCTTTCGAAATCATGTGTGATGCAAGTGACTTTGCAGTTGGAGCAGTCTTGGGACAAAGAAAAGAGAAGCATTTTCACCCAATTTATTATGCTAGTAAAACAATTAATGATGCACAAGAAAATTATACAACAACTGAAAAAGAATTACTAGCTGTGGTATTTGCTTTTGATAAATTTCGTTCTTATCTTGTTCTTTCTAAAACAATAGTCTATACAGATCATGCAGCCATTCGATACCTTTTCAAGAAACAAGACGCAAAACCCCGTTTGATCATGTGGATTTTACTCCTCCAAGATTTGATATTGTAATCAAAGACAAAAGAGGAGCAGAAAACACCGCTGCAGATCATCTTTCGCGCTTAGAAGACCCAGCTTTGGAGGCAACTAGGGATGAGCAAATCAACGAAAAATTTCCAACGGAGTCCCTAGAAATGGTGGAATACAAGGAAGAACCATGGTATGCCGACTATGCTAACTACTTAGCTAGCAGTATAGTCACCAAAGGATGGCCACATCATCAAAGAAAAAAAATTCTTTGCTAACGTGAAGCATTACTTTTGGGAAGATCCTTATCTTTTCAAAATGTGTGCCGACCAACTCATTCGAAGGTGCGTACATGGTAGTGAAGCTAGAAGAATTCTCCGCCATTGTCATGAAGGTCCATACGGAGGACATCATGGTGCCGCTATTACCGCACGAAAGGTATTTGATTCAGGATTTTATTGGCCGACCATTTACAAAGACGCGCAAAGTCTAGTTAAGACATGTGATGCTTGCCAAAGATCAGGTAATATTTCTTCCAAAAACGAAATGCCACAAAATGGCATTCTCGTTTGTGAAATTTTTGATGTGTGGGGACTCGAATTTATGGGACCTTTCCCGCCGTCAAAAGGAAACAAATATATACTTGTGGCAGTAGATTACCTGTCTAAGGCCGAGGCACTTCCAACAAATGATGGAAGAGCCGTGGTAAGATTTCTGAAAAAATTATTCTCTCATTTTGGAACACCTAAAGCATTAATAAGTGATAGAGGTACCCATTTTTGTAATCATCAACTCGAAAAAATCTTAACAAGATATGGGGTCTATCACCGGGTCTCAACAGCATATCACCCTCAAACAAACGGACAAGCCGAAGTGACTAATCGAGGTTTAAAACGAATACTTGAAAAAACAGTAGGATTAAATAAAAAGGAATGGGCCGATAGATAAATTAGATGATGCTTTATGGGCTTTTCGAACTGCCTATAAAACAACTATAGGCACAACCCCATATAAGCTCGTCTATGGAGAGAGTTGTCATTTGCTGGTAGAAATAGCTCACAAGGCCTACTGGGCAATAAAAAATGTAAACTTGGATTTAGAATTTGCAGGTAAAAATCGATTTTGTCAAATAAATGAATTAGACGAATTAAGGAATTATGCGTACTCTAACTCTGAAATTTATAAGGAAAGAATGAAAAATTTACACGACAAACACATTAAACCTAATGAATTTCGAGTAGGAGACCAAGTTCTATTGTTTAATTCACGACTTCGATTATTTCCGGGTAAACTAAAATCTAGGTGGTCAGGACCTTTTCCCATCACCCATATTTTTCCTCACGGTGCAGTAGAAATTAAATCTCGGAATGGAATTCCATTCAAAGTCAATGGCCAATGGCTAAAACTCTATCAAGGATTCATCGAGGATGAGGAGGAAGAAATCTCGCTTCAAACGGTCGACGAGTAAAGGCATCAACATCATACCTGGTGAGTTACGAACAAGCGGATAAAACATCGAAACCGGTAAGTCTTCTAACCAAGTTTTTTTTTGGGAAAACAGGGCACTCACACGAGCACGAAAAAAATTTTTCAAAAACTTTGCTCGGCACGGGGCCGTGTCCGCGCAACTGTCGGGATAAATCCCCTTTTTCATAACAGTTATCTCATTCCACACGCCCCGTTTCCCCGAAAAAACGCTCTGGTCCAGGCGATTTTCTGCAGATTTTCGACGTCTCCTCTCATTCTAACAACATCAAGGTATGATTCTATCATCATTAGTAGTTAGATTAGTTACTTACATGTAGTTAAAACATCAAAAATTTGGGGAAAAATCTAGGGTTCTTGAAGTTCATCCGGATCGAACCTCAAATTTTTGCATAAATCTGTTAGCATTAGTTTAGATTAGTGTTATGGAAAGTAAACCCACTTGTATTGTTGATAGATTTGCCCGATTTCTCACAAAAACCCCAAACCCTTGTTTTTGAACCAAAAAAAAAAAAGATAAAATCGAAAGGGTAAACGGTTTATTTTGGGAAAAACGGCACTTGGGGTTTCATTTTTGGTGGAAACCGCACCTACTTGGCCAAAAATTTTCACATTTTCGGGACCGGGTCGAAAAATGGAATTTTTGAGTAACAGACGCCTGGACACGGGGTCGTGCCCGCTGAGCACGGGGTCGTGCCCGCTGAGCACGGGGCCGTGCCCGCTGAGCACGGGGCCGTGTCCAGCCCACTGTTTACAGTTTTCTCCGAAAATCTCATTGTTTCGTGCTAACTTTTGGTGTATTCTTTCAGATGTCGAAGAAGTTCACAAGATTCATGCAAACGAGCTCGATGCAAGGGCCAGATACGACACACTTCAAACAAGACCGGAAGAATACCCAAGACAAGCATGTACGGACCTCTTAGCCATGGTGAACCAACTTGACCGGTTTAACAACCTCGTTACTGGCCCACTAAGGATTGCCCTAACCACTAGACTTCGTTCCATGTTCTATAGCACCTTCACTTTCAATTCAAGGTGCGACCCTTTCGACAATAATGGGGTGGCATTCCAATGTGGCGGAACGAGGTACTCGATCTCAATGGCACAATTCGGGGCAATAGTGGGGCTGTATATGGAGGAGGATTCGGGAGATGAAGAGAACACCGGAGGAATGCGAGAGTTGGATGAGAACGAACGCCAAGCCGCATGGGCTCAGATTGGTGAAGGGTACTACAATCCGAGCAGCACTAAGAGCACTAAGCTGAGGGATCCGCTTTACCGCTACATTCATAGGCTCCTCGCTTACTCTCTTAGTCAAAGGCATGACAGTAGCGGCGTTGTTGGGTTGAGAGATTTGGTGGTTCTTCATTGCATTCATAGCCGAAGACACCTCGATGTTCCGTTTCTCCTACTCCGAAACATGCATCTGAACCGGCTAGCCAATGCACCAACCCCTATTTTCTTCGGGGGATGGGTGTACTGCCTCTTCAAGCACTTCTTGAACATACCTAGGTCTTTCAAAAGGAGCCCATGGTCGGGACGGGTCGATGTACACATCTGTCGCTCCATGAACCTAATCTATGAGGCGGAAGACGGGACGGTCAGCTTTCAGAGGATGCAAGGCCATGCATGGAACCCACAAGAGGCGCTAGTCCTTCATGCTCCACCTCCCCACTACCAGTACCAACCTCAGGGTGAACCGGGCCCATCCTCCTCACAAGGAGGTGGTTTTCCTAACTCTCAGAGTTTGCATGATCTTTTGCAGGAAAATCTTATGTGCACCAGGAACACCTACAACCTCGCCAACAACACATACAACCGGGTCGGAGCCATTGAAAGAAACATCTCCGATATATAAAATGACATCGGAAGCATCCGGGAGTACATGGCGGGGCATGGAGGAGGAGGTGATGAGGAGGGTAGTGATGAAGACGCATACTAGGCAGGTGGAGTAGGAGCAAGAGCAGGTGGTTGGTGATCCCACAGGTTAAATCCCCTTTTCTATCGAACAATTTCCGACCTGCGTGCCGAGTGTTGAACAATTTACTTTCCCTAACTTCTTTTTATTTTTGCTTTTGTTTTAAACTTGATGGTTTGGATGATCTAGGATGTTTGGTATTATTTGGTGTGGTATTTATTGATAAAACAGGTACATACGAGGCTTAGAATACTAAACACTAGTACTACTAAAGCCGGAACAGGAAAACCGGAGCTAGAAACCTGTTTTTCAACCTTGCAGACTGTCAACACGGGGTCGTGTCCGGCCGAACACCCCCGTGGCCACCTCCCAGACCTGCTGTTTGTTTATTTTCTGCAGATTTTTGCCAGACACGGGGTCGTGTCCAGCCAACACGCCCCCGTGTCCACCTTCTGTAAGTTTTCGTTACTGGCACCTGAACACGGGGTCGTGTCCATCCGACACGGGGCCGTGCCCAGGATGCCAGTAACATAAAATTTTGCTTTTAACACCCTTTTACACATTCAATCAACCTAAAAACTTATTTTTGGGACACATTGAGGACATTGTTTAATTTAAGTGTGGGGGGGGGGGAGGATGCTAAAACTTTGAATCTTGCAAGTCCTAGTTAACAAGCCTTACACAAAACTCTATTGGAACCGCTAATCACCCCAATTTTTTTTCAAAAAAGAATTTTCATTTTTTTACTTGTCTAAGTTTAAGTTGGGAATTTCAATTTCTAACAAGGTTATATTTTTACAAGTTTACAACCGATAGCGTCATGATAAAAAGAACCAACATAAGAAAATTATGAAACGGCATGACAAGCTTAGTTAAAATTTGATTATATATACTTGATCACATAAAAACCCATTCCCACAAAAGTGAGTTTTGAGCCTTTATTGAGCATACAAATACATATCTTTACACTAAATGCTCATTTTTCGTTTCTTGTGTGAATAGCCGCTTGGTTCGTACGACTCTAGAACTTGCCACGACAATACATTCCCGGTCCTTACCAACTTAAAACCGAGTAAGTAAATGATGGAGGCATTAGGACTATCTTTTTTTTTTCTTTCTACACCATTATTTTTCATTTTTTTACCACCTACCCAAAATCCCCCTAGCTAACCCCTTTGAGCCTAAACCTTTTCATTTCTTAACCCAAAACAATCACCCTTTTCACCCACCTAAACCTTTTTATTTTTTTTCTTTTAGTAACAAAGCTCGGTTTTTCTTATGACTTTTCAAAAAAAAAAAATATAGCTGATGAAACCAAATAAACAAACACGTTCATCAAAATTAACCTTGTTTGAAAGAAATGGTTCATCAAAATAAAAATAAAATTGTGAAAAATAAAAAAGTCTTTAAAAAAACCGATGCTTTTTACGCTTTTCGCCCTTTTATTAACCACTAACCCAACCACCCACCTTTAGCCCAAGCCTAACCCTTCACCCAAAAAGTCCTCTTGATATTTACAAAGGTATATAGTTAAAAAGGAGGAGGATTGATTGCTTGGCAAGCCTATGGTAGGAGTAAGTCCCATGCCGCTCTCGAGTGATTCACTAAAAATACACCTTCGGCCAAGTGTTGAGTGATCCCCCGTGAGGTATGTGAACTTGTATATAAATGGAATTTTAAAAAGGCATGTTATGCCCTAATAAGTAATTTATCTTATGAAACGTTTTTAATAAATCATGACGAATAGGAGTGTAAATAAATAAAAATAAAACTTAAATAAAGAATCTTGGAAATCCCGACACTCTATGACAAGTCCAAAAACCTTCTCTTCTACCCATTCCATTTAGGAGTGAAAAAGCCACATTATAAAGAGTTTTGCTTGAGGACAAGCAAAGATTCAAGTGTGGGGGTATTTGATGTGCACAAAATGCAACATATAAATTACATCAATTGTGGCAAAAAAACTAACCCCTTTTTAGTACTAATGTTGGAAAAAGTGTGCTTTTGTCTTCCTTTTGTATTTTCAGGATTAAATGAGCTTAAATGAACAAAAGAAGCAAAAAGACAGCTAAATCTAACATAAATACAAGAAAAGGAACAAACGTGGCATGCCCGACCCCCCGACAGCATCTTCCCAAAGCAAAACAAGAAGACAGAAGACTGAACACGCCCCGTGCTCAGTGAGCATGGGGGCGTGCCCAAGTGTTAGCAGAAAATACAAAGTGATGGAAGCTTTTACTGCCCACCACAGGGCCGTGCTCAGCGGACACGGGGGCGTGGTCAACTGTTGCAGACGCATTTAATGAAATTG
Source organism: Helianthus annuus (assembly GCF_002127325.2). Taxonomy (NCBI): domain Eukaryota; kingdom Viridiplantae; phylum Streptophyta; class Magnoliopsida; order Asterales; family Asteraceae; genus Helianthus; species Helianthus annuus. Next base: position 120,174,802 of record NC_035444.2, read on the forward strand.
CGAATTGCAATTAATGAAGAGAGAGACTCGGATGGACACGGGGCCGTGCCCAGTGGACACGGGGCCGTGCCCAGGCTTCTGTTCAGCCTATAAATAGGAGTGCTTGGAGCTCTTGCAACTCATCCCTTGGCACACCACCTCTCTCATACTTCACCCACCACCATCACAACACTATCATCCACCACCATCATTCATTGTCCATCAAAGAGTGTGTGAGTCGTCTCGGGATCCAAGATTGATCGTAAGAGTTCTTGACAATCAAAGGCCATGTTTGCCTAAGTCTCTTACATCACTTGGTGAAGACAAGTGTTTAGTGTAATACTTTTTATTTTTAATCTTTTGCACTTTTTAATTGGTTTTGTATTAATGACCTTAATTACTAGTATCTTATGTTGAAGGTGATTCTTCCTTATCGTTTGTCCGTGGTGTCTTGGCATTATTTTACTGTCTATATAAAATAAAAGATTTTCACCATTCATATCTCCGCGGTCTATATGGAGGTATGTTGGCTACCTGGTTGGGGGTTAAGTGAACGGTTTGGTAAGAGTCTTGCCATTGTTCAGTGTATAGATCCTTCAAAGGACCTGGGTCAAATTTAGTAGGACCTCCTTCAATACCCAACGGTATTGGATGGCGGGGGTCCAAACTCTTTGATCCCCTCATAAGTTAAACTACTATTAAAACTTTAACCCGGCTACTTAGGACTGTATCCTTGCTGACTCAGACTACTTAGCCGAGGGTAACGTCGCCTTCAAAAGAGGGGCCTACCACATTATGCATTAATAACTTAATTAATTATCTTTCAATAATCCGACCCTTTAGGATTGTGTCCTTGCTGACTCAAACTACTGGGTTGAGGGTAACGTCACCTTCAAAAGAGGGGCCTACTACAATAACTAAGATAATCTCTTAAACAAGTGCAAAAGTGCGAAACTAATCAAAGGTTACACTACCAAGTGATTCATCTTGTCTATCTGTTTTGACTTTTATTTTCTTTTTCAGCATTTTAGTTAGTTTTATTTTTCTAGTTTAAAAATATTTTTCTAACATTTTGATTTGATTAGACGTTGAGGATAAACCGGTATTAAAAGCTCTTGTGTCCTTGGACGACCTCGGTATCTTACCAACACTATACTACGTCCACGATGGGTGAACTTGTCCATATGTGTGTTTAGTGTTAGTGAATATTGTGTTTATAAATTTAAAACTTGGCTAAAAAGTGTAAAAAGAGCTTAAAATATACACCTAAATTATATACACACTGACACACATCACTATCTTCATAGATAGACTTAAATGGGATGTTTAGAGTACTAATATTGGAATCCATGTTTGGATCCATTGTGTACTTTAATGCATGTTAGATAATTCAATATGATAAGAACCCAGGATCCCTGTAGTATCTATCTATCTTCACAGTTAGACTTATATGGGATGTTTAAAGTACTGATATTGAAGTCCTTGTTTGGATCCATTGTGTACTTTAATGCATGTAGATAAATCAATATGATAAGAACCCAGGATCCCTGTAGTATCTATCTATCTTCATAGTTAGACTTATATGGGATGTTTAAAGTACTGATATTGAAGTCCTTGATTGGATTCATTGTGTGCTTTAATGCGTGTTTACAAGTTGGTACAAGTTGGTTGGTTTATGTGTTATGTGGTAGTTGTGATTTAAATAACGAAACGGGTATAATAAAATAAGAACATGGTGGATATGTTGCTGGTACTTCCTATATATAAGTGTTCTTACTTTATTATTCTTGTAACGTTATCTGGATCACTTTAGGATTGTGTGTACAATTGTTTAAATGTTCATTATCAAAATCTTTGTAGAATCTCCCATATTTTTATGTGTTAGATTCTTAGAAAGATATCTGAAGTATTATCATGATTCATTGATTTGATTTAAGTAATACTTATATATGTTTTGATTTATTTCAAAACAGTTATTATTAATCCTTGATTGGATTCCTAATAACACATTCTCAAGTTTTTATGATAGTTTAATCGGGATTTCAATATAAAACATAAAATTTACTTAGTAAATATCATAATGCCATATACAAACCTATTTTTGTCACAAGTTTTCACAATTAAAATTATAATACCAAATGTTTTTGCCATTTATTTGGCCAATAAAACCTATGTATTCGCCGGCATTTTTATGCTGGCTGTTTTCCCATATGTTTCAGGATTTTTCAACTGTTCAAGCATGCAATGCATAGGACTGCATACGGGCCTTAGACTTCTAAAATAAATAAACAATTACATGTATTATTTTTTTGTAAAACAATGTTAATGGTAATGAAACAATTTAGTACCAGTAGTTGTGAGCAATTTGTAACGTGACTCCCCGATATTTCCGCCGCGTGTTGTTATATTACGCGATTGGGGTGATTCATATGTGTTAAATGATTTCGATGTTTTTAACGATGGTTTCGAAAATGATTAAAATGGTTTATATGAAATTAATAACGATTTCGATAATGTGGATAAACTTGTTGGTTGTAATTACATAATGAATAACATTCATTAGTTTTGGCTGAACCAACTAGTATTAGGTTATGGTACCATAGGATATGACAAATCCCGTTATCAGACTGCACCCATGGTTATGTGTGGGGGTTGTGGGTAACGACTGAATCTGATGATAGTTAACTTACCCTTTGGTGGTTTGTTAATGCGAGAAGCAAGATAGTCGAGTCACGAAGGTTTGAATGTTATTAGCGATACGACCAAAAGTAGTTTCACAATTAAAACGAGTTAAACGATTTTGGGGCAAGTTAAACGATTTGAAACGACTTAAACGAGATAAACGATTTGATTAAACGATTGGTTTTGGGTTGTGATTAGATAATGGGACGGGTGTAGCATGATAAAAGCATGGTAGATACGCCACTGGTACATCTTATATATAAGTGCTCTTATCATATTACATTTTGTGTCATTATTTAGTTCACTGGGGAAACGATTTTGAAACGATGTCACACAACGAGGTTTTCGAAATGATATAAACCATGCGAGTTTTATTGATGAGTTTTTACGAGATATTTTACAATTTGGATTATTTAAACAAATGTTTTTGGGTTAAGAATCATGGCTACGAGTGTCACACCCTGGCTTTGCGGAAGCGTGGTTAATTTGGTGTGACTTCTTAATACCATAGCTTAATCATAACAAAGCTATATGAATTAAAAACATGCAAGATCATCCATTAAGTTTTAAAAACCAAATACAATACCATTGTCTTGACGGGAAAACACCCTAATAACCATAACATTGTTCAACAAACAAACAAAACATAAATATGGTTTAAAGACTGTGACTTGTCCAGGAAAGAGTCACATTCCCTAAACCCCGGATGACCTCGGAAACTAGTGCAGCGGGAAAACGTGCCATACCGTGCCAGATCTTTAATTCCCTGAAATACATGTAAGTTGAAAAATCAACAATAATGTTGAGCGAGTTCATGCGAAAGTGAGTAAATAAACCTTTGTATTTATCAAAATCCTGGTATGTAGCAAATAAGGAAAAAGAGATCACCAATGGTTTGCAAGGCCATTGATACGTGTGAAGTGCAAGTAGGAAGACTCAACCCTAGCGGATTTTGCGTTGGGCACAAAGTCACCCCAAGGTCCATTCTGCTGGGCCTGGGGTTGGGCTCGCTACACCCAGATAGATCTACCGCTTACGTCCCTCGGTCCTACAATGAGGATTAGTGGCCTCCAGTTCCCGCCTACCCACTCATGTGATCTAAGTAGTAACCCTCCTTACGCTAACCATACCATGTAAAAAGTACTCATAATCATAGTAACATGTATTTCACCCCCGCAGTTTAGAAAACTGAAAACAGTTAAGAGAAAAGGGGGACATGAACTCACAGTCGGTGCGTCTCTACCAAGTACTCCAATTCAGGCAGCTGTGCAACGACCTACATGTGCTAATTCTATTAGACGGACGGCCGTGCCTTAGCTTTATAGTTTAAGTTTTTGGGAAATAGTTAGACAACTATTCCGTGTTTACTTTTCGTATATACTTGGTAGTTAATCTCCTTCCCAAGGATGGGGGATTTAATACATGTGCGTTCAAATTATATCATTAAGTCTCACTTAATATATACTTATTTCTAATTCCAAAATATAAATATTTTTCTCAAAAATATTATATTTTCATTTCACATAATTTTCCCCAAAAATAATACGTCGATAAAATACGCGTTCATAAGTATTTCCGTATAATGCGTAAGTTACGTTTTATCATTCGAGTGGTAATAAATATTACCAGTGTAACTTATATAATTATCGTAGAGGCGTTCGTATTATTTTGGATCTGTTAACATTCGAAAATATTATTTTTACTCTAAAAATAATATTTATGTATTTTTCACAAAATAATCATAAACAATGTTGTGAAAATATATATTTACCAAATATATATTTATCGCGTTTAATTTTGTGAAAATCCCACCTCCGAATATTTGTAAATAAAGTCGTGGCGAAATATATTTTGAAAACATGTCAAAAATAATTCTAACACTTGTAGTGTAAATAATTCTAAGTGTTAGGTTTTTAGAAAAATTTCGCCAGAGTTTCCTCTGTAACTGGAGGTGGCCACGCTTTCAAGCGTATCATTTTCTTTTACTAAATCAATTTCAACAGCTTCTTTATTCAATTAAACAATTTCCGACACAACAACCTAGTCGACAAGTATGTAAATCGCATAATTACATGAACTTGTAGTTTTTCCGAAACTATAGTGTAAATCCCATTATATTTTGTGGATCTTTATATAAAGTAATTTGATCTCGTAAAAACCTCGTTTTTAAAGTAAATCCGTCTTTACAACTTCCCGTCATCTTTTTCAAAGATTGTTATTTTGTCGAAACTTTTCATTTCACAAGTGTTTACACACTTGTGGTTTATAAAAATCATGCTTGTTAATGTAAGATCTATTTTTAGAAAACATGATTTTCTTTTGACACTCGGTCCTTTGAAAATACCACTTGCAGATACGTAGATCTGCTAGTTTTAAACACTATTCCACAAGTAAAACATTTTTACACAAGTTCATGGTTCGCGTGTGGTAGAGTTTCACCCTTTAACCCTTGTTTCATTCAAAACAAGCTTATGTCAAGATCCATGACCTTAACCAAACCGGGTTAAATGATGATCCGAGCTACCACATCATAGATCGGGTCTAAATAATCACAACTTTCAATTACTACAACATTTACACAACTAGTGAGCTTTTAACCATCAATACTTGCATTTTTAGTAAACTTTAATGCATGATTTTGTAAGATTTCGAGTTTTAACCGTTACAACACATATTAACCACCTTAGATTAGTTCAAGAGAGTGTTTTAAGCATTATACTTCTAGCTCGAGCCTAGGGAAGAATCTATGCGAAAAAGAGGTGGATAAAAGCTAGGTAGAGAGGTCCTTTGTCTTCTGTTTGCTCCAAGGCTCCTCGTATGTGACCCGTAACACTTGTATATGCTTGGAACTTGAAGATCAAAATCGAACAATGATGGATGGGGGATGGGTGCTCTCGGTCGAGACCTCCAAGAGAGGGAGAGAAAGTGTGGGTGGTGAAATGTGTGTTATGTTCTAATGTACACTAACTTGTTCTTATAGACAAATTGTGAATCAAGGACCAATGGATTTTGTGTCTAATTGATATTAGACACACTTATTATAATATTCAACAAATAGGACAAGTGTGTCCCCCTCATGGGGACGGTTTGTAATGGGGGGGGCCTAGTTCGATTCTAACTAGTTAGTTGATGTTTAGTTAGGTTAACTAAGGTGCTGTTTGTTTTTTCAGAGTTAAAAGGTCTGCAGTCTGCGGACCACATCTGCAGACATCTGCAGCTGAAGAGGTGGACGAAACCTCTGCAGTCTGCAAGAAGAAGACTGTTTGTTTTTTAACTTCTGCAAGCTGCTGAAATAAACTGAAATATAAATATACTGATCTTATTAACTTAAAAGAGTTTTCTTAACATTCAAACATAAATAATAATTATATAATACTGAAATAATATTCATAAAAATACAATAACATTTTTTAAATCATTTATTCCATGCTTTGCATTAACTGCTCGGCAATCTCATCCCGTAACTGAGCCATATATTCCTGATCCAATGCAGTACCATGTGCTCCAACTTTGTCTTCATCAGCATCAACGTGCACTTAAAGCTCGTTTAATCGATTATAACAAGAGAGGCTTTAGTGGTGAAGTTCGCCGCCCATCCGGCCGATGATTAATCAACTTTCCAAAATTTGAAGCATTAAATCTAGTGACCTTAACATCATGATGTATGTGTCCGTGTCTGTGCAAATACTCCAATGCTTTAAGAGTCTCTTTGAGAATAGACGCAATAGCCGATTCTTCAAATCCATCCAGATATGCGGACTCGAACCGATACAAATAAAACTTTGTAAACTTCATTACACATACACATCTACTCTGCCAACAGCAACTCGAACTCGAACCGATACAATTTCAAGTCTTTCATATACAAATAAGATACAACACTTTGACTTCTGATATCTAAGGACTCAAGCTTCAACTTCTAAGATCAATAATAATTCCATAATATTAAACACTCTAAGCATAATTTCATTAAACATTTCAACTCCACAGTTAATGGCACACAAAAACATATCATGATGTTGAATTAGCAAAAACGCCCTAATTTAAATAGCTGAATTAATTAATTAGCAAAATGAAATGAAAACATGAACAAGAGATAAGTTAATTAGTAACAGAAATACCAGATTACTGTTGATGCCTTCGAGATCCAAACACTTAACGGCAACAACATGATTAGACGGAAGATAGATCGCTCGGTAGACGGTGGCACTGGCGCCGTAGACGGCTTCTTCTAGAAGATTGTAGTCGTCTGGGTTAGTGATGTAGTTGCCGCCCATCCGGCTGATGATTAATCAACGGTGATCTGAAATGGAGTTGACGATGGTGAAGACTGACGGAAGAAACGATGGAGCGGCGCTGCTGTGGAGATCTCGACGGAGGTGACGGATGTGGAGAAACGATGGAGTGACACTAAGAAGAGGATAGGGTTTTGAGATGTGTTTTTGAAACAGTAGAGTTTAGAAGAGTTTTTAGAAGAGTTGTGAAGATAAAGGCCAAGTCTGTTTGAGGAAGAGGTTTGGAAGAGGTTTTTTAATGAAATCACTTCAAAAAAACAAACAAGCTGCAGATTCAAACGTCTGCGCGTGGTCTGCGTGGGGCAGACATAAGAGGTTCTGAAGTGCTTTTCACAAAAAACAAACACCCCCTAAGTTAAGTTTAGGGATTAACTTGGTTAGTTGTGTGTTGTGTTTTATGGCGGGTGTTAGGGTGTTCAGGGACCCTAACTGGCTCAGACAAAGATCAATAACATTTATGGCAATATTTTCATGTTCCGGGTATAGTCCGGTTGTTCGGTTGGATAGTAATCCGTTAAAGTGCTTAATAAAGCTTTTATGTGTCGTAAATACCATTTTTAGTGACACAACTTATTCCTGACACTTTGGAAAGTGTCTAGTAATGTTTTCCTCATGTTTTGGCACTTTATTAGTTAGCTAAAAGCTGAATTTTTGATTGAAGTGATGTGTTTTTGTGCTCAGTGTATGTTTTAGGCACATCCAGTCATCGTAACTTATTCCTAGAGACGCAGTTCTACAACCCTTGTATCCCTACACTCACTATGGGTGTAGTAAAATAATTCTGGCTCATACAGGCCTTAGAGGCAGTATCTGCCTGATGCTGGCTTTATCAGCATGTTCAATAGGTTATCCGTTCATAGTGCTACTGTGCTTTTGTGCATCATGTTTGTCACTAGAGTTCAGTATGTAAATAATGTAGTGACGGTATGTAAAGTATGATGCAGGAATATACAAGTATCAGAAATCAAGTAGCAGTTCATCAGTAATTTCAAGTAAGCACAGTAATCAAGCAACAATTAATTATTAATTAAATCGTACGGATACCTGGTTTAGTGAGGGTTGTCACAACGAGATTTTATAAACTATAACCAACTTGATTTGAGTTGGTTAATCATGTTGCAATACACTTTTTAAAATGAGGTTTGTTGTCACACCCCAACCGATGGCGGAATCATCGGGGCATGGCACTGAGCGAAACAGATTGTCCAGAAGTTTCCATAACAATTATCATTACCAATTAATTTAAAGTAACATGTCCCGTACCATGCCTAAAAAGGTAAACAAATTATTACAGACAACATCTAGGCAAATAGTTCTATTCCGACAACTTAGATTTTACAAAATTGCCCAATTGTTTATCTGCTTCTAGAGACTCTTGCTTCAGATCTACAGACAACTATTTGTTGGGCTCTAGAAGCTTATTCTAGCCTCGCTTTCCTAGCAGATAAGCGTCCTAATTACCTGTTACATACGTTAAAATAAAAGTCAATACGCATAGTGTAAAGGCGAGTATACAAGTTTGTTAATAGCATATAGAGTTCGAAATAGTTTACGCATAACCAGCACGTGCACAGAGGAAAACGAAGCATGTTAATTATCGACACGATTCTATCGACACGAAGCATATTCTTAAATTCTAACGACACGAAGCTATAATCGGCGCCAGTATCAAATAAAACGGATGCATAGCGTTGGTTTATAGGGAACGTACCAGTGACAACATTGGGATCCTGGCGCGCTTCCCTTGCTTCTATGTTGAAGACCCTTCCGCGGGCTTGGTTTAAATCCGGGCAATTCCTCTTGTAGTGCCCAAGATCACCACAGTTGAAACATCCGGGCCTCTGTCCATTTCCACCACCGTTTCCAACTTGATTGTTTCTCTGGTTACGATTTATGGCGCCCGCTTGGTTTGCATTATTGACCCGATTCCCATCACCTCCATTGTTCCCTTGGGGGTAATTTCCATTACCACCACGATTATTTCTATTCTCGAATCCTCCTTGGCCTCCCCGGCCAGCACTAGCCCAACAGGAATCCTTCAAGTGACCAGTCTTTCCACAAGCTTCACATACCTTTGGCCCGCATCGACCAGAGTGATGGCGTTGGCAAGAGTTACACTTGGGATGTGCACCCATATATCCCTTACCTTTCCTCCTACCACCCGTTGTATCCTGAATTAGCATACTTGATTCCCCTTTCTTAACCACCACCCCGGTGCCCTGCTTGAAGTTTGAAAACTTCCGCTTGTTCCCTCCTGATGACTCCACATGAGTCTCTTTCTTCTTAGGCTCAACTTCATCAAACTTGTTCAAACGAATTGCCTCCTCTGTGAGAGCCACGCTCAAATCAATTGCTTCAGTGATAGTCGCAGGTTTGGAGGAGGTCACCATGCTTATGATTTGAGGAGCTAATCCCCAAATGAAACGTTCAATCCTCTTGAACTCAGGAGTGACCATGTAAGGTACCACATGCGACAAGTCGTGGAATCTCTGAACATACTCTGCTATCTTTGGGCCTTCCATTTTCAAATGCCAGAACTCGGTCTCTAATCTCTGGATTTCTGCGCGGGAACAGTACTTTTTGCGCATGAGTTCCTTCAGTTCGGTCCAGGTCAGCGCGTAGGCAGCAGCTTCGCCAAGTGTCTGTACTTGCAAATTCCACCAGGATAGGGCTCCATCCAAAAATAGCCCAGAGATATAGGTGACTTGCTGATCCAGTGCGCATTTGCTCATGCGAAGAACAGATTCAGTTTTCTCAGCCCAGCGGACAAAGGCGATAGCACCTCCTGTGCCATCAAAGTTTACGGGCTTGCAGTCCAAGAACTGTTTGTAGGTGCACCCATGAGGTGGATTGTTGTTGTTGCCAGTGTTGCCAGAGTTGCTTCCACTCATTCCTCCTTGAGAGGCAGCATATTGAGCAATGGCAGCAGCAATGACTTGCTGTAGTTCGGCCTGAGTCGTAGGCATTTGCTGTTGTTGACGTCTTGGCGGCATCTTCTAAAGATGTGTTTACGTCGGTCAGGCCATAGTAAAGCGTATGTATATAGTAATAGTAATAGTACATAACATCTCATGTCACAAATATTATACACACAACATCCCATGTCATAAAAATATAAGTAAGAAATCAAGCGAATCAAATATGATAAGAATACTGCGATTGCCATATATCGAGACCACGTAGTAAGTGTATCAGTACATCACTGTGTCATACAATCATCAATCAACTAGGGGCTACATCACCCCTGTCCAAAAACTATATCAAGTCAGTGTCAAATACATCAAATACATATCAACAAGAGTCAGTATCATCATGTAGTCTCCAAAAATGCTGTGCAGTCAAAAGCAATCGCGGTCCTCTCACCAACGTCTACCCAAACAACACTGATGAGCTCTATACAGATGGCGGTGGAGGAGGGGGAAAGTGAGTGTAAAACAAACGACGTAACTGGAGCCAGTCCTCCTCCATGGCTCTCTGAGTACGGATGAACGAAGCGACCTGCTGCTCTAAAGCAAAGAGGTGTGCAGCATAACCTGGGGGTACCGGTCGATAAGGCTGCAAAGGAGAGTGTATCTGACCATGGCACTGGCATGGTGGCAGCTGAGCTCTCTCAAGCTCCTGGATACGCTGCGTGTGTGACTCGTGCTGAAAAACGAAAGACATCAAAACGTCCTCAATAGTGTGTCCCACGTGGAACTGATGGTAAGTATCAGTCGGTGGCATGACAGGCGGTGACGGCCAAAGGAATGGCGTACCGGTGGGATCAAAAGGTGCCACATGAAAAGGAGAAACAGGGGGTACAACAGGTGGAAACTGTGGCGTAACAGGTACAGATGTCGGCATATGCCCAAAGGGATGGGCCGAAGAACCCTCTCCAGGTCTTGCTGGAGGTACAAACTAAGGAACCTGAAAAGAGAAATCAACATGTCGTGTATCAGTGTGGTGTGGGGGAAAAGGTGGAACATCCTCATCAGCAGGGATCCACCCGTGCTGTGCGTGCTCGTCCGGTGGATCCATGTGTGCCGCGAACAGTGCATGCTCGGGCTCTAGTGGAACGGGATCAGGTGGGGGAGCAACAAAAGGATCAACGGGTGCAATGTGATCAACAGGATGGTCAACAGGTATATCAGCAATAAGAGGTGGATCGACATGATCGGCAGCAATAACATGATCACCCTCCAGATGATCATCGATAGGCGGGTCAGCTATAACAGGCCCAACAGGGATGCCAGCATGTACGGGGTCATGCTCAGGCATAGGGTCTAGAGCGGCTGCCTGCTCAGGGGCGATGGCAGGCTCGGGATCATCAAAAGCCATCTCGAAATCGAACTCGGGGTCGATAGGATCGACTGGGTCAGCTGGATCCTCCATGGGCTGATCCATAGGTATAAACTCTATATCATGATCCGGGTCGAATCCCGGAGGAAAGATAGGATCAGAATCCTCTATGTCATCACGGTCAAACGCAAAGCTGGGAATAGGAGCAACAGAGGATGCCTGGTCGGGGTCTGAACCATGCGAAAAGTACTGTGCGCTCAAAGGGTGGGAAGGTGTGTAGGATCGTTCGTTGACCTTTTTGAGTCGTTCAGAGAAGTTCGTGTCCGAATTAAGAGGCGGAAACTAATAATTCGGTGCAATTGAAGCTGTTTTCACTCTAATATTGCTGTTGTATTGATTTTCAACTTGATTACAAGGTTTGACAGCACTTCGGCGGCACTTCGTGGCTCAACCGGAAGATTACACCGTTAACTATGTGTTAGATCGCTCCTACTATATATAGACATGCTTGGGTCGCTTATATGGACTGCCATATAAGCGATTCAGACCAATGCCCTATAAGCGATCCAGAACATGTCCTAATAAGCGATCCTAACAAACTATGACACATAAGCGATCCTAGAACTATGTACAAATAAGCGATCTATATACAACCAATCTATTCTAGGATTCCGTGCCATGTCTGATCTCCTTAATCTTCAAGACTTGATGGAAGACGTAGTCAGCAGACGTAGGTGCACTAACAAACTCCCCCTCGGATGTTGACGGAGTCTTCATAGATCTTTCTAAACTGACTTCGCACATGTCTATCTACAATCTTCATCAGTCGACAATTTGCCTCTGAAATATCTGTCGTTTCAAGAATCTTCGTTCTCTATCTTTAAACTCCCAACTTTTCTTTCTCAGCCGTTGACATGGTGTCTTTAGACTCCCCCTCTCACACAGCTGGGATCGTAGTCTGGAATTCAAACTTTCACTGGTTCTGAGATCGCAAACAAGCTCCCATCAGGTTCTAGATCGAAACCTGGCACTTTAACACCTGTACCTGCACAATCTCTACCTAACCATAAGTTTCTACAAAGATTAAACTTTTCAACAATTTAGAAACTATGTTGAATCAAAACAATAATGATTTTGCATTCAAGAAATGATTACTGGTTCTTATCAAAACAACTTTATCATCTACTCTCAAATACTCCCCAAACCAGTTCTTCAAGTTTAGCACTTTGAATTTTGAAAATCAGCATCTCAACACCAGTTGTCGAAAATCTTTTTGACTTTTCAAAATTTATGCTAAAACACACTGAAAATCTTTTTGGATTTTCTGAATGAGAATAAAAGCAGAAATGAAATATTTACAGACAATATTTTTGTGAGTTTGTGCAAGAGGATCATATCAGTTATGAAACATATCACTAACACCGTTAAGCTTGATTACATATTAAGTTCTAAACAATTTACCTAGATTGCCAGTATGTTTGTCCACTTAAATTTTCACACAGACTTCAATTGATTCGAGATATGATATTAATGTTTTAAAGACTTAAACTTAATTGTGTATCACTCCACTTGAATATACTCCCGTATCCAGATCCCAAATATTCAGTCTTACAGGTGAGTATACCACAGATGATATCTGTAAAGGGGTAAATGCGAAACCGTGAGAGCTCAGGTCAGAACTTCCGTTCAGCAGAGAGATGACGGCTCGACTTTTGGTGGGTCCCCTTTAGAGAATCTTTTGTTACAACAGCAAAGATTACCAATTTTATTGTTTAATCAGTTTGCTGAGGGCGGCGCTTATGTTTCAAAGCTTTTAGCAGAAAGTATTATTCGGGGACTAGGTCAGTATTTCCATACAGCAGAAGTCCCGGAATAATACCCCAGATATCACTGAGCATAAAGACTTAGTATCTCAGAATACGGGACCTTTCAAACAAGATTTCGGGGGTTACCCATATATCCAAGAATAGTTACCCACGAATCAAGCAAGTTTGATTTAGGTTTATATCTCGTTTCAATTTACTAATTGTGCGATAATCTACTGACACATCCGCAGTAAGATTGTTTATCACATTTTGACTTTACAAATCTTTAGCGTGCTGTGATAGTTCACTGATGTACTATCATTTCCTCTTTTATGCAACAAAACTCATTTTTCAATTTAATGATGTTTTTGGATTTTCTAAAAATTCTTACTCCCCCTAAAATTCAAATACATCTAAAGAAAATTTGAAAACAAACTATACAGAACATGACAACTGATATGGAAACAATTCAATTCTCCATCCGTTTGGCTTAAACAATCAGAACTCCCCCTCATAACAAACTATTTTCCCATAATGATTTCAAAACACTTAAGTTTTTTTAATCAGAATGGTTTTTCCGGAAAATAAGTTTAGTTGCTTTTAACTTTTGTAAAAATGGGGCAAAATCATCACATTGTTTACCAATTTCTTGAATGATAATTAAATCAAGTTCAATTCAATGACCTTGATTTAACCACTTGTAAGATCAACTCCATTCACTACCATACAACCACTTGAAGGTTTAGCAATTAAGCTTATCAAACCTGTTTTTCAACCAATTACCATCTTTTGGTTGAATTCTCAAGGTGCCGATTCCTACTCCTCGCTTACAAACCTGGGAGTTCCGGCAAGTCCTGCAACTTCACAAACAGATTTAGAAAGATGCCGATTCATGATCCGCAATACCATCTTGGGATCTCCGGCAAGTCAGGTTTTCATTCTTGAAAAAATATATCCACCCAAGCCTGACCTTCCTTGGGTGTAACCTCATAGTTTTCATCTTTCCTTTCAACCGACTTGTAAACCCATCCTTTGGAAGCATAAAAATCTTTAATGCTCTGGGCCTTACCACTGACCATTTTTCCAAAGATGCGTTTTACATTTCCATTGAAAGTTTTTTCAACATCAATTTTCTTCTTGTCAGAATAAAACTAATTTGATATTTCAACTTTTCCGATTTTAGATTTGTAATTTTTAGCATTTAGTGAACTTTCTTTTCAATCTTTTTCTCAACACGTGGCTCCTCTGATTTTATGGAATCAGATTCATCACCAGACTTTTTACCTGAACCTTTTACAACCTATTTCTGATTTGTGGCATTGTCTATTCTTTTGGAAGCACTCTTTGAACATTCTCCTTTTTCATAAGTTGAATTCTCAAAGCCTGTGAACTTCCGGGTTGACAGCTCAGTCTTTTCAACAACTTTTTCTTTCATTTTTCTTGAGACTTCTTGTTTTGGTCGAAATGTCTTTGGACAATCTTTCGTAACATGACCCACAACTTTACACTGAAAACAAGATCTTTTTTCAACCTTCTTTTGGTCTTCCTTCTTCTTCATGTCCTCTTGCTTCTTAGCAAGGAATTCTTGATTTGTCTGATTTCTGAATGATTTTTCTTTTTCAGCTTATGTTGTTTTTCCTACAACAAACATTGTTTTTGGTTTATAAACTTTTTCATTTTTATAGTTTTTCTGTGTAACAAAACCAAGACCTTTCTTTTTGTAATTACGATCATGGTTTGGTTTCTTTTGGAAACTATAACCACAATTGTAACCCAGTTTCTTGTTGATTCTTTGTTGATCTCTTGAAGTGTATTGTTTAGGTTTTCCATTAAGATTGAAATCTTTTATTTCAGAAATATTAATTTCTATGATTTTGAAAACCTTTTGAATCATTTCAGTTCTGACACTTCTTATTGGAAAACTCTCGTCAGAATATAACTTGTCAGAACCTTTCATAGTATATGCTACTTTGACTGATTCATCATTCAAATTAGATTTCAAAAGTAAAAATTCTTTATCATAAACCCGTTTGTCTTTTTTAACTGTTGGCTTTGACGCACTGGACCCAGACTTTGACTCGGGTTTAGACTTCGGTTTTGATTCCTCATTGTCATCTGTGTCTAACACCTGATCGACCATACTTTTTATCAACTTTGACTCATGATCAGTGTCTGATGACGTATATGTGACATCAATACTTTCTGGTAAGTTATCCGACGACCCAGATTCCCATTTCAAATTGATCGCTTTATTGACTATTTCTGAATTTGGATTTCGAGGTGAATATCCATTTTCGACCGGGGGCGGACATCGATTGTAGGATACACTCGGTTTCTTACCAGAATTCTTCAATTTTTCTTCATCTTTTGTCACGGATTTTTCTTCTTCAAATATCTTCACTTCTTCAAATGTTTTCAAATCTTTCACCACTGGATAAATCCTGTCAACAACAAAAGTAGAACATGAGTAACTGTCTAATAATTTCTTAACTTTCTCAGTTTCTATCTTTTGTGTTGCCAACTCAAGCTCGAGATCTGCACATTTCTTTATGTTATAGTTTGCCGTATCAAGCTGTCTTAGGTAAGCTATCTTCAAAGTATTCATAGCTTCAGCTTGTTCACCATCAGAATCTGTGTATTTGTTATTTCTCTGTTCATAGTATCATACGATTCTTTCAACTTGTGAATATTGTGTAATAGCTCATTGTTCTGCTTAATCAACGAATCACAGTTCATGCATTTTTCTTGGACCATGACCGGTTCAGCATCCACTTTAATCTCAAATTCAGGAACTTCTTTCACTGTCCTGCTTGAATTTAAAAATTTAGCTCTTCTCAATTTTTCAGCTTTTGCTTCTTCCTTCAATCTCTCTTCCTCTTCAGCCTCCTCTATGATCTTTCTTCGTCTCTCTTCAGCAGCTTCCATGACTTTTCTGCATCTTTCTGCACATTTCAAATCATAAGCATTAGCAAAGAAAGCATGAGAAATGTTTTTAGACATCTCTTTGGCCATAAGATTTTGATCTGGACAAAAATCATCCCAGGTAAAACCATCAGCCATTTTTTCATCATCTTGTTCAGCTAGACACACTTTGCTATCTTTTGGAAGATACTTTTCCCAGGTAAAATTATCATATTTTCCCTGACTAACAACACATGCTCTTTTATCCACCACATCTCTTCCATGAGCTGTTTGTGCCTGATGCTGTTGTGCTGGTTGAGTGATTTGATGATAAATGGCCTTCTTGTGATAATCATTGTTTCCGAAAGGATTCTGGGCACCGGTAGCTTCACGGTTTTTGCATTCCCTCTTGAAATGTCCCTTCTCCCTGCAACGAAAACACGTAACTTTAGATTTATCAAAACCTAAAGCTGAAACGTTTGCATCACGAAAATCATCACGGCCAGTAATTTGTTTGAACTTTTCAGCGCGTCTCATCACACTCGCCATACACCATTTCCATTTCTTCAGCATCAATTTGATCGTAATCCTCTTTCGTGAGCATTGGATTTCCGATCTTTCCTGCAGCAAAACAACTATAAGATTCTAAAATCATCCCTAACAAAGACATTTGATTTTTAGCAATCTCTTCAGTGTAGTCTTGATCATTTTCAAGGCTTAACACAATGTTACACTGAAGTTTTCTACCATTCTTTGTTACAGAGATGTTAGGATCAAAAGATGAAAATCTTGTGCTGTTGCTTGATCCTTGAGATGCCGTCTTCTCAGCAGAATCTTTAACACTGTAAGCAGTTTCAATCTTAGGAGAAAACTTTGTTGAATCAATAGCACCATGCTTGTAGTACAGACTGATATCCTGTTCTCCATCATAGTTCTTCATCCTAGCGATCTTTCTTTGCTCCATCTCTTGGGCTTCCAAATGCTTGATAAAATCTCCCAAAGTCATAGTTTTGTAATCTTTTCTGTTAGACCTTAGCATCATCAGAAATGTTCCCCATGTTTCGTGTGGAAGCGCATCTGCAAGTTTTTCAATTAACTCATCAGTATCTTTCTTAATACCTAACTTTGTCATATTTCTCACCAAGTTACAATATCTATCAATAATCTGCTTGGTGTTTTCAGATTTTAAACCACGAAATAAATCGAATTCTTTCTTCATGAGAGATTTTTTATTCTTAAGCATGTCATCACTCCCAATAAACTTTGCTTCCAACTCTGTCCAAATTGAATATGCAGTTCCATCGTGTTGAAGCAGAATCAAGATATCCTCTTTTATAGCTTGCTGAAGCAGACTCACCATGAGTTTCTCATCACGGTATTTCTTTTTATCATCTGAACTCATTTCTCGAAGTGTTTGCTGCACACCATTTTTAACTGGTCTAACATATGGTTCTTCAGTATGTTCCCACGCATCGAGATGATAAGCTTCGACCCAATTTCCGAATCGTTCCGACCACACGATGTAATCATCAATATCCATGAGTTTAGGTGGTTTCTGAGACGTTCCGGTTTCATTTTCAATCAAAGCACTTTGAGTAATCGAGGCTGGGGTAGCAAAAGCGTTATAAAATTCAGTATCCATCATTCACAATTTTTCACAAATACTCAAGAATTTCCTAATTTTTACAAACTGTTCAAATAAACGAACTGAGTGGATCAATAAGCGGTCCAATAAGCTTGTCGAATAAGCGGACCAAACAACGTCTGTTCGAGCGATTCGTCTAATAAGTGATCTGACTAAAGAGCGGACCAAGCACTTGACCGTATGAGCGAACCAAACACTATCCGTTCGAGCGGACCAGGAGATGTTCGTTCGAGCAGTTCAAACGTTGTACGTTCGAGCGGTTCAGACAACTTGTATCAATGAGCGGTCCACAACCTGTTCGTTCGAGCGGTCTACACGTTATTTCGAGCGGTCTAAGCTTAATTTTGAGCGGTCCAGGCTTAAATTTCGAGCGGTTCAACCTCAAAAATGTTTCTATGAGCGGTCCAGATAGGTCTATTCGAGCGGTTCACACAGTGTATCAATCAGCGATCCAGAAGATTACGTCATCTTTTGAGCGAACCTGAATAAACAAATCACCTAAAATCTTGGTTTCTACTTCGATTTTAGATCTGAAAACTTCAAGGATTGGTTAATTCATGATTCCGAGTGCACTGTGTGATTTTGAGCTTGTTTTACCGTGAAAAATTTTGAAAAAGTGAAGAAAGTGTAGAAAATCAGAAGAATAGCAGCTAAAATGGCAAGAACTCCTCCTCCTGAGCTCTGATACCACTTGTAGGATCGTTCGTTGACCTGTTTGAGTCGTTCAGAGAAGTTCGTGTCCGAATTAAGAGGCGGAAACTAATAATTCGGTGCAATTGAAGTTGTTTTCACTCTAATATTGCTGTTGTATTGATTTTCAACTTGATTACAAGGTTTGACAGCACTTCGGCAGCACTTCGTGGCTCAACCGGAAGATTACACCGTTAACTATGTGTTAGATCGCTCCTACTATATATAGACATGCTTGGGTCGCTTATATGGACTGCCATATAAGCGATTCAGACCAATGCCGTATAAGCGATCCAGAACATGTCCTAATAAAAGATCCTAACAAACTATGACACATAAGCGATCCTAGAACTATGTACAAATAAGCGATCTATATACAACCAATCTATTCTAGGATTCCGTGCCATGTCTGATCTCCTTAATCTTCAAGACTTGATGGAAGACGTAGTCAGCAGACGTAGGTGCACTAACAAGGTGCGGATGCCACAGACTCAAAGGATTCTGGGACCGGAGAATGCACAGGCGAATCCTCGGCGGGAGCATCAGCGATCATCAGAAGATCGCCAGCAGGAAGTAGGGCCTCGCCCTGGATCTCATCCTCGATCGGCTCGTCATCATACAGATCAATATCGCCGTCAGCCTCAGCGTCAAGAAGTAAGTCATACGCAGGATAAACGACTAAGGGTATAGGAGCCGGAATCTCTACTAATGGTAGGTACTCCACGGGAGGGCCATCTGCAGGCTCATCAGCACCCTCAGGTAGTGCGAAGGGCTGAAAATCGTCCTTGTCAGTGCTGGTATAATCAGAAGTGTGCACCTCATGCTCTGAGGATGTGAGGTCATCAGATACTACAGGTATGGATCCAGTGGTGTCCGAATCGCCTGTACCGGGCGAGTCCATGAGTCTGTAACATAAACACAAATATGCACAAATAATCAGTCATGCAATCAAGTAATCACATAAGTCACCAAGTAAGAAATCACATAATCCTCCTAGTCCCACTAGCCTCCCAGTCTCCTAGACTGACATTCCTAGTCCCACTAGCCAAATTCTTCCCAGTCTCTAAGACTGACATTCCTAGTCCCACTAGCCAAATTCCTCCCAGTCTCTAAGACTGCTCTATCATCCACCTCGACCTCCTAGATCGAGCCTCGGCCTCCATGACCGAGCCTCAGCCTTCATGACTGAGCCTACTCTTCCTAGTCTCACTAGCCATCTACCTCGATCTCTAAGATCGAGCCTCGGCCTCCAAGACCGAGCCTCAGCCTCCAAGACTGAGCCTAAAACAATAAACATCTACCTCGATCTCTAAGATCGAGCCTCGGCCTCCAAGACCGTGCCTCAGCCTCCAAGACTGAGCCTAAAAATAATAAAATGTGCTCAACATTTGTTTATAAAAAGGTTTTGGATCTGGACTTAAGTGGTATGCAGTAAAAATGTTTTCGTGAGAGCCCTAGTGATCATAGTCTAGACTCGAGAAGGAATCCTAGTCGCTATGATCAGAGCTCTGATACCAAGCTGTCACACCCTGGCTTTGCGGAAGCGTGGTTAATTTGGTGTGACTTCTTAATACCATAGCTTAATCATAACAAAGCTATATGAATTAAAAACATGCAAGATCCATCCATTAAGTTTTAAAAACCAAATACAATACCATTGTCTTGACGGGAAAACACCCTAATAACCATAACATTGTTCAACAAACAAACAAAACATAAATATGGTTTAAAGACTGTGACTTGTCCAGGAAAGAGTCACATTCCCTAAACCCCGGATGACCTCGGAAACTAGTGCAGCGGGAAAACGTGCCATACCGTGCCAGATCTTTAATTCCCTGAAATACATGTAAGTTGAAAAATCAACAATAATGTTGAGCGAGTTCATGCGAAAGTGAGTAAATAAACCTTTGTATTTATCAAAATCCTGGTATGTAGCAAATAAGGAAAAAGAGATCACCAATGGTTTGCAAGGCCATTGATACGTGTGAAGTGCAAGTAGGAAGACTCAACCCTAGCGGATTTTGCGTTGGGCACAAAGTCACCCCAAGGTCCATTCTGCTGGGCCTGGGGTTGGGCTCGCTACACCCAGATAGATCTACCGCTTACGTCCCTCGGTCCTACAATGAGGATTAGTGGCCTCCAGTTCCCGCCTACCCACTCACGTGATCTAAGTAGTAACCCTCCTTACGCTAACCATACCATGTAAAAAGTACTCATAATCATAGTAACATGTATTTCACCCCCGCAGTTTAGAAAACTGAAAACAGTTAAGAGAAAAGGGGGACATGAACTCACAGTCGGTGCGTCTCTACCAAGTACTCCAATTCAGGCAGCTGTGCAACGACCTACATGTGCTAATTCTATTAGACGGACGGCCGTGCCTTAGCTTTATAGTTTAAGTTTTTGGGAAATAGTTAGACAACTATTCCGTGTTTACTTTTCGTATATACTTGGTAGTTAATCTCCTTCCCAAGGATGGGGGATTTAATACATGTGCGTTCAAATTATATCATTAAGTCTCACTTAATATATACTTATTTCTAATTCCAAAATATAAATATTTTTCTCAAAAATATTATATTTTCATTTCACATAATTTTCCCCAAAAATAATACGTCGATAAAATACGCGTTCATAAGTATTTCCGTATAATGCGTAAGTTACGTTTTATCATTCGAGTGGTAATAAATATTACCAGTGTAACTTATATAATTATCGTAGAGGCGTTCGTATTATTTTGGATCTGTTAACGTTCGAAAATATTATTTTTACTCTAAAAATAATATTTATGTATTTTTCACAAAATAATCATAAACAATGTTGTGAAAATATATATTTACCAAATATATATTTATCGCGTTTAATTTTGTGAAAATCCCACCTCCGAATATTTGTAAATAAAGTCGTGGCGAAATATATTTTGAAAACATGTCAAAAATAATTCTAACACTTGTAGTGTAAATAATTCTAAGTGTTAGGTTTTTAGAAAAATTTCGCCAGAGTTTCCTCTGTAACTGGAGGTGGCCACGCTTTCAAGCGTATCATTTTCTTTTACTAAATCAATTTCAACAGCTTCTTTATTCAATTAAACAATTTCCGACACAACAACCTAGTCGACAAGTATGTAAATCGCATAATTACATGAACTTGTAGTTTTTCCGAAACTATAGTGTAAATCCCATTATATTTTGTGGATCTTTATATAAAGTAATTTGATCTCGTAAAAACCTCGTTTTTAAAGTAAATCCGTCTTTACAACTTCCCGTCATCTTTTTCAAAGATTGTTATTTTGTCGAAACTTTTCATTTCACAAGTGTTTACACACTTGTGGTTTATAAAAATCATGCTTGTTAATGTAAGATCTATTTTTAGAAAACATGATTTTCTTTTGACACTCGGTCCTTTGAAAATACCACTTGCAGATACGTAGATCTGCTAGTTTTAAACACTATTCCACAAGTAAAACATTTTTACACAAGTTCATGGTTCGCGTGTGGTAGAGTTTCACCCTTTAACCCTTGTTTCATTCAAAACAAGCTTATGTCAAGATCCATGACCTTAACCAAACCGGGTTAAATGATGATCCGAGCTACCACATCATAGATCGGGTCTAAATAATCACAACTTTCAATTACTACAACATTTACACAACTAGTGAGCTTTTAACCATCAATACTTGCATTTTTAGTAAACTTTAATGCATGATTTTGTAAGATTTCGAGTTTTAACCGTTACAACACATATTAACCACCTTAGATTAGTTCAAGAGAGTGTTTTAAGCATTATACCTCTAGCTCGAGCCTAGGGAAGAATCTATGCGAAAAAGAGGTGGATAAAAGCTAGGTAGAGAGGTCCTTCGTCTTCCGTTTGCTCCAAGGCTCCTCGTATGTGACCCGTAACACTTGTATATGCTTGGAACTTGAAGATCAAAATCGAACAATGATGGATGGGGGATGGGTGCTCTCGGCCGAGACCTCTAAGAGAGGGAGAGAAAGTGTGGGTGGTGAAATGTGTGTTATGTTCTAATGTACACTAACTTGTTCTTATAGACAAATTGTGAATCAAGGACCAATGGATTTTGTGTCTAATTGATATTAGACACACTTATTATAATATTCAACAAATAGGACAAGTGTGTCCCCCTCATGGGGACGGTTTGTAATGGGGGGGGGGGCTAGTTCGATTCTAACTAGTTAGTTGATGTTTAGTTAGGTTAACTAAGTTAAGTTTAGGGATTAACTTGGTTAGTTGTGTGTTGTGTTTTATGGCGGGTGTTAGGGTGTTCAGGGACCCTAACTGGCTCAGACAAAGATCAATAACATTTATGGCAATATTTTCATGTTCCGGGTATAGTCCGGTTGCTCGGTTGGATAGTAATCCGTTAAAGTGCTTAATAAAGCTTTTATGTTTCGTAAATACCATTTTTAGTGACACAACTTATTCCTGACACTTTGGAAAGTGTCTAGTAATGTTTTCCTCATGTTTTGGCACTTTATTAGTTAGCTAAAAGCTGAATTTTTGATTAAAGTGCTGTGTTTTTGTGCTCAGTGTATGTTTTAGGCACATCCAGTCATCATAACTTATTCCTAGAGACGCAGTTCTACAACCCTTGTATCCCTACACTCACTATGGGTGTAGTAAAATAATTCTGGCTCATACAGGCCTTAGAGGCAGTATCTGCCTGATACTGGCTTTATCAGCATGTTCAATAGGTTATCCGTTCATAGTGCTACTGTGCTTTTGTGCATCATGTTTGTCACTAGAGTTCAGTATGTAAATAATGTAGTGACGGTATGTAAAGTATGATGCAGGAATATACAAGTATCAGAAATCAAGTAGCAGTTCATCAGTAATTTCAAGTAAGCACAGTAATCAAGCAGCAATTAATTATTAATTAAATCGTACGGATACCTGGTTTAGTGAGGGTTGTCACAACGAGATTTTATAAACTATAACCAACTTGATTTGAGTTGGTTAATCATGTTGCAATACACTTTTTAAAATGAGGTTTGTTGTCACACCCCAACCGATGGCGGAATCATCGGGGCATGGCACTGAGCGAAACAGATTGTCCAGAAGTTTCCATAACAATTATCATTACCAATTAATTTAAAGTAACATGTCCCGTACCATGCCTAAAAAGGTAAACAAATTATTACAGACAACATCTAGGCAAATAGTTCTATTCTGACAACTTAGATTTTACAAAATTGCCCAATTGTTTATCTGCTTCTAGAGACTCTTGCTTCAGATCTACAGACAACTATTTGTTGGGCTCTAGAAGCTTATTCTAGCCTCGCTTTCCTAGCAGATAAGCGTCCTAATTACATGTTACATACGTTAAAATAAAAGTCAATACACATAGTGTAAAGGCGAGTATACAAGTTTGTTAATAGCATATAGAGTTCGAAATAGTTTACGCATAACCAGCACGTACATAGAGGAAAACGAAGCATGTTAATTATCGACACGATTCTATCGATACCAATGATTGCGGGTTGACTGCCCAAGGCAGTTCGCAATACATGATCACCACTGTAATCCATGCAAGTAATTGCCCTTAACAACCCCCGCATGAGCGGGTGCCGAGTCCAAACTATAGTACTATCGTCGTTAAGGCAGGTAGACAACATTCCATGTGTAAACATAACAAACAAGCATTCATTAAGTCGTGTAATACATGCGGTAACGGTTAGCGTTTAAAACATTGCGTAGTGTGTTCGAAGTGATTTCATATAAGTAACGTATGTAACACCCAAAAGTGCTTAAAGCAAAAAGGGATCGAGTATACTCACAGCGGTTGGATGGATTGAAGGGAGCGCTTGAGAGTAAGGTTAGCCTGAATAGTTCGATAGAGTGACGATAAGTGACGTCCAAAACGAGGATAAGTGTTGGTGGGTCGAACAGCTGGTAGATCGGACGACAGTCCGATCGGACAGCTGGTCGGGTGAGTGACTATCCGTTCGGACAGTTGTCCGGTCGGACGGTAGTCCGATCGGATGACTGTTCAAGTGGATTGTTTCTGTTAGGCCCTGAAGTGTGAGACTGACGCATCAAATTAGCACAACGGGCTATGGTTACGAATTGGGTCGTACCGGGTTAGTTAGTCTTAGGTTTTGGACCTTTATAGGTCACTTGGGCCAAGCTTTAGGCCATGTGGGCCAAGCAGGCCCAAGGGGAGCCCATGTAGGGAAGTGGGCTTGAGTTAGTATATAAACAAGTTTACAACTTGTTTTAGGGTTGGACATTCATAGTTACAATTTCTCTAGTTAGAGAGAGGCAATTGGTGGTGAACTTGTACCAGACGATTTTGCTTGTCAAAGTAATAGAATCGTGTGCAAGTTTGAAGGTGATTCGGTTTGTTCTTCGTTTCCATATTTTCGGTTCGTTGTTTCATATTTTTCGATTTGTTCTTGAATCACATCAAGTTTGGATTCCGCACAAACTTGGTGTTGTTTGATATCATTGAAAGATCCGGTTAAACGGGACTTACAAGTGGTGTCAGAGCCTTTAGAACCTATTTCTAGGCTCGGTGTGGTATCAAAGATTCAAGAGTTTCATAAATTTTTGTTCGGTGTTCTTCGTGTTCTTCGCGTTCTTCGTAGTGTTCATCGAAATTTTGTCAAAAATCACTACATTTTAGTGTTTTGATTTTGAAAAGGGGCTGTTAAAAGGATTAATCGTAATCTTTAAAATTTTGGAAATATCTTAATTTTAAAAAAAAAAAAAAAAAATCTTTACAAATTTTCGGTAATTTGTTATTTTGACAAAATCTTTTGAAAATTTGTTTACTTTCCAAATTATTTTAACAGTTTCAAAATAAATTTTCAAACTTTCAAATTAATTTTCAAACCAACAGCTCCTCCTATCTCGTGGTCTCGAATCCAATTTTTAAGGAAATAAATATCCACTCGCAATCAACACCTGTCGCAACCTCTTCAAAAAGCTGGTCTGACTCCATCTTCATAAGTCGTAATCACGGTTTCGACAAATCCTGTTTGAGTCGCAACCACCACCATTACGAGTCGCAACCACCTGCAACTCATCATCTCCGGTTATCATCACCATCAACGGCCACGATATATCATCTCCGTTCACCACCGTGACGCATCATCACTGATTATCATCACCGGACATCTTCAACAACCTTCGTCTCCTACAACAACCAGCAACAACCACCGACTCGCAACCGTCTCACCGTTCATTAAGACCTCCAGTCGCAACCTCCACGAGTTCAATTCCGAGTCGCAACCTCAACATTTCAGTCGCAACCTTGAATTGACTCGCAACCATCGTTTTCGTATCATTCCGTTTCGAGTCGCATCCTCCGGAAACCTGCAACATCATCATCGACATCACTGTTCAGTCGCAACCTTAACTCCACCGCGGTTCCAATTTCTTCATCAGCAGTCTTCTCCGATATCTGTTCATCTTCAACAACCTGCACCTTCTCCGGCCATCATCAACAACCTGCAACTTTCACCATCTCCGCCATAAACCACCACCACCTTCTTCGTCAACCGTCATCATCGGCTTATCCTCCTGCCATCGTCTGCATCTCCACAATCATCTTCTGGTTACGGTCTTTACCACCCATTTGATCCGGTCTTCACCACCTTTAACAACATCATCATCATCTCCGGTTCAAGTTCGAGATTTCGAGGTCGATTTCGAAATCGTTCATCTCCGGTGAAAGTGTACCTCCCTGTCGTCACCGTCATTCACTGTTGAACCTCTTCACCGTCGTCACCGTCATTCATCTCCGGTGAAAGTGTTGTCGGAAAGGTTGGCGGCAGAAGTAAATTTTTAGGGTTGCATTTGAAAACGACGAAGAAGACATCTCTGATCTGTCTTGTGTTTAATATTTATTATAATATTAATCATAAGATAATTATTAGTTAATCATTACCTTATAATAATAATAATTTATAATAATCATAATCATTGGGTCATCATTACAAAATCATTGTTTTTAAAATAAAAAAAAAATTAATAATAATAATAATAATAAACATAAAAATAATAATAAAAAAAGGGAGGTTTGTTTGTTCGTTTGTGATAACGGTTTTGAAAGGTTTTTGAGGTGCGGTTTCGAAAGCGGGTTCGTTCCTTCGTGTTCAACGGGTTTGAGTTAGCGAGTACACTGGTTCTCGCTTTGAGCGTGTGTTGAGGGAATAGGTAAAAGATCATATTTTTGGGGAGATCAAATCTTAAAATGTCTTCAAAAAAGGAGATGCTTGAGCAGAAATTCGAAGGATTCAGTTACTTATACGGTGAATCGATAGAAGCTCTTGCAGGTCGGTTTACTGAACTGCTCTCTGAAATGGAAAAGGCAGAAATGGTGGTGCCTACTCGCGTGAGCAACAGAAAGCTTCTGGAGGCTATAAAAGGGAACTGTAGTTGGTTAATGAATGTTAATCAGATAATAGTGACAACCGAAGGCAACTGTTACAAAATGAAGTCAGATGAGCTGATCTCTCTCATCAAATCCTATGGCAATGCTGACTCATCACAAAATTCAGCATTTATGTTTAACAAACCCATGGCTCAAGAAGTTACTCGTGAGCGTGAAGAGATACTTTCTGTATTTTGCACTCCTGAGTGTAGAAAAAGAAATGAGGCATATCGATTACACAACGCTGAGTTGGTTCAAGACTACAACGACATAAAAAATAAAAATTTTACTTTATCAAAGAATGAAAAGCTTTATAAAGATAAAATTGAAGCTCAGCGAAAAGACATCATCAAACTTAAGGATGATGTTAGTGTAAAAACAGCCCAACTCTTCATGGTTCAAGAAAAACTATGCGATGTGACTAAAGAACTGGAGGATATCAGAGATAGATATCAAATAAATGAGCTAAATATTAAAAAATTTGATTCTTCCAGCAAATTAGTCAAAAACCTGTGTGATCAACAGCTAGCATACCAGAAAAGAAAAGGGTTGGGATTGGGTTTTAATCAGGCTCCTCCTCCTTATAATGACAATTATACTTACTTACCTATGACTGAGGAGGAGCTGATGAATGAAAGTAAAATGACTTACGGTCCTAAAACTGATAAGTCATCAATCAACAGCAGACCTGTTGATAAACGAGCGACTCCTCCGATAAATTTTGTTGCTAAGAGTACAATTGATCCTAATGCTTCTTCTACATGTGCAGATGAAGTAGTTGAAGTAACGATTGAAAAAGGAGCTGGGGAGGAACAAGGATCAGAGTCTAATGCTTCTGAAAATTTAATAAATAAAGCTAATCTAGACTCTATTACAGCATGTGATATTCTTAACTCAGTTTTTCGCTCTGTGATTAATCTCAGGCCTGATGATTTGGGCGAAAACGGTGATGCTTGTGTAATGGAAAATGAATCGGCAAATAGAGCGAATTGGCCAGCTGAAACATCTGATTCCAAATGCGAATCACCTGAAGCAGCTGTTTCTGAGAAATCGGAATCATTTGATTCTAGTGAATTCAGCTCAAGGGTGTCATGTGGAGAACCGACTTGTGCTGAAAATTCGTCAAAGGTTTCAGCTGAAGTTTCTGCTACAGTTTCTGGTATTTCATCCAACAAACCAGAACTCTCCGATTCTGTCAAAGCTGATGCCATGAAGGATGAAGAGAAGACAGACGTGAAAAGGGCTCCAAATGCGCAAGCTGAACAATCTAAACCTTCGGTTAGTGACGAAAAGGCTCAGATCAAGCAACAAGAGCCGAAGCAAGCAAGTAAAGGACGCGGAAAGAAGAAGCCTAAACATCAAAGACAAGCAGGCTCTCCACGGTCCTCAACGGGCAGCAATAGTCCTCAAAAGGCCCGTAATGTGAAAAATACTTTTGTTAAGCCAGTCACTAATGGCAAATGTGAAAAATATGCATTTGACTGTGCTAACAGAGTTTTTGGAAAGGCTGGTGAGATTTCTGAACAAAACTTGCAGTCTCATCAAAACAAGAAGAATCAAAAGAAATCTCCACCACAGAAGGCCCCGGCAAACGACAAGTATAAGCATCCAAATTCATCGTCGTCTGCAAGAAATGTGCAACAAAAACAAGCACAAAAAGGATCGGTTCATCCTTCAGGGCCTGCAAGAGCTACACAAGCTGATCAGAATGCCCTCTACGTGAAGAGACAAACATGCTTTAATTGCGGCATTGCTGGTCACATTGCTCGAAACTGCACACATCGTCCCTATGTACCCTATTATATGCAAAATCAGAGGGTTACACCAAAGGACAACTACCATTCTAAGCCGATGAAGGTATTATCACCTAAGGCAATGAAGAATGTGATTCCCAAGGTTAAACCTTCTGATGGGGATTGGAATGCTGCTAAAAACAAATGCAAGGCTGTTCAAGAACAAAAACGTTTTTCTCAAACGAACAAGCCTGAATTAGCTAAAGTTGCTCAACCGAAGGCAACAAACACGTTTGTTAAACCGAAACAGATTTGGAAACCCAAATCTAAAGCAGCAACGTCTCCAATCCTTGAGACAAAAGGGGACTTGTGTTTGAAAGAAGTGTCTTACTTTGATGCTTCAGGAAATCCCAGGACCACGATGGCCTGGGTACCAATGTCTTACTAATCTCCTTACTTTTCAGGAACAACCAAGGAGGAGCTGTTGACAATCTCTGGAATGTTGATAGCGGTTGTTCCAGAGATAAAACGGGTAACATTTCACTGTTGCAAAAAGTTCAAATTTTTTTTTACAGATGATATGTTTCCTTTGGAGGAGATTAGAGAAGTAAGTAATGATCAGCAAAAGGTACCGTTTAAATTCAGTACTTTGATATGATTTTGATTAGTCTTCAATCTGATGATAGAACGGTTAAGCAAAAATATTTTTCTCTCTTTTTTCTTAGTTTATAACCTTGTATATAAAGTGTCCTTTCTCTTGTAAAGGGTAAATTTGCGCAAAAATCCAAGATTTATGCACAAATTTAGGGGGAGAGAGAGACATATATAGTGTTTAGGGGGAGAAAATGAAAAAAATACAAAAACATTAGAAAAATGAAGAAGCCAAAAAAGAAAGATTGCATGATATGGGAAGTGAAATAAATGTTTGTGTTAAAGGGTTTGACTAACACATGTAAGGTGCCATAGCTGAAAAGACTAGGATCTACTGCGATATGTCGATAGGCTTGACGCTCAACATGATAAAAGATACTAAGTGATATAAACATAACAAACTATGTACCATGTGGGTAACATACCAACGGCGTATGATTTTATGGTCTTAAATCTTGCGTTGATAGATAGCCAACATCTGAGGTTTCGGGTCTTTATATTGTTGAATCATCCGGGGATATCTTGGCTGTCCTTCTGCTTAGAACTAAAATTGTACATGACCCCAGGAAAGAAAGTCACTTGGAATTAGCTCATTTCTATTTGAATGTCTGTATGTTTTCCCGATACACACAATTTTGATCTGATTCTGAAATCTTCTCTGAAAAAGTCGTGTACCTCCTCTGCTGCATCCAGATACATGCTGACCTGGAGGTGCTAGGCAACGACAGCTTCTGCTGCATCCAGATACATGCTGACCTAGCTGTACGTTGTCGCGCTGTAGATCTAAACACCCGAAAGAGCCCTCTAGTGCCCAAAAGAAACCCCAATAAACCTATATCAAATTGAGAAAAACTCATTTGATTTGTATATTATACCATCTCTGCTAAAGATCTATTCTGTTCTTTTCTCAACCTATTCCCAGTTAAGATTTCAGAAATCTGGATTGGACTTGTGAAATATGTGGTAGGGAAAATACTTGCATGATAGAGTGTGCTGTTTACATTTCCGAGATTTGATTAGTATTTATTTGGGTGTTCATTGTTAAGAAATCAAAACATGATAAAACAGATTATATGCAGACCTAGACACTGTCAAGATATCTTAAAGGATGACAACAGTATACTCACCTGCTACGATGAATTGTTGTGCTTACCTTGATCGCGGGGGTATGCCTTGGAATGGGACACACAGGTATAATAGTATAATATTATATTAAGCATATCACGAAGTTGAAAATTGAAAGTTGAGTGTTAAAGTTTAAGTGGACAAACATATTGGCAATCGCATAGACCAGTTTGATTAGGTTCGTACTGAAAAGTGTTCCTTATTCTGCCTGAGAACGAATTTTGATCCCATTGCAATTGTAATTGTATATTATGATAGTTGTTTATATTTTGAGTTTTTATTTGTTTTAGTTCTTAAAATTAAAAAAATTAAAAAAAAATTCAAAAATCCAAAAATAGTGTGTTTATTTGTTTTTCTTAAAATTAAAAAAATATAACCGTTCTTGAAGATTTGACTGATCATCAAAAGTTGAAAGAATTTAAATTGTGAAATTTCATGTACCTAGTGTTCATGTGGTACTCTCCCTGTTGCATAAGAAATGTTTGCTTATGAGTTTGTGAGCATGTGCAGAACTTGATTTCAATCAAGAACAGGGGTTGATGAAGACTGAGATGCTGTTAGTTGCTGAAGAAGTCTGAAGCATCACAACAACAAGATGTACCTGAGTCAGAAGAACCGGATACGAAACGCCGTCTGACAGTGAAAGTGCATTTGAAGAAGTACCGTGAACCTGCTTGAAAGAAAAAGACTGAAGAAGAAAAGAGCTGTTGAGAATCCTCCTCTCACATTCTTTTTGACAAAGATTTTCAAGCAATGCTGATAGAGATCCTGATATGAAGCTAACCACAGAATCTGAAGAAAGAGACCCAGTGCTGAGAGTTCAGAAGTCAAGAACTTCCACAACATCTGCAGCATAGTGTCAACCATAGATTTCGTTGAAGACGTTGCTGAATTCAAGTTATGAAGACAATTTGATGGCATCAGTCTAGGGGGAGATTGTTAGGCCCTGAAGTGTGAGACTGACGCATCAAATTAGCACAACGGGCTATGGTTACGAATTGGGTCGTACCGGGTTAGTTAGTATTAGGTTTTGGACCTTTATAGGTCACTTGGGCCAAGCTTTAGGCCATGTGGGCCAAGCAGGCCCAAGGGAAGCCCATGTAGGGAAGTGGGCTTGAGTTAGTATATAAACAAGTTTACAACTTGTTTTAGGGTTGGACATTCATAGTTACAATTTTCTCTAGTTAGAGAGAGGCAATTGGTGGTGAACTTGTACCAGACGATTTTGCTTGTCAAAGTAATATAATCGTGTGCAAGTTTGAAGGTGATTCGGTTTGTTCTTCGTTTCCATATTTTCGGTTCGTTGTTTCATATTTTTCGATTTGTTCTTGAATCACATCAAGTTTGGATTCCGCACAAACTTGGTGTTGTTTGATATCATTGAAAGATCCGGTTAAACGGGACTTACAGTTTCTTCCTATGAGAATGATGTGTTTGTGTATGATGGTTTGAGTTTTGAAGTTTTCGTTGTAGCATTTGAAAACATTTGAAGTATCTTTACCTTCCAGGTCGGTCGATTGGTCGGTTGTTCGATCGGCCGGCAACCCGATCGGCTGGGCACCTTAGTGAGAACAAGTTCACAGCGGATTGTCACTCGATCGGACAGCAGTTCGATCGGGTGGCATTCCTAGTGCATTGAACATGTTGAAAAATCGATTAAGTGTTAAAGCCCAAGTATCTCATGATCCGAAGAGTAATCCGATCGGATGGTAGTCCGATCAAACAACAGTTCGTTCAATACTCAAACTTCAAGGATTAGAATAAGTGATAAAATGTGGGATTCATAGTGCAAGTCGATCGGTTGCCCGGCCGTTCGGGTGGCTGTCCGTTCGGACAGTAGTCCGATCGGACGGCACCCCGTCTTGGTCGTCCCGTTCGTCTTACACTTGGTTGTTTTTGATTGTTTGTTGTTTTATCGAGGCTTTTTGATAACGAGTCAAACAATCAGAAACTTGTCAATACTTGGTTCTCCTGATCGGACAGGAATCACCCAAACCCGATTAGTGAACTGTTCGAGATGGAGTTCTTGTTTAACCCGAAACCGATGAACCTCGTGGACAGGATCGGATCTTGAGCTAACGTAACCACATATCGGGTAGTAAGTCGGAATCGGTTCCGATTGTATCGGTTTTGAATGCATTGAGTGTAAAAGAGTTGAAAGAAAGTTAGAAACCATCTTTTCAATCCTTTTCACCGTGAATATGTTTAGATCTATGATGGATCTTTGTTTATTTATGCGGAAATCGGTTAGATTCAAGTTGTTCTTGAAGGATTGAGGCCAAAACATGAAGTTCCTGAAGAACATCATGATGATGTCATCATAGAATACTCGAATCTTGGTGATTTCACGGTTAAAAGTTAAAATCCAAAAGATAGAAAGGTGTAGGAGTGCATGTAGATCAAGAAAGTACAAGATTGAGAGCGAGATCTTACCTGAATCGAGAGAAATCTGAGAAAATGTGAGGAGAGTGTGCTGTTCGGTCAGAGAGTTTCCAGAAATGGAAAATGTGAAAGTGACAGGGGTATTTATAGGATTCCAAAAGAGGAAAAGGGCTGGCTGATCGGATAGTCAGCTCGATCGGACAGCCTGTCCGATCGGACGACAGTTCGAACGAACGCCTGGTCGATCGGCTGGTAGCCTGATCGATCGGTTGCCTGTTTCGAGTGTTCGGTGTGACGAGTTTTGCTATTTCAATTTCGATTTGCGAGCGTTGCGATGCGATAGAGTTTTCTTTTCAAATTACTTTTACTCCCAACTACTCATATCTTGCGCTGTCTGTTCTCCACTAATTTTTTTCATACTATATCTACATACAATCATCCTTATTTCGAATTCGATTTGCGATTGCGATTCGATTGCGATGACTTCGATTGCGTTTCGGTTGATTACCACATAACGTAAATAAACATGCACAAGTAACACATAAGGTGCACACACACGTATAATGATCACCAATTTGCGTATTTCGAGTTTGCGAGCGCGATGTTGATTAGATTAGTTCGATTAGCGTTTAATTGATTTATCGCATTGTTACTTCCTACTATTCACAGTTGTAAAGCGATTCGTAGCGATAAATATACTTCGATTATAGCGATTTTAACTGATTACTCCACATAATACAACTAACGTAAAACATTAAATAGACTCACTATAAGTCAAAGAAGTCAAAACAGGAATTGAGCAAGGAGAGATAGATTGCAATTAGCAATCTTTTCTTCTTTTGACTTCAATCTTGACTTTGACTTTGACTTTCAAAACACGGTGTGTTACAGCCTCCCCTTGTTTAGGGAATTTCGTCCCGAAATTAGGCCGAAGCCGTAACAAACAACTGCGGGTACTTCGCCTTCATGTCACTTTCGAGTTCCCAAGTGAACTCTGCGCCTCGTTTGCCTTCCCATCGGACCTTCACAATAGGAATGCGCGAGCGTCTGAGCTGCTTGGTTTGGCGTCCATGATTTCGACAGGCTTCTCCACGAAGTGTAGTGTTTTGTTTATTTGGAGGTCGTCGAGAGGTACAATTAAATCATGCTCAGCCAGGCATTTTCGGAGGTTTGACACGTGGAAAGTCGGCTGGACGTTACTAAGTTCCTCCGGTAGTTCGAGTCTGTAGGCGACTTTTCCGATCCTTTCCAGAATCTTAAAAGGTCCAACATATCGGGGCGCTAGTTTCCCTTGTTGCCGAATCTGACCACACCCTTCCAAGGTGATACCTTTAGGAATACGAAGTCGCCAACGTCAAATTCAAGGGGCTTGCGTCGTCTATCGGCGTAACTTTTCTGTCTACTTCGGGCTTTCAACAAATTGTCTCGAATTTGGAGGACTTTGTCGGTTGTTTCTTGTAATAGCTCAGGACCGGTTAGTTATGAGTGACCGATCTCGTGCCACACAATAGGCGATCGACATCTTCTTCCATATAAAGCCTCGAATGGTGCCATTTGGATGCTGGTATGATAACTGTTGTTATACGAGAATTCGACTAACGGTAGGTATTTGTCCCAATTACCACCGAAGTCTATGACACACGAACGGAGCATGTCTTCAAGAGTACGGATCGTTCTTTCAGTCTGGCCGTCGGTTTGAGGGTGGAACGCGGTACTCAGATTAAGCGTAGTACCAAGAGCTGCTTGAAACGTTTACCACAATCGCGAGGTAAACCGAGCATCACGGTTGGAGATAATGTCACGAGGCGTCCCATGATTACAAATGATCTCGTCGGTGTAGATTCGGGCTAATCGTTCCACATTGTAGTCTTCCCGTATTGGCAAAAAGTGGGCT
This sequence comes from Helianthus annuus, assembly GCF_002127325.2. Classification (NCBI taxonomy): domain Eukaryota; kingdom Viridiplantae; phylum Streptophyta; class Magnoliopsida; order Asterales; family Asteraceae; genus Helianthus; species Helianthus annuus. The sequence continues at coordinate 120,209,257 of NC_035444.2, forward strand.
GATTTGGTTAAACGATCGACGACAACCTGATGCGTGTCAGTGTATATATGTTTTAGGTGTATATTTTAAGCCCTTTTTACACTTTTTAGCAAAGTTTTAAATTTATAAACACGATATTCACTAACACTAAACACACATATGGGCAAGTGCACCCATCGTGGACATAGTATAGTGTTGGTAAGATACCGAGGTCGTCCAAGGACACAAGAGCTTTTAGTACCGGTTTATCCTCAACGTCTAATCAAATCAAAATGTTAGAAAAAGGTTTTTAAACTAGGAAAATAAAACTAACTAAAATGCTGAAAAGTAAAATAAAAATAAAAACAGATAGACAAGATGAATCACTTGGATCCGACTCGTGTGTAGTGTAACCTTTGATTATTTTCGCACATTTGCACTTGTTTAAGAGATTATCTTAGTTATTGTAGTAGGCCCCTCTTTTGAAGGCGACGTTACCCTCAACCCAGTAGTTTGAGTCAGCAAGGATACAATCCTAAAGGGTCAGATTATTGAAAGATAATTAATTAAGTTATTAATGCATAATGTGGTAGGCCCCTCTTTTGAAGGCGACGTTACCCTCGGCTGAGTAGTCTGAGTAAACAATGATACAGTCCTAAGTAGCCGGGTTAGAGTTTTAATAGTAGTTTAACTTATGAGGGGATCAAAGAGTTTGGACCCCCCGCCATCCAATACCGTTGGGTATTGAAGGAGGTCCTACTAAATTTGACCCAGGTCCTTTGCAGGATCTATACACTGAACAATGGCAAGACTCTTACCAAACCGTTCCCTTAAACCCCGACCAGGTAGCCAACATACCTCCATATAGACCGTGGAGATATGAATGGTGGAAATCTTTTATTTTATATAGACAGTAAAATATTACCAAGACACCATGGACAAACGATAAGGAAGAATCACCTTCAACATAAGAAACTAGTAATTAAAGTCATTAATACAAAACCAATTAAAAAGTGCAAAAGATTAAAAATAAAAAGTATTACACTAAACACTTGTCTTCACCAAGTGATGTAAGAGACTTAGGCAAACATGGCCTTTGATTGTCAAGAACTCTTACGATCAATCTTGGACCCCGAGACGACTCACACACTCTATGATGGACAATGGATGATGGTGGTAGATGATGGTGTTGTGATGGTGGTGGGTGGTGGGTGAAGTGTGAGAGAGGTGGTGTGCCAAGGGATGAGTTGCAAGAGCTCCAAGCACTCCTATTTATAGGCTGAACAGAAGCTCGGGCACGGCCCCGTGTCCGCTGGACACGGCCCCGTGTACATCCTCCTCTCTTTCTTCATTAAATGCAGTTTGTCTACATTAGTTGATCACGCCCCCGTGTCCATTAAGCACGACCCAATGTGTAGAAGCATATCTGTACTATCAAGATTTGCCTTGATTCCGCGAATCTTATAGTTGACCACGGCCCCGTGCCCGCTGAGCACGGCCCCATGGTGGGCGATGGAAGCTTCTACCACTTTGTCTTTTCTGCTGAAACTTGGGCACGCCCCCGTGCTCGCTGAGCACGGGGCGTGTTCAGGCTTCTGTCTTCTTGTTTTGCTTGGGAAGATGCTGTCGGGAGGTCGGGCATGCCACGTTTTGTTCCTTTTTTTGTATTTATGTTAGATTTAGCTGTCTTTTTGCTTCTTTTGTTCATTTGAGCTCATTTAATCCTGAAAATACAAAAGGAAGACAAAAGCACACTTTTTCCAACATTAGTACTAAAAAAGGGTTTGTTTTATGCCACAATTGATGTAATTTATATGTTGCATTTTGTGTACATCAAATACCCCCACACTTGAATCTTTGCTTGTCCTCAAGCAAAACTCTTTATAATGTGGCTTTTTTCACTCCCAAATGGAACGGGTAGAAGATAAGTTTTTTGGGCTTGTCATAGAGTGTCGGGATTTCCAAGATTCTTTATCAAGTTTTATTTTTATTTATTTACAATCCTATTCGTCATGATTTATTAAAAACGTTTCATAAGATAAATTGCTTATTAGGGCATAACATGCCTTTTTAAATTTTCATTTATATACAAGTTCGCATACCTCACGGGGGATCACTCAACACTCGGTCGAATGTGTATTTTTTAGTGAATCACTCGAGAGCGGCATGGAACTTACTCCTACCGTAAGCTTGCCAACCAATCAATCCTCTTCCTTTTTAACTATATACCTTTGTAAATATCAAGAGGACTTTTTGGGTGAAGGGTTAGGCTTGGGCTAAAGGTGGGTGGTTGGGTTAGTGGTTAGTAAAAGGGCGAAAAGCGTAAAAAGCATCGGTTTTTGAAAGACTTTTTTATTTTTCACAATTTTATTTTATTTTGATGAACCATTTCTTCCAAACAAAGTTATTTTTGATGAATTTGTTTGTTTATTTGGTTTCATCAAATATATATTTTTTATTATTTTTTTATTTTTTTTAAGTCATAAGAAAAACCGAGCTTTGTTACTAAAAGAAAGGGTTAAAATAAAAAGGTTTAGGTGGGTAAAAAGGGTGATTGTTTTGGGTTAAGAAATGAAAAGCTTTAGGCTCAAAGGGGTTAACTAGGGGGATTTTGGGTAGGTGGTAAAAAAATGAAAAATAATGGTGTAGAGAGAAAAAGGGTTAGTCCTAATGCCTCCATCATTTACTTACTCGGGTTTAAGTTGGTAAGGACCGGGAATGCATTGTCGTGGCAAGTTCTAGAGTCGTAAGAACCAAGCGGCTATTCACACAAGAAACGAAAAATGAGCATTTAGTGTAAAGATATGTATTTGTATGCTCAATAAAGGCTCAAAACTCACTTTTGTGGGAATGGGTTTTTATGTGATCAAGTATATATAATCAAATTTTAACTAAGCTTGTCATGCCGTTTCATAATTTTCTTATGATGGTTCTTTTTTTATCATAACGCTATCGGTTGTAAATTTGTAAAAATATAACCTTTTTTAGAACTTGAAATTCCCAACTTAAACTTAGACAAGTAAAAAAATGAAAATTTTTGAAAAAATTTGGGGTGATTAGTGGTTCCAATAGAGTTTTGTGTAAGGCTTGTTAATTAGGACTTGCAAGATTCAAAGTTTTAGCATCCCCCCCCCCCACACTTAAATTACACATTGTCCTCAATGTGTCCCAAAAATAAGTTTTTAGGTTAATTGAATGTGTAAAAGGGTGTTAAAAGCAAAATTTTATGTTACTGGCACTCTAGACACGGCCCCGTGTCGGATGGACACAACCCCGTGTTCAGGTGCCAGTAACGAAAACTTACAGAAGGTGGACACGGGGGCGTGTTGGCTGGACATGACCCCGTGTCTGGCAAACATCTGCAGAAATTAAACAAACAACAGGTCTGGGAGGTGGCCACGGGGGCGTGTCGGCCGGACACGACCCCGTGTTGACAGTCTGCAAGGCTGAAAAAAAAACAGGTTTCTAGCTCTGGTTTTCCTGTCCCGGCTTTAGTAGTACTAATGTTTAGTACTCTAAGCCTCCTATGTACCTGTTTTATCAATAAATACCACACCAAACAAGACCAAACATCCTAGATTACCAAGTTTAACATCCATGTCACAAAGTAAAAAATGCAGAAAAATAAAAAGAGTTAGGGAAAGTAAATTGTTTAACACTCGGCACGCAGGTAGAAAATTGTTTGATAGAAAAGGGGGGTTTAACCTGTGGGATCACCAACCACCTGCTCCTGCTCCTACTCCACCCGCCTAGTCCATGTCTTCATCAATGTCCTCGTCATCGCCTCCTCCTCCATGCCCCGCCATGTACTCCCGGATGCTTCCGATGTCATCTTGGATATCGGAGATGTTTCTTTCGATGGCCCCGACCCGGTTGTACGTGTTGTTGGCGAGGTTGTAGGTGTTCCTGGTGCACATAAGGTTTTCCTGCAAAAGATCATGTAAACTCTGAAAGTTGGGAAAACCACCTCCTTGTGAGGAGGATTGGTCTGGATCACCGTGAGGGTGGTACTGGTAGTGGGGAGGTTGTTGAAACTGTGGAGCGTGAAGGACTAGTGCCTCTTGCGGGTTCCATGCATGCCCTTGCATCCTCTGAAAGCTAACCGACCCGTCTTCCGCCTCATAGATTAGGTTCACGGAGTGGCAGATGTGTACATCGACTCGTCCCGACCATGGGTGTCACAACCCCCGGTCCCTATCTCCCGGGAACGGGCGGCCGTGAGCCAGTTTCGGTGGTATCACATTTATTTATCCAATTTGGCAGCGGAAATTTTCATCAGGACCGTAGTTAGGAAATATTAAATCAGAGTAAACCACCATATTTTATAATCTTAAACAAATGGGTAAAACCCAAGTTTTTTTATTACAAACTGATTTACAGGGATAAATCCCACTTTATTGAAATAAACGCTTTCTTTTATTTAGGTAACTTTTATAGCCACTTTTCCAAGCCTTCAGTGCTGTCCAGCTGGCTTCTATTTGGCTTTCACATTGTGTTACCTGAAACGCGTTTTAAAAAGGTTTTGTCAGTGGGAAATACTGGTGAGTGAATCCCAGTTTAATCAAGAAATATTAATTTACTTTAAACAGTATTGAGGGCGATTACAATGTTTATATCTACCCAATTACTCATTCAGTAGTGTCAAGTCTGACTGAGGGTCATATTACCCATTGGCTAACTCTTCGTCCAATGGTAACGTTACTCATATTTTGTATACAAAACCCCAACATACCGGCAGTAATTGTAGAATTACAAAGACTCAATCACTGCTAAATTGCATTATAAAAAGGTTAAGGTTTTGTAAAAACTGTTAACAAAAAGGAGATTACTCACATTGCTGTTTTAGGTTATTCTCTAGGGTTTCCTGTGAATATCTATAATTTAAACAAATGCACGTGTGTTAGTATAATAACCTATTTTAACATTAGTAATACCCTCCCCGAGACGGCATTCCAACGACTACGTCGGGCAGAACCACGACAGCCGTTACGGAACCCTAGATCAATCGGGCAGCGTATCTAATACGTCTCCAGGGGTTATAATACTTACATCGTAGCAGAACCTCGCTATTTTAGGGGGTATAATGCCCGGGTATAATAACGCCACTATAGAAATTTGCTTAAGAAAGAAAGAAGTGAGCGATCGGAAATGAAATCCCGAGGCTTCCTTATATAGGGCTGAAAACTGGTCCTCTCGCGGCCCGCGTGGGATATGGGCAGGGCTTGCGCGGCCCGCGTTGACTCCAGTCAACTGCGTAGCTCATCCGGATCACCCTCTAGACTTGACACGCTCTCGACACGTGTCAGCTCAGGGCTGCGCCACCATTTAGGACGCTCGCGGCCCGCTTTAACTTAAGCGATCTTGTACGCGGCCCGCATGAACTTATGATTTTAGCGAAGTCTGGTTACACCCTTAGACGGCCCGCGTTAAGTTGAGGTGAGGTCCCATGCGGCCCGCCTCAACTTATTATTTATTGTTTTTATTTTATTTAACATGTTATATTGTATTTTGGGCTTGGTTTTCACATACGGGGTGCATATAAAGACATATTGATATATTTAAAGATATATTAGGGTGTCAGAAATATTATGAGGATGTCGGTTTTACCGAGGGTTGTTATATCCTCCCCACCTTGTTTTAGAGCTCGTCCTCGAGATCTACTGGAACAAGTGTGGATATTTCTTTTGCATTTCTGATTCAAGCTCCCATGTGTATTCAGGTCCTCTTTTGGAGTCCCACTTTACTTTGACCAGAACTAATCTCTTATGCTTGAGATTCTTAATTTTTCTATCTTCAATCTGTAGAGGCCTCTCTACAAATTTGAGTTGTTCATTAACCTCTATATCTTTGAGAGGTACTACGAGTGATTCAGCAGTTAAACACTTTTTGAGATTAGATACATGAAATACATCATGTATTCCTGCCATTTCCTTTGGCAGTTGTAGTTTATAGGCTACAGGTCCTACTCTTTTAAGAATTTTGAAAGGTCCAATATACCTGGGACTTAGCTTTCCTCTTTTGATGAATCTTACTACTCCTTTCCAGGGAGAGACTTTCAATAATACTTTATCTCCTACTTGAAATTCTAATGGTTTGCGTCTGTTATCGGCATAGCTCTTTTGTCGATCACGTGCTGTTTTTAGTCGTTCCTTGACTTGAATGATTTTATCAGTTGTTTCTTGTACTATCTCGGGTCCAGATAATTGTTTTCCCCAATTTCTGCCCAACAGACTGGGGTTCTGCACTTTCGTCCATAAAGTGCTTCGAATGGTGCAGCATTGATACTTGTGTGATAACTGTTATTATAAGAAAATTCTATTAAAGGTAAGTGTTCGTCCCAGTTACCTCCAAAATCAATTACACAAGCTCTAAGCATGTCCTCCATTGTCTGAATTGTCCTTTCGCTTTGTCCGTCCGTTTGAGGATGATAAGCTGTGCTTAGATTTATCCTGGTTCCCATTGCTTTTTGGAAACTTGACCAAAAATGAGAGGTAAAACGGCTATCCCTATCAGAAACAATTGATAAAAGAATTCCATGTAATGAAACAATTTCATTTACATATAATTTGGCTAGTTGTTCCAAACTAAAGGTTTCCTTCATTGGTAAGAAATGAGCTGACTTGGTTAACCTATCTACAATCACCCAGATTGTATCATTTCCTTTCCTTGTTTTAGGCAATTTGGTAACAAAATCCATTGTTATCAATTCCCATTTCCAAACTGGTATTTCTAATTGTTGTAACAATCCTGAGGGTTTCTGATGTTCAGCTTTAACTTGTGAGCAAGTTAAACATTTAGAAACATAGGCTGCTACATCCTTTTGCATTCCTATCCACCAGAAATTTTTCCTTAAATCCTGGTACATTTTATTACTTCCTGGATGCATCGTATATTTAGACTTATGGGCTTCTTCTAATATACGGTGACGTAAATTTCCTAATTTAGGTATCCACATTCTCTTTTTATGGAACCTCCAAATTCCATCTGTTCCTTGTTCTAATTCCTTAATCATTCCTTTTAATTTTTCAGTATCCTCCTTGATTACTGTTTCTTGTGCTTTTCTAATCTGATTGTTTAAATCTACTTGTAGATTTAATTTAAGAGAACGTACCCTTTTTGGCTTTTCGTGATATTTTCGACTTAAAGCATCAGCCACCACATTGGCTTTTCCTGCATGATACTGGATATCACAATCATAATCACTAAGTAATTCCATCTAGCGTCTCTGTCTCATATTCAATTCTTTTTGCCCGAAGACATATCTTAAACTCTTATGATCTGTGAATATGGTAAACTTACTACCATAAAGATAATGTCTCCAAATCTTAAGGGCAAAAATTATGGCTCCTAATTCCAAATCATGGGTTGAATAATTTCCTTCATGACTCTTAAGCTGTCTAGATGCGTAAGCTATAACCTTTTGACGTTGCATTAACACACATCCATATCCTAACTTAGAAGCATCACAAAAGACTACAAAGTCTTCAGTTCCTTCTGGTAACGCTAGTATGGGTGTATGGGTTAATCTTTGCTTAAGAATTCTAAAGGCTTCTTCTTGTTTTGGTCCCCATTCAAACTTAACAGATTTACAGGTTAACTTAGTTAAAGGAATGGCTATTCTAGAAAAATTTCGGATAAATCTTCTATAATAACCGGCCAATCCTAAGAAACTTCTAACTTCAGTTGGTGACTCTGGGGTTTTCCATTTGATAATTGCCTCGATTTTCGTTGGATCTACATGAATTCCTTCATGGTTAACTAAATGTCCGAGAAATTGTACTTGTTCTAACCAAAACTCACATTTTGAAAATTTAGCATAAAGCTTTTCCTTTCTCAATAAACTTAAAAGTAAGTGCAAGTGCTTTGCATGCTCCTCTTTACTTTTAGAGTAAATTAGAATATCATCTGTGAAGACAATTATGAATTTATCCAAATATGGCTTACATATTCGGTTCATCATGTCCATAAATGCGGCTGGGGCATTGGTTAAACCAAATGGCATGACAGTAAATTCATAATGACCATACCTTGTTCTGAATGCGGTTTTAGGAATGTCCTCTTCCTGTACCTTTAGTTGATGATATCCTGATCTTAAATCGATTTTAGAGAAAAATCGAGCTCCTTGAAGTTGATCAAACAAATCGTCGATCCTCGGTAATGGGAACCGATTCTTAATCGTGACTTTGTTCAATTCACGGTAGTCAATGCACATATGCATTGATCCGTCCTTCTTTTTAACAAATAAAATCGGCGCTCCCCATTGCGATGAGCTTGGCTGTATGAATCCTTTCTCCAACAATTCGTCTAGTTGTCTCTTCAGTTCTTGCATTTCAGCGGGTGCCAAACGATAAGGTGCTTTGGCAATTGGTGCTGTCCCTGGTAACGGGTGAATTCTGAATTCAACTTCCCTGTCTGGCGGTAGTCCTGGCAATTCTTCTGGAAAGACATCTGAAAACTGGGACACTACTGGAATGTCTTTTAATTCTTTTCCTTTCGTTTTAGTGATTATAGAAATCAAATACACTATAGATCCTTTCCTTATACAACTTGCAGTTTTCATCACAGAGATGAATTTAGTGGATCTAGATAACTTATCTCCTTTAATTGTGATCTTTTCACCTCTTGGTGATTTTATCTGAATTGACTTTTGATAACATAAGATATTGGCTTTATTGGCTATTAACCAATCCATTCCTAATACGATATCAAATCCTACCAGATTCATTGGGTAAAGGTTTGCAATAAATTTTTGATTAAAAATTTCTATTCTTGCTCCTTGCAAGATTTCAGAAATTCTAACGGTTTCTCCATTTGCGGTTTCTACTAAACATTCTTGTGGTAGTTTAGTTAATGATTGATTTAGGAGTTTGCAAAATGAAGTATTAATAAAACTTTGGTTGGCACCAGAGTCAAATAATACTTTAGCAAAAATATCATTAACTAAAAACGTACCAGCAATGACGTTCGGAATCATCCTAGCTTCGTCTGCAGTTAGAACGAATGCTCTAGCATTTTTAGTGTTCTTGTTGTTTGCAGCTGGGGCTAACTTTGGACAGTTGGTCTTGATGTGACCTTGTTCCCCACAGTTGAAGCACACCCTGCTATTAGCTTTCTTCCTGCAGTCTTCTTCTTTGTGACCTGATATTTTGCAAAAATTGCAATAAATGGAGCATTTTCCAGAATGCTTCCTTTTGCAATACTTGCAATAAGGTGCAGATGTAGATCCTACATTCCTACGGTTGGAATTCCCAGAACGGAATTCTTGGGTAAGCCTTTGGGTTAGGTTTCTCCTCTGGTCTTCTTCTCTAGTACGGATTAACTAATCTGTCAAGGTATTGGCTAGTTCTACAGCTTCTTCTATAGTTTGGGGTCTAGCTGCCTTGACTACATGTCTAATCTCTCCAATTAATCCCCAGATATAACGGGAGATTAATACCGGTTCGGGTGATGCAAGGGTAGGTACTATCCTAGCATATTCAAAGAATGTGGTAGTGTAACCCTTACTGTCCACCCCGGTCATTCTAAGATTTAGAAACTTATTTGCTATCTGTTCCTTTTCATTGGGAGGCCAGAATTTTCTTTCTACCATATTTTTAAATTCCTCTCATTCCATGTTATAAATCCTATCACTTCCTCTTGACTGGAGGATAGTGTTCCACCATTCTAAGGCTGCGTTTTTAAACAGATTTGAAGCAAACATTATCTTATCTTCTTCAGCACATTTGCTTATTTTTAAAACGGCCTCAGTTTTCTCTATCCAGCGTAGGGCTGCAATGGGTCCTTCATTGCCCGAGAATTCTATTGGTTTACAGGACCAGAATTCTTTGTAAGAACAACCATATGGCATGGTTCTTCTTCTTTTAGGAATGGGCGCTTAAAGTACGGGTCCATTGTTCACGCTGTTTTCCAGTTCACTTGGTCGTTTACTGCTATGCTTACTTTTATTATTTGCTTCTTGAACTGTTTGAATAATAAATGGCATTGCATCTATAATTCCTTGTGCCACTATATGTTGAACGGCACTATTATCCATTTGGTTTCCATTGTTATTGTTGTCCGGATTCTCATTAACCACGTTAATGTTACTCTGGTTATCGTTATTCAGATTATCCTGATTTTCCTCGTCGGCCATCTGAATTTTAAACAATTTACCAAATATTAATATCACAATTAATATTTGAATATAGCCAATCACATGTCACGCACTTTTTACCAAAAGCGTCGAGCATTGCGACTTTTACTCTATCATTACACACTAGTATTGAAATTTAGATTACAATACTGACTGAAATGTAAAGCTACAATACTAATAGTAGGCATCCATAGTTTTTTTTTTTTTCTAACACATACACACATATATTTTATTTTATTATTATTATTACTACTACCGTTTCTGCCATCACCTTCACTGATATGGATTTATCCAAAAATCCATATTACGCTCATCGTATTTCCATACGAGGCGTTCTCCCACCTGTCGCATTCGATCACTGCTTTCTAAAATTTCCTCCCCAAAAGTCCTAAGTTCCTGGACATTTTCTGCACTCATTGGGGGTGCAGGTTCTAGGACTGGGTTTGGAAACTGAGGTACGGGTTCCTGATACGGAGGCATAGGGGCTTGGTATGGGTATGGATTCTCTAAAATTTCCCTAACATATGCATCACTAATGTTGTAGGGATCTTGAGGATCTAACCCTGGGTAAGCTCCTAAGTTGGGCATTGGCACATTTTCCTGTATTGGGTTTTGTTGCACGTAATCCCTAACATCGTCCCACCAGGGGTCGTAATTATTTGGGTCTAGGGGATCTAGTGCAGGTACCCTAGGTATCTCCTCCGGGTTGAAATCAGGCATTTCTATCTGGTTTTCTACTTCCATGGGTTGGTCAGGATTTTGTGGTTGGGGTGCTAGCATTTGTTCCAGGTTTGGGTCAGCAGCAGTGGTTGCCAAAATATGGATATTAGCGATACCCCTATTGAGCATGTCCTAATTATAAGCATCAGTTTCTCTTTTTGCTGCGGCTAACACTCGCTGTTCCTGCAACTTTTTCATTCTTTTCCTACGCTCGTGCGCTCCCCTACTGAACCATCCCCTCTTTTTCTGAGGAAATGGCTCTTCAGACTGAGCCTTAAACACAAAGATTCCTTCTTCTGTGTCAGTAGAATACCCCGAGAGGGCAGGCTGAGAAGAGGAGGTGCCTTCGCTCCTAGGCGAACCAGACAGTTGACGATAGGCGTCAGAAGGTCCTTGGTCGCTCATACTGTAAACTAACAAATAGTCAGATAACACATAACAAGAAATACAATTATACACGTATTTCCATAGTTTATTTCCTAACAATTTGAATTTTGATGTCAGCAGAACACTTCTGTGGCTGAATCAGTGGCATAGCTCTGATACCACCTTCTGTCACAACCCCCGGTCCCTATCTCCGGGGAACGGGCGGCCGTGAGCCGGTTTCGGTGGTATCACATTTATTTATCCAATTTGGCAGCGGAAATTTTCATCAGGACCGTAGTTAGGAAATATTAAATCAGAGTAAACCACCATATTTTATAATCTTAAACAAATGGGTAAAACCCAAGTTTTTTTATTACAAACTGATTTACAGGGATAAATCCCACTTTATTGAAATAAACGCTTTCTTTTATTTAGGTAACTTTTATAGCCACTTTTCCAAGCCTTCAGTGCTGTCCAGCTGGCTTCTATTTGGCTTTCACATTGTGTTACCTGAAACGCGTTTTAAAAAGGTTTTGTCAGTGGGAAATACTGGTGAGTGAATCCCAGTTTAATCAAGAAATATTAATTTACTTTAAACAGTATTGAGGGCGATTACAATGTTTATATCTACCCAATTACTCATTCAGTAGTGTCAAGTCTGACTGAGGGTCATATTACCCATTGGCTAACTCTTCGTCCAATGGTAACGTTACTCATATTTTGTATACAAAACCCCAACATACCGGCAGTAATTGTAGAATTACAAAGACTCAATCACTGCTAAATTGCATTATAAAAAGGTTAAGGTTTTGTAAAAACTGTTAACAAAAAGGTGATTACTCACATTGCTGTTTTAGGTTATTCTCTAGGGCTTCCTGTGAATATCTATAATTTAAACAAATGCACGTGTGTTAGTATAATAACCTATTTTAACATTAGTAATACCCTCCCCGAGACGGCATTCCAACGACTACGTCGGGCAGAACCACGACAGCCGTTACGGAACCCTAGATCAATCGGGCAGCGTATCTAATACGTCTCCAGGGGTTATAATACTTACATCGTAGCAGAACCTCGCTATTTTAGGGGGTATAATGCCCGGGTATAATAACGCCACTATAGAAATTTGCTTAAGAAAGAAAGAAGTGAGCGATCGGAAATGAAATCCCGAGGCTTCCTTATATAGGGCTGAAAACTGGTCCTCTCGCGGCCCGCGTGGGATATGGGCAGGGCTTACGCGGCCCGCGTTGACTCCAGTCAACTGCGTAGCTCATCCGGATCACCCTCTAGACTTGACACGCTCTCGACACGTGTCAGCTCAGGGCTGCGCCACCATTTAGGACGCTCGCGGCCCGCTTTAACTTAAGCGATCTTGTACGCGGCCCGCATGAACTTATGATTTTAGCGAAGTCTGGTTACACCCTTACACGGCCCGCGTTAAGTTGAGGTGAGGTCCCATGCGGCCCGCCTCAACTTATTATTTATTGTTTTTATTTTATTTAACATGTTATATTGTATTTTGGGCTTGGTTTTCACATACGGGGTGCATATAAAGACATATTGATATATTTAAAGATATATTAGGGTGTCAGAAATATTATGAGGATGTCGGTTTTACCGAGGGTTGTTATAATGGGCTCCTTTCGAAAGACCTAGGTATGTTTACGAAGTGCTTGAAGAGGCGGTACACCCATCCCCCGAAGAAGAGAGGGGTTGGTGCATGAGCTAGCCGGTTCAGATGCATGTTTCGGAGTAGGAGAAATGGAACATCGAGGTGTCTTCGGGCGCTATCGGGATTTGAAAGTAACCTGAAACACCATCCAAGAAACAATAAAATTTATGACCGGATAATCTTTCTAACATTTGATCAATGAAGGGCAAAGGAAAGTGATCTTTTCTTGTTGCTTCATTTAACCGTCTATAGTCTATACATACTCTCCATCCTGTGACGGTTCTTGTTGGTATTAATTCATTCTTTTCATTAGTTATTACCATCATACCTCCTTTCTTTGGAACTACTTGGACGAGACTTACCAGGGACTATCTTAGATAGGGTAGATGAGTCCAGCGTCAAGTAATTTGATGACTTCGTTTTTAACCACTTCTTGCACATTTGGATTTACTCTACGTTGTGGTTGTATTACTGATTTGTAGTCATCATTCATTAAAATTTTGTGCGTGCACATGGAAGGACTTATTCCTTTAATATCTACAAGCGATCGCATTTTTATGTTTTTTCAAAAGTTTAATTAATTTTTCTTTTTCTAAACTACTTAATTTAGACGAAATAATTACAGGTGATTTACCATCTTTGTCTAGAAAAGCATATTCCAAAGCTTTCGGAAGTTCTTTGAGCGCAAGAGGTGGGTCTTTAGGAGACTCCTTATTTGGCTGCTCATTTTGATCAAGAACTTTAAAGTTTGTTCTATGGCGACCTCTTCTTCAACAAAGTGGTCAATCTTTTCTCTTGTATCGGGTGGCTCATCTTCATCTTCAATTAGGGGGTGATTGTTGCCAAAAGGATATTTCATTGAGCGCTCAAGATCTATGCTTCTTTTGAATGCCCATAATTGAAGAGGTAGATTGTTGAATTTTCGGTTTTTCAAAGCTTCGTGAGTTTTTACAAAAGGTCGTCCCAACACTAGAGGAGCGTCATCGAGGATGACAAAGTCGGTTGGGATTACCATTTGAATTGTTTGAACCAAGACATCCTCAACTACACCGATTGATTTTATTATTTTTCGATTGGATAGAAAAATGGGTATTTGAAGTGGAGAAAAATCACTGATACTTAATTTTTCGAAAATGTAATTAGGCATTATGTTTAACACAAAGATCTTTATCAATGGTGACTTTACTAATAAATGAATATTGAAAGAAATATGGAACCGGTGTAATGTTAATTTCAAAAGGCTCTTCTTTTATTAGCGAAGTATGATCATTAGTTAACTTAACACTTACCATTTCCTCCATTTTAGTGTTAGTATTTAACTCTTTTAAAAACTTAGCATGAGTTGGTACTAAACAATGATTTTCAAAAGAAGGTGACAAGAGATTAATTTCTTCAAAATTAGACTCTTCTTAAATTTTAACGCTATCGTCCTCACCCCTTTCGTTGTTTAACTCATGTGTCGGTTTTTCACTTATTTGTTCTTACATGTATCGCTCGATAGTTTTAAGTTTTTCTAATATCCTATCGGTCACTTCGGTGATAGAAAAAGGATCGGGATCCTCAAAGCTTAAATCCGGTTGTTCGATCCTTGGTTCCTCATAGTACTCATATGAAGTAGATGGTTCACACCATTGTTCTTCATTGTAAGTATATGATGGATAAGGGTCGAAATTTTGTTCTTCATAGTACTCATATGAGGTGGGTTGTTCACGCCATGGTTCCTCATAATAAGTATATGAAGGTGGTGGCTCATATCTTGATTCCTCAAAGTATGAGTATGAAGGTTCATACCTTGGTTCATCAAAATATGAGTATAAGGGAGAAGGTTCATACCTTTGGACTTCATAGTATGTGTATGAAGTCGATGGCTCGTACATGGGCTCCTCATAATAGTTGTATGAAGTGGATGGTTGAGATGAGTTGTAATATTGAACCGAGTGCGGGTTACCACAATTAGTGCAATAGTCCCTTCTATAATCATCCTCCTTATAGGTGTAGTTGTAGTCTCCTAAGTATCGATCCATAAGAATCACTCAACAGACCACAACAGAGTCTCGGGACCAGAAAACAAAAATAAAGACGGAAACAGAGGCTGGACACGGCCCCGTGTTCAATGGACACGGCCCCGTGTTCAGTGGACACGGCCCGTGTTTAGGATCTGTATCTGGGCGTTTAAATTAAAGTTACTGGTTTCGTTGAGAACGGGGGCGTGTTCAGTGAGCACGACCCCGTGTTCAGACTCTGTATCTGGGTGTTTTATAAAAAAAATGCAGCACGGCCCCGTGTTCAGGCTACTGTAAAAAAAACTAAACTAAAATGCAGAAAAATGTGCGCGCGTTTTGAAAAAGTTTTGAAAAACTGATTAGGCCGTCGATTTTAAGCTTTCTTAAAATCCTTGTGTCCCCGGCAATGGCGCCAAAAACTTGATGCGTGTCAGTGTATATATGTTTTAGGTGTATATTTTAAGCCCTTTTTACACTTTTTAGCCAAGTTTTAAATTTATAAACACGATATTCACTAACACTAAACACACATATGGGAAAATGCACCCATCGTGGACGTAGTATAGTGTTGGTAAGATACGGAGGTCGTCCAAGGACACAAGAGCTTTTAGTACCGGTTTATCCTCAACGTTTAATCAAATCAAAATGTTAGAAAAAGGTTTTTAAACTAGGAAAATAAAACTAACTAAAATGCTGATAAGTAAAATAAAAATAAAAACAGATAGACAAGATGAATCACTTGGATCCGACTCGTGTGTAGTGTAACCTTTGATTATTTTCGCACTTTTGCACTTGTTTAAGAGATTATCTTAGTTATTGTAGTAGGCCCCTCTTTTGAAGGCGACGTTACCCTCAACCCAGTAGTTTGAGTCAGCAAGGATACAATCCTAAAGGGTCGGATTATTGAAAGATAATTAATTAAGTTATTAATGCATAATGTGGTAGGCCCCTCTTTTGAAGGCGACGTTACCCTCGGCTCAGTAGTCTGAGTCAGCAAGGATACAGTCCTAAGTAGCCGGGTTAAAGTTTTAATAATAGTTTAACTTATGGGGGGAACAAAGAGTTTGCACCCCCGCCATCCAATACCGTCGGGTATTGAAGGAGGTCCTACTAAATTTGACCCAGGTCCTTTGCAGGATCTATACACTGAACAATGGCAAGACTCTTACCAAACCGTTCCCTTAACCCCCGACCAGGTAGCCAACATACCTCCATATAGACCGTGGAGATATGAATGGTGAAAATCTTTTATTTTATATAGACAGTAAAATAATGCCAAGACACCACGGACAAACGATAAGGAAGAATCACCTTCAACATAAGAAACTAGTAATTAAAGTCATTAATACAAAACCAATTAAAAAGTGCAAAAGATTAAAAAAAAAAGTTGTGACAACACTCACCAAACCAGGTATCCGTACGAATTAATTAATATTTAATTACTGCTTAATTACTGTACTTGCTTACAATTATGGTTAAACTGCTACTTGAATACTAATACATACACTTACTTGCATCATACTTTATCAACTGTCACTCCATTATTTACATACAGAACTTTAGTGACAACCTTGATGCACAAAAGCACAGTAGCACAATGAACGGATAAGCCATTAAACATGCTGATATAACCAGCATCAGGCAGACACTGCCTCTAAGGCCTGTATGAGCCAGAGATAGTTTACTACACCTGTAGAGAGTCTAGAGAAATGAGGGTTGTAGAATTGCGTCACTAGGTGATAGTTATAGTGACCGGGTGTGCCTAAGATATGATTTAAACACAAATCCTGCACTTTAATACATAATTCAGCTTTTTAGCAAACTAGTAAAGTGCAAAAACATGGGAAAATAATACTAGACACTTTCCAAAGTGTCGGGAATTCTTTGTGTCACTAAAAATAATATTAACGACACTTTAAAGCTTTATTAAGCACTTTAACGGATCAGTATCCAACCGAACAACCGGAATTTACCCGAAACATAAAAATATTGTCATTAACATTGTTTTTCTTTTTTTGAGCCAGTTAGGGTCCCCGAATACCCTAACACCCGTTATAATTTACAACACACTAGTAACTAGTCTTAACCCTCTAACTTAACATAACTAAACTCAACTAGCTAGTTAGAATCGAACCGAATACCCCCCCCCCATAACCGAGTTCGGTTCCCATGTGGGGACATCCCACTAATTCTTTTGATTATAATAATCCATGTGCTTAGAATCAAGTTGACATATAATCCATTGGTTAATCATGATGAATGGGTTATAAATAAGACTCTAGGATCATAAACACTTCACAAACCACATAACAAAAAAAAATCACTCTCATCCCTCTCTCTCTAGATATCTCGGCCGTGAGCCAAGCCACACACACACCCACTTTTCGATTTCATTCAAGCTATTCCAAGCTCATTCAAGTGTGAAGGATCACGCACAAGGAAGCCCGGAGCTTGCGGATTGCCAAGGACCTCTCTACGACGCTTTTAACCACTCGTTTTTCGACTAGTTTCTTCCCTAGCCTCGAGCTAGTAGTAAGTGACTCTAAACGCCCTCTTGATCTATTCTAAAGTGGTTAATAAGAATTTTGTCGGTTGAAAATCATGAGCATACAAGATCACCAACTAAAAGTCTACTAAAATGATGAACTTGTTGGATAAAAGCAGTGTATTAGTGTAAAACTAGTTTTGTTATGATTATTTATTGTTGTTGATTGCTAGTGTTGGAATGGATCGTCATCAAACCACGCTAGATCATGTTCATGGAACATGAACTAGCCTTATGTTAAGTCGTAAAGTTATTAGATGACGAACCCTTCCAAACATAAACATGAACTTGTGTAAAAACAATTTTTCTTATGAAATAGAGTTCTAAACTAGTGGATCTAAAGATCTACAAGTGGTATTTTCGAAGAACCAAGTGTCAAATGAAATCATATTTTTGAAAGCCGGATCTTTCCCTAAACAAAAGTGATTTTTGTGAACACACAAGTGTGTGGACACTTGTGTAACAAAAAGTTTTAACCAAGAATTATTTTTGTAATTTTTGACAAGAAGTTGTAAAGACGTATCTTCTTTAAAAACAAGATTCGCAAGAAACCGATTTTATTTATAGAAAGATCTACTAAAAATATGGGGAAAGTTACTACATATTTTACACAAACCACAAGTTCATGTGTTTTGCGATTTATATCTATTTTGACTATTTTGATGATGAAACTTTGTTGATTAATGTTGGGCACATTGTTGATTTGAATTTTTAAAAGAAAATGATACGCTTAAAAGCGTGGCCACCTCCAGTTACAAGGGAAACTCTGGCGAAATTTCTGCAGAAATATAAACACTTGGAAATATTTTTAGTGAAAAGTGTCTATAACTATATTTTTAACTTGTTTTCAAAATATAAATTTCGTCACGATTTTTATTACAAAACTTCCAAGTGTCGGAGGTGGGATTTTCACAAAATAAAACTTGATAAATATATATTTAGTATATATTTTCCCTAATAACACTTGTGAAATTTTTATGATTATTTTGTAAACTACGTAGATATTAGTTTTAGGGTAAAATAATATTACTAAATATTCACGGCTCCAAAATAATACGAACGCCTTCACAATAAATATTTAAGTTACACCGGTAATTATTGTTACCACCCGATCTGTACAACGTAACTTACGTATTTTCGGGAAATACTATTTTGACAAAAGTATTATTTTGGAAAATTATATGGAATAAAATATAATATTTTTAGGAAAAATATTCATATTTTGGAAGTAAAGTATTTTGGATAAATGAAATAAAATATATTTTATTAAGTGAGACTTAATAATATATTTCAAAATTATACGAATGCACGTGTATTAAAACCCCCATCCTTGGGAAGGAATATATTTACCAAATAATTACGAAGTATACATACGAAATATTTGTCTAACTATTTCCCAAAGACATTAAACCTTAAGCTAAAGCACGGCCGTCCATCTAATAGAAGTTAGTACGTGTAGGTCGTCGCACAGCAGGTTGACAGAGAGATTACTTTTTAGAGACGCACTTCGGTGAGTTCATGTCCCCCTTTTCTCTTAACTGTTTTCAGTTTTCTAAACTGCGGGGGTGAAATACATGTTACTATGTTTACGAGTACTTTACACATGGTATGGTTAGCGTAAGGAGTGTTACTACTTAGATCATGTGAGTGGGTAGGCGTGAACTGAAGGCCATTAATCCTCAGAGTAGGACCGAGGGACAGTAGCGGTAGATCTATCTGGGTGTAGCGAGCCCAGCCCCAGGCCCAACAGAACGGACCTCGGGGTGACTTTGTGCCCAACGCAAAATCCGCTAGGTTTGAGTCTTCCTACTGCACATCACACATATCAATGGCCTTGCAAACCATTGGTGATCTCTTTTTCCTTATTTGCTACATACCAGGATTTTATACTTACAAAGGTTTTTACATACTCACTACACATGAACTCGCTCAACATTTTTGTTGATTTTTCCAACTTACATGTATTTCAGGGAACTAAAGATCTGGCACGGTATGCTACGCTGCATTAGAGTATGGGATCATCCACGTTTAGGGATTGCGACTTTTACCTGGACGAGTCGCAAGTCATAAACGGTGTTTATTTTAAGTTTGTGGTTGTGTCTTTCAAACAATGTTTTATGTTATTATGTTGTAATTCCCGTTGCATGTGTCAACGCCCTAAGACAATGTTATGTTACTTTTATTTTAAAACTTAAATCAATGGATGATTTGCATGGTTTTTACTTTCATATAGCTTTGTTGTGATTAAGCTATGGTATTAAGAAGTCACACCAAGTAAACCACGCTTCCGCAAAGCCAGGGTGTGACAGCTTGGTATCAGAGCTCTGATCATAGCGAACTAGGATTCCTTCTCGAGTCTAGACTATGATCACTAGGGCTCTCACGAGAACATTTTTACATTGCGTACCACTTAAGTCCAGATCCAAAACGTTTTTACAAACAAAAGTTGAGCACATTTTATTTGTTAGTTATAGGCTCAGTCTGGGAGGCTGAGGCTCGGTCTGGGAGGCCGAGGTAGTTGTCTAGTGGGACTAGGGAGTCAGTCTGGGAGGCTGGGAGAATTGTCTAGTGGGACTAGGGATTCAGTCTGGGAGGCTGGGAGGCTAGTGGGACTAGGAAGATCAGTCTGGGAGGCTGGGAGGCTAGTGGGACTAGGAAGATCAGTCTGGGAGGCTGGGAGGCTAATGGGACTAGGAGAACTATTTGATTGCTTATTGATGACTAATGTGTTTACCTGACTATATGATTGATTATTTGTGCATATTTGTGTTTGTGTTACAGACACTATGGATTCATCCGGCACAGGAGAGTCGGACACCACTGACCCGATGCTCATAGTGTCAGACGACAGAGTGTGATCCGAGCGAGAGGTATACACTTCGGACACCACCAGTACAGACGACGACGACTTCCAGCCGTTTGCACTGCCCGATGCCGTTGTCGAGCCCGCTGATGGCCCCGTCGCTGGGGATTTTGTGACAACTCGAGTTTCCAAGATTCTATTTTCGCATTTATTACAAGTTCACTGGTTGTTTAATCGTTTACTTGCACAATTAGTTTGCTGTGAAACTGTAACGTTTTGATTCAGTTAAGTATATTGTATATTGAGCATGGTTATGTGTTAATTATGAAAGATTTGTCAAATGTATGAACTTGGTGGTGAAACTGTGAACTATTTTGAGATGGTGTAATTGTGTAAAATATGATACTTAGGGATGTATGGAGTAATTAGTGAAACTCTAATCATTCTTAACCCTAATCATTCACTAATCACCACACACAACCAAAACACGTACTTGCATATTCTCTGATCTTCTCTGGCAATCATCATCTCCATCACTAGCACAAGTCTTCTGCATCAATCTTGATCTTTCAATCTATTTAGAATCAATTCAAGGTAATTGTTTGTTGATTGTTTGATTGTTATCAATTCTTGATTCTTGTGATTCTTGTAAACCCTAGTTCTTCACATGCTAGTTCTGTAACTGTTGATTGGATTCTGATTATTGTGATAATGATGTTGATTAGTCGTATAATCGATTGCCTGATGATTAAGATATGTGATATGTAGAATGATTGATTTGATAATTGAATTACTGCTATACAGATGCAATGAAATTAGGGTTTTTGAGTTGTGAAAACGTGAAAATGTAACTGTTACAATACAATGAACGTATGACTGATTGTTTGTCTGAGTTTTGTGAATGATATGTCATTGTCTGAGTTTTACATCATACAGCCCCGTCTGAACTTTAAATTGCTTGTGGATGTCAGACTTTTAAAGATGATAGCATATAGTCCGAATTTTTATATAACAACCTACAGTCCGACTCTTATAAATTAGACATGGTCCGACTTTTACATCATGAATACTAGTCCGACTTTTCTGAATGACAAGGGATATGTCCGAGTTTTGATTAACATACATGTCCGAACTTTAAATAGTGAAGGAGGTCCGAATTTCTTAAAGTGTTATGTGAGGTCCGAGTTTTATACCCCTCACCCTTGTCCGATCTTGTGAAGTAAAACACCCCCCATGTCCGAGTTTCAGGGAATCAAGCCCCCCCCCCCACACATGGTCCGAGTATTAAGTAGGGTCCCCTAGTCCGAATTTGTGCAGGGAGCCACTTGGTCCGAGTTTACGCCCTTTCTCCCCTGGTCCGACCTTTTGAGAGGAAACAAGTGGGGTCAGAGTTTTGTTAGTGGCCTAGTCCGAGTTTTGTGAGGGGGTAGCCTTGTCCGAAGTTTGAATGATGTTTATATGTCCGAATTTCATAAGTATGATGTGTTGTCCGAGCTTTAAATGTATGCACACATGATTCACTGTTGTTAATGTTTGAAAAGACTGAGTTTATATTGATGCCAAGTTCAGAACTCCGTGTGAAGAACAACATACTACTGCATGCTACTGTCTACTACTGTATGCGATTATGTGATACTGTCTGATATGATGCTACATGTTACTGAATGATACTGCATGTTACTGTGCGATACGTTACCGTATGTTACTGTTTGAACACCGAAGAGTTGTAAACACTAATTGAAAGTAAAATACTCACATCGGATTTATGTGCAATGTACCTTAGATCGTGTGCAATGGACTTAAACATTAATTAACCCTAGAAGCAATAACATACCGAGCAAACCAAGGTGAGTTGACACTCTTACTAAGGCAAGGGATTCCTAGGGCACGAGAATTGGGATTGAAGGAATGAGCTTGAATAGAATCGTACTTATACTATTACTAGACTACCATACCATCGTCCTCGGTTGTGCAGGACACATACGTAAAACCTACGTATACTTATGCTACTCACTGTCCTCAGGTTGCGAAGGACACTCACGTAAAACCTACGTGAACTTATACTCACTACTGCCTCGGTTGTGTCTGGCATTTACGTAAAACCTACGTAAACCCCTGCGTACCCCTATCCTCGGTTGTGAAGGATACTTACGTAAAACCTACGTAAACTGTACGTATTACTGTTCTCGGGATATGTAGAACACTTATGGTTATGAATAGTCTAGTGGTTATACAACATGGGAAGCCCCCACCAATAGAACGTACTACCGGCCCAGTAGAGCCACATGTTACAAACGAACTTACTATTACGCATTTATTTTCTGTGAACTTGCTCAACTAGTTGTTGATCCTCTGTTACATGCCTTGCAGGTCGTTAGATACATGGAGCTTGCACAGGGAGGAGCTGGTCGTTGTGGGCTTGGATCGTGATTGTTTCTTTAAACACTTATGACATTTCATACTTATTTATGTTGGGTTTTATTTATACGCTTCCGCTAATCAGTGATAACATACTTATGTTTTGGAACACCTTTCATATTGGTGGTTGAATGGCATTTACTTTTATATATTAATTACATGTTCAATATAATTGGTGGCTTGATCCTGGTCAGTCACGCTCCCAAGCGGTGATACTCCGCATGTGGATTTTGGGGGTGTGACAGATTGGTATCAGAGCCCTTGGTTATAGAGAACTTGGTTTTAATATGGGAAAACGTTTTTATTAAAACCAGACTATAACCAGTACAGTGCTCTCAACGATCCACAACGACGCTTCGCTCCACGTGCAAGACTCAACATCCTAGGTAATAAGGTTTATGTTTATTGCCTACATGCTAGAATTGCATAGAACTTTGCTCGTAGTATGCTTAGATTACATTGCTCACTACTTGTTATTGCTTGAGAACACTTGTGTGCTTACACTCTTCTGTCATCGCACTATTCGTGAACCTTTCTCACTTAGGTTGCCTTTGATGTGAAGATCAATGGCCAGACGTATTAACTTGACACAAGCCCAGTTGACGGCTCTTATCAATGAACAAGTTGCTGCGGCACTTGCAGCTGCAAACGCAGGAGGTATACCCTGCAGTCGTAACTCATCCTATGATCTTTAGATCCTACGTTCCTAAACCAACTCTTATGTTTAACCATATACTGTTTTTACACATTAGGTCAACCCGTTCAGCAACCTGTGTGTACTTTCAAGAACTTCATGGACTGTCGTCCAAGCACATTCAGTGGCACGGAGGGGGCGGTTGGACTCCTCCACTGGTTTGAAAAGCTCGAGTCTGTGTTCGAGATGTGTGAATGCCCTGAGGCTCGCAGGGTGAAATATGCCACTGGTACCTTAGAAGGGATTGCTCTAACTTGGTGGAACGCGCAAGTGCAGATCTTAGGGTTGGCAGCTGCTAACGCCACCCCTTGGAATGATTTCAAGGAACTGATTAAACGTGAATACTGCACACGGGAAGACATTCACAAGTTGGAAGATGAGTTGTACCATCTGAAAATGACTGGGACAGAAATCGAAGCTTATACTAAAAGGTCAAACGAGCTGGCCGTGATGTGTCCAACTATGGTGGACCCTCCGATTAAGCGTATCGAGTTGTATCTCAAGGTATTAGCACCAGAGATTCAGAGCCATGTGACATCGGCTAATCTTGACAACATCCAGGCTATTCAACGCCTCGCTCATCGCCTAACGGATCAGGCAGTGGAACAGAACAGACTGCCTAAACGCATCAGCGCTACTGCTACCGTTACTACTTCAGCTACTCCTGCTACTCCCAGTGACAACAAGAGAAAATGGGATGGGGATTCCAGCAAGGGATCAGCTTCAGTTCAGTCTCAGGTTTAGCCGCGAAAGACTGACAGTTATCAGAGTCCCAGTCAGCACTCTTCAGGTAGCCACAGGCAGGGCGGATATCGAGGGAACCTTCCAAAGTGCAACAACTGTAACAGACACCATAGTGGCCAGTTTAACAAGGGTCGCTGTCAAAGATGCCTCAAGATGGGTCATGAGGCCAAGGATTGTAGGAGCCTTCGGCCTGCGAATCAGAATCAGCAGCAGCCACAAGCACAGCAGAATCAGCAACAGGGCAACAGGGGATGTTTTCATTGTGGTGCTGAAGGTCACTTCAAAAGGCGCTGCCCTCAGCTAAACAGGAACCAGAACAACAACAACAACAATAACAACAATCAGGGCATTGGCAACAACAACAACAATGGTGGGAACAACAACGGCAACGAAGCAAGGGGTCGTGTATTTGTGCTGGGGCAGGGAGAAGCGAGAAATGATCCCAACGTAGTCATGGGTAAGTTTCTTCTTGACGACTTTTATGTTACTGTATTGTTTGATTCGGGTGCGGATACAAGTTACGTGTCATTGAAAGTTAGCCAAATGTTAAAACGTGCACCAACTCCCCTAAACACCAAACATGTCGTAGAGTTAGCTAATGGTAAAAGTCTAGAAGCAACACACATAGTTCAGGGTTGTAATCTTATCCTCGCTAGTCAGACTTTCTCCATCGACCTCATTCCTATAGTTCTGAGTAGTTTCGACATCGTCGTCGGCATGGATTGGTTGTCCAGGCAGCAAGCAGAGATCCTGTGTAAGGAGTAGATCATTCGTATTCCTCGTTCTGGTAAGGAACCTCTCGGAGTTCAAGGCGACAAGAGTGGTGATGTGGTTGGCATCATCTCTTTCCTGAAGGCTCAGAAATGTTTACGAAAGGGTCATGTTGCCATTTTGGCACTTGTTACTGATGCATCGACAAAGGAGAAAAGGATAGAGGATATTCCAGTTGTATGCGAATTTCCTCAAGTGTTTCCTGAAGATTTACCTGGTCTACCGCCTCATCGCCAGGTCGAGTTTCAAGTCGAGCTAGCTCCAGGAGCAGCACCTATAGCCCGCGCACCATATCGTTTAGCTCCAACTGAACTGGAAGAACTGTCTAAGCAACTACAAGAGCTCTTGGATAAGGGCTTCATTCGTCCAAGCTCTTCGCCTTGGGGAGCTCCAGTACTATTCGTGAAAAAGAAGGATGGCACTTTCAGAATGTGCATAGACTACCGCGAACTGAACAAGGTCACAGTGAAGAACAACTATCCTCTTCCTCGTATTGACGACTTATTCGACCAGTTGAAAGGGTCGAGCTACTACTCCAAGATTAATCTAAGGTCTGGTTATCATCAGCTGAGAGTCCGGGATGAGGACGTCTCCAAGACAGCATTCAGAACTCGCTACGGTCACTACGAGTTTCTAGTCATGCCATTTGGGCTTACGAACGCGCCTGCAGTCTTCATGGATCTTATGAACAGGGTGTGCAAACCCTATCTTGACAAGTTCGTCATTGTCTTCATCGACGACATTCTGATCTACTCCAAGAGTCAGGAGGAACACGAGCAGCACTTACGTCTTATCTTGGAACTTCTTCGAAAGGAACAATTGTACGCCAAGTTTTCAAAATGCGACTTCTGGCTTCGTGAAGTCCACTTCTTAGGCCATGTGGTGAACAGGGATAGGATTCATGTTGATCCATCCAAGGAAGATTCGATCAGGAACTGGCCTGTACCGCGTACACCAACGGAAATACGCCAATTCTTGGGTTGGCGGGTTACTACAGATGATTTATCAAAGATTTCTCGAAGATTGCACAGCCGCTTACACTACTGACACAGAAGTGTGTCACCTACCGTTGGGGAGATCCCCAGGAAACCGCTTTCCAGTACCTAAAGGATAGGCTTTGCAGCGCACCTAATCTCTCATTGCCAGAGGGCACGGATGAATTTGTGGTCTATTGTGACGCATCGATACAGGGGCTTGGTTGTGTATTGATGCAGCGTGATAAAGTTATTGCCTATGCTTCGCGGCAACTCAAGGTTCATGAACGGAACTACACGACGCACGATTTAGAGCTGGGAGCTGTTGTTTTCGTGCTTAAGATATGATGACATTACCTGTACGGTACCAAGTGCACTATGTACACCGATCACAGGAGTCTCGAGCATATCTTCAAGCAGAAGGAATTGAATATGCGTCAACGACGATGGGTCGAGTTACTTAATGATTACGAATGCGCCATCAAGTACCATCCAGGCAAAGCCAATGTTGTGGCAGACGCACTTAGTCGAAAGGATACTTTACCTAGGCGTATACGAGCTTTACAGCTCACTATTCAGTCTGATCTTCCTGCACAGATACGAGATGCTCAGGTGGAAGCATTGAAACCAAAAAACGTCAGGGCTGAAGCCTTACGCGGCTCAAGGCAACGATTAGAACAAAAGGAAGACGGCGCCTACTATGTAACAGGACGTATTTGGGTCCCACTTTATGGCGGTTTACGGGAACTTGTGATGGATGAAGCTCATAAGTCTCGCTACTCGGTACATCCAGGTTCGGATAAAATGTATCACGACATCAGAACTACATACTGGTGGCCTAGCATGAAGGCCCACATTGCAACTTACGTCAGCAAATGTTTGACTTGTGCGAGAGTCAAGACAGAGTACCAGAAACCCTCAGGCCTACTTCAGCAACCCAGAATACCACAGTGGAAATGGGAAGAAATTTCCATGGATTTTGTTACTGGCCTGCCTAGATCCCAGCGCGGGAATGATACTATTTGGGTGATCGTTGATCGACTCACAAAGTCTGCTCGTTTCTTGGCTATCAAAGAAACGGATAAGTTCTCTACGTTAGCAGACACCTACTTGAAAGAAGTTGATTCGAGGCACGGAGTGCCAACCTCTATTATTTCAGATCGGGATGCACGATTCACTTCAGAACTATGGGAAGCAATGCACAAAGCTTTTGGCTCTCGATTAGACATGAGCACAGCTTATCACCCTCAGACGGATGGGCAGTCTGAGCGCACGATTCAAAGCCTAGAAGACATGCTTCGGGCGTGTGTTATCGATTTCGGCAACAGCTGGGAAAAGCATCTCCCGTTAGTGGAGTTTTCGTACAATAACAGTTACCACACCAGCATACAAGCCGCTCCATTCTAGGCATTGTACGGACGTAAATGCCGGTCACCTCTCTGTTGGGCAGAGGTGGGGGATAGTCAGATTACAGGTGCAGAAATGGTAGTTGACGCTACTGAACGAATAACACAGATACGACAACGCATGGTGGCAGCTCGTGATCGCCAGAAAAGCTACGCTGATAAACGCAGAAAACCGCTCGAATTCCAAGTTGGGGATTGAGTGCTACTCAAAGTCTCACCCTGGAAGGGTGTGGTTCGATTTGGTAAACGAGGCAAGCTCAATCCACGGTATGTTGGACCGTTCGAAATCACTGAAAGAATAGGCAAAGTAGCCTACAGACTAAACCTACCAGCTGAACTCGGTGCAATTCACAACGTAATCCATGTGTCGAATCTGAAGAAGTGCCTGTCAGATGAGACCCTCGTAGTTCCTTTTAAGGAACTCACTATCGACGATCGGTTGCAGTTCGTCGAGGAACCAGTTGAAATCACGGATCGGGATGTCAAGGTCCTCAAGAACACTAGAATACCTCTTGTACGAGTTCGGTGGAACTCCCGTCGTGGCCCAGAGTATACCTGGGAACGAGAAGATCAAATGAAACTCAAGTATCCCCAGTTATTCGGAAACCGTGCAACCACTACTGAGGCTGAAGCTACTACTACAGAATTTCGGGACGAAATTCCAAATCAACGGGGGGATGATGTGACACCCCAGGAAAACCAGTAAATGATATAACTTACCTAGCTTCCTCAGTAACCGCATGCTAAATTTCGGGACGAAATTTCTTTCAAGTTGGGGATAATGTGACAACTCGAGTTTCCAAGATTCTATTTTCCCATTTATTACACGTTTACTGGTTGTTTAATCGTTTACTTGCACAATTAGATTGCTGTGAAACTGTAACGTTTTGATTCAGTTAAGTATATTGTATATTGAGCATGGTTATGTGTTAATTATGAAAGATTTGTCAAATGTATGAACTTGGTGGTGAAACTGTGAACTATTTTGAGATGGTGTAATTGTGTAAAATATGATACTTAGGGATGTATGGAGTAATTAGTGAAACTCTAATCATTCTTAACCCTAATCATTCACTAATCACCACACACAACCAAAACACGTACTTGCATATTCTCTGATCTTCTCTGGCAATCATCATCTCCATCACTAGCACAAGTCTTCTGCATCAATCTTGATCATTCAATCTATTTAGAATCAATTCAAGGTAATTGTTTGTTGATTGTTTGATTGTTATCAATTCTTGATTCTTGTGATTCTTGTAAACCCTAGTTCTTCACATGCTAGTTCTGTAATTGTTGATTGGATTCTGATTATTGTGATAATGATGTTGATTAGTCGTATAATCGATTGCCTGATGAATAAGATATGTGATATGTAGAATGATTGATTTGATAATTGAATTACTGCTATACAGATGCAATGAAATTAGGGTTTCTGAGTTGTGAAAACGTGAAAACGTAACTGTTACAATACAATGAACGTATGACTGATTGTTTGTCTGAGTTTTGTGAATGATATGTCATTGTCTGAGTTTTACATCATACAGCCCCGTCCGAACTTTAAATTGCTTGTGGATGTCAGACTTTTAAAGATGATAGCATATAGTCCGAATTTTTATATAACAACCTATAGTCCGACTCTTATAAATTAGACATGGTCCGACTTTTACATCATGAATACTAGTCCGACTTTTCTGAATGACAAGGGATATGTCCGAGTTTTGATTAACATACATGTCCGAACTTTAAATAGTGAAGGAGGTCCGAATTTCTTAAAGTGTTATGTGAGGTCCGAGTTTTATACCCCTCACCCTTGTCCGATCTTGTGAAGTAAAACACCCCCCACGTCCGAGTTTCAGGGCATCAAGCCCCCCCCCCCACATGGTCCGAGTTTTAAGTAGGGTCCCCTAGTCCGAATTTGTGCAGGGAGCCACTTGGTCCGAGTTTATGCCCTTTCTCCCCTGGTCCGACATTTTGAGAGGAAACAAGTGGGGTCAGAGTTTTGTTAGTGGCCTAGTCCGAGTTTTGTGAGGGGGTAGCCTTGTCTGAAGTTTGAATGATGTTTATATGTATGAATTTCATAAGTATGATGTGTTGTCCGAGCTTTAAATGTATGCACACATGATTCACTGTTGTTAATGTTTGAAAAGACTGAGTTTATATTGATGCCAAGTTCAGAACTCCGTGTGAAGAAAAAACATACTACTGCATGCTACTGTCTACTACTGTATGCGATTATGTGATACTGTCTGATATGATGCTACATGTTACTAAATGATACTGCATGTTACTGTGCGATACGTTACCGTATGTTACTGTTTGAACACCGAAGAGTTGTAAATACTAATTGAAAGTAAAATATTCACATGGGATTTATGCTTAATGTACCTTAGATCGTGTGCAACGGACTTAAACAATAATTAACCCTAGAAGCAATAACATACCGAGCAAACCAAGGTGAGTTCACACTCTTACTAAGGCATGGGATTCCCAGGGCACGGGAATTGGGATTGAAGGAATGAGCTTGAATAGAATCGTACTTACACTATTACTAGACTACCATACCATCGTCCTCAGTTGTGCAGGACACATACGTAAAACCTACGTATACTTATGCTACTCACTGTCCTTATGTTGCGAAGGACACTCACGTAAAACCTACGTGAACTTATACTCACTACTGCCTCGGTTGTGTCAGGCACTTACGTAAAACCTACGTAAACCCCCGCGTACCCCTATCCTCGGTTGTGAAGGATACTTACGTAAAACCTACGTAAACTGTACGTGTTACTGTTCTCGGGATATGTAGAACACTTATGGTTACGAATAGTCTAGTGGTTATACAACATGGGAAGCCCCCACCAATAGAACGTACTACCGGCCCGGTAGAGCCACATGTTACAAACGAACTTACTATTACGCATTTATTTTCTGTGAACTCGCTCAACTAGTTGTTGATCCTCTGTTACATGCCTTGCAGGTCGTTAGATACATGGAGCTTGCACAGGGAGGAGCTGGTCGTTGTGGGCTTGGATCGTGATTGTTTCTTTAAACATTTATGACATTTCATACTTATTTATGTTGGGTTTTATTTATACGCTTCCGCTAAACAGTGATAACATACTTATGTTTTGGAACACCTTTCATATTGGTGGTTGAATGGCATTTACTTTTATATATTAATTACATGTTCAATATGATTGGTGGCTTGATCCTGGTCAGTCACGCTCCCAAGCGGTGATACTCCGCAGGTGGATTTTGGGGGTGTGACAGATTTGCCGCTTGCGGTGATTCCTGCTCTCATACCCCTTGCCATGTACCCTGTTATCGATATGCCTCTTGACGTAGTCGCTGACGACGACGTCGATTTGTTTGACGACGAGCCACTGGAGGATGACGTCGAGGGCGAGGCCCTATTAGCTGCTGACGATCTCTTGCTACTCGCAGATGCTTCTGCTGAGGAGTCACCTGTCCATTCACCTGTCCCAGACTCCTTTGAGTCTATGGCATCTGCACCATCGCACGCGCAGGGTGCGCATCACTACTCGCATGATTCAGACCCCGATAGGGCGTCATCTGCTGCACCTGCCCCTGCCCCGAGTATCGCGATCGAGCATGATATTGATGATGATTCCGACCCTGTTTTTCCGCCTGGTTTTGATCCAGACCAGGACATCGAGTTTATACATCTAGATCAGCCCATGGAGGACCCTGTTGACCCTGTTGACCCTGCGTTTGTTGATCCCGCAGATTTCGAGATAGAGTTTGACGATCCGGAGCCTGATGTGGCCCCCGAGCCAGTAGTTGCTCCAGACGCTGCATTCGAGCATGATCCTATTCATGCTGATGTACCCGCTGTTGATCCTTTGATTGCCGATATACCTGTCGATGATCATCCGATTGTTGCTCCACTGTTGGAGGATGATCACGTTGTTGCTGATGCTCATATTGATGCACCACCATTGTTAGAGGGTCCTGTTGCTGCTCCACTAGTAGTGGATGAGCATGTTGCTGATATACCCGCTGATCCTCTTGTTGTTGCTCCTCTTCCTGACCCTGTACCTTTAGAGCCTGATCATGCACTCTTTGCGACTCATGTTGACCCTCGGTACGCGCACACTCGAAATGTTGTTGCTCCCTTCGCCACGTCCTGGAGAGGGCTCTTCTCATCAGCCTTTCGGCCATGCACCTTTTCTGACTGGAGGAGATCAGTTCGTACCACAGATCCCTCATCATACTGTTGTTCCCCCTGTTGCACCGTTCTCTGTGCCACCTTTTGCTTCATCCAGCGAGCCTTTTCTCTAGACTTCACCACCTATCATGCCACCATTGGATCCCTATCATCCGTATTACATGGGTTATTCTGTAGAGGATATTCTCAGGTCATTTATGATCCAGCAGGAGACACTTACACGTCGCGTGCAGGAGCTTGAGAGAGCACAACGACCACCATGCCAGTGCCAAGGCCAGACTCACCCTGCTATTTCACACTCTCCTCGTCCGTTATCTCCAGACTCTGCTGCTCGTTTTTGGACTCAGGAGCAGCAGATAACTTTCTTGTTGCGTTCTCACCGAGCCATGGAGGAGGATTGGCTTCACATGCGCCGTTTGTTCTATACTCATTTTCCCCCTCCTCCACCGCCATCAGCGTAGGGCTTACGACACGGGTGGACTTTTGTTGAGAAGACGGCGATTGCTTAGACTGCACAGCTTTTTGGAGACTGCATATTGATCTTGACTTTTGATTTTATGTATATGGGATATTGTTGACATTGATTTGATATTTTGGACTGGGGTGATGTAGCCCTTAGTCGTTGATGTTGTATGTTACAGTTATGTACTTGTACACTTTACCATGTGGTCTCGATTTATGGCAATGCAATCGCAGTATTCTCATCACATGTGATGTTTGATTGATTAATTATGTTCTATAGCATGAGATGTTATGTGGTTGATTTATTTATAACATGGGATGTTATGTGATTGGTTTGTTTTAACAAGAGATGTTATGTATTACTACAATCGCTATATACGTACACTATACTTACTATGGCCTGACCAACGTGAACCATATTTTAGAAGATGCCACCAAGACGTCAAACACGCATGCCTACCAACGAGGCAGAACTTCAGCAGGTCATCGTTGCTGCCATTGCGCAATACGTAGCTTCACAAGGAGGAACTAGCGGAAGTAATTCTGGCAATACCGGCAACAACAATCCGCCTCATGGTAATACTAATTCATTAAGGCATACGATGATACATTGGATATCTCTAGCAAGGTTGCTAATGCCATTCATATATTGTAACGTATGTGCAGGGTGCACCTACAAGCAGTTCCTAGACTGCAAACCTGTAAACTTTGATGGCACCGGAGGTGCTGTTGCTTTTGTTCGTTGGGCCGAAAAGACAGAGTCAGTTCTCCGCATGAGCAAATGCGCTCCAGACCAGCAAGTTACCTACATTTCGGGGCTATTCTTGGACGGAGCCCTGTCATGGTGGAAACAAGTCCAAACTCTTGGTGAAGCCGCTGCATACGCAATGACATGGAACGAGCTGAAAGAGCTCATGTGCAGGAAGTATTGTTCACGCACGGAGATACAAAAGTTGGAAACCGAGTTTTGGCATCTGAAGATGGAAGGTCCGAAAATCGCGGAGTATGTTCAAAGGTTTCACGACCTGTCACATGTGATACCTTATATGGTCACACTAGAATTCAAGCGGATTGAGCGCTTCATTTGGGGTTTAGCTCCTCAAATCATAAGTATGGTGATCTCATCCAAGCCTGCAACAATCACTGAGGCGATCGATCTGAGCGTAGCTCTCACTGAGGAGGCTATCCGCCTAAACAAGTTTTCTAATGTTGAGCCAAAGAAGAAGGAGACTCACGTCGAGTCATCCGGGGGTAACAAAAGAAAATTCTCGAAATTCAAACAAGGCGCAAGCAGTGCGGGCAGGAAAGGAGAACCAAGCACACCAGTCCAAGCTGCAACTGGTACTGGAAGGAAAGGAAGGGGATATATGGGTACACATCCCAAGTGCAACACCTGCCAGCGTCACCATTCTGGCCGGTGTGGTTCAAAAGTATGTGAAGCATGTGGGAAGGCTGGCCACTCGAAGGATTCTTGTTGGGCTATTGCTGGCCGAGGAGGCCAAGGAGGATTTGGGAATAGAAACAATAATCATGGTGGTATTGGGAATCGCCCACAGGGGAACAACGGAGGAAATGGAAATTGAGGCAACAACGCGAATCAAGCTGGTGCTGTGAATCGTAATCAGAACAACAATCAAGCTGAGAATGGAGGTGGAAACGGGCAAAGACCAGGTTGCTTTAACTGTGGTGATATTGGGCATTATAAGAGGAACTGCCCGGAATTAAACCAAGCACGTGGAAGAGTGTTTAATATCGAAGCGAGGGAAGCGCGCTAGGATCCCAATGTTGTTACTGGTACGTTCCCTGTAAACCAACGCTTTGCATCCGTTTTATTTGATACTGGTGCCGATTATGGCTTCGTATCGTTAGAGTTTAAGAATATGCTTGGGTTAGCCGCTAGTAAATTAGATATCTCGTACTCAATCGAACTGGCTAATGGAAAGTTAGTAGAAGCTAATGAAGTGATCAGAGGTTGCGTAATCGAGTTGGGAGAGCGTGAGTTTGCTTTGGATCTACTACCAGTCCAGCTGGGGAGCTTCGACGTGGTAGTAGGAATGGATAGGTTATCAAGCAACAAGGTAGAAATTGTTTGTCACGAAAAGGTCGTTCGTATCCCAACCGAAGATGGAGAAACAATTGTGGTTCATGGGGAGAAGCGGGATACGCCTTTAAGAATTATCAGCTACCTGAAAGCGCAAAAGTGTTTACAAAAGGGATGTGCTGCCTTCCTGGCACACATCGTGGACAAGAAAGCTGCTGAGCCGAAAATCGAAGACATTCCTATCGTGAGGGAATATCCTGAAGTCTTTCCTGAGGACTTGCCAGGATTGCCACCCCAGAGGCAAGTGGAATTCCACATCGACTTAGTTCCAGGCGCCGCACATGTGGCTAAGGCGCCCTATAGACTTGCCCCGTCTGAGATGCAGGAGTTGTCGACACAACTCCAGGAGCTACTCGACAAAGGTTTTATCCGACCAAGCTTCTCACCTTGGGGAGCTCCGGTCCTGTTTGTCAAGAAGAAGGACGGTAGTTTTCGTATGTGTATCGACTACCGGGAGTTGAACAAGTTAACGGTCAAGAATAGATACCCTCTGCCAAGAATCGACGATTTTTTCGATCAACTCCAAGGTTCAAGCTTTTATTCAAAGATCGATCTTCGATCTGGATACCATCAGCTAAGGATACAAGAGGAGAGTATCCCCAAAACAGCCTTCAGAACTCGTTATGGACACTGCGAGTTCCTAGTTATGCCGTTTGGGTTGACAAATGCACCTGCAGTTTTCATGGATCTAATGAACAGAGTTTGCAAGCCGTACTTGGATAAGTTCGTGATTGTGTTTATCGACGACATTTTGATTTATTCAAAGACAAAGGCTAAGCACGAACAGCACTTAAGAGCTATTTGGGGGTTGCTAAAAAGGAACAGTTGTATGCCAAGTTCTCTAAGTGCGAGTTTTGGCTACGTGAAGTCCAATTCCTTGGACATGTGGTGAAAGGGGATGGAATTCATGTGGATCCCACCAAGATCGAAGCAATCAAGAATTGGGAAACCCCAAAGACGCCAACCGAGATTCGACAATTCTTGGGTTTGGCCGGCTACTATCGAAGGTTCATTGAGGATTTTTCGAAGATTGCTCAACCATTGACGCTCCTCACACAAAAAGATAAGAAGTTTGATTGGGGAATCAAACAGGAGGAAGCATTTCAGCTATTGAAAGATAAGCTCTGCAATGCGCCAATCTTAGCGCTACCAGAAGGTACTGACGATTTTGTGGTATACTGTGACGCCTCACATCAAGGATTGGGTTGCGTGTTGATGCAACGCCAAAAAGTTATTGCTTACGCGTCACGCCAGTTGAAAGTACATGAAAAGAACTATACCACCCATGATTTGGAACTTGGCGCAGTAATATTTGCATTAAAGATCTGGAGACACTACCTATATGGTACAAAGTGTACAATTTTTACAGATCACAAAAGCCTGCAGCACAAATTCGACCAGAAAGAGGTGAATATGAGACAAAGACGTTGGGTCGAGTTGCTGAACGACTACGACTGCGAAATTAAGTATCATCCAGGGAAGGCGAATGTGGTCGCCGATGCCCTAAGTCGAAAGGAAAGGATCAAGCCCATAAGGGTTAGGGCTTTGGAGATGATTATTCAAACAGATCTTCCCTTGCGCATTCGTGCCTCGCAGAAAGAAGCACTTAAGGAAAGAAACATTGAAGCAGAATATCTCCGTGGGATGGAGAAGCAGTTTGTGCCAAACGAGGAAGGAACGTTATGTTTTATGAAAAGGATTTGGGTTCCTCTGTTTGGTGGTTTGAGAAAAGTTATTTTTGATGAAGCTCACAAATCGCGGTACTCTATCCATCCAGGAGCGGATAAGATGTACCAGGACCTTAAAATTATTATTGGTGGCCTAGAATGAAAGGCGACGTTGATGTTTATGTGAGCAAGTGTTTAACGTGTGCCAAAGTAAAAGCTGAATACCAGAAGCCTTCGGGACTTCTGCAACAACCTGAAATTCCCAAGTGGAAATGGGAACAAATTTCCATGGATTTTATTACAAAGTTGCCAAGAACGCCAAGAGGTCATGACACTATTTGGGTAATAGTGGACCGATTAACGAAATCTGCGCACTTCTTACCTATCAGAGAGAAAGATAATACGAGCAAGTTGGCCGAAATCTACATGAGAGAAATTGTTACACGTCATGGAGTGCCTCTCTCGATCATCTCTGATAGAGACGGAAGGTTCGTGTCAAGGATTTGGCAATCCTTCCAAGAAGCTTTTGGCTCACAATTGAATCTGAGAACTGCATTTCACCCACAGACCGATGCACAAAGCGAGCGAACGATACAGACTCTGGAAGATATGCTAAGAGCATGTGTTATGGATTTGGGTGGTAGCTGGGATAAACATTTACCATTGGACGAATTCTCATACAACAACAGCTACCACACCAGTATTGGTGCCGCACCATTTGAAGCCTTGTATGGCCGCAAGTGCAGATCACCGCTTTGTTGGTCTGATGCAGGTGATAAACAATTGGTTGGTCCTGATGTGGTACAGGAAACCACAGACAAAATTGCACAGATCCGAGATCGCATCAAGGCGGCCCGCGATCGTCAGAAATGTTATGCGGACCAAAGAAGGAAACCTCTAGAGTTCGAGGTAGGTGATATGGTTTTGTTGAAAGTATCACCCTGGAAGGGTGTGGCACGCTTCGGGAAGCGTGGAAAGTTGAATCCGTGGTATATTGGTCCATTCAGAATTCTGGAAAGAATTGGGCTAGTAGCATACAAGCTGGACTTACCTGTGGAACTGAATGGTGTTCATAATACATTCCATGTATCAAATCTGAAGAAGAGTCCAAAGCAAGATACTGTTGTCATTCCCAGAGACGAGATTCACGTTGACGACACGCTCCATTTTGTCGAAGAACCGGTCGAAGTCACAGATTGGAAAGTGAACAAAATCCGCCGGAGCAGTGTCAAGCTCGTCAAGGTTCGATGGAATGCAAGACATGGTCCTGAATACACCTGGGAGCATGAGGACCGAATGAAAGAAAAGTACCACCACTTATTTCCCAAGGCACCAGCAACTAGAAGCAGAACTTAAAATTTCGGGACGAAATTTTTCTAACGGGGGGAGAATGTGACAACCCTCACCAAACCAGGTATTCGTACGAATTAATTAATATTTAATTACTGCTTAATTACTGTGCTTGCTTACAATTATGGTTAAACTGCTACTTGAATACTAATACATACACTTACTTGCATCATACTTTATCAACTGTCACTCCATTATTTACATACAGAACTTTAGTGACAACCTTGATGCACAAAAGCACAGTAGCACAATGAACGGATAACCCATTAAACATGCTGATATAATTAGCATCAGGCAGACACTGCCTCTAAGGCCTGTATGAGCCAGAGATAGTTTACTACACCTGTAGAGAGTGTAGGGAAATGAGGGTTGTAGAATTGCGTCACTAGGTGATAGTTATAGTGACCGGATGTGCCTAAGATATGATTTAAACACAAATCCTGCACTTTAATATATAATTCAGCTTTTTAGCAAACTAATAAAGTGCAAAAACACGGGAAAATAATACTAGACACTTTCCAAAGTGTCGGGAATTCTTTGTGTCACTAAAAATAATATTAACGACACTTTAAAGCTTTATTAAGCACTTTAACGGATCAGTATCCAACCGAACAACCGGACTTTACCCGAAATATAAAAGTATTGTCATTAACATTGTTTTTCTTTTTCTGAGCCAGTTAGGGTCCCCGAATACCCTAACACCCGTTATAATTTACAACACACTAGTAACTAGTCTTAACCCTCTAACTTAACATAACTAAACTCAACTAGCTAGTTAGAATCGAACCGAATACCCCCCCCCCCACCCATAACCGAGTTCGGTTCCCATGTGGGGACATCCCACTAATTCTTTTGATTATAATAATCCATGTGCTTAGAATCAAGTTGACATATAATCCATTGGTTAATCATGATGAATGGGTTATAAATAAGTCTCTAGGATCATAAACACTTCACAAACCACATAACAAAAAAATCACTCTCATCCCTCTCTCTCTCTAGATATCTCGGCCGAGAGCCTAGCCACACACACACACCCACTTTTCGATTTCATTCAAGCTATTCCAAGCTCATTCAAGTGTGAAGGATCACGCACAAGGAAGCCCGGAGCTTGCGGATTGCCAAGGACCTCTGTGCGACGCTTTTAACCACTCGTTTTTTGACTAGTTTCTTCCCTAGCCTCGAGCTAGTAGTAAGTGACTCTAAACGCCTTCTTGATCTATTCTAAAGTGGTTAATAAGAATTTTGTCGATTGAAAATCATGAACATACAAGATCACCAACTAAAAGTCTACTAAAATGATGAACTTGTTGGATAAAAGCAATGTATTAGTGTAAAACTTGTGAAACTAGTTTTGTTATGATTATTTATTGTTGTTGATTGCTAGTGTTGGAATGGATCGTCATCAAACCACGCTAGATCATGTTCATCGAACATGAACTAGCCTTATGTTAAGTCGTAAAGTTATTAGATGACGAACCCTTCCAAACATAAACATGAACTTGTGTAAAAACAATTTTTCTTATGAAATAGAGTTCTAAACTAGTGGATCTAAAGATCTACAAGTGGTATTTTCGAATAACCAAGTGTCAAATGAAATCATATTTTTGAAAGCCAGATCTTTCCCTAAACAAAAGTGATTTTTGTGAACACACAAGCGTGTGGCACTTGTGTAACAAAAAGTTTTAACCAAGAATTATTTTTGTAATTTTTGACAAGAAGTTGTAAAGACGTATCTTCTTTAAAAACAAGATTCGCAAGAAACCGATTTTATTTATAGAAAGATCTACTAAAAATATGGGGAAAGTTACTACATATTTTACACAAACCACAAGTTCATGTGTTCTGCGATTTATATCTATTTTGACTATTTTGATGATGAAACTTTGTTGATTAATGTTGGGAACATTGTTGATTTGAATTTTTAAAAGAAAATGATACGCTTAAAAGCGTGGCCACCTCCAGTTACAGGGGAAACTCTGGCGAAATTTCTGCAGAAATATAAACACTTGGAAATATTTTTGGTGACAAGTGTCTATAACTATATTTTTAACTTGTTTTCAAAATATAAATTTCTCCACGATTTTTATTACAAAACTTCCAAGTGTCGAAGGTGAGATTTTCACAAAATAAAACTTGATAAATATATATTTAGTATATATTTTCCCTAATAACACTTGTGAAATTTTTATGATTATTTTGTGAACTACGTAGATATTATTTTTAGGGTAAAATAATATTACTAAATATTCACGGCTCCAGAATCATACGTACGCCTTCACAATAAATATTTAAGTTACACCGGTAATTACTGTTACCACCCGAACTGTACAACGTAACTTACGTATTTTCGGAAAATACTATTTTGACTAAAGTATTATTTTGGAAAATTATATGGAATAAAATATAATATTTTTAGGAAAAATATTCATATTTTGGAAGTAAAGTATTTTGGATAAATGAAATAAAATATATTTTATTAAGTGACACTTAATAATATATTTCGAAATATTTACCAAATAATTACGAAGTATACATACGAAATAGTTGTCTAACTATTTCCCAAAGACATTAAACCTTAAGCTAAAACACGGTCGTCCGTCTAATAGAAGTTAGTACGTGTAGGTCGTCGCACAGCAGGTTGACAGAGAGATTACTTTTTAGAGACGCATTTCGGTGAGTTCATGTCCCCCTTTTCTCTTAACTGTTTTCAGTTTTCTAAACTGCGGGGGTGAAATACATGTTACTGTGTTTACGAGTACTTTACACATGGTATGGTTAGCGTAAGGAGGGTTATGTGACACCCCAGGAAAACCAGTAAACGATACAACTTACCTAGCTTCTTCAGTAACCGCATGCTAAATTTCGGGGCGAAATTTCTTTCAAGTTGGGGATAATGTGACAACTCGAGTTTCCGAGATTCCGTATTCACGTTAATTGCACGTTAATTGTTAAACTGTTTGGCTCACAGCTTGTTGCTTGTAATTGTACACGTTTGTTATATGTTGTGACATTATAAGATTGTTACATTTATATGCTTGGTGACTTAATATGTAAACTGTTCGAAAGTTAGGAACATTAAACTGTTATACCCGAATCAATCCAACGAAACAAATGTGTTTCGCCAAGTTCATCCCGACGAAACAGAGATTGTTTCATCACAACCTCCTCGACGAAATAGAAGTACTTCGTCGGCCCATGATCCGTCGAAGCCCAGTAATGGGCCCAGTTCTATTACGAGGGTTATATTGCACAAAAACGATTTCATTTGGGAAGCTCCTCACAAAAACCGAAACCCTAGAGTACTTCCTTTGTGTGCGACGGTAGGCCCCCTCATTCGAAGCCAAATCCCTCTTGTTGATCGTTCCTTGTTCGGTTAGTGTCATGTCGCATATAATGTAACATAATCTTAAATGGATGTTTTGATGATTCTGATTTGTTATGCATGACGTTGAATGATATTAATGTAATCTGGACCTGGAAGTACGTAAACCGGCTGTTGTTGTTGGAATTCTTATTGAAATTGATTTGTATGTAATGCTAGGATTTATGGTTTTCAAGTAAGCACATGAATGTCAGTGCATCGATTTTAGAAAAACCAATATCATTAAATTGGTGTACATCATGCATGTAATCAGATTTTACATCGGTCAAATCATGTTATTGCATTCAATAGAATGCTAATAAGTTGTCAGATCCACTATGTTAGTTTAATAGAAGTGTAGCTATTCAAATTGGTCCAATAGTAGTAAAGCCTATGGGAAAATGGCGGCTAGTATTGTCTTTAGTGTATGTGTTTGTCAAGAAACTTATGAATTATTATATGTGAGCATGAAATTCAGATCATGGCCCAATGAGGTTTTTTTTTACCTTTATAAGTATCACATGATAGGAAAGTATATATAATTGTTTGTTTTGATGAAAAGGATGTGATTGATTTACTTGAGCACATACTTAGCATACCGAGCAAACCAAGGTGAGTTCACACCCTTACTAAGGCATGGGATTCCCAAGGGCTTGGGAATGGGATGGAAGGAATGAGATTGACTAGATTCGTACATACACTGTTACTAGACTACCATACCATCGTCCTCGGTTGTGCAGGACACATACGTAAAACCTACGTATACTTATGCTACTCACTGTCCTCAGGTTGCGAAGGACACTCACGTAAAACCTACGTGAACTTATACTCACTACTGCCTCGGTTGTGTCAGGCACTTACGTAAAACCTACGTAAACCCTCGCATACCCCTATCCTCGGTTGTGAAGGATACTTACGTAAAACCTACGTAAACTTTTACGCATTACTGTTCTCGGGATACGTAGAACACTTATGGTTACGAATAGTCTAGTGGTTATACACATGGGAAGCCCCCACCAATAGAACGTACTATTGGCCCAGTAGAGCCACATGTTACAAACGAACTTACTATTACGCATTTACTTTCTGTGAACTCGCTCAACTAGTTGTTGATCCTCTGTTACATGCCTTGCGGGTCGTTAGATATATGGAGCTTGCACAGGGAGGAGCTGGTCGTTGTGGGCTTGGATCGTGATTGTCTTGTTAAACACTTATGACATTTGATACTTTTTAATGATGGGTTTTATTTATACGCTTCCGTTAAACAATGATATCTTACTTATGTTTTGGAACACCTTTCATATGGACTTGGTTTGGTTTAATAGCAATTACTGTTACTATATATATATTGTTCTATATGATTGGTGGCTTGATCCTGGTCATGTCACGCTCCCAAGCGGTGATACACCGCGTGTGGATTTTGGGGGTGTGACAGATTGGTATCAGAGCCATTGGTTATAGAGAACTTGGTTTTAATATGGAAAACGTTTTTATTAAAACCAGACTATAACCACTACAGTGCTCAACGATCCACAACGACGCTTCGCTCCACGTGCAAGACTCAACATCCTAGGTAATAAGGTTTATGTTTATTACCTGCTTGCTAGAACTGCATAGAACCTTGCTCGTAGTATGCTTAGATTACATTGCTCACTATTTGTTATTGCTTGAGAACACTTATGTGCTTACTCTCTTCCGTCATCGCACTATTCGCGAACCACTCTAACTTATGCCACTTTTGCTATGAAGATCATGGCTGGACGTATTAACATGACACAAGCCCAGTTGACGGCTTTCGTTAATGAACAAGTTGCTGCGGCACTTGCAGCGGCTCAAGCAGGTAGTATACCCTGTAGTTTAGACTCACACTGGGATCTTTAGATCCTACATTAACTCATGTGTTTAACTTTGTCCTATTCGTACACAATAGGTCAACCCGCTCCGCAGCCCGTCTGTACTTTCAAGAACTTTATGGACTGTCGTCCTAGCACATTCAGTGGCACTGAAGGAGCGGTTGGACTCCTCCACTGGTTTGAAAAGCTCGAGTCTGTGTTCGAAATGTGTGAATGCCCTGAGGCTCGCAGGGTCAAGTATGCCACTGGTACTTTGGAAGGGATCGCGTTAACTTGGTGGAACGCGCAAGTGCAGATCTTAGGGTTGGCAGCTGCTAACGCCACCCCTTGGAATGACTTCAAGGAACTGATTAAACGTGAATACTGCACTCAGGAAGACATCCACAAGCTGGAGGATGAGTTTTATCATTTGAAAATGACCGGGTCAGAAATCGAAACTTACCTTAAACGGTCGAACGAACTGGCTGTGCTGTGTCCAACTATGGTGGACCCTCCAATCAAGCGCATCGAGTTGTATCTCAAGGGATTAGCACCAGAGATTCAAAGCCATGTGACGTCGGCTAATCTTGACAACATCCAGGCTATTCAGCGCCTTGCTCATCGTCTCACAGATCAGGCAGTGGATCAGAACAGGCTGCCTAAACGTATCAGCGCTATTGCTACCGCTACCACTGCTACTACACTTGCTATCGACAACAAGAGAAAATGGGATGGGGATTCTAGCAAGGGGTCAGCTTCAGTTCAGTCACAGGTTCAGCAGCGAAAGACTGACAGTTACCAGAGTCCCAGTCAGCACTCTTCAGGCAGTCACAGGCAGGGTGGATATCGAGGGAACCTCCCAAAGTGCAACAACTGTAACAGACACCACAGTGGCCAGTGTAACAAGGGTCGCTGTCAAAGATGCCTCAAGATGGGTCATGAGGCCAAGGATTGTAGAAGCCCTCGGCCTGCGAACCAGAATCAGCAGCAGCCACA
The DNA here is from genome assembly GCF_002127325.2 of Helianthus annuus. NCBI lineage: Eukaryota > Viridiplantae > Streptophyta > Magnoliopsida > Asterales > Asteraceae > Helianthus > Helianthus annuus. The sequence goes on from NC_035444.2 coordinate 120,252,427, forward strand.
AGCGCAGTAGAATCAGCAACAAGGCAACAAGGGGTGTTTTCATTGCGGCGCAGAAGGTCACTTCAAAAGGCACTGCCCTCAGCTAAACAGGAACCAGAACAACCACAACAATAATAACAATCAGGGAAATGGCAACAACAACAACAATGGTGGGAACAACAACGGCAATGAAGCAAGGGGTCGTGCATTTGTGTTGGGGCAGGGTGATGCCAGAAATGATCCCAACGTAGTTATGGGTAAGTTTCTTCTCGACGATATTTATGTTACTGTTTTGTTTGATTCGGGTGCGGATACGAGTTATATGTCTTTGGAAATGAGTAAATTGTTAAAACGTGCACCAACACCCCTAAACACCAAACATGTCGTAGAACTAGCAAATGGTAAGAGTGTAGAAGCCACGCATGTAGTCAAGGGTTGTAATATCGTTCTAGCGGGTCAGACTTTCTCGATTGATCTCATTCCTATAGTTCTGGGTAGTTTCGACATAGTCATCGGTATGGATTGGTTATCCAAGCAGCAAGCAGAGATCCTATGTAAGGAGAAGATCATTCGTATTCCTCATTCGGGTAAGGAACCTCTCGAAGTTCAAGGCGACAAGAGTGGTGTTGTGGTTGGCATCATCTCTTTCTTGAAGGCTCAGAAATGTTTAAGAAAGGGTCATACGGCTATCTTGGCACTAGTTACTGATGCAGCGACGAAAGAGAAAAGAATAGAGGATATTTCCGTTTTACCTGGTCTACCACCTCATCATCAGGTCGAATTCCAAGTCGAGCTAGCTCCAGGAGCAGCACCTATGGCTCGCGCACCGTATCGTTTGGCTCCAACGGAACTGGAAGAACTGTCTAAACAACTACAAGAGCTCTTGGATAAGGGCTTCATTCGTCCTAGCTCTTCGCCTTGGGGAGCTCCAGTACTATTCGTGAAAAAGAAAGGTGGAACTTTCAGGATGTGCATTGACTATCGCGAACTAAACAAGGTCACAGTGAAGAACCGCTATCCTCTACCGCGTATTGACGATTTATTCGACCAGTTGCAAGGGTCGAGTTACTACTCCAAGATTGATCTACGGTCAGGTTATCATCAGCTGAGAGTCCGGGATGAGGACGTCTCCAAGACAGCATTCAGAACTCGCTACGGCCATTACGAGTTTCTAGTCATGCCATTCGGGCTTACGAACGCGCCGACAGTTTTCATGGATCTTATGAACAGGGTGTGCAAACCCTATCTTGACAAGTTCGTCATTGTTTTCATCGACGACATTCTGATCTACTCCAAGAGTCAGGAAGAACACGAGCAGCACTTACGTCTTATCTTGGAACTTCTTCGAAAAGAACAACTGTACGACAAGCTTTCAAAATGCGACTTCTGGCTTCGTGAAGTCCACTTCTTAGGCCATGTGGTGAACAGGGATGGGATCCATGTCGATCCATCCAAGGTAGAATCGATCAGGAATTGGCCTGCACCGCGTACATCAACAGAAATACGCCAATTCTTGGGTCTGGCGGGTTACTACAGACGCTTCATTAAAGACTTTTCCAAGATCGCACAGCCGCTTACATTGCTGACACAGAAGGGTGTCACCTACCGTTGGGGAGACTCCCAGGAGACTGCTTTTCAGTACCTAAAGGATAGGCTTTGCAGCGCGCCTATCCTCTCATTGCCAGAAGGCACGGACGACTTTGTGGTCTATTGTGACGCATCGATACAGGGGCTTGGTTGTGTATTGATGCAGCGGGATAAAGTTATTGCTTATGCTTCACGTCAACTCAAAGTTCATGAACGGAACTACACGACGCACGATTTAGAACTGGGAGCTGTTGTTTTTGCACTTAAGATATGGCGACACTACCTGTACGGTACCAAGTGCACAATTTACACCGATCACAGGAGTCTCAAGCATATTCTTAAACAGAAGGATTTGAACATGCGTCAACGACGATGGGTCGAGTTACTTAATGACTACGAATGTGCCATCAAGTACCATCCAGGCAAAGCCAACGTTGTGGCTGACGCCCTCAGTCGGAAAGATACCTTACCTAGGCGTGTTCGAGCCTTGCAGCTTACCATTCAGTCTAGTCTTCCTGCACAGATACGAGATGCTCAGGTAGAAGCATTGAAGCCAGAAAACGTCAAGGCTGAAGCCTTACGCGGTTCAAGGGAACGATTGGAACAAAAGGAAGACGGTGCCTATTATGTAATGGGGCGTATTTGGGTCCCACTGTATGGCGGTTTACGAGAACTTGTGATGGATGAAGCACACAAGTCTCGCTATTTGATACCTCCAGGTTTGGATAAGATGTACCACGATCTCAGAACTACATATTGGTGGCCAAGCATGAAAGCTCACATCACGACTTACGTCAGAAAGTGTTTGACTTGTGCGAGAGTCAAAGTTGAATATCAGAAACCATCAGGTCTACTTCAGCAACTGGAAATACCACAATGGAAATGGGAGCAAATTTTCATGGATTTTGTTACTGGCCTACCTAAGTCCCAGCGTGGGAACGATACTATCTGGGTGATCGTTGATCGACTCACGAAGTCTGCTCACTTCTTGGCTATCAAAGAAACGGATAAGTTCTCCACTCTAGCAGACATATATCTCAAGGAAGTTGTTTCTAGGCATGGGGTGCCAACCTCTATTATTTCGGATCGGGATGCACGATTCACTTCAGAACTGTGGCAAGCGATGCACAAATCTTTTGGCTCTCGGTTAGACATGAGCACAGCATATCACCCTCAGACGGATGGGCAGTCTGAGCGCACGATCCAGACTCTCGAAGACATGCTTCGGGCATGCGTTATCGATTTTGGCAACGGCTGGGAAAAGTATCTTCCGTTAGTGGAATTTTCGTACAATAACAGTTAACACACCAGCATACAAGCCGCTCCATTCGAGGCATTGTACGGGCGTAAATGCCGATCACCTCTTTGTTAGGCAGAGGTGGGAGATAGTCAGATTACAGGTCCAGAACTTGTAGTTGATACTACTGAGCGGATTGCTCAGATACGACGATGCATGGCGGCGGCTCGCGACCGTCAGAAAGCTTACGCAAACAAACGCCGGAAACCGCTCGAGTTCCAAGTTGGGGATCGAGTGCTACTCAAAGTCTCACCCTGGAAGGGTGTGGTTCGTTTTGGTAAACGAGGCAAGCTCAATCCACGGTATGTCGGACCATTCGAAATCATTGAAAAGATAGGCAAAGTAGCCTACAAACTGAACTTACCAGCTGAACTCGGTGCAGTTCACAACGTATTCCACTTGTCGAATCTGAAGAAGTGTCTGTCAGATGAGACCCTCATAGTTCCTTTTAAGGAACTCACTATCGACGAGCGATTGCAGTTCGTCGAGGAACCAGTTGAAATCACGGACCGGGATGTCAAGGTCCTCAAGAACACTAGAATACCTCTTGTACGAGTTCGTTGGAACTCCCGTCATGGCCCATAGTATACCTGGGAACGATAAGATCAGATGAAACTCAAGTATCCCCAGTTATTCGAAAACCGTGCAACCACTACTGAGGCTGAAGCTACTACTGCGGAATTTCGGGACGAATTTCCAAATCAACGGGGGGATGATGTGACACCCCAGGAAAACCAGTAAACGATACAACTTACCTAGCTTCTTCAGTAACCGCATGCTAAATTTCGGGGCGAAATTTCTTTCAAGTTGGGGATAATGTGACAACTCGAGTTTCCGAGATTCTGTATTCACGTTAATTGCACGTTAATTGTTAAACTGTTTGGCTCACAGCTTGTTGCTTGTAATTGTACACGTTTGTTATATGTTGTGACATTATAAGATTGTTACATTTATATGCTTGGTGACTTAATATGTAAACTGTTCAAAAGTTAGGAACATTAAACTGTTATACCCGAATCAATCCAACGAAACAAATGTGTTTCGCCAAGTTCATCCCGACAAAACAGAGATTGTTTCATCACAACCTCCTCGACGAAATAGAAGTACTTCGTCGGCCCATGATCCGTCGAAGCCCAGTAATGGGCCCAGTTCTATTACGAGGGTTATATTGCACAAAAACGATTTCATTTGGGAAGCTCCTCACAAAAACTGAAACCCTAGAGTACTTCCTTTGTGTGCGACGGCAGGCCCCCTCATTCGAAGCCAAATCTCTCTTGTTGATCGTTCCTTGTTCGGTTAGTGTCCTGTCGCATATAATGTAACATAATCTTAAATGGATGTTTTGATGATTCTGATTTGTTATGCATGACGTTGAATGATATTAATGTAATCTGGACCTGGAAGTATGTAAACCGGCTGTTGTTGTTGGAATTCTTATTGAAATTGATTTGTATGTAATGCTAGGATTTATGGTTTTCAAGTAAGCACATGAATGTCAGTGCATCGATTTTAGAAAAACCAATATCATTAAATTGGTGTACATCATGCATGTAATCAGATTTTACATCGGTCAAATCATGTTATTGCATTCAATAGAATGCTAATAAGTTGTCAGATCCACTATGTCAGTTTAATAGAAGTGTAGCTATTCAAATTGGTCCAATAGTAGTAAAGCCTATGGGAAAATGGCGGCTAGTATTGTCTTTAGTGTATTTGTTTGTCAAGAAACTTATGAATTATTATATGTGAGCATGAAATTCAGATCATGGCCCAATGAGGTTTTTTTTACCTTTATAAGTATCACATGATAGGAAAGTATATATAATTGTTTGGTTTGATGAAAAGGTTCTGTTGATTGCCTTTGACGGTTACATGTTTGGGGGGGGAGTTGATGTAATCATTGTGTCAAATGTGTAGTATGATAATAGATTTAACATGGACTTCTTATGATTGGAGGGGATGGGCGGCCCAATGTTGGGCATTTGCGGTTGTATCGGCCCAATACCAAGTGTATGCCGACCGAATTCTTTTTGATTATTATTTTTGTGGCTCTTGTGTTGGGACGAAACAATCATACCGGAGAATCACTGGTTGACGTAACTGACTTGCTTAGCGAAACAGAACTCTCGGCGAAACAAAATGTGTGTTTCGCCAAGGGTTATCGACGAAATAGAATCTTGTTTCGCCAAAGGGTGATCAACGAAACAGGGTATGTTTCGTCAATGTGTGTTTCGCCAAGGGTTATCGACGAAATAGAATCTTGTTTCGCCAAAGGGTGATCAACGAAACAGGGTATGTTTCATCAATGTGTGTTTCGCCGACTTGAACACTTTGCACAGTAACTCGACTTAACTCTGTTAGAAGATAATTGAATTGGTTAACTGCTGTTAAGCGATATGCATGACTTGTATGATATAGAATACATGTTCAGTACTTCTGTGATTATGTCTATACGTGAACAACTTGAATACAAACTGATTATGTATACGTGCGTACTTTAGGACGTGATTGATTTACTTGAGCACATACTTAGCATACCAAGCAAACCAAGGTGAGTTCACACCCTTACTAAGGCGTGGGATTCCCAAGGGCTTGGGAATGGGATTGAAGGAATGAGATTGACTAGATTCGTACATACACTGTTACTAGACTACCATACCATCGTCCTCGGTTGTGCAGGACACATACGTAAAACCTACGTATACTTATGCTACTCACTGTCCTCAGGTTGCGAAGGACACTCACGTAAAACCTACGTGAACTTATACTCACTACTGCCTCGGTTGTGTCAGGCACTTACGTAAAACCTACGTAAACCCCCGCGTACCCCTATCCTCGGTTGTGAAGGATACTTACGTAAAACCTACGTAAACTTTTACGCATTACTGTTCTCGGGATACGTAGAACACTTATGGTTACGAATAGTCTAGTGGTTATACACATGGGAAGCCCCCACCAATAGAACGTACTATCGGCCCAGTAGAGCCACATGTTATAAACGAACTTACTATTACGCATTTACTTTCTGTGAACTCGCTCAACTAGTTGTTGATCCTCTGTTACATGCCTTGCGGGTCGTTAGATATATGGAGCTTGCACGGGGAGGGCTTGGATCGTGATTGTCTTGTTAAACACTTATGACATTTGATACTTTTTAATGATGGGTTTTATTTATACGCTTCCGCTAAACAATGATATCTTACTTATGTTTTGGAACACCTTTCATATGGACTTGGTTTGGTTTAATAGCAATTACTGTTACTATATATATATTGTTCTATATGATTGGTGGCTTGATCCTGGTCATGTCACGCTCCCAAGCGGTGATACACCGCGTGTGGATTTTGGGGGTGTGACAACTACTTAGATCATGTGAGTGGGTAGGCGTGAACTGAAGGCCATTAATCCTCAGAGTAGGACCGAGGGACAGTAGCGGTAGATCTATCTGGGTGTAGCGAGCCCAGCCCCAGGCCCAACAGAACGGACCTCTGGGTGACTTTGTGCCCAACGCAAAATCCGCTAGGTTTGAGTCTTCCTACTGCACATCACACATATCAATGGCCTTGCAAACCATTGGTGATCTCTTTTTCCTTATTTGCTACATACCAGGATTTTATACTTACAAAGGTTTTTACATACTCACTACACATGAACTCGCTCAACATTTTTGTTGATTTTTCCAACTTATATGTATTTCAGGGAACTAAAGATCTGGCACGGTATGCTACGCTGCGTTAGAGTATGGGATCATCCACGTTTAGGGATTGCGACTTTTACCTGGACGAGTCGCAAGTCATAAACGGTGTTTATTTTAAGTTTGTGGTTGTGTCTTTCAAACAATGTTTTATGTTCTTATGTTGTAATTCCCGTTGCATGTGTCAACGCCCCAAGACAATGTTATGTTACTTTTATTTTAAAACTTAAATCAATGGATGATCTGCATGGTTTTTACTTTCATATAGCTTTGTTGTGATTAAGCTATGGTATTAAAAAGTCACACCAAGTAAACCACGCTTCCGCAAAGCCAGGGTGGGACAAAAGTATTACACTAAACACTTGTCTTCACCAAGTGATGTAAGAGACTTAGGCAAACATGGCCTTTGATTGTCAAGAACTCTTACGATCAATCTTGGATCCCGAGACGACTCACACACTCTATGATGGACAATGGATGATAGTGGTGGATGATGGTGTTGTGATGGTGATGGGTGGTGGGTGAAGTGTGAGAGAGGTGGTGTGCCAAGGGATGAGTTGCAAGAGCTCCAAGCACTCCTATTTATAGGCTGAATAGAAGCTCGGGCACGGCCCCGTGTCCGCTAGACATGGCCCCGTGTCCATCCTCCTCTCTTTCTTCATTAAATGCAGTTTGTCTGCATTAGTTGACCACGCCCCCGTGTCCGCTGAGCACGACCCCGTGTGCAGAAGCATATCTGTACTATCAAGATTTGCCTTGATTCCGCGAATCTTATAGTTGACCACGGCCCCGTGCCCACTGAGCACGTCCCCTGGTGGGCGATGGAAGCTTCTACCACTTTGTCTTTTCTGCTGACACTTGGGCATGCCCCCGTGCTCGCTGAGCACGGGGTGTGTTCAGGCTTCTGTCTTCTTGTTTTGCTTGGGAAGATGCTGTCAGGAGGTCGGGCATGCCACGTTTTGTTCCTTTTCTTGTATTTATGTTAGATTTAGCTGTCTTTTTGCTTCTTTTGTTCATTTGAGCTCATTTAATCCTGAAAATACAAAAGGAAGACAAAAGCACACTTTTTCCAACATTAGTACTAAAAAGGGTTAGTTTTATGCCACAATTGATGTAATTTATATGTTGCATTTTGTGCACATCACAACCCATATGCTGTCGTGACCTGATGACGTGTGTGGAAGCTTTGTTATGAAGTCTATAGCTATACTCTCCCACTTCCACATAGGGATTAGGGGTTGTTCGAGTAAGCCAGAGGGCCTTTGATGTTCAGCCTTGACCCTTGCACAAGTCAGGCACTTCCAGACGTAGAGAGCAATATCCCTTTTCATACCCGGCCACCAGTACTTGTAGCGAAGATCCTGGTACATTTTATCGGCACCGGGATGAATAGAATACCGTGATTTGTGGGCTTCGTCCATCAAGATCTGTCACAAATCGGTCCGCTTAGGGATCCAAATTCGGTCCAGGAAGTGGAATATCCCATTCGACTTATTTACCAGTTGAGCTCCATCGTGGTAGATTCGTTCCTTCTTCAGAGTGCGTTCATTAAAACAGGCATGTTGGGCTTCACGAATGAGGGTTTCGAGATCGTATTGAGCTTGGATATCGCGAATGCTGAGCAAATAACTCCGTCTACTAAGAGCGTCGGCAACGACATTTGCTTTGCCTGGGTGATAACGAATCTCACAGTCGTAATCGTTGAGAAGTTCTACCCATCGGCATTGACGCATGTTTAGTTCCTTCTGGTTAAAGATATGTTGTAGGCTCCTATGATCGGTGAAGATCGTACACTTTGTACCATATAGGTAGTGTCGCCAAATCTTTAACGCAAAAACAACCGCGCCTAGCTTGAGATCATGGGTTGTATAGTTCTTCTCGTGGATTTTGAGCTGACGAGACGCGTAAGCTATAACCTTGTCCCGTTGCATGAGGACACAACCAAGACCGAGGTTGGAAGCATCACAATAGACAATGAAACCATCATTTCCAGCGGGCAATGTGAGAACAGGAGCATTACAGAGCATGTGCTTGAGGGTTTGGAAAGCAGACTCTTGTTCGGTTCCCCAAACAAAAGGCTTATCTTTATGTGTGAGAGCGGTAAGCAGCACAATGATCTTAGAGAATCCTTCAATAAATCGTCGGTAATAGCCCGCCAGTCCGAGAAAGAACGGACTTCTGACAGGTTCTTAGGCGTAATCCAGCTCTTGACTGCTTCAATTTTCGCGGGATCAACGTGAATACCTTGACTATTGACAATGTGACCCAGAAACTAAACCTCCCCCAGCCAAAATTCACACTTGGAGAACTTAGCATAGAGTTGATTCCCCTGGAGTAGTTCGAGAACCAAACGTAGATGTTGCGCGTGTTCGGCTCTTGAGTTAGAATAGATCAAGACATCGTCGATGAACACGATAACGAAACGGTCGAGATATGGTTTACACACGCGATTCATCAGATCCATGAAAATCGCGGGTGCGTTGGTTAAACCAAAAGGCATGACAACGAACTCATAATGGCCGTAACAAGTGCGAAAAGCGGTTTTGGGTATATCCTCCTCTTGTATGCGTAGCTGGTGATAGCCTGAGCGCAGGTCGATCTTTGAGAAACACGTAGCACCTTGTAGCTGATCAAACAAATCGTCAATGCGAGGTAAAGGGCAACGGTTTTTTATGGTTAGCTTATTCAATTCCCGATAGTCGATGCACATCCTAAACGACCCATCCTTCTTTTTGACGAAGAGGACTGGCGCGCCCAAGGAGAGGTGCTCGGGCGAATGAAGCCTTTCTCAAGTAATTCCTGGAGTTGATTTGAGAGTTCACGCATTTCGAACGGCGCGAGTCGGTAGGGAGCTTTGGCAACAGGGTTGGCTACAGGAATGAGGTCCATACGGAAGTCGATATCACGACTTGGTGGTAGTCCAGGAAGATCATCAGGGAACACCTGAGGAAATTTACGGACCACGGGGACGTCTTTTACTTCAATCTTCCTTTTCTTTCCTCCTCCGCTACTACAATGTTAGCCAAGAAAGCCCTGTATTCCTTGCGGAGATACTTGCTAGCTTGGATGCAGGACATAAGTTTGAGACCTTTCGAAGCAGTTTCGCCATAGACACATAATAAATCATCGTTCGCGAGCGAGAATCGAATCATCTTGTCGAAGCATACAACTTCAGCATGGTTTTCACGAAGAAAGTCCATGCCTACTATGACATCAAAACTTCTGAGTTGCATCGGAATAAGGTCGATCGGGAAGATGTGATTGTTGAGCTCGAGAGTACAATCACGAAGAACAGAATTAACGGCGACAGTTCTTCCGGTAGCGACTTCAACATCGAACGTCGAGGAGAGATAAGAGCGCTTACGACTAAGGAGCTTCTCAAATTCAAACGACACAAAGCAATTATCGGCTCCAGTATCAAACAAACATGATGCATAAATACCATTCACAAGGAACGTACCATTGACCACATTGTTGTCGGCCTGGGCTTGGCGCGCATTGATGTTGAAAGTTCTGGCGCGTGCGGCTTGCTGCTGCTGCTGTGGCTGTTGCTGCTGATGAGGCTGCTGCTGCTGGGGCTCTTGTTTCACCACCCAGTTTGGGCAAATGTTCGCAAAGTGGTTGGGATCACCACATGCGAAGCAGACTCTGGCATTGATCGCGGGTGCCGGAGCCGCGTGTTGGCCTTGCGGGGCGGGGAGCAGAGCTTGATGAGCAGTGGCAGGAGCTGCGGTTGCGAGGGCCAGTACGGCAGTTGGCAGTGAAGTGGCCGTACATGTTGCAGTGAGCGCAGAAACGACATGCAATTCCCACCGGATGATGATAAGAGCATGTTGGGCAAACCGAGTAGGGACTTGTGTATGCATGCTTTGCTGGTGGTGCATAAGTTGTTGGAGCTAGACGGTGATGGGGCTGCTGCTGGGCCGGTACGGCCTGGAGAGGAGCAGCAGTGGTAGTGGCAACAAAGTTCTTGTTGCTGGAGCTGTTGTTGTTGTTCTTCTTCTTTCGGCGTGAGGACCTTGATGACTGAGGTGCGGTGGTGGTGGAGTCAGCGGTTGGTGCGGCGGTAGCTTGATGCAGGTGCTTCGGAGTTTTATCCCAGACACCAGCCTTGACCCGCTTGTCGTTGATTTCAGCGGCCAGTATAAGTCTCTTCGATCGTCTTAGTCTTAACCGCTTGCACGAAATCTGCAACACAGTCAGGCAGGGCTCAGATATACTTCTTGATTGCCATGTCAGAAGTCTTCACCTGATTAGGGCAGATGATACTGAGCTGCTTGAATCGAGCAGTTGGAGCAGCGTTCTCGCCATCCTTTTGCTTAATGTGCCAGAATTCATCTTCCAGCTTCTGGCGTTCATGAAGAGGGCAGAATTCTTCCAGCATGACTTCCTTGAGTTCATCCCACGAAAGACTGTAGGCTGCATCGTTCCCTCTTTTGTTTCTCTCGGCCGTCCACCAGTCTAGTGCGCGGGACTGGAAGACGCCAGTAGCGTTGAGAGTACGGAGATCGTCAGGGCAACCGCTCTGTCGCAGAGTGACCTCAATGGAATCAAACCATTGGAACAACGCTGTAGGGCCTTCCTCGCCGGTGAATTCCTTTGGCCCACAAGCCTTAAACTGCTTGAAACTGAAGGCAGCTTTGGGGGTAGCTTTAGGAGCTTCGGTTCTCGACTCCTCAGACGATTTGCTGACGTTCTCGTAGACATCACTGACAGCTTTTGCTACTTGTTTGGCGATGATAGCAGCAAGGTGTTTGTCTCTCTTTTCTTGGCGAGAAAGTGATGGGCGACGGGATCCTGATGACGGTCCAGTTGACATTGTCTGCAATAGACATTGTCATAGGTCTCAGACACGTCGTAGTCGAATCTCACCTCACACGCTTAGTACTTACTAAAGCTTATGAACACGTTTAATCACATAAACACATAGGCACGAAATCACAAATTCACATAGGGACACATAAGCATATAAGCACAGAAGCACAGAAACACAGAAACACATACGCATTTAGTCACCAGATGCAGTCAGAATACAGAAACATATCATTCAAAGTCTGCGATCATTTGAATATAGCGATCGCGTTTAGCATAGCGATTAGTATAGCATAAGCGTACGGTGTTCCTTATAGTAGTAACGATTTATTAATGTTTTGGGATAGATGAGCAATGCGGGTCGTGTATGTCGATCATTGTGAACGCAAAAATCGAATGAGTCTTCCAAAACTTTAAACACGTAAACAGGTAGATACACATAAAACACAGAAAATTCAACGAGTTATCAGAGTCAGCAGTTGCGGGCTCAGAATCGAAACATGTAAAAATCGAGAAATAGATTGTCTGTGGCTATTAGACATTGACTAACCCAAGCGATTCGACTATTCTCAAGGACTTGTCATTCACATTTTGGCTTTCAGAATTGGGCCTCTGCCTCGATTCTTGGGCATCTGGCGCACATCCCTCTAGCCTTACTATGAGTTCAAGTCGTTGGAGTCCGTCGAGGCTTTGGTGAGAGTTTTGTAAAACCATGGACAAGCCATCAAGGTTAGGGTTTCACCCCTGGCTTGACAACTTCTCTTTGATTTTAATAAAATAGAGGAGATTATTCATCAAAATATGGATTTCACTCCTGATTTGGTATAATTCTCCCCGTTGATAAGTAAAACGCGGGTTGTTCAAGCAGATTTTAGTCGAGAGTTTGCGGTTTTCACACCTATTCTCGACTTAATCGCTTGTCTTTATTTAAAAATTCGAGTGCTGCGATCATGTAGTATAGGCGAGAATGGCGAAAAAAATAGCAGTAAGCTCATACATAATCCCTACTGGACATGCACGAGTCAGTCTATTAGGTCCTAACTATAGACTAGGTCTCTAAGACATCGACCCGGACTAGGTCGAGTCTGCCTAATTCCCTATAGTTATGGCTCTGATACCAATCTGTCACATCCCAACCGATGGCGGAATCATCGGGGTATGGCATTGAGCGAAACAGATTGTCCAGAAGTTTCCATAACAATTATCATTACCAATTAATTTAAAGTAACATGTCCCATACCATGCCTCAAAAGGTAAACAAATTATTACAGACAACATCTAGGCAAATAGTTCTATTCCGACAACTCAGATTTTACAAAATTGCCCAATTGTTTATCTGCTTCTAGAGACTCTTGCTTCAGATCTACAGACAACTATTTGTTGGGCTCTAGAAGCTTATTCTAGCCTCGCTTTCCTAGCAGATAAGCGTCCTAATTACCTGTTGCATACATTAAAATAAAAGTCAATACACATAGTGTAAAGGCGAGTATACAAGTTTGTTAATAGCATATAGAGTTCGAAATAGTTTACGCATAACCAGCACGTACACAGAGGAAAATGAAGCATGTTAATTATCGACACGGATCTATCGATACCAATGACTGCGGGTTGACTGCCCAAGGCAGTTCGCAATACATGATCACCACTGTAATCCATGCAAGTAATTGTCCTTAACAACCCCCGCATGAGCAGGTGCTGAGTCCAAACTATAGTACTATCGTCGTTAGGGCAGGTAGACAGCATTCCATGTGTAAACATAACAAACAAGCATTCATTAAGTCACGTAATACATGCGGTAACGGTTAGCGTTTAAAACATTGGGTAGTGTGTTCGAAGTGATTTCGTATAAGTAACGTATGTAACACCCAAAAGTGCTTAAAGCAAAAAGGGATCGAGTATACTCACAGCTGTTGGATGGATTGAAGGGAGCGCTTGAGAGTAAGGTTAGCCTGAATAGTTCAATAGAATGACGAAAAGTGACGTGCAAAACGAGGATAAGTGTTGGTGGGTCGAACAACTGGTCGATCAGACGGCAGTGCGATCCGACAGCTGGTCGGGTGAGTGACTATCCATTCGGATAGTTGTCCGGTCGGACGGTAGTCCGATCGGATGACTGTTCGAGTGGATTGTTTCTTCCTATGAGAAGGATGTGTTTGTGTATGATGGTTTGACTTTTGAAGTTTTCGTTGTAGCATTTGAAAACATTTGAAGTACTGTTACCTTCCAGGTCGGTCGATCGGTCGGTTGTTCGATCGGCCAGCAACCCGATCGGCTGGGCACCTTAGTGAGAACAAGTTCACAGCGGATTGTCACTCGATCGGAAAGCAGTTCGATCGGGTGGCATTCCTAGTGCAATAAACATGTTGAAAAATCGATTAAGTGTTAAAGCCCAAGTATCTCATGATCCGAAGAGTAATCCGATCGGATGGTAGTCCGATCAAACAACAGTTCGTTCAATACTCAAACTTCAAGGATTAGAATAAGTGATAAAATGTGGGATCCATAGTGCAAGTCGATCGGTTGCCCGGCCGTTCGGGTGGCTGTCCGTTCGGACGGCACCCCGTCCTGGTCGTCCTGTTCGTCTTACACTTGGTTGTTTTTTATTGTTTGTCGTTTTGTCGAGGCTTTTTGATAACGAGTCAAACAATCGAAAACTTGTCAATACTTGGTTCTCCTGATCAGACAGGAATCACCCAAACCCGATTAGTGAACTGTTCGAGACGGAGTTCTTGTTTAACCCGAAATCGATGAACCTCATGGAAAGGATCGGATCTTGAGCTAACATAACCACAGATCGGGTAGTAAGTCGGCATCGGTTCCGATTCTATCGGTTTTGAGTGCATTGAGTGTAAAAGAGTTGAAAGAAAGTTAGAAACCATCTTTTCAATCCTTTTCACCGTGAATATGTTAAGATCTATGATTGAGCTTTGTTTATTTATGCGGAAATCGGTTAGAATCAAGTTGTTCTTGAAGGATTTAGGCCAAAACAGGAAGTTCTTGAAGAACACCATGATGACGTCATCATAGAATACTCGAATCTTGGTGATTTCACGGTTAAAAGTTAAAATCTAAAAGATAGAAAGGTGTAGAAGTGCGTGTAGATCAAGAAAGTACAAGATTTAGAGCGAGATCTTACCTGAATCGAGAGAAATATTAGAAAATGTAAGGAGAGTGTGCTGTTCGGTCAGAGAGTTTCCAGAAATGGAAAATGTGAAAGTGACAGGGGTATTTATAGGATTCCAAAAGAGGAAAAGGGTTGGCCGATCGGACAGTCAGCTCCATCGGACAGCCTGTCCGATCGGATGGCAGTCCGAACGGACGGCTGGTCGATCGGCTGGTAGCCTGATCGATCGATCGCCTGTTTCGAGTGTTCGGTGTGACGAGTTTTGCTGTTTCGATTTCGATTTGCGAGCGTTGGGATGCGATAGAGTTTTCTTTTCAAATTACTTTAATCCCAACTACTCATACTTGCGCTGTCTCTTCTCCACTAATTTTTTTTTTTCATACTATATCTACATACAATCATACTTATTTCGTATTCGATTTGCGAATACAATTCGATTGCGATGAGTTCGATTGCGTTTCGGTTGTTTACCACATAACGTAAATAAACATGCACAAGTAACACATAAGGCACACACACGTATAATGATCACCAATTTGCGTATTTCGAGTTTGCGAGCGCGATGTTGATTAGATTAGTTCGATTAGCGTTTAATTGACTTTATCGCATTGTTACTTCCTACTATTCACAGTCGTAAAGCGATTCGTAGCGATAAATATACTTCGATTATAGCGATTTTAACTGATTACTCCACATAATACAACTAACGTAAAACATTAAATAGACTAACTATAAGTCAAAGAAGTCAAAACAGGAATTGAGCAAGGAGAGACAGATTGCAATTAGCAATCTTTTCTTACTTTGACTTCAATCTTGACTTTGACTTTGACTTTCGAAACACGGGGTGTTACATTTGTACTTTTGACTCTAGTAGTCAAATGAGGTACTGCAACATATAAACGAGCCATGAATCCGATACTCTTATAAAACCTATGTGCTCGCCAGCATTTCTTTGCTGACTTTGTTTTCACATATGTTTCAGGTGATCTTGCTTGATGTTGATTGATACGATGCATGAGTCACATAGGATCTGGACGAGGCCTTAGTGAGATAATAACAATAATAGTCGATACGTAACTTGTTTGTTTTGTGTTAAGACAATGTAAATTACTTAATGAATTAATAAAACGAAACTTTTTGTATCCATGGTTGTGAAACAATAATTCTGTTACAACACTCCCCGACGTTTCCGCCACGATTTTTTGTTTTACGTGGTCGGGGTGTGATAGTATTTTAGTCAATCATATCCTTTCTTCTTCCTACTTCTCCCCAGTAACTTCAAAATCCACAATATTCAACCATTTCTTCACTTTCTATCTTAATAATCACTACATTATAGTGCGATTTTCATCACCAATCAATGATTCAAACACCCGATCAACGTGTTCTTCAGCTTTTTTTTTAAGAAAACCCAGTTTAATTTCATTCAATATCTCGTTTTTCCCGTGATTTTGAAGATAATCACTCGATCCGTTCGATTCGATCGTTGATAAGTGTTTCTGTCATTCAAATTTCGTCAATCGTTGAAGAAATCGACTTCAATCCATGTAAGAAATTCTTTAATTTCATTTTCACGATCTGGGTTACTGATTTAGTCATTGCGTTTTACGATCTTGGCGGGGGTCCGGGGGCGGCAGCCCCTGGTAGCAGGGTCCAAGGGGCGGCAGCCCCTGTAAATTTGCCTCTGGAAAACTGCATTCGTAGACAGTTTTATGCCATTGCGTTTTAGAACTGCATTCCTGGTTCAGACAATTCACAGACAAAACTATTGTCCTGGTTCAATGCATTTTAGAGAGAACACTTTCTTTGGTGTTTTTAGGCCATTGCGTTTTAGAACTAAGACATTTTTATGTGTTTTCTAGCCATTGCGTTTTAGAAAAACACATTTATGAAGTGTTTTTAGTCATTGCATTTTAGGTAAAAACACATTTTTAGGTGTTTTCAGTCCATTGCGTTTTATAGAGAACACTTTCTTTTGTTTTTTTAGGCCATTGCGTTTTAGAAATGAGACATTTTTAAGTGTTTTCTGGCCATTGCGTTTTATAAATAAGACATTTCTTTGTGTTTTTTGTGCATTGCTTTTTAGGTAAAACATTTTTTTATGTGTTTTCAGTCCATTGTGTTTTAGAAAACACACATTTTAAGTGTTTTCTAGCCATTGCGTTTTAGGAATAAGATATTTGTTTGTGTTTTTAGTGCATTGCGTTTTAGGTAAAACACATTTTTATGTGTTTTCAGTCCATTGCGTTTTAGAAACTACACTTTCTTTTGTGTTTTTAGGCTATCGCGTTTTAGAATTAAGACATTTCTTTGTGTTTTCTGGCCATTGCGTTTTACAAATAAGACATTTCTTTGTGTTTTTTGTGCATTGCGTTTTAGAAAAATATCATTTTTTAGGTTTTTTTTCAATTGCGTTTTACGCAACTGGGTTTTTTCCATTGCGTTTTACGCAACTGGGTTTTCAAAAAAAATTTCGAAAATATAGCAATAGTATACTCGTTTTAAAGATAAAAAAAACGCTCGTTTTTTGGTGCAATTTTTATTAAAAAAAAATAATGTCGTATGAAAGAGTTATTAACGTTTAAAAAATAGGGGGAGAGGGGGAATTGGAGGAGAGAGAAACTATTGTGGTGGAGTGACTAGAATACCCTTACACAATCCACGCGCCTCTTTTTTTATCTTCAATTTTGTTCATTTAATCTTAGCACTTGATTGAATCTATTGATGGTCAAGATTACTTCCTAGCCTTCCTAGCCAAATAAACTTCCTATTATATCCTAACCCTGATAGTTGTTTCTTATTTCTCAAAGATGGTACATTTTTTGTTTAGGAAGATGAACAGAGAGAGAGAGAGAGAAAGAGGCTTTTTGCTTTATATTTTTCAACCAAACTTTTTGGTTTTACATGATTTTATGGTAGAAATCCAAGAAAATTGGTGTAAGTTCCTTTTCTTTGAGAGGTGCAGATCAAATTTTGAAGTCTTTCTGAAGTTTTGAAAAGAGAGTCTATGTGCTTTGTTTTTAAACAATTTATATAAAATCCTAGATTCTTCATAAAAAAGCCCTAAAATTGTGTAAAAAAAGCAAAAAAAACAAAACCTTTTTACCCCAAAAAAAACAAACCGGTTAAGTCGACGCACCAGATTTTGCAGATGGTAGCAATCTTCGGGAAGATCGATCGCTAAAGTTACTTTTTTTGGAGGAACTGCAGATAGATCTTGAACTCTTCCTCGAAGCTGGGATGAAGACGAGAAAGAGAAGGGTTGTGTGTGTTTTGATAAACAATGTAAAAATGGGGAAGAGTCTTTGTGTTGTTTTGATATTTTGGTGTGGATAAAGAGTGTGTGAGAAAGAGATTTATGCTGTGGATTTGGTTTTTGTTGAATCTCTCCGGTGAATTTGGGTATGGATGAAGAGGGGTGGATGAAGATTGTGAAGGAGAGAGAATATGTTTTGGGATTTTGAATAAATGAAGACTGATAGGTTGTGTAATGATAAAGAGGGATGTGAGGGTTCTTACACATGTAGAGTTTTGTTTGTTTGTAAGAGAAGTTGTATCATTGTTCCAATATTACCCTTTACGTACATGAAATATATTAAAAAATAGAGACAAAAGCATACAAAACCAACAGATGGGCAAAAGTAACCATCCATCAAGTTTGATCAATGGTTATTAATGAGTTTTTAGGGTTTCTTCAACTTAAGTGGGTTTTCAATTTATCCTTGCCCTATATATATATATATATATATATATATATATATATATATAGAGTAAGGTTAACATACAAAAAGCCTTATCATACATCACGTAGGAGACAATGGTAACCGTTGGATCAGGAGCATAATCACGCATGGGACCACATAATCACGCATGGGACCACATGGGACCACATAATCACGCATGGGACCACATAATCACGCATGAGACTATAATCACGCACGTTCTATGATAATAACGCACGTTATATTTTTTGTCATGTATGTTAATGTAGGTTAAGCCCTGAAGTACATTATACTTTCTCTCTCTCTCTCTCTCTATATATATATATATATATATATATATATATATAGGACAAAGATCCGTTAGGAACCACCCTTTATTGCGAGAACCGCGAGAACCAGTGTGAACGCAAACAGTAATACCTAAAAAAATCTAAAAAACACCCAAAAAAATTTTTTTTATTTTTTTACTATTTTTTATATAAAAATCGCTACTTTTAGTATCAAAAAAAAAAAAATTAAAAATTTTTTTTTTTTTTAAAAAAAAAATTTTTTTTTTTGGCTACTAAAACTAGCGATTTGAACATAAAAAATAGTAAAAAAATAAAAAAAAATTTTAGATTTTTTTAGATTTTTAGGTTTTTTGGGGGTTTAGTTTTTAGCATTTTAGCTTGGGGGGGTGGGGGGGGTTAGGTTTTTGTGGGGTGGGGGAGGGGGGTTTAGGTTTTTTTGGAGGGGGGGGGGGGTTAGGTTTTTTTTAGGTTTTTTGAGGGTTTTAGTTTTTAGCATTTAGCTTGGGGGAGGGGGGGTTAGGTTTTTTTTTTTTTTTTTTGGGGGGGGGGGGGGGGGGTGGGGGGTGGGGGTTAGGTTTTTTTTAGGGTTTTTTTAGGTTTTTTTAGCTATTTTAGGTTGTGTTCACATTGGTTCTCGCGGTTCTCGCAATAAAGGTGGTTCTCGCATGAACCTTACCCTATATATATATATATATATATATATTAATTATGAATAAAAATAATTCGAGCGAAACCGAGCGATCGACGAGCGAGCGGACCTTTGCTCATGCTTGGGTTGAACTTGAATCAAACCGATCCGAGCGGCTCATTTACAAACTGAGCGGGAATCGAACGAGCATTTTTCGAGCGATCCTCGATCGTCGAGCAGTTTGGACAGCCCTAATGCAATTATCACAAAAGTTTAAGATTATAACAAAAGTTTAAGATTATAACGTTATAATAAATCATTCATAGCTGTCAAAGAACTTTTAAAGATTTTTAGACATGTTTTAGGCTGCATCTACAACAAAACAAGTTTAATGTAGATAACATTATTCATAAGTAGTAAACAACCTGGAAAAACAAAAAGGGAACCTAAAACAAATCAGAATAAAAAAAGGAAACAATGTTCGTTGAACTGAATCAACCAAAAAAAAAACAAAAACAAAAATACATTTAGAGATAAAAAAAAGTCAAAACAAAAAACTGAAAAAGTATAAAAGTTGAAAAACGAACTTCACTATGGACTATGGAGCGTCTAGTGATTTGTCTGTTAACCGCAAATAACATTATTCATAGCTCACTGCTCAAATACAAAGATGTAGGACTAGGACTTACCTATTTAACATTTAATGTCTACCATTTCTCTTTTCATTTTTTGTGACCTATGCACTCAAGCAACCTGCAACTTAGGCTGTTTTAGGACAGTTTCAGGCCTCTTTTTGGATGTTTTAGGTCATTGTTGGATGTTCAAAGTTGTTTATACAGAAATTTGGTCAGAATTTGCAAAATTCGGCCAAAACTTTGCTGAGCAAGCCTGGATTGCCACGAGGCGTTTTCCTGCGTCTCGCCTAGGGCGCCAATGGTACTTGCGTAGTCAGAAAACTTCTATAAGTACCAAACGCATTACATACACGTCTAGTAACTCCAAGCTCAAGCTTAAATGAGATTCTCCACTTCTAGAATCACAATTCACAGCAGAAAAGGAACTTTTTTGGTTAAGCATTTAAACAAGTACTACAAGTATTGCCTGGCTGTACATCTAATTACAACTCATCAAGTTCATCTTCATCTCTCAATTTGTGGAAAATTTCGTCCAGGGAATCATTGTTCTTGGATAGTATGCTTGCCTTCAAATTATGAAGCCCTGACTTGAGTGATAACCAGGTTGAGGATGATAATGGTCCATCAGTGGCGGTGCTAGAGTCGTCAGAATCAAGCAACGAGACTTTAGCTGCAGCAATGTTTGTATTCGAACCCCTAATGGCAGCATATTTGCTACTGATAGCTTCACTGCTCCTACTATATCTCCGACCATTGTCTCTTCGGCTGCTCGTTGGCTTCATTTAAATGGTACTATTTTTAAAAAAAATATATATACAACTAGAATCTGTTTCATAAACAACCCACAAGTTTTAAAATACTTACGTTTCGCGACTCTATGTCAATGCCTGAATCATTAAATTTTGTTGACAATGGAACAACTTCTTCACCAAGGCTGTGCCCTTGTTCAAGCCAAGCGCGCTCTACATAAGCAAGGACACATACTTGTTATACCAAGTTGTATTTATATAATGTTAAAATAAGTCGTACTTATTGAATTACCTTTCTTCAGAATAAGTAGCCCTGTTGGATCAACACCGTCAAGATCATCTGCTTCATTTTGAAACACAATTCTCTTCCAACCTCCACTAACTTTAATTATCCTGTGAAAGAAACCGGTTGCAACTAGGAGAGTATATACAACCATAATGATTGGATAGATTTTGTTGAATCCTTCCCCGAAGAAAGGGACAGCATTGTCGATATTTCCCATCCGCTGCGGCGATATAAGCATGTTCGTTAAAAGTGTGGTATTATCTTACAACTTAAATACGCGCATACCTTTTCAAAAATAGTCTTCTTCCCCCCATCTAGACTAATGAGATTGAGAAAATTGAAGGAAACTGGAGGAGCATAGCGTGCAACCATTCTGGTGAAAGTATTTTCTACTTAGATACAAAATTATTCAAACAAAAAGAATATGTTTAAAAGACAACGGGATAATTTCATATACCCACTTTTTAATTTATGACATTTATACCCTCTTAGAACTAGGGTTTTGTATTACGTTTGTATATACTAATAGATTGTAAAATACATGAAACACAAAATAGAGTAAATTAAAAAAATCGTCCTTTATGTATGTCACTTATTGCAAACTGTGTCATTTGTCTTCAATAATTACAGAAAACGTACTCGATGTTTGCAAACCCTTGCAAGTTATGTCCTTTAGTCCTAACTCAGTTAATTTTTCTGACCAAATGGACCCCACATGAGGGTATTTTGGTCATTTTACTCTCATGTGAGGTCCATTTGGTCAGATTTAACCACAAAAATTAATTGAGTTAGGGCTAAAGGACATAACTTGCAAGGGTTTGCAACCATCGAGTACGTATTCTATAATTATTGAAGACAAATGACACAGTTTGCAATAACTGACATACATAAAGGACGATTTTTGTAATTTACTCCACAAAAATATCAATAAAGTATCTCTTTTACCTTCTTAAAATTTGCATTAAGATACGAGAGTTTGGATTGTAAGAAAAAAGATTAGTTATTATAAACTGTATGAAATTTTATGTATATACAAGTTTTCAAGGGTGTATATGAAACTACAAAAAACAAAAGAAAGTAAACCTTACGAGCATATCATGAGCAAGCTCACGGAGCTGGTGTGCCTTGGTGTAAATGAATAGAAGGTGAGCATACCAACTTTGAACAAAGAGTAGTATGAGCAAATGCACATGTAAAAAAGAGGAACAAATGCAGCAACCTACAGTAATAATAATAATAATATATACGATTGAGAACTAGAAAACTTGTAGTTGATAAGAAAACCTTGTAGATGAAAAGTTACCTGGACAAGCATCTCCTGTGTTGCGAGAGAGTTTATTAAAATAGAGAAGACAGACAAATCGACACCACTGGGCAAGAGAGTCGCCTCTGCCAAAAGAATAGCAGCTGACATACAACCGAGGACGATGGCAAAGAGTCTATTAAGTTGCCTCCACACAATGCATCGCCATATTACTTCTACAAACAAACTATCCACCATGAACAAACTAAATCTTTTTACTTACATATATATTAGAAAGTCATCTAAAGTGTAGGGTCAAGTTATTCTACAAAGGCTTCTAAGTGTAAGAAGGATTTATAGAGTGACAAGTGTCCAATAACCTAAAACCAAACCCACTACATCACCACCAAAAACCTAAACACCCACCACCACCCAAAAACCTAACCCCCCCCCCCCACAAAAAAAAAAAAAAAAAATCTAAAAAAAACTAAACACCCACCCCCACCCAAAAACCTAAACCACCACCCCCACCCCCCGGCAAAAAAAAAAAAAAAAAAAAAAATTGGGTGGGGGTTTAGGTTTTTGGTGGTGGTGGATGTTTAAGGTTTTTTTTTTTTTTTTTTTTTGTAGTGGGGTTTTTTTTGTGTAGTGGGTTTTTTTAGGTTATTGGACACTTGTCACTCTATAAATCCTTCTTACACTTCTTACAATTAGGATCCTTTGTATTTGATCCTAATCCCTAAAGTGTATTATATTTAATGCATAAGTAGTACCCATTGTATCAAGATAGCTTCCTAAGGTACCATCCCTCTCAGGTCTCAAGCTTGAAACAAATTTCCTGCAATAATAAATTTTATATTATCATCATGCTTACATTCCGCGATGACAAAACAAGCAGCACAACTTTGAGAAAATAATAAAAGTTGGTCAGATTTTTATATTCAACAGAAAAAAAAAACCCTTGAAGTTATACTTTAGTAAATGATAACAAATATGCTTTACAGATATGCTGACAGAAGCCTAGAGATAAAAAAAAAAAAAAAAAAAAAAAAAAAACCAACAACAACAAAATGTTTCAGCTAATCCGTTTATAGGCATATGAACCGTTTAGGTCTGTACATATGTGACGTATTAAGCAAGTGATGATTTTTCATACATAATTTGATTACAAATGCACTGAGAAAATATATTCTAGTCGGTTTCTTTACTATTTATGTGGTGAGACATAATTTTAAATTTATATAAATCACATGAGCAAGAAGTGCATATTCAATCAGAAGGCAATGGTCTAAGTTACAAGAGCTTATACATAAATAGACCCTTGGTTTTAAAAAGAGAGTGACGCACAAAAGCGACGAGGTCTAAAACCGAGGCGCGAAGCGCAAAGCGCAAAAGCGGCGGGCTTTTCGTACCCAAGGCGCAAAGTGATTATATAATATTTTATATACATCCCATAGGTTTTTAGCATCCCTTATCCAAAATATAGCTACAAATAAGGTTTATATATGATTTTACCTATAAGTACAAGCCAAAAAACCTATTGTACAGCAGTTTGATGCTTAAAAACAGCATAGAAACAGCCTATGGCTATGTACATGAGGCGCGCGCCTCAGGCCTAAAAAACCACCCAAATTTGCGCTTTTTTGGGGCTTTTCGTAAAAAGCGCGCCTCGGGCTACCTAAGGCGCCAAGGCTTGCGCCTCGCGGCTAGGCGCGCCTCAAGCGCGCTTTTTAAAACCCAGAATAGACCTATATAATGTACCAACGAACGAACGAACCATACGCACAACTTAAAACAGAAAAAGGATAATAACATACCACCCATTCTCATTGCGTTGTTCATAATTCTTTATTGTTTCTTCTAATTTGAGGGCTTCCATGACATGTGTCAAATACTCGCTGCAATATAGAAGAAGAGAAGGTAAACAAACAATCATATAGGAAGAAAAGAATGATGCTATGGTAAATTTCTGAAAGAATTATATAGTTTACCTTTTGTATCTGTAGTATTCCTCACGAGCTCCTCTTAATCGGCGCCTTAGTGTTGCCATAGATTTTTCATCTGCATCATAATTCATGTCATTTTCACCTAAACGACCTCCTTGCGGTTTGAAGGATGGATCTTCATGCAACTGAAACAAGAGAATAGAAAGAAAGAACCGAACCTTAGTTCAAATGATGGCAATTAATTACACAAGAAGCATAATAAATAAAACAACCATTTGATTTATCATATCATCAATAATATTCATGTAGGGCCTAAACGGATCACGATTGGACATTTGTTTGGATGTTTCCTCGGCCACCTGATATATATTTTGACAAGTTAGTTAGCAAACGAAAAACAGTTGCAAAATGTTGACCAGAAAAGAATCTACAAAACAATTACTTACAACTATGACATTTGATAACTCCTGATGAGCCTTGTCAAGCTTCACGGCCATTTTGGCAATTTTATGTGAAAGAAGCTTTTGGCGAGTGGTCCAGTCGGTATTCCTCCAAATTGATTTTGGAATCTCACTTAAGCCAAAACCGAGAAGAAATACACCAGTCACAAGTCCAAAAGTATTTGAGCAAGCCATGGCTAGACCCACTACACCTCCACTCCTGTAAATTATTAAAAAGTCCATTATTTTGTATTTGTTGGCCAATAGGTCGCAATAAAATGGGTTACTAGATGAAACGAAACAAACCAATCTTTTTGCATCATTATGAGCAAAAGAAGTCCAGCAAGTCCAATCAAGCCCAATATTAGATAGAAAACTAAGTTGACATGGATGCTAGTCTTCAATCTCTCTCCAACAGAAAAATCTCCAGCGTCTTCGTATCCCTGAATCAGAGGAACAACTAGCCTGCTCAGACAACAATATTAATAAAATCATTATTTTGTGAACCATTTGCTGAAAATAAAAAACTTCTTGGCAGAGAAAAATATATATGTCATCACCCTACCCTGGTACATGAACACACAGACACATAGTATATTAAAAGAGGGCACAGCCTGACCTACCAAGTAAGCAAGAAAGTGCTCCAATATGACCAGCTCCAAAAGAAAGAGATTCCTCCATTGTCTTGACCTATAATCGTCTGCTCAAGCAAAAGTTCAATTAAGAAGAACAAGAGTGAAAACCCTCTACTGAAATTAGATTAGATTAGAGTGAGCAGCAGCAGCAGCAGCAGCGTAGTTAGGGTCAGGATGGTAAATAGAAGGAGAAGAATTACAGAAGAGATGTCGGCAGGAACGAGGATGATGATGGAGAGGGAGCAGAACCAGGTGTAGCCGACGGTGAACAAGACGTATCTGGGAAGGTCAGGACCGGCGAAGTAGTTGAGGGTCAGCACAACCATGCCCAGGGTTACCGGAAGCGAGATCAGATAGAACACCCACATCCTCAACCTCAACCTTTCTCTCTCTCTCTCGATCTCGAGATCCTTACCTTACCTTTGCACCCACCACTTCTCTCCGACGACCTTGTTAATTCCTACACTTTTAGTAATCGACTAACCTTTCTTTCCAAAAAAAAAATCTTTTAACGTAACATTTTTGGCCTCTAACACTAATCTCATTCATTAATCTCATTCATTTACTTTTTAGAGCCAAAATGGTTAGAAAAAAAGACGTTGGGGCCAAAATGGTTAGAAAAAAAGACGTTGGACGCCAAAATGGTTAGAAAAAAGACATTAGGGGCTCTGATGTTAAAATATTATTTTTAGGCTAAAATGGTAAAAGTGATATAACCACAGAGGCCAAAATCGTAATTTACTCTTTAGTTATCTCTCCGTTACATTTTCTCTGTCTTCCACTCACAACCACTTTAAAAAAAATATTAAAAAATTAATACCGGTTAATAGTGTTCTCTCAAATATACAGATGAACACTAACATTTTCGCTCTACCACTCAAAACCACTTTTTATAATCTGCATAACCCACTCACATATAAATGTAGAATGGGATGTGAATGCTCTAACCTCTTTAAACTCCTCATTCTTTCATAGTCATAAGCACAGGTATTCAACGAATCAAATAGCGAATTTACGAATTAATCGAATTTAAGTTTTTGCATTTTTATCTTTTTACTATTCGATTTGAGTTCTAATTCGATTTAGGTTTGATTTATTCGATTTGTATTTATATCTTGAATTCGAATAAATTTGATTTATTTCGAATACACCCTAAATTGTATTTTACTTTTATTTTTAAAACACCATGAGATGTTAAAATTGGGGCTAAATTGAAGATTATTTTATGTGTTTTAGAAGAAATTGGATGTTTTACAAAAAATCGGAGATAAAAAACGAGTTTGGTGATGTTTTTGTTCGAGATTTGGAAGTCAAACTGCGTTTAAGTTCGTCAAAAAATTGTTAAAAGTAACATTTCAGGCGTACTTAGCGATCTGGCTTGCTTGTTCGTCTGAAACCCCCTTTGGTGTACTTGTCAGTTAAATTAGCGTTCTTATTATCAAGTACACCACGCTATTCATGCATACTTATCCACAATGAAGACTAAAAAAAGAGTATTTGAGGGATGGTTGTTGAGGTAAAATTTGGAGATAATTTTTTTTTTTGGATTTTTTGTTCAGTAATGATGGATCATGTTTGTTTCAAGAGTTTAGGTATTCAAATCAAACTATTTAGGGTTTTCTCAACTTTCCATAGGCTACGAGTATCCCGGAGGTATTTCATTATTAAAGGGGGAATCTACTTGAAGATTTTGGTTCACATTATTGAGAGTTTTGTGACGATTTGGGCGTATTCAATTGTAAAGATTGTGGATTGAAGAGAAAAGTGAGAGATTGTTAGTTTTAGTAACTTTTCCAAGAAAAATGGAGATAAAATTTCAAGAAATTAGGTTTCTTTGAAAAATAGGTTGTTAAAAAACTGAAGTGATCGAGATCATTTTACAAACTCAAATATGGTTTAATTTCTCATCTAGGGTCTGGTGATGATAAATTAGGTAGATTTCCTAATTTGGTTTCTCACCGTACATAATCGAATTTGGATTTTTGTTACACCCTGAAAATCACAATGGAAGGCGCGCATAGCGGTGACAGAGGTTGGTAACCAATAATAATAATAATAATAATAATAATAATAAAGCAACCATAAATAATAGCACATTCGACATATGTTAGTTTTCAAAGGGTTTTATAGTCATCCTAAACATAAATAACAGCACATTGGACATATGCCACATAAGCGCGTATGTTTCAAATAGTTCACATAAACGAAGCATGTAGTCATCTTGAAAATAAACAATTAAGTAACAATGAAAGAGTTTAAATTTTTGTGTGTTCTCAAATATTTTAGGTTGCGAGAGTAGTATAGTGCGGCGGATTCGGAGTTGAAAAGAGAAAGGTCAAACATAAAATGCATAAAATAGATAAAGCATAAAATAGGTTTGTTTAAAACTTGGAATGTTCCAGAACAGAACTAAGACTAATCCAAAGTGGTCAAAACTTCTTTCGAGTGTGAAATATGAGTGTCTCTGTGTCGTAGCATAGCTTTGCCTTAGGAAAGCCATATTTTGAGACCAAAAGATAAGATAAGAAGCAAGTATAAGAAGAATCAAGTATTTTAAGCAAGATGAAGGAAAACTCGTCTAAGGCACAATTAACATTTATGCGGGTTTCTTAACTATAGAATAGGTCAAATCATGACATTTTTTCCTAATTCCCTACAGTTATGGCTCTAATGTCCATCTGTCACACCCCAACCAATGAGGGAAACATCGAAGCGAGACGTAATAGATTGCTCAAACACAACATAACACTAAATTAGTGATAATAAATTAAAATTCAAAATTTCATTTCATTTCACGAAATCAAGCATTACATTGCTCATAAAACTAGAATTTCAAAACGAATAATATAAAAAATGCATAAATTAAAACTAGGTAAGTATTGTAGCAGGAGAGATCCTAGGATCAGTCATGAGATTGATGCTGAAACAAGAACAAACCAAGAATCAACAATGCATGTGGCTTCTGAACGACCACCTATTCAGGTTTCCGGAACACCTGTAAGTGAATCAATAGTTGAGTTTATATTAAATGCTAGAGCGGCAATGTATATGCCTGCTCCCAAGCCAGGTGAAGGTTCGAGCAGCGGTCCTTCTAATGTTGATGTGCTGAAAGCTGCTGAGTTATTGCAACAAGCTGCTAATGAAGCTGCAATAGCTACTGAGCTTAATCAGGAAAGAAATCAAGATGAGTCAAGTAGCCCTGATAGTGAAGAGTTGTTTGAGGATAGTGAAGTTGCTATTCTGATGAAAAGAGTCACTGCTCTTGAAGAAGACAAGATTTTCAAAGATGTCCAGATTGCTAGCTTAATGGAAGAAATCACTCACAAAAATCAGCAGATTCATGAACTTGAAAGAAATCTGAGATCCCTCAAAGCAGTAGTTATGGATCTTAAACAGAAGTTGGAAGGAAATTTTTTTAAGGAATTTGCTAAGCCGCCTAAAGAATATACTGATGTTGAAAAGGCACAAATGGATAAAGAGCGTGAGGAAGCAATTGATCGGTATATTCAGAATCCTCCTCATACTGCTAATCAGAAAAGGAAACAGAAAGAGGTTATTATGAGAAATGTGTGTGCTAAAAGAGATTTTGGTTTTCAAGACAAGCCAGACTGGTATGTCGTAACTACTGAAAAGGACAGATTTGATGTGCATGGCAACAGGTATGGGATTCTTAGCTGGGTATACAATGAGGAAAAAGGGAATGTTTATAGTAAAAAGGAACAATGGGGCGGTAGAGTACTACAATCACTTTGATGCTTTCGAGTCTTGGACAGTAGTGGATCTTAGGGAGTTAAGTCAAGCTCCTTATCACGATCAATGCACAAGTCTCCACTGCAAGATTGGATATAATTTCTTTAACAAGTTGCAACAACAAGCTAAAGTAAATTTCAAAGATATGAAGTAAAGTAAATTTCAAAGATATGAAGTTGGTTGAATCGTTTCTCCTGGAGCATGAAGATGTCTTAGATCCTGCCACTAACAAGCCATTTACGACAGTGATGTGGCCTCTAACAAAACAAACAAACAAAAGATTTGCAATTTTGGATGTATGATCCTATTACTGGTCAAGCAGTGATTGTGTGTGAAAATGTAGAGTACAGGGTGGCAGACGCGAAAGATTTGATGTGCTTTGGAGAAAATGACATAAAGCTTCTGGGAAGAACACAGATCAGGAGCGATCCTCAGTATGAAGTAGGGATGAGCTCGGTACCTACCGGTACCGGAACCGAGAGTACCGGTACCGAAAATCCCCAAAAGTAGGTACCGGTACCGAAAATGTCAAAAGTCGATACCGAATCGGTATCGAAAATGTACCCGGTTCGGTAAATTCGGTACCGGTACCGGTACCGGTTCGGTACCAGGTACCACTGCTCATCCCTAGTTTGAAGTATGTGCTAAAATTTTCACAGCTTCGATTGCACAGATTACATTGTTCAAGCTAGGTCAGGAGAACATACAAGAGTGGAAAATCAGCTGTTTGGTCCATATGTTGGAAGAAAGCTACCTGATCTCCAGAAGAATCAAAAGAAGAAGCGCAAGTAGAGAAAGAACAACCAAGACAACATAAACCTAGGGGGATATTGTAAGGGCATAAACTTGTTTAGGTTTACGTTTGTCTTGGTTTACTTGTTTTGGGTTGGTTAGATGTTAAACTTGGGCTTGGTCGATAAGTGTTTTCTGCGAATAGGGGTTGGGCTTGGCCCATTTGTATTAGGGCATCCTATGATCTATAAATAGGATGTTCCGTGTTCTCGTTTTGGTTGTTAATTGTCAAGCAAACTAGTGAACTCGTGTATTAGACAGTTCTTCAAAATAGTGTGCACCTTTTTATTAATACAATAGATTTGTTCTTCATCTTCTACATCTTTTCTTGTTATTCCGCGACTTGATTAGGTGTTGTGATATCCAATTGTAGTTTTTTCTGGAATTACACAAGTCATACCAAAAAAGGTGGAATGACGATTGTAACCAACGAAAAAACGAACTCATACAAACAAGAACCCTCACTGGATGGAGAGTTTGCATCGACTATAGGAAACTCAATGAAGCCACAAGAAAAGACCATTTCCCCTTACCCTTCATTGATCATATATTAGAGCGATTATCTAGTCAGAAATTTTATTATTTTCTCGATGGATTCTCGGGGTACTTCCAAATTCCTATCGCCCAGAGGACCAAGAGAAAATCACCTTCACTTGTCCCTACGAATCCTTTGCATATCGATGCATGCCATTTGTGTGACACCCGACTATTTTGAGTCTGTACCGTACTAGTGTGACACGTGTTATGAATAACTAAAGGCAATATTTTATTAAATTTGGTGTTAATATATAATATTTGATGTGTTGGTAAATCCAAATCTTGTTAAATATTATGTTGGCAATAATAAGATAACCGCTTATCGTGTATCGAAAAAAATGCGAAACGAACGTCGGTCACCGTCTGGTTAATGTTAAAATCCTAAAAGTATTATGTTATGATTAAAGTTCTATTTTAATCATATTCGTGGAGAAAAATTAATTAAAACGCTTTTATTTTGCGAAGTTAAGCGCATACTGCGCAATAGCGCGCGTATATTGCAAAATACAGACAACGCAGCCAGTCTAGGCAAATAAAATATTCTTCAGACTAGTCATGAGAACTTCTATGTAAGTTTTGTTTGAGTCATCAATCATGATTCGAATAATGAGGTGGATGAAAGTTTGGTAGAGACATGGTAGATACGCCACTGGGACTTCCTATATATAAGTGCCTCTGCCAAATTATTAAAATCAGTGTTGGATTAAACATGATAGATTTTGGGATTTATAGTTTTTATTTATTGATTGAGTAATTTGTGTTTCAAATTCTATGACATTTCACATTTAACACTATCATGGTGGCCCTTTATGAGAATTTTTTTTAAAAATTCCAGGTTGTGAAACGGAATGCATTTTACGCAACATGAGTTTACTTTACGACTCAATTTGCAAACTCTTTCGTGTTATAAGTCATTTCGGGACAATAACTTCTCCTAAGCCGCAATCAATCCTTGGAATGCCATTCTTGGCTTCACGATATAATTTATGTATCGCCTACGATAGACTACCTCATACATTATCATTAACGCTTTTCATTCCTGTATCCCTTGCATTAAAAGCGATTCCTTTACCTGGGTGTTCAACCCTTACTAGGAACGCTACCGCCTCAATCCGATCTAAACTTTAATTTGGATATATCTAAGTTTGAGCTCACTCATAGCACCTTTAGTGTAACAACCTGACTTTTTGAACTCAAAGTCGAAGTCAAAGGAAGAAAAGATTGCTAATTTGATCTGTCATTCCTTGCTTAATTATTACTTGTACACTTTGACTCGCTAATCGATACTTTTGTTTACGTTATTTTAGTTGTATTATGTGGAGTATCAATGCAGTAAACGCTATTAAACGCAAATCTACTTAACGCTAATCTCATCGCAATCGCATCGCAATTTGAAATCGCAGTTCGGAATATCGTTGTGCATGTGTAGTATATGTTTTGAGGTGATTAATCGCAAACGCAATCACAACTCTATCACAACACAATCTCATCGCGGACTGGAAATGCAAGGTTACTTATGTTGTTGTATGTTAGTTATGTTATTTGTGTAACTATTACTTAAAACTATCGCATCGCTTATTCGACAATCACGTCTTCCCTATCGACCTTATTCCGATGCAGCTTGGTAGTTTTGATATCATAGTAGGCATGGATTTTCTTCGTGTGAATCGTGCTAAAGTTGTTTCCTTTGATAAAATGATTCATTTCTCGCTCGCTAATGGTGATCAACTCTGTGTCTATGGCGAAGTTTCATCGAAGGATCTCAAACTCATGTCGTGTATCCAAGCGAGCAAGTATCTCCGAAAGGAATACAAAGCTTTCTTGGCACACATTGTAGTAGCAGAGGAAAAGGAAAAGAAGACAATGGATAAGGTGCTTGTGGTTCTTGATTTTCCTACTGTCTTTCCTGATGATTTACTTGGTTTACCCCCGAGTCATGATATTGATTTCCGAATCGACCTCATTCCTGGAGCTAATCCTGTTGCTAAAGCTCCCTATCGCCCTAGCACCTCTCCTTGGGGCGCACCTGTCCTTTTCGTCAAAAAGAAGGACGGATCGTTCTGGATGTGCATCGATTATAGGGAATTGAATAAGCTTACAATCAAGAATTGCTATCCCCTGCCCCGAATCGATGATTTGTTTGATCAATTACAAGGTGCTACGTGTTTCTTGAAGATCGATTTACGCTCAGGCTATCACCAGTTACGAATCCGGGAGGAAGATTGTGACAACTCGAGTTTCCAAGATTCCATTTGCGCATTTATTGCACGTTTATTGTACGTTTATTGTTTGTTTAATTGTTTGCTTGCACAATTAGTTTGCTATAAACTGTAACGTTTTTTATTCAGTTAAGTATATGTGTTAATTACGAAAGATTTGTCAAATGTATGAATTTGATGGTGAAACTGTGAACTATTTTGAGATGGTGTACTATTGTAAATTATGATACTTAGGGATGCATAGAGTAATTAGTGAAACTCTAATCATTCTTAGCCCTAATCTCTTCACTAATCACTACACAAAAACCAAAGCACGTACTCTCATATTCTCTAATTCTCTGGCAATCATCATCATCCTCATCATTGGCACAAGTTCTTCATCACTCTTGATTCCACACTTTCCCTAGAATCAATACAAGGTAATTGTTTGTTGATTATTTGATTGTTATCAATTCTTGATTCTTGTAATCCTTATAAACCCTAGTTCTTCATATGATGTTCTGTGATTGTTGATTGGATTCTGATTATTGTGATAATGATGATTGACTAGTTATATAATCATTTGCTTGATGATTAAGATACAAGACATGTTAGAATGATCGATTGATAATTGATGATTGTACTATGAAAATGTATGAAACTAGGGTTTTGGACCGCTGAACGTAACTGATTGTAGAGAACGTAACTGTTACGATTGTTACTATGGAATTGAAAGTTCATGAATTATGTTTGTCCGAGCTTTTGAAATGTTAACAGATCCGACCTTTAAATGATGTATTCATATCCGACTTTTAAATAACAACATATATGTCCGACTTTTAGGTTGTGTAAACATGGTCCAAACCTTGTGATAACATATATATGTGTGTCCGAGTTTTATAGTAGGCAAAGGGAGTCCGACTTTGTGTTCATGATGTCCGAATTTCATAAAGACTCAAGGGTAGTCCGACTTATATAAGTAGCAAGCATGTAGTCCGAATTTTCTTAGGTAAACATCAAGGGTCCGACTTTTAAACTTGTATTAGATAGTCTGACTTTAACATGTGAATGTGGTCCGAGCTTTGCTTGTTCATGATGGTCCGAATTTCTTTAGTGGGTGGCCTTGGGTCCGAGTTTTAACCCCCACCCCCCCATGTCCGACTTTTGAAGGGGAAGCCCCTTGTCCGAACTTTACCCTTGGCCGAGTTTAAATTGCATGATCATGTCCGATCTTTATATACATACACAAAGGGTCCGAGTTTTGTAGGCATTATGTGATATCCGACTTTTATAAATATAAAAGGAGTCCGAGCTTTGTGATGTGATCTTGTCCGAGTATCTGCTTGTTTAAGTGTTGTGCTACTTTTGAATATACATACATGTCAGACTGTTGTTTGTTATATAATTCCGACTTATGTTGCTTGTTTGTTATGCCCTTGTCTGAATTTTCAAGTAATGTATGCTTAGTTCAAGTTTCTTGTCATGTTACCTAGTCTGACTTCTGTGATATAACATATGGCCCAACCTTGCGATGTAACGAATAGTCGGATTTTATTAAGTGTCACCTGGATTGCATGCTAATAATCCGAATTTCTTTGCAATGATGCTTAGTATGACCTGTGTTGATGCTATTATTGTCTGAGTTTACTATGATTCTAAGTCCCAAACTCTGTATACGGTATGATACAGTAACTGCATGCTACTGTGTGATATGATTCTGTAAGTTACTGTTTGAACATCAAGAACCTGTAAACCCTAATTGAACGTCAACACTTATCTTGGATTTATGTGCAATGTATCCTAGGTCGTGTGTAACGGACTTAGACATTTAATAAACCCTAGAAGCAATAACATACCGAGCAAACCAAGGTGAGTTCACACAGCCAAGGCATGGGATTCCCGGGTTGGGAATTAGGTTGGGAAGATTTGAATTGGATAATTACTCGTACTTACACTATTGCTAGACTATATACCATCGTCCTCAGGTTAGTCAGGACACTTACGTAAAACCTACGTAAACTAGTATCTACCACTGTCTCCTGGGTCGGGAGGACATTTACGTAAAACCTACGTAAACTCATACCTACTACTGTCTTCCGGGTCGGAAGGACACTTACGTAAAACCTACGTAAACCCCACGCGTACCACTGTCCTCGGGGAAGGGCACTCACGTAAAACCTACGTGACCTTGTACGTATTCATGTTCTAGGATTAAGAAGAACACATGGTTACAATAGTCTAGTAAGGATAAACATGGGAAGCCCCCATTAGTAATAAATATAATCATGGGAAACCCCCATTATTAGTACATACATACGTGGGAAGCCCCCACTAAATGAACATACGTATTACTGCTACGAACTTACTTTCTGTGAACTCGCTCAACTAGTTGTTGACTCTCTGCTGCATGCCTTGCAGGACCTTAGGTACATATGGAGCTTGCACAGGGAGGAGCAAGTCGTTGTGGACAAGGATCGTGAATGCTATGATTGAACGTTATGACATTACATACTTATTTATGATTGGGCTTTTATACATTTGCTTCCGCTAAACTTTGTTATGATACTTATGTTTTGGAACACCTTTCATATGGATTGGTTTGGTTTAATTACAATTACTTTTACAATATACAATGTTCTATATGATTGGTGGCTTGATCCTGGTCAGTCACGCTCCCAAGCGGTGATACTCCGCGTGTGGATTTTGGGGGTGTGACAGATTGGTATCAGAGCCATTGGTTATAGAGAACTTGGTTTTAATATGGGAAAACGTTTTTATTAAAACCAGACTATAACCAGTACAGTGCTCAACGATCCACAACGACGCTTCGCTCCACGTGCAAGACTCAACATCCTAGGTAATAAGGTTTATGTTTATTGCCTACATGCTAGAATTGCATAGAACTTTGCTCGTAGTATGCTTTGTCACACCCTCAAAATCCCCACGCGGAGTATTACCACGAGGCGTGTGACGACCAGGATCTTAGCCAATAATTATTTTGAACGGATTAGTTATTGTTAAAAACATTAGCATAATTAGTGACCTAATTTAAATTTTTCGAAACATAGTTTTAAGTTCACAGCGGAAAGGGGAAGAAAACGCATCATAATTGAAACCACAAGTTTATTAACATGTTACTTACGAACCACGCACTCCATCCGATTGCAACGTCCGTCCAAAGCTGTATCGAGCAACCTGCAAAGCATGCAGTAGAGTGTCAACATAACGTTGGCGAGTTCACGTGTTTGCAGTTTTCCAGTTTTAATTCCAAAAACTTGTTTAACCAGTTAATTTACTCGTTTATACATGCCATGGGGAGCTACCCCATAAGTAAGCGACTAAACTGTTTTTCCAATACCGAACACTAGGTAACCGTTGCGTTTCCGCAGAATGCCCCGATGTCAATGTTCTATCATCATTGACGGATGCCTGAGTCCATTAGTTCACGCCCAATCCCATACACGGGCACGGTGTGAGGCTGGTAAGACCTAAATAGCGCTATCAACTAATAACCCGTTCGCCTGGCCCCGTCGACTAATCGGTATTAAGTAGTAGGGACTTGAGTGATAGAGTTTCGTTTAGTGTTGCTCGTTGCATTTCCGTATAAACATTAATTAACTAAGAGTTCCCAGTAACAAGGGAAGAAAGTAGGTTTGTATCCCTCACAAGGGATAGTGTTGTTACCCGTATCCCACACAAGGAGATAGAAATACCGTATTCCCGCACAAGCAGATAGAAATACCGTATCCCGCACAAGGAGATAGTAAGCAATTCCAAACCCGGAATAGTTGTTTCGTTCCGTTTCCCAACCACCGGGAACGCATGCTTTAAGTAAAAAGTAGTGAACTCACCTTTGCTTTGCTCGGTTGACAATTTACTCGTGTTACGTTGGTCAACCATACCCTATTATGGTTGTTAAATACTTATTAGGTTCGTATGCGAGAATGTCACGTATAATTTACACGTATCTAACACATAGCATGTAAGTCCACACTTCATATAATACACACGTATGTTGCATAATGTACAGAAATGGTAGCAGTAACACGTATCCTACCAGCATACATGTTATTGGGCCTATCCAAGCATATAACAGATAATCAGTAATAGTTAACATTAACAGTAACACACCGTCCACAACATCAGTTTGTTCGGCCCAATAACTAAGCAAGGCAGTCCAGTCGAAACCGGGTGGTCTCGACTCGAGACTATGAGGTCTCGGGTCGCAACCACTGGATTCTATGTCGTAACAGCTCGTCTCGAGTTTTGGACATTTTGAGTCGCAACCGTAGAGGTCTCGAGTCAGGCATTGAGTCGAGATCAGAAGATCTCGAGTCGCAACCTGTCTAGTCTCGAGTTCCCTGAAGTGTACATCCTGGTCTCGAGTAGTTGCTAAGTGGTCTCGACTCGAGACCACTTGATGCCGAGTCGCAACCACAGATGGGATCTTTCTAGAACCCTTATCCAGATGTACGAACCAATCACATAATATCTAGGGACTAATATATCAGTCTCAAACGCATAATATCTAGGACTGATTTATCAGTTACTAATAATATTGGGGACTGATTTTTATACAAATTATGTTAGTGACTAATAATCAGTCGCTAATATTATCCCACCTTATTTGATACTAAATATCAGTCTCAAAATATGTCTGCATAATATAAGGTTTTGGATGGAACCTTTTCGGGGCTAAATTTCAGTCCCAAATACACCCCCTCTCATATTAAAAATGGCACAACTATGTATGTGACTAATTCTCAGTCTTTAATATGTATGGAAGATATTAAAGACTGAAAAATAATTATTAATATTCCAAAAATCGGATCGAATTAGGGACTGATATTTAGTCTTTAACGCCTTTTATATATAAAAGGATTAAGAATTGATTTTTAGTATCCAATAATTTGGCTCAAGTTCTACTAATTTAAGAGAGGAATTGGAGATTGAAAATTAGTCTCATTTTGTAAGTGAGTTTATTTGAAACTAAATTTTAGTCTCCTAATAGTTTTGTTAATGTAATAATCAAGGATTGGTATCTTGTCTCCAATACTCGACTCATATTTTACCATTTCGATAATTTATATTAGAGACTAAAATTCAATCGTAATAGTTTTGTTAATGTAATAATCAGGGACTAGTATTTTGTTCATTTTTACTATTCATTTGGTTATTGGTCATTGCCAGTCTCACCATTACGAGTCGAATGATGTAAACTTACCTTGAAATTGTGCTCCAAATGGTGTTTCAGTTTAGTTGTTTAAACTCTCAAGTTACAAAAATCAAGTCGTTTTGGAGCACCTTTTCGAGGTAAGTTTTACAACAGTAGACTCGTATCCTCGTTTTGATCAAAAGACCTAATACATCAGTTTGTAATTCGGAAAAAACTTAACTCCGTTAAGTTATTTTAAATGAGAACCGGTGGAGGAAAAATAGGTGAAAGGTGGGACTAGCATGGAGAATATTCAAAGGTGAGACTGACAATGGCCAATGACGCCTAGTTAGAATTACTACAGGTCAATTCCCCTATAATTAGCCATGAACATAATGTGTTAAATATAACACCTTAAGAAATACTAGGATCTAGTAAAAGTTATTTAATTTGAAGTACTATTATTTAAACATTTTTACTGAAAATAAATCGATTAGTATTTTTATTTGTATTTTGTTTAATTATATTATTTCATCATTTTGCCTTCCCTCTCAAAATTTTCACCCTCCCCAAAATTAATTCAAACTCCCGCTCAGACCCTCCAAACCTAAATCGACTTCACCAATCACCACTCTTTCTTTCTTATTTTCTTTATGCGCAGACTCAAGTAATAAGCGGCGTTTGGTGATCCTCGGGACCTGCCGGAGCCGGAACCCTCTTACCAGCATTTTAGATCAGTTGCTTTTCAATAAGAGTAAACATATGGCAGCCTCAGTTCGTCATTCCATTTGGTATCTTTGGCCGTTTTCATGTCAACACAATACAATTTTCAATTCATTATTTTTTATACAACTAATACTTAGGCTCATGAATTTGAATTCTACTGAACTTTTATGTATTTTTACAATTTCAATAACTAGATTCTGCAACAACACTCTCATCATATCTCCGGTCGGAAACTGCATCCCCGTCAATGACTTCGTTAAATTAGAAACCCTAACCCTAAATTCGATGTCATGGTATGCTATTTTTACTTTTTTTCCTTTTTTTTATCTATTTTTTTTTTCAATTCTTGTATCATTTGCATTGGTAGTTACTAGTTTATACAATCAATCACATGAGTTTTACATCCCTGGTTTCAGTTTATGTTATTTCATTACTTATTCAACACAAGGATGGTGAATTCTTAACAAAACTTAATGGATTTTGGTACATCTGGTGTGAGGTATGCAAATTTGACAGGGGATAATACACTTTAAAGGAAAGAGGAATTATTCTCTGTACAGTTTGCTTGAACATATAGAAAAACCAACTGATTCATAGATGGAAAAACTTGAGTTGTTTGCTTACGTACTTTATAGTCACGATTTGTTTGCTTTTCATAGTTATGAGTTGTATTGATCTTCCTTGCTACTGAATTGATGAACTGATTTTAGCTTTATTTGCAAGAAATTTTTTTCCTCATTACTTCGGTTAATGTTAGGTTTTGCAATTAATTAGCGAAGTTAGAGGCTAATAGCATTCAAGTTTTTCCATCTATGAATCACTTGGATTTTTATATTTTCAAGCAAACTGTTAGAAAGTCTATGAGCTAATCTATTGAGTTAACTAGTTGTAATTTCTTTTTTCCAGGTGACACAACTTTGACATTTTAAGCGGGGTGTAAACAAGCCAAGCTACTCAAGATGGGCATGAAAAAAGCTCGAAAGTTCAATTAAACAAGCTTGAGCTCGAGCCTAAAAATTTAGCTTGTTTAGTAAACAAGCCAAGCCAGAGCTTCGCTTATTGAGCTAGAGCCGGCTGGAGAGCCAGTTGTATATATAGTTTTTATTTCATATATATTTTTATATAATAGTTATTATTATTGTTTATAAAACTACGATAAGATAACTACATCACGAGCTTGAGCTCGAGCCTAGTCGAGCTTGGACTTGGCTCGGCTGGTTTGCACCCGTACTTTTGAGT
This sequence comes from Helianthus annuus, assembly GCF_002127325.2. NCBI lineage: Eukaryota > Viridiplantae > Streptophyta > Magnoliopsida > Asterales > Asteraceae > Helianthus > Helianthus annuus. Next base: position 120,291,891 of record NC_035444.2, read on the forward strand.
CTTCAAGGTAAATCCGTAAATGTAAGATGCATTCGTGTGCTCATTATGCCTAAGTATATTATCAAGCCAAGGTTGCTGCTGCTATTGCTTATCTACATCTGACGATGTTGTATTGGGTCTTGTTTCTGGTTTTCTTACTACAGATGTTGAGATCGTCTTCTGGTTTTCTTACTACAGATGTTGAGTTCGTCTTGACTGCTTCTGTCAACTTCAAACTACACTTGTACGTCATCGTGGTAAATGATCACCCTACCTTTTAATGATGTGTAATTGCAAATAATGTGCCTAAGTTAAATTTTTCTAGTTGCATTTAGTTGTTTGTATGTGATAGACTAATACTAGAAAAATTAAGCACTATTTCATTTTCATTGGCAATTTTAAGTATAATTTTAACATCATCCTAGCACTGAGAACTTGTCACTAAATGGGTCCCAAATGATAAATTTCATGCCTCTTACATCTTGTATGTGACCAGCTTGAGTAGGATGATCATTTGGTACCCGATATCGGTATTGAACTGTATCGGGTAAATTCGGTACCGGTACCTATTTTTTTCGTTTTTCGATACTGGTAACGGTACGGTATCGATATTTACGGGTAAACACCGGTAAATACCAGTACCGAACCGGTATATTCGGTACCGATACCCACTTTTCCTGTTTTTCGGTACCGGTACCAGTTTGGTACCAAATGGATACCATGCTCATCCTTAACCTTGAGTATATACATAAAAAATTCAGAATCTTAAATTACTTTATGGTGTGTTATGGTGATGATCATTTCTAAAAGGTGAGACATAAAGCATTAAAGAAAGAAAGCTAATACTCCTTCCTAGATTTTAATAAGAGAACTGATCAACCTTATACTAAGGGAAATTTGAGGTTTGGTATTAAGAGAATTGACTAACTTGCTCAGAATCATTTCACTTTATTTCTCTATATGGCATGCTATATTATTTTGGTTCATTGTCTATGTCGTGATATTATTGTAGGATCTCAATTTTATTCTTGTTGATATAATTAAGGTGTAACAGTGATGATCAATAAAATTGTTTCCAAAAGAAAACGTTATGTTATGCTATATGGCCTTTTTAGTTTAATTGCCTATTTTCTATTGTTCTTTATCTTATCTTATGTATCTAACCTTTAAGTTATTTATTTGTATTTGTGTAGGGATGTAAGGAATCATTGTGAAGTACTTATTTGTACCTTGGAATCTTGCGTGTGATGTGAAGCCTAAAACGTTGCGCATTTGTATTGTAACTTATACACTATACTTCATTTTTTTTTCATTTATTTAACTTTAAGAGAATAATTGATGTATTTATGTTGTATATTAACCAACCCTTTGTTGGTTTTCTATTAGTTATTTTATGTTTGAACCGTTGTGAATTTTTTGTTATTTCTCAAAGCTGGTAAATTAGAAACTTATTTTTAGGCACTAAATAAACATATTTGTGACTAAAATGACATAGTGTCTAAGAGTGTTTTTTGGTCTCTAAAACAACATATTAAGGACTAAAATGACGTGCTATCAGGGACCAATTTCCGGTTTCTGAAACATCTTATTAGGGACTAATTTGATATCGAATCTCGAACCTCAAAAAATGTTAGTCACGAAATAGACAATTTAAAGAACTGATCTTTAGTTTCTAAAGAAATACATCGGAGACTGAAACAATGCAGCATTAGAGAATGATTTTCAGTCACTAAAAATTGTATCGGGGACTAAAATGATGTGGTACTAGGGGATACATTTAAGACTGAATTTATATGTATTGGAGATTAAATGTTAGTTCACGCTGGTACCATCCAATAGGGACTGATGTTCAGTTACTAAAAGTACTATTTAGGACTAGGTATCTGCGACTGGCTAGGGACTGGCAAATCAGTCCCTAATAACCATTAGGGACTAATTTAGATGTATTAGAGACTGATTTTTCAGTCTCAGATACTGATTTTTTTGGTAGTGATATACATTTACCAAATTAGATCAAACATAGCAATTTCTAATATTTCAAAATCTCCAAACAGTTCATCATTGGGGTTTTCAACATCACCAAAACAGATTTATCCTAAACACTACAACACTAGCGTTGTTTTATTAAATTAAAGCAACATAAATCAGAATCATATATCGTCAAACTCAGGAACCCCAAATCAATTATTCTATGAACATTACATGTTTTCCATTCCATCCTAACATCGACTAACCGTGATCATCTATTGTGCACCAATCATAAAACCACAAGATAATTACCAACAGACATTCACTTGTGCATTCTCACAAACCCTTTTATAATAGAACCCAAACTTTAGCATTTACAAAACAAATTATCAAATCATCTTTCATATTCACAGCCTACATACATAGTCCTCAAATTGATCAATCAATAGTTCTTAACAAACATATTTGCAAGACTAGACCAACAATCATCAACCACGTACCATTCTTTCTACACAGCCCTTCATTAATATTTTCACACAATTCTCATATCCAAAATCATCAAACAGTGACAATCAGCTATCATTATACACCCACCCGAAATCAAACAAACAACCAAATCCTTAGACAAAAACACAAGCACAAACAGTGGTACAAACTGACCGAAAGTTGAGGGACTGTGGTTGTGCGGACCGAAACTGGACCAGACGAGACCCGAGCAGAGCCCGAGGTTGCCGCTGCTGCTTCTCTCCGAACATGGATTCGAGCAGAATCATGACCGAGCCACCAGCTCAGGTCCGAGCTGAACATCATCAGCATCCGTTTTTATCGACCTTTCGGAAAAGGAACAAAGATGAAGGAAAACGAAGAGAGAGATGGGAGGTTTACCGGTGAGCTTCGTCGGACCGCCACGAACTGCCGCCGCTGCTTTCGCCTCTAGCAACTGTAGCCGCCAGCTTACCCAATCAACGACCACCATCTTCCTCTTCGATCAGCGGTACGACTCGAGCCAAAACGACATCAAAACAGGTCATCGGAGAAGAGAGAACGAGAGGGGTGTGCGTGACTGTGCGGCCACCGGAGATGCGCTCCGGTCATCGGTCGGAAACGAGAGGGGACAAGGGTGGATTTTGATCTCTTGTTTGCGGCTGGTGGGTTTCTATGTAGGGTTTTGGGTTTTAGAGAAAGGAATGAGAGGGGGAGAGGGTTTATGAGGTTTAAATAGTGTAGGGTTAGATTAGTTATGTTGGGCCTAGCCCACGTGCGTGGATTCGCCTAACACTAGGTGTTGCCAAGCCCGAACGCTCAGTTTAAATTACAGATAATTATTTTATCCTTCCAAAAGAAAAAAGATAATTATTTTATGTCTGATTCGGGTTATCCGTTTAGACAACTCGTATTTCTTGTTACGGGTTAACAATAATAGTAACAATAATAATAATAATGATAATAATTTCAGACTCATCCCTCAATAGTCAGGGTCAAGGGTTTGGGTTGTCACATTCTCCCCATGTTATAGGAATTTCGTCCTCGAAATTTAAGCAAAAGTCATACGCTACGCTCTATATGCATAGACTCCATTACCACACGTAGATACCAGTAGTTTCACGAAAGTCCACAGAACAAACATGTAAGCCACATAGCACATACAGTCACATCACATGTAAAATCGCATAGCCTTAGATTCACAGAGTTTGTACGTATTTCATTTAGTACAGAGTTTCACAAAATTAATTATGGCACCCAAGAAACGTACAGGAAAACCCGAAGTGTCACATTATCCCCAAGTTTAAGAAATTTCGTCCCGAAATTTAGCACGCAGCCACTGACAAGCTAGTGTGTTTAAACGTTTTCGTGGGGTGCCACATCATCCCCTGTTGGTTTGAATTTTCTTTCCAAAATTCAGATGTAGCCTCAGTGCTGGAAGTAACGTTTGTAGACAACTTGGGACACGTGCGCACCAGTTGGTTTTCCCGTTCCCAGGTACGCTCTGGGCCATTGCACGAGATCCAACGAACTCGGTCTGTTGGCATATTATACCACGCTTGAGGGTTTTGGTTTCTTGATCCCTGATCTCAACCAGTTCCTCAACGAAGCGTAGTTGGTTGTTGATCATGAGTTCCTAACAGAACAACGAATGTTTCATCTAGTAGACACTTCTTCAAGTTAGGCGCGTGAAAGACGTTATGTACCGCACTCGGTTCTTCAGGTAGGTTTAGTCTATAACAACCTTACCGATCCTCTCGGTAAATTTCGAACGGTCCAACATATCGCGGATTAAGTTTGCCCTGTTTGTCAAAACGTATCACACCCTTCCAGGGTGAAAATTTAAGTAGAACCCGGTCACCGACCTGGAATTCTAGTGGTTTCCTACGCTTATCCGCGTAACTTTTCTGACGGTCGCAAGCTGCCGCCATGCATTGTCTGATCTAGGCAATCTTTTCCGTTGTGTCTACCACCAGTTCTGGGCCTGTGATCTGGTTGTCACCAACTTCCGCCCAGTAAAGAGGTGATCGGCATTTACGACCGTACAATGCCTCAAAAGGTGTTGCCTGAATGCTAGTGTGATAGCTGTTATTATACGAGAATTCTACTAGCGGTAGGTGCTTTTCCCAATTCTTGCCAAAGTCGATCACACATGCCCTGAGCATGTCTTCTAGGGTTTGGATGGTGCGTTCGGACTGTCCATCCGTTCGAGGATGTTAAACGGTGCTCAAGTCCAAACGTGAGCCAAAAGATTTGTGCATAGCCTTGCGACGAATCAGGTGTAAAACGTGGGTTTCGATCGAAGTGATAGAAGTCGGCACTCTGTGCCCAGCATCTACTTCTATCAAGTAGATGGATGCAGGTTTGAAAGCTTGTCGGTTTCTTTGGCCGCGTAAAGGTACCGGCAAATACTTTATCAGTGCCCTGGGATAGGAGGGGATACGTTCACCTCATGGCTTATCTTTCAACTACTAGAAGGGCGAATTACTGACATCTCTCTGATGCTGGGTGATGTCCTTTCGATTTTAAACCGTGAGGGGTTGCGTATACAGTCGAGAAATGCGGGCTTTGCAACGTTAGATGTCGTGCGTTGAAAACTCAACGCAAAGCGGTTTGCGTCATAGAAGTACCAGGGTAAAGCGTAGGAGTCGTTCAGATTCCCACTGATCTTCAGGGTAGGTTCAGATCTCGTCGAAGGAAACAAACATCGAAATTTGACATGATGGAATAAACTCGAGAGTTGTGACTAGGTGTTGATCGTATCGAGTTCGAATAACGGTTCTTGCAATACCTTTTACCTTCGGGGTATACTTGGCTCGTTGCTCCAACGAGTGACGTTCGTAGAAAGTAATTCGTCAAACGTGGAATTGTGCAGATTAGAGTAGGATAAGAGTCACGGAATTCGTGAAGCATAACGCGAGTAGCGAGAACGTGCGAGACGGGTAGTCGAATCTGATGCGTTCAACTTGAGACAAGACATAAAGGCTTTGGGATCGGCAATAGGGATTTATCTAATGTCGATGAGGTAGTTGGTCGTACACAAGCTATGGGCGTTTAGAATACAGAACGTTGCTTGCTGTTAAGGGGTGTTACGTCGATGCGATTAGTGCAAAATGAAGTAGTTAGAGAGGGATGGTCGTCGTGCGGGTCCGTAGGTTTCAGGTTCTACTGAGGCGACTGGCAGGATGTGATTCCTTACCTCGGTAAGAGACCAAGTTCGAGTGGATTGTTCTAAGTTGCAGATGAGTTTGGAGTGGCGTTTGCGTCGTCGAGGGGTTTTGATGGGAAACTACGAAAACAGGTTTTCAAGAAAAGTACGATTAAAGTAACACGCTGCTGAATTTCAAAGGGCTAAAAAGTTTGTTGGCTAAAGGTCGAGTTTGTTGAATTCACCAAACTGAAGAGAGATCTAGTCAAGGTTTCTATATGAAGAAACGTGGACGCCGGGATAAAGAAAGGATAGAAACAGGGATGCCATCTTAAGCAACAAATGCGGATTCGTACGAAAGCTAATGAAAGGATTCACGGAATCAGATAAGTCGTCGAGGAATAATGGTTCTGGAAAATGGAGGATAAGGTAAGCATCTAGATCACCGTACTCGTCGGTGGGTTGACTGGCTCGTGTCTTCATCTTGCCACGCTTTTAAACACACCGGTTTGTAAGAAAGGTATCACTTTGTTGGGTTTCGGGGCGTGCTATGGTATAAAGTTCAACTTGAATAAGGATTAAACATGTAACGAGGAATTAGGGGGAAATAGCTTCATGGTCGACGGAAAGGTGATACGATTGCTGGCACTGCAATGAGAGGCATACACCGCGCAGGCTTTTCGTGTTCGATACGTGCAAACAGAAACCCGAAAAGTGCAGACTTACTAGAACGCTTCAAGAATCCAGGTGATCAGTCGTGTGAGGGAACAAGTCTCACTACTTAAGTTGGGAAAAGAAATATGCAAGTAAAAGAATGCAAATGACGTCGTCGATCCTTCTAATCATCCCATGATATAGGGGTGGCTCCCCTTTTGCGATTCGTTCTCGTAACTTCTCTACGTGTTTCGTAGCAGGCCTCTCCTAAGCAAGTATATCGAGTAACCGTTCGCCGCGTCGTTTCGTCCCAATCCAGGGGTGATATTAGGAAGTACAGGGACGAGGGCTTGGAATAACTTGTTCCTTGCCCTAAGTGTATCGTGGTTTCGAATCGGGTTTTAGGAGGACTCGCTCCTGTTTAACACGTAACATGCTAGCCTAGCCTTCGTATGATCCACTGTGTTAAGTACTACATATACTCATACGTACTAACACATATATGCTAATTATACACATACACATGCGTGTTCACACACATAAGTTATGCACAAGTAGATGCCATTAGCCTACCATTACCAGGTGAGCATCTGAGGTTGACGAACCTTGCAATCCGGAGTGTGGCGTAGTCGTGGTTTCTATTCAAGAACGGTTATAGTCTGGTTTTCTTATAAAAATATTTTATTTCCCAAACCAAAATATTTTATATTTATAACCTAGTTCGCTATAACCAATGGCTCTGATACCAATCTGTCACACCCTCAAAATCCCCACGCGGAGTATTACCACGAGGCGTGTGACGACCAGGATCTTAGCCAATAATTATTTTGAACGGATTAGTTATTGTTAAAAACATTAGCATAATTAGTGACCTAATTTAAATTTTTCGAAACATAGTTTTAAGTTCACAGCGGAAAGGGGAAGAAAACGCATCATAATTGAAACCACAAGTTTATTAACATGTTACTTACGAACCACGCACTCCATCCGATTGCAACGTCCGTCCAAAGCTGTATCGAGCAACCTACAAAGCATGCAATAGAGTGTCAACATAACGTTGGCGAGTTCACGTGTTTGCAGTTTTCCAGTTTTAATTCCAAAAACTTGTTTAACCAGTTAATTTACTCGTTTATACATGCCATGGGGAGCTACCCCATAAGTAAGCGACTAAACTGTTTTTCCAATACCGAACACTAGGTAACCGTTGCGTTTCCGCAGAATGCCCCGATGTCAATGTTCTATCATCATTGACGGATGCCTGAGTCCATTAGTTCACGCCCGATCCCATACACGGGCACGGTGTGAGGCTGGTAAGACATAAATAGCGCTATCAACTAATAACCCGTTCGCCTGGCCCCGTCGACTAATCGGTATTAAGTAGTAGGGACTTGAGTGATAGAGTTTCGTTTAGTGTTGCTCGTTGCATTTCCGTATAAATAGTAATTAACTAAGAGTTCCCAGTAACAAGGGAAGAAAGTAGGTTTGTATCCCTCACAAGGGATAGTGTTGTTACCCGTATCCCACACAAGGAGATAGAAATACCGTATTCCCGCACAAGCAGATAGAAATACCGTATCCCGCACAAGGAGATAGTAAGCAATTCCAAACCCGGAATAGTTGTTTCGTTCCGTTTCCCAACCACCGGGAACGCATGCTTTAAGTAAAAAGTAGTGAACTCACCTTTGCTTTGCTCGGTTGACAATTTACTCGTGTTACGTTGGTCAACCATACCCTATTATGGTTGTTAAATACTTATTAGGTTCGTATGCAAGAATGTCACGTATAATTTACACGTATCTAACACATAGCATGTAAGTCCACACTTCATATAATACACACGTATGTTGCATAATGTACAGAAATGGTAGCAGTAACACGTATCCTACCAGCATACATGTTATTGGGCCTATCCAAGCATATAACAGATAATCAGTAATAGTTAACATTAACAGTAACACACTGTCCACAACATCAGTTTGTTCGGCCCAATAACTAAGCAAGGCAGTCCAGACGAAACCGGGTGGTCTCGACTCGAGACTATGAGGTCTCGGGTCGCAACCACTGGAATCTAAGTCGTAACAGCTCGTCTCGAGTTTTGGACATTTTGAGTCGCAACCGTAGAGGTCTCGAGTCAGGCATTGAGTCGAGATCAGAAGATCTCGAGTCGCAACCTGTCTAGTCTCGAGTTCCCTGAAGTGTACATCCTGGTCTCGAGTAGTTGCTTAGTGGTCTCGACTCGAGACCACTTGATGCCGAGTCGCAACCACAGATGGGATCTTTCTAGAACCCTTATCCAGATGTACGAACCAATCACATTATCACTAACATGTTTTGCACTCCGTACATTTACCAAATTAGATCAAACATAGCAATTTCTAATATTTCAAAATCTCCAAACAGTTCATCATTGGGGTTTTCAACATCACCAAAACAGATTTATCCTAAACACTACAACACTAGCGTTGTTTTATTAAATTAAAGCAACATAAATCAGAATCATATATCGTCAAACTCAGGAACCCCAAATCAATTATTCTATGAACATTACATGTTTTCCATTCCATCCTAACATCGACTAACCGTGATCATCTATTGTGCACCAATCATAAAACCACAAGATAATTACCAACAGACATTCACTTGTGCATTCTCACAAACCCTTTTATAATAGAACCCAAACTTTAGCATTTACAAAACAAATTATCAAATCATCTTTCATATTCACAGCCTACATACATAGTCCTCAAATTGATCAATCAATAGTTCTTAACAAACATATTTGCAAGACTAGACCAACAATCATCAACCACGTACCATTCTTTCTACACAGCCCTTCATTAATATTTTCACACAATTCTCATATCCAAAATCATCAAACAGTGACAATCAGCTATCATTATACACCCACCCGAAATCAAACAAACAACCAAATCCTTAGACAAAAACACAAGCACAAACAGTGGTACAAACTGACCGAAAGTTGAGGGACTGTGGTTGTGCGGACCGAAACTGGACCAGACGAGACCCGAGCAGAGCCCGAGGTTGCCGCTGCTGCTTCTCTCCGAACATGGATTCGAGCAGAATCATGACCGAGCCACCAGCTCAGGTCCGAGCTGAACATCATCAGCATCCGTTTTTATCGACCTTTCGGAAAAGGAACAAAGATGAAGGAAAACGAAGAGAGAGATGGGAGGTTTACCGGTGAGCTTCGTCGGACCGCCACGAACTGCCGCCGCTGCTTTCGCCTCTAGCAACTGTAGCCGCCAGCTTACCCAATCAACGACCACCATCTTCCTCTTCGATCAGCGGTACGACTCGAGCCAAAACGACATCAAAACAGGTCATCGGAGAAGAGAGAACGAGAGGGGTGTGCGTGACTGTGCGGCCACCGGAGATGCGCTCCGGTCATCGGTCGGAAACGAGAGGGGACAAGGGTGGATTTTGATCTCTTGTTTGCGGCTGGTGGGTTTCTATGTAGGGTTTTGGGTTTTAGAGAAAGGAATGAGAGGGGGAGAGGGTTTATGAGGTTTAAATAGTGTAGGGTTAGATTAGTTATGTTGGGCCTAGCCCACGTGCGTGGATTCGCCTAACACTAGGTGTTGCCAAGCCCGAACGCTCAGTTTAAATTACAGATAATTATTTTATCCTTCCAAAAGAAAAAAGATAATTATTTTATGTCTGATTCGGGTTATCCGTTTAGACAACTCGTATTTCTTGTTACGGGTTAACAATAATAGTAACAATAATAATAATAATGATAATAATTTCAGACTCATCCCTCAATAGTCAGGGTCAAGGGTTTGGGTTGTCACATTCTCCCCATGTTATAGGAATTTCGTCCTCGAAATTTAAGCAAAAGTCATACGCTACGCTCTATATGCATAGACTCCATTACCACACGTAGATACCAGTAGTTTCACGAAAGTCCACAGAACAAACATGTAAGCCACATAGCACATACAGTCACATCACATGTAAAATCGCATAGCCTTAGATTCACAGAGTTTGTACGTATTTCATTTAGTACAGAGTTTCACAAAATTAATTATGGCACCCAAGAAACGTACAGGAAAACCCGAAGTGTCACATTATCCCCAAGTTTAAGAAATTTCGTCCCGAAATTTAGCACGCAGCCACTGACAAGCTAGTGTGTTTAAACGTTTTCGTGGGGTGCCACATCATCCCCTGTTGGTTTGAATTTTCTTTCCAAAATTCAGATGTAGCCTCAGTGCTGGAAGTAACGTTTGTAGACAACTTGGGACACGTGCGCACCAGTTGGTTTTCCCATTCCCAGGTACGCTCTGGGCCATTGCACGAGATCCAACGAACTCGGTCTGTTGGCATATTATACCACGCTTGAGGGTTTTGGTTTCTTGATCCCTGATCTCAACCAGTTCCTCAACGAAGCGTAGTTGGTTGTTGATCATGAGTTCCTAACAGAACAACGAATGTTTCATCTAGTAGACACTTCTTCAAGTTAGGCGCGTGAAAGACGTTATGTACCGCACTCGGTTCTTCAGGTAGGTTTAGTCTATAACAACCTTACCGATCCTCTCGGTAAATTTCGAACGGTCCAACATATCGCGGATTAAGTTTGCCCTGTTTGTCAAAACGTATCACACCCTTCCAGGGTGAAAATTTAAGTAGAACCCGGTCACCGACCTGGAATTCTAGTGGTTTCCTACGCTTATCCGCGTAACTTTTCTGACGGTCGCAAGCTGCCGCCATGCATTTTCTGATCTGGGCAATCTTTTCCGTTGTGTCTACCACCAGTTCTGGGCCTGTGATCTGGTTGTCACCAACTTCCGCCCAGTAAAGAGGTGATCGGCATTTACGACCGTACAATGCCTCAAAAGGTGTTGCCTGAATGCTAGTGTGATAGCTGTTATTATACGAGAATTCTACTAGCGGTAGGTGCTTTTCCCAATTCTTGCCAAAGTCGATCACACATGCCCTGAGCATGTCTTCTAGGGTTTGGATGGTGCGTTCGGACTGTCCATCCGTTCGAGGATGTTAAACGGTGCTCAAGTCCAAACGTGAGCCAAAAGATTTGTGCATAGCCTTGCGACGAATCAGGTGTAAAACGTGGGTTTCGATCGAAGTGATAGAAGTCGGCACTCTGTGCCCAACATCTACTTCTATCAAGTAGATGGATGCAGGTTTGAAAGCTTGTCGGTTTCTTTGGCCGCGTAAAGGTACCGGCAAATACTTTATCAGTGCCCTGGGATAGGAGGGGATACGTTCACCTCATGGCTTATCTTTCAACTACTAGAAGGGCGAATTACTGACATCTCTCTCATGCTGGGTGATGTCCTTTCGAGTTTAAACCGTGAGGGGTTGCGTATACAGTCGAGAAATGCGGGCTTTGCAACGTTAGATGTCGTGCGTTGAAAACTCAACGCAAAGCGGTTTTCGTCATAGAAGTACCAGGGTAAAGCGTAGGAGTCGTTCAGATTCCCACTGATCTTCAGGGTAGGTTCAGATCTCGTCGAAGGAAACAAACATCGAAATTTGACATGATGGAATAAACTCGAGAGTTGTGACTATGTGTTGATCGTATCGAGTTCGAATAACGGTTCTTGCAATACCTTTTACCTTCGGGGTATACTTGGCTCGTTGCTCCAACGAGTGACGTTCGTAGAAAGTAATTCGTCAAACGTGGAATTGTGCAGATTAGAGTAGGATAAGAGTCACGGAATTCGTGAAGCATAACGCGAGTAGCGAGAACGTGCGAGACGGGTAGTCGAATCTGATGCGTTCAACTTGAGACAAGACATAAAGGCTTTGGGATCGGCAATAGGGATTTATCTAATGTCGATGAGGTAGTTGGTCGTACACAAGCTATGGGCGTTTAGAATACAGAACGTTGCTTGCTGTTAAGGGGTGTTACGTCGATGCGATTAGTGCAAAATGAAGTAGTTAGAGAGGGATGGTCGTCGTGCGGGTCCGTAGGTTTCAGGTTCTACTGAGGCGACTGGCAGGATGTGATTCCTTACCTCGGTAAGAGACCAAGTTCGAGTGGATTGTTCTAAGTTGCAGATGAGTTTGGAGTGGCGTTTGCGTCGTCGAGGGGTTTTGATGGGAAACTACGAAAACAGGTTTTCAAGAAAAGTACGATTAAAGTAACACGCTGCTGAATTTCAAAGGGCTAAAAAGTTTGTTGGCTAAAGGTCGAGTTTGTTGAATTCACCAAACTGAAGAGAGATCTAGTCAAGGTTTCTATATGAAGAAACGTGGACACCGGGATAAAGAAAGGATAGAAACAGGGATGCCATCTTAAGCAACAAATGCGGATTCGTACGAAAGCTAATGAAAGGATTCACGGAATCAGATAAGTCGTCGAGGAATAATGGTTCTGGCAAATGGAGGATAAGGTAAGCATCTAGATCACCGTACTCGTCGGTGGGTTGACTGGCTCGTGTCTTCATCTTGCCACGCTTTTAAACACACCGGTTTGTAAGAAAGGTATCACTTTGTTGGGTTTCGGGGCGTGCTACGGTATAAAGTTCAACTTGAATAAGGATTAAACATGTAACGAGGAATTAGGGGGAAATAGCTTCATGGTCGACGGAAAGGTGATACGATTGCTGACACTGCAATGAGAGGCATACACCGCGCAGGCTTTTCGTGTTCGATACGTGCAAACAGAAACCCGAAAAGTGCAGACTTACTAGAACGCTTCAAGAATCCAGGTGATCAGTCGTGTGAGGGAACAAGTCTCACTACTTAAGTTGGGAAAAGAAATATGCAAGTAAAAGAATGCAAATGACGTCGTCGATCCTTCTAATCATCCCATGATATAGGGGTGGCTCCCCTTTTGCGATTCGTTCTCGTAACTTCTCTACGTGTTTCGTAGCAGGCCTCTCCTAAGCAAGTATATCGAGTAACCGTTCGCCGCGTCGTTTCGTCCCAATCCAGGGGTGATATTAGGAAGTACAGGGACGAGGGCTTGGAATAACTTGTTCCTTGCCCTAAGTGTATCGTGGTTTCGAATCGGGTTTTAGGAGGACTCGCTCCTGTTTAACACGTAACATGCTAGCCTAGCCTTCGTATGATCCACTGTGTTAAGTACTACATATACTCATACGTACTAACACATATATGCTAATTATACACATACACATGCGTGTTCACACACATAAGTTATGCACAAGTAGATGCCATTAGCCTACCATTACCAGGTGAGCATCTGAGGTTGACGAACCTTGCAATCCGGAGTGTGGCGTAGTCGTGGTTTCTATTCAAGAACGGTTATAGTCTGGTTTTCTTATAAAAATATTTTATTTCCCAAACCAAAATATTTTATATTTATAACCTAGTTCGCTATAACCAATGGCTCTGATACCAATCTGTCACACCCTCAAAATCCCCACGCGGAGTATTACCACGAGGCGTGTGACGACCAGGATCTTAGCCAATAATTATTTTGAACGGATTAGTTATTATTAAAAACATTAGCATAATTAGTGACCTAATTTAAATTTTTCGAAACATAGTTTTAAGTTCACAGCGGAAAGGGGAAGAAAACGCATCATAATTGAAACCACAAGTTTATTAACATGTTACTTACGAACCACGCACTCCATCCGATTGCAACGTCCGTCCAAAGCTGTATCGAGCAACCTACAAAGCATGCAATAGAGTGTCAACATAACGTTGGCGAGTTCACGTGTTTGCAGTTTTCCAGTTTTAATTCCAAAAACTTGTTTAACCAGTTAATTTACTCGTTTATACATGCCATGGGGAGCTACCCCATAAGTAAGCGACTAAACTGTTTTTCCAATACCGAACACTAGGTAACCGTTGCGTTTCCGCAGAATGCCCCGATATCAATGTTCTATCATCATTGACGGATGCCTGAGTCCATTAGTTCACGCCCGATCCCATACACGGGCACGGTGTGAGGCTGGTAAGACCTAAATAGCGCTATCAACTAATAACCCGTTCGCCTGGCCCCGTCGACTAATCGGTATTAAGTAGTAGGGACTTGAGTGATAGAGTTTCGTTTAGTGTTGCTCGTTGCATTTCCGTATAAATAGTAATTAACTAAGAGTTCCCAGTAACAAGGGAAGAAAGTAGGTTTGTATCCCTCACAAGGGATAGTGTTGTTACCCGTATCCCACACAAGGAGATAGAAATACCGTATTCCCGCACAAGCAGATAGAAATACCGTATCCCGCACAAGGAGATAGTAAGCAATTCCAAACCCGGAATAGTTGTTTCGTTCCGTTTCCCAACCACCGGGAACGCATGCTTTAAGTAAAAAGTAGTGAACTCACCTTTGCTTTGCTCGGTTGACAATTTACTCGTGTTACGTTGGTCAACCATACCCTATTATGGTTGTTAAATACTTATTAGGTTCGTATGCAAGAATGTCACGTATAATTTACACGTATCTAACACATAGCATGTAAGTCCACACTTCATATAATACACACGTATGTTGCATAATGTACAGAAATGGTAGCAGTAACACGTATCCTACCAGCATACATGTTATTGGGCCTATCCAAGCATATAACAGATAATCAGTAATAGTTAACATTAACAGTAACACACTGTCCACAACATCAGTTTGTTCGGCCCAATAACTAAGCAAGGCAGTCCAGACGAAACCGGGTGGTCTCGACTCGAGACTATGAGGTCTCGGGTCGCAACCACTGGAATCTAAGTCGTAACAGCTCGTCTCGAGTTTTGGACATTTTGAGTCGCAACCGTAGAGGTCTCGAGTCAGGCATTGAGTCGAGATCAGAAGATCTCGAGTCGCAACCTGTCTAGTCTCGAGTTCCCTGAAGTGTACATCCTGGTCTCGAGTAGTTGCTTAGTGGTCTCGACTCGAGACCACTTGATGCCGAGTCGCAACCACAGATGGGATCTTTCTAGAACCCTTATCCAGATGTACGAACCAATCACATTATCACTAACATGTTTTGCACTCCGTACATTTACCAAATTAGATCAAACATAGCAAATTCTAATATTTCAAAATCTCCAAACAGTTCATCATTGGGGTTTTCAACATCACCAAAACAGATTTATCCTAAACACTACAACACTAGCGTTGTTTTATTAAATTAAAGCAACATAAATCAGAATCATATATCGTCAAACTCAGGAACCCCAAATCAATTATTCTATGAACATTACATGTTTTCCATTCCATCCTAACATCGACTAACCGTGATCATCTATTGTGCACCAATCATAAAACCACAAGATAATTACCAACAGACATTCACTTGTGCATTCTCACAAACCCTTTTATAATAGAACCCAAACTTTAGCATTTACAAAACAAATTATCAAATCATCTTTCATATTCACAGCCTACATACATAGTCCTCAAATTGATCAATCAATAGTTCTTAACAAACATATTTGCAAGACTAGACCAACAATCATCAACCACGTACCATTCTTTCTACACAGCCCTTCATTAATATTTTCACACAATTCTCATATCCAAAATCATCAAACAGTGACAATCAGCTATCATTATACACCCACCCGAAATCAAACAAACAACCAAATCCTTAGACAAAAACACAAGCACAAACAGTGGTACAAACTGACCGAAAGTTGAGGGACTGTGGTTGTGCGGACCGAAACTGGACCAGACGAGACCCGAGTAGAGCCCGAGGTTGCCGCTGCTGCTTCTCTCCGAACATGGATTCGAGCAGAATCATGACCGAGCCACCAGCTCATGTCCGAGCTGAACATCACCAGCATCCGTTTTTATCGACCTTTCGGAAAAGGAACAAAGATGAAGGAAAACGAAGAGAGAGATGGGAGGTTTACCAGTGAGCTTCGTCGGACCGCCACGAACTGCCGCCGCTGCTTTCGCCTCTAGCAACTGTAGCCGCCAGCTTACCCAATCAACGACCACCATCTTCCTCTTCGATCAGCGGTACGACTCGAGCTAAAACGACATCAAAACAGGTCATCGGAGAAGAGAGAACGAGAGGGGTGTGCGTGACTGTGCGGCCACCGGAGATGCGCTCCGGTCATCGGTCGGAAACGAGAGGGGACAAGGGTGGTTTTGATCTCTTGTTTGCGGCTGGTGGGTTTCTATGTAGGGTTTTGGGTTTTAGAGAAAGGAATGAGAGGGGGAGAGGGTTTATGAGGTTTAAATAGTGTAGGGTTAGATTAGTTATGTTGGGCCTAGCCCAAGTGCGTGGATTCGCCTAACACTAGGTGTTGCCAAGCCCGAACGCTCAGTTTAAATTACAGATAATTATTTTATCCTTCCAAAAAAAAAAGATAATTATTTTATGTCTGATTCGGGTTATCCGTTTAGACAACTCGTATTTCTTGTTACGGGTTAACAATAATAGTAACAATAATAATAATAATGATAATAATTTCAGACTCATCCCTCAATAGTCAGGGTCAAGGGTTTGGGTTGTCACATGCTTAAATTACCTTGCTCACTATTTGTTATTGCTTGAGAACACTCGTGTGCTTACACTCTTCTGTCATCGCACTACTCGCGAACTATTCTTACTTATTCTACTTTTACTATGAAGATCATGTCTGGACGTGTGAACATGACTCAAGCCCAGTTGACGGCTCTTATCAATGAACAAGTAGCTGCGGCACTTGCAGCTGCACAAGCAGGTAGTATACCCTGCGGATGTGATTCACACTAGGATCTTTAGATCCTACATTAACTCTTGTGTTTAACTTTGTCCTATTTGTACACAATAGGTCAACACGCCCCACAACCTGTCTGCACATTCAAGAACATCATGGACTGTCGTCCAAGCACATTCAGTGGCACAGAGGGAGCAGTGGGACTACTCCATTGGTTCAAAAAGCTCGAGTCGGTATTTGAAATGTGTGAATGCCCTGAGGATCGCAGGGTGAAGTACGCCACTGGCACGTTGGAAGGAATTGCGCTAACTTGGTGGAACGCGCAAGTTCAGATTTTAGGGTTGGCAGCTGCTAACGCCACCCCTTGGAACGATTTCAAGGAACTTATCAAGAGGGAATACTGCACACGGGATGACATCCACAAGTTGGAAGATGAGTTTTACCATCTGAAAATGATAGGGTCGGAAATCGAAGCTTACACGAAAAGATCAAACGAACTAGCCATCTTGTGTCCAACCATGGTGGACCCTCCGATCAAGTGCATTGATTTATACCTCAAGGGTCTAGCATCAGAAATTCAGAGCCATGTGACATCGGCTAATCTCGACAATATCCAAGACATTCAGCGTCTTGCTCGTCGCCTCACAGATCAGGCGGTGGAACAAAACAAGTTGCCCAAACGTATCAGCGCTACTACTGCTACCACATCAGCCGCTACTCCTACTACCCCCCAGTGACAACAAAAGAAAGTGGGAGGGGGATTCTAGCAAGGGTTCAGCAACAGTTCAGTCTCAGGCTCAACAGCAGAAGACTGATCACTACCAGAGTCCTAGTCAGCAATCTTCTGGTGGTCACAGGCAGAAAAAGTATCAAGGATCTCACCCTAAGTGTCACAACTGTAACAGGCATCACAGCGGCCAGTGCAACAAGGGTCGTTGCCAAAGGTGTCTCAAGATGGGTCACGAGGCCAAAGACTGTAGGAGTCCACGGCCTGTGAATCAGAACCAGCAACTGCAATTACCAGCTCCACAAAACCCGCAGCAACAGCAACAACGGGGCAACAGGGGATGTTTTCAGTGTGGGGCTGAAGGTCATTTCAAGCGTGATTGCCCCCAGTTAAACCAGAACCAGAATCGCAACAACAACAACAACCAAGGCAATGGTAACAACAACGGTGGGAACAATAACGGCAATGAAGCTAGGGGTCGTGCTTTTGTGCTGGGTCGTGGTGACGCAAGGAACGATCCGAACGTGGTCATGGGTAAGTTTCTTCTCGACGACTTTTACGTTACTGTTTTGTTTGATTTGGGTGCGGATACCAGTTATGTGTCTTTAAAAGTTAGTCAAATGTTAAAACGTGCACCAACACCCCTAAACACCAAACATGTCGCAGAGTTAGCAAATGGTAAGAGTGTAGAAGCCGCACATGTAGTCAAGGGTTGTAATATTGTCTTAGCCGGTCAGACCTTCTTGATTGATCTCATTCCCATAGTTTTGGGTAGTTTCGATATCGTTATTGGGATGGATTGGTTATCCCAACACCAGGCAGAAATCTTATGCAAGGAGAAGATCATTCGTATTCCTCGTTCTGGTAAGGAACCTCTCGAAGTTTAAGGCGACAAGAGTGGTGCTGTGGTAGGCATAATCTCCTTCCTTTAAGGCCCAAAAGTGTTTACGAAAGGGACACACTGCCATTTTGGCACTAGTTACTGATGCATCAACGAAAGAGAAAAGAATAGAGGATATTCCTGTGGTACGCGAATTTCCTCAAGTGTTTCCTGAAGATTTACCTGGACTACCGCCTCATCGCCAGGTCGAGTTTCAAGTCGAGCTAGCTCCAGGAGCAGCACCTGTAGCTCGCGCACCATAAAGGTCTTAAAAGTGCACACCGGTGCCTGAGCATACTGACCTAAGGTAGGTGAAAGAAAAGACAGAGTTTAACACAAAGGTTGGTTCACGAGAGTAGGATCCAAACGATCCTAGAACAATTTCGGACTGCAGGATATACCTCCTGCGTGTGCAGCTGCGAGCGCTGCGGCAACTCGTTCGTTGATCAAAGCCGTCAACTGGGCTTGTGTCATGTTAACGCGTCCAGACATGGTTCTTCAAAACAAGAGTAATACGTGTGAGAGAGGTTCGCGAAAGTACGATAGTAGGACAGAGTAAGCACGCACGTGATCAAACAACAGTAGTCATACTAATCAAGCATACCATGAGCAATGTACTACGCAACTAACAAGTAGGCAATATACATACATCATATTACCTAGAACGTCGAGCCTTGCATGAGGAGCGAAGTGTCGTTGTGGACCGTTGAGCACTAAACCGGTTATAGTCTGGTTTTAACAAAAACGTTTCTCCTTTATTAAAACCAAGTTCACTATAACCAATGGCTCTGATACCAATCTGTCACACCCCCAAAATCCCACCAGCGGAGTACTACCGCTTGGAGGCGTGACTGACCAGGATCCAACCACCAATCATACTGAACAAGCATATAAGTATTTATAAAAGTTTAACCATCACGATTGGTGTTCAAAAACAGATGAGTTTAAGTTGCAAGCGGAAGCATAAGTTTAAAGTTATAACATAAGTTCCAAAAATTTCAAGTTAAACATAGTCTTGTAGCAATCCCTGTCCCACAACGATCCTCCTCCATGCAAGCTCCCACTGAGTACCTATGGTCCTGCAAAGCATGTAGTAACGAGTCAACAACTAGTTGAGTGAGTTCACGGGTGGGCGTTCGTTTTAGTTGTTTCGAAAACAGTTTACTTTATCTGGCATCCTGCCGTGGGGGTTACCCCATATTTTAAAAACGTGACATGTTCGTTCCCAGTTACTCCGGCTCTCCAGCCGTGGGGGCTACCCCATGTGTATACTAGACTCGTTACCGTATCGATTGCTGACTGTAGTCATGTTTATGTGCCCTGAAAACATCAATGTCTATCATCATTGACGTGCCCCAGATCCATTAGTTCACGCCCGTCCTCTGCGGCACGGTGTGAGGCTTGTCAGACCTAAATAGCGCTATCTAACTAATGACCCGCTCGCCATTGGCCCGGCGATTAGTCGATACAAAAAGGAGGGACTTCGTGATAGAGTTTTAGTCTAGTACGTTTATCCGTCCATCCGGACGAGGAATCACATTCCTGAACCACTGACGTCCTACCCAAGGTAGACGAGGAATCCACGTTCCTTAACCCCGTTCCCAACCCAGGGAATCCCATGCTTTGTAAAGGGTGTGAACTCACCTTGGTTTGCTCGGCAGTTAATCACAGAAAGTCAATCAAGTCGCAAGTAGTCAATAACGTCCTAACACGGATATCACGTATAATCAGATTCGAACCAAGTAGTGCACAAATGTTCAACACGTTTGGCAAGCACGTTTAGCAGTAACAGTTCACAGTATCAACAGTAGCTCATAAGGTTCACAAGTTCAGCCCAACTACTTAGGCCCAAACACGTAAAAGCAGATAATCACAGAAGCCCATCAGTCTGGCCCATTAACTAAGGCCCAAAAAGTGTGGTCTCGAGTCGCAACCGGACTCGCAAGCATGGTCTCGAGTCATGCTGTGTGTTGATCATGGATGGTTGCGAGTCGCAACCGGTGTCGCAACCATGGTTTCGGTTCATCATGCTGAGGTCTCGAGTCGCAACGGGACTCGTAACCTGCGGTTTCGGCTTGTCCTGATATGGTTGCGAGTCGCAACCGCGTGGTCTCGAGTCATCACGCTGTGGTTGCGAGTCGCAACCGGGTGATTGCGAGTCGGTAGCAGTCGTTTTCAAGTTCACGTGTTGATGCAGATGTAGTCAGATTAGTGGTACAATATAATCAGGCCCAAATCCGGAAATAACCAATAGAATCCCACTAACATATTTCCTAATCAGGCTATTAGTCAAAGATGGATCAAAATCACAAGGGTTTTCAATCTTCAACTATCATTCAAAGTGTTCTTCAAATATTCAAACTTATATTCATTAAGTTCATAGCATTTTCAACACTTATATCAACCACAACTATGAACAATCATCAAAACACTAAACATAACACACAACTCGGTTTCTATATATGTCCGATTTCATCACAAGTGCAACCCGATTTCATCCTTCATTTTTATCATACAATGAATCTATTTTTTAACATCAAGCATTTATGCAAATTTCAACATATAACAAGAGCATTCATGAACCGATTTCTTTTCAAATATCATGCATAACTCAACTACCATATTATCACATAATCTTATCATACATTTATTCAAGCACAAACACATCATGAACATATTTAACACTAAGCATTCAACAATAACCAACAAGAAATACTAACCGGTTGGTGAGGTGTGTGTGTGTGCCGATCCAAAGTCCAAATCCGAGAGTTTCTTGTGTCAACCGAGTGGATCCGAGAGTCTTGGATATGTGTTTGTGTGCTAGAGTTCTAGTGGGAGAGAAGGTAGAAGTGTGTGTGTGTTCTAATGTTCAACAAAATGGTAACAAATAACTAAGGTGGTGTATTTATAGTCAAGTTCCAAGTGTTTGCACCCTTAGTGGGTTTCGAGTGGGGGTTCACGGCCCAAAGGCCCAACCGGCCAAAGGTTCTCGGCCCAAGGCCCAAAACCGATTACTATTCACTCGAGACCTCATGGTCTCGAGTCGGGTTCCTTGTTGTTTCGTGTCGGGTTCTCGGTTCACATATAACACGTACACATATATATATATACAATACACACGTAACAAAGCACTTATCACATAAAAGGTTCACGTTATCATTAAGTTTAACCGGACAGCTAGTCACAAAATGTACAAGCAAGTTACAACGAAAGGTTCTAAATTTCGAGTTGTCACATCATCCCCAAGTTGAAAGAAATTTCGTCCCGAAATTTGATGGCACTCACTGAG
Source organism: Helianthus annuus (assembly GCF_002127325.2). Classification (NCBI taxonomy): domain Eukaryota; kingdom Viridiplantae; phylum Streptophyta; class Magnoliopsida; order Asterales; family Asteraceae; genus Helianthus; species Helianthus annuus. The sequence continues at coordinate 120,313,612 of NC_035444.2, forward strand.
GAAGCTAGTCAAGTTGCATGGTTTTCCCGGTTATCCTGGGGTGTCACATCCACCCCCCGTTGATCTGGAATTTCGTCCCGAAATTCCGTAGCTTCAGCCTCAGTAGCGTTTGTACTGTTCTCAAACAGTTGGGGATACTTTTGTTTCATCCGATCTTCGCGCTCCCAGGTAAACTCTGGGCCGCGACGTGAGTTCCAACGAACTCGAACAAGAGGTATTCTAGTGCTCTTGAGGACCTTAACATCCCGGTCCGTGATCTCGACAGGTTCTTCGACGAATTTCAACTGTTCGTCGATCGTGAGTTCCTTCAGAGGAACTACGTGCGTCTCATCTGACAGACACTTCTTCAGATTTGACACATGGAAAACGTTGTGAACTGCCCCGAGTTCTGCTGGTAATTTCAGTCTGTAGGCCACCTTGCCTATTTTCTCAAGGATTTCGAAAGGTCCAACGTATCGTGGGTTGAGTTTGCCGCGTTTACCAAAACGAACCACACCCTTCCAGGGTGAAACCTTGAGTAAAACCCGCTCCCCAACCTGGAGCTCAAGTGGTTTCCTGCCCTTATCGGCGTATGCCTTCTGACGGTCACGAGCGGCCGCCATACGTTGTCGTATTTGAGCAATCCGCTCAGTAGTGTCTACCACATGTTCTGGACCAGTGATCTGACTATCCCCCACCTCTGCCCAACAGAGGGGTGATCGGCATTTACGTCCGTACAATGCCTCAAACGGAGCAGCTTTAATGCTGGTGTGGTAGCTGTTATTGTACGAGAATTCTACGAGTGGCAGATGCCTTTCCCAGCTGTTGCCAAAGTCGATTACGCAAGCGCGAAGCATATCTTCTAAGGTCTGAATAGTTCGCTCGGACTGCCCGTCCGTCTGTGGGTGATACGCTGTGCTCATATCTAAACGTGATCCAAAAGACTTGTGCATTGCCTGCCACAGTTCCGAAGTAAAGCGTGCATCTCGATCAGAGATAATAGAGGTGGGCACCCCGTGCCTTGAAACAACTTCCTTGAGGTATATCTCCGCTAGAGTGGAGAACTTATCCGTCTCCTTGATTGCCAAAAAGTGTGCGGATTTTGTGAGTCGATCCACGATCACCCAGATAGTATCGTTTCCGCGCTGTGATCTAGGTAGGCCAGTAACGAAATCCATGGAAATTTGCTCCCATTTCCATTGTGGTATCTCTGGTTGTTGGAGTAGGCCTGAAGGTTTCTGATATTCCGTCTTGACTCGCGCACAAGTCAAACACTTGCTGACGTAAGTTGCTATGTGGGCCTTCATGCTAGGCCACCAATACGTAGTTTTAATATCGTGGTACATCTTGTCCGAACCAGGGTGTACCGAGTAGCGAGATTTGTGCGCTTCATCCATCACAAGTTCGCGTAAGTCGCCATAGAGTGGGACCCAAATGCGTCCTGTTACATAATAAGCGCCGTCTTCCTTCTGTTCTAAGCGTTGTCTTGACCCGCGTAGAGCTTCTGCTCTAACGTTTTCTGGTTTCAGTGCTTCTATCTGAGCAGCTCGTATTTGCGAAGGTAGACTAGAATGGATCGTGAGTTGTAAAGCTCTTACGCGCTTAGGCGTAGTGTCCTTTCGACTGAGGGCGTCTGCCACAACATTGGCCTTGCCCGGGTGATACCTGATAGAGCACTCGTAATCATTCAGCAGTTCGACCCATCGTCGCTGCCGCATATTCAGTTCCTTCTGCTTGAATATGTGTTCTGAACTTCTGTGGTCGGTGTAGATGGCGCACTTGGTTCCGTACAGGTAATGCCGCCATAGTTTAAGTGCGAAAACAACAGCTCCCAGCTCTAAATCATGTGTCGTGTAGTTCTTCTCGTGAACTTTAAGTTGTCGTGAGGCGTAAGCTATGACTTTATCTCGTTGCATCAATACACAACCAAGACCTTGAATTGATGCATCACAGTAAACCACAAAATCTTCTGTGCCCTCTGGCAGTGAAAGGATAGGTGCACTACAGAGTCTATCCTTTAGATGCTGAAAAGCTAATTCTTGTGCATTTCCCCAATGATAAACAACGCCTTTCTGTGTTAACAAAGTGAGAGGCTGCGCGATCTTAGAAAAATCCTTAATGAATCTCCTGTAGTAACCTGCCAATCCCAAGAATTGGCGAATCTCCTTTGGTGTACGGGGTGCAGGCCAGTTCTTAATAGATTCCACTTTGGATGGATCAACGTGAATCCCATCCTTGTTCACCACATGCCCTAGGAAATGGACTTCACGAAGCCAGAAGTCGCATTTCGAGAATTTCGCGTAAAGCTGTTCCTTCCGAAGGAGTTCCAAAATAAGTCGTAGATGTTGTTCGTGCTCTTCTTTGCTCTTAGAATAGATCAAGATGTCGTCGATAAAGACTATGACAAACTTGTCCAGATACGGTTTGCACACTCGATTCATCAAATCCATAAAAACTGCCGGTGCGTTCGTCAGCCCAAACGGCATGACCAAAAACTCATAGTGCCCATATCGAGTCCTAAAGGCCGTTTTAGAGACATCCTCTTCCCGAACTCTCAACTGGTGATATCCCGATCTCAGATCGATCTTTGAGTAGTAACTCGACCCCTGCAACTGGTCGAACAAGTCGTCAATACGCGGTAGAGGATAACGATTCTTCACAGTCACTTTGTTGAGTTCGCGATAGTCGATACACATTCTGAAGGTACCATCCTTCTTCTTCACAAATAACACTGGAGCTCCCCAAGGCGATGAGCTAGGACGAATAAAACCCTTATCCAAGAGTTCTTGTAGTTGCGTGGAGAGTTCTTCCAACTCTGATGGCGCTAAACGATAAGGTGCACGGGCTACAGGCGCGGCTCCAGGAGCTAGATCAATCTGAAACTCGACTTGGCGATGGGGCGGAAGACCAGGTAATTCCTCAGGGAATACCTCAGGATAGTCGCGTACAACGGGAAAATCTTCTAGCTTCTTCTCCTTCTCTGTGGTATCAGTAACTAGAGCCAAAATCGCAGTGTGGCCCTTTCGTAAGCATTTCTGGGCTTTTAGAAGAGAGATGATGTTCTCAACAGCACTTCTCTTGTCGCCACGAATCATGAGAGGTTCACTGCCTAAACCAGGAATACGAACGATCTTCTCGTTGCAAAGGATCTCTGCTCGGTGTTGGGATAACCAATCCATCCCAATGACAACGTCGAAACTACCCAAGACAATAGGAATAAGATCAATAGAGAAAGTCTGGTTAGCGAGAATAAGCTGGCAACCCTTGACTACGTGTGAGGCTTCCAAACTCTTACCATTAGCTAGCTCTACAGTGTGCTTGTCGCTCAGGGGTGTAGGAATACGCTTAAGCATCTTACTAACTTCTAGTGACACATAGCTAGTATCGGCACCCGAATCAAATAAGACTGTAACATAAAAGTCGTCGAGAAGGAACTTACCCGTCACCACGTTGGGATCATTCCTTGCTTCACCTTGACCAATCACGAACACTCGTCCCCTAGCACCATTGTTGTTGTTGTTCCCATTGTTACCATTCCCCTGATTGTTGTTGTTGTTGTTCTGGTTTAGTTGGGGACAATCTTTCTTGAAGTGACCTTCAGCTCCACACTGAAAGCACCCTTTGTTGTTACCCTGCTGCTGTCGCTGATTCTGCTGAGGTTGCTGACGATTCTGGTTGACGGGGTATGCGCTTCTGCAATCCTTTGCAACATGACCAGGCTTGTTGCATCGATGACAGTTGCCCCTGGTGCATGGCCCACTGTGGTGTAGGTTGCAACGATTGCATTTGGGGTGATTTCCTTTGTACCCACCATGACTTTGACCACCGGACGATTGCTGACTAGGGCTCTTGTGATCGTCCGTCTTTCTCTGCTGAGACTGAGTTTGCACCGAAGTTGAACCCCTACTTGAAGTTCCATCCCATTTCCGTTTATCCCCACTAGAAGCACCAGAAGTAGTTGCAGCACCTATACGCTTCGGTAACTTGTTCTGCTCCACCGCTTGGTCAGTGAGACGGTGAGCTAACTGTACAACCTGCTGGATAGTAGTCAACCTCGCTGAAGTCACATGACTTTGGATTTCTGGCACCAAGCCCTTGAGATAGAGTTCAATTCGCTTATACGGAGGATCCACCATAGTAGGACACAACAAGGCAAGCTCATGCGATCTCTTAGTGTATGCCTCAATCTCCGATCCCGACATCTTAAGATTGTAGAACTCATCTTCCAGTTTGTGAATGTCGTCACGACTGCAGTATTCCTCCCTGATCATTTCCTTGAAGTTTTCCCATGGGGTGGCGTTGGCAGCAACCAACCCTAACATCTGCACTTGAGCATTCCACCACGTGAGAGCCAAACCCTCGAGAGTACCAGTAGCATACTTTACCTTGCGCGCTTCAGGGCATTCACACATTTCGAACACAGACTCCAGTTTCTCAAACCAGTGTAGGAGACCTACTGCTCCTTCAGTGCCGCTAAAAGTTGTGGGTCGACAGTCCATAAAGGTCTTAAAAGTGCACACCGGTGCCTGAGCATACTGACCTAAGGTAGGTGAAAGAAAAGACAGAGTTTAACACAAAGGTTGGTTCACGAGAGTAGGATCCAAACGATCCTAGAACAATTTCGGACTGCAGGATATACCTCCTGCGTGTGCAGCTGCGAGCGCTGCGGCAACTCGTTCGTTGATCAAAGCCGTCAACTGGGCTTGTGTCATGTTAACGCGTCCAGACATGGTTCTTCAAAACAAGAGTAATACGTGTGAGAGAGGTTCGCGAAAGTACGATAGTAGGACAGAGTAAGCACGCACGTGATCAAACAACAGTAGTCATACTAATCAAGCATACCATGAGCAATGTACTACGCAACTAACAAGTAGGCAATATACATACATCATATTACCTAGAACGTCGAGCCTTGCATGAGGAGCGAAGTGTCGTTGTGGACCGTTGAGCACTAAACCGGTTATAGTCTGGTTTTAACAAAAACGTTTCTCCTTTATTAAAACCAAGTTCACTATAACCAATGGCTCTGATACCAATCTGTCACACCCCCAAAATCCCACCAGCGGAGTACTACCGCTTGGAGGCGTGACTGACCAGGATCCAACCACCAATCATACTGAACAAGCATATAAGTATTTATAAAAGTTTAACCATCACGATTGGTGTTCAAAAACAGATGAGTTTAAGTTGCAAGCGGAAGCATAAGTTTAAAGTTATAACATAAGTTCCAAAAATTTCAAGTTAAACATAGTCTTGTAGCAATCCCTGTCCCACAACGATCCTCCTCCATGCAAGCTCCCACTGAGTACCTATGGTCCTGCAAAGCATGTAGTAACGAGTCAACAACTAGTTGAGTGAGTTCACGGGTGGGCGTTCGTTTTAGTTGTTTCGAAAACAGTTTACTTTATCTGGCATCCTGCCGTGGGGGTTACCCCATATTTTAAAAACGTGACATGTTCGTTCCCAGTTACTCCGGCTCTCCAGCCGTGGGGGCTACCCCATGTGTATACTAGACTCGTTACCGTATCGATTGCTGACTGTAGTCATGTTTATGTGCCCTGAAAACATCAATGTCTATCATCATTGACGTGCCCCAGATCCATTAGTTCACGCCCGTCCTCTGCGGCACGGTGTGAGGCTTGTCAGACCTAAATAGCGCTATCTAACTAATGACCCGCTCGCCATTGGCCCGGCGATTAGTCGATACAAAAAGGAGGGACTTCGTGATAGAGTTTTAGTCTAGTACGTTTATCCGTCCATCCGGACGAGGAATCACATTCCTGAACCACTGACGTCCTACCCAAGGTAGACGAGGAATCCACGTTCCTTAACCCCGTTCCCAACCCAGGGAATCCCATGCTTTGTAAAGGGTGTGAACTCACCTTGGTTTGCTCGGCAGTTAATCACAGAAAGTCAATCAAGTCGCAAGTAGTCAATAACGTCCTAACACGGATATCACGTATAATCAGATTCGAACCAAGTAGTGCACAAATGTTCAACACGTTTGGCAAGCACGTTTAGCAGTAACAGTTCACAGTATCAACAGTAGCTCATAAGGTTCACAAGTTCAGCCCAACTACTTAGGCCCAAACACGTAAAAGCAGATAATCACAGAAGCCCATCAGTCTGGCCCATTAACTAAGGCCCAAAAAGTGTGGTCTCGAGTCGCAACCGGACTCGCAAGCATGGTCTCGAGTCATGCTGTGTGTTGATCATGGATGGTTGCGAGTCGCAACCGGTGTCGCAACCATGGTTTCGGTTCATCATGCTGAGGTCTCGAGTCGCAACGGGACTCGTAACCTGCGGTTTCGGCTTGTCCTGATATGGTTGCGAGTCGCAACCGCGTGGTCTCGAGTCATCACGCTGTGGTTGCGAGTCGCAACCGGGTGATTGCGAGTCGGTAGCAGTCGTTTTCAAGTTCACGTGTTGATGCAGATGTAGTCAGATTAGTGGTACAATATAATCAGGCCCAAATCCGGAAATAACCAATAGAATCCCACTAACATATTTCCTAATCAGGCTATTAGTCAAAGATGGATCAAAATCACAAGGGTTTTCAATCTTCAACTATCATTCAAAGTGTTCTTCAAATATTCAAACTTATATTCATTAAGTTCATAGCATTTTCAACACTTATATCAACCACAACTATGAACAATCATCAAAACACTAAACATAACACACAACTCGGTTTCTATATATGTCCGATTTCATCACAAGTGCAACCCGATTTCATCCTTCATTTTTATCATACAATGAATCTATTTTTTAACATCAAGCATTTATGCAAATTTCAACATATAACAAGAGCATTCATGAACCGAGTTCTTTTCAAATATCATGCATAACTCAACTACCATATTATCACATAATCTTATCATACATTTATTCAAGCACAAACACATCATGAACATATTTAACACTAAGCATTCAACAATAACCAACAAGAAATACTAACCGGTTGGTGAGGTGTGTGTGTGTGCCGATCCAAAGTCCAAATCCGAGAGTTTCTTGTGTCAACCGAGTGGATCCGAGAGTCTTGGATATGTGTTTGTGTGCTAGAGTTCTAGTGGGAGAGAAGGTAGAAGTGTGTGTGTGTTCTAATGTTCAACAAAATGGTAACAAATAACTAAGGTGGTGTATTTATAGTCAAGTTCCAAGTGTTTGCACCCTTAGTGGGTTTCGAGTGGGGGTTCACGGCCCAAAGGCCCAACCGGCCAAAGGTTCTCGGCCCAAGGCCCAAAACCGATTACTATTCACTCGAGACCTCATGGTCTCGAGTCGGGTTCCTTGTTGTTTCGTGTCGGGTTCTCGGTTCACATATAACACGTACACATATATATATATACAATACACACGTAACAAAGCACTTATCACATAAAAGGTTCACGTTATCATTAAGTTTAACCGGACAGCTAGTCACAAAATGTACAAGCAAGTTACAACGAAAGGTTCTAAATTTCGAGTTGTCACATCATCCCCAAGTTGAAAGAAATTTCGTCCCGAAATTTGATGGCACTCACTGAGGAAGCTAGTCAAGTTGCATGGTTTTCCCGGTTATCCTGGGGTGTCACAGTTTAGCTCCAACTGAACTGGAAGAACTGTCAAAGCAACTACAAGAGCTATTGGATAAGGGCTTTATTCGTCCAAGCTCTTCGCCTTGGGGAGCTCCAGTACTATTCGTGAAAAAGAAGGATGGCACTTTCAGGATGTGCATTGATTACCGCGAACTGAACAAGGTCACATTGAAGAACCGCTATCCTCTTCCTCGTATCGACGACTTATTCGACCAGTTGCAAGGGTCGAGCTACTACTCCAAGATTGATCTAAGGTCTGGTTATCATCAGCTGAGAGTCCGGGATGAGGACGTCTCCAAGACAGCATTCAGAACTCGCTACGGCCATTACGAGTTTCTAGTCATGCCTTTTGGGCTTACGAACGCGCCTGCAGTTTTCATGGATCTAATGAACAGGGTGTGCAAACCCTATCTAGACAAGTTCGTCATTGTCTTCATCGACGACATTCTGATCTACTCCAAGAGTCAGGAGGAACACGAGCAGCACTTACGTCTTATCTTGGAACTTCTTCGAAAAGAACAACTGTACGCCAAGTTTTCAAAATGCGACTTCTGGCTTCGTGAAGTCCATTTCTTAGGCCACGTGGTGAACAGGGATGGGATTCATGTTGATCCATCCAAGGTAGATTCGATCAAGAACTGGCCTGCACCGCGTACGCCAACGGAAATACGCCAATTCTTGGGTTTGGCGGGGTATTACAGACGATTTATCAAAGACTTCTCAAAGATCGCACAGCCGCTTACCATACTGACACAGAAGGGTGTCACCTACCGTTGGGGAGATTCCCAGGAAACCGCTTTCCAGTACTTAAAGGATAGGCTTTGCAGCGCATCTATTCTCTCATTGCCAGAGGGCACGGATGATTTTGTGGTTTATTGTGACGCATCAATACAGGGGCTTGGTTGTGTATTGATGCAGTGGGATAAAGTTATTGCCTACGCATCGCGACAACTCAAAGTTCATGAACGGAACTACACGACGCACGATTTAGAGCTGGGAGCTGTTGTTTTCGCTCTTAAGATATGGCGACACTACTTGTACGGTACCAAGTGCACTATTTACATCGATCACAGGAGTCTCGAGCATATCCTTAAGCAAAAGGATTTGAACATGCATCAACGAAGATGGGTCGAACTTTTAAATGATTACGAATGCGCTATTAAGTACCATCCAGGCAAAGCCAATGTTGTGGCTGACGCCCTCAGTCGGAAAGACACTATACCTAAGCGCATACGAGCATTGCAGCTCACCATTCAGTCTAGTCTTCCAGCACAGATACGAGATGCTCAGGTAGAAGCATTGAAACCAGAAAACGTCAGGGCTGAAGCCCTACGCGGCTCAAGGCAACGATTAGAATAGAAGGAAGACGGCGCCTACTATGTAACAGGGCGTATCTGGGTCCCACTTTACGGCGGTCTACACGAACTTGTGATGGACGAAGCGCACAAGTCTCGCTACTCAGTACATCCAGGGTCGGATAAAATGTACCATGACATCAGAACTACTTATTGGTGGCCTAGCATGAAGGCCCACATCGCTACCTATGTCAGCAAGTGCTTGACCTGTGCAAGAGTCAAGGCAGAGTATCAGAAACCAGCAAGCTTACTTCAGCAACCAAAGATACCACAGTGGAAATGGGAGGAAATTTCCATGGATTTTGTTACAAGCCTACCTAGATCTCAGCGTGGGAACGATACTATTTGGGTGATCGTGGATCGACTCACCAAGTCTGCTCATTTCCTGGCAATCAAAGAAACAAACAAGTTCTCCACACTAGCAGACATATACTTGAAAGAAGTAGTCTCAAGGCACGGGGTGCCCACCTCTATCATTTCGGATCGCGATGCACGATTCACATCAGAATTATGGCAAGCAATGCACAAAGCTTTTGGCTCTCGATTAGACATGAGCACAGCTTATCACCCTCAGACGGATAGGCAGTCTGAGCGCACGATTCAAACTCTAGAAGACATGCTTCGGGCATGTGTTATCGATTTCAGCAACAGTTGGGAAAAACATCTCCCGTTAGTGGAGTTCTCGTACAACAACAATTACCACACCAGCATACAAGCCGCTCCATTCGAGGCATTGTACGGACGTAAATGCCGGTCACCTCTCCGTTGGGCAGAGGTGGGGGATAGTCAGATTACAGGTCCAGAAATGGTAGTTGACGCTACTGAACGAATAGCACAGATACGACAACGCATGGCGGCAGCTCGTGATCGCCAGAAAAGCTACGCTGATAAACGCAGAAACCCACTCGAGTTCCAAGTTGGGGATCGAGTGCTACTCAAAGTCTCACCCTGGAAGGGTGTGGTTAGATTTGGTAAACGAGGCAAGCTCAATCCACGGTATGTTGGACCGTTCGAAATCACTGAAAGGATAGGAAAAGTAGCCTACAGGCTAAACCTACCAGCTGAACTCGGTGCAGTTCACAACGTATTCCACGTGTCGAATCTGAAGAAGTGCCTGTCAGATGAGACCCTCATAGTTCCTTTTAAGGAACTCACTATCGACGAGCGGTTGCAGTTCGTCGAGGAACCAGTTGAAATCACGGACCGGGATGTCAAGGTCCTCAAGAACACTAGAATACCTCTTGTACGAGTTCGTTGGAACTCCCGTCGTGGCCCAGAGTATACCTGGGAACGAGAAGATCAAATGAAACTCAAGTATCCCCAGTTATTCGAAAACCATGCAACCACTACTGAGGCTGAAGCTACTACTGCAGAATTTCGGGACGAAATTCCAAATCAACGGGGGGATGATGTGACACCCCAGGAAAACCAGTAAACGATATAACTTACCTAGCTTCCTCAGTAACCGCATGCTAAATTTCGGGACGAAATTTCTTTCAAGTTGGGGATAATGTGACAACTCGAGTTTCCAAGATTCCATTTGCGCATTTATTGCACGTTTATTGTTTGTTTCATTGTTTGCTTGCACAATTAGTTTGCTATGAAACTGTAACGTTTTTGATTCAGTTAAGTATATGTGTTAATTATGAAAGATTTGTCAAATGTATGAATTTGATGGTGAAACTGTGAACTATTTTGAGATGGTGTACTATTGTAAATTATGATACTTAGGGATGCATAGAGTAATTAGTGAAACTCTAATCATTCTTAACCCTAATCTCTTCACTAATCACTACACAAAAACCAAAGCACGTACCCTCATATTCTCTAATTCTCTGGCAATCATCATCATCCTCATCATTGGCACAAGTTCTTCATCACTCTTGATTCCACACTTTCCCTAGAATCAATACAAGGTAATTGTTTGTTGATTATTTGATTGTTATCAATTCTTGATTCTTGTAATCCTTATAAACCCTAGTTCTTCATATGATGTTCTGTGATTGTTGATTGGATTCTGATTATTGTGATAATGATGATTGACTAGTTGTATAATCATTTGCTTGATGATTAAGATACAAGACATGTTAGAATGATCGATTGATAATTGATGATTGTACTGTGAAAATGTATGAAACTAGGGTTTTGGACCGCTGAACGTAACTGATTGTAGAGAACGTAACTGTTACGATTGTTACTATGGAATTGAAAGTTCATGAATTATGTTTGTCTGAGCTTTTGAAATGTTAACAGATCCGACCTTTAAATGATGTATTCATATCCGACTTTTAAATAACAACATATATGTCCGACTTTTAGGTTGTGTAAACATGGTCCGAACCTTGTGATAACATATATATGTGTGTCCGAGTTTTATAGTAGGCAAAGGGAGTCCGACTTTGTGTTGATGATGTTCGAATTTCATAAAGACTCAAGGGTAGTCCGACTTATATAAGTAGCAAGCATGTAGTCCGAATTTTCTTAGGTAAACATCAAGGGTCCGACTTTTAAACTTGTATTAGATAGTTTGACTTTAACATGTGAATGTGGTCCGAGCTTTGCTTGTTCATGATGGTCCGAATTTCTTTAGTGGGTGGCCTTGGGTCCGAGTTTTAACCCCCACCCCCCCATGTCCGACTTTTGAAGGGGAAGCCCCTTGTCCGAACTTTACCCTTGGCCGAGTTTAAATTGCATGATCATGTCCGATCTTTATATACATACACAAAGGGTCCGAGTTTTGTAGGCATTATGTGACATCCGACTTTTATAAATATAAAAGGAGTCCGAGCTTTGTGATGTGATCTTGTCCGAGTATCTGCTTGTTTAAGTGTTGTGCGACTTTTGAATATACATACATGTCAGACTGTTGTTTGTTATATAATTCCGACTTGTGTTGCTTGTTTGTTATGCCCTTGTCCGAATTTTCAAGTAATGTATGCTTAGTTCAAGTTTCTTGTCATGTTACCTAGTCTGACTTCTGTGATATAACATATGGCCCAACCTTGCGATGTAACGAATAGTCGGATTTTATTAAGTGTCACCTGGATTGCATGCTGATAATCCGAATTTCTTTGCAATGATGCTTAGTATGACCTGTGTTGATGCTATTATTGTCTGAGTTTACTATGATTCTAAGTCCTAAACTCTGTATACGGTATGATACAGTAACTGCATGCTACTGTGTGATATGATTCTGTAAGTTACTGTTTGAACATCAAGAACCTGTAAACCCTAATTGAATGTCAACACTTATCTTGGATTTATGTGCAATGTATCCTAGGTCATGTGTAACGGACTTAGACATTTAATAAACCCTAGAAGCAATAACATACCGAGCAAACCAAGGTGAGTTCACACAGCCAAGGCATGGGATTCCCGGGTTGGGAATTGGGTTGGGAAGATTTGAATGGATAATTACTCGTACTTACACTATTGCTAGACTATATACCATCGTCCTCAGGTTAGTCAGGACACTTACGTAAAACCTACGTAAACTAGTATCTACCACTGTCTCCCGGGTCGGGAGGACACTTACGTAAAACCTACGTAAACTCATACCTACTACTGTCTTCCGGGTCGGAAGGACACTTACGTAAAACATACGTAAACCCCACGCGTACCACTGTCCTCGGGGAAGGGCACTCACGTAAAACCTACGTGACCTTGTACGTATTCCTGTTCTCGGATTAAGAAGAACACATGGTTACAATAGTCTAGTAAGGATAAACATGGGAATCCCCCATTAGTAATAAATATAATCATGGGAAACCCCCACCATTAGTACATACATACGTGGGAAGCCCCCACTAAATGAACATACGTATTACTGCTACGAACTTACTTTCTGTGAACTCGCTCAACTAGTTGTTGACTCTCTACTGCATGCCTTGCAGGACCTTAGGTACATATGGAGCTTGCACAGGGAGGAGCAAGTCGTTGTGGACAAGGATCGTGAATGCTATGATTGAACGTTATGACATTACATACTTATTTATGATTGGGCTTTTATACATTTGCTTCCGCTAAACTTTGTTATGATACTTATGTTTTGGAACACCTTTCATATGGATTGGTTTGGTTTAATTACAATTACTTTTACAATATACAATGTTCTATATGATTGGTGGCTTGATCCTGGTCAGTCACGCTCCCAAGCGGTGATACTCCGCGTGTGGATTTTGGGGGTGTGACAAAGATATACCTAAAACCTCTTTCCGAACCCGATACGACCATTATGAATTCATCATAATGCCCTTTGGTCTAACCAACGCACCCGCGGTTTTCATGGATTTGATGAATCGCGTGTGTAAACCATTTCTCGACCGCTTCGTCATCGTGTTTATCGATGATATCCTTATCTATTCGAAGCCGAAAGCCGAACACGCGCATCATCTATGTTTGGTTCTCGAATTAGTCCAAGGGAATCGACTCTATGCCAAATTCTCCAAGTGTGAATTTTGGCTAGAGGAGGTTCAATTCCTCGGTCACGTCGTCAATAGTCAAGGATACACATCGATCCCGCAAAGATTGAAGTTGTTAAGAGTTGGGTTACACCAAAATCCCCATCTGAAGTTCGTTCGTTCCTCGGATTGGCGGGCTATTACCATCGATTCATTGCTGATTTCTTGAAAATCGCCGTTCCGCTTACGTCTTTCACGCATAAAGACAAGCCTTTTGTTTGGGTAACGGAACAAGAGTAAGCCTTTCAAACTCTGAAGCGTATGCTCTGCAATGCTCCAATCCTCGCGTTACCCGATGGAAACGATGACTTCGTAGTCTACTGCGATGCCTCTAACATCGGTCTCGGTTGTGTTCACATGCAACGGGACAAGGTTGTCGCGTACACCTCTCGTCAGCTCAAGATCCACGAGAAGAACTATACAACCCACGATCTCGAGCTTGGTGCAGTTGTTTTTGCGTTGAAGATCTGGCGACACTACCTTTACAGTACCAAGTGTACGGTCTTCACCAACCATAAGAGCCTGCAACATATCTTGAACCAAAAGGAACTGAATATGCGCCAACGCCGATGGGTTGAACTTCTTAATGATTACGACTGTGAGATTCGTTACCACCCTGGCAAAGCAAATGTCGTTGTCGATGCTCTAAGTTGACGAAGCTATTTGCATAGCATTCGTAATACTCACGCCCAGCACGACCTCGAAGCCTTAAGACGCTCAGCACACTTGCTTCGTTGAGAATACCTTGCGAGAGGAAATGAAGAAGTGTGGTGCTGAATCCCAATTTGTCACCAAATCGAACAGTATCTATTACTATCTCGATCGCATCTGGATTCCAAGTCGCAATAACCTTCGAGATATATTGTTGATTGAAGCCCACAAGTTTCGATATTCAATTCATCCTGGTGCGACACGATGTACCATGACCTTCGTCTATGGTATTGGTGGCCTGGAATGAAGAAGGATATCACTATCTATGTTTCGAAGTGTCTGACTTGTTCAAAAGTAAAGGCTGAACAACAAAGACCCCCTGGCTTACTCGTGCAACCCGAGATCCCTATGTGGAAATGGGAGAGTATAGCCATGGACTTCATAACAAAACTTCCGCGTATGCCATCATGTCACGATAGCATCTGGGTTATCGTTGATCGTCTTACAAAATCTTCTCATTTTCTGCCGATACGAGAAGACTTTAAGGTAGAACGATTAGCACGGATCTACACCAACGAAATCATCTGTCGACACGGGACGCCTTGTGATATCATCTTTGACCGCGATGGTCGGTTTATCTCGCGTCTTTGGGAAACGTTTCAATCTGCTCTCGGTACTACTCTTAATCTAAGTACCGCTTTCCATCCCCAAACCGACGGTCAGACTGAACGCACGATACGTACTCTTGAGGACATGCTTCGCTCGTGTGTCATAGATTTCGGTGGTAATTGGGACGCGCACTTACCTTTGGTCGAATTCGCGTACAATAACAGTTATCATTCTTGCATTCAAATGGCACCATTTGAGGCATTGTATGGAAGAAAATGTCGATCGCCTATTGTCTGGCACGAGATCAGAGATGCGCAAATTACCGGTACTGAGCTGCTGCAAGAAACATCTGACAAGATCCTCCAAATTCGAGACAATCTACTGAAAGCTCGGAGTCGTCAGAAAAGTTACGCCGATAGACACCGCAAGCCCCTTGAATTTAACGTTGGCGATGTCACACCCCAACCGATGGCGGAAACATCGGGGCATGGCACTGAGCGAAACAGATTGTCCATGAGTATCCATAACAACTATTAATTACCGAATATTAAACGTCATGTCCCATACCACAACATATTCAAATAAAACAGTTATTACAAAT
This sequence comes from Helianthus annuus, assembly GCF_002127325.2. Taxonomy (NCBI): domain Eukaryota; kingdom Viridiplantae; phylum Streptophyta; class Magnoliopsida; order Asterales; family Asteraceae; genus Helianthus; species Helianthus annuus. The sequence continues at coordinate 120,328,844 of NC_035444.2, forward strand.
AATTGACTAAAAAAGAAGTACTGTTCCAACGACTCAGATTTAAGCGTGACATAACTAGACCCTTAACTTGATTCACCCCAAGCAAGCATCCTAGCAGATAGCATCCTAAACACCTGTCACATACGTTAAAGTAAAGGTCAATACACATAGTGTAAAGGTGAGCATACAAGTTTGATAATAGCATAATAGAATTCGAAATTGTTTACGCATAACCAGCATGTATAACGTATAATGTGAAGCATGTAAGTTACCAAAAAAGATACTATCAATACCAATGACTGCGATTTGACTGCGAGTAACGAGTGCGCAACACATGTTCACCACTGCGAACACGTGAAGTAATATCCTTAACAACCCCTATCCAAGACAGGTGCTGAGTCCAAACTATAGTACTATCGTTGCTAAGGCAGGTAGACAGCAATCAATGTGTTAACATAACAAATAGGCATTTATCGAGTCACGTATAACATGCAATAACGGTTAGCGTATAAATAGTGTTTGCGTTGTGTGATAGATGTGATTTGAATATAGATAACGTATGTAACACTCAAAAGTGCGTAAAGCAAAAAGGGATCGAGTATACTCACTGAATGTGTTTAACAAGTAAACACGCTCTTGGATTGAAGGGAGCGCTGAGGGAGATTAGCCTGAACAGTTAACGACAACATAAACGATAAGCGGCGTGTAAAACGATGCAACGATACCAATTGTCGGATGGTAATCTGATCGGATGGCAATCCGATCGGATGGCCAGTCGATCGGGTGGCAATCCATTCGGATGGTCATCCGATCGGATGGCCATTCGATTGGATTGTCACCTCGTTTGGTAAGGATGTGTTTGTGTATGATGGTTTGCCTTTTGAAGTTTTAGTTGTAGCATTTTGAAAACAGAGAAGTATCTCTACCTTTCAGGTCGGTCGATCGAGCGGTGGCTCGATCGGACGGCGATCCGTTCGGTGAGACATTTCTCAGAGAATAAGTTCACAACAGTGTTGTCACACGATCGGATGGTCTACCGATCGGGTGGCAATCCACTGGAACTGATAATGCATTGAACATGTTGTAAATTGTTTAAGTGTTGAAATTTGCAGGTATTCAAACCAAACTTTAAAATACATAAGAAACTGCATAAATGAGAAACAAGAGCAGCTCAGGAGGAAGGGAAAGAACAATGAACAGCTGAGAAAAACAATTGAAGATTGTATTGAAAACTGGATGGAAGCAAGAGGATGGTACAAGTCAATGTACAAGGAAACTCAAAAAGCAATTGATCACAAGAAAAAGCTGAAACCAGGAGACAAATACAAAGGTGGAGTGAAGATCAATTAATGAATTGATGAGATATTACTATTTTTGAACAATATTTAAAGTTTTTTTCTGTTTTGAACAATGGTTGGTTTGTTTATGTTTTATGTTTTTGAAAATTAGTTGCTTGACTTTTCTCTTCAAGAAATAGTTAAAAGTTGTTTACATTGGATATAGGTAGTTCATTTTCTTACAATACTTAGGGGGAAACTGTTAGGAAACTTTATTTGTAAGTATTGAAGAAAATCTCAATCAACTGGAACTCTGAAGAGATAACAGTCCTGAAGATCACAAACAAGAAAAAGAAGATCAGATGGGACAATTGAAATGCAAAGCATCTACTTCAAAGAATCACAAGTTGATCAAGAGCTGAATGGATTATCAGCGAAGGTCATTTCTGATGGATTTGATGATATTTCTGATGAAATATCATCAGTTTCTGACGATTCTGATCATCAGACTTTCTGATGATTTGTTCACCAGAATTTCTGATGAAGTGGTTTATCAGAAATTCTGATGAAAACCCCACTTGTCTAAAATCTCAACTCTATCCTGCCACCAATTGTTGGGATTGAACCCTACCAAAGGAACAGATAATAAAAGCCAAAACTGGATCACAGCAGTAGATTCAGAATAAGCAGATGTTTGGTTGCATGTCTCTCCCCTTGAAAGTGGTTTCAACATCTGCTGAAACAAGAGCAGCTCAGGAGGAAGGGAAAGAACAATGAACAGCTGAGAAAAACAATTGAAGATTGTATTGAAAACTGGATGGAAGCAAGAGGATGGTACAAGTCAATGTACAAGGAAACTCAAAAAGCAATTGATCACAAGAAAAAGCTGAAACCAGGAGACAAATACAAAGGTGGAGTGAAGATCAATTAATGAATTGATGAGATATTACTATTTTTGAACAATATTTAAAGTTTTTTTCTGTTTTGAACAATGGTTGGTTTGTTTATGTTTTATGTTTTTGAAAATTAGTTGCTTGACTTTTCTCTTCAAGAAATAGTTAAAAGTTGTTTACATTGGATATAGGTAGTTCATTTTCTTACAATACTTAGGGGGAAACTGTTAGGAAACTTTATTTGTAAGTATTGAAGAAAATCTCAATCAACTGGAACTCTGAAGAGATAACAGTCCTGAAGATAACAAACAAGAAAAAGAAGATCAGATGGGACAATTGAAATGCAAAGCATCTACTTCAAAGAATCACAAGTTGATCAAGAGCTGAATGGATTATCAGCGAAGGTCATTTCTGATGGATTTGATGATATTTCTGATGAAATATCATCAGTTTCTGACAATTCTGATCATCAGACTTTCTGATGATTTGTTCACCAGAATTTCTGATGAAGTGGTTTATCAGAAATTCTGATGAAAACCCCACTTGTCTAAAATCTCAACTCTATCCTGCCACCAATTGTTGGGATTGAACCCTTCCAAAGGAACAGATAATAAAAGCCAAAACTGGATCACAGCAGTAGATTCAGAATAAGCAGATGTTTGGTTGCATGTCTCTCCCCTTGAAAGTGGTTTCAACATCTGCTGACCTCCTATATGTTGATCATACAGTCTGCTGACTTACAACTGCTGATCAAGACAAAGTCTGGTAGAAGAACTAAAGCTCTGCTGCTCAATCTACTGCCTTGGTTCAAGCACTGCCGATCATGACAAGTACTGCTGGGTTCACAGCAGTGGAAGGATGCAGCAGCAGTTTATATTTGGTTTATGCATTGTAATGTAATATCAGTAGTTAGCATAGCAGTGTTTGTATAGATCAGAGGTTAGAGTTTGTTAGGAGGTTAGATGTCACTTTCATGGTGACGTCAGCTTTGATGCTCAGGGGTTTGCAAGTGCCTATAAATAGAACAATACTCTGTACTGTTCTGTTTAGCTCATTCACTATCTTCTTTCTGCACGAACAAACACTGAGCTCAGGTTGAGGGGGAGTTTGCATATCATACACACATTGTAATCAGAGTTTAAAAATAAATTTAATCGTTTGATTCAGTGTTAGAAAATGTATGATTGATAGCATTTCTTCTGTTTGATTGTGAAAAGTTTGGTTCCATTAAATTCCGCTGCACTACTCTTTCATTTGTCCATCTTAATTCAAACAAAAATCACAGTCAATCCAAACTCAGATCCTAACAATTGGTATCAGGGCTTGGACAGTCAAATTTGATCTAACAATCATTTTGACGTAAATAGTTCAGCTCGAAATTGTTGATACTGATCGTTTGTTCGTTGTGTTGAAAAACAGAGCAAGGTTTAATCACCGATAAAGTTGATTAATCAGTACCTGTAAAACAACCGGAAAGATGTCGCAATCTCAAGATGATAAAAATAACATCGGCTCTTTGTTTAAACCACCTATGCTGAAAAGAAATGAGTACAACATCTGGGAGCGAAGGATGCGTCACATCCTCGCTCAACAAAACACTGGATGTTGGAGGTCTGTCGTTTTCGGTCATCATGTTCCTATGGTGCCAAGCGCAGAGGACGCCAAAAAATCCGTTCCTAAACCAACTGAAAATTACACTGAATTAGATTTTCAGAAGTTTGAACTGGATGCCAAAGCGTTTAGCATCATAGCCTCTGCACTCCCCAACGAAATCTATGCTGGACTGTTACATTGTGACAGTGCAAAAGAATTGTGGGATGCATTGAAGGAACAGTTCGGAGGAACAGAGGAGGTTATCGAAAACAATAGGGAAATACTGAATCAGCAATATGAAACGTTTTGTCACGTCAAAGGGGAATCACTAACCCAACAATTTGAACGTTTCAGTTGTCTCATCAGTGAACTAAGGCTTGTTAAGGTTACATTTCCAAATGCAACCCAAAATAGCAGGTTCCTTAGATCATTGCCAGAAAAATGGGACACCATTGCTTTTGTCACCAGGAATTCAGCTGAATTCAAAGATCTGACCCTGACCCAACTCCATGGTAGACTCCTGACCTATGAAAGGGAGTTGAACCAAAAAAGGAGGTTGCAAGAGTCTGGTAAGGTTGCTGATGATTATTCATTCGGCAGCACAGCTCTGTTAGGTCAGGAAGAATCTGGCAGTAGTATTAAGGATCAGAGTTATGATCATTTCATTGACATAACAGCTGGGGGTAACTTCGTCAACTCTGATTCTCAATCTACAAATTATGCTTTCACAGCAAATACTGAAAACCAGATGTCAGATAATTTGTGTTTTGAGCTGAATGATTTGCAACATTTTGATCCCACTGACTTAGAGGAGATGGACATATTGCATCAGTTGATCTTGCTTAGTGTAAGAACAAGCAAGTTCTACAAAAGAACAAGGAGAAAATTTCCAGGGCTTCATGGAAATTTAAGGGTGGGGTTGGATAAATCGAAAATCAAGTGTTACAAGTGTAGCAGGCTAGGTCACTTTGCTAGAGAATGTAGGAGTCAAACTACTTGTCCTATAATAACTCACCCTAGCACAAATCCTAGACCACAACAACAAAACACTGTGCACTATACCCAATATGCCCCTGCAGCACATTTTAACACTGCTCATTATGCTGCAACCCCTGTGCCGGTGCATTATGTTCAAACCACTGTTCCACAAAATTCAGTATGTTCAAGCCCCTATTCCTCAGGCACAAGTGCAACCTGCTGCACCTCAAACAGCTGCTCCAACTGTGACACAACCAGATCAGCAAAGCTTTTTCACACAAGGCTTTGTTGATTGGAGCAGCATGCCTGAAGAGCTTAGTGATGAAAATTTTGCTCTATATGCTTCTAATGATGCTTGTAATGATGAATTTTGTTTGATGGCATTAGAGTCAATACTAGAAGGGGATGAAGCTGAAGGTGAACAGCTAAGTGCTGAAACAGTGGATGAAGTTGCTGAAGCAGTGGTTACTGCAGTTGCTGGTGAACTACTGCTGGAAGAAAATTCAGAAATCCTTATTGAACCACTGACCGACCCTTGGTCCAAAGAAGACAAAGAGGAAGAAGAGCCGAAGGAAGCTGGTGATGAAGAAGAGAGAGCTGATGAAGAAGATAATCATCAATGTGATTGTTCCATGATGGCTGCTGCTAGGTATCACCTCAAGTTCTTGAAAAACTGTGTTCAGACAACTGTATTATTGCATTTGCTAACATTAAAGAGGTGAATGAAAACCTTAGAGACAAAATCTTGTCTGATGAGGTCAAATTTGAAAAGTCATTAAAAGAACTTAGAAACAAATTGGCTGAAAAAGATAAAGAGATCAGCAGTTTGAAAGAAGAACAAAGCATAACCAAAACTCAACTCCAAACAATGGTAGAAAAATACCAAGTTTGCAAAAAGGAGTTAGAGTCTACCCAGATCACCTGTGAAAGGTGGGTGGAGTCTTGCAAAGGGTATGAAGTTATGCTTGAGAAACAACTTAAAAGCAAGGTCAAGTTTGGTATAGGTCATAGAAAATATGATGACATTGCAAGAACTGCTGCAATGCAAGCTGTTTCTTCTGAAATCATACCAACAAACAAAAATGGCCAAGAGGTTAAAATAACCGACAAACTTGGTAACAAAATTACTCTGGAAAGATCTGTGGGATCCTCAATTTTTGAGGAAATTGAGAAATACCAATTTAAACCCACATGGTCTGATGAGTGTGATATATTTGAAAATTTCAAACCAATGGATTTCACAACCACTGATGGTGTAAAAGCTCCAAAAGCAAGAGTCATTCCTATCAAAGATATCCCAACAGAGGTTCAAAACTCTGTTGCAAAGGAATCTGAGAAAAGGAAGAAAAGAGAAAAGATCAAAAACTTGTTTTGTGAATTCTGTGAAAAGAAGAACCATCTAACAAAAGATTGTTTTCATCTAAAAGCATATGATATAAACAAAACAAGCAACATTTCACCTGCTGCCAGCTGCACCATTTATGGTAAAAATAACCACAAAACTAAGGAATGTGTGTATGTCAAAAACTTTGATGAAAAGAAGAAAGTATACACTGCAAAAACATCCTTAAGTTCATCAGCATCATCTGTTAAGTTCACCAAGAATCAACCACTATTCATCCCTGTCCAAACTGCTGTCACAAAACAGCTGAATCAAACATCTGTTCAAAGGGATGTACAGGTGACAGATGCACCTCCAGCCAATCAATTCAGAAAAGGCAAGGAAAAAGCATCATACCAAAGGATTCCACACGTTTATGAGACTTACAAAAAGCCCTCTAAACCAAAAGTGAACAGGCATCCTTTTGGTTATCAACAGATGATAGGTCAAGACCCCCAACAGTGGTTAGAGAAATACATTCCCAAAAATGTACAAACCCCTGAGCTAACCACTGTCCATGCATCTGCTTCCATCCCAGACACTGTTGAGACCCCATCCAAAGCCCTGTTGGCTTTGGAAACCTTTTTGAACTAATCCTTTACTTCATGTGCAGGGAGCTTCTGCATGCTTAGATAGTCTTTGGTATGTAGATAGTGGAGGCTCCAGGCACATGACAGGATGTAAAGCCCTTCTTCAAGATTTCAAAACTCATGGAGGGGGTGATATATCCTTTGGTAATAATAGTAAGGGAAAAGTTCTGGGTCTGGTACTGTAAAGTCTGGAAATGTAAAATTTGAAAATGTCAATCTTATTGATAATCTGAAATTCAACCTCCTGAGTGTGTCTCAAATGAGTGATAAAGGGTTTGGATCATTCTTCACAAAGGATTGTTGTAGGATTGTCGGACCAGAAATGGTTAGTAAGATTGAAGCAATAATCAAGAAAGGCTCAACAAAACTTGTTGCTCAAAGAAGTGGCAATGTTTATGTTGTTGACATGTCAAGAGAGTGTCCCAAAGCTGATGCCTGTCTGTTCTCAGCTGCCTCTAACAAAGAGACAGAGCTATGGCACAAAAGACTGGGACACACAAATCTCAAAACAATCAATGAAATTTCAAAAAATGGCTTAGTAAGAGGATTACCACAAAAAATGTTTTCATGTCCTGAACACTGTGTTTCCTGTTTAAAAGGAAAACAGCACAAGAGCTCTTTTAAGTCCATTGAAGAGTCCAAAACAACCCAGTGTTTGCAAATGCTGCACATGGATTTGTTTGGCCCAGTGCAAGTCATGAGTCTCAAAAAGAAAAGATATTGTTTGGTTATTGTTGATGACTTCTCTAGGTTTACATGGACCTTCTTTTTACACTCTAAAGATGAGACTGCAGGCATTTTGCAAGACTTTGTTACACAGGTTAAAAAGCAATTTGACCTTCCAGTAAAAGTCTTCAGGAGTGACAATGGCACATAATTCAAAAATAAGGAGTTGGATGCTTTCTGTGTGAAGAAAGGGATTGTAAGGCAGTACAACATTCCTAGAACACCAGAGCAAAATGGAGTTATTGAAAGAAAGAATAGAACATTGATTGAGGCTGCCAGAACTATGCTTGTAGATTCAGGTTTGCCATTAACTTTTTTGGCAGAGGCAGTAAACACTGCTTGCTATGTCCAAAACAGAGTTTTAATCAACTCCAGGCACAAAAAGACTTCTTATGAAATTCTGTATAAAATAAAGCCATTAATCTCGTATTTCAAAGTTTTTGGTTGCCCATGCTTCATTTTGAACTTAAAAGACATTATCTCAAAATTTGCAGCCAAAATCGATATGGGATATCACTTGGGATACTCATCCACTGCTAAGGCCTACAAAGTGTTTAATACACAGATCAAAACGGTGGAAGAGACCTTGAATGTAAAGTTCAATGAACTTTCATCACTGAAAATCCCTGCAAATCCTGCAGAATTGTTTGATCTTGAAAAATTCACTTTTGAAAATACTGCTGTCAAGACTAACCACTGCTACCTCAACAGTTGTTGACCAAAGTAGCCCCTTAACCACTGCTTCCACCTCATCAACCACTGCTGACAAAAGTCCTCAAACAGTGGATCAAAGTCAGCAGGTGTTCACACCTTTACCTCCAATGCCTCCACCTTTTGAAGCCACTGCTAGGTCATCAAAGTCACCAGCAGTGGATAGCTCAGATGATACACATTTGCAGCCTTCACCACAAAATGCCATCATTCCCTACCAAGGAGAGCTAATCTTCTTGAAATCTCATCCACCAGATCAAATCATTGGCAACATCAATGAAGGGGTGCTTACCAGAAAGCAATCCCAAAACATTTGTCTTTTTGCTGGCTTTCTATCACTCCATCAGCCAGTCAAGTACCAAGAGGCACTGAAAGACAACAGCTGGGTAGAGGCCATGCAAGAAGAGCTCCAACAGTTCAGAAGACAACAAGTATGGGAGCTTGTACCACTACCAGAGAATGTAAGTCCTATTGGCACAAAGTGGGTCTTCAAAAACAAAACTGATGAAAGGGGCATTGTTGTAAAAAATAAAGCCAAGTTTGTAGTTCAAGGCTACAGACAAGAAGAGGGAATTGATTATGATGAAACTTTTGCTCCAGTTGCAAGACTTGAAGCAATCAGACTCTTTCTGGCCTTTGCTGTCAACCACAATATCAAGGTGTACCAAATGGATATAAAATGTGCATTCCTCTATGGTAAGATTCAAGAAGAGGTATATGTCTGTCAACCTCCAGGTTTTGAGGATCCATTTTATCCAGATCATGTCTACAAGCTAAACAAGGCTTTGTATGGCTTGAAACAAGCACCCAGAGCCTGGTATGAAACTCTTTCGACCTTTTTACTTTCCATTGGTTTCACCAGAGGCGGGATTGATAAAACACTGTTTTTAAAATGGAGAGGAAAGGATTTGATGATTGTCCAGATTTATGTGGATGACATCATTTTTGGAAACACATGTAATAAAATGTGTGAAGAGTTCAGACAACTCATGACAGCTAAGTTTGAAATGAGTGCAATGGGTGAACTCCAGTGCTTTCTTGGTCTCCAAGTAAAGCAACTGCAAAATGGCACTTTCATCCATCAAGGCAAATATGCAAAAGAACTTTTAAAGAAATTTGATACTGTAAGCCATGTAGCACACCCATTGCAACCAACAAATTGGTCATGTCTGAAGAAAAGGATGATTTGGTTGATCAGACCTTATATCGAAGCATGATTGGGTCTTTATTGTACCTAACTGCATCTAGACCAGATATCATGTTTGCAACATGTGTCTATGCAAGATCCCAATCATCCCCTAGAAAGTCAAACCTTATTGCTGTAAAAAGGATATTCAGATACCTCAAAGGTGCTCCCACACTAGGTATCTGGTATCCAGCTGATGGTAAAATTGAGCTTTCAGGTTTCTCAGATAGTGACTTTGCTGGATGTGATAAAACAAGGAAGTCCACTTCAGGAGGGTGCCAATTCCTAGGCAATTGCTTAGTGTCTTGGCAAAGCAAAAAGCAAGCAGCTGTTTCCACATCCACTGCTGAGGCAGAATACATAGCTGCTGCAAGCTATACAGCCCAACTGCTCTGGCTTCAAAATCAGTTACTGGATTTTGGTATCACTGCCTTGAAGACACCACTCATGTTGGACAGCCAGGCAGCAGAAAATATCATCAAAAATCCAGTTTCCCATTCAACCACCAAACATATCGACATCAGACATCACTTTGTGAGGGATTGCTATGAAAAAGGTTTGATTTCTCTGCATCATGTTCCAAGTAAGGATCAGCTGGCAGATGTGCTAACCAAAGCATTAGACACATCTACCTTTGAAAGCTTGATCTCTAGGATTGGTATGCTCAACATGGAATAACAGGCAAAATCTTGTTTTTCTATGAATAAAAGCATTAAAATGTTTTCAGAAAATAAAAAATCCATCCTTAAAAATAGCTAAAAATGAATTTTTCATTAAAATCCTAAAAGCCTGCCATAACCACTGATTGGGTTCAAAAGTTTGTGCTACTACAAAAGTCTGTCCACTGCTGAAAGTCATCCCCTGTTCTCCTTTTTCTTGACAACCACTGATGATCATAATCAGTGTTGTCTCCACTGCTGAGCTATCTACTGATAGTGAAAAGCATCCACTATCCTCTATGTCCATTGTAACTACTGCTTTCACCAGTTGTTTTCACAAAAAGTACTGTTCAAAAGTACTGTCCTTCACTTCACCAGGGGATGGCATGCGGACAGTACTTAGTGGTCAGACCTTTTGTAACTGCTGCCACGTCAGCATTCACTCTTCTTCTATAAAACCCCCTTTCAACACCCAAACAAGGTTTCACTGTCGAATTAAATTCTCAAAAATTCTATTCTCAAAGCAGTTTTCATCACATTTCTTCAAATCTCTCCACAATCTCATCTTCGATCCTCATCTTCAAAATGACAAAATCGAAATCATCTGCTTCAAAAGGGGCCTCTCAAAAGGCTACCTCCACCGACATCCCACACAAACCATCTCACAATCTACTAGGTCTTCTCACAAAACCCGGTAATATCGATACATTTGATTCCATCCTCGACATTATCAACGCTTCAAAGTACAAAACTTTTTGACCGCTGATGCACCAATTTATCTGCAAACTCAGAGAGAGTTTTGGAAAAATAGCATCCTTGAAAAACAAGGAAAAGATGTCATAGCCATTAACTCTACTCTGCAGAAGAAAGCAGTCCGAATAACACCGCAATCCATATCTGAAGTGTTTCAACTCGATGATCTACAAGGTAAAGACTCTTTTCCTAAAAACGAGTTAAAAATTGACTTCATTGAGAGAGGGTATGCAGACACACTGATAAAGAGGGATACCTTAGAAAAAGGTTTCTTCCCTTCTGCAACCAGATCTTTATTTCATACCCTTCTCATGTGTGTTTCAAACAAAACCACTTCCTTTAATGAAATACCAATGAAAATTCAAAAGTTGGGGTATGCTATTTTACAAGGCGAAAATCTTAACTACTCCAAGGCAATTTTCAATGATTTGGTTAAAAATGTTGAAACAAAATCATTCTTACTGTTCCCAAGATTTTTAAGTTATTATTTTGAGAAACAGTTTAGTAAGGATGATATTGCGGTAATAAACCAAGGTGACTCTTTTCAAATGAACAGCTTAACTACTGAAACTTTTTCAAGAATGTCAACACCTTGTAAACACACGAGCAGAGGTGCCTGAGCAGATTTTAGCAGCAAACACTGCTCCTCAGGTATCTGCTGCTAAGCCCACTGCTCAAGGTGATCAAGATAGCCAAACAACTGTCTTGAAACCCACACCTAAAATCACCAAAAAGCCACAGAAAAAGAAAAATCAAAAACCCCCCAAACCCATCAAAAAGGCAACTCTGGGGGATGAGATACCAGAGCAACTGCCTGTGATTGCACAAAAATCACAACAAACCACTACTGCTACTTCCTCACAGTAGTTGGTATAAATATCTCAACTTATACCTGAAACTCCTCCTGTCTCTTCACAAAAAGAACAGGTCGTACACACAGGGTCACCACATCATGAGGCTTTGGAAGCACTCATTTCCATCCTCCACAGCCCAATACCCGGGGCAATTCCGCTTTCTAAACCTACCATCACATCCCAAATTCCACCAAACACCAAACTGCTGTTGGTTGCAATTGATTTGAACCTAGCACAAACCAGTCCTTCTCAATCACCTGTTCATGAGAAAATACCTCAACAAGAGACTGGGCTTGATGTATCAATCTTTGCTAACCCACCAACACAACCTGAGGAGGTTACACCCCTTGAGTTACACGTAACTCTTGGTGGTATTCCAAGTGAAGCAGCCACTACAAGTGTTGAACCTACAGGTTTACACTTGGACAGTGGTTACATCAATAAGACTTCCTTGGAGGCAATTCCTTCTATAACACCTCTGTTATCTGCCAGTGAGTTTGTACTAACCACTGGTAACATCAAAAGATTATCAAGTGTTGAAGGAAGAAGACCCCAGTACCAAGAAAAAGGGGCATCAGTTGTTGATGTTTGGAGTACACTCCCTACTTCAACTTCTGATAAAACCACTGCTAGTGGGAAATCAGATGATCCCATTAAATTGGGTGATGGTTTAAAGTACCAAGAATTGATGGAACGTGTTGAAAAATTGGATACGTCTGTTGCAGAAATTAAAGAAATGCTGCAACAGTTGTTAACAATTCAAAAGGTACGATCCACTGCTGTTCCACCTCAAACACCTGTTCCACCACCAGCAGATGTTACAAATGAGCTTTGGAACCTCTTTCAACCTTTTCTCCATCAACAATTTCAGTTGGCCGAGCAACAACATGCCAAACATGTTCAAGAGCTCAAAAAGGCAATGGAGTCTAGGTTCAGGGATACAAACGATGACATCAAGGCACTTAAGGCCCATTTGTTGACTACCACTGGCACTGCTCCTCCAACTATACTTTATATTGATGACCTCCCTGCAGATAATGCCATAAAGGGGGAGAAAATGAAGGAGTGGGTAAAGAAGGGGATTGATAATGGGCTATACCTTGACACAGAAAAGGATGCAATGCTCAGAGATATTCCTTTGCCAGATGGTAGTAAAAAGGTTGATGTTATCAAAAATGCACTTGATGACGCTGTCATAAGTGTAAAGAAGGATAGAGCGGCAAAGGATCTAGCAAGGTGGAATGAGGAGAAAAGAGCTTTCATGAAGCTGAATGCGCAGGGTTGTTCTGGTGAAAAGGATGATCAAAATCCGATTCCAAAAAGAAATCTTACTAAAAAAGTAAGGAAATCCAAATTCACACCATCCAGCCTTCAAAAGCACACTCCAAAATCACTGTCCAAAAGCCACCAACATCAAACCTCCACCCAAACAGTTGTTACAACAACTGCTCCTACTCAATCACACACCACTTCAACACACACCACCACCACTGCTTTACCACCACCATCTGTTCCTGCCCTAAAGTAGAAGACAACAAATGACAAAACATCTGCTGTAATGACAACAGTGGTTGAAACAACAGTTGTTTCAACAGCTGTTAGTTAACCACAAACCACTGATTCACCCAAAACATCATCTGCCCTCCCTAATATAAAAAGGAGAAGGGTTGTCATATCAGATGATGATTCTCCATCACCACCACCAAAAGCTTCAAAATCCTAAGCACTTATCACAGTTTCAAATCCCATTCCTCTTTCTTCAGCTCAACTGTACAAACCCTTACCTCCTGCAGGTGTTCAATTTCCTCTTGAACTTGTAACAGTTAGAGAAGAAATTAAGTCCTTCTACTATGAGGATGACCCTCCCAAAAGGAGCTTGCCATCGATTGAAGGATATCCCAGGCCAACTAATATTGAAAAATATTTGAAAATCAAGGCCAAGCAAGCAGAGGATATCTCAATCAAAAACAAACAAGGGAAATCTGATAGAGAGTATCAACAAAACTATCAGTTTCTACTTACACAGGTCAGAGCTTTGGAACAGTTTGCAAAGAAGGTATGTCAGCAAATCTCTGAAAGGGCAGATGAGTCCTTGAGAAAAGACTACCTTGAAAATATAATGACCAACAAGACATACAAGGGGGAGAAGCACATGTTCAGAAACTGGACTATTCCTGAGCTGGAAAAGGAAGTAGCCAGGATTCATGAAATGATCAAGAATAAAGTCAAGCAGACTCCCCCAGAAAAATTCAAAAGGGTTGAAGCTGATAAGGCCTTAGAGCTGAAGAGAATGAAAGAGGAGCTGATAATTGCTGAATATGGGTCAAAGAACTCTGTGTCTAAGTGGGGAGAAGTGAGGGTCAGGGCCACCTACAAAAGTTTGGAAGAGCTAAGGAAGAAAGATCCAAAAGCTCCACAAAAGCCTGACTACTCCAAAGCAGAGGTTTCGAAAGGATCATCAAAGCCACATCTCAAAAGAACCACTGCTCCTGCTGGTACTGCCGTCTACAAAAGAAGGAGACAAAGCCAGTTAGGTTCTGAAACAGTTCAAAAGATTCTTACTGGAAATGCCGTTGTGAAAAAGGGCCTGCTGTTAATGTTGAAAGAAGAATCTGAACTGGAAAACTCTGCAAATACTGCTCAGCCAGTAATGAATAAGCCAGCATCACCAAACTCCTCAACAAATAAAAATCTCCCAAGAAACCCATCTCGCCTAAAAATACAAGAGTGGAAAACTGATAAACAGAACCACGTATTGACTATGGTCAGGGCTGTCACACCCCCAAAATCCACACGCGGAGTACCACCGCTAGGGAGCGTGACATGACCAGGATCAAGCCACCAATCATAGCGAACACAGCATTTAATAATAAAAGTAGATAATGTAATTCAACACGACATGATTGATGTTCAAAACCAAACATAGTTTAAGTAGCGGAAGCATGTAAGTAACCCAACATAGTTAATAGTTCTAAATGTCATAACAGTTCAACATAGTAATCACGATCCTTGTCCACAACGACCGCGCCTCCAGTGCAAGCTCCATAAGTACCTAAGGTCCTGCAAGGCATGCAGCAACGAGTCAACAACTAGTTGAGCGAGTTCACAGTTAACAGTTCAGTAATAGTATAGTAGTATGTTCGTTCGTTATGTCATGTATCGTATTAGTTTCCATCGCGGCCTCCCAGGCAGGTATGCGAAGATATTAGGGGATGTTCATCCCGAGTATTCTAGACTAGGTTTATCTGTATCGCGGCCTACCAGGCAGGTGTGCGAAGATTAGTAAATTTCAGTTCGCGGCCTTCCAAAGGCAGGTGTGCGAAGTCAGTCATAATATCGCGGCCAACCCTTGGCAGGTGTGCGAAGATCAGTTCAATAAGTGTTACTAGTCTAGTCGTAGTTCTATCCGCGAAGTATATACAATAGTTCATCAAATCCCATTCCCACCCGGGAAACCCATGCCTTGGCTGTGTGAACTCACCTTGGTTTGCTCGGTATGTTATTGCTTCTAGGGTTTATTAATCTCTAAGTCCGTTACACACGACCTAGGATATATTGCACATGATTCATTCAATTAGGGTTTACAATCCTCGATATTCAAGCAACGGTGCTCTGTGTGTTTATTGTGTACACGATGATATTACATAAAGTGTTCACACATGCAGGATCATGCAGTTGCAATCAATGTCATACAATCACATAAGGAGTCATACAGTTATATGCAGCAATCACAGTAACATGTAGTAATGTACAGATATCATACAATAAGTAGCATTCAATATCATGCAGTCACAGGTGATGGACAATCATACATCATTCAATTACAACTTGGTTCTGATAACAAGTCAACATACTCGGACAAAGCATCCTTTACAAGGTCGGACAAGAGGAAGGGCTCCCCCTTCACAAACTCGGACCTTGGTGTTAGTGAATGGTCGGACAACAAGTGGGGGGGGGGGGGGTAAAACTCGGACTAGGTCATGGGGAGGGTCAAAAGTCGGACTACACAAGGTGGGGTGTCAAAAACTCGGACCTCACTAATGCAAGCAAAAACTCGGACCTTTGTTACTTAATTATGAAACTCGGATCTTGCCACCAAGTTATAAAGATCGGACCACTCATATTTTATTAAAGTTCGGACACATGGTTGGATCTAAAACTCGGACATCACAACACTAAACAATCTTCGGACCTTTTGCTTAAAGAAAGTCGGACAAGGTGGGCTCAAGAAACTCGGACCATGCACCTCATTAACAAGCTCGGACCTTCTAAAGGTCACAAAAGTCGGACATTCAAGTTGTAACAAAACTCAGACACATATATTCACAAAACTCTGAGTAACATTAATCATATGATCGTAGAGATTATAGCAGTTACGTTTTCTATGTTCCACAGTTACGTTCATCATTCTAAAAACCCTAACTTCATTCACCTAGACGGCAGATTCACAATCAATTGATCGATGTTTAACAACAGTAATCATCATAAGAACAATCTATCAAATATGCAACTACTCATCATCATAATCACGATTATCTAGAATCAAATCAAAACCACAGAATATGATATGAGGAACTAGGGTTTTCATGCATCAATTAATCAACAATTAATCACAAACAATGATTAAACAATTACATTGATCCGATTCTAGATGGATTGGTAATCAAACTTGATGCAAAAGAACTTGTGAATCCAAGAGTGATGAGAAGATGGTTGTAGAGAGGATTAGAGGAGGTGAAAGTACGTGTTTTCATTCTTTGTCAATGATTAGTGAATGATTAGGGAAGGGGATTAGGGTTATGAGTTTTTAAGGTTTCACTATCAACCCTAAACACCCTTAAGCATTATTTATTACAGTTTCAACACCACATTCCATTATTTGTCAAATCTTTCACAAGTAACACATAACCATGCACAACCACAAAACACTATATTGTATCAAAACGTATACAGTTTCATAGCAAACCAATTGTGCAAGCAAACAATTAAACAATCAATAAACGTGCAATAAATGCATAATAGAAATCTTGGAAATTCGAGTTGTCACATTATCCCCAACTTAAAAGAAATTTCGTCCCGAAATTTGGTACGCACTCACTGAGGAAGCTAGGTAAGTTATATCGTTCACTGGTTTTCCTGGGGTGTCACATCATCCCCCCGTTGATTTGGAATTTCGTCCCGAAATTCCGCAGTAGTAGCTTCAGTCTCAGTAGTGGATGCATTGGTTCCGAATAACTGGGGGTACTTTTCTTTCATTTGGTCTTCGCGTTCCCAGGTGTACTCTGGGCCACGTCGGGAGTTCCAACGAACTCAGACAAGAGGGATTCTCTTGCTTTTGAGGACCTTAACATCCCGGTCCGTGATTTCTACAGGTTCCTCGGCGAACTGCAACCGCTCGTCGATAGTGAGTTCCTTAAAAGGAACTATGAGGGTCACATCTGACAGGCACTTCTTCAGATTCGACACGTGAAACACATTGTGAACTGCACCGAGTTCAGTTGGTAGGTTTAGCTTGTAGGCCACTTTGCCTATTTTCTCAATGATTTCGAACGGTCCAACATACCGTGGATTGAGCTTGCCTCGTTTACCGAATCGAACCACACCCTTCCAGGGTGAGACTTTTAATAAAACCCGGTCCCCGACCTGAAATTCCAACGGTTTCCTACGCTTATCCGCGTATGCTTTCTGACGGTCGCGTGCTGCCGCCATGCATTGTCGTATCTGTGCAATCTTTTCCATGGCGTCCACTACAATCTCTGGACCCGTGATCTGACTATCCCCCACCTCTGCCCAACAGAGAGGTGACCGGAATTTACGTCCGTACAATGCCTCGAATGGAGCGGCTTGTATGCTGGTGTGATAACTGTTATTATACGAAAACTCCACCAAAGGGAGATGTTTTTCCCAGCCGTTGCCGAAATCGATAACACATGCCCGAAGCATGTCTTCAAGAGTTTGGATCGTTCGCTCAGACTGCCCATCCGTCTGAGGATGATACGCTGTGCTCATGTCTAACCGTGAGCCGAAAGATTTGTGCATCGCTTGCCATAGTTCTGACGTGAATCGTGCATCCCGATCCGAAATGATGGAGGTGGGCACCCCGTGCCTTGAAACAACTTTTTAAGATAGATGTCTGCGAGAGTGGAGAACTTATCCGTTTCCTTTATAGCCAGGAAGTGTGCAGACTTGGTGAGTCGATCCATGATCACCCATATAGTATCATTCCCACGCTGGGATCTGGGTAAGCCTGTAACAAAATCCATGGAAATTTCTTCCCATTTCCACTGTGGTATCCTGGGTTGTTGAAGTAGGCCCGCTGGTTTCTGATACTCTACTTTGACTTTTGCACAAGTCAAACACTTGCCGACGTAAGTAGCGATGTGGGCTTTCATGCTAGGCCACCAGTATGTAGTTCTGATGTCGTGGTACATTTTATCCGACCCTGGATGTACCTAGTAGCGGGACTTGTGAGCTTCGTCCATTACAAGCTCTCGTAAGCCGCCATAAAGTGGGACCCAAATACGCCCCGTTACATAGTAGGCGCCGTCTTTCTTTTGTTCCATTCATTGCCTTGAGCCGCGTAAGGCTTCAGCTTTGACATTTTCGGGCTTTAATGCTTCCATCTGAGCAGTTCGTATTTGTGCAGGAAGACTGGACTGAATGGTGAGCTGCAAGGCTCGTACACGTCTAGGTAGAGTGTCCTTTCGACTGAGAGCGTCAGCCACAACGTTGGCTTTGCCTGGATGGTACTTGATAGCGCATTCGTAATCGTTAAGCAGTTCGACCCATCGTCATTGACGCATGTTCAATTCCTTCTGCTTGAAGATATGCTCGAGACTCCTGTGATCGGTGTAAATTGTGCACCTGGTACCGTACAGGTAGTGTCGCCATATCTTGAGTGCAAAAACAACAGCTCCCAGCTCTAAATCGTGCGTCGTGTAGTTCCGTTCATGAACTTTGAGTTGACGAGAAGTGTAGGCAATAACTTTATCCCGTTGCATCAATACACAACCAAGCCCCTGTATCGACGCGTCACAATAGACTACAAAATCATCCATGCCTTCTGGCAATGAGAGAATAGGTGCGCTGCAAAGCCTATCCTTTAAGTACTGAAAAGCGGTTTCCTGGTAATCTCCCCAATGATAGGTGACACCTTTCTGTGTCAGCATAGTAAGCGGCTGTGCGATCTTCGAAAAGTCTTTGATGAATCGTCTGTAATACCCCGCCAAACCCAAGAATTGGCGTATTTCGGTTGGTGTACACGGTGCAGGCCAGTTCCTGATCGAATCTACCTTGGATGGATCAACATGAATCCCATCCCTGTTCACCACATGGCCTAAGAAGTGGACTTCACGAAGCCAGAAGTCGCATTTTGAAAACTTGGCATACAATTGCTCTTTTCGAAGAAGTTCCAAGATAAGACGTAAGTGCTGCTCGTGTTCCTCCTGACTCTTGGAGTAGATCAGAATATCGTCGATGAAGACAATGATGAACTTGTCAAGATAGGGTTTGCACACCCTGTTCATAAGATCCATGAATACTGCAGGCGCGTTCGTAAGCCCGAAAGGCATGACTAGAAACTCGTAATGGCCGTAGCGAGTTCTGAATGCTGTCTTGGAGACGTCCTCATCCCGGACTCTCAGCTGATGATACCCTGACCTCAGATCAATCTTGGAGTAGTAACTCGACCCTTGCAACTGGTCGAATAAGTCGTCTATGCGTGGAAGAGGATAACGGTTCTTCACCGTCACCTTGTTCAGTTCACGGTAGTCGATGCACATCCTGAAAGTGCCATCTTTCTTTTTCACGAAAAGCACTGGAGCTCCCCAAGGCGATGAGCTTGGACGAATAAAACCCTTCTCCAAGAGCTCTTGTAGTTGCTTTGACAGTTCTTCCAGTTCGGTTGGAGCTAAACGATACGGTGCGCGGGCTATCGGTGCTGCTCCTGGAGCTAGCTCGACTTGGAATTCGACCTGACGATGAGGCGGTAGACCAGGTAAATCTTCAGGAAACACTTGAGGAAATTCGCGTACAACTGGAATATCCTCTATTCTTTTCTCTTTCGAAGCTGCATCAGTAACAAGTGCCAAAATGGCAGTGTGACCCTTTCGCAAACATTTCTGAGCCTTCAAGAAAGAGATGATGCCAACCACAGCACCACTCTTGTCGCCTTGAACTTCGAGAGGTTCCTTTCCCGTACGAGGAATACGAATGATCTTCTCCTTACATAGAATCTCTGCCTGCTGCTTAGATAACCAATCCATGCCGATGACGATGTCGAAACTACCCAGAACTATAGGAATAAGATCTATCGAGAAGGTCTGACCCGCTAGAACGATGTTACAACCCTTGACTACATGCGTGGCTTCTACACTCTTACCATTTGCTAGTTCTACGACATGTTTGGTGTTTAGGGGTGTTGATGTACGTTTTAACAATTTACTCATTTTCAAAGACATATAACTTGTATCCGCACCCGAATCAAACAAAACAGTAACATAAATATCGTCGAGAAGAAACTTACCCATAACGACGTTGGGATCATTTCTGGCATCACCCTGCCCCAACTCAAACGCACGACCCCTTGCTTCATTGCCGTTGTTGTTCCCACCATTGTTGTTGTTGTTGCCGTTGCCCTGGTTATTGTTGTTGTTGCGATTCTGGTTCTGATTCAATTGAGGGCAATCACGTTTGTAGTGGCCTTCAGCCCCACACTGGAAACATCCCGGGTTTCCACGCTGTGGCTGCTGGTGCTGGTTCTGTGGAGCTGGCGGTGGGAGTTGCTGGTTCTGATTTGCTGGCCGTGAGCTTCTACAATCCTTAGCCTCATGACCCATCTTGAGGCATCTTTGACAACGTTCCCTGCGACATCTTCCGCTGTGGTGTTTGTTGCACTTATTACACAGTGGGTGAATTCCCCGATATCCACCCTGCCCCTGACTGCCAGATGATTGCTGACTCGGATTCTGGTAGTCATTTGTCTTGCGCTGCTGAGACTGAACAGAAACTGATCCCTTGCTGGAATCCCCCTCCCACTTTCTTTTGTTCTCACTGGGTGTGGCAGGAGTAGTAGCTGGAGTAGTAGTAGCAGTAGTGGTAGCACTGATGCGTTTGGGCAGCCTGTTCTGATCCACTGCCTGATCTGTGATGCGATGAGCGAGGCGTTGAATAGCCTGGATATTATCAAGATTAGCAGATGTCACATGGCTCTGGATCTCTGGCGCTAACCCCTTGAGATACAACTCAATGCGCTTGTATGGAGGGTCCACCATGGTTGGACACAGAACGGCCAGCTCGTTCGACCTCTTAGTATAAGCTTCAATCTCTGACCCAACCATTTTCAAGTGATACAGTTCATCTTCCAGCTTGTGAATGTCTTCACGAGTGCAGTATTCCCTTTTGATCAATTCCTTGAAGTCATTCCAAGGGGTGGCGTTAGCAGCTGCCAACCCTAGGATCTGTACTTGCGCGTTCCACCAAGTCAACGCGATTCCTTCCAAAGTGCCAGTGGCGTACTTAACCCTGCGAGCCTCAGGGCATTCACACATTTCGAACACAGATTCTAGCTTCTCAAACCAATGGAGGAGTCCCACTGCCCCCTCGGTGCCACTGAATGAGCTTGGACGACAGTCCATAAAGTTCTTGAAAGTGCAGACGGGCTGCTGAGCGTGTTGACCTATTGTGTACGAATAGGACAAGGTTAAACACATGAGTTAATGTAGGATCTAATGATCCTAGTGTGAGTCTAAACTACAAGGTATACTACCTGCTTGAGCAGCTGCAAGTGCCGCAGCAACTTGAGCTTGAACGAGAGCCTCTAGCTGGGCTTGAGTCATGTTAATTCGTCCAGACATGATCTTCATAGTAAAAGTAGCATAAGTGAGAAAGGTTCGCGAATAGAGCGATGACAGAAGAGTGTAAGCACATAGATGTTCTTAAGCAATAACAAGTAGTGAGCAAAAATAATGTAAGCATACTTCGAGCAAAGTTCTATGCAATTCTAGCAAGCAGGTAATAAACATAAACCTTATTACCTAGGATGTCGAGTCTTGCACGTGGAGCGAAGCGTCGTTGTGGATCGTTGAGAGCACTGTTATGGTTATAGTCTGGTTTTAATAAAAACGTTTTCCCATATTAAAACCAAGTTCTCTAAAACCAATGGCTCTGAGACCAATCTGTCACACCCCCAAAATCCACACGCGGAGTACCACCGCTAGGTAGCGTGACATGACCAGGATCAAGCCACCAATCATATCGAACACAGCATTTAATAATAAAGTAGATAATGTAATTCAACACGACATGATTGATGTTCAAAACCAAACATAGTTTAAGTAGCGGAAGCATGTAAGTAACCCAACATAGTTAATAGTTCTAAATGTCATAACAGTTCAACATAGTAATCACGATCCTTGTCCACAACGACCGCGCCTCCAGTGCAAGCTCCATAAGTACCTAAGGTCCTGCAAGGCATGCAGCAACGAGTCAACAACTAGTTGAGCGAGTTCACAGTTAACAGTTCAGTAATAGTATAGTAGTATGTTCGTTCGTTATGTCATGTATCGTATTAGTTTCCATCGCGGCCTCCCAGGCAGGTATGCGAAGATATTAGGGGATGTTCATCCCGAGTATTCTAGACTAGGTTTATCTGTATCGCGGCCTACCAGGCAGGTGTGCGAAGATTAGTAAATTTCAGTTCGCGGCCTTCCAAAGGCAGGTGTGCGAAGTCAGTCATAATATCGCGGCCAACCCTTGGCAGGTGTGCGAAGATCAGTTCAATAAGTGTTACTAGTCTAGTCGTAGTTCTATCCGCGAAGTATATACAATAGTTCATCAAATCTCATTCCCACCCGGGAACCCCATGCCTTGGCTGTGTGAACTCACCTTGGTTTGCTCGGTATGTTATTGCTTCTAGGGTTTATTAATCTCTAAGTCCGTTACACACGACCTAGGATATATTGCACATGATTCATTCAATTAGGGTTTACAATCCTCGATATTCAAGCAACGGTGCTCTGTGTGTTTATTGTGTACACGATGATATTACATAAAGTGTTCACACATGCAGGATCATGCAGTTGCAATCAATGTCATACAATCACATAAGGAGTCATACAGTTATATGCAGCAATCACAGTAAAATGTAGTAATGTACAGATATCATACAATAAGTAGCATTCAATATCATGCAGTCACAGGTGATGGACAATCATACATCATTCAATTACAACTTGGTTCTGATAACAAGTCAACATACTCGGACAAAGCATCCTTTACAAGGTCGGACAAGAGGAAGGGCTCCCCCTTCACAAACTCGGACCTTGGTGTTAGTGAAAGGTCGGACAACAAGTGGGGGGGGGGGGGTAAAACTCGGACTAGGTCATGGGGAGGGTCAAAAGTCGGACTACACAAGGTGGGGTGTCAAAAACTCGGACCTCACTAATGCAAGCAAAAACTCGGACCTTTGTTACTTAATTATGAAACTCGGATCTTGCCACCAAGGTATAAAGATCGGACCACTCATATTTTATTAAAGTTCGGACACATGGTTGGATCTAAAACTCGGACATCACAACACTAAACAATCTTCGGACCTTTTGCTTAAAGAAAGTCGGACAAGGTGGGCTCAAGAAACTCGGACCATGCACCTCATTAACAAGCTCGGACCTTCTAAAGGTCACAAAAGTCGGACATTCAAGTTGTAACAAAACTCAGACACATATATTCACAAAACTCTGAGTAACATTAATCATATGATCGTAGAGATTATAGCAGTTACGTTTTCTATGTTCCACAGTTACGTTCATCATTCTAAAAACCCTAACTTCATTCACCTAGACGGCAGATTCACAATCAATTGATCGATGTTTAACAACAGTAATCATCATAAGAACAATCTATCAAATATGCAACTACTCATCATCCTAATCACGATTATCCAGAATCAAATCAAAACCACAGAATATGATATGAGGAACTAGGGTTTTCATGCATCAATTAATCAACAATTAATCACAAACAATGATTAAACAATTACCTTGATTCGATTCTAGATGGATTGGTAATCAAACTTGATGCAAAAGAACTTGTGAATCCAAGAGTGATGAGAAGATGGTTGTAGAGAGGATTAGAGGCGGTGAAAGTACGTGTTTTGATTCTTTGTCAATGATTAGTGAATGATTAGGGAAGGGGATTAGGGTTATGAGTTGTTAAGGTTTCACTATCAACCCTAAACACCCTTAAGCATTATTTATTACAGTTTCAACACCACATTCCATTATTTGTCAAATCTTTCACAAGTAACACATAACCATGCACAACCACAAAACACTATATTGTATCAAAACGTATACAGTTTCATAGCAAACCAATTGTGCAAGCAAACAATTAAACAATCAATAAACGTGCAATAAATGCATAATAGAAATCTTGGAAATTCGAGTTGTCACAAGGGCAGATGGCGAAGTGAAGAAATTTACAAGGGAACAAGCTCTTGGCCTGAGACTTGAAGATTTGCAGGATCTCCTTGATCTTCCACTTAGCAGGGATGAAGATGATACAGATGCCTTAGCCTTTGAACTACAATTCAAAGGGAAAATAAGGGAACTGTTGTTGAGGCAATAAAAATCTACAATAATGGAGAGTTTTGGCATTATCTGTTCCAGGGGGAGATTGTTGGGATTGAACCCTACCAAAGGAACAGATAATAAAAGCCAAAACTAGATCACAGCAGTAGATTTAGAATAAGCAGATGTTTGGTTGCATGTCTCTCCCCTTGAAAGTGGTTTCAACATCTGCTGACCTCCTATCTGCTGATCATATAGTCTGCTGACTTACAACTGCTGATCAAGACAAAGTCTGATAGAAGAACTAAAGCTCTGCTGCTCAATCTACTGCCTTGGTTCAAGCACTGCCGATCATGACAAGTACTGCTGGGTTCACAGCAGTGGAAGGATGCAGCAGCAGTTTATATTTGGTTTACGCATTGTAATGTAATATCAGTAGTTAGCATAGCAGTGTTTGTATAGATCAGAGGTTAGAGTTTGTTAGGAGGTTAGATGTCACTTTCATGGTGACGTCAGCTTTGATGCTCAGTGGTTTGCAAGTGCCTATAAATAGAACAGTACTCTGTACTGTTCTATTTAGCTCATTCACCATCTTCTTTCTGCACGAACAAACACTGAGCTCAGGTTGAGGGGGAGTTTGCATATCATACACACATTGTAATCAGAGTTTAAAAATAAATTTAATCATTTGATTCATTGTTAGAAAATGTATGATTGATAGCATTTCTTCTATTTGATTGTGAAAAGTTTGGTTCCATTAAATTCCGCTGCACTACTCTTTCATTTGTCCATCTTAATTCAAACAAAAATCACAATCAATCCAAACTCAGATCCTAACAATTGGTATCAGAGCTTGGACAGTCAAATTTGATCTAACAATCATTTTGACGTAAATAGTTCAGCTCGAAATTGTTGATACTGATCGTTTGTTCGTTGTGTTGAAAAATAGAGTAAGGTTTAATCACCGATAAAGTTGATTAATCAGTACCTGTAAAACAACCGGAAAGATGTCGCAATCTCAAGATGATAAAAATAACATCGGCTCTTTGTTTAAACCACCTATGCTGAAAAGAAATGAGTACAACATCTGGGAGCGAAGGATGCGTCACATCCTCGCTCAACAAAGCACTGGATGTTGGAGGTCTGTCGTTTTCGGTCCTCATGTTCCTATGATGCCAAGCGCAGAGGACGCCAAAAAATCCGTTCCTAAACCAACTGAAAATTACACTGAATTAGATTTTCAGAAGTTTGAACTGGATGCCAAAGCGTTTCTGGATTTCACTTTTGCATTTAATGCACGTTGACTTTGACTATGTAGTTGTTTGACTTGTTTGACTTGTAACTGTGCATGTTATGTTATAATGAAACGTGTTGTGAGTATTGCATGTTATGTGTTAATGATATAATGTGAACCTGTTAGTACACACTCGAACTAGCTAAGTCTTGTATAACTTTCACGAATCAACCCGACGAAACAGAAGTTGATTCGCCAACAACCACTCGACGAAACAAAAGCTTGTTTCGCCAACCCAAGCTCGACGAAACAGAAACTGTTCCGCTGGCCCAGTTTCGCCGAAAGCCCACTTAGGGCCCAATACGCTGTTTTGCGTATAATAACGTGAAACGGTTTCAGTTTCACACTTCTTAGCAATCAGTAAACCCTAGAGACTCTCTCCAACCTTGTGTGCGACGGCAACCTTGGATCTTTGAAGCTCTAGAGTTATTTTCCTCCATCTTTTACGGTTAGGGTTTAATCCGTGCATGATTGTTAATATGTATCCTTGTTATACGTTAATTGAAAAACATGGTTCATTATGTTATGCAATACTCGACCCTATGTTTCGAATTCTTTGATTAATTGTTTAGGATGATTGTTGTGAACGGTAATGAAACCGGTATTCATGGTCCGAATGTTATTGATAAAAAGGAATAATCTGTTTAGCACATAGAGTCCTCGTTGTTAAATTGAACGGCGTTATGATCTAATGGCATAGGCTGATTAATAGAGTGGATTTGTGTTATCGTATGCTCGTTATATGATTAAACCGTTGAGATAAATGTTTGGTTTCATTATGATAGATCGAGTATACATGAGTTGTTGGTTATGATGATGATTCTGTGTGATGAGGATGATCGATAATGCTCATGACGGCTGTTAGCAGGATTATGGTTTTCTGTAAATCGTAACTGCCTTGTTTGACGTAACTGACATCATCTCGAAATAGAATTTTGGCGAAACAGAGAGGGTGATTCGCCAAGGGGTAATTGACGAAACAGGTGGGGTGTTTCGCCAAGGGTAGTTGACGAAACAGAACTGTGTTTCGTCAACGGGTTGAACGACGAAACAGAATGTGTTTCGCCAAATCTGTGTTTCGCCAATTCTATGTTTCGCCGATTTGATATTTTTGCACAGTAACTACTTCTGTTGAAATTTAACTGAGTTAACTAACTGCCGTTAAATGCCATACATGACTTGTATGATTCTGAATACGTGCAATGTACTATTTGGTGATATGTCTATGCGTGAACAATACAAACTGATTGTGTATACGTGCATACCCTAGGACGTGATTGATTTACTTCGAGCACATACTTAGCATACCGAGCAAACCCAAGGTGAGTTCACACAGCCAAGGCATGGGGTTCCCGGGTGGGAATGGGATTGGATGACTTATTGTATATACTCAGATGATAGAACCTAACGATAAGATACGGCTAGACTAGTAACACTTATTGAACTGATCTTCGCACACCTGCCAAGGGTTGGCCGCGATATTATGACTGACTTCGCACACCTGCCTTAGGAAGGCCGCGAACTAAATTTACTAACCTTCGCACACCTGCCTGGGAGGCCGCGATACAAATAAACCTAGTCTAGAATACTTGGGAAAAACATCCCCTAATATCTTCGCATACCTGCCTGGGAGGCCGCGATGGAAACTAATACGATACATGACATAACGAACGGACATACTACTACCCATACTATTACCATTACTGAACTATACACTGTGAACTCGCTCAACTAGTTGTTGACTCTCTGCTGCATGCCTTGCAGGTCGTTAGATTCATGGAGCTTGCACAGGGAGGAGCAGGACGTTGTGGGCATGGATCATGAACGCTTAATTAAACACTTATGACATTTCACACATTATTATTTATGTTGGGTTTATTTACATGCTTCCGCTACTTAAACAAAGTTTGGTTTTGAACACCAATCATGTCGTCATGAGTTACATTATCTACTTTTATTATTAAATGATGTGTTCGATATGATTGGTGGCTTGATCCTGGTCAGTCACGCTCCCAAGCGGTGATATTCTGCAGGTGGATTTTGGGGGTGTGACAGATTGGTATCAGAGCCATTGGTTATAGAGAACTTGGTTTTAATATGGGAAAACATTTTTTATTAAAACCAGACTATAACCAGAACAGTGCTCTCAACGATCCACAACGACGCTTCGCTCCACGTGCAAGACTCGACATCCTAGGTAATAAGGTTAATATTTATTGCCTACTTGCTAGAACTACATAGAACTTTGCTCGTAGTATGCTAGATTACATTGCTTACTATACGCCGTTACATGAGAATACCTATGTGCTTACACTCTTCTGTCATCGCACTATTCGCGAACCTTTCTCACTTACTCAACTTTTACTATGAAGATCATGTCTGGACGTGTGAACATGACTCAAGCCCAGTTGACGGCTCTTATCAATGAACGAGTAGCTGCGGCACTTGCAGCTGCACCAGCAGGTAGTATACCCTGCGGATGGGACACACTAGGATCCTTGAATCCTACATTCCTAAATCAACTTTTGTATTTAATATCGTCCTATTCTATGCACAATAGGTCAAAACGCTCCACAACCTGTCTGCACATTCAAGAACTTCATGGACTGTCGTCCAAGCACATTCAGTGGCACGGAAGGAGCAGTGGGACTACTCCATTGGTTTGAGAAGCTCGAGTCGGTATTCGAGATGTGTGAATACCCTGAGGCTCGCAGGGTCAAGTATGCCACTGGCACGTTGGAAGGGATTGCGCTAACCTAGTGGAACGCGCAAGTTCAGATCTTAGGGTTGGCAGCTGCTAACGCCACCCCTTGGAACGATTTTAAGGAACTGATCAAGCGAGAATACTGCACGCGTGATGACATCCACAAGTTGGGAGTGGAGCTTTACCATCTGAAAATGACGGGATCGCAAATTGAAGCTTATACGAAACGGTCAAACGAGCTGGCCAACTTGTGACCAACTATGGTGGACCCTCCAATCAAGCGCATTAAGTTGTACCTCAAGGGCCTAGCATCAGAAATCCAGAGCCATGCGACATCGGCTAACCTTAATAATATCCAGGATCTTCAGCGTCTCGCTCGTCGCCTCACAGATCAGGCAGTGGAACAGAACAGGCTGCCTAAACGTATCAGCGCTACTACTACCGCTACCACTTCTGCTACTCCCGCTACTCCTAGTGACAACAAGCGGAAATGGGATGGGGATTCCAGCAAGGGTTCCGCTACCGTTCAGTCTCAAGCACAGCAGCAGCGCAAGAATAGTGATTACCAGAGCCCGGGTCAGCCAACTTCTGGTGGTCAGGGACAGGGTGGATATCGGGGAATTCACCCATGGTATAGTAGGTGCAACAAACACCACAGTGGAAGATGTCGCAGGGAACGTTGTCAAAGATGCCTCAAGATGGGTCATGAGGCTAAGGATTGTAGAAGCTCACGGCCAGCAAATCAGAACCAGCAACTCCCACCGCCAGCTCCACAGAACCAGCAGCAGCAGCCACAGCGTGGAAACCGGGGATGTTTCCAGTGTGGGGCTGATGGCCACTACAAACGTGATTGCCCTCAATTGAACCAGAACCAAAATCGCAACAACAACAATAACCAGGGCAACGGGAACAACAACAACGGGGGAAACAACAACAACAATGGCAACGAAGCTCGGGGTCGTGCTTTTGTGCTGGGTCGGGGCGACGCAATGAATGATCCCAATGTGGTTATGGGTAAGTTTCTTCTCGACGATATTTATGTTACTGTCTTATTTGATTCAGGTGCTGATACAAGTTATATGTCCTTGAAAATGAGTAAATTGTTAAAACGTACACCAACACCCCTAAACACCAAACATGTCGTAGAATTAGCGAATGGTAAATGCGTAGAAGCCGCACATGTAATCAAGGGTTGTAGCATCGTTTTAGCTGGTCAGACTTTCATGATTGATCTTATACCTATAGTTTTGGGTAGTTTCGACGTCGTCATCGGTATGGATTGGTTATCCCAACATCACGCAGAGATTTTATGCAAGGAAAAGATCATTCGTATTCCTCGCTCTAGTCAAGAACCTCTCGAAGTTCAAGGCGACAAGAGTGGTGCTGTGGTTGGCATCATCTCTTTCTTAAAGGCGCAAAAATGTTTACGAAAGGGGCACACTGCAATTCTGGCACTTGTCACTGATGCATCAACAAAGGAAAAGAAGCTGGAGGATATTCCAGTTGTACGTGAATTTCCTCAGGTGTTTCCTGAAGATTTACCCGGTTTACCGCCTCACTGCCAAGTCGAATTCCAGATTGAGTTAGCTCCTGGAGCAGCACCAATAGCCCGCGCACCGTATCGTTTGGCTCCAACTGAACTGGAAGAATTGTCAAAGCAACTACAAGAGCTCTTGGAAAAGTGTCACACCCCCAAAATCCACCTGCGGAGTATCACCGCTTGGGAGCGTGACTGACCAGGATCAAGCCACCAATCATATTGAACATGCAATTTATATCAAGTAAAATAAAAGTAAACCATCCATTCTGTCACACCCCGACCACGTAGAACATACAAAACGTGGCGGAAACGTCGGGGAGTGTTGTAACAGAATCAATTGTTTCAAATCCATGGCGAATGAAGTTTCGTTTTATAAATCAAACATGAAGGTTTACATTGTCTAAACAAGAATCAAAGTGTACATAACATAAATTAACTAGTTCTTGTCTCGTTTTAAGTCACTAAGGCACAGGTCCGCCTAAGTATGTCTTGATGAGTCCTATGCATCATCTCCTGAAAACACATGTGAAAATAGGTACGTCAGCATAAAAATGCCTGTGAGATACATTGGTTTTGTGAAAACGGAATTCATGACTTGAGTTTGAGAAAATGTTTAGTCATGAACCTCGTATTTTGCTTTGTCTTGTAAATCATTTGAAAAACGGTAAGATCAAATGATATGTATAAATAAGAGAACAATGCATGGTTAACTGAATAACCATGTAAAAAGAGTTTGTATAAGATTTGTTGTTTGTAAATCAATGTCTTGTGAAAAGCGTGTTATTTGTATAAAATGTTCTGTGTTTCAAATTGAAATGATTCAAATAACGCTACGATATGTAATACCATACAAACACTTATATATAGGAAGTACCAGCGGCGTATCCACCATGCTTGTATCATATTACACATGCCTCGTTACTTAAATCACTTACTCAAACCAAACCATCAAGATGAAATGTTTAACAACGGTAGAGATGTTCATGTATAGTCAAATGTCTATTGTCAAATGTAATCCATGTCAACGGATACAACTGGTTTACACGGTTCAATGGTTACAGACGGTTCATGAAATTGAAGGGTTAAGACGGTTCACATAGTCAAATGGTTACAACGGTTCAAAACGTAGTGTAATGTGTTCATATGCTGGATGAGCATATGCAACAGTAATGCAATGTGAAACAATGTACTACGTATGCACACAATGGGCGTACGTAGCATGAAATGTATTGTAGAGTACAACGGTTCAAAATGTAGTGTAATGTGTTCATATGCTGGATGAGCATATGCAACAGTAATGCAATGTGAAACAATGTACTACGTATGCACACAATGGGCGTACGTAGCATGAAATGTATTGTAGAGTACAACGGTTCAAAATGTAGTGTAATGTGTTCATATGCTGGATGAGCATATGCAACAGTAATGCAATGTGAAACAATGTACTACGTATGCACACAATGGGCGTACGTAGCATGAAATGTATTGTAGAGTACAACGGTTCAAAATGTAGTGTAATGTGTTCATATGCTGGATGAGCATATGCAACAGTAATGCAATGTGAAACAATGTACTACGTATGCACACAATGGGCGTACGTAGCATGAAATGTATTGTAGAGTACAACGGTTCAAAATGTAGTGTGATGTAAAACGATGTACTAAGTACGCACACAATGGGCATACATAGCATGAAAATGTAATGTAAAGTGTTGTGCTAAGTATGCACACGATGGACATACATAGCATAAACACAATGAAATCATGTACTATATATGTACTATTGAACATAGCAAGTATATGATGTGAAAACAGGAAAGCATGAAAGTAACAGATAGGCACATGTGTTTCACCCCAAAACAGTTTAGAAAACAGTAAAAGAGGGGTTCAATGTACTCACCTGAGGTTGCTTTGTTGTTCTTGAGAGATAACTAGATAATGCGAGAGATCACGGAATATCAACGGCACCTAATAGGTAGCTTATGTTAATATACCGGACCAAATCGGAAGGATCGGACAGTACGCGGGTTCGTAAACCAAACGAGTATGGAGACTCGTGTAATATGGCTTAACAAAGCCCACATACTAAAATGAAACCTAATCTAAGTGCTTACGGTCCATCACGACCCGTTTAGGTAGCTTATGCTACCCTAACGTGTCGTTCGCGTAGAACGCGCTCGGAACGCCTAACATTGTGACCACAAGGTATAACCTCGGAAGGTTATAGCTATGGTCACCTAAGGTGTTTGGTCGGATCCTAATGATCGACCAAACGGGTCGGGTTCGAAAGTATAAGCGATGGTTTAGATCGCTTACCTTACGACCCTATATAAGCACTACACTAAAAGTGACGAGCTAAGCATGTTAGAACATGCTTAACTAAGCTTGGAAAACAGGTTTGGCATCAAAACAAACGGCTTTGATGCCCACGAGTAGTTTGGTTACAAAATACGCAAGAACGCGCATTTTGGCCGAAACTACGGCTCGTCACTGAGCCTAGATAACGTGGTGATCAGTAGGTATGGTCACTACGGACCATAACCATCGTGATCACGCTCACGTTATGAAGTTCCATGAACTTCGCATCGACCATAAGCTGGTCAACGCAGAAAGTCAACTAAACGTCGACTTTCGGACTCGAAAAGCGAATAAAAGAGCGAAAGAAGACTTACGGAGGGTCCCCGAGTGCTAATCTAGATCTAATAGCTCAGGTATGAAGCAAAGGCATCAACTTAGAGCATTTAGATCTGATTTGTGGGTTTTTACACAAAAAGGGGGGGGGTATTTATAGGAAAAGTGGAACCGTTAGGATCGTTTTATCGAATATCGTGCCTCGATCTCGTGCGTACATGTGTCCAGGGGTTAGATTCAGTGAACTTGACCTTTGGCCCTTCATTGGGTGAAGAGGCATTGCCCTTTGATCGAACGAAAGGCCAGATTCTGCATTAAATGCAAAATCTTCTGTCTGACAGTCTCACGCGCCCCGCCTCAAGTTTGGGCAATCCTTACGCGGGTCGCCTGAAGTCCTCTGATCTGCCCACTTGCAGAATTTACATATTTGGCCCCTGTTGCGTTTTTAAGCCATTTCCAGCCCTTTTAAGACCTATAAAGCCATTTTTAAGGCCCTAAAATGATGCCTAAACATTGTGGACATGAAACATGCCCAAAAATATGTCGGATGTCGGTTCGTTTGGCCGTACGATCGCGATGTTCGCTTAATTACGACGGAATGCGCATAAGCGTAAAAGACGGTCCAAATGACGCGACGAATGGATTTTTCTTATGCCAAACACTAAGGCATAATATAAGGATGCTTACATAAATTTTTGGATGTCCGGAGGTATTCAGAACGTGAGTTATGCGCGAAAGTGCAAACTTATGCACTTTTTGACACTTTTAGTCCCTGAATGATCCAAAAGTTTGTTTTAGCATACCAAACCTCTCAAAGCCTATTTCTAAGCTATGTAAAGGATATTTATGGTATGTTTAACTTATGGACATGTTCCGGAATGTTCGTTACAGTTCAAATTGGCATACTTTCGCAGTTTGTCAAGTTTAGTCCCTGTAAGCGAATTAACTTGTTTTTGCTATACCAAAGCCTTCAAAACTTATTTCTAAGTGATGTAAAGGTTATTTAAGGTACGTTGAGTATATGTTGAGGTTCCGGAGTATTCGTCGCATTAAACTAAGTACGTTTACGCACCAGTTTGCGTATAATTCTCCAGAAAGCGTTGTAGAGTTTGAAATTGAACAAGAATGGATATGTGCAAAAGATACACATATTTACACAAGATCCCAAGTATGAAATACAATATTTCATCGGCTTGGTATTTGTTTGATGGTCGCGGTGACACAGGTGTCACAGTCTCCCCTACTTTAGGAAATTTCGTCCCGAAATTTATTCGTAGGAGTCTATTTGTGACTTTGCCAAATACCCACCAGCGATATGCAAGGCAGTATCCTGTCATTTCCTTAGCGGTCATTCTTCAGAAACGAAAATGAACAGACGGAGTCATTTTCCTCAACGGGTATTCCTCAGAAATGGAAATGAAGGATTACACAACGGATGTTCATTTCCTCAACGGATGAATCTTCAGAAACGAAAATGAACAGACGGAGTCATTTTCAACGGTTGCTTCCTCAGAGTTGGAAATGAAGGATTACACAACGGATGTTCATTTCCCCAACGGATAAATCTTCAGAAACGAAAATGAACTAACGGAGTCATCTTCAACGGTTGCTTCCTCAGAGTTGGAAATGAAGGATTACACAACGAATGTTCATTTCCTCAACGGATAAATCTTCAGAAACGAAAATGAACTAACGGAGTCATCTTCAACGGTTGCTTCCTCAGAGTTGGAAATGAAGGATTACACAACGGATATTCATTTCCTCAACGGATAAATCTTCAGAAACGAAAATGAACTAACGGGGTCATCTTCAACGGTTGCTTCCTCAGAGTTGGAAATGAAGGATTACACAAGGGATATTCATTTCCTCAACGGATAGTCTTCAGAAACGAAAATGAACTAACGGAGTCATTTTCCTCGACGGGTATTCTTCAGATTTGGAAATGAAGGATAAACGGATATTCATTTCCTCAACGGATATTCTTCAGAAGTGAAAAATGAATAGCTAGTTCATTTTTCCTCAACGGATGCTTCATCAGAATTGGAAATGAATAGGGTTAACTTTAAACACATGACAGAACTTGCTGTGATTTCTGTGCACTAAATTCCATAATTATGTATGCATCCATAATTACGTAATCCCTTGCACAGTCCGCACAGTTTGTTTTGTAATGTTTTGGGGAAGGATATCAAACTTGTGATGAGGGTGATTAGACTTCCATCGGTTCCTTTTAATTAGATCGACAGGGGATCTTCTTATTCAGGCCACCAAGGAGTCCCTTCAGCTATATCATCACATGATATCCCTAGCCAGATTTTTGGGTGAATCTGTTTAGCTAGACCACTCAAGGGGTCTAATTATGAAGTAGTACTTTATAATCCGAGGGACTTAACATAGAAGTCCATTGAGGATTTTAAGTAATACCTTTGGGTATCCTACTATGAATCTCTTGTACACAGATATGTAAGATTCTACGAGGATTTGGATAACATGATTTGGATCACACAACAACACATAAGGAAACACATAAGCACATAGTCACATAATTGTTTAACTTGATTATAATTTGTTATTAACTTGTTATTGATTGAATACGGATATGGAAACCAATCGACGGGTCTCAATGTTCACTGGAATCTATCTGAGAAGATAGACAGATTTCCCAAAATTCGATTTTTGATTACGAAGAATCACCTCATTCGAATGAAGGTATACAACAATCAAAGATTTACTGGAAATCCTTAGGCACCCTATCACGGGTTTATAGTGGTACCTTGGGTATTCCTCTTGTGTTGTAACCTGCGCTTTGTACTTCGTTTCCTTAGAATAAACGGGTACTTAGGAATTTCGTGGAAGACGTAAGCGATTACTGAATGGGAGAATTTTGGGGGTAGTTTGTTCTTCAAGGAATACGGTTTCTTGATTGTCGGTATTGTAAAGGGATATGTCGATTATACATGTAACCACACAAATATATTGCAATGTAAGTGAAAGATTTATTTATAACCAACGATATCAACTGTTCCTTGGATCTTGACAACAAAAGAAACTAATACATAAGACATGATTATTTCTAAACGATGTTGTCTTCTAGTCAGTCAGTTGCTCATCCTTGTGCTGGATTTGCATTAGCAAGCTTTGGGCAATTTCTTCGGAAATGACCCATCTCGCCACAGTTGAAACAAGAACCTGGTAGGAAACGACCTTGAGCGGGATTGTTGCCAGCTTGGTTTGGAGCAGCTGCAGCTGGGCAGATTCTTGTTGTATGGCCTATGAGTCCACAAGTTTGGCATTTGCGGCACTGTACATTGGCGTGATGATGGAGGCTACATTGGTTGCACAAGGGTGCAGTTCCATTGTATGGTTTTCTAGCAGGGGGTTGAGCTGGTTGGTTGGGGACGGCTTGACCATTGTGAGCGACCACGGCGAAGTTCTGAGAAGCCTTTCGCTTCTTTGACTTCTTAGAGGACTCAGTCTGTTCATCCATGGTCTTTGATTCCTCGATTGGGTTCGATTCCCCGACCGGTTTCTTGTCACCTTTTCGGAAAAGTTTACCTTTCCTGATCTTTGATTCAGTCAAGGTTGCAGATAGCTCAATGGCCTGTCTAACTGTAGTAGGGTTGCTACCAGTCACAATGTCTTGTATCGAGTCAGGGAGGCCATCAATGTACTTTTCGATCGCTTTATCCAAAGGTGTTACCATATCCGGGCATAACAAACTGAGCTCCTCATAACGGTCCGTGTAGGCTCGATGCTCACCGCTAACTTGTTTAAGATCGTCGAACTCTTTTTCCAAAGCCCTGATCTCGTGACGAGGACAGAATTCCTTCATCATCAGAGCTCGAAGCTCTTGCCATGTTTGAGCCAGTGCCACATCGGCACCCCTATCTCTCATCACACCATTCCACCATGTCAAAGCTCGTTTCTCAAAGACGCTAGATGCGAATTCTACATTTCGCTCGTTTGGACATTGAACATGTCTGAAAGTGTTCTCTAAACTCTCGAACCATTGCAGAAGTGCAGTCGCTCCTTGAGATCCAGAAAACTTTGATGGCTTAGCCGAGTTGAACGTCTTGAAGTTGCAGGGGGCGTTATGGTTGTTGTTGGCTTGGTTCCATTGAGCAAAGAGGTTTGGGAATTGAGCAGCCATCTGCTGCGCAATGATCTCTGCTAGTTCTGCAGTCGCTATCTGGTTTTCGCGTCGAGGAGGCATTCTAAATGAGAGACAAGAAAGAAAACAAATGAAATGGCATTGGGTAAGAATAGGATGTTACAATTACCGGCCATAATCATGGTTGATGGTCATTTGTTTTGAATACACGAAGCAAACAAACAATACCAAGGCTGAATCAAAGCAAATAGATCCTCATAGTGTATCGCGAAGACATGCTCGCCTATAAGTGGACACTCACCCCAAGAGTTCCCAGGTAAGAGTGACTGGTCCGATTATGTGGATTTGTACGAACACTCTAACCTTAGACAGAAAACCCAGGGTACAGGCATCCACTCTTCCAGTTTGCACGTGTTCACACTATTTAGGACCCAAAACTTTGACGAGAGTTTTGAAAATTCAACGGGGTTCAAAACCTTATAACAGAGGGTTCAAAACCTTACAATAGAGGGTTCAAAACCTAGTAATTAATCATCCTAGAACAGATGATTAGTTTTCAAAGCGGTTTGAAATTTATGTTCTTGTTGTGGTCGTCGCCTAAGGATAGGCGACGGTATTGTTTTATGACTAAACGCAAGTAAACTTGCGTTAGGGTCCTAGGAAGGTTATAGACTAGGTCAAAGCATTACTAATAACCTAATTCCCTATAACCATTGGCTCTGATACCATCTTTTCTGTCACACCCCGACCACGTAGAACATACAAAACGTGGCGGAAACGTCGGGGAGTGTTGTAACAGAATCAATTGTTTCAAATCCATGGCGAATGAAGTTTCGTTTTATAAATCAAACATGAAGGTTTACATTGTCTAAACAAGAATCAAAGTGTACATAACATAAATTAACTAGTTCTTGTCTCGTTTTAAGTCACTAAGGCACAGGTCCGCCTAAGTATGTCTTGATGAGTCCTATGCATCATCTCCTGAAAACACATGTGAAAATAGGTACGTCAGCATAAAAATGCCTGTGAGATACATTGGTTTTGTGAAAACGGAATTCATGACTTGAGTTTGAGAAAATGTTTAGTCATGAACCTCGTATTTTGCTTTGTCTTGTAAATCATTTGAAAAACGGTAAGATCAAATGATATGTATAAATAAGAGAACAATGCATGGTTAACTGAATAACCATGTAAAAAGAGTTTGTATAAGATTTGTTGTTTGTAAATCAATGTCTTGTGAAAAGCGTGTTATTTGTATAAAATGTTCTGTGTTTCAAATTGAAATGATTCAAATAACGCTACGATATGTAATACCATACAAACACTTATATATAGGAAGTACCAGCGGCGTATCCACCATGCTTGTATCATATTACACATGCCTCGTTACTTAAATCACTTACTCAAACCAAACCATCAAGATGAAATGTTTAACAACGGTAGAGATGTTCATGTATAGTCAAATGTCTATTGTCAAATGTAATCCATGTCAACGGATACAACTGGTTTACACGGTTCAATGGTTACAGACGGTTCATGAAATTGAAGGGTTAAGACGGTTCACATAGTCAAATGGTTACAACGGTTCAAAACGTAGTGTAATGTGTTCATATGCTGGATGAGCATATGCAACAGTAATGCAATGTGAAACAATGTACTACGTATGCACACAATGGGCGTACGTAGCATGAAATGTATTGTAGAGTACAACGGTTCAAAATGTAGTGTAATGTGTTCATATGCTGGATGAGCATATGCAACAGTAATGCAATGTGAAACAATGTACTACGTATGCACACAATGGGCGTACGTAGCATGAAATGTATTGTAGAGTACAACGGTTCAAAATGTAGTGTAATGTGTTCATATGCTGGATGAGCATATGCAACAGTAATGCAATGTGAAACAATGTACTACGTATGCACACAATGGGCGTACGTAGCATGAAATGTATTGTAGAGTACAACGGTTCAAAATGTAGTGTAATGTGTTCATATGCTGGATGAGCATATGCAACAGTAATGCAATGTGAAACAATGTACTACGTATGCACACAATGGGCGTACGTAGCATGAAATGTATTGTAGAGTACAACGGTTCAAAATGTAGTGTGATGTAAAACGATGTACTAAGTACGCACACAATGGGCATACATAGCATGAAAATGTAATGTAAAGTGTTGTGCTAAGTATGCACACGATGGACATACATAGCATAAACACAATGAAATCATGTACTATATATGTACTATTGAACATAGCAAGTATATGATGTGAAAACAGGAAAGCATGAAAGTAACAGATAGGCACATGTGTTTCACCCCAAAACAGTTTAGAAAACAGTAAAAGAGGGGTTCAATGTACTCACCTGAGGTTGCTTTGTTGTTCTTGAGAGATAACTAGATAATGCGAGAGATCACGGAATATCAACGGCACCTAATAGGTAGCTTATGTTAATATACCGGACCAAATCGGAAGGATCGGACAGTACGCGGGTTCGTAAACCAAACGAGTATGGAGACTCGTGTAATATGGCTTAACAAAGCCCACATACTAAAATGAAACCTAATCTAAGTGCTTACGGTCCATCACGACCCGTTTAGGTAGCTTATGCTACCCTAACGTGTCGTTCGCGTAGAACGCGCTCGGAACGCCTAACATTGTGACCACAAGGTATAACCTCGGAAGGTTATAGCTATGGTCACCTAAGGTGTTTGGTCGGATCCTAATGATCGACCAAACGGGTCGGGTTCGAAAGTATAAGCGATGGTTTAGATCGCTTACCTTACGACCCTATATAAGCACTACACTAAAAGTGACGAGCTAAGCATGTTAGAACATGCTTAACTAAGCTTGGAAAACAGGTTTGGCATCAAAACAAACGGCTTTGATGCCCACGAGTAGTTTGGTTACAAAATACGCAAGAACGCGCATTTTGGCCGAAACTACGGCTCGTCACTGAGCCTAGATAACGTGGTGATCAGTAGGTATGGTCACTACGGACCATAACCATCGTGATCACGCTCACGTTATGAAGTTCCATGAACTTCGCATCGACCATAAGCTGGTCAACGTAGAAAGTCAACTAAACGTCGACTTTCGGACTCGAAAAGCGAATAAAAGAGCGAAAGAAGACTTACGGAGGGTCCCCGAGTGCTAATCTAGATCTAATAGCTCAGGTATGAAGCAAAGGCATCAACTTAGAGCATTTAGATCTGATTTGTGGGTTTTTACACAAAAAGGGGGGGGGGTATTTATAGGAAAAGTGGAACCGTTAGGATCGTTTTATCGAATATCGTGCCTCGATCTCGTGCGTACATGTGTCCAGGGGTTAGATTCAGTGAACTTGACCTTTGGCCCTTCATTGGGTGAAGAGGCATTGCCCTTTGATCGAACGAAAGGCCAGATTCTGCATTAAATGCAAAATCTTCTGTCTGACAGTCTCACGCGCCCCGCCTCAAGTTTGGGCAATCCTTACGCGGGTCGCCTGAAGTCCTCTGATCTGCCCACTTGCAGAATTTACATATTTGGCCCCTGTTGCGTTTTTAAGCCATTTCCAGCCCTTTTAAGACCTATAAAGCCATTTTTAAGGCCCTAAAATGATGCCTAAACATTGTGGACATGAAACATGCCCAAAAATATGTCGGATGTCGGTTCGTTTGGCCGTACGATCGCGATGTTCGCTTAATTACGACGGAATGCGCATAAGCGTAAAAGACGGTCCAAATGACGCGACGAATGGATTTTTCTTATGCCAAACACTAAGGCATAATATAAGGATGCTTACATAAATTTTTGGATGTCCGGAGGTATTCAGAACGTGAGTTATGCGCGAAAGTGCAAACTTATGCACTTTTTGACACTTTTAGTCCCTGAATGATCCAAAAGTTTGTTTTAGCATACCAAACCTCTCAAAGCCTATTTCTAAGCTATGTAAAGGATATTTATGGTATGTTTAACTTATGGACATGTTCCGGAATGTTCGTTACAGTTCAAATTGGCATACTTTCGCAGTTTGTCAAGTTTAGTCCCTGTAAGCGAATTAACTTGTTTTTGCTATACCAAAGCCTTCAAAACTTATTTCTAAGTGATGTAAAGGTTATTTAAGGTACGTTGAGTATATGTTGAGGTTCCGGAGTATTCGTCGCATTAAACTAAGTACGTTTACGCACCAGTTTGCGTATAATTCTCCAGAAAGCGTTGTAGAGTTTGAAATTGAACAAGAATGGATATGTGCAAAAGATACACATATTTACACAAGATCCCAAGTATGAAATACAATATTTCATCGGCTTGGTATTTGTTTGATGGTCGCGGTGACACAGGTGTCACACATTCAACACGAAAGGTGTTCAAACAAAAACCATAGTTTCAAAATGTAGCGGAAGCATAGTAAATAATCCAGTAGTAGTTAACAATTTTAAGTGTCATAATAGTTCAACAGAAAAGCCACGATCCTTGTCCACAACGACCCGCTTCTCCAGTGCAAGCTCCCAGTACCTAACGATCTGCAAGGCATGTAACAGAATGATCAACAAACTAGTTGAGCGAGTTCACAGAAAATAAATGCGTAATAGTAAGTTCGTTTGTAACAGGTGGCTCTACTGGGCCGATTGTATGTTCTATTGGTGGTGGTGTTCCACGTTATTGGTGGTGGTGTTCCACGTTATTGGTGGTGGTGTTCCACGTTATTGGTGGTGGTGTTCCACGTTGTATAACCACTAGACTACTCGTAACTATAGGTATCCTTCACAACCGAGGATAGTGATCAGTATAAGTATCCTTCACATCCGAGGATAGTGATCAGTATAAGTATCCTTCACATCCGAGGATAGTAATGTGGTAGTCTAGTCATAGTGTCAATAGTGTATCTAATCAACCTTTCAATCCCATTCCCAACACCCCGGGAATCCCATGCCTTGGTAAGAGTGTGAACTCACCTTGGTTTGCTCGGTATGCTAGGTTATGCACTCACAAGAATTTAATCACGTCCTATTGTATGCACGTATGACAAATCAGTTCATGTTCGCAATGATACGCATGCAATTTAATGTTCACATAGCAGTCAGTTTGCATATCGGCACAACACGTATTATTGCACGTATACAAATGTTAACGTTCATCAAGCATGGCATGCCAAATAAATCAAGCATATAATTCCATCTTTCAAAGTAGGTTCATAAATCCCTAGTATCTTTCGAATCCAACTATTATCTTTCGACAACAGTTATCACAATTATCCTTCGGACCGAATGTTATGTTTCGGACCAATGTCATCTTTTGGTCAAAGCTATCTTTCGGTCCAAACTATCTTTCGGTCAAAGTTACTATGGTTCGAAGGATAGGCATCTTTCGGTTCACAGCAAACATGTTTCGGATAACAAGTATCTTTCGGCATATTGGTTATCCTTCGATAAATAACAGTTACATTTTATTCAAGTTTTCCAAGTTTATCCGATTATCAATTAACACAACTGTCAAGTAATCGGTTACCTAAAATCGATCAAACAATCAGTTTCATATTAAAACCTTATGAACCCTAAATTTAACCGTATGAACAATAATAATACTCAATCATGTGTGTTCCGATTTCATGAACGATAACAATTTCGGATTGCATAAAATCACATCCGATCCATAATCACATCCGATTCACCAAACAGTATCATTAAACATAGTTCACAACAGATCCGATTAGCATACAAATCCGATTAACATCTATATACAATCATTATACATAACCGGTTAACATACAAACAACATATTGACATGTGATTGATAAATCATGAAATCATATGCTTTAGACACTAACCGGGATAGAAAGCAAAAGAATTGATCAGCAAGTAGTCTCCGTAAATTTGTGGTTGCCGTCACAAGTAAAGGTGTTCTAGGGTTTTTAGAAAAACTCCGACTTTGCATGCCATTCACCGTAT
Organism: Helianthus annuus; assembly: GCF_002127325.2. Lineage (NCBI taxonomy): Eukaryota > Viridiplantae > Streptophyta > Magnoliopsida > Asterales > Asteraceae > Helianthus > Helianthus annuus. Next base: position 120,371,201 of record NC_035444.2, read on the forward strand.
ATAAACATATTACAGGAGTGGGCCGAGCCCATTAGAAGACTGGGCCGAAAGATGTCGAAGGATCTCTTCTTGGCCCGAAGGATATGTTTCGAGACCCTTCAAGCCGAAAGCTTGATCTTTCGGATCGAAGGATATGTTTCGTGATCCTTCGATCCTTGAGCCATGTTACGTGGACATCCTTCGAAGGTTGTTTGTGTGATGTAATGTGTTTCACACTAACTAGTTTACACATTTACAAGTTTTGCAATGTAACAAACAAACAACTATGTACAGTCAAACAATCAAAACGTATAAAATTTCATGGCAACCAAATGTGCAAATAAACAACTAGTCAATACATGATCGTGTAATACATATGAAATCGAATCTTGGAAATTCGAGTTGTCACATTATCCCCAACTTGAAAGAAATTTCGTCCCGAAATTTGGTACGCACTCACTGAGGAAGCTAGGTAAGTTACATCGTTCACTGGTTTTCCTGGGGTGTCACATCATCCCCCCGTTGATTTGGAATTTCGTCCTGAAATTCAGTAGTAGTAGCTTCAGCCTCAGAAGTGGATGCATTGGTTTCGAATAGCTGGGGGTACTTTTCTTTCATCTGATCTTCGCGTTCCCAGGTATACTCTGGGCCACGCTGGGAGTTCCAACGAACTCGAACAAGAGGGATTCTCTTGTGTTTGAGGACCTTAACATCCCGGTCCGTGATTTCAACTGGTTCCTCGACGAACTGCAACCGCTCGTCGATAGTGAGTTCCTTAAAAGGAACTATAAGGGTCTCATCTGATAGGCATTTCTTCAGATTCGACACGTGAAATACATTGTGAACTGCACCGAGATCAGCTGGTAGTTTTAATCTGTAGGCTACTTTGCCAATCTTTTCTAAGATTTCGAATGGTCCGACGTACCGCGGATTCAGTTTGCCTCTTTTACCAAATCGAACCACACCCTTCCAGGGTGAAACTTTCAATAAAACCCGGTCCCCGACCTCAAATTCCAATGGCTTTCTACGCTTGTCCGCGTAGGCTTTCTGACGGTCGCGTGCTGCCGCCATGCGTTGTCGTATCTGTGCAATCTTTTCTGTGGCGTCCACTACAATCTCTGGACCCGTAATTTGACTATCCCCCACCTCTGCCCAACAGAGAGGTGACCGGCATTTACGTCCGTACAATGCCTCGAATGGAGCGGCTTGAATGCTGGTATGATAGCTGTTATTGTATGAAAACTCCACTAAAGGGAGGTGCTTTTCCCAGCCGTTGCCGAAATCGATGACACACGCTCGAAGCATGTCTTCAAGAGTTTGGATAGTTCGCTCAGACTGCCCATCCGTCTGAGGATGATATGCTGTGCTCATGTCTAATCGTGAGCCGAAGGATTTGTGCATCGCTTGCCAAAGCTCTGACGTGAATCGTGCATCGCGATCCGAAATAATAGAGGTGGGCACTCCGTGCCTCGAAACAACTTCTTTCAAGTAGATGTCTGCTAGGGTAGAAAACTTATCCGTTTCTTTGATAGCCAAGAAGTGAGCAGACTTTGTGAGTCGATCAACGATCACCCAAATAGTGTCATTCCCACGCTGGGATCTAGGTAAGCCCGTAACAAAATCCATGGAAATTTCTTCCCATTTCCATTGCGGTATCTTAGGCTGCTGAAGTAGACCAGAGGGTTTCTGATATTCAACCTTGACTCTCGCACAGGTTAAGCATTTTCCAACGTACGTAGCGATGTGAGCCTTCATACTAGGCCACCAATAAGTAGTGCTGATGTCGTGGTACATTTTATCCGACCCTGGATGTACCGAGTAGCGAGACTTGTGAGCTTCATCCATTACAAGTTCGCGTAAACCGCCATAAAGTGGGACCCAAATACGTCCCGTTACATAGTAGGCGCCGTCTTCCTTTTGTTCCATGCGTTGCCTTGAGCCGCGTAAGGCTTCAGCTTTGACGTTTTCGGGTTTCAGTGCTTCCAACTGAGCAGCTCGTATCTGTGCAGGAAGACTGGACTGAATAGTAAGCTGTAGCGCTCGCACGCGCTTAGGTAGAGTGTCTTTCCGACTAAGGGCATCAGCCACAACATTGGCCTTGCCTGGATGATACTTGATGGCGCATTCATAGTCGTTTAAAAGTTCAACCCATCTTCGTTGACGCATATTCAAATCCTTTTGCTTAAGAATATGCTCGAGACTCCTGTGATCGGTGTAAATCGTGCACCTGGTACCGTACAGGTAGTGTCGCCATATCTTAAGCGCGAAAACAACAGCTCCCAGCTCCAAATCGTGCGTCGTATAGTTCCGTTCATGAACCTTGAGTTGCCGAGAAGCGTAGGCTATCACTTTATCACGTTGCATCAACACACATCCAAGACCCTGGATGGATGCATCACAGTATACCACGAAGTCATCTGTGCCCTCTGGCAATGAAAGAATAGGTGCGCTGCAAAGCCTATCCTTTAAGTACTGAAAAGCGGTCTCTTGCGTATTACCCCATCTGTAAACGACACCTTTCTGTGTTAGCATAGTAAGTGGTTGCGCGATCTTTGAGAAGTCTTTAATAAATCGCCTGTAGTAACCCGCCAAACCCAAGAATTGGCGTATTTCTGTCGGTGTACGCGGTACTGGCCAGTTTCTGATCGAATCAACCTTGGATGGATCGACATGAATCCCATCCTTGTTCACCACATGGCCTAAGAAGTGGACTTCACGAAGCCAGAAGTCGCATTTGGAAAACTTTGCGTACAATTGCTCTTTTCGAAGAAGTTCCAAGATAAGACGTAAGTGCTGCTCGTGCTCCTCCTGACTCTTGGAGTAAATCAAAATGTCGTCGATGAAAACAATGACGAACTTTTCGAGATAGGGTTTGCACACCCTGTTCATAAGATCCATGAAGACTGCAGGCGCGTTCGTAAGCCCGAATGGCATGACAAGAAACTCGTAATGACCGTAGCGAGTTCTGAAAGCGGTTTTGGAGACGTCCTCATCCCGGACTCTCAGCTGATGATACCCTGACCTTAAATCAATCTTGGAATAGTAACACGACCCTTGCAACTGGTCGAATAGGTCATCTATGCGCGGAAGAGGATAACGGTTCTTCACTGTGACCTTGTTCAGCTCGCGATAATCGATGCACATTCTGAAAGTGCCATCCTTCTTTTTCACAAATAACACTGGAGCTCCCCAAGGCGAAGAGCTTGGACGAATAAAGCCCTTTTCCAAGAGCTCTTGTAACTGCTTCGACAGTTCTTCCAGTTCGGTTGGAGCCAAACGATACGGTGCGCGGGCTATTGGTGCTGCTCCAGGAGCTAACTCAATCTGAAACTCGACTTGACGATGAGGAGGTAAACCAGGTAAATCTTCAGGAAACACTTGAGGAAAATCACGCACAACTGGTATATCCTCCAGCTTCTTTTCCTTTGCTGATGCGTCAGTGACAAGTGCCAGAATGGCAGTATGTCCCTTTCGTAAACATTTCTGCGCCTTTAAGAATGAGATGATGCCAACCACAGCACCACTCTTGTCACCTTGTACTTCGAGAGGTTCCTGACTGGAGCGAGGAATACGAATAACTTTTTCTTTGCATAAGATCTCCGCGTGATGTTGGGACAACCAATCCATACCGATGACGACGTCGAAACTACCCAAAACTATGGGTATGAGATCAATCGAGAAAATCTGACCCGCTAGAACAATATTACAACCCTTGACTATCTGTGCGGCTTCTACACTTTTACCATTGGCTAGTTCTACGACGTGTTTGGTGTCTAGAGGTGTTGGTGTACGTTTTAATAATTTACTCATTTTCAATGACATATAGCTTGTATCAGCACCCGAATCAAATAAGACAGTAACATAAATATCGTCGAGAAGAAACTTACCCATAACCACATTGGGATCATTCACTGCATCTCCTCGACCCAACACAAAAGCACGACCACGAGCTTCATTGCCGTTGTTGTTGTTGTTTCCCCCGTTGTTGTTGTTATTGTTCCCGTTGCCCTGATTGTTGTTGTGATTGTTGTTGTTCTGGTTCCTGTTCAACTGAGGGCAATGCCTTTTGAAGTGACCCTCTGCACCGCAATTATAGCACCCTTTGTTACCCTGCTGCTGATTCTGCTGTGCTTGAGGTTGCTGCTGATTCTGGTTTGCAGGTCGAGCGCTTCTACAATCTTTGGCCTCATGACCCATCTTGAGGCATCTTTGACAACGAACCTTATTACACTGGCCACTGTGATGTTTGCTGCAGGTGTTACACTTTGGAAGGTTTCCTCGATACCCTCCCTGTCTGTGGCTGCCTGAGGAGTGCTGACTTGGACTCTGGTAACTGTCTGTCTTTCGCTGCTGAGCTTGTGACTGTACTGAAGCTGACCCCTTGCTAGAATCCCCATCCCATTTTCTCTTACTTTCACTGGGTGTAGCAAGTGTAGTAGAAGCAGTAGCGGTAGCAGTAGCACTGATACGCTTTGGCAGTTTGTTCTGATCCACTGCCTGATCGGTGATGCGATGAGCGAGACGCTGGATTTCCTGGATGTTGTTGAGGTTAGCCGAGGTAACGTGGCTCTGTATTTCTGGTACCAAACCCTTGAGATACAACTCAATACGCTTGTATGGGGGGTCCACCATAGTTGGACATAACACAGCCAACTCATTTGATCTCTTAGTGTAAGCTTCGATTTCCGAACCAACCATTTTCAAGTTATACAACTCGTCCTCCAACTTGTGAATGTCTTCTCTAGTGCAGTATTCCCTCTTGATCAGTTCTTTGAAATCATTCCAGGGTGTGGCGTTAGCAGCTGCCAACCCTAAGATCTGCACTTGTGCGTTCCACCAAGTGAGCGCAATCCCTTCAAGTGTGCCAGTGGCGAACTTCACCCTGCGAGCCTCAGGGCATTCACACATTTCGAAAACCGACTCGAGCTTTTCAAACCAGTGGAGGAGTCCAACTGCCCCCTCCGTGCCGCTGAACGAGCTAGGACGACAGTCCATGAAATTCTTGAATGTGCACCCAGGTTGTTGCTGAGCGGGTTGACCTATTGTGTACGAATAGGGCAAAGTTAAGTACGAGAATTAATGTAGGATCTAAAGATCCTAGTGTCTATACTGCAGGGTATACTACCTGCTTGGGCGGCTGCAACTGCCGCAGCAACGAGAGCCTCTAGCTGGGCTTGAGTCATGGTAATTCGTGCGGCCATTGATCTTCACATCAAAGGCAACATAAGTGAGAAAGGTTCGCGAATAGTGCGATGACAGAAGAGTGTAAGCACATAAGTATTCTCATGCAATAACAAGTTGTGAGCAAGGTAATGTAAGCATACTACGAGCAAAGTTCTATACAAATTCTAGCATGTAGGCAATAAACATAAACCTTATTACCTAGGAAGTTGAGTCTTGCACGTGGAGCGAAGCGTCGTTGTGGATCGTTGAGAGCACTGTTCTGGTTATAGTCTGGTTTTAATAAAAACGTTTTTCCATATTAAAACCAAGTTCTCTATAACCAATGGCTCTGATACCAATCTGTCACACCCCCAAAATCCACCTGCGGAGTATCACCGCTTGGGAGCGTGACTGACCAGGATCAAGCCACCAATCATATTGAACATGCAATTTATATCAAGTAAAATAAAAGTAAACCATCCATTCAACACGAAAGGTGTTCAAACAAAAACCATAGTTTCAAAATGTAGCGGAAGCATAGTAAATAATCCAGTAGTAGTTAACAATTTTAAGTGTCATAATAGGTCAACAGAAAAGCCACGATCCTTGTCCACAACGACCCGCTTCTCCAGTGCAAGCTCCCAGTACCTAACGATCTGCAAGGCATGTAACAGAATGATCAACAAACTAGTTGAGCGAGTTCACAGAAAATAAATGCGTAATAGTAAGTTCGTTTGTAACAGGTGGCTCTACTGGGCCGATTGTATGTTCTATTGGTGGTGGTGTTCCACGTTATTGGTGGTGGTGTTCCACGTTATTGGTGGTGGTGTTCCACGTTATTGGTGGTGGTGTTCCACGTTGTATAACCACTAGACTACTCGTAACTATAGGTATCCTTCACAACCGAGGATAGTGATCAGTATAAGTATCCTTCACATCCGAGGATAGTGATCAGTATAAGTATCCTTCACATCCGAGGATAGTAATGTGGTAGTCTAGTCATAGTGTCAATAGTGTATCTAATCAACCTTTCAATCCCATTCCCAACACCCCGGGAATCCCATGCCTTGGTAAGAGTGTGAACTCACCTTGGTTTGCTCGGTATGCTAGGTTATGCACTCACAAGAATTTAATCACGTCCTATTGTATGCACGTATGACAAATCAGTTCATGTTCGCAATGATACGCATGCAATTTAATGTTCACATAGCAGTCAGTTTGCATATCGGCACAACACGTATTATTGCACGTATACAAATGTTAACGTTCATCAAGCATGGCATGCCAAATAAATCAAGCATATAATTCCATCTTTCAAAGTAGGTTCATAAATCCCTAGTATCTTTCGAATCCAACTATTATCTTTCGACAACAGTTATCACAATTATCCTTCGGACCGAATGTTATGTTTCGGACCAATGTCATCTTTCGGTCAAAGCTATCTTTCGGTCCAAACTATCTTTCGGTCAAAGTTACTATGGTTCGAAGGATAGGCATCTTTCGGTTCACAGCAAACATGTTTCGGATAACAAGTATCTTTCGGCATATTGGTTATCCTTCGATAAATAACAGTTACATTTTATTCAAGTTTTCCAAGTTTATCCGATTATCAATTAACACAACTGTCAAGTAATCGGTTACCTAAAATCGATCAAACAATCAGTTTCATATTAAAACCTTATGAACCCTAAATTTAACCGTATGAACAATAATAATACTCAATCATGTGTGTTCCGATTTCATGAACGATAACAATTTCGGATTGCATAAAATCACATCCGATCCATAATCACATCCGATTCACCAAACAGTATCATTAAACATAGTTCACAACAGATCCGATTAGCATACAAATCCGATTAACATCTATATACAATCATTATACATAACCGGTTAACATACAAACAACATATTGACATGTGATTGATAAATCATGAAATCATATGCTTTAGACACTAACCGGGATAGAAAGCAAAAGAATTGATCAGCAAGTAGTCTCCGTAAATTTGTGGTTGCCGTCACAAGTAAAGGTGTTCTAGGGTTTTTAGAAAAACTCCGACTTTGCATGCCATTCACCGTATATAAACATATTACAGGAGTGGGCCGAGCCCATTAGAAGACTGGGCCGAAAGATGTCGAAGGATCTCTTCTTGGCCCGAAGGATATGTTTCGAGACCCTTCAAGCCGAAAGCTTGATCTTTCGGATCGAAGGATATGTTTCGTGATCCTTCGATCCTTGAGCCATGTTACGTGGACATCCTTCGAAGGTTGTTTGTGTGATGTAATGTGTTTCACACTAACTAGTTTACACATTTACAAGTTTCGCAATGTAACAAACAAACAACTATGTACAGTCAAACAATCAAAACGTATAAAATTTCATGGCAACCAAATGTGCAAATAAACAACTAGTCAATACATGATCGTGTAATACATATGAAATCGAATCTTGGAAATTCGAGTTGTCACAAGGGCTTTATTCGTCCAAGCTCATCGCCTTGGGGAGCTCCAGTACTTTTCGTGAAAAGAAGGATGGCACTTTCAGGATGTGGATCGACTACCGTGAACTGAACAAGGTGACGGTGAAGAACCGTTATCCTCTTCTGCGTATAGACGATTTATTCGACCAGATGCAGGGGTCGAGATACTACTCCAAGATAGACTTGAGGTCAGGGTATCATCAGCTGAGAGTCCGGGATGAGGACGTCTCCAAAACCGCATTCAGAACTCGCTACGGTCACTACGATTTTCTTGTCATGCCATTTGGGTTAACGAATGCGCCTACCGTATTTATGGATCTGATGAACAGGGTGTGCAAGCCATACTTAGACAAGTTTGTGATTGTCTTTATCGACGACATTCTGATTTACTCCAAGAGTCAAGAGGAGCACGAACAGCACCTACGATTGATTTTGGAACTCCTTCAAAAGGAGCAATTGTACGCCAAGTTTTCCAAATGCGACTTCTGACTTCGTGAAGTCCACTTCTTAGGCCATGTGGTGAACATGGATGGGATTCATGTCGATCCATCCAAGGTAGATTCGATCAGGAACTGGCCTGCACCGCGTACACCCACGGAAATACACCAATTCTTGGGTTTGGCGGGGTATTACAGACGATTCATCAAAGACTTCTCCAAGATCGCACAGCCGCTTACACTACTGACACAGATGGGTGTCACCTACCGTTGGGGAGGTCCCCAGGAAACCGCTTTTCAGTACCTAAAGGATAGGCTTTGCAGCGCACCTATTCTCTCATTGCCAAAGGGCACGGATGACTTTGTGGTTTATTGTGACGCGTCGATACAGGGTCTTGGGTATGTATTGATGCAACGGGATAAAGTTATTGCCTACGCTTCTCGTCAACTCAAGGTTCATGAACGGAACTACACGACGCACGATTTAGAGCTGGGAGCTGTTGTTTTCGCGCTTAAGATATGGCGACACTATCTGTACGGTACCAAGTGCACAATTTACACCGATCACAGGAGTCTCGAGCATATCCTTAAGCAAAAGGATTTGAACATGCGTCAACGAAGATGGGTTGAACTTCTGAACGATTACGAATGCGCCATCAAGTACCATCCAGGCAAGGCCAATGTTGTGGCTGATGCCCTCAGTCGGAAAGATACTACACCTAGACGTGTACGAGCTTTGCAACTCACCATTCAGTCCAGTCTTCCTGCACAGATACGAACTGCTCAGATAGAAGCAGTGAAACCCGAAAATGTCAAGGCTGAAGCCTTACGCGGGTCAAGGCAACGAATGGAACAAAAGGAAGACGGCGCTTACTATGTAACAGGGCGTATTTGGGTCCCACTTTATGGCGGCTTACGAGAACTTGTGATGGATGAAGCACACAAGTCTCGCTACTCGGTACATCCAGGTTCGGATAAAATGTACCATGACATCAGAACTACTTATTGGTGGCCTAGCATGAAAGCCCACATCGCTACTTACGTCGGCAAGTGTTTGACATGTGCAAAAGTCAAAGTGGAGTATCAGAAACCAGCGGGCCTACTTCAGCAACCCAAGATACCGCAATGGAAATGGGAAGAAATTTCCATGGATTTTGTTACAGGCCTACCCAGATTCCCAGCGTGGGAATGACACCATATGGGTGATCGTGGATCGACTCACCAAGTCTGCACACTTCCTGGCTATAAAGGAAACGGATAAGTTCTCCACTCTCGCAGACATCTATCTTAAAGAAGTTGTTTCGAGGCACGGGGTGCCCACCTCCATCATTTCGGATCGGGATGCACGATTCACGTCAGAGCTATGGCAAGCGATGCACAAATCTTTCGGCTCACGGTTAGACATGAGCACAGCATATCATCCTCAGACGGATGGGCAGTCTGAGCGAACGATCCAAACTCTGGAAGACATGCTTCGGGCATGTGTTATTGATTTCGGCAACGGCTGGGAAAGGCACCTCCCTTTAGTGGAGTTCTCATACAATAACAACTATCACACCAGCATACAAGCCGCTCCATTCGAGGCATTGTACAGACGTAAATGCCGGTCACCTCTCTGTTGGGCAGAGGTGGGGGATAGTCAGATCACGGGTCCGGAGATTGTAGTGGACGCCACAGAAAAGATTGCACAAATACGACAACGCATGGCGGCAGCACGCGACCGTCAGAAAGCCTACGCGGATAAGCGTAGGAAACCGTTGGAATTTCAGGTCGGGGACCGGGTTTTACTAAAAGTCTCACCCTGGAAGGGTGTGGTTCGTTTTGGCAAACGGGGCAAACTAAATCCGCGGTATGTCGGACCGTTCGAGATCATTGAGAAAATAGGCAAAGTGGCCTACAAGCTAAACCTACCAGCTGAACTAGGTGCAGTTCACAATGTATTTCACGTGTCGAATCTGACGAAGTGCCTATCAGATGAGACCCTCATAATTCCTTTTAAGGAACTCACTATCGATGAGCAGTTGCAGTTCGTCGAGGAGCCAGTTGAAATCACGGACCGGGAAGTTAAGGTCCTCAAAAACAAGAGAATCCCTCTTGTTCGAGTTCGTTGGAACTCCCGTCGTGGCCCAGAGTACACCTGGGAACGCGAAGACCAGATGACAGAAAAGTATCCCCAGTTATTCGAAACCAATACAACCACTGCTGAGGCTGAAGCTACTACCACGGAATTTCGGGACGAAATTCCAGATCAACGGGGGGAGGATGTGACACCCCAAGAAAACCAGCGAATGATGCAACCTATCTAGCTTCCTCAGTGGGTACGTACCAAATTTCAGGACGAAATTTCTTTTAAGTTGGGGATAATGTGACAACTCGAGTTTCTGACTTTCACTTTTGCATTTAATGCACGTTGACTTTGACTGTGTAGTTGTTTGACTTGTTTGACTTGTAACTGTGCATGTTATGTTATAATGAAACGTGTTGTGAGTATTGCATGTTATGTGTTAATGATATAATGTGAACCTGTTAGTACACACTCGAACTAGCTAAGTCTTGTATAACTTTCACGAATCAACCCGACGAAACAGAAGTTGATTCGCCAACAGCCACTCGACGAAACAAAAGCTTGTTTTGCCAACCCAAGCTCGACGAAACAGAAACTGTTCTGCCGGCCCAGTTTCGCCAAAAGCCCACTTAGGGCCCAATACGCTATTTTGCGTATAATAACGTGAAATGTTTCAGTTTCACACTTCTTAGCAATCAGTAAACCCTAGAGACTCTCTCCAACCTTGTGTGCGACGGCAACCTTGGATCTTTGAAGCTCTAGAGTTATTTTCCTCCATCTTTTACGGTTAGGGTTTAATCCGTGCATGATTGTTAATATGTATCCTTGTTATACGTTAATTGAAAAACATGGTTCATTATGTTATGCAATACTCGACCCTATGTTTCGAATTCTTTGATTAATTGTTTAGGATGATTGTTGTGAACGGTAATGAAACCGGTATTCATGGTCCGAATGTTATTGATAAAAAGGAATAATCTGTTTAGCACATAGAGTCCTCGTTGTTAAATTGAATGGGGTTATGATCTAATGGCATAGGCTGATTCATAGAGTGGATTTGTGTTATCGTATGCTCGTTATATGATTAAACCGTTGAGATAAATGTTTGGTTTCATTATGATAGATAGAGTATACATGAGCTGTTGGTTATGATGATGATTCTGTGTGATGAGGATGATCGATAATGCTCATGACAGCTGTTAGCAGGATTGGGGTTTTCTGTAAATCGTAACTGCCTTGTTTGACGTAACTGACATCATCTCGAAATAGAATTTTGGCGAAACAGAGAGGGTGATTTGCCAAGGGGTAATTGACGAAACAGGTGGGGTGTTTCGCCAAGGGTAGTTGACGAAACAGAACTGTGTTTCGTCAACGGGTTGAACGACGAAACAGAATGTGTTTCGCCAAATCTGTGTTTCGCCAATTCTATGTTTCGCCGATTTGATATTTTTGCACAGTAACTACTTCTGTTGAAATTTAACTGAGTTAACTAACTGCCGTTAAATGCCATACATGACTTGTATGATTCTGAATACGTGCAATGTACTATTTGGTGATATGTCTATGCGTGAACAATACAAACTGATTGTGTATACGTGCATACCCTAGGACGTGATTGATTTACTTCGAGCACATACTTAGCATACTGAGCAAATCCAAGGTGAGTTCACACAGCCAAGGCATGGGGTTCCCGGGTAGGAATGGGATTGGATGACTTACTGTATATACTCAGATGATAGAACCTAACGATAAGATACGGCTAGACTAGTAACACTTATTGAACTGATCTTCGCACACCTGCCAAGGGTTGGCCGCGATATTATGACTGACTTCGCATACCTGCCTTAGGAAGGCCGCGAACTAAATTTACTAACTTTCGCACACCTGCCTGGGAGGCCGCGATACAAATAAACCTAGTCTAGAATACTTGGCAAAAACATCCCCTAATATCTTCGCATACCTGCCTGGGAGGCCGCGATGGAAACTAATACGATACATGACATAACGAACGAACATACTACTACCCATACTATTACCATTACTGAACTATACACTGTGAACTCGCTCAACTAGTTGTTGACTCTCTGCTGCATGCCTTGCAGGTCGTTAGATTCATGGAGCTTGCACGGGGAGGAGCAGGACGTTGTGGGCATGGATCATGAACGCTTAATTAAACACTTATGACATTTCATACATTATTATTTATGTTGGGTTTATTTACATGCTTCCGCTACTTAAACAAAGTTTGGTTTTGAACATTAATCATGTCGTGATGAGTTACATTATCTACTTTTATTATTAAATGATGTGTTCGATATGATTGGTGGCTTGATCCTGGTCAGTCACGCTCCCAAGCGGTGATATTCCGCAGGTGGATTTTGGGGGTGTGACATCTGCACTCCCCAACGAAATCTATGCTGGACTGTTACATTGTGACAGTGCAAAAGAATTGTGGGATGCATTGAAGGAACAGTTCGGAGGAACAGAGGAGGTTATCGAAAACAATAAGGAAATACTGAATCAGCAGTATGAAACGTTTTGTCACGTCAAAGGGGAATCACTAACCCAACATTTTGAATGTTTCAGTTGTCTCATCAGTGAACTAAGGCTTGTTAAGGTTACATTTCCAAATGCAACCCAAAATAGCAGGTTCCTTAGATCATTGCCAGAAAAATGGGACACCATTGCTTTTGTCACCAGGAATTCAGCTGAATTCAAAGATCTGACCCTGACCCAACTCCATGGTAGACTCCTGACCTATGAAAGGGAGTTGAACCAAAATAGGAGGTTGCAAGAGTCTGGTAAGGTTGTTGATGATTATTCATTCGGCAGCACAGCTCTGTTAGGTCAGGAAGAATCTGGCAGTAGTATTAAGGATCAGAGTTATGATCATTTTATTGACATAACAGCTGGGGGTAACTTCGTCAACTCTGATTCTCAATCTACAAATTATGCTTTCACAGCAAATACTGAAAACCAGATGTTAGATAATTTGTGTTTTGAGCTGAATGATTTGCAACATTTTGATCCCACTGACTTAGAGGAGATGGACATATTGCATCAGTTGGCCTTGCTTAGTGTAAGAACAAGCAAGTTCTACAAAAGAACAGGGAGAAAATTTCCAGGGCTTCATGGAAATTTAAGGGTGGGGTTGGATAAATCGAAAATCAAGTATTACAAGTGTAGTAGGCTAGGTTACTTTGCTAGAGAATGTAGGAGTCAAACTACTGGTCCTATAATAACTCACCCTAGCACAAATCCTAGACCACAACAACAAAACACTGTGCACTATACCCAATATGCCCCTACAGCACATGTTAACACTGCTCATTATGCTGCAACCCCAATGACATATTTTCACAAGTTGATGCTTGTGCATCAGCCAAGGAAATATGGGATCAGTTGGAAAATCTTTGTGAAGGAGGAGAAAGGATGAGAAGAAACAAGAGAACAAACAACGTCTCATCTTATGAAAGGTTTAAAAGTTTACCTAATGAAAAGTTAAATTACACATATCAAAGGTTCACAAAACTTTTAAACGAGCTAAAGAAATTTGGTATAACTAAATCAAATGATGAAAGAAACATAAAATTTCTTGATGCTTTGCCTAGAGAATGGAGGAGTCTAACAATGACTTTGTCCTCAACCTTAGAACTAGGAAAGATGAGTCTTCATGACTTATACAGCATCTTGATCCCCAGAGAGGAAGAAATATTTAAAGAAACCATTCAAAGAGGGGGATCTTTAGCTCTTATCTCAAACCCACAAAGACCAACAACTTCCAGTGATCCACAACCGTCAAACAGCCAGAGTTTTGAAACTTCTGACACATCATCAGATTTTTCAGCTTTTGCTGAAGCTATAGCACTGCTCACCAAAACATTTGAGCAGAGGTTGAGGGGAGGATGCCAGAGATACCAGAGGAGTGATAGAGGGAGGATGGATGGTAGATCTAAAGAAGAAGTTAGATCTAAGGATAAAGGGAAGGCTGAGGTGGTGTGCTATAAGTGCAAGCAAAAAGGTCATTATGCATAAGAATGCAAGACCAATAAGCTGAAAGACGTTGCTTACTATGAAAAAGAAGCTTGAGGAAGCTAAGAAGCAACAACAGCAAGTCAGCTTAATTGCTGGAACAGATACATGGCTATCTGATGACTCTTCTGATGATGAAGAAGAAGAAATGGCCAACTTCTGTCTCATTGCACTTTCAGAAGGCATACCAGAAACTTCAGGACAACAGGTAAGTTTAGACAATCTTGATCTTGAACACAAGCTAATGAGCTCATGTCAGATTTTTTAAACCTGCAAGTTAAACATCAATCAGATGGTAAAAAATCTAATGAGTTGCAGAGGACTTTGAATAAAATTATTCTTGAAAACCAATTACTTATAGAACAAAATTTAGACCAAAGAGCTAAAATCGAGTTCTATGAAAATGAAAGAAGAGATCTTTACAAGAAAATCAATGATAAAGAAATTAATGTAAGAGGTTTTCAAGAAGCAAAAGAATTTATAAATTTCATTGAGTCCACTCCAAAGAACAAAGGAGAGGGTTTGGGTTATGTAAGAACAAATAATAGGAAACCCACTGTCTTTGTAAAAGCAACTCAACAGATTTCTGATAAATTTACATCAGAATCTGATTCTGAAACTTGCAAATCAACATGTTCTGAATATTCCTTCGATAAGCCAAACTTTGAACCAAAAATAAGTGAACACAATCAATAGTTTGTAAAAACTCCAGAGGCAGTTCACTTATCTTTTCAAAATTATCCCATCATTCCATCACAAGAAACTACATCAGAAATTTCTGATGATTCTTGTATGTATGTTGACATACTGAAGCTTGTTCAACAACATCTCCAAAAGAAAAAGAAAAATTCTGTTAATGGCTCAGCATATAACAGAAATTCTGATGAAAGGTCATTTAGAAGAAATAATAAAACTAAAATATCATCAGAAAGAGTACCCAAGCATGCCTGGGTACCTAAAACCCTCTAACCATTCCATTTCAGGACCATCATGTGCAGCAGATCTGGTACTGTGACTCAGGAAGCTCCAAGCACATGACTGGGGATATGAGCTTACTCAGCAACTTTGTCTCAAAGCTGGGTAAAATGGTGAACTTTGGAAATGGAGTGAAAGGGAGGATCATGGGATACAGATGTATCAGGTATGGATGTTTGACCATTGAAAGAGTAGCCTTTGTTGAAGGCTTAAAGTATAATTTGCTGAGATGTGGTCAATTTTGTGACAAACGTTTTCAGGTAACATTTTTACCAGAAAAATGCTTGCTAATAGGTATGGATGATAACAAAATATATTAAAGTGGCAAAAGAATAAGAAAATCAATTTACTACTATGATTTCAAAGAAGAAAATAAACATCCAAAATTATGTTTATTTTCAAAAATCAACAAAGGAAGTAGTTGGTTGTGGCATAAAAGGTTGGCTCACTTAAATTTCAAAAACCTAAGCAAACTAGCAAGTAAGGGTCTGGTAAAAGGATTACTTTTATATCCTCTAAAAAGGATAAAATTTGTGATGCACGTGAGATGGGAAAATCCAAAAGAAGCTTACATAAATCAATTTCTGAATCTTCCATTACATAAAATTTGGAACTTTTACACATGGATTTGTGTGGACCCATAAGTACAGAAAGTTTTTTCTGGAAAGAAATATACACTAGTAATAGTTGATGATTTTTCCAGATATACATGGGTTGAATTTTTGAGAAAGAAAAGTGAAACACCTGATCTGATCATTAATTTTATCAAGAAAATTGAAAACCTGTTAAAATTAATAGTCAAAAGGATCAGATCAGACAATGGGACATAATTTAAAACTTCAAAAATTGAGAGCTTTCTTGTGAGTAAAGGAATCTCTCATGATTTTTCAGCTCCCAGAACCCCTCAACAAAATGGGGTTGTTGAAAGAAAAAATAGAACCTTAGTAGAAGCTGCCAGAACAATGCTTGCCTATGCCAAAATACCCACTCGCTTTTAGGCAGAAGCAATTGCAAATGCATGTTTTACTCAAAACAGAACCCTTATTAACAAAAGGCTAAACAAAACACCTTACAACATTATAAATAGAAGGATTCCAAGTGTAAAAATTTTACACACATTTGGTTGTAGATGCTTTGTTTTCAATGATTTTGAAAGCCTTGAAAAATTTGACAGAAAAGCAGAAAAAGGTATTTTTCTTGGATATTCTTTGTCCTCAAAAGCTTATAGAATCTTTATTCTTAACACAAGGACAATCAAAGAAAGTTTACATGTCTCATTTGATGCCTCATCAGAAACTGAGGTTTCTGATGAATACATGAAAGAAATAAATTTTTCTGACAAACAAGAAAATTATGAGAATCTCTTTGAAATGATATCTGAAGATTTTCTAGAACATGATAAATCTCTCACATATAAATCATCAGAAATATCATGTACTAACCCTGCAGAACAAGTCAATAGCACATCAGAAAGTCAAAATTCTGGTGCATTACACCCAACAGAGGCAACTGAACAGGGGGAAACTTCAAATCCATTAGAACCAACAATTGTTCACAACAGGTTAAGATGGATCAAAGAGCATGTTCATTCTGATATCATTGGCACTCCAGCTGATGGTGTGAGAACAAGATCTGCAACTGCACATGAATGTGCATATGCTGGGTTGTTGAGCAAAATAGAACCCAAATCTGCCAAAGAAGCTCTAAATGACCCAGGCTGGATACAAGCTATGCAAGAAGAGCTAGATCAATTCGAGAAGAGCAAGGTATGGGATCTGGTACCCAAGCCTAAAGATAAATCTATCATAGGCTCAAAATGGGTATACAGGAATAAATATGATGAGAATGGCATAATCACCAGGAACAAAGCAAGGTTAGTGGTCAAAGGTTACTGTTAACAAGAAGGTATTGATTATGATGAAACTTTTGCACCAGTAGCTAAATTAGAAGCTGTAAGAATTTTTCTTGCTTATGCTGCATCGAAGGATTTCAAAGTTTATCAAATGGATGTGAAATCAGCTTTCCTGAATGGTAAAATTGAAGAAGAAGTTTATGTGCAACAACCAGAAGGTTTTGTTGATCCAAAATTTCAAAATCATGTTTATAGATTAAACAAAGCCGTATATGGATTGAAGCAAGCTCCTAGAGCCTGGTATGAAACATTATCAAACTTCTTAATCAATTCTGGGGTTACCAAAGGTACTATTGACGCCACACTTTTTCTCAAAACACACAAAGGTCATACCTTGTTGGTTCAGATATATGTTGATGACATTATATTTGGATCAACAAATGAAAAATTTTGCAAAAAGTTTCAAAAGTTGATGACCAGCCACTTTGAAATGAGTATGATGGGTGAATTAACCTTTTTCTTAGGGTTACAAGTCAAACAAAGAATTGATGGAATATTTTTGAGTCAATCAAAATATGTGAAAACAATTCTACAAAAATATTCACTTGAAAACTCCTCTGTTTCAAAAACTCCCATGGCAACAGGGAACAAATTAGATTCTGATAAAGATGGAATAAGTGTAGATATTAAAGCCTATAGAGAAATGATAGGGTAACCAACTGGGGTGTCCCAGTTGGCCAGCCTCATCCCTTCTTTCAGTAGAGCCCCGGGTTCGAGCCTTGGCAACCCCAAGTATTGAATTCCGGGTGGGATAATCACCGCCAGGCAGCTATGGGGCTGAGCTAGCTTGCGTGAGTTGAAATACTCCGGCGGCCGGGAGGTCCGTGCACTAACCCCCCCCCCCTAGAGGAATGATAGGGTCATTGCTATATTTGACTGCAAGCAGACCAGATATCATGTTTGCTACATGCTTTATGGCCAGATATCAATGTGATCCTAAAGAATCCCACTTAAAAGCTGTAAAAAGGGTTTTCAAATATCTAAAAGGCACTTCAGAACTTGGTCTCTGGTATCCAAAGGATACAAACGTTGAATTAATTGCATACACAGATGCAGATTATGCAGGGTGTAAGATTGACAGAAAAAGCACATCTGGTGCTTGCCAAATCTTGGGGGAAAAATTGGTATGTTGGGCAATCAAGAAGCGAAACTGTGTTGCCACATCAACAGCAGAATCAGAATATGTTGCAGCAGCAAGTTGCTGTTCACAAGTGCTGTGGATGCAAACTCAACTGAAGGATTATGGAGTAAATCTGACAAAAATCCCAATTCTATGTGATTCAAAGAGTGGAATTGCAATAAAAGAAAATCCAGTTCATCACTCAAGAACCAAACACATAGATGTCAGATATCACTTCATAAAAGATCATGTGGAGAAAGGTAACATTGAAATGTATTTTGTTCCACCTGAAAACCAAATTGCTGATATCTTTACAAAACCTCTTGATGAAAAGAGACATAACTTTTTGATCAGCAAACTGTGCATGGTTAACTTAAAAGATGAAAATTTTTCAGAAATAAAAGCAACACAAAATGAAAACCAAATTGACGATCATCAAAAGACCGATAATAAAAGGACAATTAAACAAAGTTCTGATGAAGAAACCCATCTATCTGGTGGAACATCAGAAGGTCTAATAGATCATCAATGAATGTGATGATTTATCAGAAATTCTGAAGAAATATCAGAAAATCTGATGAAAACATCAGAAATTCTGATACTCATAAGGAATTTTGTTTAAACTGCAGAACGATCATTAATCATCAAGGGACCATATCTTCATACAAATTCCATTTGTATAAATTCATAGTTGTCCTTAGTTTAATTTTTGTTGTTTTTTTTTTGTATTTCATTAAAAAAAAGGGGGAAATGTGACATGCATGAATATAAAATTAAATCCAGAAAATTCAATCATCACAATTTTTTTTTCTTTTCAGAAAAATTAATTTTTATCTTACATTTTCAACTCATGCAACGTCATTTTGTCATAAGGAGTTTAAGACAAACACGTAAGCACCAAAATGATTAGAAGCTATGAAAGTAGCCGCCTAGCTATTGAATGCTTATTCACACAAAGGGCTTGGTAGACTGTCATATTCACTGCAATAGATATCGTCTTAAATGAAGAGATGAAAAGAAAATCCTTTTTAATGTTAATATGAAACTATCACTTTCATCTATAAATATTAACAACTTGAAAAAGACATTCTTCACAACAAAATCATCTCTTCAAAAGCCTGTCATCAGAAATCTTCTTATTTCAAATGGGTCGCCCAAAATCAATGGAAACTAACCAATTCCCTCTCAACCTTCACAAAAATCATAATCTCAGGCTAAGATCTAACTTGGAAGGACCTGCATGGGAGGACTGCAGGTTTGTGTATAATATGATCATACGAAGTCCTTTGGGCTTTGCTGTATCAACACATGTCACTATATTTCTAGAACTTCTTCAAGAGTTCTAGTGGAATGCTCAAATCATTATGAGTGGCACTTCCATGTGGATAAATAGTGAGGTTATGGGGGTAAAAATCACCCTAAAGGAGGAAACACTCAGAGATATCCTCCGATTGGGTGTTGATCAAGAAGTCACCATACTAGATAAGGCAGAGGTGCAACGAACCTTGATAGAAATGGGTTATCATTCAAACAACGTGTCAAGGCAAGTTTGCAAATCTGGATTTATACCACCTTTCCAGTATCTGGTAACACAGCTAAGTGTTTGCTTTTCTAAGAAGATTGGACACTTTAACGAGCTGTCTCATAGGATGATGGAAGTGGTTCACGCTGTTGTACAGGAAAAACCTTACAACTATGCTAAGTTTCTCATGAGAGACTTAGAAGCAAACGTCCATGACCGTCACCCTTTTCTGATCTTCCCCCGCTTTGTAACCAAGGTGATCACAAGTCAGCTGGACTTTGGAGGAGTAAGAAGCTGTTATACAATAGCTGAGCTGGCACTTCAAGAAAATGGAAGAGATACTTCCTTGGTTCCATCAACCAATCACACAGGAAGGATAACTAGTCTCTGGTTATATGTGAAGTGCATGTATAACGTGTTGGATGAGGAGGATGAGTAGTTGGTGTTTACTTGTTTTTGTTTTACTTGTGTGTTTAACTATCTTTTGTTTAGTAATATATTAAGTTTGTCTTAAGTACATGTTACTTATATATGTCAATAGGTCTAGGGGGAACTAAGAAATCTTGTCTGATAAAAACAAGGAAAATCTGGTAAAAATCAAATGAAATCTGATAGGATTTAGTAAATCACCAGAATCTGATAGGATTCATCAGAAACCTCATTAAACCATCAAAATTTGTTCAAATTACCAGATAAACTGAAAATTTGATGAATACATCAAAAGAAAATTTCTTTTGACAAACGGGAAAGTTTGATTGTTCAAACAGAAAAGAAACATGTCTTTAACCAGATACAAAGGAACTTATAAAACATCTAAATTATTTTTAGATAAGTTTCTTTCAAATTTTTTTCTGAGGATTGGAACAAGCTGTATGACAAAGACTTCCTGATACATCAGAACAAAGGTGTGGAGTTCACAAATACAAGGTAAGTAAAAATTCTTCAAACTCTACTCATTCCCTCTCATCTTCAAAAAAAAAAAAATAAAAAAAATATTGCTGATTCAAAATTTTATAAATGAATCAAATACATTCTGATGATATATATGGGAAATTCAACTCTCCAAGAATTACTTAAAGACTTTCTAATATATATCATTGAAAGGACAACATGGGAAGGTACATAAGCTCAGAAAAGGTTTTAATTGGACCCTGTTTGAAAACAAAAGGGGTCCCACATGAAGAAAAGGTGCAAGTTGGATACTAATGTTTATCCATTTAAATCGTTGGAATCTCTAATTACCCTTAGAAGAGATATACATTAAATTAGAGATAAACCAAAGGTTTTTCAAAAACGGTTGCTTCTTTAAAAGATTAAAACATCATTAAGGTGTAATAAACCACCTTGAATACAAACAACCCATGAAAAACACTCAAAAATCTCTGTCTCAATTCACTATAAATATCCCATTCAAAAACAGAGACTTCCATCTTCAACCTTCATTCTCAAACCCTAAAAACCTTTTTCAAAGCAAAAACCCAAATCCTGAATGGCTGCTACCAACATCAATTCACCGCCAATTGAACACTCTGTTCCGTTGATCACTGAAGCTGAATTTCTTCCACTAAAAGGCAATAATGAAGCAATGAATGTTAACATTGAAGAATATGACATAAAGTGTCAAATTCTCATTGAATTTCTGATCAGATGTCCGATAGCTCAAGCTCTTACAAAAACCAGATATATACCAGAAAGACTGCTAAAACAAGTTGTAAAAAACTCTCGAGCCTAATAGCACATGTATGAAGCTAACAGCACACGTATGGGAAAATATCTTCATTACAATTACACCGGAGAAAATAAGGGAATGTTTAGAATTACCCTTAAACCAAGGCTATGAAGAAGCACCAAGAAAAGAAGATATGTTCGCACAACTTGATACTGTAATGGGCTACAATACAAAGATTTCAAAGATCAATGAATTCAAGAGGAACAAGCTACCTGCCTTCTGGCAAGTATTAATGGAGATCCTGAACAAGTGTTTATCATCAAAGATTGGAGGTACAGATCAGATAAATATGAATGTTCTGACAATCATGTTCAGCCTCATAAATGGGTTAGATATTGATTTTGGAATAGAAATATTTAATCTGATCAGAAGATCAATTCTGACTAAAACTGGAAGGATAGACTCACATTTACCCTTTCCCAGATTTCTGTCAATCATAATTTCTGATGCTTTTTCTGAAAGGAACCTACAAATTCCAAAATTAAAAAATATGTGGAAAACAGAAATTATGAGACCTTGGAGTGCTGCAGGGTCATGGAAGTCAGATTTTGATGTACCTGTTCTGTCAGAAAGAATGATGTGTCTTATACCAGAAGATTCACCATACAGAGCAGAATATCTGAGGATATTAAGCAAACAGGCAGAAACCAAAGAAGGATTTGAAAATGTATCACCCATGGAGCATGATGCAGAAGAATCTATGTGACAACTCGAAATCTAGAACCTTTCGTTGTGTCTTGATGTAGCTTGCTTGTATGTTATGTGATTAGTTGACCGATTGAACTTAATGATAAACGTGAACCTTTTTACTTGATATGTGCTTGTTATGTGTGCATTGTATATATTTATATGTATTATAAGTGAACCGAGAACCCAACCCGAGAACAAAGAACCCGACTCGAGACCATGAGGTCTCGAGTGAATAGTGACCGAATGGGCCTTTGGGCCGAGAACCTTTGGCCGGTTGGGCCTTTGGGCCGTAAACCCCACCCGAAACCCATTAAGGGTGCAACACTTGGAACTTGACTATATATATACCACCCTTAGCCATTCTTGTCATTTGTTGAACATTAGAACACACACACTCTCCTATTCTCTCTCACTTAAACTCTAGAACACAAACACTTCATCATTCTCGGATTTGGACTTGGATCGGCTCACACACACACCCGGTTGGAAGCTTTACACACACCCTCGAAACCCATTAACCGGTTAGTGTTTTTAATGTTTATGGTTGATTTTTGTTGTGATTGGTGATGTATGAATGTTGATGATTCATGTTATGCTTAGTGTTTGAGTTTGATGGTTAAGTTGTTCTTTTTATATGAGATGATTGTTTATCAAGAAGCTTGTTTGACGAAATAACCATTTGTTGTCAAAAGATGAAACTATATGCATGGGTTATGATATCTTGTGTTAAAAAGAGTTTAAACTACTAGATTTGATGATTCATGAAATCGGTTTACATATGTCATGAAATCGGCTTAGAATAGAGACAAGCTTGTGTTGTTATGCTCAAAAGTTTAATGGTTGTTCATAGTTTGGTTGAATAAGTGTTAAAAATGTTATGATCTTGATGAATATGGTTTTGAATATATGAAGAACACTTTGAATGATAGTTGAAGATTGAAAACCCTTGTGATTTTTGATCCATTTTGACTAATAGCCTGATTAGGAAAACTGTTAGTGGAATTCTATTGGTTATTTCCTGATTTAGGGCCTGATTACATAGTACCATTTGGCTGACCACATCTGCATCAGCACCTGAACGTGAAAATGACAGCATACCGACTCGCAATCAACCAGTTGCGACTCGCAACCACAGCGTGATGACTCGAGACCACGCGGTTGCGACTCGCAACCATAGCAGGACAAGCCGAGACCACAGGATACGAGTCCCGTTGCGACTCAAGACCTCAGCATGATTAACCGAGACCACGGTTGCGACACCGGTTGCGACTCGCAACCACCTGAGATCAGCACACACAGCATGACTCGAGACCATGCTTGCGAGTCCGGTTGCGACTCGAGACCACACCTTTGGGCCTTAGTTAATGGGCCGGCCTTGTGGACTTCTGTGTTAACTGTTATTACGTGTTTGGGCCTAAGTAGTTGGGCTGAACTTGTGAACCGTATGTGCTACTGCTGATTAAGAATACTGTGAACTGTTAAACGTGTTTGCCCTACGTGTTAAACATACGTGCATTGCTGGCTTGAATCTGATTATAAGTGATATCCGTGTTAGGACGTAACTGACTACTTGCGACTTGATTGACTTTCTGTGATTAACTGCCGAGCAAACCAAGGTGAGTTCACACCCTCTACAAAGCATGGGATTCCCTGGGTTGGGAACGGGGTTAAGGAACGTGGATTCCTCGTCCTCCTTGGGTAGGACGTCTGTGGTTCAGGAATGTGATTCCTCGTCCGGATGGACGGATAAACGTACTAGACTAAAACTCTATCACGAAGTCCCTCCTTTTTTGTATCGACTAATCGCCGGGCCAATGGCGAGCGGGTCATTAGTTAGATAGCGCTATTTAGGTCTGACAAGCCTCACACCGTGCCGCAGAGGACGGGCGTGAACTAATGGATCTGGGGCACGTCAATGATGATAGACATTGATGTTTTCAGGGCACATAAACATGACTACAGTCAGCAGTCGATATGGTAACGAGTCTAGTGTACGCATGGGGTAGCCCCCACGGCCGAAATGCCTGATAACTACATGGGGTAGCCCCCACGGCCGGAGTGCCGGAGTAACTGGGAATGAACATGTCACGTTTTAAACTATGGGGTAACCCCCACGGCTGGATGCCAGCTAAAGTAAACTGTTTTCGAAATAACTAAAACGAACACCCAACCGTGAACTCACTCAACTAGTTGTTGACTCGTTACTACATGCTTTGCAGGACCATAGGTACTCAGCTGGAGCTTGCATGGAGGAGGATCGTTGTGGGACAGGGATTGCTACAAGACTATGTTAAACTTGAAACTTTTGGAACTTATGTTATAACTTTAAACTTATGCTTCCGCTTGCAACTTAACTTATTTGTTTTGAAACACCAATCGTATTGGTTAAACTTTTATGATCATTATATGCTTGTTCAGTATGATTGGTGGCTGGATCCTGGTCAGTCACGCCTCCAAGCGGTAGTACTCCGCAGGTGGGATTTTGGGGGTGTGACAGATTGGTATCAGAGCCATAGGTTATAGTGAACTTGGTTTTAATAAAGGAGAAACGTTTTTTTGTTAAAACCAGACTATAACCGGTTTAGTGCTCAACGGTCCACAACGACACTTCGCTCCTCATGCAAGGCTCGACACTCTAGGTAACATGATGTATGTATATTGCCTACTTGTTAGTTACATAGTACATTGCTCATGGTATGCTTGATTAGTATAGCTACTGTTGTTTGAACACGTGCGTGCTTACTCTGTCTTACTATCGTACTTTCGCGAACCTCTCTCACACGTATTGCTCTTATTATGAAGAACCATGTCTGGACGCGTTAACATGACACAAGCCCAGTTGACGGCTTTGATCAACGAACGAGTTGCCGCAGCACTCGCAGCTGCACACGCAGGAGGTATATCCTGCAGTCCGAAATTGTTCTAGGATCATTTGGATCCTACTCTCGTGAACCAACCTTTGTGTTTAACTCTGTCTTTCTTTCACCTACCTTAGGTCAGTATGCTCAGGCACCGGTGTGCACTTTTAAGACCTTTATGGACTGTCGACCCACTACTTTTAGCGGAACTGAAGGAGCAGTAGGTCTCCTACACTGGTTTGAGAAACTGGAGTCTGTGTTCGAAATGTGTGAATGCCCTGAAGCGCGCAGGGTGAAGTATGCTACTGGTACTCTCGAGGGTTTGGCTCTCACGTGGTGGAATGCTCAAGTGCAGATGTTAGGGTTGGTTGCTGCCAACGCCACCCCATGGGAAACTTTCAAGGAAATGATCAGGGAGGAATACTGCAGTCGTGACGACATTCACAAACTGGAAGATGAGTTCTACAATCTTAAGATGTCGGGGTCAGAGATTGAAGCATACACTAAGAGATCGCATGAGCTTGCCTTGTTGTGTCCTACTATGGTGGATCCTCCGTATAAGCGAATTGAACTCTACCTCAAGGGCTTGGTGCCAGAGATCCAAAGTCATGTGACTTCAGCGAACTTGACTACTATCCAGCAGGTTGTACAGTTGGCTCACCGTCTTACTGATCAGGCGGTGGAGCAGAACAAGTTACCGAAGCGTATAGGTGCTGCAACTACTTCTGGTGCTTCTAGTGGGGATAAACGGAAATGGGATGGAACTTCAAGCAGGGGTTCAACTTCAGTGCAAACTCAGTCTCAGCAGAGAAAGACGGATGATCACAAGAGCCCCAGTCAGCAATCATCCGGTGGTCAAAGTCATGGTGGGTACAAAGGGAATCACCCCAAGTGCAATCGTTGCAACCTACACCACAGTGGGCCATGCACCAGGGGCAACTGTCATCGGTGCAACAAGCCTGGTCATGTTGCAAAGGATTGCAGGAGCGCATATCCCGTCAATCAGAATCGACAGCAACCTCAGCAGAACCAGCGACAACAGCAGGGTAACAACAAAGGGTGCTTTCAGTGTGGAGCTGAAGGCCACTTCAAGAAAGATTGTCCCCGACTGAACAACAACAACAACAACAACAATCAGGGGAATGGTAACAATGGAAACAACAACAATGGTGCTAGGGGACGAGTGTTCGTGATTGGTCAAGGTGAAGCAAGGAATGATCCCAACGTGGTGACGGGTAAGTTCCTTCTCGACGACTTTTATGTTACAGTCTTATTTGATTCGGGTGCCGATACTAGCTATGTGTCACTAGAAGTTAGTAAGATGCTTAAGCATATTCCTACACCCCTGAGCGACAAGCACACTGTAGAGCTAGCTAATGGTAAGAATTTGGAAGCCTCACACGTGGTCAAGGGTTGCCAGCTTATTCTCGCTAACCAGACCTTCTCTATTAACCTTATTCCTATTGTCTTGGGTAGTTTCGACGTTGTCATTGGGATGGATTGGTTATCCCAACACCGAGCAGAGATTCTTTGCAACGAGAAGATCGTTCGTATTCCTGGTTTAGGTAGTGAACCTCTCATGATTCGTGGCGACAAGAGAAGTGCTGTTGAGAACATCATCTCTCTTCTTAAGGCTCAGAAATGCTTACGAAAGGGCCACACTGCGATTTTGGCTCTAGTTACGGATACCACAGAGAAAGAGAAGAAGTTAGAAGATTTTCCCGTTGTACGCGACTATCCTGAGGTATTCCCTGAGGAATTACCTGGTCTTCCGCCCCATCGCCAAGTCGAGTTTCAGATTGAACTAGCTCCTGGAGCTGCGCCTGTAGCCCGTGCACCTTATCGATTAGCGCCATCAGAGTTAGAAGAACTCTCCACGCAACTACAAGAACTCTTGGATAAGGGTTTCATTCGTCCTAGCTCATCGCCTTGGGGAGCCCCAGTACTTTTTGTAAAGAAGAAAGATGGTACCTTCAGAATGTGTATCGACTATCGCGAACTCAACAAAGTGACTGTGAAGAACCGTTATCCTCTACCGCGCATTGACGACTTGTTCGACCAGTTGCAGGGGTCGAGCTACTATTCGAAGATCGATCTGAGATCGGGATATCACCAGTTGAGAGTTCGAGAAGAGGATGTCTCTAAGACGGCCTTTAGGACTCGATACGGGCACTATGAGTTTTTGGTCATGCCGTTTGGGCTGACAAACGCACCGGCAGTTTTTATGGATTTGATGAATCGAGTGTGCAAGCCGTACCTGGATAAGTTTGTTATAGTCTTCATCGACGACATCCTGATCTATTCTAAGAGCAAAGAAGAGCACGAACAGCATCTACGACTTATTTTGGAACTCCTTCGGAAGGAACAGCTTTACGCAAAATTCTCGAAATGCGACTTCTGGCTTCGTGAAGTCCATTTCTTAGGGCATGTGGTGAACAAGGATGGGATTCACGTTGATCCATCCAAAGTGGAATCTATTAAGAACTGGCCTGCGCCCCGCACACCAAAGGAAATTCGCCAATTTTTGGGATTGGCAGGTTACTACAGGAGATTCATTAAGGATTTTTCTAAGATTGCGCAGCCTCTCACCTTGCTAACGCAGAAAGGCGTTGTTTATCATTGGGGAAATGCACAAGAGTTAGCTTTTCAGCATCTAAAGGATAGACTTTGTAGTGCACCTATCCTTTCACTGCCAGAGGGCACAGACGATTTTGTGGTTTACTGTGATGCATCAATTCAAGGTCTTGGTTGTGTATTGATGCAACGAGATAAAGTCATAGCCTACGCCTCACGACAACTCAAAGTTCACGAGAAGAACTACACTACACACGATTTAGAGCTGGGAGCTGTTGTTTTCGCACTTAAGTTATGGCGGCATTACCTGTACGGAACCAAGTGCGCCATCTACACCGACCACAGAAGTTTAGAACACATATTCAAGCAGAAGGAACTGAATATGCGGCAGCGACGATGGGTCGAGCTGCTGAATGACTACGAGTGCTCTATCAGGTATCACCCGGGCAAGGCCAATGTTGTGGCAGACGCCCTCAGTCGAAAGGACACTGCGCCTAAGCGCGTAAGAGCTTTACAACTCACGATACATTCTAGTCTACCTTCGCAAATACGAGCTGCTCAGATAGAAGCACTGAAACCAGAGAACGTTAGAGCTGAAGCCCTACGCGGGTCAAGGCAACGCTTAGAACAGAAGGAAGACGGTGCTTATTATGTAACAGGACGCATTTGGGTCCCGCACTATGGCGACTTACGAGAACTTGTGATGGATGAAGCGCACAAATCTCGCTACTCGGTACACCCTGGTTCGGACAAAATGTACCACGATATTAAGACTACGTATTGGTGGCCTAGCATGAAGGCCCACATAGCAACTTATGTCAGCAAGTGTTTGACTTGTGCGCGAGTCAAGACAGAATATCAGAAACCCTCAGGCCTACTCCAACAACCAGAGATACCACAATGGAAATGGGAGCAAATTTCCATGGATTTCGTTACTGGCCTACCTAGATCACAGCGCGGGAACGATACTATCTGGGTGATCGTGGATCGACTCACGAAATCCGCACACTTCTTGGCAATCAAAGAAACAGATAAGTTCTCCACTCTAGCGGAGATATACCTCAAGGAAGTTGTTTCGAGGCACGGGGTGCCCACCTCTATTATCTCTGATCGAGATGCACGTTTTACTTCGGAACTGTGGCAGGCAATGCACAAGTCTTTTGGCTCACGTCTTGATATGAGCACAGCGTATCACCCACAGACGGACGGGCAGTCCGAGCGAACTATTCAGACATTAGAAGATATGCTTCGCGCTTGTGTAATCGACTTTGGCAACAGCTGGGAAAGGCATCTGCCACTTGTGGAATTTTCATACAATAACAGCTACCACACCAGCATTAAAGCTGCTCCGTTTGAGGCATTGTACGGACGTAAATGCCGGTCACCCCTCTGTTGGGCAGAAGTGGGGGATAGTCAAATCACTGGTCCAGAACATGTGGTAGACACTACTGAGCGGATTGCTCAAATACGACAACGCATGGCGGCCGCTCGTGATCGTCAGAAGGCTTACGCCGATAAGGGCAGGAAACCACTTGAGCTCCAGGTTGGGGAGCGGGTATTACTCAAAGTTTCACCCTGGAAGGGTGTGGTTCGTTTTGGTAAACGCGGCAAACTCAACCCACGATACGTTGGACCTTTTGAAATCCTTGAGAAAATAGGCAAGGTGGCCTACAGACTGAAATTACCAGCAGAACTCGGGGCAGTTCACAACGTTTTCCATGTGTCAAATCTGAAGAAGTGTCTGTCAGATGAGACGCACGTAGTTCCTCTGAAGGAACTCACGATCGACGAACAGTTGAAATTCGTCGAAGAACCTGTCGAGATCACGGACCGGGATGTTAAGGTCCTCAAGAGCACTAGAATACCTCTTGTTCGAGTTCGTTGGAACTCACGTCGCGGCCCAGAGTTTACCTGGGAGCGCGAAGATCGGATGAAACAAAAGTATCCCCAACTGTTTGAGAACAGTACAAACGCTACTGAGGCTGAAGCTACGGAATTTCGGGACGAAATTCCAGATCAACGGGGGGTGGATGTGACACCCCAGGATAACCGGGAAAACCTTGCAACCTAACTAGCTTCCTCAGTGAGTGCCATCAAATTTCGGGACGAAATTTCTTTCAACTTGGGGATGATGTGACAACTCGAAATCTAGAACCTTTCGTTGTGTCTTGATGTAGCTTGCTTGTATGTTATGTGATTAGTTGACCGATTGAACTTAATGATAAATGTGAACCTTTTTACATGATATGTGCTTGTTATGTGTGCATTGTATATATTTATATGTATTATAAGTGAACCGAGAACCCAACCCGAGAACAAAGAACCCGACTCGAGACCATGAGGTCTCGAGTGAATAGTGACCGAATGGGCCTTTGGGCCGAGAACCTTTGGCCGGTTGGGCCTTTGGGCCGTAAACCCCACCCGAAACCCATTAAGGGTGCAACACTTGGAACTTGACTATATATATACCACCCTTAGCCATTCTTGTCATTTGTTGAACATTAGAACACACACACTCTCCTATTCTCTCTCACTTAAACTCTAGAACACAAACACTTCATCATTCTCGGATTTGGACTTGGATCGGCTCACACACACACCCGGTTGGAAGCTTTACACACACCCTCGAAACCCATTAACCGGTTAGTGTTTTTAATGTTTATGGTTGATTTTTGTTGTGATTGGTGATGTATGAATGTTGATGATTCATGTTATGCTTAGTGTTTGAGTTTGATGGTTAAGTTGTTCTTTTTATATGAGATGATTGTTTATCAAGAAGCTTGTTTGACGAAATAACCATTTGTTGTCAAAAGATGAAACTATATGCATGGGTTATGATATCTTGTGTTAAAAAGAGTTTAAACTACTAGATTTGATGATTCATGAAATCGGTTTACATATGTCATGAAATCGGCTTAGAATAGAGACAAGCTTGTGTTGTTATGCTCAAAAGTTTAATGGTTGTTCATAGTTTGGTTGAATAAGTGTTAAAAATGTTATGATCTTGATGAATATGGTTTTGAATATATGAAGAACACTTTGAATGATAGTTGAAGATTGAAAACCCTTGTGATTTTTGATCCATTTTGACTAATAGCCTGATTAGGAAAACTGTTAGTGGAATTCTATTGGTTATTTCCTGATTTAGGGCCTGATTACATAGTACCATTTGGCTGACCACATCTGCATCAGCACCTGAACGTGAAAATGACAGCATACCGACTCGCAATCAACCAGTTGCGACTCGCAACCACAGCGTGATGACTCGAGACCACGCGGTTGCGACTCGCAACCATAGCAGGACAAGCCGAGACCACAGGATACGAGTCCCGTTGCGACTCGAGACCTCAGCATGATTAACCGAGACCACGGTTGCGACACCGGTTGCGACTCGCAACCACCTGAGATCAGCACACACAGCATGACTCGAGACCATGCTTGCGAGTCCGGTTGCGACTCGAGACCACACCTTTGGGCCTTAGTTAATGGGCCGGCCTTGTGGACTTCTGTGTTAACTGTTATTACGTGTTTGGGCCTAAGTAGTTGGGCTGAACTTGTGAACCGTATGTGCTACTGCTGATTAAGAATACTGTGAACTGTTAAACGTGTTTGCCCTACGTGTTAAACATACGTGCATTGCTGGCTTGAATCTGATTATAAGTGATATCCGTGTTAGGACGTAACTGACTACTTGCGACTTGATTGACTTTCTGTGATTAACTGCCGAGCAAACCAAGGTGAGTTCACACCCTCTACAAAGCATGGGATTCCCTGGGTTGGGAACGGGGTTAAGGAACGTGGATTCCTCGTCCTCCTTGGGTAGGACGTCTGTGGTTCAGGAATGTGATTCCTCGTCCGGATGGACGGATAAACGTACTAGACTAAAACTCTATCACGAAGTCCCTCCTTTTTTGTATCGACTAATCGCCGGGCCAATGGCGAGCGGGTCATTAGTTAGATAGCGCTATTTAGGTCTGACAAGCCTCACACCGTGCCGCAGAGGACGGGCGTGAACTAATGGATCTGGGGCACGTCAATGATGATAGACATTGATGTTTTCAGGGCACATAAACATGACTACAGTCAGCAGTCGATATGGTAACGAGTCTAGTGTACGCATGGGGTAGCCCCCACGGCCGAAATGCCTGATAACTACATGGGGTAGCCCCCACGGCCGGAGTGCCGGAGTAACTGGGAATGAACATGTCACGTTTTAAACTATGGGGTAACCCCCACGGCTGGATGCCAGCTAAAGTAAACTGTTTTCGAAATAACTAAAACGAACACCCAACCGTGAACTCACTCAACTAGTTGTTGACTCGTTACTACATGCTTTGCAGGACCATAGGTACTCAGCTGGAGCTTGCATGGAGGAGGATCGTTGTGGGACAGGGATTGCTACAAGACTATGTTAAACTTGAAACTTTTGGAACTTATGTTATAACTTTAAACTTATGCTTCCGCTTGCAACTTAACTTGTTTGTTTTGAAACACCAATCGTATTGGTTAAACTTTTATGATCATTATATGCTTGTTCAGTATGATTGGTGGCTGGATCCTGGTCAGTCACGCCTCCAAGCGGTAGTACTCCGCAGGTGGGATTTTGGGGGTGTGACAATCTAGCACACCAAGAATGGAGCAGCAGGGTGAATCTGATCCTCATCCAGCTGATGAAGATGTGCGTATGAGTCATGCAGCAGAAGAGCATCATGCTGAAGACTCACATATGGGAGAAACAGGTGCAGTACAATCTAAACTCAATATATTTTATAAATCTGAGAGTGATTCTGATGAATCAATTCAAGGAAAATATGAAATTTTACATAGTAGTACTGTTTCTACAAAACAAAATGTGAGTGAAACAAAAGACCCATTTTCTGAATCAGATTCCGAGGAGGAAAATGTGGTGGCAACAGGTGGAGATCAGTCTACTGATCAAGGAAACCTGGATGAGAGAAATAAGAGTTTCTCAACAACTCATGGAGAACCTGAAAGGGTTCAAGGATATGAGGAAAACCAGGACTTGAATATGTTTTAATTTTCTGGTGAAGGAACAGAGAACTTGGATTCTTCCAATCCTCTTAACCTCAGAACAGCAGAAAATGTGTTTTCTGCTAGTGTTAGAAGAGAAACATCTGTTGTTTCCCCTATTCCCAAGGACATCAATCTATGTCCCCTAAACAACTTCACAAGGAACTTAAAGACATAACTGCTACTGTGAAAACAGCCACGGAAGAAAAACTTGATCTGATACTGAAAGAAATCAGAAATCAAAAATCAAAAATCAAGGTTTTATTAAAAACTGTCAAAGCTGTGCAGAAACAAACAGAAGAAAATAATGCAGCTCTCAACAAAATACAAAAGTCATCAGAAAACAAAGAGAGCTCATCAGAAATTGAGAAAGCTCTTAAAGAACTGCGTGATATCAAGAAAAAGATGACTGAGGTTGCAACTGCAGGAGAAAGTTCAAGTTCAGGAAAGATTCTTGAAGAAATACAGTTTCTCAGAGCCAACAACAGCAGCATGACTGAGGCCTTTGAGAAACTATTAATGGAAGCGACTACAAAAGAAATCAGGAAAGTCAGGAGTTTCAGAAGATGAAGAAGCAAGAAGAAATAAATAATACTCAAGCTCTTACTAATATCCACTTGTTAGTAAAAAGATTGCAGTACAATGTTGCCACACTGGCAAAAGTTGATCTTCATGAACTAAAAGCTCCAATTCCACAAGAAAAACAAGCAAAAGGATCAGAAACTCATCAACTTCAACCAGAAACTATTCAACAAGAACAAACCAAGCAAACAGAAACTTCAACAGCTTAAAAACAGAAGCAGACCATGGGTCCACCTCCAGATAAACAAAAGTTACCCATGGGTCCTCCACCAAACGTACCAAAGTCAGACACTTCAAAGATTCAACAGAAAGAACATATTCCAGTTCAACCATCTTCTACAACCATCACTGGAGAAACAGAATTAAGCATAAGGATGGATACAAAAGAGAAGAGAAGAATGGAACATGAAGTGACTTCCTCAAAAAGGCCAAGAAAAATAATGAGAGAAGATTCAGAAGGCAACATCAAAGAATCAATGGTGCTGGAAGGTGATTTACACACAATCATGTATCCGGAAGAACATCTAAAGCACTACTATTGGAAAGGTCCAGAAGACAACCCAACAAGGCCACTCTCACCAATAAGTAAAAGTATTGTTGAAGAAAGAAACAATGGTAGCTGGGTAATGTTGCACAAACACTTGACCAATCCAATAGTATCTATTGAAAGAATTGATACTTTGACCACTGGAGGAGGCGTACTAGGAAATGAAAGTCAAAACAAGTATACCCTGATCAGAAAAGATAAAAATGTTCAAAGATGCAGTCTTCAAAGATGCTAATGAGGAGAAAGCTCTATTCAAAATCAGTGAAATTTGCAGGTATTCAAACCAAACTTAAAAATATATAAGAAACTGCATAAATGAGAAACAAGAGCAGCTCAAGAGGAAGGGAAAGAACAATGAACAGCTGAGAAAAACAATTGAAGATTGTATTGAAAACTGGATGGAAGCAAGAGGATGGTACAAGTCAATGTACAAGGAAACTCAAAAAGCAATTGATCACAAGAAAAAGCTGAAACCAGGAGACAAATACAAAGGTGGAGTGAAGATCAATTAATGAATTGATGAGATATTACTATTTTTGAACAATATTTAAAGTTTTTTTTTCTGTTTTGAACAATGGTTGGTTTGTTTATGTTTTATGTTTTTGAAACTTAGTTGCTTGACTTTTCTCTTCAAGAAATAGTTAAAAGTTGTTTACATTAGATATAGGTAGTTCATTTTCTTACAATACTTAGGGGGAAACTGTTAGGAAACTTTATTTGTAAGTATTGAAGTAAATCTCAATCAACTGGAACTCTGAAGAGATAACAGTCCTGAAGATCACAAACAAGAAAAAGAAGATCAGATGGGACAACTGAAATGCAAAGCATCTACTTCAAAGAATCACAAGTTGATCAACAGCTGATTTGGATTATCAGAGAAGGTCATTTCAGATTGATCTGATGATATTTCTGATGAAATATCATCAGTTTCTGACGATTCTGATCATCAGACTTTCTGATGATTTGTTCACCAGAATTTCTGATGAAGTGGTTTATCAGAAATTCTGATGAAAACCCCACTTGTCTAAAATCTCAACTCTATCCTGCCACCAATGACCGAAGCATGACATTATTGGTTATCATGATTGCAAATGCAACTTGAACGTTGGATTCAATGAATATGTCAAATTGCTACTTTACGCAGGACTTATTGCATGAATAAACAATTGTTTATTCATGTACACAGCCTTCTTCTATAAATAGAAGGCTCGAGAGGCAGAAGATATTTGAGTTTGAAGCTTAGCATTCACATATAAACACCCAAACTCCACTACCCTTCTCACCCACAGAATTCAAGATTCATTTGTATTAGATAATAATCTTACAATCACCTTGTTAAACTATTTTGTTTCAAAGTGATATAAACTTGATAATTCTGTAGGTCTTGTTTCTTGAAAGTCTGATTTCCATTTCCGCACATCTTTTTCACATATACTGAAATCACTTACCATATTACGTAAAAAGAAGTTGTTAACGCCAAACTGGGTCCAACAATAGGGTTTCCCAAAAAGGAAAGTGTGAAGGATAGGGTGGGTCACCGATCGGATGATTGTCCGATCGGGTGGCAATCCGATCGGATAGCAATCCAATCGGGTGGCCATCCGATCGAGCTGTCACTCGATCGAGTGGCTCCGACGGTTAGAGTTTGGCGTTTTCGTTTCGTGCGTTGGGTTTTGCAATGCGTTAGAGTTTCCCATTAATCCCAACTACTATAACTAAGATACAATCATCCTAAATAACTTGCGTTTAGCGGCTGCGATTCGATTGCGATAACGTTGCGATTGCGTTTTGATTAATCACCATAACATAAATATAAATAAACATGCATAAGTAACAAATAAGTAGCACACACACGTAAAAACAATATTCAGAACACATAAATCAGGTTGCGAATGCGATTGCGATGCGATAAGCGAATAAGCGATAAAACATGCGATAAATAGCGATTAAACCTCAATTATTAACAAGTACTCCACATAATACAACTAAGGCGATAAAATAAAAAGATTATCTATAAGTCAAAGAAGTCAAAACAGGAGTTGAGCAAGGAGTGACAGATCGCAATTAGCAATCTTTTCTTCCTTTGACTTCAATGTTGACTTTGACTTTGACTTTCGAATCACGGGGTGTTACAGCCTCCCCTTCTTAAGGAATTTCGTCCCGAAATTAGGCTTTAGCCGTTACAAACAACTGCGGGTATTTCGCCTTCATGTCGCTTTCGAGTTCCCAAGTGAACTATGCGCCTCGTTTGCCTTCCCATCTGACCTTCACAATGGGAATGCGCGAGCGTCTGAGCTGCTTGGTTTGGCGGTCCATGATCTTGACAGGCTTCTCCACGAAGTGTAGTGTTTCGTTTACTTGAAGATCTTCCAGAGGTACATACAAATCATGCTCAGCTAGGCACTTTCTGAGGTTCGACACATGGAAAGTCGGGTGGACGTTGCTAAGTTCCTCCGGTAGTTCGAGTCTATAGGCCACTTTTCCGATCCTTTCCAGAA
Organism: Helianthus annuus; assembly: GCF_002127325.2. Taxonomy (NCBI): domain Eukaryota; kingdom Viridiplantae; phylum Streptophyta; class Magnoliopsida; order Asterales; family Asteraceae; genus Helianthus; species Helianthus annuus. Next base: position 120,407,395 of record NC_035444.2, read on the forward strand.
TCTTGAAGGGTCCAACATATCGAGGCGCGAGTTTCCCTTTCTTGCTGAATCTGACCACACCCATCCAAGGGGATACCTTTAGGAGTACGTGGTCGCCAACGTCAAATTCAAGGGGCTTGCGTCATCTATCGGTGTAACTTTTCTGACGACTCTGAGCTTTTAGCAGATTGTCTCGAATTTGGAGGATTTTGTTAGTCGTTTCTTGCAATAGCTCGGGACCGGTTAATTGCGAGTGTCCGATCTCGTGCCACACAATAGGTGACCGACATCTTCTTCCGTATAATGCCTCAAACAGTGCCATTTGAATGCTGGATGATAACTGTTATTATACGAGAATTCGACTAAAGGTAAGTATGCGTCCCAATTTTCACCGAAATCTATGACACACGAACGGAGCATGTCCTCAAGGGTACGAATCGTTCTCTCAGTCTGACCGTCGATTTGGGGATGGAAGGCGGTACTTAGATTAAGCGTAGTACCGAGAGCGGATTGAAACGTTTCCCAAAGATGCGAGGTAAACCGACCATCGCGGTCAGAGATGATGTCGCGAGGCGTCCCATGTCGACAAATGATCTCATTGGTGTAGATTCGGGCTAATTTGTCTACCCTGTAGTCTTCTCGTATCGGCAGAAAATGATCAGATTTGGTCAAACGGTCAACGACAACCCAGATGCTGTCGTGACCTGATGGCGTGCGCGGAAGTTTCGTTATGAAGTCCATAGCAATACTTTCCCATTTCCACATGGGAATCTCGGGTTGAACGAGTAAGCCAAAGGGTCTTTGATGCTCGGCCTTGACTTTCGAGCAAGTCAGGCACTTCGAAACATAGAGAGCGATATCTCTCTTCATGCCTGGCCACCAGTACTTGTAGCGAAGGTCCTGGTACATTTTATCGGCACCTGGATGAATGGAATATTGAGATTTGTGGGCTTCATCCATCAGAATCTGTCGCAAATCGGTCCGCTTAGGGATCCAAATTCGGTCCAGATAATGGAATATCCCATTCAACTTATTCACTAGCTGGGCTCCATCATTGAGAATCCTTTCCTTCTTCAAAGTTCGCTCGGTAAAACAAGCATGTTGGGCTTCGCGGATGAGAGTCTCGAGATGATGTTGGGCTTAAACATTATGAATGCTATGCAAATAGCTTAGTCTGCTGAGAGCGTTGGCAACGACATTTTCTTTGCCAGGATGGTAACGAATCTCACAGTCGTAATCGTTGAGAAGTTCTACCCATCTGCGTTGACGCTTATTAAGTTCTTTCTTGCTGAAAATGTGTTATAGCCTCCTATGGTCGGTGAAGACCGTACACTTAGTACCATAAATGTAGTGTCGCCAAATCTTCAATGCAAAAACAACTGCGCCTAGCTCGAGGTCGTGGGTTGTATAGTTCTTCTCGTGGATCTTGAGCTGACGAGACGCGTAAGTGATAATCTTGTCCCGTTGAATGAGAACACAACCAAGACCAAGGTTCGAGGCATCACAATAGACTACGAAGTCATCGTTTCCGTTGGGTAAAGCAAGGACGGGAGCATTGCAAAGCATGTGCTTAAGAGTTTGGAAGGCAGACTCTTGTTTAGTTCCCCAAACAAAGGATCTGCCTTTATGCGTGAGAGAAGTAAGCGACACAGTGATTTTAGCGAATCCTTCGATAAATCGACGATAATAGCCCGCTAATCCGAGAAAAGAACGGACTTCAGACGGGTTCTTAGGCGTAACCCAACTCTTAACTGCTTCAATCTTCGCGGGATCGACATGAATACCTTGACTATTGACAACATGACCTAGGAATTGAACCTCCTCCAGCCAAAATTCACACTTGGAGAACTTGGCATAGAGTCGATTCCCTTGGAGTAGCTCGAGAACGAAACGTAGATGCTGCGCGTGTTCGGATTTCGACTTGGAATAGATCAGGATATCATCGATGAATACGATGACGAAGCAGTCAAGAAATGGTTTACACACGCGATTCATCAGATCCATGAAAACCGCGGGTGCGTTGGTTAAACCAAAAGGCATAACAACGAACTCATAATGGCCGTAATGAGTGCGAAAAGTGGTTTTGGGTATATCCTCCTCTTGGATGCGTAATTGGTGATAGCCTGAGCGTAGATCGATCTTTTAGAAACACGACGCACCTTGTAACTGATCAAACAAATCGTCGATTCGAGGCAAGGGATAGCGATTCTTAATTGTCAGCTTATTCAATTCCCTGTAGTTAATGCACATCCGGAACGACCCATCGTTCTTTTTGACGAAAAGGACTGGTGCGCCCCAAGGAGAGGTGCTAGGGCGAATGAAGCCTTTATCAAGCATTTCCTGGAGCTAACTCAAGAGTTCACGCATTTCGAACGGAGCGTGTCGGTAAGGAGCTCTAGCAACAGGGTTGGCTGTTACACCCCGACCACATAAAACAACAAACCGCAGCGGAATCGTCGGGGAGTGTCGTAACAGAATCATTGTTTCATAACACATGGAAATTTAAGTTTTGTTTTATTGAATTAAAAGAGATTACAATGTCTTAAAAACAAAGAAACATAACATAATTAACTAGTCTTGCATCTTTTATTGTCACTAAGGCCCAAGTCCGCCTAAGTGTATCTTGATTAATCCTATGCATCAGCTCCTGAAAACACATGTGAAAATAGATACGTCAGCATAAAAATTCCTGTGAGATACATAGGTTTTATTAAAATAGGATTCATGACTTGTAAGTTTAAAGAAAATGTTTAACGAAGTAGTCATGAACCTTAAAATATTTTCTTTTAGAAATCAAACGAAAATCGATAAGAAAAAAGATGATATAAAAGAATAATGCATAGATAAGTAAATAACCAAGTAAAAATGAGTTTGTATAAAAATATGTTGTTTGTAAAATAATGTTTTGTAAAGATATGTTAATTGTGTAAAATGTAATATGTCAAAATTGAAATGGTTTAAATAACACTACGATATGTAATATCATAAAAGCACTTAAATATAGGAAGTACCAACGGCGTATCCACCACGCTTTTATTATATTATACACGCCTCGTTATTTAAATCACTTACTCAAACAAACCACCAATGTAAAAATGTTCATGTATAACCAAATGTAATGTATGGTGAATAAAAGCATTTACTAAATAAAAGCATTTACTCAAACCTATAGAAAGAAATGTACAAAACAATGTATTTGATAAATCATAATTTAAATCAAAAGTTATGTTTTGTAAAATTAATGCTTTATTGATACAAACATCTACGCGGTAATGTTCTAATGCCTACATTCAAGCCTTGCGACTGTGGCGACAAACCCCTAACAAGTTAAAGGTTCATCTAAATTCTGTATATCGAATTCGGTCATTCCTTCCACCCAAACAAACCTAGGATTTCAGGAATGGGAGTTGTCAATTCCTATGGTACCACTACCTACTAACGAACGGCATGATCGGTGTTAATGAATGTATAAATGACCCGTTAAACAAGCCAAATGTCATACCAAATGTAAGCATTTTATATGAAAATAATTTACTAAATATGCTAAATGAACATACAAACTAGAAATGTAAAACAATGTGTCCATATGCTGGATGAACATATGCAACAAAAATGCAATGAAAATCAATGTGTCCATATGTTGGACGAACATATGCAACAAAATGTAATATATGAAAATCAATGTGCTAGCATGCTAAGTGAACATACATAGCAAAACATAATGAAATCATGTACTATATGTGTACTAATGAACATAGCAAGTATATGATATAAAAGCATGAAAAGCACAAAAGTAACAAGTAGGCACATTTGTATCACCACAAAATGTTTGAAAACAGTAAAAGAGGGGAACTATGTACTCACTTGAGGATGCATAGAAGTCTTGAATAACAATCAAGCAAAGCTAGAGGGATCACGGAATCAAACGACACCTAATATAGGTAACTATGTTAACAAACCGGACCTAATCGGAAGATCGGATAGAATGAGGTTTCGTAAACCAAATGAGTATAGGAACTCATGTAATATGGTTTAACAAAGCCTACATTCTAAATCGAAACCTATCCTAAGTGTTTACGACCCATTACGATCCGTTTAGGTAGCTTACACTACTTTAACGCGTCGTTTGCGTAAAACGTGTTCGGACCGCCTAACTAGTCCTATGACAAGTATTATATGCCTTAACATGTCTAATAAGGTTACCTAATCAGTTTAGATGTAAAAATTTAGGTTACATATGCTTAAAATGAATTTATGCGTAAAAAGGGCATTTTGGTCATTTTCCTAAGCCATATAAATTACCTATCATACAACTAACTAAACGAAGTGACCATAAGGTATAACCTTGGAAGGTTATTCCCTGTACAACTACGGTCACAAAACATGTTTGGTCGGATCCTAAAGATTGACCAAACGGGTCGGGTTCGAAAGTCTAAACGGTTGTTTAGACCGCTTATCTTACGACCCTATATAAGCACTAAACTAAAAGTGACGAGTTAAACATGTTAAAACATGTTTAACAAAGTTAGAAAACAAGTTTGATATCAAAACAAAGGGTTTTGATACCCAAGAATAGTTTGGTTGCAAAATACGCATGAATACGCATTTTGACCGAAACTATGACTCGTCACTATACCTAATCAACGTGGTAATCAGTAGGTATAGTCACAAGGGACTATGACCATCGTGATTACGCTCACGTTGCGAAGTTCAAATGAAATTCGTGTTGACCATTGACCAGTCAAAGCAGAAAGTCAAACACTGTTTGACTTTTACACTTAAAAACGCATAAAAGCATGAAAGAAACATACAAAAGGTCCAAGCAATGGAGATTTGATTCAAGTTGCTCAGGTATGGAGTGTAGAAACCCCAACTTAGAGCAGAAATGAATCAAGTGTGAGGTTTGAAAATGAAACATGGTGGGTTTATATTTAGTTTGGACCATTGTTAGGATCGTTCCTTGATTTACGAGCTTCAATCTTGGCCCTCCATGTGTGCCCACTGAATTACAAACCTATGGGTTCCTAAAAACCAGCTCATAGAGTTGAAAAACCAAGAACCAAAGCCAGAAACCAGCTGCTGATTGCAGAAACTGGTTTTTGCAGATCTGGGCAGCTCTCGCGCCCTGCGTAAGAGATGGTCTCTGCTAACGCGGGCGCCTAAGACATCTTTGGCAGATTGTCAATTTAGGTCCCTTCATGTCCAAAACTTGCTTTTTCGATGCATTTTTGATACGTTTAAGCCCCGTTAAATCATTTTCAAGGCTCTACAATGATGCCAAAGTGTAGGGGACATGAAATATGCTCAAAAACATCTCGGATGTCGGTTCGTTTGGTCGTACGATCAGGTTATTCGGTTAATTACGACGAAACTCGAACGGATGCGAAAAACGATCCAAATTATGCGACGAATGGAATTTTAACATGCCAATCACTAAAATAAAATATTTTAATTATTACATAAATTTTTGGATCTCCGGATATATTCAGAACGTAAGATATGCGCGAAAATGCAAACTTATTCACTTTTTGACGCTTTTAGTCCCTGTTTGACCAAAAAGTTTATTTTTGCACACCGAACCCCTCAAAGCATATTTCTAAGCTATGTAAAGATATTTTTGGTATGTTTGACTTACGGTCAAGTTCCAGAATGTTGGATACCATACGAATCAGCAGACTTTTGCAGTTTGACGCAAATAGTCCTTGCGATCGAATAAACTTGATTTCGACACACCAAACCCTCCAAAACTTATTTCTAAGTTATGTAAAGGTTATTTAAGGTATGTTAAGCCCATGTCACTATTCCGGAGTGTTTGTCGCATTAAACTGATTACGTTTACGCATTAGTTTGGGTATAACCTTCTAGAAAGCGATTTAAAGCTCGAAATCGAACAAGAATTGAGATGTGCAAATGATACACATATTTATACAAATCCAAAGTATGAAACACATTATTTCACTGATTTTGTATTTGTTTGATGGTCGAAGAGGCACATATGTCACATTGGCTCCAGGAATGAGGTCGATACGAAAGTCGATATCACGACTTGGCGGAAGACCGGGTAATTCTTCGGGAAAGACATGAGGAAATTCACAAACCACGGGAACATCGTTCACTCCAGGATTACCTTTCTTTTCCTTCTCTGCTACTACAATGTTGGCCAAGAAAGCTCTGTATTCCTTACGGAGATACTTGCTAGCTTGGACACATGACATGAGCTTGAGACCTTTCGAAGGAGTTTCGCCATACACACAAAGTTGATCACCATTAGCGAGCGAGAATCGAATCATCTTATTGAAGCAAACAACTTCAGCATGGCTTTCACGAAGAAAGTCCATGCCTACTATGACGTCAAAACTTCTGAGCTGCATCAGAATGAGGTCGATAGGAAAGATGTGATTGTTGAGTTCGAGAGTACAATCACGAAGAACAGAATTGATGGCGACAGTTCTTCCGGTGGCAACTTCGACATCGAACGATGATGGGAGATGGGCGCGCTTACGATTAAGGAGTTTCTCGAATTCAAACGACACAAAACAGTTATCGGCTCCAGTATCAAACAAACACGAAGCATATATGCCATTCACAAGGAACGTACCATTAACCACATTGTTGTCAGCCTGAGCCTGGCACGCATTGATGTTGAAAGTTCGGGCGCGTGCTGCTTGATGTTGTTGCCACTGCTGGTGTTGCTGGGGATGCTACTGTTGGGGCTCTTGTTTAACCACCCTGTTGGGACACATATTTGCGAAGTGGTTGGGATCACCACACGCAAAACAAGCTCTAGCATGAGCAGCGATTGCAGGAGCTGGTTGTTGTTGACCCTGAGGAGCAGTAAGAAGAGCTTGTTGAGCAGTAGCTGGAGTTGTGGCTTGACGAGGACCAGTACGGCAGTTTGCGGTGAAGTGTCCGTACATGTTGCAGTGCACGCAGTATCGACAGGTGATTCCCAATGGATGATGATAAGTACATGTCGGGCAAGCAGGGTGAGGACCAGTATATGCACGCTTTGCCGGCGGTGCATAGGTAACTGGTGCTGCAGCTGATCGGTGTTAAGGTTGCTGCTGAGCCGGTACGGCTTGAAGCGGGGCAACGGTAGTGACAGCACAGTTCTTTTTGCTGGAGTTGCTGTTCTTCCTCTTGCAACGAGAGGACTTTGATGACTGCGGAGTGGCGGCGGTTTCAGCGGTTGCGGTGGTTGTAGCTTGATGCAGATTCTTCGAGGCTTTGTCCCAGACACCAGCCTTGACTCGCTTATCATTGATCTCAGCGGCGAGCAGATAGGTTTCCTTGATTGTTGCTGGTTTTGCAGCTTGCACAAAATCTGCAACACAATCCGGCAGAGCTCGGATATACTTCTTGATTGTCACATCAGGAGTCTTGACTTGATCAAGACAGATTATGCTTAGTTGCTTGAAGCGAGCAGTCAGTGCAGCATTGTCACCATCATTCTGCTTGATATGCTAGAATTCTTTATCCAATTTTTGGCGCTCATGGGGAGGGCAGAACTCTTCCAACATGACGTTCTTCAACTCATCCCATGTCAAACCATAAGCTGCATCACTTCCGCGTTTGTTTCTCTCGGCCGTCCACCAGTCTAATTCGCGGGACTGGAAGACGCTGGTGGTGTTCAGAGTGTGGAGATTATCAGGACAGCCTCTCTGGCGCAGGGTGACCTCGATCGAATCAAACCATTGGAACAAGGCCGTAGGGCCATCTTCGCCAGTAAATTCTTTTGGACCGCAAGCTTTGAACTGCTTGAAGCTAAAAACAGACTTTGGCAAATCTGTCCTGGACTCTTCAGAAGACTTGCTGGTATTCTCTTGCAGGTCGCTAACGATCTGAGGGATAACTTTCGCTATCTGTTTAGCGGCGAGAGCAGCAAGGCGTTTGTCTTTCTGGTTTTGGCGAGCAGTTCGAGAGTGAAGAGATCCAGATGACGACATTGTCTGCAACAGACATCGTCATAGGACTCAAACACAATAAAATCGAATCTCACCTCGCACACCTAATACTACTAAAGCTCAGGAACACAACCATGTAACACATAAACACGTAGGCACATAAACACATCCACATACACACGTAATCACCTAAACACGTAAAGCACATATGGTATATAGAAGCAGTCAGAATACAGAAACCTATCATTCAAAGTTCGCGCGCGTTCGAGCATAGCGATTGCGATTGGCGAGTACACAGTGAGCAACATAGCATACGGTCATTCCCAAGTAGTAGCGATTTGTTAGGGTGTTGAGATAGATGTGCAGTGCAATTTATGTGTGTCAATCAAAGCGAAGGCGAACAACGAATAAATCACCAAAAATCGAACATATGAACAGATAAAATCACATAGAACACATAAAATCCACATAAAAGCGACGAATTATCAGAGTCAGCAGCGGTGAAATCCAGAATCAAAACACATAAAATCGAGAAATGGATTGTCTAAGGCTCGATAGACGTTGTAACATTTGTGCTTGTAATCATTGTGAACAGTCCAGTTATCAGTAAAATAATTTTATTTAATCCCAATGTTTGTTTGGTTGTGTTTTACATTTTTTTTTCATGTTTTGACTTTTGATCGATTTTAAACTCTACATCGCTTTCTGGAGAATTATACGCAAAATGGTGCGTAAACGTACTCAGTTTAATGCGACAAATACTCCGGAACATCAACATATACTTAACATACCTTAAATAACCTTTACATAACTTAGAAATAAGTTTTGAAGGCTTTGGTATGGTCAAAAACAAGTTAATTCGCCTACAAGGACTAAATCCGACAAACTGCGAAAGTATGACGATTCGTACTAAAACATACATTCCGAAACATGACCATAAGTTAAACACACCATATATATCCTTTACATAGCTTAGAAATAGGCTTCGAGGTGTTCGGTGTGCTAAAATAAACTTTTGGATCATTCAGGGACTAAAAGTGTCAAAAAGTGCATAAGTTTGCACTTTCGCGCATAACTTACGTTCTGAATACATCCGGACATCCAAAAATTTATGTAAGCATCCTAATATTATGCCTTAGTGATTGGCATGAGAAAAATCCATTCGTCTCGCATTTTGGATCGTTTTTCGCGCTTATGCACATTCCGTCGTAATTAAGCGAACATCGCGATCGTACGGCCAAACGAACCAACATCCGACATATTTTTGAGCATGTTTCATGTCCTCAATGTTTAGGCATCACTTTAGGGCCTTAAAGATGGCTTAACGGGCCTTGAACGTGTCGGAAATGGCCTTAAACCATAACAGGGACCTAAACTGTCATTTTTGAAACTTGGCTTCTGATCAGAACCTCCAGGCGACCCGCGTAAGCCTAGGGGCAACCTTTACGCGGGCCGCGTCAGCCCTGCAGATGCAGAAACTCATTTTTCTTGCTGAAAATGGCCTTTCAAGCATCCAAGGGGCAATGCCGCTTCACAATCTCTGGGTTGGGGTCACATTTTGATACCACAACATTTTGACAAGTGTACGAATGAGATCAAGGCACGATATTCAAGAAAAAATCCTAACGGTCTTGCATATCCTATAAATACCCCCCCCATTCTTGTTTAAACCCACAAATCTGATCAAAGAGCTCTAAGTTGATGCCATTGCTTCATACCTGAGCTCCTGGATCAAGATTAGCTTTCGGGGACCCTTCTTAAGTGTTCTTTCGTTCTTTTAATCGCTTTTTAGTCCTAAAGTCAAACTATGTTTGACTTTCTGCGTTGACCAGCCTATGGTCAACACGAAGTTCGTTTGAACTTCATAACGTGAGCGTGATCACGATGGTTATAGTCCATAGTGACTATACCTACTGATTACCACGTTATCTAGGCTCAGTGACGAGTCGTAGTTTCGGCCAAAATGCGCATTCTTGCGTATTTTGTAACCAAACTACTCGTGGGAATCAAAACCGTTTGTTTTGATGCCAAACCTGTTTTCTAAACTTAGTTAAGCATGTTCTAACATGCTTAGCTCGTCACTTTTAGTATAGTGCTTATATAGGGTCGTAAGGTAAGCGATCTAAACAATCGCTTATACTTTCGAACCCGACCCATTTGGTCGATCATTAGGATCCGACCAAACACTTTAGGTGACCATAGTTGTATAGGGAATAACCTTCCGAGGTTATACCTTATGGTCACGACGTTAGGCGTTCCAAACGGGTTTTACGCGAACGACGCATTAAGGTAGCATAAGCTACCTAAACGGGTCGTAAGCACTTAGGTTAAGTTTCATTTTAGTATGTGGGCTTTGTTAAACCATAATACACGAGTCTCCATATTCGTTTGGTTTACGAACCCTCATCCTATCCGAATCCTCCGATTTAGGTCCGGTATATTAACATAGTTACCTATATTAGGTGCCGTTTGATATCCGTGATCTCTAGCATTTTTTCTAGTTGTTATACAAGGACTTCAAAGCAATCTTAGGTGAGTACATAGACCCCTCTTTTACTGTTTTCCAAACATTTTGGGGTGAAACACATGTGCCTACTTGTTACTTTCGTGCTTTTCAAACTTTCATATCATATGCTTGTTATGTTCAATAGTACATTTATAGTACACGATTTCATTACATTCTATGCTATGTATGCCCATTGTGTGCGTACTTTGTACATTGTTTTACATTACATTTTATGCTATGTATGCCCATTGTGTGCGTACTTAGTACATTGTTTTACATTACATTTTACGCTATGTATGCCCATTGTGTGCGTACTTAGTACATTATTTTACATTACATTTTATGCCACGTATGCCCATTGTGTGCATACTTAGTACATTTATTCATCACATGCTCACATTTTGGTATGACATTTGGTTTGTTTAAATTATACAATGTACATTCATTAACACCGATCATGCCGCCCGTTAGTAGGTAGTGGTACCATAGGACTTGACAACTCCCATTCCTGAAATCCCGGGTTTGTTTGGATTGGAAGGAATGAACGAATTCGATAAACAATAACACATATAGACCTTTAATTTGTTTAAAGGTCTATCACCACAGTCACAAAGGCTTGAATGTATGCATTTTCACAATACCGCATAAATGTTTGTATCAGTATAGCATGCAATTGTTCCACAAAACATAACTTTGACTTAAACTATGTTTAATTCAATACCTTGTTTTTGTACATTTTACCTATGGCCTAGTTGATATATTTCACATGCCGTACATGATATTTTGGATACACATTACATGATTTACATTAAAAATAAACAATTTGACATTGATATACACATTTAGTGGTTTACATTAGACATGAACATTTTGATATGGTTTACACAATAACACTTGACAATTGATTTATACATGAACAATTTACATGGTGGTTGGTTTGGGTAAATGGTTTGAGTAACGTGGCATAGGTAATATGATACAAACATGGTGGATACGCCGCTGGTACTTCCTATATATAAATGTTTGTATAATATTACTTATCGTAGCATTATTTAAATCATTTCAGTATAGACATATTACGTTTTACACAAATAACATATTCTTCACAAGACACTGTTTTACGAACAACTTATCTTATACAAACTCATTTTTACTTTCATTTAACCTCACATTTTATTTATACATATCATCTGATCTTATTGTTTTTCATATGATTTATAAGACAAAGCAAAATTTCAAGGTTCATGACTAAACATTTTCTCAAACATAAGTCATGAATTCCATTTTCACAAAACCTATGTATCTCACAGGCATTTTTATGCTGACGTACCTACTTTCACATGTGTTTTCAGGAGCTGTCGCTTAGGATGATGATTGTGACACTAGGGCGGACCTGTGCCTTAGAGACATAAAACGAAGATAGACTTAGTTTAATTATGTTATAAACTCTTTATTTCCTGTTTGAAGACAATGTAACCCGTTTGTTTGATAAATAAAATATAACTTTGTATGCCATAGTTGTGAAACAATTAATTCTGTCTCAACACTCCCCGACGTTTCCGCCGCGGTTGCATGTTATACGCGGTCGGGGTGTGACAGAAGAGTTGGTATCAGAGCCAATGGTTATAGGGAATTAGGTTATTAGTAATGCTTTGACCTAGACTATAACTTTCTAGGACCCTAACACAAGTTATCTTGTGTTTAGATTTTAAGACATGCACTTCACCTATCCTTAGGTGATAACCACAACGAGAACATCGATTCCGAATCCGCTTTGAAAATTAATCATCTGTTCTAGGATGATTGATTACTAGGTTTTGAACCCTCTTTTATATGGTTTTGAACCCCTTTGAATTTTCAAAATCTCGTCAAAGTTTTAGGTCTTAATAGTGTGAACACGTGCAAACTGGAAGAGTGAATGCCTGTACCCCGGGTTTTCTGTCTAAGGCTAGAGTGTTTGTACAAATCCACATAATCGGACCAGTTACTCTTACCTGGGAGCTCTTGGGGTGTGTGTTCACTTATAGGCGAACATGTCTTCGCGATACATTATTTTTGACCCATTTACTTTGATTAGACATTGTGTATCGCTTGTTTGCTTAGCGATGCATAACCACCATCTTTGCTTTTTTTGATTTTGTTTCATCTCATTCTCTTCATCCAATCATCTTACTCGTTTCCTTTCATGTTTTCCTCTTCTAGAATGCCTCCTCGACGCGACAATCAGGTAGCAAATGCCGAACTGGCAGAAATTATTGCACAGCAAATGGCTGCTGCACTCCCAAACCTCTTTGCTCAATGGAACCAAGCCAACAACAACAACAATGCTCCATGCAATTTCAAGAATTTTAACTCGGCTAAACCACTCAAGTTTAGTGGTTCTGAGGGAGCAACTGGGCTTCTTTAATGGTTCGAGAGCATTGACAATACTTTCCGTCACGTGCAGTGTCCTGACAATCGCAAGGTCGAGTTTTCTTCGAGTGTGTTTCAGAAGAGGGCTCTTACGTGGTGGAACGAGGTAATGAGAGACCGTGGTGCAGAAGTTGCTTTAGCACAGACATGGGCTGAACTTAGGGCACTGATGATGAGGGAGTTCTGTCCTCGTCATGAGCAGCGAGCTTTGGAGAAAGAGTTTGATGACTTGAAACAAGACAGTGGCGAGCACCGGGCGTATACTGATAGATTTGAGGAGTTGAGTCTGCTTTGCCCAACAATGGTTGCCCCACTCGACAACGCTATCGAAAGGTACACTGATGGTCTACCTGACTCGGTACAAGACATCATTACTGGTAGTAACCCTACCACACTCCGTCAGGCGATCGAGTTAGCAGCGACATTGACTGAGTCGCAGGTGCGAAAGGGAAAGCTGCACAAAAAGGGTGACAAGGGTAAGAAGCAGGCAACTGACAAAGAAGATAGCAAGAAAGGTCAAAACAAGAAGGGAAAGGATTCTGGTTCTACAAGGGGGTCTAGGAAGCGAAAGGCTTCCCAAAACTATGTCGTTACTGCACAGGCTCAAGCTGCACCAAATCAGCCTGCGCAACCACTAGCCAAGAAGCCTTATCTTGGCAATGCACCTTTGTGCAACAGGTGTAACGACCATCACCCACCACATGTTCAGTGTCGTCAATGCACCAACTGTGGAAGAAATGGTCATCTTGCTGCCACCTGCCGCATTCCTGCTAACCAGAACCAAGCTCAACAAATTGCTCAGCCTTTTGCTCAGCAACAAGGTCAAGCTGCACGACCTCATTTTCCTCCTGGTTCGTGCTACAATTGTGGGGATCTGACCCACTATAGAAACCGGTGCCCAAGACTAGCCAATCAGAATCAGAATGCAAACCAGAATCAGAATCAGGCTCAGGCTCAAGGGCGAGTCTTCAACATGAACGCACAAGAGGCACAAGCAGATGATAATGTGGTGAACGGTACGTTCTTTATTAATAATCAGCCAGCATCTGTCCTTTTTGATTCGGGTGCCGATAAGTGTTTTGTGTCGTTATCTTTTTGAACCATTGCTTCGCGTGTCTAGAACATAACTAAGTAAACCATTGACAGTAGAAGTGGCTAGTGGTGAACCCATTATTCTTGATTCTGTTCTCCGCAACTGCCAGTTGAACCTTAACAACCATATTTTTCCTATTGACCTCACGCCTATGCAACTTGGAAGCTTCAACGTTATTGTGGGCATGGATTGGTTAGCCAAGCATCATGCAGGGGTAGTTTGTTTCGAGAATATCATTCGTATGCCGCTTTCGACAGGTGAGATCCTACAGGTTCGTGGTGAGAAACCTGCTGGTGGTCTCAAACTCATGTCTTGTTTTAAAGCTCGGAAGTATCTGCGAAAGAACTATGTGGCCTTCTTGGCACATGTTGTAACAGATAAGGACAAAGGTAAGTCTATCCAAGATATTCCTGTTGTACGGGATTATTCTGAAGTATTTCCTGAAGAGTTACCTGGTCTACCCCCAGCACGCCAAGTCGAGTTCCATATTGATCTCGTACCTGGTGCAAATCCCATTGCCAGAGCTCCATATCGTCTTGCACCGTCTGAGATGCAAGAGTTGTCTAAGCAGCTTCAGGAACTCTCTGACAAAGGTTTCATCCGTCCTAGCTTTTCACCTTCGGGTGCTCCCGTTCTTTTTGTCAAGAAGAAGGATGGATCTTTTAGGATGTGTATCGATTATCGTCAGCTTAATAAGCTTACCATCAAGAATCGATATCCCTTACCTCGCATCGATGATCTCTTTGATCAATTGCAAGGCGCTTCTTACTTTTCAAAGATTGATCTGCGATTTGGATATCATCAACTTCGTGTGCATGAAGAAGATATTCCCAAGACAGCGTTCCGCACTCGTTATGGGCATTATGAGTTCACAGTCATGCCATTCGGTTTGACTAATGCTCCTGCTGTTTTCATGGACTTGATGAATAGGGTCTGCAAACCTTATTTGGATAAGTTCATCATCATTTTCATTGATGACATTTTGATATATTCTAAGACGCGAGCTGATCATGAGCAACATCTTCGTCTTACTTTGGAACTCCTAAAGAAAGAGCAACTTTTTGCCAAATTCTCCAAGTGTGAATTCTGGCTTAAAGAGGTTCAATTCTTAGGACATATTGTCAACGAGCAAGGTATTCATGTAGATCCCTCCAAGATCAGTGCGATTAAGGATTGGGATACGCCTACTACTCCTACTGAAGTTCGTTCTTTTCTTGGTCTAGCGGGTTATTATCGCCGCTTCATTGAAAATTTCTCAAAGATTGCAGTTCCTCTAACAGCTCTAACTCAGAAGAACAAACCCTTTGATTGGGGATTCAAACAAGAGGAAGCGTTTCTGACTTTGAAACAAAAACTTTGCGACGCGCCTGTTCTAACTTTGCCGGAGGGCAATGATGATTTCGTCGTTTATTGCGATGCATCTAAATTGGGTCTTGGTTGCTTCCTGATGCAAAGAAACAAAGTCATAGCATACGCATCGAGGCAGTTAAAGGTACATGAGAAGAACTACACCACATCTGATCTTGAGTTGGGTGCAGTTGTCTTTGCTCTTAAGATTTGGAGACACTATTTGTACGGTACAAAATGTGTGGTTTTTACTGACCACAAAAGTCTTCAGCATATCTTCAATCAGAAAGAACTCAACATGAGGCAGGGACATTGGGTTGAACTTCTAAAGGACTATGACTGCGAAATTCGCTACCATCCTGGTAAGGCGAATGTCGTAGCCGATGCTTTGAGTCGCAAGGAACGTACTAAGCTTCATTGTGTTCGTGTTCAATCTGTTATTCAAGCTCAATCCTATATCCAAGCACGTATTTCTCAGGCTTAACAATCTTGTGTTTCACAAGGTTTGATGGATAAGGAATTTCCTTATCACATAACACCTGATCTGGAACTAAAGGACAATGGATCGTATTACTTCATGTACCGTTTGTGGGTCCCAAGCCAAGATAATCTTCGTACCTTGCTTATGGATGAAGCCCATAAGTCTCGTTATTCTATTCATCCTGGCTCAGATAAGATGTATAAGGATCTTCGTATTCAGTATTGGTGGCCTGGTATGAAGAAAGACATTGCCTTATATGTATCAAAATGCCTTACTTGTCTTAAGGTTAAGGCTGAACATCAGCGTCCTTCCGGTTTATTGGAACAACTAGAGATCCCAGTTTGGAAATGGGAAAACATTACTATGGATCTCATTACTAAACTCCCGCGCACAAAGAAAGGTCACGATGCCATCTGGGTAGTTGTTGATCGTCTTACTAAATCAGCGCATTTCTTGCCAATCCGTGAGGATTTTTCTGCTGACAAACTTGCTAAAATCTATGTGGATGAAATTGTAGCTCGACATGGTGTTCCTTTGAACATCATTTCTGACAGAGATGCTCGTTTCACTTCTCATTTTTGGAGAACCATGCAATCTGCTATGGGGACCCAACTTAATCTGAGCACAGCTTATCATCCGCAAACGGATGGTCAATCTGAAAGAACAATCCAAACTCTGAAGGATATGCTTAGAGCTTGTGTGATCGATTTTGGTGGTAGTTGGGATTCACATCTTCCGTTAATTGAATTCTCCTACAACAACAGTTATCACTCCAGCATCAACATGGCTCCTTTCGAGGCTCTCTATGGTCGAAAATGTCGTTCACCAGTCTGCTGGAATGAGATCGGCGAGGCTCAGCTTACTGGACCTGCCCTCATTTTAGAGACAACAGATAAGGTTAAGAAAGTTCGTGATAACCTTCAGACAGCTAGAAGCCGTCAAAAGAGTTACGCGAACCTAAAACGCAAGCCCTTGGATTTTCAAGTCGGTGATCGTGTATTACTTAAGGTCTCACCTTGGAAAGGTGTGATCAGGTTTGGAAAGAAAGGAAAACTTGCACCTAGATACGTTGGACCATTCAAGATCGTCGAAAGAATCGGTAAGGTAGCCTACAGACTTGAGTTACCTCCTGAACTTGGAAATGTTCATCCAACCTTTCACGTGTCCAATCTCAAGAGGTGTTTAGCTGATGAGAACCTCCACATACCACTTGATGAAATTCGTGTTGATAAAACACTGAAATTTGTTGAGAAACCAGTGGAAATCATGGAACGTGAAGTCAAGTGGCTTAAACGCAAGCGCATTCCTTTGGTCAAGGTTCGCTGGGAATCTAAACGTGGACCCGAGTTTACTTGGGAACGTGAAGATCAAATGAAGGCGAAGTATCCGCATCTTTTTCCACGAGTTTCCTCTAAATAAATTTCGGGACGAAATTTCCAGAAGTAGGGGAGACTGTAACATTTGTGCTTGTAATCATTGTGAACAGTCCAGTTATCAATAAAACAATGTTATTTAATCCCAATGTTTGTTTGGTTGTGTTTTACATTTTTTCATGTTTTGACTTTTGTTCGATTTTAAAATCTACATCGCTTTCTAGAGAATTATACGCAAACTGGTGCGTAAACGTACTCAGTTTAATGCGACAAATACTCCGGAACATCAACATATACTTAACATACCTTAAATAACCTTTACATAACTTAGAAATAAGTTTTGAAGGCTTTGGTATGGCCAAAAACAAGTTAATTCGCCTACAGGGACTAAATCCGACAAACTGCGAAAGTATGACGATTCGTACTAAAACAGACATTTCGGAACATGACCATAAGTTAAACACATCATAAATATCCTTTACGTAGCTTAGAAATAGGCTTCGAGGTGTTCGGTGTGCTAAAATAAACTTTTGGATCATTCAGGGACTAAAAGTGTCAAAAAGTGCATAAGTTTGCACTTTCGCGCATAACTTACGTTCTGAATACATCCGGACATCCAAAAATTTATGTAAGCATCCTAATATTATGCCTTAGTGATTGGCATGAGAAAAATCCATTCGTCTCGCATTTTGGATCGTTTTTCGCGCTTATGCGCATTCCGTCGTAATTAAGCGAACATCGCGATCGTACGGCCAAACGAACCAACATCCGACATATTTTTGAGCATGTTTCATGTCCTCAATGTTTAGGCATCACTTTAGGGCCTTAAAGATGGCTTAACGGGCCTTGAACGTGTCGGAAATGGCCTTAAACCATAACAGGGACCTAAACTGTCATTTTTGAAACTTGGCTTCTGATCAGAACCTCCAGGCGACCCGCGTAAGCCTAGGGGCAACCTTTACGCGGGCCGCGTCAGCCCTGCAGATGCAGAAACTCATTTTTCTTGCTGAAAATGGCCTTTCAAGCATCCAAGGGGCAATGCCGCTTCACAATCTCTGGGTTGGGGTCACATTTTGATACCACAACATTTTGACAAGTGTACGAATGAGATCAAGGCACGATATTCAAGAAACGATCCTAACGGTCTTGCATATCCTATAAATACCCCCCCATTCTTGTTTAAACCCACAAATCTGATTAAAGAGCTCTAAGTTGATGCCATTGCTTCATACCTGAGCTCCTGGATCAACATTAGCTTTCGGGGCCCTTCGTAAGTGTTCTTTCGTTCTTTTAATCGCTTTCTAGTCCTAAAGTCAAACTATGTTTGACTTTCCACGTTGACCAGCCTATGGTCAACACGAAGTTCGTTTGAACTTCATAACGTGAGCGTGATCACGATGGTTATAGTCCATAGTGACTATACCTACTGATTACCACATTATCTAGGCTCAGTGACGAGTCGTAGTTTCGGCCAAAATGCGCATTCTTGCGTATTTTGTAGCCAAACTACTCGTGGGTATCAAAACCGTTTGTTTTGATACCAAACCTGTTTTCTAAACTTAGTTAAGCATGTTCTAACATGCTTAGCTCATCACTTGTAGTATAGTGCTTATATAAGGTCGTAAGGTAAGCGATCTAAACAATTGCTTATACTTTCGAACCTGACCCATTTGGTCGATCATTAGGATCCGACCAAACACTTTAGGTGACCATAGTTGTATAGGGAATAACCTTCCGAGGTTATACCTTATGGTCACGACGTTAGGCGTTCCAAACGCGTTTTACGCGAACGACGCATTAAGGTAGCATAAGCTACCTAAACGGGTCGTAAGCACTTAGGTTAAGTTTCATTTTAGTATGTGGGCTTTGTTAAACCATAATACACGAGTCTCCATATTCGTTTGGTTTACGAACCCTCATCCTATCCAAATCCTCCGATTTAGGTCCGGTATATTAACATAGTTACCTATATTAGGTGCCGTTTGATATCCGTGATCTCTAGCATTTTTTCTAGTTGTTATACAAGGACTTCAAAGCAATCTTAGGTGAGTACGTAGACCCCTCTTTTACTGTTTTCCAAACATTTTGGGGTGAAACACATGTGCCTACTTGTTACTTTCGTGCTTTTCAAACTTTCATATCATATGCTTGTTATGTTCAATACTACATTTATAGTACACGATTTCATTACATTCTATGCTATGTATGCCCATTGTGTGCGTACTTAGTACATTGTTTTACATTACATTTTATGCTACGTATGCCCATTGTGTGCGTACTTAGTACATTGTTTTACATTACATTTTACGCTATGTATGCCCATTGTGTGCGTACTTAGTACATTATTTTACATTACATTTTATGCCACGTATGCCCATTGTGTGCATACTTAGTACATTTATTCATCACATGCTCACATTCTGGTATGACATTTGGTTTGTTTAAATTATACAATGTACATTCATTAACACCGATCATGCCGCCCGTTAGTAGGTAGTGGTACCATAGGACTTGACAACTCCCATTCTTGAAATCCCGGGTTTGTTTGGATTGGAAGGAATGACCGAATTCGATAAACAATAACACATATAGACCTTTAATTTGTTTAAAGGTCTATCACCACAATCACAAAGGCTTGAATGTATGCATTTTCACAATACCGCATAAATGTTTGTATCAGTATAGCATGCAATTGTTCCACAAAACATAACTTTGACTTAAACTATGTTTAATTCAATACCCTGTTTTTGTACATTTTACCTATGGCCTAGTTGATATATTTCACATGCCGTACATGATATTTTGGATACACATTACATGATTTACATTAAACATAAACAATTTGACATTGATATACACATTTGGTGGTTTACATTAGACATGAACATTTTGATATGGTTTACACAATAACACTTGACAATTGATTTATACATGAACAATTTACATGGTGGTTGGTTTGGGTAAATGGTTTGAGTAACGTGGCGTAGGTAATATGATACAAACATGGTGGATACGCCGCTGGTACTTTCTATATATAAATGTTTGTATAATATTACTTATCGTAGCATTATTTAAATCATTTCAGTATAGACATATTACATTTTACACAAATAACATATTTTTCACAAGACATTGTTTTACAAACAACTTATCTTATACAAACTCATTTTTCATTTGACCTCATATGTTACACAAATAACATATTTTTCACAAGACATTGTTTTACAAACAACGTATCTCACAGGCATTTTTATGCTGACGTACCTACTTTCACATGTGTTTTCAGGAGCTGTCGCTTAGGATGATGATTGTGACACTAGGGCGGACCTGTGCCTTAGAGACATAAACGAAGATAGACTTAGTTTAATTATGTTATAAACTCTTTATTTCCTGTTTGAAGACAATGTAACCCGTTTGTTTGATAAATAAAATATAACTTTGTATGCCATAGTTGTGAAACAATTAATTCTGTCTCAACACTCCCCGACGTTTCCGCCACGGTTGCATGTTATACGTGGTCGGGGTGTGACAGACGTCGACTACCCAAAGTGGCTTGACTATTCACAAGGACCTTTGGTACACACCTTGGCCTTCGGGATTGTGCTCTCGCCTCGAACTTGGGCGGATGGCACGCATCCCTTTAGTTACAGCGTGACTTCAAGTCGTTGGAGTCCGTCGAGACTTTGGTGAGAGTTTTGTAAAACCAAAAATAGGGATCGGAACAAGTCGTCAAGGTTCGGGTTTCACCCCTGCGCTAAAGTACGGATTTCACTCCTGATTCAACGCAAATTCTCCTGTTTATAGATATAAATGCGGGTCGAACAAGCAATTTAGTCGAGAGTTTGCGGTTTTCACACCTAATCTCGACCCAATCACTCGTTCATTTTTGAAAAGTAAGGTGCAGTGAGAGTGTAGTGTAAGCGAGAATAGCGAGATATAGAAAATAAGCTCGTACAAAACCCCTAAGGGTATGCATAAGTCAGTTTGTTGGTACTTAGACTATTGACTAGGTCGTTTCTAAGACATCGACCTGGACTAGGTCGAGTCTTACCTAATTCCCTATAGTTATGGCTCTGATACCAATCTGTCACACCCCAACCGATGGCAGAAACATCGGGTCATTGCACTGAGCGAAACAGATTGTCCAAGAGTATCCGTAACAACTATTAATTACCAAATATTAAACGTCATGTCCCATACCACAACATATTCAAATAAAACAGTTATTACAAATAATTGTCTCAAAAACAAGTACTGTTCCGACGACTCAGATTTAAGTGTGACATAACTAGACCCCTAACTTGATTCACCCCAAGCAAGCATCCTAGCAGATAGCATCCTAAACACCTGTCACATACGTTAAAGTAAAGGTCAATACACATAGTGTAAAGGTGAGCATACAAGTTTGATAATAGCATAATAGAATTCGAAATCGTTTACGCATAACCAACATGTATAACGTATAATGTGAAGCATGTAAGTTATCGACAAAGATACTATCAATACCAATGACTGCGATTTGACTGCGAGTAACGAGTGCGCAACACATGTTCACCACTGCGAATACGTGAAGTAATATCCTTAACAACCCTTGTCCACGACAGGTGCTGAGTCCAAACTATAGTACTATCGTTGCTAAGGCAGGTAGACAACAATAAATGTGTTAACATAACAAACAGGCATTCATCGAGTCACGTATAACATGCAATAGCGGTTAGCGTATACATAGTGTTTGCATTATGTGATAGATGTGATTTGAATATATGTAACGTATGTAACACCCAAAAGTGCGTAAAGCAAAAAGGGATCGAGTATACTCACTGAATGTGTTTAACAAGTAAACACGCTCTTGGATTGAAGGGAGCACTGAGGGAGATTAGCCTGAACAGTTAACGACAACATAAACGATAAGCAGCGCGTAAAACGTTGCAACGATACCAATTATCGGATGGCAATCCGATCGGATGGCCAGTCGATCGGGTGGCAATCCGTTCGGATGGTCATCTGATCGGATGGGCATTCCATTGGATTGTCACCTCGTTTGGTAAGGATGTGTTTGTGTATGATGGTTTGCCTTTTGAAGTTTTCGTTGTAGCATTTTGAAAACAGAGAAGTATCTCTACCTTTTAGGTCGGTTGATCGAGCGGCGGCTCGATCGGACGACGATCTGTTCGGCGAGACATTTCTCAGAGAACAAGTTCACGGCAGTGTTGTCACACGATCGGATGATCTACCGATCGGGTGGCAATCCGTTGGAACCGATAATGCATTGAATATGTTGAAAATTGTTTAAGTGTTGAAGTTCCAAACATCTCATGATCGGGTGGTCGCTCGATCGGATGGCAATGCGATCGGGCGGTAATCCGTTCGACGTTCAGCTCCTCAAAAGTTGAAATAAAGTTAAATGTGGGACTAAGGTGCAAACCGATCGGGTGGCTATCCGATCGGGTGGCAATCCATCCTGGCGGCCGGCTCGTCTTGTTGCTTGGTTGTTTTGATAGTTTTGCGGTTTTCTCGAGATGGTACGATAACGTGGCAAATAACAGAATCCCCGTCAAGACTTAGTGACCCGATCGGACAGGGACCACCCTACTCCGACCAGTTAACTTTTCGAGATGGTGTTTCATGTTTAACCCGAAATCAGTAATCTCTTGGATAGAATCCAGATCTTGAGCTAACCCATCACTAAGAAGGAGTAGAAGATCAGAACAAGTTCCGGTTCTATCGGTTTTGAATGCATTGAGTGTTTTAATAGTTGAAAGAAAGTTAGAAAACTATCTTTCAATCCTTTTCACCTTGAATATGTTTAGATCTATACAAGATCTTTGTTTATTTATGTGGAAATCATTCAGATCTAAGTTGTTCTTGGTGGATTGAAGCCAAACCATGAAGTTCATAAGAACCACATGATGACATCATCCTAGAACACCTCAAATCTAGTGATTTCACGGTTAAAAGTTAAGATTCGAAAGATAGAAAGGTGAAGGAGTGCATGTAGATCAAGAAAGTACAAGATTTAGGTTGAAAACTTACAAGAATTGCGAGAAATCGAGAGAAAGAGGCTTGAGAGCGGCTGGGTCGTGTGAGAGGAGCTGTCACATCAAATGATGTGACAGTTGGGATATTTATAGGGTTTCCCAGAAAGGAAAGTGTGAAGGATAGGGTGGGTCACCGATCGGATGACTGTCCGATTGGGCGACAATCCAATCGGATGGCAATCCGATCGGGTGGCCATCCGATCGAGCTGTCACTCGATCGAGTGGCTCCGACGGTCAGAGTTTGGCGTTTTTGTTTCGTGCGTTGGGTTTTGCGATGCATTAGAGTTTCCCATTAATCCCAACTACTATAACTAACATACAATCATCCTAAATAACTTGCGTTTAGCGGCTGCGAAAGCGTTGCGATTGCATTTTGATTAATCACCACAACATAAACATAAATAAACATGCACAAGTAACACATAAGTAGCACACACATGTAAAAACAATATTCAGAATGCATAAATCGGGTTGCGAATGCGATTGCGATGCGACAAGCGAATAAGCGATAAAACATGCGATAAATAGCGATTAAACCTCGATTGTTAACAAGTACTCCACATAATACAACTAAGGAGATAAAATAAAAAGATTATCTACAAGTCAAAGAAGTTAAAACAGAAGTTGAGCAAGGAGTGACAGATCGCAATTAGCAATCTTTTCTTCGTTTGACTTCAATGTTGACTTTGACTTTGACTTTCGAAACACGGGGTGTTACTGGCGATCACGTACTCCTAAAGGTTTCACCTTGGAAGGGGGTGATCAGATTCGGCAAGAAAGGAAAGCTCGTGCCTCGATATGTTGGACCCTTTAAAATTCTGGAAAGGATTGGCAAAGTGGCCTACAAACTCGAACTACCGGAGGAACTTAGCAATGTCCACCCGACTTTCCATGTTTCGAACCTCAAAAAGTGTCTTGCCGAGCAGAATTTACAGGTACCACTTGAGGATCTACAAGTGGACGAAACATTACACTTCGTGGAAAAGCCAGTCGAGATCATGGATCGAGAAACCAAGAAACTTCGACGATCACGCATTCCCATAATGAAGGTTAGCTGGGAAGGCAAACGCAGTGCCACACCCCAACCGATGGCGGAAACACCAGGGCATGGCACTGAGCGAAACAGATTGTCCAAGAGAAATTCCATAACAACTACTTTACCGAATAGTTAATATTATGTCCCATACCATAACCTATTAAGCAAGTAAATCATTACAGACAACGATATCTCAAAGACGAATAACATGTTCCAACAACTCAGATTTAAATAAAATAAATTGTCTTTGTTTCTAGACTTTCAATCCTACTTGATTCCATGAAGAGCAAGCAAAGCATCCTAAGCATTCAAACACCTGCCACATACGTTAAAATAGAGGTCAATACACATAGTTTAAAGGTGGCATACAAGTTTGATATAGTATAATAGAGTTCGAAATCGTTTACGCATAACCAGCATGTAACATGTACAAAGTGACGGCAAGTAGGTTACCGACGGAGAAATATGCACAGACGTGACTGCGAGTTGTAGAATGCGCAACATATATCCCCACTGGGACACGTGAAGTAAAGCCCTTAACAACCCCTGTCCATGACAGGTGCTGAGTCCAAACTATAGTACTATCGTTGCTAAGGTGTCAGGCAACAATCACTGTGTTAAAATAACATACAAGCATTCATCGAATAACACGTTGCATGCAATAACGGTCAGCGTATAAGTAGTGTTTGCCTTGTGTGTCGATTTTGATTCTAGTATAAGTAACGTATGTAACACCCAAAAGTGCGTAAAGCAAAAAGGGTTTGAGTATACTCACAGATAGCGTTTAACAAGTAAACACTGTCTTGGATTGAAGGGAGCGCTGAGAGATTAGCCGGAACAGTTAACGATAGCATAAACAATAAACGGCGCGTTAAACGGGAAGAATGACTAAGTGTCGAGTGGCAACCCAATCAGATGGTTATCCGATAGCTTGACCATTCGATCGGATGTTAATCCATTCGGATGGTCATCCGTTTGGATGGCCATTCGATTGGATTGACATCGTTTGGTAAGGATGTGTTTGTGTATGATGGCTTTGAAGTTTTTGTTGCAGCATTTTAAAAACAGAGAAGTATCTCTACCTTTCAGGTCGATCGATCGAACGGTCGTTCGATCGGTTGGCGATCCGATTGACACGACACTTAGTGAGAACAAGTTCACAGCAGGATGGTCACTGTATCGGATAGCTATCCAATCGATTGGCAATCCATTAGCAACTGATGATCTTTGAAAATGATTAAGTGTCAAAGTTCCAAATGTCATATCATCGGAGGGTCGTTCGATCGGATAGCTATCCGATTGAGCGGCATTCCGTTCGACGTTTAGACCTTTGAAAAGTTTAAATAAAAAGGCTAAGTGTAGAACCAAGTGCAAGCCGATCAGATAGTCATTCGATCAGATGGCTATCCGATCGGGCAGCAATCCGTCCCAACGAACCAAATCGTCTTGATACTTGATTGTTTTGAGAGTTTTATAGTTTTGATCGAGACAGCGTGATAACGCGCTAGACAATAGAGACCCCATCATAACCCAAGTGATCCGATCGAACAGGAATCACCCTAGTCCGATCAGTTAACTTGTTCAAGACGGTTGTTCATGTTTAACCCGAAATCGGTAGTCTCTTGGCTAGAAACAAGATCTTGAACCAATACATCACTAAGAATGAGAAGAAAATCAGAACGAGCTCCGATTCTTTCGGTTTTGAGTGCATTGAGTGTAAAAGAGTTGAAAGAAAGTTAGAAAACCATCTTTCAATCCTTTTAACCATGGAAATGTGCAGATTTATGCGAAAACATTGTTTAATCTGGTGGAAACCCTTCAGATCTGAGTTGTTCTTGGTGGAATGAGGTCAAGACTTGAAGTTTATATGAACTCCATGATGACATCACCTTAGGACACCTCACATATGTTGATTTCACGGTTAAAAGTTGAGATTCAAAAGAGAGAATGATGAAGAAGTGTGTGTAGATTATAGAAGTACAAGATTTAGGTTGAAAACTTACAAGAGTCGCGAGAAATCGAGAGAAAGAAGGTCCTGGGTGCGCTGGTCGAGTGGGAGAGCTGTCACATCACAAATGATGTGACAGGAGGGTATTTATAGGGTTTCCAAAAGAGGAAAGGAAAGCAAGTGTCAAACAACCACTCGATCGGTCGGCTACCCAATCGGATGGCTATCCGATCGGTTGGCCATTCGATCAATTGGCCACTCGATCGAGTGGGTTTTGCGTGCTGAGTTTCGGGGTTTCGATTTGCGTGTTGAGCATTGTGATGCGTTTCGAGCGATGCGATAGAATTACCCATTAGTTACACAGATAACCTAACTACTATATCTAACATACAATCACTATAAATAACTTACTTTAGCGTTTGCGATGCGATAGAGGTGCGATTGCGTTTCGATTGATCACCACAAACATAAAGTAAACATGCACAAGTACACATAGGTAACACACACGTAAAACAATATACAGAATCTACCAATCAAAGCGCGAATGCGATTGCGATGCGATTAGCGATAAGGCGATAAAACATGTGACAAATAGCGATTAAACCTCGATTATTAATAGATACTCCACATAATACAACTAAAGCGATAAAATAAAATAGATCGATTACAAGTCAAAGAAGTCAAAACAGTAGTTGGGCAAGGAGTGACAGATCACAATTAGCAATCTTTTCTTCCTTTGACTTCAATCTTGACTTTGACTTTGACTTTAGTAACACGGTGTGTTACAGCCTCCCCTACTTAAGGGAATTTCGTCCCAAAATTAAGCTGAAGCCGTAACAAACAACTGCGGGTACTTCGCCTTTATGTCACTTTCGAGTTCCCAAGTGAACTCCGCGCCTCGTTTACCTTCCCAGCAAACCTTCACAATGGGAATGTGTGAGCGTCTGAGTTTCTTGGTTTCTCGATCCATGATCTCGACAAGCTTCTCCACGAAGTGTAATGTTTCGTCCACTTGGAGATCCTCTAGCGGAATTTGTAAATCCTGCTCGGCCAGGCACTTTCTGAGGTTCGATACATGGAAAGTCGGGTGAACGTTACTAAGTTCCTTCAGTAGTTCGAGTCTGTAGGCCACTTTTCCGATCCTTTCCAGAATCTTAAAGGGTCCAACATATCGAGGCGCGACCTTTTCTTTCTTGCCGAATATGACTACACCCTTCCAAGGTGATACCTTTAGGAGTACATGGTTACCAACGTCAAATTCAAGGGGCGACGACTCCGAGCTTTCAGCAAGTTGTCTCGAATTTGGAGGATTTTGTCAGTCGTTTCTTGCAGTAGCTCAGGACCGGTTAGTTTTGCATCTCCGATCTCATTCCATACAATTGGCGATCGACATTTTCTTCCGTACAATGCCTCAAATGGTTCCATTTGTATACTAGAATGATAACTGTTATTGTACGAGAATTCGACTAAAGGAAAGTGAGCGTCCCAATTACCACCAAAATCTATGACACAAGAGCGAAGCATGTCTTTCAAAGTACGAATCGTTCTTTCAGTCTGACCGTCGGTTTAGGGATGAAAAGTGGTACTTAGATTAAGCGTAGTACCGAGAGCGGATTGAAACGTTAGACGCGAGGTAAACCGACCATCACGGTCAGAGATGATGTCACGAGGTGTACCGTGTCGACAGATAACTTTGATCGATTGGCCACTCGATCGAGTGGGTTTTACGTGTCGAGTTTCGGCGTTTCGATTCGCGTTTTGAGCGTTGCGATGCGTTTCATGCGATGCGATAGAATTACCCATTAGTTACACAGATAACCTAACTACTATATCTAACATACAATCACTATAAATAACTTGCGTTTAGCGTTTGCGATGCGATAGAGTTGCGATTGCGTTTTGATTAATCACCACAAACATAAAGTAAACATGCACAAGTACACATAAGTAATACACATGTAAAACAATATACAGAATCTACCAATCAAAGCGCGAATGCGATCGCGATGCGATTAGCGATAAGGCGATAAAACATGTGATAAATAATGATTAAACCTCGATTATTAATAGATACTCCACATAATGCAACTAAAGCGAGTAAATAAAATAGATTGATTACAAGTCAAAGAAGTCAAAAAAGTAGTTGGGCAAGGAGTGACAGATCGCAATTAGAAATCTTTTCTTCCTTTGACTTCAATCTTGACTTTGACTTTGACTTTCGTAACATGGGGTGTTACACGCGGCGCCGAGTTCACCTGGGAACTCGAAAGTGAAATGAAGGCTAAGTATCCACAACTATTAGTTACGCCAGCGCCTTAATTTCGGGACAAAATTCCCTAAAGTAGGGGAGGCTGTAACAACCTGACTTTTTGAAGTCAAAGTACAAGTCAAAGTCAAAGGAAGAAAAGATTGCTAATTCGATCTGCCATTCCTTGCTTAATTGTTACTTGTACACTTTGACTCGCTAATCGATACTTTTGTTTACGTTATTTTAGTTGGGTTATGTGGAGTATCAATGCAGTAAATACTATTAAACGCAAATCTACTTAACGCTAATCTCATCGCAATTTGAAATCGCAGTTCGGAATATTGTTTTACGTGTGTGTGCTATTATGTGTTACTTGTGCATGATTAATATATGTTTTGAGGTGATTATTCGCAAACGCAATCGCAACTCTATCATGTCACACCCCCAAAATCCACCATGCGGAGTATCACCGCTTGGAGGCGTGACGCGACCAGGATCAAGCCACCAATCATATTGAACAACGTATTTAAGTAAATATAACCAACCACAATACAATAGGTGACCAAAAGGAAGTTAACCAAGTTTAATTTAAACAGCGGAAGCATAAGACGTTAAACCAAAACATAAGTTCGTAGTTCATAAGTTTAAAGACCCAAAACATAAGTTTCATAAGTTCATAAAGTTTATTTATTAAGTACGGGACATATCAGTTCGCATTCCACAACGACCTCCTCCTTGTGCAAGCTCCATAGCATCTAATGACCTGCAAAGCATGTAATAACGAGTCAACAACAAAGTTGAGTGAGTTCACGGTTGGTTGTCCATTTTAGAGTTGTTTCAAAAATAAACATAGTTTAATCTTAATCAGCTATCCAGCCGTGGGGGTTACCCCGTAGTTCGAAAACCTTTATCAGTTAACCATCCCATGTCCACCTTCCCTGGCTGTCCAGCCCAGCACTCCGGCCGTGGGGGCTACCCCATTATTTAAACTACCAGACTCGTTTATCATAGACTACTAGTGAAAATTACTTGTGCCCTAGCGTCGGTGTCTATCATCACCGACGCGCCATAGTCCATTAGTACACGCTCGTCCGACTGGCACGGTGTGAGGTTTGTTAAACCTAATAACGCTATTAACTAATGACCCTCTCGCCATAGCCTCGGCGATTAAGTTGATATAAAGGGAGGGACTTCGCTGATAGAGTTCTAGTCCAGTAAGTCTAATTCTGTCCCAACAGGACGAGGAATTCTCATTCCTGAACACGTCCCAAGGACGAGGAATCCCTATTCCTGAACCCATTCCCATTCCCACCGGAAATTTCCATGCTTTGTAGACAAGTGTGAACTCACCTCGGTTTGATCGGTTAGATTAGTTACTCTAATAATCAGGAAATCAAGCATGTCCTAATAAGGTACAGATAACAATCAATTTCTCATGCACAACACGTATGGTTTATCTACCCATTACTTTTATCACATATCACGCAATTTAAACGTCAACGCACTTTGTTAAGTTATATATTATTTTACCCTAAAATAATATTGCGATAAAATAAACAAATATTCACACAAGAGTTTTAGTATACAATATATATTTTAAAAATATGTTTATCAAATTTTATTTACGAAAGTCAACCTCCGATACTCGGTGTTTTGTTACAAAAATTATGGCGAAGTTTATATTCGAAAAGCAAGTTATAAAATACACTCATAACGCTTGTTTTAGAAAAATATTTTCTAAGTGTTGGGATTTTTAGAAAATTTCGCCAGAGTTTCCTTTGTAAATGGAGGTGTCCATGCTTACTAGCATATCATTTTCTTTTCAAAAAAAATTCATTCAAACAATTCTCAATCATCAACATACAATCTCTATTTACCAAACTTGTCAAAAACAAGCATAAACTATAAACTTATGAACTTGAAAATTTATAAAAATATGTAGTAACTTACTAGCATACTTAGTAAGTCTTGTTACCTTTTAAAATGTGATTAGTTCTTTAAAAACTTTATTTTTAAAGACTTTAAGTGTTTACAACTTCCACCATATTTTCTAAAAATATTTCTTCATGAAAGTTTCTAGTTACACAAGTGTTTCTACACTTGTTTATCCACCAAAAATGTGATTAGTTTTTGTAAGGTCCAATATTTAATGAAACTTATATTTTTCACTTGGTTCTTTTGAGAAACCACTCATGGATCTTTAGATCTACAAGATTGTAACCTACTTTGATCTTTATTTTTACAAGTAAACATTTATTTATTCAAGTTCATAGTTTATGTGTGGATGATTCCATCATCCTACACATTTCTAACTTTCTCATCTTGCTAGATCATGTTTTTAATCATGATCTTGCAAGATCATATGATGATCCCTATCAACTACCTGAGTAACAACAACCAACAAGCATCACATCTTATGAATATCATGATTTCTTCATCTTTTATCCATACTTTATTACTAAGTTAGTTATGTTCAAGACTTCTTCATAAGATTCATTAAAGTTCATATCATTTTGATCACTACACATCATTAACCACTTAAACAACATGTAAAATACAAGGATCCAAGTTCTTACCACTAGCTCAAGGCTAGGGGAGTTCAAGTGTAGAAAAGTGGTGGTTAAAAGAAGATGAGAGAGGTCCTTAAGCTTCCGAACACACCAAGTTTGTTTGTATGATCACTAACACCTTTAGAAGTATGTAGATTGCATGAATGAGCTTGGATGATGATGATGGTGGGTGTGGTGGCTCATGGCCGAACGAAGGGAAGAGAGGGAGAGAAGAGTTGGGTGAATTGTGATGGTGGTGATGAGTGTATTTCAATCCTTTGGTCATTCTTGTAATTTCCCAACACCACTTTGTCCAATGGATACAATGTTTCAAGAGTACACAACATATCCCATTAAATAATCAAGAAAATCATGGTGTGGTGAGTCCCCATGTAACCGTCCCAAGGGGGGGGGGGGTGTCTAGTTGGGTTGTAATGGGTGGTTAGGGATATAGTTGGAAATCAAGTGTTTAGTTAGTGTGTTATGGTGTGTTATTAAATATATAGTGTGTCAGGGTGTTCGGGGACCCTAACTAGCTCAGAAAAATAAGAACAATGTGTTTGACAATATTTTTGTGTTTCGGGTAAAGTCCGGTTGTTCGGTTGGGTGTTGTTCCGTTAAAGTGCTTAATTAATCCGTAAGGTGTCTTTTATAATATTTTTAGTGACATTTTTATTTTTCAACACTGAGGAAAGCATACCGGACTATTTAGTAAGTCATCAAGCACTTTAGTTATCATTAATAAATTGTATGGATACATGGAATTATGAGGGTTGTCACATTCTCCCCCTGTTAAGAAAATTTCGTCCCGAAATTTAGCTCGTGGTTACTGAGGAAGCTAGTTATGTTGCGTTGGTTTCCTGGTTTTCCTGGGTTGTCACATCATCCCCCCGTTGGTTTGGAATTTCGTCCCGAAATTCTGCAGTAGCTTCAGCCTCAGTAGTGGTTGCACTTTTGTTAAACAGCTGGGGATACTTGAGTTTCATTTGGTCTTCTCGTTCTCAGGTATACTCTGGGCCACGACGGGAATCCCAACGAACTCTGACGAGAGGTATCCTGGTGCGCTTGAGAATTTTAACATCTCGATCTGTAATCTCTACTGGTTCTTTGACGAATCGTAGCTGGTCGTCGATAGTGAGCTCCTTGAGAGAAACTATGAGGTCTCGTCTGACAGACACTTCTTCAGATTTGACACGTGGAATACGTTGTGAACTCCGCTGAGTTCTGTCGGTAGATTCAGCCTGTAGGCCACCTTGCCAATTTTCTCAATGATTTCGAATGGTCCGACATAACGCGGATTGAGCTTGCCTCGTTTGCCAAAACGAACTACACCTTTCCAAGGTGAGACTTTGAGTAGCACTCAATCCCCAACCTGGAACTCGAGTGGCTTTCTTCGCTTATCGGCATAGCTTTTCTGACGGTCACGAGCTGCCGCCATTCGTTGTCGTATCTAAGCAATCTTCTCGGTTGTATCTACTACAAGTTCTGGGCCAGTGATTTGACTGTCACCAACTTCTGCCCAACAGAGAGGTGATCGGCACTTCCATCCATACAATGCCTCAAACGGAGCGGCCTGGA
This sequence comes from Helianthus annuus, assembly GCF_002127325.2. Classification (NCBI taxonomy): domain Eukaryota; kingdom Viridiplantae; phylum Streptophyta; class Magnoliopsida; order Asterales; family Asteraceae; genus Helianthus; species Helianthus annuus. Next base: position 120,439,887 of record NC_035444.2, read on the forward strand.
TGCTGGTGTGGTAGCTGTTGTTATATGAAAACCCCACTAGCGGAAGGTGCTTTTCCCAGCCATTACCAAAATCGATTACACATGCCCTAAGCATGTCTTCAAGGGTCTGGATGGTGCGTTCAGATTGCCCATCCGTCTGTGGGTGATAAGCGGTGCTCATATCTAAACGTGAGCCAAAAGACTTGTGCATGGCTTGCCACAGTTCCAAAGTAAAACGCGCATCACGATCAGAAATGATGGAGGTTAGCACTCCGTGCCTTGATACCACTTCCTTTAGGTAAATGTCTACTACAGTAGAAAACTTATCCGTTTCCTTGATAGCCAGAAAATGTGCAGACTTGGTCAGTCGATCCACGATCACCCAAATGGTATCGTTTCCGCGTTGAGATCTGGGCAGGCCAGTAACGTAATCCATGGAAATTTGCTCCCATTTCCATTTAGGTATCTCTGGTTGTTGAAGTGGGCCTGATGGTTTCTGGTATTCGACCTTGACCCTAGCACAAGTCAAGCATTTACTGACGTAGGTTGCTATGCTGGCTTTCATACCAGGCCACCAGTATGTAGTCTTTAGGTCGTGGTACATCTTATCCGAACCAGGATGTACTAAATAAAGAGACTTAGGTGCTTCATCCATCACAAGCTCGCGTAAGCCTCCATAATGTGGAACCCAGATGCGTCCGTTAACATAGTAGGCGCCGATTTCCTTTTGTTCTAGCCGTTGCCTCGATCCTCGTAAGGACTCAGCCCTGATGTTCTCTGCTTTCAATGCTTCAACCTGAGCATCGCGAATCTGTGCGGGAAGGTTAGATTGGATGGTAAGCTGTAACGCACGTACACGCTTAGGTATAGTATCCTTTCGGCTGAGGGCGTCGGCCACAACATTGGCCTTGCCCGGATGATACTTGATCACGCATTCGTAATCAATCAAGAGTTCGACCCATCGGCGTTGTCGCATGTTTAATTCCTTTTGCTTGAAGATATGCTCGAGACTCCTGTGATCGGCGTAAATGGTGCACTTGGTACCGTACAAGTAATGTCTCTCTATCTTAAGCGCGAAAACAACTGCTCCCAATTCCAAGTCGTGCGTAGTGTAGTTCCTTTCATGAACTTTAAGTTGGCGTGATGCGTAGGAAATGACCTTGTCACGTTGCATCAACACGTAACCAAGTCCTTGGATGGAAACGTCGCAGTAAACCACAAAATCATCTGTGCCTTCGGGCAATGAGAGGATAAGCGCGCTACAAAGTCTATCTTTTAAGTGCTGAAATGCGGACTCCTGTGCATCACCCCAACGATAGGTGACACCCTTCTGAGTCAGTGAAGTGAGAGGTTGCACAATCTTTGAGAAATCCTTGATAAACCTTCTGTAATACCCTGCCAAACCCAAGAATTGGCGGATTTCTGTTGCTGTACGGGGTGCAGGCCAGTTCTTGATCGAGTCAACCTTGGATGGATCTACATGAATCCCATCCTTGTTTACCACATGGCCTAGAAAGTGGACTTCGCGAAGCCAGAAGTCACATTTCGAAAACTTGGCATAAAACTGCTCTTTTCGAAGAAGTTCCAGAATAAGCCTCAGATGTTGCTCGTGTTCCTCCCGACTCTTAGAATAGATCAGGATGTCGTCGATGAACACTATGACAAACTTATCCAGGTAAGGCTTGCACACTCGGTTCATGAGATCCATGAAGACCGCGGGTGCATTTGTTAATCCGAAAGGCATAACCAGAGACTCGTAATGGCCGTAACGAGTTCTGAACGCTGTTTTGGAGACGTCCTCCTCTCGGACTCTCAGCTGATGGTATCCCGATCTCAAATCAATCTTAGAGTAATAACTCGACCCTTGCAACTGGTGGAACAAGTCATCAATGCGTGGAAGAGGATAACGATTCTTCACGGTCACCTTGTTGAGTTCGCGGTAGTCAATACACATTCTGAAGGTACCGTCTTTCTTCTTTACGAATAACACTGGAGCTCCCCATGGCGAAGAGCTAGGACATATGAAACCCTTTTCCAGGAGTTCTTGTAGTTGCGTAGACAGTTCTTCGAGTTCTGATGGAGCTAGACGATATGGTGCTCGAGCTACTGGTGCTGCTCCTCCAGGAGCTAGCTCGATTTGAAACTCAACTTGGCGATGAGGCGGAAGACCAGGTAATTCCTCAGGAAATACCTCAGGAAAGTCGCGTACAATAGGTATATCTTCTATCGTCCTTTCTTCCACGGATGAATCAGAAACGAGGGCTAGAATAGCGGTGTGGCCCTTTCGCAAACACTTCTGGGCCTTAAGGAAAGAGATGATGCCTACAATAGCACCACCCTTGTCGCCACGAATCACGAGGGGTTCTTTACCAGAACGAGGGATACGAACGATTTTCTCATTGTAAATAATCTCCGCTTGGTGTTGAGATAACCAATCCATCCCAATGACAACGTCAAAACTACCCAGAACGATATGAATGAGGTCGATAGAAAAGGTCTGATTGGCAAGGACAAGCTTGCAACCCTTAACTACATGTGTAGCCTCTAAACTTTTACCATTTACTAACTCTACGATGTGCTTGGTGTTCAAAAGTGTTGGAGTACGCTTAAGCATCTGACTAACTTTTAAGGATACGTAGCTAGTATCGGCACCCGAATCAAATAAAATAGTAACAAAGAAATCATCTAGAAGAAACTTACCCATCACAACGTTGGGATCGTTCCTTGCATCACCGTGACCCATCACGAACGCACGACCCCTTGCCCCATTGCCATTGTTATTTCCCCTATTGCCGTTTCCATTCCCCTGATTGTTGTTGTTCTGGTTCTGATTTAGCTGGGGGCAGTCCTTCTTGAAATGGCCTTCAGCACCACATTGAAAGCACCCTTTGTTGTTACCTTGTTGTTGCTGCTGCTGGCGTTGATTTGGTGGGGCTTGCTGATGCTGCCGGTTCTGATTCGCTGGACGCTGACTCCTGCAATCCCTTGCAACATGACCAGGCTTGTTGCACCGATGACAGTTGCCTTTACTACATGGCCCGCTGTGGTGCAAGTTGCAACGATTACATTTGGGGTGATTCCCCTTGTATCCACCCTGCCCTTGATTTCCAGAAGGCTGCTGACTAGGGCTCTTATGGTCCTCACTCCTTCGTTGCTGAGACTAAGACTGAACAGAGGTAAAGCCTTTGCCCGAATTTCCATCCCATTTTCGCTTGTTATCATTCGGGGCATTAGTAGTAGCAGCGCTAATACGCTTGGGCAGCCTGTTCTGCTCAACTGCCTGATCGGTGAGACGATGGGCCAACTTGATGATTTGCTGAATGGTGCCAAGATTAGCTGAGGTTACGTGACTCTGAATTTCTGGTACAAGACCCTTGAGGTATAGCAGCTCAATACGTTTGATGGGAGGGTCCACCATTGTAGGACACAAGATGGCCAGCTCGTTTGACCTCTTCGTGTATGCCTCGATCTCAGACCCCGTCATCTTCAAATTGAAAAATTCCACCTCCAGCTTGTGGATGTAATCACGACTGCAGTACTCTTCTTTAATCAGTTCTTTGAAACCGTTCCATGGGGTGGCATTAGCAACCACCAGCCCTAGCAGTTGAACCTGTGCTTTCCACCAGGTTAACGCAGCACCTTCCAGCGTTCCAGTAGCAAATTTCACCCTACAATCTTCAGGGCATTCACACATCTCGAAAACAGACTCGAGCTTCTCGAACCAGTGAAGAAGACCTATAGCTCCCTCTGTGCCGCTGAAAGTACTAGGTCGGCAGTCCATGAATGTTTTGAACGTACACACAGGAGGCTGAGCAGGTTGACCTGTGGTGTGAGAATAAAAGACAAGGTTAGGCACAAGGGTTGGTTCGCGAGGGTAGGTTCTAAACGTCCTAAGGTGGATTGATATGGCGGGTCGTACCTCCTGCAGGAACAGCTGCGAGTGCCTCAGCAACTCGTTCATTGATCAAAGCCGTCAGCTGGGCTTGAGTTAGGTTGATACGTCCTCTGCGTCCGTTCATGATCTTCACAACGAAGCAACGTAACTGAGAAAAGTGTCGCGAAAGTGCGTAAGTGTGGGACGACAGGAGAGAGTAAGCACACAAGGTTCAAATAGCAATTATCACGTTAACTAATGCACAGTGTGAACTATCTAACCGACAATACAACATAAATCATACCACCTATTGTGTCGAGTCTTGCACGTGGAGTGAAGCATCGTTGTGGATCATTGAGCACTGTACAGGTTATAGTCTGGTTTTATCAAAAAGCTTTTCCCTTTTTAAAACCAAGTTCACTATAACCAATGGCTCTGATACCAATCTGTCACACCCCCAAAATCCACCATGCGGAGTATCACCGCTTGGAGGCGTGACGCGACCAGGATCAAGCCACCAATCATATTGAACAACGTATTTAAGTAAATATAACCAACCGCAATACAATTGGTGACCAAAAGGAATTTAACCAAGTTTAATTTAAACAGCGAAAGCATAAGATGTTAAACCAAAACATAAGTTCATAGTTCATAAGTTTAAAGACCCAAAACATAAGTTTCATAAGTTCATAAAGTTTATTTATTAAGTACGGGACATATCAGTTCGCATCCCACAACGACCTCCTCCTTGTGCAAGCTCCATAGCATCTAACGACCTGCAAAGCATGTAATAACGAGTCAACAACAAAGTTGAGTGAGTTCACGGTTGGTTGTCCATTTTAGAGTTGTTTAAAAAAAAAACGTAGTTTAATCTTAATCAGCTATCCAGCCGTGGGGGACACCCCGTAGTTCGAAAACGTTTATCAGTTAACCATCCCATGTCCACCTTCCCTGGCTGTCCAGCCCGACACTCCGGCCGTGGGGGCTACCCCATTATTTAAACTACTAGACTCGTTTATCATATCGACTACTAACGAAAATTACTTGTGCCCTAGCGTCGGTGTCTATCATCACGACGTGCCATAGTTCATTAGTACACGCCCGTCCGACTGGCACGGTGTGAGGTTTGTTAAACCTAATAGCGCTATTATCTAATGACCCGCTCGCCATAGCCTCGGTGATTAAGTCGATATAAAGGGAGGGACTTCGCTGATAGAGTTCTAGTCCTGTAAGTCTAATTCCATCCCAACAGGACGAGGAATTCTCATTCCTGAACACGTCCCAAGGACGAGGAATCCCTATTCTTGAACCCATTCCCATTCCCATCGGGAATTTCCATGCTTTGTAGAAAAGTGTGAACTCACCTCGGTTTGCTCGGTTAGATTAGTTACTCTAATAATCAGGAAATCAAGCACGTCCTAATAAGGTACAGATAACAATCAATTTCTCATGCACAACACGTATGGTTTATCTACCCATTACTTTTATCACATATCACACAATTTAAACGTCAACGCACTTTGTTAAGTTATATATTATCTTACCCTAAAATAATATAACGGTAAAATAAACAAATATTCACACAATATATGTTTAGTATACAATATATATTTTAAATATATGTTTATCAAATTTTATTTACGAAAGTCAACCTCCGATACTTGGTGTTTTGTTACAAAAATTATGGCGAAGTTTATATTCGAAAAGCAAGTTATAAAATACACTCATAACGCTTGTTTTAGAAAAAATATTTTCTAAGTGTTGGGATTTTTAAAAAATTTCGCCAGAGTTTCCTTTGTAAATTGAGGTGTCCATGCTTACTAGCATATCATTTTCTTTTCAAAAAAAAATTCATTCAAATAATTCTCAATCATCAACATACAATCTCTATTTACCAAACTTGTCAAAAACAAGCATAAACTATAAACTTATGAACTTGAAAATTTAGAAAAATATGTAGTAACTTACTAGCATACTTAGTAAGTCTTGTTACCTTTTAAAATGTGATTAGTTCTTTAAAAACTTTATTTTTAAGGACTTTTAGTGTTTACAACTTCCACCATATTTTCTAAAAATATTTCTTCATGAAAGTTTCTAGTTACACAAGTGTTTCTACACTTGTTTATCCACCAAAAATGTGATTAGTTTTTGTAAGGTCCAATATTTAACGAAACTTATATTTTTCACTTGGTTCTTTTGGGAAACCACTCATGGATCTTTAGATCTACAAGATTGTAACCTACTTTGATCTTTATTTTTACAAGAAAACATTTATTTATTCAAGTTCATAGTTTATGTGTGGATGATTCCATCATCCTACACATTTCTAACTTTCTCATCTTGCTAGATCATGTTTTTAATCATGATCTAGCAAGATCATATGATGATCCATATCAACTACCTGAGTAACAACAACCAACAAGCATCACATCTTATGAATATCATGATTTCTTCATCTTTTAACCATACTTTATTACTAAGTTAGTTTATGTTCAAGACTTCTTCATAAGATTCATTAAAGTTCTTATCATTTTGATCACTACACATCATTAACCACTTAAACAACATGTAAAATACAAGGATCTAAGTTCTTACCACTAGCTCAAGGCTAGGGGAGTTCAAGTGTAGAAAAGTGGTGGTTAAAAGAAGATGAGAGAGGTCCTTGAGCTTCCGAACACACCAAGCTTGTTTGTATGATCACTAACACCCTTGGAAGTATGTAGATTGCATGAATGAGCTTGGATGATGATGATGGTGGGTGTGGTGGCTCACGGCCAAACCAAGGGAAGAGAGGGAGAGAAGAGTCGGGTGAATTGTAATGGTGGTGATGAGTGTAGTTCAATCCTTTGGTCATTCTTATAATTTCCAAACACCACTTTGTCCAACAGATACAATGTTTCAAGAGTACACAACATATCCCATTAAATAATCAAGAAAATCATAGGGTGGTGAGTCCCCATGTAACCGTCCCAGGGGGGGGGTCTAGTTGGGTTGTAATGGGTGGTTAGGGATATAGTTGGAAATCAAGTGTTTAGTTAGTGTGTTATGGTGTGTTATTAAATATATAGTGTGTCAGGGTGTTCGGGGACCCTAACTAACTCAGAAAAATAAGAACAATGTGTTTGACAATATTTTTGTGTTTCGGGTAAAGTCCGGTTGTTCGGTTGGGTGTTGTTCCGTTAAAGTGCTTAATTAATCCGTAAGGTGTCTTTTATAATATTTTTAGTGACATTTTTATTTTTCAACACTGAGGAAAGCATACCAGACTATTTAGTAACTTTTCCGTACACTACTAGTATGTTAACAAGCACATGTAAGTATAACACAGAAATCAGAAAGCAGTTAAATGATTCAGCACAGTCATCAAGCACTTTAATTATCATTAATAAAGTGTACGGATACATGGAATTATGAGGGTTGTCACATATCACAATGCAATCTCATCGCGAACTGGAACGCAAGGTTACTTATGTTGTTGTATGTTAGTTATGTTATTTGTGTAACTATTACTTAAAACTATCGCATCGCTTATTCGACACTCGCTTAAACGTATCGCAACGCTCAATGCACGAAACGAAAAGTCGGAAACCAACTCGCCAAAGCCCTTCGATCGAATGGTCATCCGAACGGATAACCATCCGATCGGATGGTCATCCGATCGAAAGGCCATCCGATCCGCTAACTGTGACACCTGTGTCACCGCGACCATCAAACAAATACCAAGCCGATGAAATATTGTATTTCATACTTGGGATCTTGTACAAATATGTGTATGTTTTGCACATATCAATTATTGTTCAATTTCAAACTCTACATTGCTTTCTAGAGCATTATACGCAAACTGGTGCGTAAACGTACTCAGTTTAATGCGACAAATACTCCGGAACATCAACATATACTCAACATACCTTAAATAACCTTTACATAACTTGGAAATAAGTTTTGAAGGCTTGGGTATAGCAAAAACAAGTTAATTCGCTTACAGGGACTAAACTTGACAAACTGCGAAAGTATGCCAATTTGAACTGTAACGAACATTCCGGAACATGTTCGTAAGTTAAACATACCCTAAATATCCTCTACATAGCTTAGAAATAGGCTTTGAGGTGTTTGGTATGCTAAAACAAACTTTTGGATCATTCAGGGACTAAAAGTGTCAAAAAGTGCACAAGTTTGCACTTTCGCGCATAACTTACGTTCTGAATACATCCGGACATCCAAAAATTTATGTAAGCATCCTTATATTATGCCTTAGTGTTGGGCATGAGAAAAATCCATTCGTCGCGTCATTTGGATCGTCTTTCGCGCTTATGCGCATTCCGTCGTAATTAAGCGAACATCGCAATCGTACGGCCAAACGAACCGACATCCGGAATATTTTTGAGCATATTTCATGTCCCCTACACTTTAACTTCATCTTAGAGCCTTGAAATGAGGTTAACGGGGCTTAAACGTGCCAAAAATGGGCCAAAATACGTGTTTCTGAAGTGCAGGGACCAAAATTGTAAATTCTGATCTGGGAACCTTAGGCGGGGCGCGTAAGGATTTACCAAATCCTTACGCGGGGCGCGTGAGACTGTCAGACAGAAAAATCTTTGCATTTAATGCAGTTTGGCCTTTCGTTCGATCAAGGGGCAATGCCCTTTCACCCAATCAGGAGCCAAGGGCCAAGTTCTGACTTACCACAAGAATTTGACAAGTGTACGCTCGAGATCGCGGCACGATATTCGATAAACGATCCTAACGGTTCCACTTTTCCTATAAATACCCCCCCCTTTGTTCCAAAAAACCCACAAAATCTGATCTTAAGGCTCTAAGTTGGAACCATTGTTCCATACCTGAGTTATTTGATCTAGATTAGCACTCGGGGACCTTCCGTAAGTCTTCTTTCGCTCTTTTATCGCTTTTCGAGTCCGAAAGTCAACATTTTGTTGACTTTCTGCATTGACCAGCTTATGGTCGATGCGAAGTTCATGGAACTTCATAACGTGAGCGTGATCACGATGGTTATAGTCCGTAGTGACTATACCTACTGATCACCACGTTAACTAGGCTCAGTGACGGGTCGTAGTTTCGGCCAAAATGTGCATTCTTGCATATTTTGTAACCAAACTACTCGTGAGCATCAAAGCCGTTTGTTTTGATGTTAAACCTGTTTTCTAAACTTAGTTAAGCATGTTCTGACATGCTTAGCTCGTCACTTTTAGTTTAGTGCTTATACAGGGTCGTAAGGTAAGCGATCTAAACCATCGCTTATACTTTCGAACCCGACCCATTTGGTCGATCTTTAGGATCCGACCAAACACATTAGGTGACCATAGCTATAACCTTCCGAGGTTATACCTTGTGGTCACGATGTTAGGCGTTCCAGACGCGTTCTACGCGAACGACGCGTTAGGGTAGCCTAAGCTACCTAAACGGGTCATGATGGGGCGTAAGCACTTAGGTTAGGTTTCATTTTAGTATGTAGGCTTTGTTAAACCATAGTACACGAGTCTCCATACTCGTTTGGTTTACGAACCCGCATACTATCCGACCCTCCGATTTTGGTCCGGTATATTAATATAGCTACCTATTAGGTGCCGTTTGATATCCCGTGACCTCTAGCATTATTTGGTTATTATACAAGGAATTCAAAGAAATCTCAGGTGAGTACATTGAACCCCATCTTTTACATGTTTTCGAGGAGTCAATGCGAGTACATTGAACCCCTCTTTTACTGTTTTCCAAACTGTTTTGGGGTGAAACACATGTGCCTACTTGCTACTTTTATGCTTTCCGGTTTTCACATCATATACTACTATGTTCGATAGTACATATATAGTACATGATTTCATTGTGTTTATGCTATGTATGCCATTGTGTGCGTACTTAGTACATTGCTTTACATTTCATGCTACGTACGCCCATTGTGTGCATACGTAGTACATTGCTTCACATTGCATTACTGTTGCATATGCTCATCCAGCATATGAACACATTACACTACATTTTGAACCGTTGTACTCTACAATACATTTCATGCTACGTACGCCCATTGTGTGCATACGTAGTACATTGTTTCACATTGCATTACTGTTGCATATGCTCATCCAGCATATGAACACATTACACTACATTTTGAACCGTTGTACTCTACAATACATTTCATGCTACGTACGCCCATTGTGTGCATACGTAGTACATTGTTTCACATTGCATTACTGTTGCATATGCTCATCCAGCATATGAACACATTACACTACATTTTGAACCGTTGTACTCTACAATACATTTCATGCTACGTACGCCCATTGTGTGCATACGTAGTACATTGTTTCACATTGCATTACTGTTGCATATGCTCATCCAGCATATGAACACATTACACTACATTTTGAACCATTGTACTCTACAATACATTTCATGCTACGTACGCCCATTGTGTGCATACGTAGTACATTGTTTCACATTGCATTTCTGTTGCATATGCTCATCCAGCATATGAACACATTATACTACATTTTGAACCGTTGTAACCATTTGACTATGTGGACCGTCTTACCCTTTTGATTTCATGAACTGTCTGTAACCATTGAACCGTGTAAACCAGTTGCATCCGTTGACATGAATTACATTTGACAATAGACATTTGACTATACATGAACATTTCTACCGTTGTTAAACATTTCATCTTGATGGTTTGGTTTGAGTAAGTGATTAAGTAACGAGGCGTGTGTAATATGATGCAAGCATGGTGGATACGCCGCTGGTACTTCCTATATATAAGTGTTTGTATGGTATTACATATCGTAGCGTTATTTGAATCATTTCAATTTGAGACATAGAGCATTTTATACAAATAACACGCTTTTCACAAGACATTGATTTACAAACAACAAATCTTATACAAACTTTTTTTTTACATGGTTATTCAGTTAACCATGCATTGTTCTCTTATTTATACATATCATTTGATCTTACCGTTTTTCAAATGATTTACAAGACAAAGCAAATTACAAGGTTCATGACTAAACATTTCTCAAACATAAGTCATGAATCCCGTTTTCACAAAACTAATGTATCTCACAGGCATTTTTATGCTGACGTACCTACTTTCACATGTGTTTTCAGGAGATGATGCATAGGACTTATCAAGACATACTTAGGCGGACCTATGCCTTAGTGACTTAAAACGAGACAAGAACTAGTTAATTTATGTTATGTACACTTTGATTCTTGTTCAGACAATGTAAACTTTCATGTTTGATTTATAAAACGAAACTTCATTTGCCATGGATTTGAAACAATTGATTCTGTTACAACACTCCCCGACGTTTCCGCCACGTTTAGTATGTTCTACGTGGTCGGGGTGTGACAGAAAAGATGGTATCAGAGCCAATGGTTATAGGGAATTAGGTTATTAGTAATGCTTTGACCTAGTCTATAACCTTCCTAGGAACCTAACGCGAGTTTACTTGCGTTTAGTCACAAAACAATACCGTCACCTACCCTTAGGCGACGACCACAACAAGAACATAAATTTCAAAACCGCCTTGAAAGCTAATCATCTGTTCTAGGATGATTGATTACTAGGTTTTGAACCCTCTATTGTAAGGTTTTGAACCCTTTGTTATAAGGTTTTGAATCCCTTTGAATTTTCAAAAACTCCCGTCAAAGTTTTGGGTCCTAAATAGTGTGAACACGTGCGAACTGGAAGGGTGAATGCCTGTACCCTGGGTTTTCTGTCTAAGGTTAGAGTGTTCGTACAAATCCGCATAATCGGACCAGTCACTCTTACCTGGGAACTCTTGGGGTGAGTGTCCACTTATAGGCGAGCATGTCTTCGCGATACACTATGAGGATCTATTTGCTTTGATTCAGCCCTGGTGTTGTTTGTTTGCTTCATGATTCAAACAAGTGACCATCAACCGTGATTATGGTCAGTGATTGTAACATCCTATTCTTACCCAATACCATTTTATTTGTTTCCTTTCATGTTTTCCTCTTTTAGAATGCCTCCTCGACGCGAACACCAGATAGCAACTGCCGAGCTGGCAGAAATTATTGCGCAGCAGATGGCTGCTCAATTCCCAAATCTCTTTGCTCAATGGAACCAAGCCAACAACAACAACAATGGTACATGCAATTTCAAGAACTTTAACTCGGCTAAACCACTCAAGTTTAGTGGTTCTGAGGGAGCAACTGGGCTTCTCCAATGGTTCGAGAGCATCGAGAATACCTTTCGCCACGTGCAGTGTCCGGAAAATCGCAAGGTCGAGTTTTCTTCGAGTGTGTTTCAGAAGAGGGCTCTTACATGGTGGAACGGGGTAATAAGAGACCGTGGTGCAGATGTTGCTCTAGCACAAACATGGGCTGAACTGAGAGCTCTTATGATGAGAGAGTTTTGTCCTCGTCATGAACAACGAGCGTTGGAGAAGGAGTTTGATGATTTGAAACAAGATAGTGGCGAACACAGGGCATATACTGATAGGTTTGGGGAGTTGAGTCTACTTTGCCCGACTATGGTCGCCCCACTCGACAAGGCTATCGAAAGGTACATCGACGGCCTGCCTGACTCGGTACAAGACATTGTCACTGGTAGCAACCCTACCACACTCCGTCAGGCCATTGAGCTATCTGCAACCTTGACTGAATCGCAGATCAGAAAGCATAAACTTTTTCGAAAAGGTGACAAGAAATCGGCCGGGGAATCGAACCCAATCGAGGAATCAAAGACCATGGATGAACAGACTGAATCTCCTAAGAAGTCAAGGAAGCGAAAGGCTTCTCAGAACTTCGCCGTGGTCGCTCACAATGGTCAAGCCGTCCCCAACCAACCAGCTCAACCCCCTGCTAGAAAACCATACAATGGAACTGCACCCTTGTGCAACCAATGTAGCCTCCATCATCACGCCAATGTACAGTGCCGCAAATGCCAAACTTGTGGACTCATAGGCCATACAACAAGAATCTGCCCAGCTGCAGCTGCACCAAACCAAGCTGGCAACAATCCCGCTCAAGGTCGTTTCCTACCAGGTTCTTGTTTCAACTGTGGCGCGATGGGTCATTTCCGAAGAAATTGCCCAAAGCTTGCTAATGCAAATCCAGCACAAGGATGATCACCCGACTGACTAGAAGACAACATCGTTTAGAAATAATCATGTCTTATGTATTAAGTTTCTTTTGTTGTCAAGATCCAAGAAACAGTTGATATCGTTGTTTATAAATAAATCTTTCATTTACATTGCAATGTATTTCGATGGTTGCATGTATAAACGACATATCCCTTGCAATACCGACAATCAAGGAACCGTATTCCTTGAAGAACAAACTACCCCCAAAATTCTCCCATTCTATAATCGCTTGCGTCTTCCACGGAATTCCTAAGTACCCGTTTATTCTAAGGAAACGAAGTACAAGGCGCAGGTTACAACACAAGACGAATACCCAAGGTACCACTATAAATCCTTAATAGGGTACTTAAGGACTTCCCGTAAGTCTTTAATTGTTGTATACCTTAATTCGAATGTGGTGATTCCTTGTAATCAAAAATCGAATTTTGGGAGATCTTTCTATCTTCTAAGATAGATTCCAGTGAACATTGAGATCCGTCGACAGGTTTCCATATCCATATTCAATCGATAAAAAGTTAATAACAAATTATGATCAAATTAAACAATTATGTGACTATGTGCTTATGTGTTTCCTTATGTATTGTTGTGTGATCCAAAGTATGTTATCCAAATCTTCGTAGAATCTTACATATCCGTGTACAAGAGATTCATAGTAGGATGCCCAAAGGTGTTACTTAAAATCCTCAATGGACTTCTATGTTATAGTTAAGTCCCTCGGATTATAAAGTACTACTTCATAATTAGACCCCTTGAGTGGTCTAGCTAAACAGATTCATCCAAAAATCTGGTTAGGGATATCATGTGATGATATAGCTGAAAGGACTCCTTGGTGGCCTAACCAAGAGGATCCCCTGTCGATCTAATTAAAAGGAACCGATGGAAGTCTAGTCACCCTCGTCACAAGTTTGATATCCTTCCCCAAAACATTACAAAACAAACTGTGCGGACTGTGCAAGGGATTACGTAATTATGGATGCATACATAATTATGGAATTTAGTGCACAGAAATCACAGCAAGTTCTGTCATGTGTCTAGAGTTAACCCTATTCATTTCCAATTCTGATGAAGCATCCGTTGAGGAAAAATGAACTAGCTATTCATTTTTCACTTCTGAAGAATATCCGTTGAGGAAATGAATATCCGTTTATCCTTCATTTCCAAATCTGAAGGATACCCGTCGAGGAAAATGACTCCGTTTGTTCATTTTCGTTCTGAAGATTTATCCGTTGAGGAAATGAATATCCGTTTATCCTTCATTTCCAAATCTGAAGAATACCCGTTGAAGATGACCCCGTTTGCTCATTTTCGTTTCTGAAGATTTATCCGTTGAGGAAATGAATATCCGTTGTGTAATCCTTCATTTCCAACTCTGAGGAAGCAACCGTTGAAGATGACCTCGTTTGTTCATTTTCGTTTCTGAAGATTATCCGTTGAGGAAATGAATATCCGTTGTGTAATCCTTCATTTCCAACTCTGAGGAAGCAACCGTTGAAGATGACTCCGTTAGTTCATTTTCGTTTCTGAAGATTATCCGTTGAGGAAATGAATATCCGTTGTGTAATACTTCATTTCCAACTCTGAGGAAGCAACCGTTGAAGATGACCCCGTTTGTTCATTTTCGTTTCTGAAGATTATCCGTTGAGGAAATGAATATCCGTTGTGTAATCCTTCATTTCCAACTCTGAGGAAGCAACCGTTGAAGATGACTCCGTGAGTTCATTTTCGTTTCTGAAGATTATCCGTTGAGGAAATGAATATCCGTTGTGTAATACTTCATTTCCAACTCTGAGGAAGCAACCGTTGAAGATGACCCCGTTTGTTCATTTTCGTTTCTGAAGATTATCCGTTGAGGAAATGAATATCCGTTGTGTAATCCTTCATTTCCAATTCTGATGAAGCAACCATTGAAAATGACCCGTCTGTTCATTTTCGTTTCGGAAGAATGACCGTTAAGGAAATGACAAGATATTGCCTTACATATCATTGGTGGTTATTTGGCAAATTCACAAATAGACTCCTACGAATAAATTTCGGGACAAAATTTCCTAAAGTAGGGGAGACTGTGACACCTGTGTCACCGCGACCATCAAACAAATACCAAGCCGATGAAATATTGTATTTCATACTTGGGATCTTGTACAAATATGTGTATGTTTTGCACATATCAATTATTGTTCAATTTCAAACTCTACATTGCTTTCTAGAGCATTATACGCAAACTGGTGCGTAAACGTACTCAGTTTAATGCGACAAATACTCCGGAACATCAACATATACTCAACATACCTTAAATAACCTTTACATAACTTGGAAATAAGTTTTGAAGGCTTGGGTATAGCAAAAACAAGTTAATTCGCTTACAGGGACTAAACTTGACAAACTGCGAAAGTATGCCAATTTGAACTGTAACGAACATTCCGGAACATGTTCGTAAGTTAAACATACCCTAAATATCCTCTACATAGCTTAGAAATAGGCTTTGAGGTGTTTGGTATGCTAAAACAAACTTTTGGATCATTCAGGGACTAAAAGTGTCAAAAAGTACACAAGTTTGCACTTTCGCGCATAACTTACGTTCTGAATACATCCGGACATCCAAAAATTTATGTAAGCATCCTTATATTATGCCTTAGTGTTGGGCATGAGAAAAATCCATTCGTCGCGTCATTTGGATCGTCTTTCGCGCTTATGCGCATTCCGTCGTAATTAAGCGAACATCGCAATCGTACGGCCAAACGAACCGACATCCGGAATATTTTTGAGCATATTTCATGTCCCCTACACTTTAACTTCATCTTAGAGCCTTGAAATGAGGTTAACGGGGCTTAAACGTGCCAAAAATGGGCCAAAATACGTGTTTCTGAAGTGCAGGGACCAAAATTGTAAATTCTGATCTGGGAACCTTAGGCGGGGCGCGTAAGGATTTACCAAATCCTTACGCGGGGCGCGTGAGACTGTCAGACAGAAAAATCTTTGCATTTAATGCAGTTTGGCCTTTCGTTCGATCAAGGGGCAATGCCCTTTCACCCAATCAGGAGCCAAGGGCCAAGTTCTGACTTACCACAAGAATTTGACAAGTGTACGCTCGAGATCGCGGCACGATATTCGATAAACGATCCTAACGGTTCCACTTTTCCTATAAATACCCCCCCTTTGTTCCAAAAAACCCACAAAATCTGATCTTAAGGCTCTAAGTTGGAACCATTGTTCCATACCTGAGTTATTTGATCTAGATTAGCACTCGGGGACCTTCCGTAAGTCTTCTTTCGCTCTTTTATCGCTTTTCGAGTCCGAAAGTCAACATTTTGTTGACTTTCTGCATTGACCAGCTTATGGTCGATGCGAAGTTCATGGAACTTCATAACGTGAGCGTGATCACGATGGTTATAGTCCGTAGTGACTATACCTACTGATCACCACGTTAACTAGGCTCAGTGACGGGTCGTAGTTTCGGCCAAAATGTGCATTCTTGCATATTTTGTAACCAAACTACTCGTGAGCATCAAAGCCGTTTGTTTTGATGTTAAACCTGTTTTCTAAACTTAGTTAAGCATGTTCTGACATGCTTAGCTCGTCACTTTTAGTTTAGTGCTTATACAGGGTCGTAAGGTAAGCGATCTAAACCATCGCTTATACTTTCGAACCCGACCCATTTGGTCGATCTTTAGGATCCGACCAAACACATTAGGTGACCATAGCTATAACCTTCCGAGGTTATACCTTGTGGTCACGATGTTAGGCGTTCCAGACGCGTTCTACGCGAACGACGCGTTAGGGTAGCCTAAGCTACCTAAACGGGTCATGATGGGGCGTAAGCACTTAGGTTAGGTTTCATTTTAGTATGTAGGCTTTGTTAAACCATAGTACACGAGTCTCCATACTCGTTTGGTTTACGAACCCGCATACTATCCGACCCTCCGATTTTGGTCCGGTATATTAATATAGCTACCTATTAGGTGCCGTTTGATATCCCGTGACCTCTAGCATTATTTGGTTATTATACAAGGAATTCAAAGCAATCTCAGGTGAGTACATTGAACCCCATCTTTTACATGTTTTCGAGGAGTCAATGCGAGTACATTGAACCCCTCTTTTACTGTTTTCCAAACTGTTTTGGGGTGAAACACATGTGCCTACTTGCTACTTTTATGCTTTCCGGTTTTCACATCATATACTACTATGTTCGATAGTACATATATAGTACATGATTTCATTGTGTTTATGCTATGTATGCCATTGTGTGCGTACTTAGTACATTGCTTTACATTTCATGCTACGTACGCCCATTGTGTGCATACGTAGTACATTGCTTCACATTGCATTACTGTTGCATATGCTCATCCAGCATATGAACACATTACACTACATTTTGAACCGTTGTACTCTACAATACATTTCATGCTACGTACGCCCATTGTGTGCATACGTAGTACATTGTTTCACATTGCATTACTGTTGCATATGCTCATCCAGCATATGAACACATTACACTACATTTTGAACCGTTGTACTCTACAATACATTTCATGCTACGTACGCCCATTGTGTGCATACGTAGTACATTGTTTCACATTGCATTACTGTTGCATATGCTCATCCAGCATATGAACACATTACACTACATTTTGAACCGTTGTACTCTACAATACATTTCATGCTACGTACGCCCATTGTGTGCATACGTAGTACATTGTTTCACATTGCATTACTGTTGCATATGCTCATCCAGCATATGAACACATTACACTACATTTTGAACCATTGTACTCTACAATACATTTCATGCTACGTACGCCCATTGTGTGCATACGTAGTACATTGTTTCACATTGCATTTCTGTTGCATATGCTCATCCAGCATATGAACACATTATACTACATTTTGAACCGTTGTAACCATTTGACTATGTGGACCGTCTTACCCTTTTGATTTCATGAACTGTCTGTAACCATTGAACCGTGTAAACCAGTTGCATCCGTTGACATGAATTACATTTGACAATAGACATTTGACTATACATGAACATTTCTACCGTTGTTAAACATTTCATCTTGATGGTTTGGTTTGAGTAAGTGATTAAGTAACGAGGCGTGTGTAATATGATGCAAGCATGGTGGATACGCCGCTGGTACTTCCTATATATAAGTGTTTGTATGGTATTACATATCGTAGCGTTATTTGAATCATTTCAATTTGAGACATAGAGCATTTTATACAAATAACACGCTTTTCACAAGACATTGATTTACAAACAACAAATCTTATACAAACTTTTTTTTTACATGGTTATTCAGTTAACCATGCATTGTTCTCTTATTTATACATATCATTTGATCTTACCGTTTTTCAAATGATTTACAAGACAAAGCAAATTACAAGGTTCATGACTAAACATTTCTCAAACATAAGTCATGAATCCCGTTTTCACAAAACTAATGTATCTCACAGGCATTTTTATGCTGACGTACCTACTTTCACATGTGTTTTCAGGAGATGATGCATAGGACTTATCAAGACATACTTAGGCGGACCTATGCCTTAGTGACTTAAAACGAGACAAGAACTAGTTAATTTATGTTATGTACACTTTGATTCTTGTTCAGACAATGTAAACTTTCATGTTTGATTTATAAAACGAAACTTCATTTGCCATGGATTTGAAACAATTGATTCTCTTACAACACTCCCCGACGTTTCCACCACGTTTAGTATGTTCTACGTGGTCGGGGTGTGACACTAACCCACACCGCCTTTCTCTCCTTCCCATATAAATACCCACCTGTCACATCACC
Organism: Helianthus annuus; assembly: GCF_002127325.2. NCBI lineage: Eukaryota > Viridiplantae > Streptophyta > Magnoliopsida > Asterales > Asteraceae > Helianthus > Helianthus annuus. Next base: position 120,458,648 of record NC_035444.2, read on the forward strand.
GTTCACGTGATGTGACAACTCTCCTCCGACCCACACACTCTCAGGACATTTTCTCTCAATTCCTCGCGATTCTTGTAAGTTTTCATCTCTTCTTTGATCTACACACACTTTCTCGTCAATTTCACCCACAAATCTCAACTTTTCACCATGAAATCCATGGATTTAGATTGTTCTAGGATGATGTCATCATGGGTTCTCATGAACACCAAAGTGTGACCTCATTCCACCAAGAACAACTCAGATCTAAAGGATTTCTACAATGTTTAAACACTGATTTCTCTTAAAACTAAACATTTTCCAACTGATTTCCACTTTTCTTCAATATTCTTAACTTTTTACTCAAAACCGATAGAATCTGAGCTCGTTCAGGTCTTCTACTCGTTCTCTAGTGGAGTGTTGGTCTGAGAATGGATTACTATCCAAGAGAGGACCGACTTAACGGGCTGAACATGAAGTTCCGCCAAGAACAATTAACTGATCGGACGGGGTGATTCCCATCCGATCGGGTAACTTGGACTTGAAGGGGTTTCCGTTGTTTGACGCATTGTCATACCGTCTCGGTTCAACCGCAAAACTTTCTAAACTTAGCAAATTTTTACAAGCTTGCAAATGAACAGGTCGCTGAACGGATTGCCGTCCGATCGGATCACCATCCGATCGAACGACGATCCGAACGGATGACTTATGATTTTCAATACTTGAACTTTTTACAAAACTTGAAGAACATCAGTCCTAAACGAATAGTCATCCGATCGGACGACCATCCGATCGAATGACTATCCTACCAGGGGACTTGGATTTTGAAACATCTCACTTGAACGGATCGCCATCTGAGCGAACGACCATCCGTCTGGATGACCGTTCGACCGGACGACTCGATAGGTAGAGATACTTCTCTCTTTTCAAAATGCTACAATGAAAACTTCCAAGTTCATACACAAACACATCCATCCCAAATGGACAACCCTCCAGCCGAATGGTCATCCGTCCGGAAGGTCACCCGATCGGATCACCCTTTGTCACTCAGCTCCCTCGACACTGTTTAACGCACTGATACTGTCGTTATCTGATCAGGCTAACTTTCCAGTGCTCCCTTCAATCCAAGCTTGTGTTTAGTTATTAAGCACGAACTGTGAGTATACTCGAACCCTTTTTGCTTTACGCACTTTTGGGTGTTACATACGTTACCTATTTCAAATCACAATCGACACACAACGCAAACACTTTTATACGCTAACCGTCTCTGCATGTTATACGTGTTATCCAATGAATGCTTGTATGTTATGTTTACATAGTGATTGTTGCCTGACACCTTAGCAACGATAGTACTATAGTTTGGACTTAGCACCTGTCGTGGACAGGGGTTGTTAAGGGTTTTACTTCACGTGTCACGGTGGTGATATGTGATGCGCATTCTACAACTCGCGGTCATGTCTGTTCATATTTCATTGTCGATAACTTGCTAGCTTCACTTTTCAACATGTTACATGCTGGTTATGCGTAAACCGCTTTTCGCTACTATTATACTATTAAACTTGTATGCTCACCTTTACACTATGTGTATTGACTTTTACTTTAACGTATGTGACAGGTGTCTAAGGTGCTGTGCTATGCCTTGCTTTGTAGAATCGAGCTAGGGGAGTATAGAAACGAACTAAATAATTTATGAGTTGTCGGAACAGTTTTTATCTGTCTTTGAGAACAATTTGTCTGTAATAACTGTGTTACTTTATATGTTATGGTATGGGACGTAATGATTAAATATTTGGTGACTATAGTTGTTATGGAATCTCTTGGACAATCTGTTTCGCTCAGTGCCTCACCCCGATGTTTCCGCCATCGGTTGGGGTGTGACATTTAGGACTCGTGTTTAACACTTGTTAGCTGACATTCCTAAGGAACAATTTGATCCTAAGATTCGAGTTCCTAATACTATTACTAAATCTAATTGTTACCATTTTCTCCCATGAGAAACCCTATATATCATCCTACACGAGCGGTTTCTCCTAATTTTAGGATGAAATTTCCAAAAAGGAGGGAGAGTGTAACATCCGACAAAAAACGAATCATAGAAAAACCTACCCATTTTAAAAATCGGTTCCTAACCATAACAAATAAAGGATGCACATTTCGTTTCTATTTATTAATAAATAAAGTCGTCTATTAATTTAATTAATATAACAACTTTCGGGTTAAAATATAGATCTTATAAATAATATTCGTTAGTTTCATTATTTGTAGGATCGTTGTATGACCCGAATGATTCGTTCAGAAGAGTTTTGTATCCAAATCAAAGGCGGAATCAGTGAAACGGACGTGGAAACAGCTTGATTCACTTATAATATGTCTTTATTATTGATTTGAAAGTCTTACAGCACCTAGACACAATTTAGCAGCACTTCGGTACCAAATCACAAGATCTAATTCCGTTACAAATGAAACGGAAACATGGGTATATATAGGCAGTTAATTCCATGCGGAATTAACAACATGTAATTTCGTGCGGAATTACTTTGTTAATTCCATGCGGAATTACCTCAACCACACATATATCCTGTTTTCTTGAACTACGAGCCCTGATCTATCAACTCTATTACATGACATGATACACGATGAAGTCAACAGACCTAGTGCACTAACATTATTTATTATAAAGGAAATCACTAACTAAGTTAGTATGTTAAGTATTATAAGTTATAAGATAAAGGGGCTAAAACTGTCAAAGTTTGAAAATGAATTAATAGGTTCAATAAAGTGGGGGGGGGGTAAATTGTCAATTAGTGAAAGTCGTTCAAAATAATTAAAAAAAACTCAAGGGATGGGACTCGAATGCAGACACGACCACACAACAACACACGCACACACCACTGGACCACATCCAGTTGGTGTGTTTAATCCCAACCTATATGCCTTAAATACCCAACTCGAACCCATTTTTCTTTCCCTTTCCCTTTCGTAGATCTGCACAACCAAACGCGGTTCCATTTGTAAACCCGAACCGACCTCATGATACATTAAACGCAATAGTATGCACTCGTTCAGATCCCCATTGACTCAAATTTTATAGAGAATAAAGTAAACGACTCCGAATCGTTTAATTGCTAAAATAATCAATCAAAATCAATTCCATTTTAGCCCTCCATTAAAGCTATAATGAACATCATTTGGGATTATTCGAAATCATAAAATTAAGTTACAAAACTCACATCATTCGATTTTCCTACTTATTTCACACAAAACCCCACTGGCTTTTTCCATTAACATCTATAACAACTCTCCTAAAATCCTTAAAACACCCCTATATGTCCTAAAATACACATCGTATACGAAAAACGAGCTTAAATTACTTTTATATTAATAAAAATCAAATAAAACAAATATTTTTGGTTCCTCGCGGGGCACGACGCAGACAAGCCAAGTCTGTCGCGGGCCGCGACAGCTTGACACCAGGCGAACCCTCATGATGCCACGTGTCCCTGTGCGTGGTGAAGCTAGTTCGTGACCAGACAAGGCTAGAGCCTAGTTTAGGTCTCTCACGGGCTGCGTAAGGGTTAGAACAGGCGCTCGCGGGCCGCGAGCCGCCAGGGTTCTAACCTATAAATTGGGCGTTCGAGCTCAGTTTACATTCGCTCAATTCATTTCTTTTCTCTGACCCTATAATATCAAAGTAGTGCTCGATATTATACCGCTAAAAAGCGAAGCTCTGCCTCGTTGTAAGTATTATGACCCCCGGTTACGTATTACTTACTCTGGCCGATTGATCTAGAGCTCCGTAACGCATGTCATGGCTCTGCCTGACTCAGTTGTTGGAGTTCTGTCTTGGGGGTATAGCTAATGTAAATTGGGTTATCTTACTAACACATGTGCATTGTTTATTTTAATAGATTATAACCAGGAAGTCGCTAGACAGCAGTAGTATTATCTAAAATAGCAAAGTGAGTACATTCACTTTTTGTAAACTATTTTTACAAAACCTCAATTGTTTTCAAGTATATTTAGTAGTGATTGAGTCTATGTATTCTACTATTACTGTCGGTATGTTGGGGTTTTGTATACATTACTTGTTACTACACTATGAGTAGTAGCATGACCACAAGTCAGGATTGACAGTACCGTGGGTGTTAATTGGGTAGATAAAAACATTGTAATCGCTCTCAATACTGTAAAGATATAAAATCCTATTTTGATTATACTTGGATGCACTCACCAGTATTTCTTGCTGATAAAACTTTTTAAAACACGTTTCAGGTGACAAAATGTGAAAGCCAAATAGAAGCCAGCTGGAGAGCACTGAACGCTTGGAAAAGTGGCTATAAAAGTTACCAAAACAAGAAAGAAGTTTTATTTTAATAAATTGGGAATTATCCCTATAAACATATTGTACTGGAAACTTGGGTTTTTCCCATGTATTTATTATTTATAAAAGTGTGGTGATTTAACTCTGATAAACTATTTCCTAACCACGGCCCTGATGTATTTTCCGCTGCCAAATTAATAAACACCGATACCACTGATACTATCCTCGCGACCGCCCACTCCCGGGGTAGGGGTCGTGGGTTGCGACAGAGAGTCGTATCAGAGCTACAACCACTGGTTTAAGCCATAAAAGTGTTTTGCTGACACTAAAATTATATCCTTTATGTTAGGAAATAATTTATGCGATTATGTGTATACCTGTATATTATTTGACAATCTGTTAGTTTACAGTATGAGTGATCAAGGTACGTCTAACGCCTATCGTCACCTAGCTAGTTCTCCCAAAAATGAAGGAACTTCATCACAGCCTACTCCTTCGGGGTATTCTTCTGACACTGAAGAAGGAATCTTCATATTTAAGGCGCAATCTGAGGAACCATTCACTTCGGGGAGCACATGAGAGAAGGAAGTGAATGAGAAAATTGCAACAATAAAGGGCATTAGCAGCAGCCAATAGAGAAATGAACGCCCAGACTCAAGAAATAGTGTATAGACGGCTGGCAAACTTTCATATACTAGCCACCACTGCAGCAGATCCAAATCTAGATCAGATAATTGCACCACAACCACTACCACTATTCCCAACCCAACCAATGGAGACAGAACTTAACCAAGGAAACCAAATTCCCATACCAGCACTTGATCCTAATGAGATACCTAGAATCCCAGCATCTAATCCTCTAATGTATGATCCATGGGAGGATGACCATAGGGACTACCAGGAACTCTATCCACAGGGAGAACCGATACCAAACCCCATAGCACATGTGACAACACGAGTTTCCGAGATTCCACTTTCGCATTTATTGCACGTTCACTGTCTGTTTAGTTGTTTACTTGCACAATTGGTTTGCTTTGTAAGTGTATACGTTGTGATTTGATAAAGTGTATTGTGATTATTGCATGGTTATGTGTTATTTCGCGAATGATATGACAAATGCATGAACTTGGTGATGAAACTGTAAATTATGTTGTGATGGGTGTGCTTTATGTAAAAGGTGATACTTAGGGGTGAGTAGAGTAGTTAGTGAAATGTTTAGTAACCCTTAACCCTAATCATTCTCACAATCATCATACGTACTTCAACATTTCTCTACAATTATCTCTACAATCATCTTCTTGGCACAAGCTCTTAATCATCACTCTTGATCCCTCTCTTCATCTAGAATCAATCTAAGGTAAACGTTTAATGATTTCTTGTTGTTAATCTTTGATTGTTTGATTCATGCAAAAACCCTAGTTCTTCATATGATGGTTCTGTGTTTATTGATCAATTCTGATTATTGTGAGTTGGTTTATGATTAGTAGTGTAATCTAATGCTTGACAATGAGATGCTTGTAAGATAGAGATGTTTGATTTGCTGATTAGATTGCTGCACTTTGAATGTATGAAAATTAGGGTTTCAGGATCGTATAAACGTAACTGTTACAATGAACTTGAACATTCGTATGACTGATTGTTGATCTGAGTTTTTAATTAACATGATATGTCCGAATTTTATAAGGTTAAGAGGTCCGAATTTCATTAAAGTGCAAGGTCCGAACTTTATGTGTAGAATAGTCCGAATTTTTGCAAGAGATACCTAGTCCGAATTGTTGAATGAATTACATGAGGGTCCGAGTTTTGTGTAAGGGACATGGAGTCCGAATTTTATATGTGGGATGATGGTCCGATTTTTAAGTGATAATGCCTTGTCCGAACTTTATGTATTTGAGTGGTCCGATTTCTTATTACACATGATGGAGTCCGATTTTTATACATGAGTGGGGGGGGTCCGAACTTCTTTTATATGGACAAGGGGGTCCGACTTTTAAGAGTTATAATTGGGTCCGACTTTTATGATGTTAAAAAGGGGGTCCGAGTTTTATATTACATATGTGGTCCGACTTTCTTATGATGTGGTATGTGGTCCGACTTTCTTATGTGTTGAATGTGGTCCGAATATTGATTGATATATTGTTCCGACTTTATGCTTGGATATATATATGATCCGACTTTTGATAATGAGTACATGATCCGAGTTTGTTGATGCTATATGTATGAATAAGTGAATAAGTGTCTGAGTTTATGGCAAACACCAGCGTTAAAGCTTACTGTATGTCTCTGTATATAATTGTATGCTACTGTATGTAACTGGATGATACTGTATGTGTGAACAATCTTTCTTATATCATTCTGTACACAATTATCACACAGAACACAGTTACTTGGATACCAAGGACTTGTAAACCCTAATTGAATATAAACACTTACATCGAGTTATGTGCAATGTACCTTAGGTTGTGTGTAACGGACCTAACTAATAACTAACACTAGAAGCAATAACATACCGAGCAAACCAAGGTGAGTTCACACTCTTACTAAGGCATGGGATTCCCGGGGTTGGGAATGGGATTGAAGGAATAGATTTGTATTTACACTGTTACTAGACTATCTACCATCGTCCTCGGATGCGCAGGATACATACGTAAAACCTACGTATACTTGTACACATCACTGTCCTCAGGTTGCGAAGGACACTTACGTAAGACCTACGTAAACTTATACTCACTACTGCCTCGGTTGTGTCAGGCACTTACGTAAAACCTACGTAAACCCCCGCGTACCCCTGTCCTCGGTTGTGAAGGACACTTACGTAAAACCTACGTAAACTTTGTACGTACTACTGTTCTCGGTAAGAAGAACACTTATGGTTACAAATAGTCTAGTGTATACGCAACTATGGGAAGTCCCCACCAATAGAACATACTATCGGCCTAGTAGAGCCACATGTTACGAAACAAATTTACTATTACGAACTTACTTACTGTGAACTCGCTCAACTAGTTGTTGACTCTCTGTTACATGCCTTGCAGGTCGTTAGGTATACATGGAGCTTGCACTGGGAGGCGCGGTCATTGTGGACAACGATCGTGAATGCTTTAGTTAAACATTATGACATTACATACTTTATTTATGATTGAGCTTTTACTCATTTGCTTCCGCTAAACGTTGAATTTATACTTATGTTTTGAACACCTTTCATATGGATTGGTTTGGTTTAATGACATTTACTTTTACTATATACGTTGTTCTATATGATTGGTGGCTTGATCCTGGTCACTCACGCTCCCTAGCGGCGATGCTCTGCAGGTGGATTTTGGGGGTGTGACAGATTGGTATCAGTGCCAGGTTATAGAGAACTCGGTTTTAATAAGGGAAAAACGTTTTAATTAAAACCAGACTATAACCAGTACAGTGCTCAACGATCCACAACGACGCCTCGCTCCACGTGCAAGACTCAACATCCTAGGTAATATGGTTTATGTTTATTGCCTACATACTAGAATTACATAGAACTTTGCTCATGGCATGCTTAGATTACATTGCTCACTATTTGTTATTGCTTGAGAACACTTGTGTGCTTACACTCTTCTGTCATCGCACTATTCGCAAACCATTCTCACTTATGTTGCCTTTGATGTGAAGATCAATGGCCGGAAGTATTAACTTGACTCAAGCCCAGTTGACGGCTCTTATCAATGAACAAGTTGCTGCGGCACTTGCCGCTGCACACGCAGGAGGTATACCCTGCAGTCGTAACCCATACTAGGATCTTTAGATCCTACATTCCTAAACCAACTCTTGTGTTTAACCTTGTCCTATTCTTACACATTAGGTCAACCAGCTCAGCAACCTGTTTGCACTTTCAAGAATTTCATGGAATGTCGTCCAAGCACGTTCAGTGGCACGGAGGGAGCAGTGAGACTCCTCCATTGGTTCGAAAAGCTCGAGTCGGTGTTTGAGATGTGTGAATGCCCTGAGGCTCGCAGGGTGAAATACGCCACTGGTACTTTAGAAGGGATTGCCCTAACTTGGTGGAACGCGCAAGTTCAGATTTTAGGGTTGGCAGCTGCTAACGCTACCCCTTGGAATGATTTCAAAGAGCTGATTAAACGAGAATACTGCACACGCGACGACATCCACAAGTTAGAAGTGGAGTTCTTTCATTTGAAGATGACTGGGTCGGAAATTGAGGCATATACTAAAAGGTCAAACGAGCTGGCCGTTCTGTGTCCAACTATGGTGGACCCTCCAATCAAGCGCATTGAGTTGTATCTCAAGGGGCTAGCGCCAGAAATTCAGAGCCATGTGACATCGGCTAATCTTGACAATATCCAGGCTATTCAACGTCTTGCTCATCGCCTCACGGATCAGGCAGTGGAATAGAACAAGCTGCCTAAACGTATCAGCGCTACTACCACCGCTACCACTTCAGCTACTCCTGCTACTCCCAGTGACAACAAGAGAAAATGGGAGGGGGATTCCAGCAAGGGATCAGCTTCAGTTCAGTCTCAGGTGCAGCAGCGAAAGACTGACAACTATCAGAGCCTTAGTCAGCAATCTTCGGGCAGTCACAGGCAGGTTGGATATCGAGGGAACCTTCCAAGGTGTAACAACTGTAACAGGCATCACAGTGGCCAGTGCAACAAGGGTCGCTGTCAGAGGTGCCTCAAGATGGGTCATGAGGCCAAGGATTGTAGGAGCCCACGGCCTGCGAATCAGAATCAGCAGCATCAGCAAGCACAGCAGAATCAGCAACAGGGCAACAAGGGATGTTTCCATTGTGGCGCTGAAGGTCACTTCAAAAGACACTGCCCTCAGTTAAACCAAAACCAGAACAACAACAACAACAACAATAACCAAGGCAACGGAAACAACAACGGTGGGAACAACAACGGCAACGAAGCAAGGGGTCGTGCATTTGTGCTGGGGCAGGGTGATGCCAGAAATGATCCCAACGTAGTTATGGGTAAGTTTCTTCTTGACGACTTCTATGTTACTGTATTGTTTGATTCGGGTGCGGATACAAGTTATGTGTCTTTGAAAGTTAGTCAAATGTTAAAACGTGCACCAACTCCCCTAAACACCAAACATGTCGTAGAGTTAGCTAACGGTAAAAGTCTAGAGGCCACACACATAGTTCAGGGTTGTAATCTTATCCTCGCTGGTCAGACTTTCTCCATCGACCTCATTCCTATAGTTCTGGGTAGTTTCGACATCGTCATTGGTATGGATTGGTTATCCAAGCAGCAAGCAGAGATCCTATGTAAGGAGAAGATCATTCGTATTCCTCATCCTGGTAAAGAACCTCTCGAAGTTCAAGGTGACAAGAGTGGTGCTGTGGTTGGCATCATCTCCTTCCTGAAGGCTCAGAAATGTTTACGAAAGGGTCACACTGCCATTTTGGCACTAGTTACTGATGCATCAACGAAAGAGAAAAGAATAGAGGATATCCCAGTTGTACGAGATTTTCCTCAAGTGTTTCCTGAAGATTTACCTGGTCTACCGCCTCATCGCCAGGTCGAATTCCAGATTGAACTAGCTCCTGGAGCAGCACCTATAGCTCGCGCACCGTATCGTTTAGCTCTAACTGAACTGGAAGAACTGTCAACGCAACTACAAGAGCTCTTGGATAAAGGCTTTATTCGTCCTAGCTCTTCGCCTTGGGGAGCTCCAGTACTGTTTGTGAAGAAGAAAGATGGAACCTTCAGGATGTGCATTGATTACCGCGAACTGAACAAGGTGACAGTGAAGAACCGCTACCCTCTACCACGTATTGATGACTTATTCGACCAGTTGCAAGGGTCGAGCTACTACTCCAAGATTGATCTAAGGTCAGGTTACCATCAGCTGAGAGTCCGGGATGAGGACGTCTCCAAGACAACATTCAGAACTCGCTACGGCCACTACGAGTTTCTAGTCATGCCATTCGGGTTAACAAACGCACCGGCAGTCTTCATGGATCTTATGAACAGAGTGTGCAAGCCTTATCTAGACAAGTTCGTGATTGTTTTCATCGACGACATTCTGATCTATTCCAAGAGTCAGGAGGAACACGAGCAGCATCTATGACTTATCTTGGAAGTCCTTCGAAAGGAGCAACTGTATGCTAAGTTTTCAAAATGCGACTTCTGGCTTTGTGAAGTCCACTTCCTAGGCCATGTGGTAAACAAGGATGGGATTCATGTCGATCCATCCAAGGTAGATTCGATCAGGAACTGGCCTGCACCGCGTACACCAACGGAAATACGCCAATTCTTGGGTTTGGCGGGTTATTACAGACGGTTCATCAAAGACTTCTCCAAGATCGCACAGCTGCTCACTTTGTTAACACAGAAAGGTGTTACCTATCGTTGGGGTAATACACAAGAAACAGCTTTTCGATACCTAAAAGATAGGCTATGCAGCGCACCTATTCTCTCATTGCCAGAGGGCACGGATGATTTTGTGGTCTATTGCGATGCGTCAATTCAGGGTCTTGGTTGTGTATTTATGCAAAAGGATAAAGTCATTGCTTACGCTTCACGGCAACTTAAAGTTCATGAACGGAATTACACGACGCACGATTTAGAGCTGGGAGTTGTTGTTTTCGCGCTCAAGATATGGCGACACTACCTGTACGGTACCAAGTGCACTATTTACACCGATCACAGGAGTCTCGAGCATATCTTCAAGCAGAAGGAATTGAACATGCGTCAACGACGATGGGTCAAGCTGCTGAATGATTACGAATGTGCCATCAAGTACCATCCAGGCAAAGCCAATGTGGTGGCTGACGCTCTCAGTCGAAAAGATACTTTACCCAGGCGCGTGCGAGCACTGCAGCTTACTATTCAGTCTAGTCTTCCTGCACAGATACGAGATGCTCAGGTAGAAGCATTGAAACCAGAAAACATAAGGGCTGAAGCCTTACGTGGCTCAAGGCAACGATTAGAACGGAAGGAAGACGGCGCCTACTATGTAACAGGACGCATTTGGGTTCCACATTATGGCAATTTACGCGAGCTGGTAAAGGATGAAGCTCACAAGTCTCGCTACTCGGTACATCTAGGTTCGGATAAAATGTACCACGATCTCAGAACTACATATTGGTGGCCTAGCATGAAGGCCCACATAGCAACTTACGTCGGCAAGTGTTTGACCTGTGTGAGAGTCAAGACGGAGTACCAGAAACCCTCAGGCTTACTTCAGTAACCCAAGATACAACAGTGGAAATGGGAAGAAATTTCCTTGGATTTTGTTACTGGCCTGCCTAGATCCCAACGTGGGAATGATACCATTTGGGTGATCGTGGATCGACTCACAAAGTCTGCTCATTTCTTGGCTATCAAAGAAACGGATAAGTTCTCTACCTTAGCAGACGTATACTTGAAAGAACTTGTTTCGAGGCATGGAGTGCCAACCTCTATTATTTCGGATGGGAATCACGATTCACTTCAGAACTATGGCAAGCAATGCACAAAGCTTTCGGCTCACGGCTAGACATGAGCACAGCTTACCACCCTCAGACAGATGGACAGTCTGAGCGCACTATCTAGACTCTAGAAGGGATGCTTCGGGGGTGTGTTATCGATTTCGGCAACAGCTGGGAAAGACATCTCCCGTTAGTTGAGTTTTCGTATAATAACAGTTACCACACCAGCATACAAGCCGCTCCATTCGAGGCATTGTACGGACGTAAATGCTGGTCACCTCTCTGTTGGGCAGAGGTGGGGGATAGTCAGATCACAGGTCCAGAAATGGTAGTTGATGCTACTGAACGGATTGCACAGATACGACAACGCATGGCTGCAGCTCGCGACCGACAGAAAAGTTACGCTGATAAGCGCAGGAAGCCACTCGAGTTTCAAGTTGGGGATCGAGTGCTACTCAAAGTCTCACCCTGGAAGGGCGTGGTTTGTTTTGGTAAACGAGGCAAGCTCAATCCGCGGTATGTTGGACCGTTCGAAATCACTGAAAGAATAGGCAAAGTAGCCTACAAACTGAATCTACCAGCTGAACTCGGTGCAGTTCACAACGTATTTCACGTGTCGAATCTGAAGAAGTGTATGTCAGATGAGACCCTCATAGTTCCTTTGAAGGAACTCACTATCGACGAATGGTTGCATTTCGTCAAGGAACCTGTTGAAATCACAGACCGGGATGTCAAGGTCCTCAAGAACACCAGAATACCTCTTGTACGGGTTCGTTTGAACTCCCGTCGTGGCCCAGAGTATACCTGGGAACGAGAAGACCAAATGGAACTCAAATATCCCCAGTTATTTCAGAACAATGCAACTACTACTGAGGCTGAAGCTACTACAGAATTTCGGGATGAAATTCCAAATCAACGGGGGGATGATGTGACACCCCAGGAAAACCAGTAAACGATGCAACTTACCTAGCTTCCTCAGTAACCGCATGCTAAATTTCGGGACGAAATTTCTTTCAAGTTGGGGATAATGTGACAACAAGAGTTTCCGAGATTCCACTTTCACATTTATTGCACGTTCACTGTCTGTTTAGTTGTTTACTTGCACAATTGGTTTGCTTTGTAAGTGTATACGTTGTGATTTGATAAAGTGTATTGTGATTATTGCATGGTTATGTGTTATTTCGCGAATGATATGACAAATGCATGAACTTGGTGATGAAACTATAAATTATGTTGTGATGGGTGTGCTTTATGTAAAAGGTGATACTTAGGGGTGAGTAGAGTAGTTAGTGAAATGTTTAGTAACCCTTAACCCTAATCATTCTCACAATCATCATACGTACTTCAACATTTCTCTACAATTCTCTCTACAATCATCTTCTTGGCACAAGCTCTTAATCATCACTCTTGATCCCTCTCTTCATCTAGAATCAATCTAAGGTAAACGTTTAATGATTTCTTGTTGTTAATCTTTAATTGTTTGATTCATGCAAAAACCCTAGTTCTTCATATGATGGTTATGTATTTATTGATCAATTCTGATTATTGTCAGTTGGTTTATGATTAGTAGTGTAATCGAATGCTTGACAATGAGATGCTTGTAAGATAGAGATGTTTGATTTGCTGATTAGATTGCTGCACTTTGAATGTATGAAAATTAGGGTTTCATGATCGTATAAACGTAACTGTTACAATGAACTTGAACATTCGTATGACTGATTGTTGATCTGAGTTTTTAATTAACATGATATGTCCGAATTTTATAAGGTTAAGAGGTCCGAATTTCATTAAAGTGCAAGGTCCGAACTTTATATGTAGAATAGTCCGAATTTTTGCAAGAGATACCTAGTCTAAATTGTTGAATGAATTACATGAGGGTCCGAGTTTTGTATAAGTGACACGGAGGCCGAATTTTATATGTGGGATGATGGTCCGATTTTTAAGTGATAATGCCTTGTCCGAACTTTATGTATTTGAGTGGGGGGGTCCGAACTTCTTTTATATGGACAAGGGGGTCCGACTTTTAAGAGTTATAGTTGGGTCCGACTTTTATGATGTTAAAAAGGGGGTCCGAGTTTTATATTACATGTGATCCGAAGTTTATAAATGTATATGTGGTCCGACTTTCTTATGATGTGGTATGTGGTCCGACTTTCTTATGATGTTGAATGTGGTCCGAATATTGATTGATATATTGTTCCGACTTTATGCTTGGATATATATATGATCCGACTTTTGATAATGAGCACATGATCCGAGTTTGTTGATGCTATATGTATGAATAAGTGAATAAGTGTCTGAGTTTATGGCAAACACCAGCATTAAAGCTTACTGTATGTCTCTGTATATAATTGTATGCTACTGTATGTAACTGGATGATCCTGTATGTGTGAACAATCTTTCTCATATCATTCTGTACACAATTATCACACAGAACACAGTTACTTGGATACCAAGGACTTGTAAACCCTAATTGAATATAAACACTTACATCGAGTTATGTGCAATGTACCTTAGGTCGTGTGTAACGGACCTAACTAATAATTAACACTAGAAGCAATAACATACCGAGCAAACCAAGGTGAGTTCACACTCTTACCAAGGCATGGGATTCCCGGGGTTGGGAATGGGATTGAAGGAATAGATTTGTACTTACACTGTTACTAGACTATCTACGATCGTCCTCGGATGCGCAGGATAGATACGTAAAACCTACGTATACTTGTACACATCACTGTCCTCAGGTTGCGAAGGACACTTACGTAAAACCTACGTAAACTTATACTCACTACTGCCTCGGTTGTGTCAGGCACTTACGTAAAACCCACGTAAACCCCCGCGTACCCCTGTCCTCGGTTGTGAAGGACACTTACGTAAAACCTACGTAAACTTTGTACGTACTACTGTTCTCGGTAAGAAGAACACTTATGGTTACAAATAGTCTAGTGTATATGCAACTATGGGAAGCCCCCACCAATAGAACATACTATCGGCCCAGTAGAGCCACATGTTACGAAACAAACTTACTATTACGAACTTACTTACTGTGAACTCGCTCAACTAGCTGTTGACTCTCTGTTACATGCCTTGCATGCCGTTAGGTATACATGGAGCTTGCACTGGGAGGCGCGGTCGTTGTGGACAAGGATCGTGAATGCTTTAGTTAAACATTATGACATTACATGCTTTATTTATGATTGGGCTTTTACTCATTTGCTTCCGCTAAACGTTGAATTTATACTTATGTTTTGAACACCTTTCATATGGATTGGTTTGGTTTAATGACATTTACTTTTACTATATACGTTGTTCTATATGATTCGTGGCTTGATCCTGGTCAGTCAAGCTCCCAAGTGGTGATGCTCCGCCGGTGGATTTTGGGGGTGTGACAGCACAGTATACCAATCTTACTCCTTTAGATCCATATTGGAATGCCGATCAGTATGTTCAGGAGATATTAGACAACCCATACCTATATGGAGAACCTATATCTCAGTACCCTGACCCAGTACCTGTCACACCCCAAAAACGTCGTAGGGGAATATAAAACGTCGTTGTGACGGAAGTTGGTGCCCATTAATATCTTATTGAACGATGCATTTAATTGTTGGAAATATTGACTTATTTAAAAACATAAGTTCTTAAACATAACATTTTAAAACATGACACAACCACCACACAGTTAAGTTGTCTTTCATCCTCACGGATCTTATTACATTCATCCCAGAAAGTTTAAAAAAGTTAGTCCAACATTTTAAGTGACAAAACATGCATCAACAAACACAAGATACACCATGATTCCCAAAGCCGAACTCAAGTACCTGTAGAACACGTTTAAAATCAAATGTCAACACAAAGGAAGGTGAGTTCACATATTCAAATTTAAACAATTTGATTCTAAGGAAAAGCTTTCTAATTATGTGTTTATAATGAAACATCCAAATAATTTTAGAAAGTCCATTTATTTCCTTAATAAAATCCATGGGTCATCTGTCACACCCCCAAAATCCACTTGCGGAGTATCACCGTTTGGGAGCGTGACTGACCAGGATCAAGCCACCAATCATATAGAACAATGTATAAAGTAAAAGTAATTGCAATTTAACCAAACCAATCCATATGAAAGGTGTTCCAAAACATAAATATGTTATCACCGTTTAGCGGAAGCGTATAAGTAAAACCCAACATAATAAAGTGTGAAATGTCATAAGTGTTTAATGAAACAATCACGATCCAAGCCCACAACGACCAGCTCCTCCCTGTGCAAGCTCCATGTATCTAACGACCTGCAAGGCATGTAACAGAGGATCAACAACTAGTTGAGCGAGTTCACAGAAAGTAAATGCGTAATAGTAAGTTCATTTGTAACATGTGGCTCTACTGGGCCGATATTATGTTCTATTGGTGGGGGCTTCCCATGTTGTATATCCACTAGACTATTCGTAACCATAAGTGTTCTTCACAACCGAGAACAGTAGTACGTACAAGCATTATGTAGGTTTTACGTAAGTATCCTTCTTTACCCGAGGACAGTGGTACGCGTGGGGTTTACGTAGGTTTTACGTAAGTGTCCTTCCTGACTCCGGAAGACAGTAGCATGTTATTGTTTACGTAGGTTTTACGTAAGTGTCCTTCCTGACTCCGGAAGACAGTAGCATATTCCTGTTTACGTAGGTTTTACGTAAGTGTCCTGCTTAACCCGAGGACCATGGTAGATAGTCTAGTAACCGTATATGTACTCGTAATTGTTCAATTCCATCATTCGACCCATTCCCTATTCCCCGGGAATCCCATGCCTTAGTAAGAGTGTGAACTCACCTTGGTTTGCTCGGTATGTTATTGCTTCTAGGATTAATTAAATGTCTAAGTCCGTTACACACGACCTAGGATACATTGCACATGATTCGATGTAAGTGTTACATTCAAGTAGGGTTTACAAGTCCTTGATATTCAAGCAATTGTGTTATGTGTGTTCATTGTGTACAGAATGATATGAAGAGATTGCTCACACATACAGGAACATACAGTTGCATTCAGTAGCATACAATCATATATAGCATCATACAACAAGCTTTGATACACACAACACTTGTAAAGTTCGGACTATTAGCATGCAATCAAGGTAACATCATGTTTAATTCACAAAGGTTGGAGATAACAACACAATAAAAGGTCAGACAATGTTCCAGGACAACAAATTCGGACTATGGGAGTTCCTCCCTCACAAACTCGGACCAAAGGGGGGTTTCCTGGCTTAAAAACTCGGACTCCTTGTGTAACGCCCTGCTTTTTCATACTTTCCATAATTAGAAAGCTCGCCTTGTAATGCTATTTTTAGAAATCTTGTATTATTGTATTCGTCTTTTCGTTGTAAAATCCGAGACTTGGATCATAAATAAAATTCTTATTTCTTTAAATTCACCATCTACATATTCATACATGTTCATACGTTCGAATTCATTGTACATCGAATCCTTATTTGTAATTCATACTTATACGATACTTATTCACGATGCATGTCCATGCTTGTCCTTAAATTGTTGATACCTAAAAACCCCTAATAATATGCTTATTTATACAACGGTTAATCATCTAATATGTGACATATACTTGTCACTTACAAACATGTTACATACTTGTACATTACACTTTTTACCTAGTTAAATCATGTTTTATTTCATATTGCACCTTGTTACAAGTTAGGGGAAACATTGTTGCATATTATTACACAACTTATTAACAAAATTACTCATTATAATGTTTTAAAAAAATAAAAAAAATAAAGAAATATGGCAGCCCCAATTCAGCAAAATTCAGCACCATATAGTTGGGTTTTGTGGGCTAGTTTCAAGGTGTAACCCCTTCTAAACACTTCCAAAGCCCAACCCATTGAAACCCTAATCCTCCCCCCTATAAATACCACTTATAACCAGCCTCCCTACCACTTTTGCAACACTAAAAACTCTCAAAACATCCTCCAAACCGTAGCTGAAAGCAAGGGTTCGAGCAGATTGACACCCCTTCACGAAAATGAGCATAAGTCACTCAATTCTTATCCGATTCACTCGATTCTTTTTCCTACTACTTTGTATTGACCTTATCTACGTTTCCATGGGTTTTTCACAGTAAATAAGTCCCTGGAATTCCGGAAAAAATGCTCCAAAGTCCACTGATTGTTTTTGTTTTCATGAAATCCTTGTTATTTCTTACCAAACTTGAGTCTATCTCATCTCAAACCTATGTCCTAATGCTTACAACACTTTAGTGGTTGGTTAGGCTTAAAAACAAGGTTGAGACACTTAAAAATCAGAGGATTAAACCTCATAAACTTGGTGTTTTGTATAGGGTTTTTAACCCACAAGTCATGTCAAACTTTGTCATTGATACATGAGTGATTATGGAACAACTTGGGTTGTCCAAACATACAATCCTCACATGATTTGATGATTTCTCTTAGTTAGTGTGTATATTTCTTATTCTTTATTGTCTGTTCATGACCCTCCATGTTGGGGTACTAGATTACGTCATCCTAGACTATGATAACTTGTCACGATTCTAATGGAACCTTGTTCCATGAAAACATCTAAACTCCTTCGAGTTTCCTAGTGTCAAGAACAAGCATCATATGTACTAAATGATTATTTTCCATGTTATCCTCATATCTTATTTTTATGTTGTTTTAAACACCGAATCTCGACTCTAAACATACTTGAACTTTAACCTTTATACATTCGGACTCTAAATCTCTACTCGTCAACAATTGGATAATCGGAAAGCATATGCAAGCCTTGTGTGTATACTCGTATTTTCCCCTTTTACTTTTACCACTTTTGGGGTGTAACATGTTTATCTATCAACAAACTTACACATGAACATTTTGCTTAAACACATGAACATTCCTATAACATGCTTGTATACGTGATGGCTTGATGCTTTAAACTTGGATTAATCTTATGTGTTGAATTTATCATTAACTTCGTACGAGCCAAACCGTGACATATGTAGCGCTATAGGATTAACGACCCGCCTCTTTATCTCCGGTAATGTCATGAGCATATTGCGTTTCCTTGGTTTGATATGTTGGACACATACCATATTTAAATGTTTATCTTGAATCACATGCTTGCTATGAGGAATTGTTTAAAACTTATCTTTTGCTATGTATGTATCAAACTTGTATACTCGCCTTTGCTTTTGCATTGAATTATTTTAAACATGTTACAGGTTGATGAGGATGATGCTAAGAAAAGAAGTAGCGTTGATGCCTAGATACACATATAGACGTTAGGGTTTAATATGTTGTATCAATTTTGTTAAGTTGTCATGTCATTTTTGTTAAACTTGTTGTATTTGAATTTCTTGTAATGTTGACAATTTATCTTATGAAATGAAATCGGATTATTTAAATACTTGTCACAATTATTAGCGTTATGATGTCTCGAGCAATCTTCACACTTCGTCTCATCCCGATGTTTCCGCCATTGGTTGGGGTGTGACACCTTGTCCCTGGGTTAAAATTCGGACAAGGGTTTTAAAACCCTGACTCCCATTCTTCCCTAGGATAAAACTTGGACTTTCTTCCCTAGGATAAAACTTGGACTTTTCTTCCCTAGGATAAAACTTGGACTTTCTTCCCTAGGAAAAAACTTGGACTTTTCTTCCCTAGGATAAAACTTGGACTTTCTTCCCTAGGATAAAACTTGGACTTTTCTTCCCTAGGATAAAGTTCGGACCTCATGCAACAACAAGAAAAACTCTGACAATCGTATTAATCCAAAACTCAGACAATCATGCGAATCAAAACTCTGACTTCATTCAATAACAAAAGCTCTGACAAACACACAAATCAAAACTCTGACCTTTGTGACTTCACAAAGCCCTGACCTAATCCACGGACTATCAACATACGTAATTTCCAAGGCAAATTCACAGAATCAAAACAACAGTTACATTCTAACATTCATACGATCAAAACCCCAATTCATACTTTCACAATGCAGAATCAAGTCAATCATCAATAGTTCTAGCATATCATATATCTTAATCATCAGGCAATCGATTACATATCATACAACCTTATTCATTTCTCAATAATCAGAATAAATCAAATAGACACAGGACATCATATGAAGAACTTAGGGTTTACAAGAATCACAAGAATCAAGAATTGATAACAATCAAACAATCAATAAACAATTACCTTGGATTGATTCTAAATAGATTGAAAGATCAAGATTGAAGCAGAAGACTTGTGCCAATGATGGAGATGATGATTGCCAGAGAAGATCAGAGAAAGTGAAAGTACGTGTTTTGGTTTCTTGGGTGATGATTAGTGAATGATTAGGGAAGGAGATTAGGGTTATGAGTTGTTAAAGTTTCACTATTAGCACTAAACACCCTTAAGTATTATCTATTACATTTTCATCACCACATTCAAGTATTTGTCAAATCTTTCACAAGTAACACGTAACCATGCACAGTTACAATACACTTTATCAAATCCAAAACATATACAGTTACAAAGCAAACCAATTGTGCACGTAAACAACTAAACAAACAATGAACGTGTAATAAATGCGAAAATGGAATCTTGGAAACTCGAGTTGTCACATTATCCCCAACTTGAAAGAAATTTCGTCCCGAAATTTAGCATGCGGTTACTGAGGAAGCTAGGTAAGTTGTATCGTTTACTAGTTTTCCTGGGGTGTCACATCATCCCCCCGTTGATTTGGAATTTCGTCCCGAAATTCTGTAGTAGTAGCTTCAGCCTCAGCAGTGGTTGCACGGTTTCCGAATAACTGGGGATACTTGAGTTTCATTTGATCTTCACGTTCCCAGGTATACTCTGGGCCATGACGGGAGTTCCAACGAACTCGTACAAGAGGTATTCTAGTGTTCTTGAGGACCTTGACATCCTGGTCCGTGATTTCAACTGGTTCCTCGATGAACTGCAACCGCTCATCAATAGTGAGTTCCTTAAAAGGAACTATGAGGGTCTCATCTGACAGGCACTTCTTTAGATTCAACACGTGGAATACGTTGTGAACTGCACCGAGTTCAGCTGGTAGGTTTAGCCTGTAGGCTACTTTGCCTATCCTTTCAGTGATTTCGAATGGTCCAACATACCGTGGATTGAGCTTGCCTCGTTTACCAAATCTAACCACACTCTTCCAGGGTGAGACTTTGAGTAGCACTCGATCCCCAACTTGGAACTCGAGTGGTTTTCTGCGTTTATCAGCGTAGCTTTTCTGGCGATCACGAGCTGCCGCCATGCGTTGTCGTATCTGTGCTATTCGTTCAGTAGCGTCAACTACCATTTCTGGACCTGTAATCTGACTATCCCCCACCTCTGCCCAACAGAGAGGTGACCGGCATTTACGTCTGTACAATGCCTCGAATGGAGCGGCTTGTATGCTGGTGTGGTAACTGTTGTTGTACGAGAACTCCACTAACGGGAGATGTTTTTCCCACCTGTTGCCGAAATCGATAACACATGCCCGAAGCATGTCTTCTAGAGTTTGAATCGTGCGCTCAGACTGCCCATCCGTCTGAGGGTGATAAGCTGTGCTCATGTCTAATCGAGAGCCAAAAGCTTTGTGCATTACTTGCCATAGTTCTGAAGTGAATCGTGCATCCCGATCCGAAATAATAGAGGTTGGCACTCCGTGCCTCGAAACAACTTCTTTCAAGTAGACGTCTGCTAAGGTAGAGAACTTATCTGTTTCCTTAATAGCCAGGAAATGAGCAGACTTTGTGAGTCGATCTACGATCACCCAGATAGTATCATTCCCACGCTGGGATCTAGGCAGGCCAGTAACAAAATCCATGGAAATTTCTTCCCATTTCCACTGTGGTATCCTGGGTTGTTGCAGCAGGCCTGAGGGTTTCTGGTACTCTGTCTTGACTCTCGCACAAGTCAAACACTTGCCAACGTAAGTTGCTATGTGGGCCTTCATGCTAGGCCACCAGTATGTAGTTCTAAGGTCGTGATACATTTTATCCGAACCTGGATGTATCGGGTAGCGAGACTTATGAGCTTCATCCATCACAAGTTCTCGTAAACCGCCCTATAGTGGGACCTAAATACGTCCTGTTACATAGTAGGCGCCGTCTTCCTTTTGTACTAATCGTTGCCTAGAGCCGCGTAAGGCTTCAGTCCTGACGTTTTCTGGTTTCAATGCTTCCACCTGAGCATCTCGTATCTGTGCAGGAAGATCAGACTGAATAGTGAGCTGCAAAGCTCGTACACGCCTAGGTAGAGTATCCTTTCGACTGAGAGCGTCAGCCACAACATTGGCCTTGCCTGGATGATACTTGATGGCGCATTCGTAATCATTAAGCAACTCGACCCATCGTCGTTGACGCCTGTTCAATTCCTTCTGCTTGAAGATATGCTCGAGACTCCTGTGATCGGTGTAGATAGTGCACTTGGTACCGTACAGGTAGTGTCGCCATATCTTGAGCGCGAAAACAACAGCTCCCAGCTCTAAATCATGCGTCGTGTAGTTCCGTTCATGAACTTTGAGTTGTCGCGAAGCGTAGGCAATAACTTTATCCCGTTGCATCAATACACAACCAATACCCTGTATCGATGCATCACAATAGACCACAAAATCATCTGTGCCCTCTGGCAATGAGAGAATAGGTGCGCTGCATAGTCTATCCTTCAGATACTGAAAAGCGGTTTCCTGGGAATCTCCCCAACGGTAGGTGACACCCTTCTGTGTCAGCATTGTAAGCGGCTGTGTGATCTTTGAGAAGTCTTTGATGAATCGTCTGTAGTAACCCACCAGACCCAAGAATTGGCGTATTTCAGTTGGTGTACGCGGTGCAGGCCAGTTCCTGATCGAATCTACCTTGGATGGATCAACATGAATCCCATCCCTGTTCACCACATGGCCTAAGAAGTGGACTTCACGAAGCCAGAAGTCGCATTTTGAAAACTTGGCGTACAGTTGTTCCTTTTGAAGTAGTTCCAAGATAAGATGTAAGTGCTGCTCGTGCTCCTCCTGACTCTTGGAGTAGATCAGAATGTCGTCGATGAAGACAATGACGAACTTGTCAAGATAGGGTTTGCACACCCTGTTCATAAGATCCATGAAAACTGCAGGCGCGTTCGTAAGCCCGAATGGCATGACTAGAAACTCGTAGTGACCGTAGCGAGTTCTGAATGCTGTCTTGGAGACGTCCTCATCCCGGACTCTCAGCTGATGGTAACCTGACCTTAGATCAATCTTGGAGTAGTAACTCGACCCTTGCAACTGGTCGAATAAGTCGTCTATACGAGGAAGAGGATAGCGGTTCCTCACTGTGACCTTGTTCAGTTCGCGATAGTCTATGCACATCCTGAAAGTGCCATCCTTCTTTTCCACAAATAATACTGGAGCTCCCCCAAGGCGAAAAGATAGGTCGGATGAATCCTTTATCCAAGACTTCTTGTAGCTGCGTCGATAGTTCTTCCAATTCAGATGGAGCTAAGCGATACGGTGCGTGAGCTATAGGTGCTGTCCAGAACTATAGGAATGAGGTCGATAGGGAACGTCTGACCAGCGAGGATAAGATTACTACCCTGAACTATGTACGGCCTCTAGACTTTTACCCTTAATTAACACTACGACACGTTGGGTGTTCAAGGGAGTTGGTGTACGTTTTAACATTCGACTAACTTTCAAAGACATATAATTGGTATTCACACCCGAATCAAACAAGATAGTAACATAGAAGTCATCGAGAAGAAACTTACCCATTATACGTTAGGATCGTTCCTTGCGTCACCCTGACCAATCACGTACATGTGGCCTCGGCGTCATTGTTTCCATTGTTTCCCCCAACAATATCACTATTGTCGTCCCTGTTTCCATGGTCGTGGTTCTGAGTCTGGTCCTGGTTTATTTGCGGACAATGTCTCTTGTAGTGATCTTTAGCATCACACTGAAAACATCCTTTAAAACTCTGTTGTTGCTGCTGATTCTGGGGAGATTGAGGCGGCCGTTGCTGTTCTTGAGTTACAGGACATGAGTTTCGACAATCCTAAGCTTCATGACCAATCTTGAGACACCTCTGGCAACGACCCTTGTTGCACTGACTGCTGTGGTGTCTATTGCATCTGTTACACTTTGGATGATTTCCTCGATATCCACTCTGCCCGCGACTACTAGAAAATTGTTGTCTGGGGCTCTGGTAGTCATCTATCTTTTGCTGCTGCGCCAGAGGCTGGACCAAAATTAATTCCTTGCTCAGGCTTTCATCCCACTTGCGTTTGTTATCACTAGAAGCACATGTAGTATCAGTCTTAGCACGTTTCGGTAGTTTGTTCTGTTCTACAGCCTGGTCTGTGAGACGATGAGCAAGCCGAGTGACTTGCTGGATAGTGCCAAGATTAGCTGCGGTCACATGACTCTGAATTTCGGGCACCAGACCCTTGAGATACAGCTCAATGCGTTTGGTGGGAGGGTCTACCATAGTGGAACAAAACGTGGCTAATTCGTTTGATCTCCTCGTATAAGCTTCAATTTCAGACCCCCACCATCTGTAGGTTGAGGAACTCTACCTCTAGTTTGTGGATGTCTTCTCTACTGCAAAACTCTTCCTTAATTTGGTCCTTGAACTCATTCCAGGGAGTGGCATTAGCAGCTGCCAGCCCTAACATTTGAACCTGTGCTTCCCACCAGGTTAATGCAGCACCTTCGAGTGTTCCAGTAACAAACTTTACCCTACGAGACTCAGGGCAATCACACACCTCAAAGTCAGTTTCGAGCCTTTCGAACCAGTGGAGGAGGCCTTCAACTCCCTCAGTTCCACTGAAGGTACTAGGTTGGCAATCCTTGAGATTTTTGAAGGTGTAAACAGGTGGCTGAGCGTGTTGACCTATTGTGTATAAGAATAGGACAAGGTTAAACACAAGAGTTGGTTTAGGAGTGTAGGATCTAAAGATCCTAGTTACGACTGCAGGGTATACCTCCTGCTTGTATGGCTGCAAGTGCCGCAGCAATCCGTTCGTTAATGAGAGCCGTCAACTGGGCTTGTGTCATGTTGATACGTCCGGCCATGATCTTCATAGCAAATGTAAGGTAAGTGAGAGAGGTTCGCGAATAGTGCGATGACAGAAGAGTGTAAGCAGACAAGTGTTCTTAAGCAATAACAAATAGTGAGCAATGTAATCTAAGCATACCACGAGCAAAGTTCTATGTAATTCTAGCAAGTAGGCAATAAACATAAACCTTATTACCTAGGATGTTGAGTCTTGCACGTGGAGCGAGGCGTCGTTGTGGATCGCTGAGCACTGTACCGGTTATAGTCTGGTTTTAATAAAAACGTTTTCCATTATCAAAACCAAGTTCTCTATAACCAATGGCTCTGATACCAATCTGTCACACCCCCAAAATCCACCTGCGGAGTATCACCGCTTGGGAGCGTGACTGACCAGGATAAAGCCACCAATTATATAGAGCAATGTATAAAGTAAAAGTAATTGCAATTTAACCAAACCAATCCATATGAAAGGTGTTCCAAAACATAAATATGTTATCACCGTTTAGCGGAAGCGTATAAGTAAAACCTAACATAATAAGTGTGAAATGTCATAAGTGTTTAATGAAACAATCACGATCCAAGCCCACAACGACCACCTCCTCCCTGTGCAAGCTCCATGTATCTAACGACCTGCAAGGCATGTAACAGAGGATCAACAACTAGTTGAGCGAGTTCACAGAAAGTAATTGCGTAATAGTAAGTTCCTTTGTAACATGTGGCTCTACTGGGCCGATATTATGTTCTATTGGTGGGGGCTTCCCATGTTGTATATCCACTAGACTATTCGTAACCATAAGTGTTCTTCACAACCGAGAACAGTAGTACGTACAAGCATTACGTAGGTTTTACGTAAGTATCCTTCTTTACCCGAGGACAGTGGTACGCGTGGGGTTTACGTAGGTTTTACGTAAGTGTCCTTCCTGACTCCGGAAGACAGTAGCATGTTATTGTTTACGTAGGTTTTACGTAAGTGTCCTTCCTGACTCTAGAAGACAGTAGCATATTCCTGTTTACGTAGGTTTTACGTAAGTGTCCTGCTTAACCCGAGGACCATGGTAGATAGTCTAGTAACCGTATATGTACTCGTAATTGTTCAATTCCATCATTCAACCCATTCCCTATTCCCCGGGAATCCCATGCCTTAGTAAGAGTGTGAACTCACCTTGGTTTGCTCGGTATGTTATTGCTTCTAGGGTTAATTAAATGTCCAAGTCCGTTACACATGACCTAGGATACATTGCACATGATTCGATGTAAGTGTTACATTCAAGTAGGGTTTACAAGTCCTTGATATTCAAGCAATTGTGTTATGTGTGTTCATTGTGTACAGAATGATATGAAGAGATTGCTCACACATACAGGAACATACAGTTGCATTCAGTAGCATACAATCATATATAGCATCATACAGCAAGCTTTGATACACACAACACTTGTAAAGTTCGGACTATTTGTCACACCCCCAAAATCCCACCTGCGGAGTACTACCGCTTGGAGGCGTGACTGACCAGGATCCAGCCACCAATCATACTGAACAAGCATATAATGATCATAAAAGTTTAACCAATACGATTGGTGTTTCAAAACAAACAAGTTAAGTTGCAAGCGGAAGCATAAGTTTAAAGTTATAACATAAGTTCCAAAAGTTTCAAGTTTAACATAGTCTTGTAGCAATCCCTGTCCCACAACGATCCTCCTCCATGCAAGCTCCAGCTGAGTACCTATGGTCCTGCAAAGCATGTAGTAACGAGTCAACAACTAGTTGAGTGAGTTCACGGTTGGGTGTTCGTTTTAGTTATTTCGAAAACAGTTTACTTTAGCTGGCATCCAGCCGTGGGGGTTACCCCATAGTTTAAAACGTGACATGTTCATTCCCAGTTACTCCGGCACTCCGGCCGTGGGGGCTACCCCATGTAGTTATCAGGCATTTCGGCCGTGGGGGATACCCCATGCGTACACTAGACTCGTTACCATATCGACTGCTGACTGTAGTCATGTTTATGTGCCCTGAAAACATCAATGTCTATCATCATTGACGTGCCCCAGATCCATTAGTTCACGCCCGTCCTCTGCGGCACGGTGTGAGGCTTGTCAGACCTAAATAGCGCTATCTAACTAATGACCCGCTCGCCATTGGCCCGGCGATTAGTCGATACAAAAAAGGAGGGACTTCGTGATAGAGTTTTAGTCTAGTACGTTTATCCGTCCATCCGGACGAGGAATCACATTCCTGAACCACAGACGTCCTACCCAAGGAGGACGAGGAATCCACGTTCCTTAACCCCGTTCCCAACCCAGGGAATCCCATGCTTTGTAGAGGGTGTGAACTCACCTTGGTTTGCTCGGCAGTTAATCACAGAAAGTCAATCAAGTCGCAAGTAGTCAGTTACGTCCTAACACGGATATCACTTATAATCAGATTCAAGCCAGCAATGCACGTATGTTTAACACGTAGGGCAAACACGTTTAACAGTTCACAGTATTCTTAATCAACAGTAGCACATACGGTTCACAAGTTCAGCCCAACTACTTAGGCCCAAACACGTAATAACAGTTAACACAGAAGTCCACAAGGCCGGCCCATTAACTAAGGCCCAAAGGTGTGGTCTCGAGTCGCAATCGGACTCGCAAGCATGGTCTCGAGTCATGCTGTGTGTGCTGATCTCAGGTGGTTGCGAGTCGCAACCGGTGTCGCAACCGTGGTCTCGGTTAATCATGCTGAGGTCTCGAGTCGCAACGGGACTCGTATCCTGTGGTCTCGGCTTGTCCTGCTATGGTTGCGAGTCGCAACCGCGTGGTCTCGAGTCATCACGCTGTGGTTGCGAGTCGCAACTGGTTGATTGCGAGTCGGTATGTTGTCATTTTCACGTTCAGGTGCTGATGCAGATGTGGTCAGCCAAATGGTACTATGTAATCAGGCCCTAAATCAGGAAATAACCAATAGAATTCCACTAACAGTTTTCCTAATCAGGCTATTAGTCAAAATGGATCAAAAATCACAAGGGTTTTCAATCTTCAACTATCATTCAAAGTGTTCTTCATATATTCAAAATCATATTCATCAAGATCATAACATTTTTAACACTTATTCAACCAAACTATGAACAACCATTAAACTTTTGAGCATAACAACACAAGCTTGTCTCTATTCTAAGCCGATTTCATGACATATGTAAACCGATTTCATGAATCATCAAATCTAGTAGTTTAAACTCTTTTTAACACAAGATATCATAACCCATGCATATAGTTTCATCTTTTGACAACAAATGGTTATTTCGTCAAACAAGCTTCTTGATAAACAATCATCTCATATAAAAAGAACAACTTAACCATCAAACTCAAACACTAAGCATAACATGAATCATCAACATTCATACATCACCAATCACAACAAAAATCAACCATAAACATTAAAAACACTAACCGGTTAATGGGTTTCGAGGGTGTGTGTAAAGCTTCCAACCGGGTGTGTGTGTGAGCCGATCCAAGTCCAAATCCGAGAATGATGAAGTGTTTGTGTTCTAGAGTTTAAGTGAGAGAGAATAGGAGAGTGTGTGTGTTCTAATGTTCAACAAATGACAAGAATGGCTAAGGGTGGTATATATATAGTCAAGTTCCAAGTGTTGCACCCTTAATGGGTTTCGGGTGGGGTTTACGGCCCAAAGGCCC